>NC_091247.1:80965000-82215000 GCF_042477335.2 Ovis canadensis
ATCCCAGTTTGGGCAGCTATCTACTTGGTCTCCTTTTGACCATGGCCCTGCCTAGCTAGTGCTTGATTTGGAGGGCTTTTGGTGTGTGTGTGGTTTTTTTTTTTTTTTTGCTCATGGCCTTCTGAATTTCCAGATTCCACCCAGGGGTAGCTGAGGTTCAGTGTGTGGAATGAAATCATATTTTCTGTATTGTGCGGCGCTTTTGCAGAGAGTTCTGGCATAAAAAGATACTCTGTCATCTGTCACCGATTTTTGTCTCTCAGTTCCTAGAGAGGGGCCTGGCCAACTTCTCTCTCTGGTGCCAGATCTCTTTAAGACCATTTTTTAAATATGTTTTTGAGCAAAAGGAATGAGGAGTTCACCTCTTGTGGAATGCATTGACAAAGCAAGCTAGAAAAACAAAACTTGTAAGGACCAGCTTTTCTGCAGCATTATCTGTTACTTCAACAGGCCAGTTCAGGTCATGTTAGAACAAGTGATTTGATCTGCAAACAGCCTCATTCTTAGGTGAAATTTCTGACAATGATGATAATCCATGGCCTATTGATGCCATTCACTCTCAAACTTAGAACCCAATCAGTTAATAGATTAACCAGGTAGTTGTTAAACATCCATTGTATACCTAGCTAGCATGAGGTCCTGGGTAAGATGCGAAGAAGAGGAAAAAGGTCTTCATTCTTCAAGAACTTAAGATCTAGCTAGTGAGACAAAACCCACGCTTGTGAACCTGACCTGTCATACTGCGTGTGTGTGTGTGAGCACATGCATGCGTGCGTGCTCAGTCATGTCTGACTCTTTGTGACCCCATGGACTGTCGCCCACTAGGCACCTCTGTCCATGGAATTCTCCAGACAAGAATACTGAAGTGGACAGCCATTCCCCTCTCCAGGGGATCTTCCTGATCCAGGAACCCCTGTCCCCTGAGTATCCTGCATTGGCAGGCAGATTCTTTACCACTGGGCCAGCTGGGAAGCCTATGAAACACTTAACTATGTGGCAGGTACACTAAGGATTGAGGGCCTATAAGCAAGAGGGGAGCACCAGTGGGTTGGAGCAATTCAGGAGGCTTTCCCTAGTAGCACAACAAGAAAAGAACGCAGGAATTCAGTGTGCCATCGGAGGGACTTTTAGAAATCTCCCAGGCAGATTAGCAGCTCTTACGAGAGGAGAAGAAAGTCATGCTGTCCATTCTGTAGACAGTGAGATCCAACAAGGGGAAGGTTGTGACAGAGTTTTATGATTCATAACTTGGAATTTATCATAACGAGCTTTGCGTTGCTTGAATCATGGGTGACCCAGGAAATTCACAAAATAAATGGTTTGCTACTTAACAGGAGAAACCATCCGCAGTGAATCTTTGGCAACTTTAATTATGAACAGTATTTTCTCTAGGTGTTCCATTTCCAGGTCTCCTGAAAATAATGAATAGTAATGGGTAAATTAATACAAATATAGTAATATTTAAATTGTAAAACATTTTAATCACGTTTTCCCTTAAGGAGCCTTTATTTCCTGAGTCTTAATTATTGTCTCAAAAATTACAGCCAAGGTGCTCAGCAGGCATTTTTAATGCTGAATTGAAGATTTGAGAGGACCAAGCCCCAAATGCCAACTAATTGGAAGTCATCTTCTCCTATATGGTAGGGAACATTTTAGGATCAAAACTGTAGGTTTTTCTCCTTAGGTAGAAAAGTCTGAATTAGGGAATAGAGGATGAAGGTAAAGAGGAATTATAGCAGGCTCAAAATGAGCACAAGGAGAATGAACGATATGCCGTGTTTTGATTATCTTTCTCTGATTGAAGCAGTGTTTTCCCCTCCCTCTCCTCTGGACCTTGACCCATACCAGTCTATTGATAATTTTCTTGTTTTAATCAAGTTGCAGTAGTCACATCAGCTGCACCAGATACATTCCCCCTCACATCCCTTGACTTTCCCCTTGTGTCTTCTTTCCTCACTCACCTTGAGCATTCAGAGTCCCGACTTCTTGTCTTGACCCTCCTCCACACAGCAACAAGGGCTTGCTTTGTCACCATTTATTCTTCTTTCACTTTCTTTCATAAGTGCTCTTCATCTCCTGGTTGTCCAGCCATTGCATGTATTTGCTGAGGGCCTCCTTTGTGTCGTTGCCCAAACCCAAGCCCCCTACTTTCATCAGCTCTTCTTTACAAGAGAAAATGGAATAGTCCATCAGGCATGGACTCTCTCCATGGAGACACCCGCTTTACCTACCACCATAGTTCTTTCTCTTGTTTTACAGCCAGGCTCTTGGAAAAGGCTGTCTGTGTTTACAGTCTCCGTTTCCTCCCCCTCTTATTCATTCCTTAAATCACTGCAGCCCGGATGCTTCTTCCACAACTTCCCTGAAGCTTCACTGACAAAGGTAAAATAGGAGTGACCTCTTCATTACAAAAGCCACTGGATGTTTTTCAGTCTTTGTCTTTCTGGATCTTTCTCTGGTATTTGACACTCTTGTGCACGGGCTTTTCAAGATGCTCTGCCTCTGTGGCCTTCCTTGGCCTTTGTTTCTTCCTCCTCCTTTAGGGCCCCTTCCTCACGCTGCCTCCCAAATGCTGGTGCACCTCTTTATCCTGTTGTCCACTCTTTTCTTTGTTCACTTTACCTGCGTGGTACTTCTCGGGCTGGCAACTCACATATGTTGATGAGTCAGTCCTAGATCTAGAATGTGTATGAAATCATAGACTCAGCTTTCTGTTGGACAGCTCCTTCTGAATGTCCGTAGATATTGAAAAGTTAGCAGTTTCCCCCAGGGAGTTCCTCTGCACACTGAGGTTTGAACAGCCATCTCTTAGGGCCTAGCACAGTGTCCACACATTCCCTCTGGCTAGCTGAAGTCAGAAGACTTCTTTGAAAGGAAACAGAACTCAGGATATTATGGAGTAGCCTTCCAGTATTATTGACTGTGTTCATATGAACTCAATAACAAAGGAAAGTTGGTTTAAAAAGTCATTGACTTTTGATATCCCACCAGTAAGTTTGAAATGGTCTGCTTTTTTCCTTACGCTGATGGTCATCAGTTTGAGGTAGCAAGTGGCAGCTGTTGGTAACTTCCTTTGGAAATGAAAAAGTTAAGGCCCAAAGGAGTGAGCAGAATGTGTTCACAGTCAAAAACTGATTCATTAAGGAGTCAGGGATTGATCTATTTATTTGTTTACTCAGCTGTAAGCATCGACTATGTGTCTGGCATGGTAAAGGGGAGCATCAGAAAGATAAGAGTTTTGGTAAAATGAGATGAGCCTTGTGCTGTGTGGCCTCTTTGTCCCTGTCATCTGTGCTCTAATTTTTTCCATATAACTAGTGATACATGATAATAATTAGCAGATGTTTACTATGAGCTAAACACTGAATGCATACCAACTCATTTAATCATCATGACAGCACTCTGAGGTCCCTAACATTATTATTCCCATCCTACAGAGAGGGTAAGTTGGGCAGTGGGAAGTTTAGAAATGTGCCCTAGGTCAGGGTGCCCAACCCCCAGGCCACAAACCAGTACGTTCCATGGCCTATTAAAAACCGGACTGCAGGAGGTGAGTGGCAGGTGAGCGAGTGAAGCTTCATCTGTATTTACAGCCACTCTCCATTGCTCATGTTACCGCCTGAGCTCCGCCTACTGTCAGATCAGTGGCAGCATTAGATTCTCATAAGAGCGCAAGCCCGACTGTGCTTGAATCATCCTGAAACCACCACCCCACCCCCGCCCCAGTCCATGGAAAAATGGTCTTCCACGAAACTGGTCCCTGGTACCAAAAACGCTGGAGACCGCTGCTCTAGGTCATATTGCTCTGAAGTGCTGCTACTGCTGCTGCTAAGTCACTTCAGTCGTGTCTGACTCTGTGTGACCCCATAGATGGTAGCCTACCAGGCTCCCCTGTCCCTGGAGGCTCGTATTTATTTGAACCAAGCAGTATGGCTCCAGAACCTGTGCTCTTTGCCACTCCCTTAACTATGCTGGCACTTAATACTACAGTTCACTCTTTTGTTCCTCTGTTTACAATGCTCCATCTGTGGGGTGTCACAAGCTAGTTCTCAACATGCCAAAATTAACTTGCCATTAAATAACAAACAATTGGACTTTGCTTTCTTGAGAGATCTCTCCTCTGAGCTCCTTGGCATTGCTCTAGCAGTGTTCTCTTCTTCTAGTCTAAAATCAGTAGAAAAGGAGGAAAAACTTGTTAAGCCCAAGTGATTGTGACAGGTTGCTGAATAAAACTGACTCAATTGAATTTCTGAGATTCTTGAGAAACACTGAGAATTTCTTACAAAAGAAATTGTCCTTATAATAGGGAATCGAGGGTCATTGCACAGTTATAAGTGTCTTAGCAAAGGAAAAATGTGTCTTGAGGCTAAGAAGCATAAAATCTTCATGAGATTATGTATGGGTGGTTCTTAGGCATACTTTTAAAATAATTAGAACATATATTTTCCATCTGACTTTACCTAAGTTTTTACTTTTAAAACTTAACATAATTTAAAAAATCTTAAGGATTGTTGAAAGAATAAGAAAAAAAAAATACTAACAAGCGTTTATATAAAGAAGTTGAAGTTTACAATATACTTTCATACACGGAACCTTACTAGATCATCCTCCTTTTACTCTCTTAGAAAATAGTCTCATAAAGATATCAATATATGTTGAAATTTTTAAAAATTGCCAATGTTTTCTTATGTGGTAATCCTACACTTGAAAAGGAGCCTTAAAAGGCAAGTTGGAATCAGTGAAGTGTTCAAATTACGGAATATTATAAAATGAAAGTTTCATTACTCCAAATGGTACATAGTAAATTTAGGGAACTGCTTTCTAATGGGTAGGCAACAGTAGCATCTGGTTAACGTATTAGTTGACATGCCACACCGTGAAGCCTCTGAGTCTGATTGAAATCCCCCTTTGTTCATCAGTTTTGTATTTTTCATGTGCAAAGTACCACTTCCTTTCTTCACCAACCGAAGGTTACTTGCCAAACCTGCTGAAGGGCACACTGAGAGTGGGATGTGTGAGATGTGCCCGGTGACTTGTGTCCTGTTTTGTTTTGCATCAGGGAAAATTCCTGGTTTGGGAGATTTATGTCCTGGCCACCAGTCCCCAAGAGATGGCCACATTTGTCCCAATTTTCAATGAAACTCTCAGTCCCAGAGGTAAACTTCAGCTCAGCCTCAGTCTGAATAATCGCAAAATCAAAATTAGTCAGACCCACGTGAATGAGATTTTCTGTTTGGCCTATACAGTGTCCAGAGCATTAGCAACATGTCTATTTGTATGAAGGGTTAGGCTGTGTCATTAAGCCTGCTCCTTTTTGATAATTGTGATCATACAGGATCATCTGTTTTGATAGAGACTGTGGAAATATATCTGGGTAGCCAAGGAAAATCTGGCTTGTTACTAAAGGATGTGTCACACCAACGAGAAAATAATTTACAAAGCAGTGTGTAAAAAATATTTTCAAACACTGAACAAGTGAGTCTCTTAAGCTATCCTTTTGCGTGATGGGTGAGTAGTGCTAGTTTGTTTTTTGCTTGACTGATTATTCATTTTTTTTCCCCCAGAAGAATCTCTTTTTCCTGTGAAGCCAGAGTTTAAGGCTCAGCTTCTTTTCAGCTTGGATAAAATGAAAAGTAAAATTCTTCTGTTACTAATGGTAACCTACGTAAGTCTTGTGAAGAGAAACTTAAGAAATGTTTTCTAGCTGAGCTTCAGTGCCATATAATTAATAAATTCAGTCACTTCTTACCCCTCCCCTTTTATTTTCTGCATGATTTAAGACATCAGAATTTAATTCATAGCCAGAATGAAAGCTGGACTTAGGAAAAACTTGAAAAGACTAGAGAGGGATTTGCTTTCTGTTGCATGGTTGAACACGTCCCTAAAGTAGCAGCTTTAGAATGTTGTGTCCTGCTAGAATTCCCCGAAGAGCACCGGCCAGCAGAGTGGTCTCCTAATGCCCTCCCACTGGTCTGCACCGCTGGGGACTGTCCTGAGGGCCCAGGATCTGAACCGAGGGGGCTTCCCAGGATTGCGCCACCACCTAACAGAAGGGCGCTGGTCTCACTGGGCAGTCTGTGCTCTGGTTCATCAGCCCCAGGCTGTGGGTTTTGGAGTTGGCCAGCCACCCTGGCTCGACCTTGGATAAATATTCCCAGGTTCTATGTAGGAGGGGAACTTCAAAGCCCTGTTTTTCCCGAGTCCTTCCACAACCAATCCACAGCATGTTATGAGGTCTGAGTGGAGTGGCCGTGTTTGGAGGGGTTAGGGAACATGTTCTGCTCCTAATTAATATGTACACCCGTACTCACACAGAGAGCCAGATTTTAACCCACTTTAATTCACCCAGACCAGCTTCACCCCCAGTGTAGCTGAAACCTGTATGGAATGATTTGAGAGCAGTGCCTTTTACCCACCCAGTTTTCTCAGACACCTCTTCCCTTTTGAGCTGAATCTTGAAGTTTTACAGGTAGTCTTTTATTCATTAAATATATGGGTTTTGTGCTCAGTCACTCAGTCATTTCCGACTCTTTGTGACCCCATAGACTGTAGCCTCCCAGGCTCTGCTGTCCATGGGATTTTTCAGGCAAGAATACTGGAGTAGGTTGCCATTTCCTTCTCCAGGGAATCTTCCTGATCCAGAGATCAAACCCACGTTTCCTGCATGGCAGGCAGATTCTTTACCTGCTGAGCTATTGGAGAAGCTCTAATCCCTTCTAAAATGGACATCTCATAGTGAGATATAACACTTTAAGGTATTATTGGTCATTTAAACCATAGAATAAATTATAATGTTCAAGTTTCTTTGATTTTGACAGGAAGAGACATCGGTTGGGTGCACTGTTAGAGCTGGGATAAGGCCAGTGGCGGCCATAGGGTGTAGAACCTGGGGCAAAAACAGATTGCACTTTGCCTGGGTGGGGACCACAGTGGCTTCTTCCCCATCAGAACTCGCTGCCGTGCATTTCCTGAAACAGGGCATCCTATTTTCTATTTATGTCTCCTTGCTGGCAGGGAAAGACTTGGAGTTCTTTCTACAGCTTTGACTCTTCCTCACCCCTTCTAGTTGTGGTTCCATTTCCATTCCAAGATGAAAGCTCATCTCTGTCCCCTCCCAGAATAATTCCAGGCAGCAGAACACAGTGAATCCTTCCAGATAAAAGACCTGCTGATAAGATACCAGATTGTTATCAAAGAAGCAAAGTGAGGGGAGTCCCTGCCATTAATTACCTACTTAGAGCTTTGTTTATGTCCTGTTCATTTGGAGGCATGTTTTCCTTGGACAGTTTCTTGTCTGTATTCTGAACTGCAGGCTGATGTTTGTAAGAATATCAAAGGTCAGGGAATAGTGAGTTCCTTATATTCTGAAAGGTTTAATGGCAAGGAAGAGAATATCAGAGTTTCTATCTTCCACCTGGAAGGAAATGGATGAATGCTTGGTTTGGGTGGTTCTTTCCTCACCTCAAGCAAACAAATCCTAATGTGTTGAATGAACTCTGATTTTGTATACTTATTCAAGAGGTTACCTGGAAATAGAATGACATCTGTCTCTGCGAAGCCATGAATATTAACTAGTGAATGCCTGGATATCTAGATACTGAAGCAAGAGTCTAAAATGCTCTAACATTGCTTGGTGAATGTGCTTAATGCTGCTGAACGGATGTGTAAGTTTTGAGCCAGCCCATATTTGGGGGTCTCTTGCCTCCTGAGATGGTCCACACTCTGTGGGATTTGTTTCTCCCAAGTCCATTTTCACCTTTTGAGATGGACCACATTCTGTCTGTGGAATGTGTATCTCTCTAAATAAATCTATTTCTTACCTTAAAGAAAAAAAAAAAGAAGAATGTGTAAGTTGTATATTATGTAGATTTTTGTTGCTTTTGTTGTTGTTTAATGACTCGGTTGTGTCCAACTCTTTGTGACCCCATGGCCTGTAGCCCACCAGGTTCCTCTGTCCATGGGATTCCCCAGGCTAGCATACTGGAGTGGGTTGTCATTTCCTTTTCCAGAGGATCTTCCTGACACAGGGATTGAACCCATGTCTCCTGCATTGACAGGCAGTTTCCATACTGCCGAGCCACCAAGGAAGGCCCCCGTGTATATTTTACCACAGTATAAATGAGTGAATGAATGAATGATACTTGCTTCCTAGGAGCTCCAGTACTTTGGACACAGATGGAAATATCATAGCTTAAGAACCGTGTGACTAAAGCACAGAGAACCTTAAAGAACACAAGATGAAGAGACTGTTTTGCTGACATCATAGGGACATATTGGCAACTCTGCAATTGGAAAAGAGCCCTGTCTTGAAAATGATTGATTCTAAACCACTCTAGACACCCTCCTTCCACAAATGTAACAAAAGAAGGGAATGGGGTCTCTCGGTGGCCAGAATAATAGCATCTATTGCTCAGATTCTCAAATAGTGGCATTGAAATGCACAGTGGCCAGAAGTAGTGTTAAGTTAATGTCATCTGCAAAGCTCCTTGAGTGGCCAAGCATGTATTTCTTCACCAAATCAGACTCAATCCTGACCTTATATTTTCCTGTTAGGCTGTGTTGGCCCAACTAATTTTTGCTGTAAGACTGACTCTTGACCAGTGATTCAACCAGTTCTTTTAGCTTCACTGGTCATGGTGATTCTTTTGGAGGACTAGACTCTTCTCTTTTAAAAATTTTTTAGTTTTATTTTTGCTAAACCAAGAAACTTCTCTAACATTGCAAACATGTTACCTGGTGATATAACTGCAGTGTGATTTCAGCATGGAAAAAGAAAGTATGAAAACAGCTCTATTGCAAGTCAGGAAACTTTTTTTGTTAAGCCCGAAAGCCCTGAACTCAAAATTCTGACTAAAAGGTGATGCTTTTTTCCTGTGTGTGAGAGAAAGAGTGCTTATTCTTACAGTCTTTTGAAGGTAGTTGTGAACATTCACCATGGTTTCAGCAATACATTTCTTTGTATTTAAATTTAGTACTTTCCTGAAAAAAAGTGAGAACCTATAGGAATTTAGGGAGAAACTAAGGTAAATTTAAAATATCAATGCTCACTTTGCATGAATCCAGTAAAAACATGCCCTGACATTCTCATACATAAGACAAATTTGAATTCAAAAAAGAAAAAGTTTTCTTTCAGGAAATAAAGATTTCACCAGAGTAACATGGATAGATAGAGCAGTATGTTGTGAAAAGTGCATCTTAGAAACCTCCACTTTAAAAAATAAGATTCTTTACTTTCTTCTTGACTAATGATTTTGTCAGATTAATCATTTGAATAGTAAATGAAATACTTGGAAGTATGTAAGGGAGTGGAGAACTTTTCTTCTGTCCCTTGTACGAACTGATGATACCGATGATAAACTAAATGATTCCAAATTTCACCAATTTATTGAGGATCCAAATACTAGCATTTGTACCCTAAGCCATAGAAATCTACTGAGAAAATCATGAAAATGAACGGAAGTGATCTAATTGTTTCATTTTCCTTTGAAATGTTGTTTGCATTAAATCTTGGCACCCAGAAGTTAAACAGTATTGAATTTCACACATAGCACCGTATTTTTAATCTTAGGTTGAAGGTTATGTCCATGGCATAATTGAAGAGTGATTCATACAGTTTGCACTTTTTTTTTAATGGCCAAGGAGGGAAATTGGGGAGTAAGGTGATACTGAATTGATGCTAAATTTATGAATTGAATTCAAATGGGAATAAAGAACAGCACTTAATGATTTTATTTCTTTTTATATTCATTTGTCTACCCTTTGTAAAGATTCTCTTGCATGTTCCTTATGCTTTGAATGCAATATAAAAATATCTTTGGGCCACTAAAAGTAGCAGTGGATATTAGCAGTGATTTTTCTCCTAGTCAGTATATCAAGTTGCGTCACATGGACATATTGGAGGATGTGACCAGACTTCTTTATTAACATGGTCCCCATCTTAAAATACAATTACCATGAAATTAATGTATTAAGCCTTAGTCACAACCTTAGTCTTAAGGAAAGACTTAAAGGTAATGTGACTCTGCTTATAATTAGTAAGCTTATTAAATGCTGGAAGGCTTCAACCACATTGTAATGTACCTTGCTTCTGAACAAAGATAACATCACCACTGAAACTGTATACTTGTAACACTAGTATTTTTTTCATTAGTGGTAGAGTATGTGGGTATGTGTGTTTATAATCTATTTTGTTTCATCTTCAAATTTTGCACAGCAGTTTCCATTGTGCATTCACTGGGACTATGTTAAATAATAGTACACTAATTTGGTTTCTGTTTGTTCAGAATTCAGCATGATACAAATAGGGATGAGTTGAAAATTAACCTTTTCACTATGGAATAAACAAATTATCAAAATAAGCACATGCACAAAAAAAGATACTAGAAATCAGGTTCAATCTACTCAAGATGGAGGATAAATCTGTTTGACCTTAACCACATGAAAAATTCTAATGCTAAATGCAGTACTTATTAAAGCTGGCCCGTTCTGCCATTGTGTGGCAGAACGGTGTGGATTGTCAAGTATATGTAAGAGTTATTATAAAATTGTATTTCTTTTAGTATTTGTTATTGTTGTTCCATCCTATGGTGGTAAAAATGCTTTATAGTTGGGGCATGCTGGTTTTTTTAACTACCCTGGTCTCTGGAGTCAGTCAAACCTGACTTTGAACCCTGGCTTGTCTGTTCACTTCTTTTCTGAGCTTGGTCAAATCACTTACTGTCTCTGAGCCTGTCCTAGAAGAGCACATGGAAGACTTGGAATACTGGTCCTGAAAAAAGTTTCTCATTCTTACTCAGTTTATTGTTAGGATTTAAGTATTTATTGATTTGATTCTTTAAGAGAGCACAAGGAGTGGGCCATTCTTGTCATAAAAGTTCAAAGTAAATATCTGGGCTTGTTTAATATGAAGAAGAGAAGATTTGGGATGTTTTGGAGATGTGACTGGTAGCTGAGATGGGGGAACAAGATAGGGTGTGTAACTTGACTTTTCTAATATATGTGAAATGTTATCCTTAAAAAAAAAATAGCATTATTGAAGTATAAGATAAACTGCACATGTTGAAAGTATACAATTTGGTAAGTTTATTCATCCATGACATCATCCCCAGTGTCAAGATGGTAATCATATCTAGCACTCACAGAAGTTTCCCTGTATCCCTCTGTAGCCTTCTCCAACAATCCCAGCCTGCCTCACCTGGCAACAGCTGTTCTATATCACTGTATATTAATTTGCATTTTCTAGAATTTATATAAGTGGAGTCATATATTATGTATTTTATTTGTCTGACTTTTTCACTCAGCATAATAATTTTGAGATTAACCCATGTCATTACACATATAAGGAGTTTGTTCCTTTCTGTCACAGAATAGTATCCCATTGTACAGCTGTACCATGATTTACTTACATACCTGTTGAGGGACGTTTTTGCTGTGTCTAGTTTTGACTACTACAAATAAAGTTGCCAGAAATATTCATATGCAAGTTTTTATATGGACATATGCTTTTGTTTTTCTTAGAGTAGACATCCAGAAATGGAATGAGTGGGTTGTGGAAAATGGTGTACATGTAACCTTTTAAGAAATTGCCGAATTATTTTCCAAAGTGATTGTATCACTTTACCTTTCCACCAGCAGAGGATGAGTTCCACTGGTTCCACATGCTGCTCAACACTTTGTGTGCTCGGTCTTCTTAATTCTAGACATTGAGCACCTTTACATGCGTTTCTTTGCTATCCATATATATTCTTTGCTAAAGTCTTGGTTCAAAGTTTGACCCCTTTTTTTTGTTGTTGTTGGTTGGTTTGATTTCTTCTCATTCAGGCTGTATTTTGGGCACAAGTCAAAAGATTATTCTTTTAGGTATAAATTCATTTGTTTCCCTGGCATGTGGAACCAGAAAAACAAAATTAAGTTGCAACAAGAAAAGAGTGTAATTATCCTTAAGGAAGTACTTTTTGACTGTGAAATGAATGTGGGCACTGGGGCAACCAAAGGAGGGTGTAAAACTTTCCCTGAAAGTGTTTAAAGATAGGGCTGGCAGTGGTCTGCTTGAATGCTGTAGGGAGGCTGATGTGTGACTCAGTTTACCTAATTTCTGTCTTCATTTGAGATAAGAATCTTTCCAGGGGCAGACCTCTTACTAACATCTCAATATTCTGTGCTCGTTTGTGCTATTTTTCCAGGTCAAAAAAGTAAAATTTCTTGGAACTTTTCAAAACTTTCCATGTACTTCGTGGTTTTAAAAAAATTCACTCTTTCTGATTTTAGCTTAAAGTGATGCTGTGAAACCTGAGGAGGGTCATTCAGGGGTATTAATTAGCTTCAGCAAAAACAAATTGCAATCTCTGGAGAATAATCAGATTAAAAGAAACGCTCAAATTTCTCTCATCTAGCAGGAGCACAAATCACTGTTTTAGTTGCTAGTACTGGGAAGATTCATTCAGCTCTCCATTGAGGCAACGTAATTAACTAGATTCTGGAGAAGAGGTTCTACATGATTAAAGGAATTGGAGTTGGTTTAGCCCACGGAAGGGAAGAGTAAGGGGTGACTTAATGACAGGATTCCAGTACAGCTAATGAAGGGTTTTCCTGGGTATAGAAAACACTGGTCATTTGTTCTCCAACTCCGCAGATGCTCAAACTAGAGACAATTGGCTCCCAGCTACAGAAAGATTGAGTGTGGTTTGTATTAGACATAAAACTTCTATTATCAGCATCAATATTGTTATGAGATTAAGCAATAGAGCAAGTCAAGAGAGGTCATAAAGATATTCTGAAATAAAAAAGATAGCTATCTGCCTGGAATGTTTAAATGTCCATTGAATTATAGGATTTTGTTATTATTGAAGGGGACCTTCAAGATCACTTACTCTAATCTCCTTTTACAGATGAGGATGTGAAAGGACATTATGTAACTGGCCTACAGCCACATTTAGATACTAATATTTTAATTTGAGAATGTTTTAAAAGTAGTCTGGCTAATGAGGCACCAAAGGGAGTGTGTAAGAGTTTCTGCTTTAAAAAAAGAAGGAAGTTTCTGCTGAACAGTAGGTTTCACTCCACCAAAATAGTCACTTGAAGCTGATGATTATGTGTATTATTTTTTCCTAAGCCCATGAAGATCCTGCCAGTGTGCTGACCTGTGTCTCTTGTCTTTAAAAATGTTAAAGATTTTTATTCTTGGACATTTTGAGCTTGTCTCTAAATAAATGCTCTACTTCAAAAGACTGTAGATGATTTGACCCAACTTGGCTAATATTGATAGAGGACAGCAGAGGACATTCCCACAGCCCTTGGGGAGCCTGTCCCAGTCTAATACAGGGTTCTCTAGAAACCTTTGGCTGCTGCCTGTGCAGACTACAATTTCCTGGACAGCTATTTCCTGGTGACTAATTTGCCTTCCTTAAAGATAGTGAGTTACACACCCTTAGGTTTTATTTTATTAAACACTAGTTGGAGCAGTAGGAAACACATTTAGGCCACCAGTTCATTGTGTATGGGATCTGCAAAAATGAGTTCAGACCATTGGGGTTAATGGGATAAATTGCTTATACAGGATTGCACATCCATTAACCACAGCAGAAATTGGCACAGTGCACTTTATTTGCTTATGGATACATTTTATTTGGTAACTCATCATTCTGTACATGTTTCCACTAGATCATCTAGAGCAAAAACCGACATGTATATATAGTATTATATTCTCATTTCAAGGGGTTTATGTGAGTCCTAAAAGTGAGATAAAATATTTGAAAGTGCCTTGCACATGGCCTGATACCTGGCAGACACTCTAAACGTTCCCATTTTCCTTTCCCTTTTTCTTCCTTGGGTTTTAGCATGGATATTGGACTCTCTGAGAAATGTAACAGATTCTTGTCAAAAAGGAAGTTCATAAAATTGTTCACATTTATAAGTGTTTATTTTAAAATTATTAGGCTGTGTTAAGTACTCACGTTAACTCACAAGATTTTAATATCTTCTCAGAAAGAGTCACCTGAAAAGTCAAGTTCCATTGGTTTGAGAAAGATGTACTCAGCACCTATGATTTGTCCACCGAATACTGGGCTCACTTTAGGGTGTTTTGAGGGCTTCCCTGGTAGCTCAGTGGTCAAGAATCTGCCTGCAGTGCAGGAGTCTCAGGAGGCGTGGGTTTGATCCCAGGGTCAGGAAGATCCCCTGGAGGAGAAATGGCAACCCATTCCAGTATTCTTGCGTGGAGGGTCCTGTGCACAGAGGAGCCTGGCGGGCTATAGTCCATGGGGTCACAAAGAGTTGGACATGACTGAGTGAAATATATATATTATCTTAAGAAGAGAGTAAGTTTTTTTCTGTATCTTTGTGTAGTTTCTAAAATTGACTATCCTGTCCTGGATTAGTGAACTGAAGACCACTCACTGAATATGGAACCACATGCCCTAAAGGTTAATGGGTTGTGTTTCAACTGTGTGAAGTCACTTAGAGAACTCGACCTCTGATCAGTTCAGGACTATTTTTCTCCAACCCACCACTACCTGCAAGGAAAGGTGAAGACATGTGGAGAGGCCAGGGAGTCACCTCAACCCCGTTAAAGACTCAGTGACTGCCTGAATGTGTTCATCACTCATCTTTAGTGGAGCTGGGCGGAAACATCGGGAGGGCTTTTGCTACTGAGAGGAATGCACAGCTCTTTCCCTTAGTCTGCACAAGCTGCAGCCATCAGCTTCTGCCCTGCACACAGCTTATCCCTGCTTATCCCGGGGGCAGATCCAGAACACTTTTCCAGCTGTCCTTGCGGAGGCCAGTAGACCAGAATGCAGCTGCTTGATCCAGAGTCAGAGAGGAAAACCCACAGATGGACCGGGAGGAAGATGGTGCCAAAAGTTCAAACTAAGTCTAGTAGTTATTTTCATTATGTAGGAAAGTTTTATACCGTTTATGTTAGGTTTTTGTTTTTTTTTTTACTTTATAGTACTCCATTTTACTCTGGGTAATAACTGAAAGTAATGATTCCCTTTTAATCTCTAGGACCTCCAAAGTCTTTGTGTTTATGTTGCCAGAAAGTCTTTACCATGTTTTTCATAGTCAGGACTGAATCATTGTTAAGTTATAACTGCATTTCAGTGCTCCAGAGGAGAGGGGGTAAAAAAAAAACCTCCTTTCCAGCTGTCTAGACAATTTGGTTGGAATCTGAAAAATTAAGTTACAAATTGTATTTGTTGTTGGCAAAAAGTAATGAAAGCATAAAATGAAATTTCAGATGAAATACAATTTTCATACTCTATGTTTGGATATCAGGAAGCAACCAGGGATTAGTATTCAGAAAGCATCCTTTCATTTATTTAGAACATGTTTGTAACTCTAAATAATTAAAGAGTATTATTCAAAGATCTCTTTAAACTGAGCACCGCACTGAATACCTTCCCCTGTTGGCAGATTCCCTTGCTTTATTCCCTCACACTAAAAGGAATGATATGAATGCAGCTAGCCATTGCCACTGCATCCGTCACCGTGTCCTCGCCACGTATGAGGACAAGTGTGGTGCCCAGTTCTTACAGGGACAAGCGAAGGGTGTCAGAGTATTGGAAGCCGATTCCCAACTCCTGGCAGTTGCCATTTTCAGCCCTTTGGAATTAACAGCCTATAGCTCGTTGACCTGAGGAAAGCCTTGGTAATTTGGAGGAAGAGAGGAGATGACCTTAAAAGGATGCTCTTTCTTCAGCTTAGACTCTGGTTGGGAGGTCCCAGAAGTACACACTGTACTTCTCAGATATTCTGATTTGGCTTATTGATTATTTTCAGCATTTCTTTATGTAAATTTTTGTAAAGATCTTAACATGTTGATTTGAGTTAATTTGTAAAGAGCAGTTGAGCTGCTTTGAGCTGCCTGGTAGGTATAGACTCTGGTTGGGATGTCCCAGAAGTACACACTGTACTTCTCAGATGTTCTGTTTTGGCTTATTGATTATTTTCAGCATTTCTTTATGTAAATTTTTGTAAAGATCTTAACATGTTGATTTGAGTTAATTTGTAAAGAGCAATTGAGCTGCTTTGAACTGCCTGGTAGCTATTTGAACTAAACATTCTATGTGTAGAAATTATTTATATATATATATACACACTCGTCTATGAAAGCTAGAAATGTGCAATTTTTAGCTTACCTACTGTCTGCTGCTCTTATTTCTCCCTTACTACCCAAACCAAGAATTATTTTTAAAATCAGACTTCAAAAGTCCTGAACCCATTACCCTTCCAAGAAATATATTTGAGTAAAGAAATCCATGAGCTGTGCAGAGGGCAAGATTACAGTAAATGCAACTTCTAAGTGCTAGCGTTTGAGCTGCAGGAAAAGGAACGAGGGGTTCAGGTGCGGGTAGGCCCTTTGATGAACTGAAAATCAGTAGAGGAGAAGGACAAGTGGAGACTGGCAACTGTGGCCGAGTTGAACCCACCTGAGAACGTGCAAAAAGGACTTCAGGATAGCACTTGTAACAAAAACATATTTCATACTGACAGGACATGCTGAACTGTTTTTTTCAGATTCAGTGGTATAACCTTATTTTTTTTAGTGGTTTCTCTCTTTTATGCATACACACGTACCCACACGTGTACATGTTTCCGAAGGCAAGACTGAAACTAGGAACCACACACAATAAAAAGGAAAAATAAATCTTTGGTGAAGTGGCGTTAGAAACATCATTAGAATTGACAGAAAGTAGAATTTGGGCCCTGGACCTGAGGAATCAAGGCAGCGGACCACACATAAACAAGTCAGTTGGCCCCAAAGAAACTCAAGTCTTCTCTTGTTTCCAGCTCCTCTGGTGGGGAGGGAGAGGGACAAGCCTTTATGAGCCCTGAAGCCTGTTGGGTATCATAAGGCTCTATCTTCAGCCAGTTGTTGAGATAGACAACACTAGAGAGTTTATGTGTGTGGCTTAAGCTTTTAAGTATAAGGCATTTTGCCGTACAAGGCGTTGTGTTTTATATGCTTTGTCTCATTTAAGCTTCACAACAGCCTATGAGATAGTTACCCTTCCTCATTTTATAGATGGTAAAACCTTAGGAGGTTCACTGACCTATATAAGGTTACCCACTAGGCAGAACTTGGACCTAAACAGGTTTTCTGGATTCTAGAACAGGTTCTTAACTCCTGTCTTATTTGCTATATTACTCAGAAACTATAAAGATCCTATTTCTGCTCTCAAGATAATTTTGGTCTAATAGAAAAGAAACTTACAGTTACCGAAGGGGATAGGAGGTCAGGGAGGGATAAATTAGGAGTTTGAGATTAGCAGATATAAAACTACTCAACATAAAATAAACCATAAGGTCCTGTTGTCTAGCACAGGGAACTATATTCAATATCCTGTAATAAATCATAATGGAAAAGAATATTAAAAAAAATATATATGTTATATATATTTATAAAACTAGATCACTTTACTGTATTCTAGAAACTAACACAACATTATAAATAAACTATACTTCAATTTAAAAAATTTTTTTAAAACATCACTTTGGTCTAGCCAACATGATACCTGAGAGAGGAATATAAGCAGGATGTGCCTCTTGCCCTGACACCTGTAAGCGTGCCATTGAAGTGACAGGGTGTGTGCATGAATGCTCAATCGCTCAGTCATATCCTACTCTTTGTGACCCCATTGACTATAGCCCTCCAGGCTTCTCTGTCCATGGGATTATCCCAGCAAGCATACTGGAGTGGGTTGCCATTTCCTCCTCCAGGGAATCTTCCCGACCCAAGGACTGACTCCATGTCTCTCGCAGCTCCTGCATTGGCAGGTGAACTCTTTACCTCTGAGCTACTTGGGAAGCCCTAAGACAGAGCTCAGGAGAACAAAGGATCAGAACGGAAGTTACGCCTGAGCAGAGTTCAGAGGATACAGAAGAGTTCCCTAAGTATGAAGGTGAAGTCGCTCAGTCGTGTCCGACTCTTTGTGACCCCGTGGACTGTAACCTACTAGGCTTCTCCATCCATGGGATTCTCCAGGCAAGAATACTGGAGTGGATTGCCATTTCCTTCTCCAGAGGATCTTCCCGACCCAGGGATTGAACCCAGGTTTATTCCAGTGAGTGTAACCTGCAGTGTGCAAAGGCACTAAAGATGAAACAATATTTGGATTGACAAAACGTGCGTAGAAAGTTTTTTATTTTTGTATACGTAGTATAACCTGTGGCCTCAGCCTACTTCTTCCTACGCAGTCTTCAGAGATACCTTGTGAGGTAGGGTCATCTCAGCTTTGAAGCTTATCTATAGATGAAAAAAGTGAAAGTGAAAGTCACTCGGTCGTGTCCATCTCTTTGCAACCCCATGCACTGTACAGTCTATGGGATTCTCCAGGCCTGAATATTAGAGTGGGTAGCAGTTCCCTTCTCCAAGGGATCTTCCCAACCCAGGGTTTGAACCAGGGTCTCCTGCATCACAGCCAGATTCTTTACCAGCGGGGGAAGCCCAAGAATACGGAATGGGTAGTCTATCCATTCTCCAGTGGATCTTCCCGACCCCGGAATTGAACTGGGGTCTCCTGCACTGCAGGCAGATTGTTTACCAGCTGAGCGACCAGATGACCATTCCCTAAGAGCATCTGGCCATGCTGTAGGAGAAACAGACCATAACGGCATGCATTCTCGAATAAACCTGGTGAGGGATTTGAGATGTAGCTTCTTCAAACTCAGTTTAGTCCCTAAGATGCTGACACCTTGGTCAAGTAGGGGCATCTCGAGAAAGTGGATGGTTATTTTCATCAGCAGCAGAGAGTCCCTTACATTCAAAATTACCTCCCTCACACTGCCGACTAATGTTCTCTCAGCCATTCTGCCTTGTAAGGATTAAATTATGTAATACACGCAGAGCTTTTAAGGAAAGGTCTGGCCCTCCAGAGATGCTTAGTAAATGTTAGTTACTATCATCATCATCTTTATTGTTCTGCTCCACATTCTAACAATTAGGAACTGGTTGGTTCCATAAATCATTCATACCTCAATGTGATTAGGTTGAACCCGTTACTTTGGAAACATTTGGTGTTTTCAAGGCTCTGAGGATTTTGAGGCAGCTGCACTGTTCAAAGTCTTTGGCTAAATTTTGCAGGCGGACAAACCCTAATTAAAATGCAGGATCTGCCCCTTGCTAGTTTTATGACTTTAGTATGTTGGGAAACCTTACTTTTCTCATCTTCAAATAGGGCTGATGATGCTGGCCTTATAATGAAGATTTACTATAAAGTGGTGTTTCTGAAGTGCATAGCCAACTCTGGCACACAGTATTCATTTAATAAACCTCTGTTCCCTTCCTTTTGACTGTGGGCCCTGGGGGGCAGTTTGGGTTCATGGGCAGAAAGGCATAGGGAGGGCACCACTTTCTTGTCAAACCCAAATCTTCCTTCTGTCTGACCCCACTTAGTCACAGCGGGACCCTGATGACCCAGATCACCCACCCTCCTTTCTGGGTGTCCCACTTCAGTTCCTCTACAGCAGCCTGTTTTACTTCTCATGATCCCAGAAGGCTCTGGCTGATTGGCCTGAATTTCCTACTAGATTCTACATTCCCCATGACCTGGGCAGTGATTCTTTCTGGTTCCCTTATTCCTGATAACTCAGTATATGCTTTTGCTGGGCACTCAGTGGATGTCTCCATGCCTGACAGCTATGAGTGATGTCCAGCTACTTACCAGTGAAATGTTTGACCGGAATAGATTCAGAGGCTAAATATAAGAGAGAAACTCCTGAAAAAAAAGCTTAGCCACCACACTGTGAAACTGGATGATGTCAGAAGAATGATTTTTCCCTGCTCAGAATCGTGTATTCTAAAATTTCCAGGGCCCGCCAGGGTTCCTAAAGCCCGAAGGTGTGTTCACCCTCTCTTGAAGATCCTTCATCTCCTCCGGGAAACGACTCGAACTCTCCCTCTAGTTCTCTTTTGTGTGCCGCTTCACACCCTTGGATGTCCTCATGGGCACTGCTGACTGGGTATCGTGAGGCTGTCCGGCTGGCTCCCCCTGAGCTGATGGTTCCCTGCGACAGCATCCTGTTCCTCCCTCCCCACATCTCTAAAGCAGAGTGCTTACCTGCCAGGCACAATCACACTGTGTGCAAAGAAGCAACTGCAGATTCTTGACCTAGATCTGGGAAACTCTGCCCCAAGGGTTTTGAGCGTGAGCCATGAACCTCCTAAAACTGGTGGGAAATTGTATGTGTATGCACGTAAATCTACTGTTCTGGTGAGAGAATCCACAGTTTACATTAGATTCTGAAAGGTTGTCATGAGTCTACAAATGTTAAAAAGGAAAAAACCCACTAATTTAGAGATTTTCCACATACTTGTAAATTCAGGCCCATGTTTTCATTAGCTGGGAGATAGTTTTTGGTCCTCCAATACCCAGGTGTGAGCTACAGCTTGAAATAGCCCACAAGCTCCATTGCGGAGCCGTGGATGGCAGTTCTGGTCTTGGAGCTGCTGCTTATGCATCCTGGAGGGTTCTCTGAGCCTTTTGAGCTGCATTTTACTTTTTGTCCATTAACTGAGGTTTATAATGCCCTCATATCCTACAAGAATGCTGTACAGAGAGATAAGGGATGTGCAGGCATTTATAAGCTGCCAAGGGTTGTACGATTGTGGAGTGCAGGTGTTACTATTACGAATGTGTCATCTCTCATGTTACACAGGGTCAGGAACACAGTAGGCAATTGATACATGTACAATTAAAATGAACATGGCTAGGGTTTATTGAAGGGAGAGAGCTAGAGGTTTAAGACACCAGTGTCTGTGTGTTCTACAGATCCTGTGAACAATTTAGTGTTCAGGCCTAGAACACAGCTGGGGTACTGAGAAAATGCTTTCCAAACTATGTGATAATAGACAAAATGACCTTCGAGATTCAAAATCCATTTGTTTTGTTGTCCAGAGACTTGAAAGAGTAGAATTGAAACTTAAAAGAATAGAAGCCGTCTCACCTTTTTCAGGAGGCCTCCAGAGTCATCCTCATCACTTTATAATGGAGGAAAAAAAAAAAAATCCTCCTTGCCATCATATCATCAATTTATTGTTCTTTTCTTTTTTGAAATCAACCCTGAATATTCGTTAGAAGGACTGATGCTGAATCTGAAGCTCCAATACTTTGGCTACCTGATGCAAAGAGCTGATTCATTGAAAAAGAGCCTGATGCTAGTAAAGATTGAAGGCAAAAGGAGAAGGGGGCGGCCGAGGATGAAATGGTTAGATAGCATCACCGACTCAATGGAGATGAATTTGAGCAAACCCTGAGAGATGGTGGAGGACAGAGGAGCCTGGTGTGCTGCAGTCCATGGGGTCGCAAAGAGCTGGACACAACTGAGTGACTGAACAACAACAGCAGCATTCACACCACAGTCTTAATTCTCTCACTGGGGCCACAGAGAGGCCTGCCGTTCCCAGACTAGACTGATCCCATTGTAACAGAGGCATGGCACATTACTGAAACTGTATTTTCAAAGTACCTTGCTTCTTGGAATGTTCTCATAGACACCATCTCACTGGGGATAGATAACTGCCACTACTCTCTGCACAACAGATCCAGAGAGATTCCTACAACTTGTCCAAGTCACAAACCCCAGTGTCCAAAACAGGATGATGTATTCCTGAAGATCATCTCTGCCTGATTTTGGCACCTTTGCTGAATCAAAACTAGAAAATTCTATGGGAAAGATAGATTTTTAGCTTCAAATATATTCCACTTAGAGCTGAAAAGACTATATCCCCTCACACTCCAGGCCACATATACCCAAAGAAAAGCTGGATCTCATCACACCCGCTTCCTGTCCCTCAGTTCAGTTCAGTTGCTCAGTCATGTCTGACTCTGCGACCTCATGAACTGCAGCGCACCAGGTTTCCCTGTCCATCGCCACCTCCCAGAGCTTACTCAAACTCATGTCCATCAAGTTGGTGACGCCATTCAACCATCTCATTCTCTGTCATCCCCTTCTCCTCCTGCCCTTAATCTTGCCCAGCATCAGGATCTTTTCTAGTGAGTCAGTTCTTCACATCAGGTGGCCAAAGTATTGGAGTTTCAGCTTCAGCATCAGTCCTTCCGATGAATATTCAAGACTGATTTCCTTTAGGATAGACTGGTTTGATCTCCTTGCAGTCCAAGGGACCCTTAAGAGTCTTCTCCAACACCACAGTTCAAAAGCATCAATTCTTCGGTACTCAGCTCTCTTTATGGTTCAGCTGTCACACCCATACGTGACTATTGGAAAAACCATAGATTTGACTAGATGGACCTTTGTCAGCAAAGTAATGTCTCTGCTTTTTAATATGCTGTCTAGGTTGGTCATAGCTTTCCTTCTAAGGAGCAAGTGTCGTTTAATTTCATGGCTACAATCACCATCTGCAGTGATTTTCAAGCCCCCCAAAATTAAGCCTGTCACTGTTTCCACTGTTTCCCCATCTATTTGCCATGAGATGATGGGACCAGATGCCATGATCTTAGTTTTCAGAATGTTGAGTTTTAAGCCAGCTTTTTCACTCTCCTCTTCCACTTTCATCAGAAGGCTCTTCAGTTCCTCTTCACTTTCTGCCATAAGAGTGTTGTCATCTGCATATCTGAGGTTATTGATATTTCTTCTGGCAATCTTGATCCCAGCTTATGCTTCATCCAGTCCAGGATTTTGCATGATATACTCTGCATATAAGTTAAATAAGCAAGGTGACAATATATAGCCTTGACGTACTCCTTTCCCTATTTGGAACTCGTCCACTGTTACCTGTCCGGTGCTAACTGTTGCTTCTTGATCTGCAAGCAGATTTCTCAGGAGGTAGATCAGGTGATCTGGTATTTCCGTTTCTTTAAGCATGTTCCACAGTTTGTTGTGATCCACACAGTCAAAGGCATGGGCGTAGTCAATAAAGCAGAAGTAGATGTTTTTCTGGAACTCTCTTGCTTTGTCTTTGATCCAACAGATGTTGGCAATTTGATCTCTGGTTCCTCTGCCTCTTCTAAATCCAGCTTAAACATCTGGAAGTTCTTGGTTCACATACTCTGGAAGGTTCACGTACATCTGGAAATTTCTTGTTTCATAAAAAAGCCTTTCTCAGTGATCAATGGAAAGAAATAGAGGGAAACAATAGAATGGGAAAGAATAGAGATCTCTTCAAGAAAATTTGAGATAGCAAGGAAAAGATGGGCATAATAAAGAACAGAAATGGTATGGACCTAACAGAAGCAAAAAATATTAAGATGAGGTGGCAAGAATACACAGAACTATACAAAAAAGATCTAAATGACCCAGATAACCACGATGGTGTGATCACTCACCTAGAGCCAGACATCCTGGAATGCAAAGTCAAGTGGGCCTTAGGAAGTTTTCCTATCACTACGAGCAAAGCTAGTAGAGGTGATGGAATTCCAGTGGAGCTGTTTCAAATCCTAAAAGATGATGGTGTGAAAGTGCTGCACTCAATATGCCAGCAAATTTGAAAAACTCAGTGGCCACAGGACTGGAAAAGGTCTAGTTTTCACTCCAATCCCTAAGAAAGGCAGTGCCAAAGAATGTTCAAACTACTGCACAGTTGCACTCATCTCACACGATACCACAGAGAAGGCAGTGGCACCCCATTCCAGTACTCTTGCCTGGGAAATCCCATGGACAGAGGAGCCTGATGGGCTGCCGTCTATGGGGTCGCCCAGAGTTGGACACGACTGAAGCGACTTAGCAGCAGCGGCAGCACACGATACCAAAGTAATGTTCAAAGTTCTCCAAGCCAGGCTTCAACGGTATGGGAATCAAGAATTTCCTGTCCTTAAAGACTGACAAAACAGTATCTTGGAAATTTTTTTTTTAACTTGATAGTTGTGTATGTGTGAGTGTGTATAGTAGAATCTATCCTTCCATTTAAACAGTTTTCCATGAGAGAGGAGTTTTAAATTGCATTTAGTCATTGCTTTAGAATGAATGGTGCTTAATTAAATATTACTTTAAAAATAGGCTTCTTCTCTTTTTCTGTAATTGCATTACTTTTTTGAGGGGCAGTTTTGTTTTACTCTTTAACCTGATTGTGTGCTTTTGGAAAGTACCCTAGTACAGAGTATCAGAAAGCAGAAAATTCTGGCACTTCTCCGACTTTCCATTCTTTCTCCTGTATGGATGCCAGATTCCTTTGGGAAATCATCATTTGTGAAAGGTCAGGAGCAAAAGCAGGGGGATTCTTTAGTGTATGGTTTCTGCTAATTAGAAACTAAACATCTGTAATCATGTCAGAATTGTTTGTATTTGAAAAGAAACATTTATACACAAGTGCTTTTTCAATAACATAAAGCACACTATAACACAAAGTATTATGTGTCAGAGGGGTGGGGGGACAGACAGCCCAGGAAGCTTCCGACAGATGGCTGTACTGGGTGAGGTCATTTGCTAATTAAATCTCAGAGCTTTTTCAGAGTATTTTCTTTTCTCCATCAACTGAAGTTTTCTCACTCACTCCCCCACTAAGCACCACCCCCCCCACCATGGCCAAAGCAAACATTTAACTCCTTTTGCCAATTACAGATCAAATGTTTAATCATTTTAAAGGGAAGATATGTGAAAAAATGGATGAGTTGGCAAAGTCCTGTCAAAACCATTGGGAAATCTCTAGCTCTCTACTGTAGCCTTAGTCTTTGGTGTCTGCTCACGTCATGTTGTAAGGTGAGCTATTCTCCATCCTGGAAGTGTCTGCTGATTGGCCCATCTCTAGCCTGCTGTCTTAGGGGAAAAAAACAACACAGTGTTTTGACTTATCCTGTGCCTCTTTCTTTTCGTTCCCTACTTTCTCCTACCTATCCTTCTCCCCAAGATGAAATCTTGCTTAGATCGTTACATTTGTGCAGAACGTACATCTGTACCTCTACTATCATATTACGATACATGTCAGTGACGCCTCTGAAGTGTGACACTTTAGTCTTAGGGCTTTATCTCTGTACATGCTAAGCGTCAATGGCCCCGTGGGCCTAATGGCCCAGATTTTGCCAGTCATTTTTTCTTGGAATATTGATCAATTTTGGAAAAAAAGATAAGAGGCCATCTCTTTCCCCTACAGAGTCTGCTATCTTCTGGTCTTCCCCATTCTTGTCTTGGTATTTAAGACATTTATATAAGTTGAATTTTTTTTTTTAGTGGGATGAAAGATCTTTATGTCTTGAGGGTTCTAGTCAAGAATTTATTTAAGCTAAGACTTAACCATATTGGGCTTTCCTTCTTTTCTGTGAAGGCTGTCAGGTGCAGTTTCAACAAAATGGTTGTGGACTCTCAGGTTCTAAGTGTTTACAAAAAAGCGGCCTGTAGATGACTTGCCTTTCTAATGACTTCTGTAGAATCTCAAAATAACCTCTTGTCCATGACTTTCACTTACTTAGGAACTGGCTTCTCTCCAAGCTCTTTGGGTGTGAGGCAAGGACTTGGTGACTCAAGGGTCTATCTCTTGTTCTCTTGACAATAAATTCAGAGCCTGTAGTTGGCCATTTCAGACACTCCCCAGTCTGGCCTGACCCTCTTCTCAGCCTGCAGTTCCACTGCTCTCCATGAACCTGATTTAGCCAGACACATTTAACAGTACTGTACCTCAGGGGCTTCTATCCTTCCTTTATGTAGCTGTCCCTGGTTGAAACTGCCTGGTTTCTTTTGGCATCCTTGACCCGCACTTGCTTTCCTGATTTCCATCCTGTGCGATACAACAGCCCACAACCTACAACCTGTGGCAGAACCATAGATGTTAATGATGGTTATGAGAAGAGCAAAGTTTCCTGTAGAACTGATGTGAACAAAGAAGCAAAAAGGCATTTGAAATCAGGGCAGTTTAAAAGCATCATTTGGAATCAGAAGCAACTGCTTCCCCCATCCCTGCCGTGGGATGTCTCAGCCAGAGCCGGATAGAACATCAGCATGCACAAAGATGTGGATGTAGAGATGTGCATTGAATGGGCTTGTGTTTCTGTCTCCTCTCAGATGTGGTCACTCACCTGTCTACCGCTCCCGTGAAATGGCAGCACGTGCCTTGGTCCCGTTTGTTATGATGGACGAAATCCCTAATACCATCCAAACTCTGTTGGCCAAACTCCCTGACTGCACTGACCAGTGTTTCCGGCAAAACCATATTCATGGGACACTTCTCCAAGTAAGTAAAGTCAGTCTTTATGGCTTTTGTCAAATACTGCAAGATGAACTTTGGTGCTGTCAGCAGGTGACGATTTGATGCACAGGCTTTTCACTTTATGCGTAGATCTGTTTTCTCATGCTGAAAGAACAAGTGTTTCTAGGTGTGCTTTTTTTCATCATAAACATGAATGCAGTGTGATTCAGTCAGAACATCTTTTGCATTAAAACCTAGGTTTTCTATGGCCTGCTTTTCCATCTGGCTTTCCTCTCTGGAGAAGCTGTGTCTTTTCCATCAAGTATGCCTGAAGAACATTCTGGGCCACTCCCTGTTCACAGTGAAGTTGTGAGCATTCCTTGATACACGTCAGGCAGCTTAGTACATTAAATGTCAAACCCTTCTTTCCTATTTTCTCTGTGCTACAAGGGAGACGTCTCTTTTGAATAAATAAGCAAAATGACTTACTGCTTTTAACTTAACATTTCTTCTAGGGAAGATTCAAGTACAATAAATGACTGAGAAATAGGCTGCTTATTGAAACAGTCCTTTTTAAACCCTGGCTGTAAATATGGGGATAGGTTGGTATTAGTGGGGTCTGCTGTTCATATGGCCGGTGTGGAGTGGGGCTGGGATGGGATTTAAATATCAGGTCATGCTTCTGATCTGTGAACAGATTTGAGAGATGGCCTTGAGATCCAAATATATGTTCTAAGCCTGCAATCCACACTGCTGACATTGCAGGCAGTGTGTAGAGTTGGTTAAAGCCTGCAACTCTGGATCCAGTCTTGTGTGGGTGTCGATTTCAGATCCACCACTCAGTACCTATACATCTGTGTCTTCTCTTTTGAACCAAGGATAATAATAGTAGTATATACCTCTTAGGGATTTCTGTGAAGAATAAATGAATTAATGCATATAAGGTGCTTATAATAGTACTTGGTCCATAGAAAGATACATAAATATTATTATTATTCTTAGTTTTAATAAATCTGTGCTAAAATGAAAACTGATGTTTTTAGTTGCTAATTCTGTCTAGTCAAGAATGTAAAAGAAACCTGGTTTTTTGCCTTTCGTCCTTGTTTGTTGTATATATTCAACAAGTATTTATTTGTTGAGTGACTTCTTTATACTACTGTGTCAAAGTCAAAATAAAGACCAAGTTCTTGTGTTGAAGGAGTTGAGGACACTAAAAAAGAGGACTTCCCTGGTAGTCCAGTGGTTAAGAATATGCTTGCCAGTGCAGGGGACATGAGTTCTATCCCTGGTCTAGGAAGATCCCACATGCCATGGGGCAGCTGGGCCCATGCGCCTTGGAGCCTGTGCTCACAGCAAGAGAAGCCACTGCAGTGAGAAACCTGCTCACTGCAACAAAGAGAAAGCCCTTTGCAGCCACGAAGTCCCAGTGCAGCCGAAACTAAATAAATACATTTATTAAAAGCAGACCAGAAAATGAGTGTGCTTAGTGCCACCAGGTTGGTCCTGGGGATGTCAGGAAAGGCTTCCCAGAGAAAATGACATCCAAGAAGAGAGTGGAAAGTAGCCAAGGGAAGGGGAGAAGGATATCCACCCTTCAGAGGGAACAGCATTTAGAAAGACTCAGACTGGCTGAGAGTCAGCCCACCTGGGAACTGCAGGGTTGGGTGGGACAAAACTTCTAGGGTGGCGGGTCTCAAACTGGTCTCAAGATCTCCTCACCCTCTTGAAAGTTTCTGAGCATCCCAAGTGGCTTTTGTCTATCGATATTTAATTAGAAACTAAAATAGAAAATAAAACACAGGAACTCATGAGCACACATTCCATTAGTCATTAGAGGGGTGACATCATCACACACCTTGTAGCCTCTGGCAGACTCCACTGTACACTTGGGAGAGAATAAGAATGAAAGAGGAAAGTAATGTCTCAGTGTCATTTTGAAAATAGTTTAATCTTACAAATCTCCTGAAAAGATGGTGCAACTCCCAAGTGTCCCAGACCAGATGCTCTGGCCTCTGTTATGTGCATTATGGATTGTTGGTGGTTTCTTTAGTACAAACTCCTAAGCACTCATCTCCCTTGGTCCTCACTGTATCCCTGTGATGGAGAGGGGTAGGGGTCATTATCTTGGTTATAAAGATGGTACCCTGAGGCCCACACAGTTCTGTCAGACTCTGCTGTTTCTTTGAAGGGAGTCTGTAGTAATGAGTCATGCAGAACAGGCTTTTCAGAGATGCATAGGGGATGCAGCTGAGCTAGAAGGAAGGTTCCGATTGTCGGGGGGCATCCAGTTGTCTTTACTGAAGAGCTGCTCTTGGCCAAACTTAGAAGCAGTGAGACTGACATTGTTTCTTTGCTCTTCCACCAGCGGTACAAATGGGCCTCCCAGCCTCATTCCCCATACTCACCTCGAAAAGGTCTGGCTTGCGTTCTACCAGTCTGTCCAGCAACAACATACAGTCTTTTACTTTGTCTCTGGGCTGCCTTTGCTGTTCTCAAAGTTACTTCTTCGGCTACATAATATGTGAAACACTGTGGGAAAGTCAAAACCCTCTAACACTGGGGTGCTTGTGGCTATTGCTCTTGTTCCTGAGTGTTAGGGAAATGAATGGCTTGTTGGAAAAAACAACAACTATATGGGTGTTGGGTGCTCGGTATTGTGTTTGTGTTTGTCAGATTCCTGTCTTTACCAAGATTGGCTTATACCCTGGTTGAAAAAAGGAAGTCAAAGGCATGTGAAAATCCTTTTGTCATGTCTATTCGGGTGTCTCATCTGTTGCAATAGTTCTGTTTCGCTCTGTTGTTCTTTGTGGGGGAAGCAGGAGGGGTTAAGATGGGGAGGGCTCTCTTCCTTATTCCCTTCTGTAGCATATAGATTCCTTCTCTGCATAAAGCTACCTTTGAAATCAGTAAAAGACCTGCACCTGGAAAAGCGATATTAGGGCTTGAAAGGAATAGTCATCTCCATGGGACTTTCAGAGCCAGCTAAGTAAATAGAAAGTTGTTATTTTTTTCAAAAGCAGGAAATCATTTTGTAATCAGAAAACAAATTCTTTCACAGATCATTTTCTTGAATTATAAATTTTGACATCTTTGAAAAATGTTTACATAAATATATTAAACCTCAGAGTTATCTCTGTAGTATACCCTGCAAACAAGAAATATGCTGAGCTCTGAATTTTGGGGAACTGTGGAAGAAAGACTCAAATTATAGGACATGGAAAAAAGGAAAGAACATGTGGGATTTGTTCCTTAATCATTTTAAAAACCAGAGGCTCGTAATTGCCGTATTGAAATGGATGTAAGTAACACATGTCAGAAAAGGTGAGATTATCCTGCAGGTTCACTAGAGCCAGTGGTAAATGACATTAAATCTCAATAAAGACTAGATAAGAGCCATGGACATTACCTCATTTGGGAACAGCACTGGCAGGGCTGCCCTGTCTTTTAAGTAGAATTAAACATCTGTTCCTGTTGCCAGAATTCTTCATGTTGGGGACTTGACATTATTGCTAGGTTACTTATCACTCCCAAGAAATTGTGTTGGAGTTCACAAAGCTCTCTTGTATGGAGGAAGAGTTTGGCCAGCAATCCTGAGGAAAGATTTATTCTGGTTCTTGGGTACTTAACTCACCTTTGGTTGTTTCATAAGGAAATATATACTATTTGAAGTCAAAGACTGAATTCTAAAGTTTTTTCATTTCCTGCCCATTTCCATTATTTTTCCTATGGTATAGACCTATAAAAGGTAATCCTTGCTCTTTCTTTAATTAAGCTCTTTTATTTGGGTAAGCTGAAGTGGACAGTTGAGGAAATTCAGCTGCTATTAAAGCAGAAAAACCACTTTTGCATTTATATGTATGTTCTAGGCAAAGACATTCTTTTTTTCTTCAGTTAATCCAAATAATCTCCACAATTCTACATGTCCCTTTCCTGGTATTACATTGTCTCTATCTTTACCAGCAGAATCTGTTGAACACTTCAATTCTTTTATTTCAGCTCCCTAAATTTGGAGCCTTGATTTCTGCACTTTGAGAATTCTGGGTTTAAAAGATCCTACTTTCTAGTTGCAGAGCTAAGTAGGATTGCTGTATCCTTGGGTTGACATGAAATATTAACCAGGGATGGGCCACACACACACACACCAGGGATGGGCTAGGCCCACACACTATCACACACACACACACACACACACACACACACACACACACACACACACACACACACACACACACACACCATTCTCTGTGTTTCTGATGAGGAAATTGAGGTGAGCCTGGGAAAGTGACTTGAGATAAAGTCACAGAGATAATCAGGGTACAGAGAAGACATTAAAGCCCACGCGCCTCTTGTGTTTAGAACTTGCTGCCTCCCTGATAGTTATGTGAATAATGACTTGTTATGCCTAGGGAAACCAAATCAAGAATCTATCTTTGCTCTGTTTTTAATCCCTTATCACTCAATTAGTCTGCTTAAGGCTAATTTGATATACTACAACACTGGAAACAAAGAAGTCCGTCCATATTATATGGAGGGACAAAGGATGCCAGTGAGATCCTGCAAAGCTACAACCGGTAAAAGCCCTTTCAAAGTGCTTACTGTCCTTTCTTCCCTCTGCTCATCTCTTTACCATCATTTCTCTTTGGTCTCCCATTTAATACTCCTAACCTGGAAATACAGAATTCTCAGGATCTAGGTCATAGCCAAGTTCACAGTTGCCAAACCTCTGTCTTCCTTGAGGGTGTAACAAAGCCTCTCAAACTTGGGCAACCGTATAGGTCCTAGGCCTGGGAGCTGCTGGGACCATGTAAAAGGGGTCAAGATTGAATTCAGTTCACTGTGGAATGCCTGCCCTGTTCTAGGCTCAGTGAAATCATGAGTTTGCCTTTTACCTCCCAGTGTGGGGAGCTGTGAGCCAAGTGAGCCAGTTAAACCCTCAGGGACCAGGGGGCGTATGAATAACAGAAACAAAGATACGGCAGAAGATGAAGGCATCAGTCTTAAAAGGAGACTGAAGCTAAGGGATTTCTGCCTTGGTCTGTAAAACCCTGATAGACTCTGTGTTAGGGCCAGAGTTCACATCTTTATGGGGGTGGGTGTAGGGGTGCTGGGCTGGGAGAGACAGCATGAAGACAGAAACAGAGGTGGATCTTGGTGTTACCTTTGTGGAAAAGAAAAGCAGAACACCAAGAAAGAAAGAATGATGGGCCGCTTTGGTCCGCTAGTAGTTTGAAGGAATCACAGTTCAGGAAAGAGGAATAAGACCAACCACCCTTTATTCTCTGCTGTAAAGAGAAGCAGTGGAAACAAATAAAAAGTCAGTAATGGAGGTGGCCTTAAGTATAAATTCTGTTGGGGTTTTCTGAATAAGGAAATAAATGGTTTTAGGGGAAAAAAAAGAGTTTTTACTATTATCGTTGCACCAAAACCCATGAGTAAGTAGAATTTGGAAGAATGATCAATTCCATGTTTTCAAAATGTGACCATATAATACAGCACCTTATGCCTGAAGAATTTTAACATCTTTCTCGTATTTCTGAAAAGTGCAAAATCGTGAAACATAAAGTAGAAATTCTCTCGAGCTGTCCAGAGATGAAACATTCCTTGACAGATTCCACTTGGTGACCTAAGCTTGGCCTGTCTCCGTTGTTTATTTTCTACACAGAAAATAGAATTTCAGAATGGAAAATCAAAAACAAAAGATGAAATTATGCTGATGTTGTAAGTTATAAATGGACGGCTGGTCAGTGTGCTTTTTTTTTCTGGAATGAGTCATGAAGAAAGGCTCACTCTTGTCACTAGTGGCCAGATTTACTCATTCTTTCTGAGTACTTGTGTTCCTGTGAAAGGAAAAAAATCTAAATTGCTAGGTCCCCAGTCCAAGAAACACTAAGGCAGAGCTTCACATGGCTGTACGTGTGTTAAGTCTTTACTGACTCCTTCAGCACCCAGGGAGTCTGAGTGAGGCCTCCAGGGGCTGGAGGCTCCAGGAAGTCACCTGCAGCATCTCTTTATCCCCAGGTGCCAACGAAAGGTTATATTCTGCAAGTGCCTTGATGTGAAAAGGATTGGGAAGCCCTGGGCCCTTAAGTTCGAACAAACAAACAAACTAGACCTTGTTAAATCTTACCTTTTGGCAATATATTTCTATCTGGATATAAGCCCAGAAAAGTCATTTTTAATTAAAATGCTTCTCTTGAAGATGAATTAATCCCTTCCTTATGAATATCGAAAGGCTTTTATTTAATGTGTGTTATTTAGGGAGCCTGTTCCAGGTGTGGGAGACAGCTTCTAGCTGCCAGGTCTGGAACACTGACGGTAGCACGCTGTGACCGTCACTCACCAGGGTCGGGCTGCGGTTTTCCAGCGCTCTGTCCTGACAGTATGTCAGTCAGGGGTGTGTAGAGTTCAGAGATTTTTCAGCTGCTATATACCCTGGCTGTTGTACTGTTTGGAATCAGAGATGGGGAAGCAATGGTAGAAAAGAGCATAGTACGTAAGTGTGTATGTGGATATAACCCACACACATACATATGCACATGTATAGAGATGCCAGTTGTTGAGAGAGTGGGTGTGTGTGTGTATATTTGGGAGGGGGTGTATGTATTGAGGATCTATGGCGGCTCTTCTGAATGAAGGATATTAATCCCATCACAGTGATGAGAAAACAGAGTAATAGAGGTTATGAGTTTGACTAGTTATGCAAGGATAAATGGCCAAAATGTAGCTGGGAGTTAAAGCAACTTCTCTGGAAGAGGGAAAAAACATTTTTGGGCTAGAGTGACTCTCTCCAGGGGTTTCAAGGTGTGGGGTAAAGTGGAAGTTGACACCATCTATTTGTTCATTCAGCTGTTGATTGAGCACTGCTCTAGGTGCTTAGACTACATCAGAGAACAAAAGAGACAGACCTTGGCTTCAAGGATCACAGCTCTCAAAGAGTGTACATTCTAGAAGCAGGGAGACAGGCAATAATAAATGGTATTATAAGAAAACTTACTCTAATTTATTGTATAAAGTATAATAAATAGGTATGTCATTTATTAAGAAGTAATCACTGCTGTAGACAAAAGGAGCAAGTAGGCTAAGGAGAATCAGGAATTGGTAGGCAAAGAGGCATTTTGAAAAGGTAAGTCTTGAGCAAATCCCACCAAAAGACAAAGGATAATGTTATTATTTTTTAAAATAAAGAATAAACGTCTTTTCTCCAGAAATTGGGTTGGTTACACGTGTATATGTTCAAGACTGAAGATCCCTTGGAGAAGGGAAAGGCTGCCCACTCCAGTATGCTGGCCTGGAGAATTCCATGGACTACAGTCCACGGGATTGAAAAGAGTCAGACATGACTGAGCGACTTTGACTTTGCTTCACTTCACTTGTAATCATGGGAAGTGCCTGTAGAGTGGGCACTGGTGGATATGCAGGCCAGAGAGATGTCGTTACATAGAAGCTTGCATGCTTTGTAAGGTCCCCATGCTGTATGTGCAGGTTACGGGGGACTGTTTGAAGTCCTTTCCCTACAGAATCACAGTCTGTCTTGGTTCCTGTGAGCTTAGGCAAATCTGAAAGTATCACATTGCCTCCTCGCACTCTAGAATGATCCTTACCTGAACTGTCTGTGGCTGGGCCTTAGAGATAGGGAGTAACTGTGGAGAGAGTCTGTTTATTCTCTTATTTAGCAGATAGCTGTTGCGTAGGGGTTTTTGTTTGTTTGGGTTTGGGGAAAGATTTGTTTGTTTCTCTCTGGGCGATGTGGCATGGCATGCAGGATCTTAGTTCCCCTGACCAGAGATTGAAGCCATGCCCCTCAGTGGGAGTACAGAGTCTTAACCACTGGACCGTGAGGGAAGTCCTATTGTGTGGTTATTAAGTGCATAACACTCAGCTAGGTTCTCTGGAGAATACAAAGAAAAGTTAATATATGACATGTTTTCTGCCCTCAAGAAGCTTGTGAGCTGCCAGGGAAAACAAGCCATCCACACCGCAGACTACCCAGAGACACGCTGTTCTAGGCAGGTGGTCAAGAACGCATGTCTGAGAGGAGAGCTCAAAGAGGCTTGGGAAGAACCTTTCAATTAGTTTTCTGTGGTGGAGACAAGGGGCTTGGTGAGAGCCAAGACACAGAGGAGGGCAATGCAGAAGCTTTTTGCAGAGGAAGTGAGGAGACAAGTCAGGTCTCGGAGTGCTCTGGGGAGCCATGGTATGCCTAGCCTTTACAGCGTGGTGTGTCAGGCAGTAAAGTGTGTGTAGGAGCATGTTAGTATGTTGTTTCTTGTCTGTCTTCTTTATAACTACTATTTATACCAGGCGTATCACATACACAATGTATTAATGAGGCCCTATATAATTTCTGAGTAAGTCTGCAGAAGCCAGGCGCGTGTGCTCAGAGAGGGCATTCTATGCGGTGAGGAAGAGCAGAGGCTTCAGGGCCAGCTTACCTCCAGCTGGGTCCCTGCTCTGCTGCTTGCTATCTGTGCTGTTTCCAGCGAGTTGATTTCTGTGCCTCTACTCATTCCTCTGTAAATGGGCAGATAAAACTACCTCCCAGTTTGCCTGTGAGGTTAAATGAACGAACTTAATACATGGGTCATGCATTCCGAGGTCTCCAGCACATAGTAAGTGGTCAGTGCCTGCTGGTTATTATTACTTTTTGGTGCTGCGGCTGCCACCACGATGACCACCACTGGGTTAGGGGTTTATGATCCAAAAAATGTGAGGACCACTGATGCAGATGGTGAGTAAAGGATTTTGAGCTACAAAAAACCGGGCTTTAGAAAAATTAATGTTGTGTGTTGAAATAGTAATGTAATAATCTCTATTGATACTTGAGTGTGTGCGTAAGAGAGAAAGAAGTCTATTTTCAGCAATTTTGACTTTATGTGTTAGCATGCTTCACAAAGACGTTCATCAGCTCAGTCAGCATTCTGTGCCTTCCTGTAGATCACACTGAAGACGATAAGAACTCAAATTAGTTCTGATTTTCAAGGGCTGAGTTCCTGCCTATCAGGTTGTTTTTCCTTGCACCTGTTTTGTTTTGAATTACACCGCCTCCCCCAGGCCCCATCAGAAACCCAAGGAAAGGAGCACTGCCACGCTGTGCCAGACAACGGAGTCTTTTACCATTTGACGGCGGAGATTTGACGTTCATAACGGGAAAGGGAAATGCAGGGTCCTCCTAGACAGATTAATCTAGCGCTTTTCCGAGTTCGTTTTTCATCTTGGAAGACACACTTTCCATCCCCTTCCAGCCTTATTGTTTGAGGGTTTTTTTTGACAGAAGATAATTCTGGATGTACTTCAAGAACAGAGCACAACAAAACACCACACTGTGGGCACTCTAGGAAGCTCCTGTCATTTCCCAGAGTTCCTATAAATATCAGTCCCGTTAGGTGATTCAGTTCGTTTGGTGGGCCTCCATCTCATGAAAACAGTATTATTTGCTGTTTGGTTTTGGTTCTGCCAATCTAACAGACAAAAGGAACGCCTCGTTGTTTCTATGAGGGAAGCATTTTTGAGCTTACAGAACACATGTACTTGTTGCATAGCCATGGAGTTTATTTAGAGCACCCAATGCATTTCAGTTGGCTCTTCAGAAGAGCTGTGGTTGAGAATAGCCAGACAATGTGACAGGCGTCTTAGAGGGCTACAGTAAAATCAGTCCCGGGCCTAAGAGAAAGTTTAAATAAGCAATAAAAATCTTTCTGTTTTAAACCATGTTACTGTTCGTGACATGCTTATATTTCTCTGTACAGTTGACTCTTGAACAACAGTGGGCTGCTGACAGCGTTCAGTGGGAAGCCCATACATAACTTTTAGGATTGCTGGGTCTTCATTGCTCGTAAGGCTTTTTCTAGTTGCGGCGAGTGGGGGCTCCTCTTCATGGCAGTGTCGGGCTGCTCGTTGCGGAGGCTTCTCTTGTTGCAGAGCAGAGGCTCTAGGGCGCGTGGGCTTCAGTGGCTGCAGCGCATGGGCTCAGGAGCCGCAACCCCACCCCCAGGCCCTAGGGCACAGGCTCAGTAGTTGCGGCACACGGGCTTAGTTGCCTGGTGGCACGTGGGATCTTCCTGGACCAGGGATTGAACCCGTGTCTCCTGCACTGGCAGGCAGATTCTGAACCACTCAACCACCAGGGAAGCCCCACAAATAGCTTTTGACTTACTTAATAGCCTACTGTTGACTGGAAGCCTTAATGATAACACAGTCAAGTGACATATTTATAGATGTATTATATACTATTTTCTTATGATTATAAGCTAGAGAAAAGGAAACATTACTAAGAAATCATAAGGAAGAGAAAATCTATCTTTGTAATTACTGTACTTTGTCAATACCATTAAGTGTGCATAGTCTGTTTACAAAATGAATCTTCTATCAATACCTACATCAATATTATATGATACAAAACACTAACACTAGGCATCAAAAATGAAAAGATAATATGAAAAAGAAATTCATATTTATTTACAGGTATAATGATTCATGCATTGATATAACAGAAACAGCAATGTGACCATTTCGTGGTAGCCTACCCTGTACATTATGAATAGAACTGTTATGACCTACAGCATTAAAGTCATATTCATAATACAATGTCAAAAACATTACACTTTTTAAAAAACTGCTCACCAGTGATAATAGGTTGATACTCTTGTTTCTCTAATAACTAGAGAGAAAGGTATACCATATGATAATGTAATTCTTTGAAAGCAAAGTTATAAAATGGTAAGAAAACTAACACATTATTAATTTTGTCTAACCATCTCATCCTCTGCTGCCCTTTTGCTTCTCCTCTGCTTCTCCTTTGCCTTCAATCTTTCCCAGCATCAGGCTCTTTTCCAGTGAGTCAGCTCTTTGCATCAGGTGGCCAAAGTATTGGAGCTTCAGCTTCAGCAACAGTCCTTCTAATGAATATCTAGAGTAGATTTCCTTGAGGATTGACTTGTTTGATCTCCTTCCTGTCCAAGGGACTCTCAAGAGTCTTCTCCAGCACCACACTTTGAAAGCATCAATTCTTTGATGCTCAGCATTTTTTATGGTCCAACTCTCACATCCATATGTGACTACTGGAAAAATCATAGCTTTGACTGTATGGACCTTTGTCAGCAAACTGATGTCACTGCTTCTTAATACACTGTCTAGTGTATTAAAAAGTGTATTAAAAAGACACATTTCTAGTGTCTAGGTTTGTCATAGCTTTCCTTCCAAGGAGTAAGTGTCTTTTAATTTCATGACTAAAGTCACCATCCACAGTGATTTTGAAGCCTAAGAAAATAAAATCTGTCACTGCTTTCACTTTTTCCCCATCTATTTGCAATGAAGTGATTGGACTGGATACCATAATCTTACTTTTTTTTTTTTTTTTTTTTTTTTTTTATACAAAGGCTTTCAATTTTATTTTATTTTTAACAAACATACATGGGACTCGATAAAGGTTACTAACTGAATGAGCTCTAACAGACAGGTTCTCTGTGGCTTTGACACACTCAGCTTCTAAATGATCAGCTAGCTAGTTAGGACTGTACACTTGGTACTTTTTGCGGTTGTTCAGTCATTCAATCATGTCCAGCTCTTTGCCACCTCATGGACTGTAGCCCACAAGGCTCCTCTGTCCATGGGATTTCCTAGGCAAGATTATGGGAGTGGGTTGCCATTTCCTTCTCCTGGATACCATAATCTTACTTTTTTAAATGTTGAGTTTCAAGCCAGCTTTTCCCTCCTCCTCTTTCACTCTCATCGAGAGATTCTTTAGTTCCTCTTTACTTTCTGCCATTCGAGTGGTGTCATCTACCTATCTGAGGTTGTTGATGTTTTTCCTGGAACCTTGATTCCAGCTTGTGATTCATCCAGCCCAGTGACCACAGGACTGGAAAAAGTCAGTTTTTATTCTAATCCCAAAGAAAGGCAATGCCAAAGAATGTCCCAGCTACCATGCAATTGTGCTCATTTTACATGCTAGTGAGGTTATGCTCAAAATCCTTCAAGCTAGGCTTCAGCAGTACATGAACTGAGAACTTCCAGATGTACAAGCTGGATTTTGAAGAGCATTTCACATGATGTACGCTGCATACAAATTAAATAAGCAGGGTGACAATATCCAGCCTTGTTATACTCTTCCCAATTTTGAACTAGTCAGTTGTTCCATGTCTGGTTTTAACTGTTGCTTCTTGACCTGCATACAAGTTTCTCAGGAGATAGGTAAGTTGATCTTGTACTCCAGTCTGTTTTCCACAGTTTGTTGTTCTCCTCACAGACAAAGGCTTTAGCATAGTCAATGAAGCAGAAATAGATGTTTTTATGAAACTCCCTTGCTTTCTCCATGATCCAACAAATGTTGGCAATTTGATCTCTGGTTCCTCTGCCTCTTCAAAACCCAGCTTGTATATCTGGAAGTTCACAGTTCATGTACTGCTGAAGCCAGGCCTGAAGGGTTTTGAGCATAACCTTGCTAGTATGTAAAATGACCACAATTGCATGATAGTTGGAACATTCTTTGGCGTTGCCTTTCTTTGGGATTGGAATAAAAACTGACTTTTTCCAGTCCTGTGGTAACTGCTGAGTTTCCCAAGTTTGTTGATATATTGAGTGCAGCAATTTAACACTATCATCTTTTAGGATTTTAAGTAGTTCTGCTGGAATTCCACCACCTCCATTAGCTTTGTTTGTAGAAATATTTCCGAAGGCTCGCTTGAGTTCACACTCCAGGATGTCCAGCTCTAGGTGAGTGACCATGCCATCATGGTTATCTGGGTCATTAAGACTTTTCTTGTATATTTCTTCTTTGTATTCTTGTTACTTCTTAATCTCTTCTGCTTCTGTTAGGTCCTTGAGATATCTTTCCATTTATTTGTGTCTTTGATTTTTTTCACCAGTGTTTTATAGAGTTTTCAGTGTATAGATCTTTTATCTCCTTGATCAAATTTATTCTGAGTATTTTGTTTTTCATGCTACTGTAAGTGAGATTGTTTCTTTTTCAGATAATTCATTGCTAGTGGATAAAAGTACAGCTCGTTTTGTATGTTGATTTTGTATCTTCCAACTTGACTGAGTACATTTATTGGTTCTAACAGGTTTTCTTTTGGTGGAGTTCTGAATTTTCTATATATAAGACTATGTCATGTGCAAACAGAGATAATTTTACTTTTCCAATTCAGATGCCTTTTATTTCCTTTTCTTGCCTGCTTTCTCTGGCTAGGACTTGCAGTACAAGATCTGTATCATTAGCTTCATCTTTATTTTTGCACATTCCTATGTTGAATAAGAGCCCTGAGAGTGGGCACTCTTGTCTTGGCCCCAGTCTTAGAGGAAAAAGCTTTCAGCCTTCCATTATTGAGTATGATGTAGGCTTGTTGTGTTTGGGCTTTATTTATGTTGAGGTTCGTTCCTTTGTATACCCAGTCTGTTGAGAGTTTTTATTGCGAGCAGATGTTGAATTTTGCCAAAGTGTTTTCTATATCTGGAAGATGATCCTCTGATTTTTATATTCTCTTCTGTTAATGTGATATGTGACATTTATTATACTGCATATTGTTGACCCATCCTTGTATCTCAGAAATGAATTCTACTTGATTATGGTATATGATTTTTCAGTGTGCTGTTGAATTTGGTTTACTGGTATTTTTGCATTTGTGTTGATCAGGGATATTGGCCTGTAGTTTTTTTGTTTTGGTTTTGTTTTCTTGTAGTATTCTTACCTGGCTTTGATAATCAGGGTAAGCTGATCTCGTAAAATGAATTTGGGAGTGTTCCTTCCTCTTCAAATTTTTGGGAAGAGTTTGTGAATGATTGATTTAAGTCTTTAAATGTTTCATAAAATTCACCAGTGTCCTGGAATTTCTTTGTTGGGAGGTTTTATTTTTTTAACTATTGTTTATTCAGTTTCCTTATTCTTTATTGGTCTGTTCAGGTTTTGTTTTTTTCTGATTCAATCTTGTAGGTTCTTATACATGTTTTTAGGGATTGACCCTGTTGACCAATTTGTTGGCATACAATGGTTGATACAAATGTCTTTCTTCTTTGCCATCTTTATTCTTGTGTTCCATTAGACCCTCAGATAATAATGCGTTTATTCAATAGAATGATGTATGCATCTAGCTCCTAGAGCAGTGCTGACCTTTCTGACACGCTTGACCGCCCTGGACTCCCTCCTCCCACCCCCTATCTCATACTTTATTTAACCTTCACTCTCAGACCGTTAGGTTTCATCTTTGCCCTTTCACATCATCTATGTTGCTCCTCCCAGTTAACAGTTCTGTCTCAGTGTAACAGTAGTTGAGAGGGGAGGGAAGGCCCTGGAGTAAGACTATCTGGGTTCAAATGCCAGCTCAGCTGTCAACTTAGATCCGTTAACCTTCATTCCGGATTCTGTAAAATGGAGAAACAGATAGTTTTCTGGGGATAGCTGTGAAAAAATGAGATAAAGCAGAGTGATCTAATGGTCAGATCAGTGACTCTAATGGTCTCCAGCAGAGGGCTGGGGAGGGGCATGGATGTGCTTCAGGGCAATAAGGGGCTCTTTTCCCTTATTCTATTCTAAAACTGCATTGGTTGTGCTCTCCTCGGTGTGCAATGAGTTTCATGATCACTCTTTTTTTGTTGTTTTTCAAGATATAAATTTATTTATTTTAATTGGAGGCTAACTACTTTGCAATATTGTGTTGGTTTTGCCATACATCAACATGAATCCACCACGGGTGTACATGTGTTCCCCATCCTGAACCCCCCTCCCACCTCCCTCTTGAGTGCAGGATACTGTTGGGGATTCCTAGCAAGTCTCAATCTCCACATTCCAGATGGTCCGTTTTTTTGTTTTTTGTTTTTTTAATTTTTTTACTAAATGAAGGTAGACTGTTGCCTTTCTGCTCCATCCTCCACTTTCTTTTCTTATTAATAAAGGGAACGTGTGTTACATGCTTAAATTAATGGCACTCTGGGGCAGTTGTTAGGTATGCACAGGTGTCATATGTTTTAATATTTGACCTGCATTCATGTTGAAGAGGTAGGCCTCTCTCTTCCCTAGGATCTTAGTCATTCTCCTACTTGGGATGCCTTTTTAATCTTAGCAAAGTGAAATTCAGGTGAAGGGAAAGTTTTTCGTTAACTACCTGAGAACCGTATTTCCCAAAAGGGAACTAAAATTGTTTGGAGTTATTTTTTATATAAAATGGGTTTAATGTTTTTTTTTAATTATGACTTTGAAGAGTGCCAGAAAATTCCATCACTTTTGTTACACTTCAAAGAGATCAGTATAATTAACATCTCAAATGTGCTGTTTGACATTTTTCCCCCTTATTCACTATTTAAGCCTTTTAAAAGTATCTATTTCATGTAGATGGTAAGACAGGTTTTACTTACGAGTTTAAGTCAGTTTATAGCAAAGGAACATTATGCCTTTCCTTTCTTCTTGAATTACAGGACATGTTTCTAAAATACAGTTGTAGTTTCCTGTTTTATAATTTTTTTAAGTATGTGAGACATTTACTAGTCCAGTTAACAAACTGCTTCTTTTATTCTGAAAAGTGGTATTCATTGATCAGCCTGAGAGAAAATTTAGTCATCAGGTTTGATTTTCAAATGTTTCTTTAGAGCACAGTTATAAGGCAGTTGTTTTTATGAAAATTTATGATTGAGCGTACACTCACATGTGTATGTATGCATTTAGAATTAAAATGATGGAAATTTGAGTCCATTTTCTCATAATGAGATGGAGATACAGTACAATCTATAACCCACCAACTCAAAATGATGTGGTAGGTTTCTGAAGATCAGTATCAGCGCCCTGCAGCCCGTAATCTCTAAGCGGTAGCAGGTCTGCTGCTCTTGTAGCCCTCTCCTCCTCAGGACCTCCTCGGCCTCCCTGAAGAAGGAGGGGGACTTCCTGGCAGTCCGGTGGTTAAGACTCCACACTTCCATTGCAGGGGGCGTGGGTTCAATCCCTGGTCGGGGAACCAAGATCCCACGTGCAGGATGGCACAGCCAAAAAGAAGGAGGCGGGCCGTGTTGTTTTGCATTGATGTCTTCAAGGTCATTACTTCATCTACTCTGGATCAGTGTATAAGTTACTTTGGTAATCTTCCTTTGTCCTCACTTTTTCTTCTTTGTTGTTTTCATTCTTTCTCCCTCCTGAAGGAGAGTACAGAGTGAATAGAGATACACAATTCCCAGCTACCTCCCCATTCCAGAAGTTAAATCTTGGATATCACCACCACCTCCGTCACAATGAGTTTGGTCATTGGAGGTAGCCTGTGTGTGTGTGTGTGAGGTTGGGCCAGGAGTGGCGGCAGTGGTGCGCCTAAAGCCATCTACAGATTAATTTAAAACAAAAGCAAAAGCAACACCAAAAAGTTGACCTCAGGGTTTATATTCCAGAGACTAGATCTGAGGATTGAAAACATTTCCCTTTTGCTTCCTTGCTTGGCCTTTCAGAGATGGGGTGGGTCACCGTGGAGCAGAAGCAGCACTCCTTCCCAAAAGAGTCAGGCAACATCTCGAAAGCCTTGTCACTCAGAGTGTAAGGCCAGGCCAAAAGCATCAGCACTGCCTGGGGCTGATCCAAAATGCACAATCCTGGGCCACCCCAGACCTGCTAAACCCACATCTGCATTTTCCCAAGAGCCCCAGTTAGACGTGTATGCTCATCACAGTTAGAAGTGCTAGTCCAAGTAAGCCTTTTCCAGGATGTTGCAGTGGGCTTGTAACCTACTGCCGCCTACCCATACTGATGTGAATAAATAAATGATTGAACAAATAGATAAGAGGTACAGAAGGATTCCAAATAATTTATGTAGTTACCTGCCAGTGCCTCCATCAGAAGGTGAAGCTTACCTTCCCTCCCCTCATCCCTGGAGTGTGGGCTGCATGCAGTGACTTGCTTGTACAGAGCATGCAGAGAGACAGAGAGGAGAATAACTCCACGGTGGAGAAAGCTGGCCAACACCACCCCGTTATGTGATCCAGCCTAATATCAACAGTGATAAGTCATGTTGCTAGTGTGTGATAGTATGTACCCTTGTTATATGATGAGAATGGCATGTCACCTGTGTGGTCTTCCTCCCAAAACCCATAATCCTAGTCCAATTAAAAAAAAAAAAAAAAAACCCAGACAAACCCAAATCAAGGGACTTTTTACAAAATGTCTGACCAGTACTCCTTAAAACTGTTGTCATCAAAAACAACTGTCACAGACCAGAAGAGCCTCGACAGTATACCCTGGTACCTGGATAGGAAACAGAGGACAAAAGGTAAAAACTAGTGACGTCTGAATAGTGTGTAAAGTTAACATAATGTGCCAATTGTTTTCTTAGTTGTGAGGATGAATCATAGTGTGGAAGGTGTAGCAGTGGGGAAGCTGGGAGAGGGATATACAGAAGCTTTGTGTGCTGTTTTTGCAACTTTTGGTTTCATCTAAAACTTACTCTAGTATGTCTGCTTTCTCATCCTCTCACTTAGAAGACCAGATTTTCTTTCTCATCGAGCAGTGGTGGGTAGAGGTAAGCATGCTGTATGTGTTCAGATTGCCAGAGCCTCTGAAAGGCTCTTCTGAATGTCAATAATTACTGACACCTGACTTCATCCAAGTGCTGCATTTGGGCCTTGATCTGGAAAGTAACAAGAGTCCTCACTGTTGACCCCAAGCAGGTGTTTGTTATTTTGCTTCTAAGTGGAATAGAATTAGTTTTCATCCATTTAACAAGTGACCTTCAGTAACTGAGGCTGAGTGTTTAGAATATGGCTCTTTCTCATTGTCTGGGAACATCCCGGTAAATCCCTAACACTAGATTCATTTCAGGAGGAGGGGCATTTGTTCTGTGTACTTTCAGCTTTAGAATCAAGAGAACTTTGAAAATGAATTGAACCAAATGGAGGCCATGTTTGGAGAGAAGGTGCTTTTCGTTAAAAATAAATGCCAACTCATTTGTCTCAGCTGCTGGTAGGAAAAAAAAAAAATCATCCAAAGGGTCTTTAAAAGAAGAAGCAGCTCTTTCTTCAGAAGCGTAGCAATAGTGTCTTTCTACCTGACAGTCTAAACAGAAGGCTTGCACTTTCTGAACTGTATCTTAATACACACCAAATAAAGTAGAAGACAGTACTGCTGGTCACGTGTAGAATTCTTGGAAAGGACAGACGTAGAGAAGGGCTATTTCTGTTCTCTACAAGAACAATGTTAACCGTGCTGTGGCTCTGGGAGTTTCTCAGTGTTGATCGGACTTCAGGGGCCTCCTTGAGTCTGAAATGGTTTGCACTCGGGTGCTGTTTTTTGTGTTGAGTTGTGAACACTGACACCAGTTTCACAAAATTCTCTAGCAAAATGCTTTTGCCTATTTTATTCCTGCTCTTGGAGGCTGCTGGTACAGGCCCTGTGCCGATTTTCCTCTGCCGTCTTACCACCATCAGCAGTTCTGTAACAGGATTAAAGGGATACCTCCATTTCCAAAAATAGAAGTTCAAGAGGCTTATTGCCCAGCAGAGGGAAGTCAAAATAACCCGTGTTTTATTCTTCTGGCATACAGATTTTCGGTTTCCCACACTGGGACCTTGTATGTAGAAAATGAAAACAGTCACAAAGTTTTCCTCAGTGTCAAGTTGTGTTGAAGCTCACTGCAGCTTCACTTTAACTCTCTTCTGTTTGGAAAGAATTAGGTATAAGGTGGATTCACCTTGACTATTATTCAGTGGCTGAGATGCCAGGCTCTCCTGACAGAGTGGAAATAAGACCCCAGCATTACCGTTTTAAAACTGAAAAAGCATAAAGAGAAGATACTATGTTTTATTGTAGTCACTTCATTCCGCACAATTTATAATCTTGCAGTTTTTTTTTCTCTTTTTTATTGAAGTACAGTTGATTTACAAAGTTATATTAATTTCTGCTATACAGCAAAGTGATTCAATTATACATTTATACATATAGATCTAATTCTTTTTTCTATTCTTTTCCATTATAGTATGAGAAATTGAATAATATCCCACAGTTTTAATTGCTTCGTGCTTAGAGTTTCTTTGAAACCTGTGTTATTTTATGGGTGGAGAGATGGTATATGGAAAGAGGTTTGGGATCTAGGCTTGATGTACTGTTTCCACTTTGAGGGTATTTAACTTGGGGCAAATCACTTAAATTATAAAATGAAGCTTCAGTTCAGTTCAGTTCAGTCGCTCAGTCGTGTCTGACGCTTTGCGACCCCATGAATCGCAGCACACCAGGCCTCCCTGTCCATCACCAACTCCCGGAGTTCACTCAGACTCGCATCCGTCGAGTCAGTGATGCCATCCAGCCATCTCATCCTCTGTCGTCCTCTTCTCCTCCTGCCCCTAATCCCTCCCAGCATCAGAGTCTTTTCCAATGAGTCAGTTCTTCGCATGAGGTTGCCAAAGTACTGGAGTTTCAGCTTTAGCATCATTCCTTCCAAAGAAATCCCAGGGCTAATCTCCTTCAGAATGGACTGGTTGGATCTCCTTGCAGTCCAAGGGACTCTCAAGAGTCTTCTCCAACACCACAGTTCAGAAGCTTGGACATCTACAAACTAATGATAACACATAATTTGAAAGGTTGATATAAAGAGTAAAGATGTTGTATGTACAATTTCCCAATATAGTGGCTATCAGTATAATTTTTTAATAAGTGATAACTGTCATTTATTATTTTTATTATAAATTTTAAAATACTGTTACAAAGATTATTGAACCTTATTAACAGGAATTAAAAAATAAATTAATGGACAGCTATTGCATGATTTTTTTGGTCCCGAACTCATTTATTGAAAAGTACATTTTATCACTCCTGACAGAAATGTTACCGTTCTATCATACACTAAATTTCAGTATTCAGATGCTCTTATTTTCTAGGTTTTTAGTCTGCTACATTGAGTGGTTTGTCTGTTTATACACCAGTTGCTCACAAGAACTTTGTAATATGTTCTGCGATTTGGTAGACTAATTCCCCTTCATTACTGTGCTTTTTCAGTACCCTGTGAACTTGAAATCAGTTGTTTGGTTTTCCCATCCTCCATTCTATTGATATTTTTATTGGACTTGCATTAACTTTATGTGTTAAATTATTAACCATGCCTAACATCTTTTTTTATGCTGTTGACCTCCTCAAGAACACCGTATGCCTTTCCATTCATTTCTCTTCTCCATTCCTCAATGGCATTGTATATTAAAGCTTTCTTCATGTAGATTATATATTTCTCTTTTTATACTTGTTACTACTGTCATCATGAATCCTTTTCTCATGCTTTATCTTTTGACTTGTTTTTACTCTTGAAGGTGATTGGTTTCTATATATATTCACTTTTGGTGAATTATGCCAATTATACTGTTAGTCATCACTTACATTATACTTACTTTTTGTCAAGCACCATTTTATGCACTTAAATATATTTATTCATTAAATCTTCATTACAGTCCTAGAAAGTGAGTACTGTTTTGTACTATATGAAACCCCAAAGCTCAGAGAAGTTAACTTGCCCAAGGTTGCACTGCTAGAAAGTGGCAGATCCAGAGTCTCAGGGCCTGTACTCCTAAGTTATATATTACACCATGCTCAGTCACCTAACTGTCGTTTGTAATAATATCATTTGTGAAAATCCTTCGTAATATGTTTTCCATTGATTCTCTTGGGTTTTCCCTAAGGATATTGCATAGTATAGAGATGTCAGTTTTCTCCAAATTTAAACATGGGCTTAGGGAATTCCCTGGTGTTTCACTGATTAGGATTCAGCACTCACTGCCAGGGTCCCAGGTTTGATCCCTGGTTGATCTAAGGTCCACAAGCTCCATGGTATGGCCAAACAAAACAACCATAGGTTTAATACATTACAAATAAAAATTTTAATTAAAAATATTTTTTCACATGACAGTAAGTTCATATGAAAGAACAAATAGTAAGATAATAGACAAGATGTTTTTTGATTGGTATTGCATTGAAATTTTAGAGCAATTTGGGGGAGAATGGACATTGTTAAAATGTAATTTTCATAAAGGTAAAATCATCAGTTTCACACAAATCTAGAATGACATGTGTAATTAATAAAAGGGGACCAGTTAGATGTTATGGTCAGCTCAAAGAGCATCTGAAAAAACTAGGGCAGTTTAACAAATGTTAGAATAAGATTGCTGGATTAGATATTTTTTTAGTTGCTAAGTTGTGTCCTACTTTTTTGCTATCCCATGGACTGTGGCCTGCCAAACTTCTCTATTTCCCAAGCAAGAATATTGGAGTGGATTGGCATTTCCTTCTCCAGAGGATCTTGCCAATGCAGGGATCGAACTTGCGTCTCCTGCTTGGCAGGTGGATTCTTTACCACTGGGCCACTAGAGGAGACCAAATTAGACACTTCAATGTCCAATAGGTCATAAATCTTTAGAGTATCTGTTCCACTGGACAGAAATTATTAATATTAGCATCTCTACCCAACAAAGTTCGGCAGATTCATAAATAACTTGACTAAGTCTGAGACCTGGGGTTATTGCCCTAGACCAGGGGTTGGCAAACTATAATCTACAGGCCAGATTGATCTGCCTGCTGTTTTGTAAATAAAGTTTTATTGAACCATAGCCATGCCTACTTGTTTACTTATTTTCTATGGCTGCTTTTACAATATAATGCTAGAGTTGGGTAGCCACAGCTACTCAGAGCAGAGACTGTGTGACCCAGATAGTCATTTTTACTCTGGCTCTTAACAGAAAAAAAAATTACTGAATACAGACCTACATAGTCCTTGTATAATGAATCCTACACATATTTTGTAGATTTATCCAAAGATGTTTTAGTTCTATTAGAAATAATAATGTTTTTACGTTAAAAATTCCAAGTGTTCCCTGATAGTTTTTAGGGAATATAGTTAATTTTCACATATTGACCTCATATTCCAAGACCTTGCCAGTAAACTTACTAATTCTTGTATCCTTAAAAAAATAGATGTTCTAGGGTTTTCCTGAATAAAGAGATAATAATGCCATCTGCAAATAAGATAGTATCTTTCTCTCCAATCGGCGCTTTATCTCCCTGCCATGTCTTACTGCACTAGTCCATCTTCCCGTATAATGTGAAATAGGAATGCTGAGAATGGACGTTCTTAGGTTTCCCAGCCATAAGGGGAAAGCATTCAGTCTCATCAATACATATATTAGCTGTAGGTGTTTTCTAGATGTACTTCATCAAGTTGATGAATTTTTCTTCTATTTCTAATTTATTGAGTTTTTAATCATGAACAGATGTTGAATTTTGTCAAATGCTTTTACTGCATCTATTGAGATAATCAGATGTTTTTCTTTTTTCATGTCTTCAACTCATGAATTACATTGATTTTGGAGTATTGAACCAACTTTGCATTGCCAAGATAAATCCCATTTCTTCTTGATGTGTTATCCTCTCTAGTAATTACTAGATTCAGTTTGCTAAACTTTTATTAAAGACTTTGTGTCTAGAAAAAATTTTTTTAGAAAAGTCAAGAATTGTAGAGCTTGCCATGTCAAATCCTAAAATATAAAGGGTATGTTAATATTTATATCTATGTTATATTTATATGTATGTTATTTTTATCATGTTAATATAAAAGTATAGTATTAACTCATCACTAGAAAGGAATATCAGAGGACAAAGTGGAGAAACCAGGAATGCATCCCAGTATGTGTGTGCATGCATGCTAAGTTACCTTAGTCATCTCCACTTTGTGCGACCCTATAGCCTGCAGCCTGCCAGGCTCCTCTGTCCATGGAGTTCTCCAGGCAGGAATACTGGAGTGGGTTGCCATTCCCTCCTCCAGGGGATCTTTCCAACCCAGGGAGGGTGCAAACATCCTAGTGTATATGAAAGTTAATATATTATAAGGCTTCCCAGGTGGTGCTAGTGGTAAAGAACCCACCTACCAATACAGGCGACATAAGAGACGGGTTCGATCCCTGGGTTGGGAAAATCCTCTGGAGGAGGGTATGGCACTCCAGTATTCCTGCCAGAAGAATCCCATGTACAGAGGACCCTGGCAGGCTATAGTCCATAGGGTCACAGAGAGGCAGACACAACTAGAGCGACTTAGCAGAAGCAATATAAAGGTACTATCAGTCCTGTAAAGCTCACAGTTTTCATAGAGATACTGAAGATCTTGGACTTTTTGTTTTAATCTTTGAGTTATGATTTATAATTTAAGCTATATATTGTATATTGTACTTTAAGTAGCCATGTGAACATGTCACAGTTATTTTATATAATCCCATAGCATTTGACTGTAAACCTTCAACAAACATTTGTTAATGAACTAGATTAATGCCATTTTTAATAATGAAAAGGGTTTGAAATAGTGTTTACTTCTTTTTCTCTGTGTTTTCCTATTGGTAGCATTAGAAACAAATGCTTCTGAAATAATCTAATTTTAAATTAGAAATTTATAAAATTTTAAAAATCTGATTTTAAATATATACTAGACTGATTATCTGCTATATCCATTGAAGATTATTGACCTTTCTGCCACTTTGAGATAGTTTGGATGGCTCATTTCCTTTTGGTGACATGAAACATAGGAATGTGACTTAGTTGAACAAGAAAACTCATGTTGTAGAAAACTCCCCTTCATCAGCTGTGTTGATTTGGTAGTGATTTGAAGACCTTCACACCCTGCAATGCAAAGTTCTCAGAGTGGTTAGAAACTCCTGACTTAGAATACCAGATTTACTGGCCACGTCAACTCTCACTTTGTTCATTAAAGAGAATGAGATTTTTCTAGATTAATGAGGAAAACTCATTACCTTGAATTTTACCATTTTAGAGTTTTGTTTTTGTAATTCTCACTAAGACTGCACACAAATTTTCCTTCCTCCCCGAATGTTCACTGCCAATGAAGCTTCTGAATTTATTCAGAATCAGCTTAATAGAAATACGGCTTGACAGTCATTTGTTTGTTTTAGTGTGGTTCATGTTACTGACCACAATTTTAAAATAGACCAGTAGTTCTTTAAAAATTATTTCTGTTTAAAAAAATTTCTTGTGCATTCAAATTGGTCTTTTCCCAGTTATTTTGTATCTAGGAAGTGTTGCTGTTTCTTAGATATTTGCCACTGATATGTACACATTTATCTAGCTGAACACATTATCATCATGGCCTACCAAGGAAGAAGTTTATAAGGAGGTGACAACAGGCAGTTAAAAGATGGAGGAATGTGTTTGGATGAGTGGTGACAAAAACCTAACACCTACCAATGAGTTATCTCAACCATCGGAGAAGTCCAGGATGAATTGTATATCCTCAGCCTGGGTTATATAATCCATCACAGGCTTGGGTAGTAGGTATTTAAACAATGGGAAAAGTTAGCACATAAACATAGCAGCTAAAATGACAAGTGATTTCTTAACCAACCAGAAAAGGGAAACGATAGTGGACCTTCTTAGCAAATAAGTGGCTGAATTATTTATAGAGGTTTGGGAAACAGCCTGAAGCAATTTGGTCCATAGACACTAAAACAGTTTCAGTTAGAAAGATCGTAAAGATTTAATTCATTTTGTTTACTGAGGATTTGATGTATTCAAGAGTGAGTTACCAAAAGAATCATAGAGTTTGAAAATCAGAATCAATAATCTTTGCCCTCGTAGCAAAAGATGTACGTTTCAGTTTTTCTTCTGTCTTCATTTTTATAAAAGCATTTTCTTACTGAATATTTTTTAATATAAAGAGGCAAAGTATTTACTCCTGAAGATTTATCTCTCCTCCAGCAAAAAGTGAGGGCTGCTCTTTGTTATATTATGAACACTCAATATCTACTGTTAGCATTTAAGTCAGGGTAGGAGGTGAGAACAGTTAGAACTGGATATGAAACAACAGACTGGTTCCAAATTGGGAGAGGAGTACGTCAAGGCTGTATATTGTCACCCTGCTTATTTAACTTATATGCAGAGTACATCGTCAGAAATGCTGAACTGGATGAAGCACAAGCTGGGATCAAGATTGCCAGGAGAAATATCGCTAACCTCAGATATGCAAATAACACCACCCTTATGGCAGAAAGCAAAGAGGAACTAAAAAGCCTCTTGATGAAAGTGAAAGAGGGGAGTGAAAAAGTTGACTTAAAACTCAACATTCTGAAAACTAAGATTATGGCATCCGGTCCCATCACTTCATGGGAAGTAGATGGGAAAGCAATAGAAACAGGGACAGGCTTAATTTTGAGGGGCTTGAAAATCACTGCAGATGGTGACCGGAGCCATGAAATTAAAAGATGCTTGCTCCTTGGAAGAAAAATTATGACCAACCTAGACAGCATGTTAAAAAGCAGAGACATTACTTTGCCAACAAAGGTCCATCTAGTCAAAGCTATGGTTTTTCCAGTAGTCATGTATGGATGTGAGAGTTGGACTGTAAAGAAAGCTGAGCACCAAAGAATTGATGCTTTTGAACTATGGTGTTGGAGAAGACTCATCAGAGTCCCTTGGACTGCAAGGAGATCCAACCATTCCATCCTAAAGGAAATCAGTCCTGAATCTTCATTGGAAGGACTGATGCTGAAGCTGAAACTCCAAATACTTTGGCCACCTGATGCAAAGAACTGACTCATTGGAAAAGACCCTGATGCCGGGGAAGATTGAAGGTGGGAGGAGAAGGGGACGACAGAGGATGAGATGGCTGGATGGCATCACTGACTCAATGGACATGAGTTTGAGCAAGCTCTGGGAGGTGGTGATGTACAGGGAGGCCTGGCGTGCTGCAGTTCATGGGGTCTTAAAGAGTCGGACACGACTGAACAATTGAACTGAACTGAACTGAGGAGGTGAGAATTCTACCATTTAACCAGCAGTGCACAAGAATATTATAATGTATTTTCTAGAACAAACGTGATGACTTATAAATAATCTTAGGTAATGGACTCATTTGTTGAGTTATTTTAAATTATTTTTTTTAACTATATAATTAGGCATATATAAAAACTCATCAAGTAGTACACTTTGGATGTGACACTTGAACTTGTATTTCAATTTAAAGTTCTCCAAGGAATGAAGCTTGTGGTTAATTAAAAACATGAAGAATATTTTTAAACTCTGTACCTTCAAATCAAGTATTTGGTACAATTGAAGTCCAAGGGCTAAAAGAGAGTATGTTATGGACTTGATTTTCAGCATTCACTTCAAAGCAGAAATGTAATATTCATTAATCTTGTTCTTTGATTGTGTTGTTAGCTCTTTTGTTACTGTTGAGTTTACCTTGGCCCGAGTGCTGGCAATTAAATGGCACAGTGAAGCTTACTGGGAAACATTAACTTGTTATTGTTAGTTGACATCGTTCTAAGGTTGATGGGAATTAGGGTTTATAAATAGACTGTTCTCTGCATTCAGTTAGAAATCTGCTCAGTTTCAGAGATGAATCTCATCATATGGACCACTCATTGTTTATATTTGAAGCTTTTTCGTTAACACAGAGTTGGTTCATCTCTTTGAAAAATGTAATATTGAGCATAGCTGTGGTATACCCCCACTGAAACTTTTGTTTTCAATATTAACTTCTTGAATAAATTGGCTTATTTTTTGCTCAGCTTTATTTTTCTGGATGTTATGTAAGTGATAATCTTTCACTTTTTAGCAAGGGTCCTACCTTCTTTTCTACTTAATACAATTCATTTCTATTTTAATCCATCTTCATGCTTTGAAAATATGGTTTAAAATAGTCATCCTTGAACATTTACAGTATTCAACATGAAACTTCTGTCCATTTCTGAGAGGCGTTCCTATGTGTCCTTGCCTGAAAGCAGCCTGCTGCTTGAATTTTTATCATGCACTGTCAGATGCAAATCATTAACTCAGAGCTCTCCCCAGCATGACGGTGGAGAGAACACAGGGTCAAAGTAGTAATCCTTGAGGGATAAAGGAAGTTGACTCTATTATGAGAAATCTAGGCAGTCAGACAAGGCCTCACAATAGTTTCTAGAAATCTGGCCAAGTCACTGAATAATTACCTTCTTTTAGGCCAAGGGACAAACCCTAAATTACCATTTTCTCATTCTCGTTAACCTGATGGTTGATGAAGGAGGGGTTCAGTGCTACTCAGGTAGACTTTAAGAGATGAAATTTTAGGGGTTTTGTTTTTGTTGTTGTTGTTGTTTGGGATTTTTTGCTTTTTGGGTTTTTGTTTCTTGAGTTAGGTGGTGCCTTTACCAACCATGCAGCAAGGTTTAAATTGTTTCAATTAAATGCTCAAAACTGTGCTCCTTAGGCACTGCTGCTGCTGCTAAGTCACTTCAGTCGTGTCCGACTCTGTGTGACCGCATAGACGGCAGCCCACCAGGCTCCCCCATCCCTGGGATTCTCCAGACAAGAACACTGGAGTGGGTTAATATAAAACAGTATAAATTCATCACAAGAATCTTTCAGTATGTCTGCAAACAGAAAAACTAAAGTGCAGAATCACAGAGTATTAATTTTTAAGTTAAATCATCAGCGTGGATGGAATAGGTAGAATCTTCATGACTAAAGCCTGTGTAATTCAGGCCATCTGGCTATATGGCTTCAGGCCTCTGGTTGTTAGGAAGCTGCCAGAAGGTTTAACAGGCTGTCACATATTCCCCAAAGTTACTTGACACAAGAGTTACATGAGGCGTTGTTTAAAGTACAGGTTCCCAAGTCTCTGTCCTGAAGATTTTGATTGTGTGGATCTGGAATAGGACTTCTGCCTCTTTCAAGTGTGACACAGGTGATTCTTATGATCAGACAAGTTTGGAAAACATTGGGTTGAGTAGAAGAGAGGGATTAATATACAAAAGTAAATTAATATAAGAAACAAGTGATTCTTATGTCATGTCCAGGGGATAACAGAGGAGATTTACCCCCCAAGTGATGGATGTTATATATCACTAGGTAATTTGCCACTGAAGTTAAGGGACCATGGGAACAATAATCAAATCTTGACATTTCTAAACTCAGATATTTGCAGGGCAAAAAGTGTCCTAGATTTCATTTCATCGCTCAGTTTCTCTCCAAACCTGTTCCACTCCAGGAAGGGTGCTCCTGCTCATCCATGTGGAGAGCAATTGGGCAGACCAGAGTCCAGAGGAAGCATTTGAAACAGCAGCTTGGCAGATGCAAGGAGAGACTCTTCCAAGTTTAAAGAGCAGCAGGCGAGGCTGCCCAAAGGCAGGAGTGGAGGAAGCGGGAGACTGAGGGAGCTGTCTAGTAGCACAAAATTTTGTGGTCAAGATCAAGGGGCATGAAGTAAGAGTTGTGGGAAACCAGGGCAGAGATAAAAATGTGCACGACCCATCTTATAAGGATCAAGGAGGTCAGCAGTGCACATAAACTCTTAGTCCTCGTCCCAAGCGATAGAGGGGAGATTGGTTATATCATTCCAGTTTTACAGCTGGAGACCTAGAGGTAATGGGAGAGGTGTTTTTTGCTACAGATAGTGAACTTGAGAAGGAAGTAAGAGAATTAGAACCAGTAGGTTTTCTGACCTGTGGTGTTGGGTTGGATAATTGTTGGGAGGATGGAGAAGAGCAGAAAAGGATTTATCTTGATGTTGAATTGGTGAGTTGATGAAATTTTGGATTTCAGGTTAAGTAAACAAAAACAAAAATTATCAACAGGTTAAAAAAAGTGGTGTGCAGTGGGGTTAATGAAAAGGGGTGATAATGTTGAGAGATTTTTAGCTGTGAGAAAAGAGAAAGTAGATATTGTGTGGGAAGCAGATTTGGCACATGGGTGTGATACAAAGCAAACTTTTGTACTTCCTTAGGATGACCTCTGGATGATGATTATAATAACAGCCTCAACCACATCTTCTCTAATGAGCATTATACTTTTTAAAATAGCCTGCAACAGAGAAGCTTTAAAAAATTAAATTGTCTAAGAATTTAGCCTATGGTGGTTGTTTTTTCCTCCATCATAGTAGAGAGACTGGAAAAGCTGTGGACACTAGAAAAGCAGTAAAACAGGTCTTCACAGTGAACTGTAGTCAATGTCTTGAAATAACCTATAACAGAAAAGAATATATATATATATGTATATATATATATATAAAACAATCACTTTGCTGTTACCTGAATCTATGTAAATCAACTGTACTTCAATAAAACACACACAAAAATGGGTCTTTACTGTTTGCTTAAGTGTTCTTCAACTGGAATTCCATCACCTCCACTAGCTTTGTTCACAGTGATGCTTTCTAAGGCCCACTTGACTTCGCATTCCAGGATGTCTGGCTCTAGATGAGTGATCACACCATCATGATTATCTGGGTCATGAAGACCTTTTTTGTACAGTTCTTCTGTGTATTCTTGCCAACTCTTCTTACTATTTTCTGCTTCTGTTAGGTCCATACCATTTCTGTCCTTTATCGAGCCCATCTTTGCATGAAATGTTCCCTTGGTATCTCTAATTTTCTTGAAGAGATCTCTAGTCTTTGCCATTCTGTTCTTTTCCTCTATTTCTTTGCATTGATCGCTGAAGAAGGCTTTCTTATGTCTTCTTGCTATTCTCTGGAACTCTGCATTGAGATGCTTATATCTTTCCTTTTCTCCTTTGCTTTTTGCCTCTCTTCTTCTCACAGCTATTTGTAAGGCCTCCCCAGACAGCCATTTTGCTTTTTTGCATTTCTTTTCCATGTGGATGGTCTTGATCCCTGTCTCCTGTACAATGCCACTAACCTCATTCCATAGTTCATCAGACACTCTATCTATCAGATCTAGGCCCTTAAATCTATTTCTCACTTCCACTGTATAATCATAAGGGATTTGATTTAGGTCATACCTGAATGGTCTAGCGGTTTTCCCTACTTTCTTCAATTTGAGTCTGAATTTGGTAATAAGGAGTTCATGATCTGAGCCACAGTCAGTTCGTGGTCTTGTTTTTGTTGACTGTATAGAGCTTCTCCATCTTTGGCTGCATAGAATATAATCAATCTGATTTCGATGTTGACCATCTGGTGATGTCCCTGTGTAGAGCCTTCTCTTGTGTTGTTGGAAGAGGGTGTTTGCTATGACCAGTGCGTTCTCTTGGCAAAACTCTCTATTAGCCTTTGCCCTGCTTCATTCCGCATTCCAAGGCCAAATTTGCCTGTTATTCCAGGTGTTTCTTGACTTCCTACTTTTGCATTCCAGTCCCCTATAATGAAAAGGACATCTTTTGGAGGTGTTAGTTCTAAAAGGTCTTGTAGGTCTTCATAAAACCGTTCAACTTCAGCTTCTTCAGCATTACTGGTTGGGGCATAGCCTTGGATAACTGTGATATTGAATGGTTTGCCTTGGAAATGAACAGAGATCATTCTGTCATTTTTGAGATTGCGTCCAAGTACTGCATTTTGGACTCTTTTGTTGACCATGATGGCTACTCCATTTCTTCTGAGGGATTCCTGCCCACAGTAGTAGATATAATGGTCATCACCTCATGCAAAGAGTTGACTCATTGGAAAAGACTCTGATGCTGGGAGGGACTGGGGGCAGGAGGAGAAGGGGACGACAGAGGATGAGGTGGCTGGATGGCATCACTGACTCGATGGACATGAGTCTGAGTGAACTCCGGGAGTTGGTGATGGACAGGGAGGCCTGGCGTGCTGCGATTCATGGGGTCGCAAAGAGTCGTACACGACTGAGCGACTGAACTGAACTGAACTGAACTATGTGTTCCTCACTGTCACTTGAGGATTATTGCTTTTTCTACAGTTAGTACCATCTTATGGCATGCCTCTAATGACAGACTTGGCTATTTTTAATTAGCATCTGATGCTAATTAATTAGCAGCTAATTAATGCAGGCTCACAGTATCGGTTGGTCCACTAAAGTAAATGTGTAGTTCACCCACAAGGCTTTTTAATAGATGAGGAACTGTATAATCAGAGATTTTAAAACACGTCCCAGAAATGACACTGAATACAATATTATATCTTCGGAATTAAAAAAAATTTTTAATTGTGATAAAGTACATATATAACTTATCATCTTAACTATTTTTAAGTGTTCAGTTCAGTAGTGTTAAATGTGTTCACATATTGTTGACCAATCTCTGGAACTTTTTCATCTTACAGGATTGAAACTGTATGTCCGTTAAACGACTCCCTATTTTTCCCTTCCTTCTCAACTCCTGGCAACCACCATTCTACTTTCTAGTTCTATGGATTTGACTACTCTTGATACCTAATATAAGTGAAATTATACAATATTTGTGTTTTTATGACTGGCTTATTTCTCGTTGCATAATCTCTCCATGACTCACCGTGTGTTAGAGTGTCCTTTTTTGTGGCTGAATATCATTCCATTGTATGTGTATACCACATGTGTTTATCCATTCATCTGTCAGTGGATACTGGTTTGCTTCCACCTTTTAGCTGTTGTGAAGAATGTTGCTATGAAATAGGCGTACAAATATCTCTTTGTTACCCTCCTTTTGATTCTTTTAAATAGATACTCAGAAGTCGAACTCCTGCATCTTATGGTAATTCTGTTTTTAATTTTTTGAGGAACTGCATTACTTCTTTTTTTTTCTTTTCAAAGGAATGTAGGAAATCTTAATTTCTTGCTATAGTTTGACAGTAACTTCATTGGGAACCTTAATGGTTTGTTTCTTGGCTTCGCTCTCCTCCAGTATGAAGAAGTTTTGTATATAAATAAACTTATGTTTTTTCATTCATAGTCCTACTGTGTTGTGGATACCTCTGCCTCTGCCTACCATCGTACCCCATTCCTGTTGAAACCGTTAAACCTCCTAGTTTTTCATTGAAGTTGTTTATAGAGGTCTGAGAAATAAGACCCAAGTGGTCATGGAGGGCCGCATACCAATTGTATGGATGCGATGCCAAATCCTCTCTGCTCTCTCTGTCTGTAACTTCTTCCTAATTAAAACGCCACATTCTTCAGAAAGTGAGCCTTTCCTTTATCCCACTTTCCTTAGATCTTTCACTAACCGAATGTATTTGTATATAGTTTGCTTGATAGTTAATCTCATTTTTTGGTATTTCACGTCTTAAGTGAAAGTTGATTTTATTTTGTATTTAGTAGAATTATACAGAACTCATTTAGCTTGCTAAATATATGTAAAGTTAAAGAATAAAAGAGAAAAACTGTTTATAAATCGCCTGCTGAGTTGTATTGCCTTTTCTCTCAGTGAACATGTGCCCCAGAGTGAACAGTGAGCTGTGAGTTGGAAATGTACTGTCTCTTTAGAGTCTGTGGCTGTGCTGTGATTGAAGGTCATTTTCTCTGTATACAGTCTTCAGCTCAGTCATTGACTTTAGACCTTACTCCCACAGAGGATGTGACCATGTTGTACTTATATGCTGTCTCTTGAAATAAACCATAACCTCTAGAAAATAGAGATTATAAGATGATGTTTTCCCTTTTGAGCAAATACACACTCTTTATTCCACAACCTGGCTGAGCCACAAACATGGCCCTCCACCAAGCTTTACATTCTCAGTAAATGGCACTATCATTTACCCGATTTCTTGAGAAACCTGGGGCTCAAGTTTTCTTTAGCTTGGTATCTAATTGACCAGTATCTTCTGCTTCTCTACTCTTATTCTCTATATCACTATCCTCGTTCAGGCCAGTCTCCTCTTTTGCTTAGACAACTACATCCACCTCTTTGCTTGTACTCACGCCCCCTTCATTCTACTCTCTATGTCGGACAGAAGGACCTTTTTAAAACACAGCTGAAATTTTCTTAATCCCTGCTTAAAGCTCTTTTGTCATGTTCTATCACACTTAAATCCAAACTTCTTACAGTAGTTTATAAGCACCATAGTGATCTGAGCAGCCTGTCTCTCCAGCTTCATCTCATACCGCCTTTTCCTCCTGTTATTCAACTCTTACCCCTTGAGCCTCCCTGTAATACCCAGGCCTTGTCCTGCCCCAGGGCCCCTGTACATGCTATTCACTCTTCCTAGAGGAGACATATCAACAGTATAATATTTGCTGAATGAATGAATGAGTCAAGAACTTCCCTGGTGGTCCAGTAGCTAAGACTCCATGCTCCCAGCGCAGGGAACCTTTGTTCAATCCATGGTCAGGGAACTAGATCCCACATGCTGCAACTAAGACTTTGCATGCTGTAGCTAAAGATCCCACATTCCACAGCTAAAACCCAGCACAGCCAAATAAATAGACACTAAAAAAAAAAAAAAAAAAGAATGAGTCAGGATCTTAAGAAGGTAGACCACTCTAAGTATTCACTTCCCCAAAGTAGCTATAATATATGGTATCAGTGTATAGATTTGAATTCCTAGTGCAGTGATCCTCAACTGGGAGCATTTTCCCCCAGAGAGGACATTTTGCAGTGTCTGAAGATGTTTTTGATTGTTGTAACTGATGGTGTGCCATCTGCATCCATCAGGTAGAGGCCAAGAATGCTGATAAACATCCCGTAATGCAGAGGACAGGACCCACAACAAACAGCTTCTGGTCCCAAATGTCAGTAGTGCTGGGGCTGAAAAACCTTGCTTTAAGCTAATACATTTGCATTAAGAGAAGTCAGTTTTAGTGACTCTGCTGGGCCTTTGAGTCTGTCACATTACATAAAAAGCCTATTTAAGTAATACTAGGAAAGTGAATCCTCTTGATTAAAGACTACTGTCCTGTCCTCAGGGATTGTGTGTTATTTCCATCAGAGTCAATGCCCCTAGTCCACAGCTTAGAAACCAAGATTCCCCTATTGGTGAGTATCTTGCTTACTTCCTCGCAATGGTAAGATGAACCCTGCCTTTCCATTTGTTTTTCCAATGGTGAAATGACCAGTAATCGCCAAAGCTGGAGGCATCTCTCTGAACCAAAGTGAGAGCCTCTTCCTCCTCCACCACTTGATTCAACTCCTTTTTCATGATAGCTAAGAGTCTGCCAGTTATGGAGACATACTTCATTCTACTGAAGTTCACCATTAATTTCAAGAGATTGGGAGTGTATTGCCTGTTCATAAAAATCAAGAATCTGTGGAATTTTCAACACATGCACACACACATATTAACACACCTTTTATCCAAGACTACAAGACCATAAGGCCTTCCTTGCTATATAAAATATCCAGATATCCATTTTATGAGACTAATATACACCTGAAAGATGCTTTGATTCCTTTGAAAAAGAAAACTGAAAGTGAAATGGTCAGATTCACCCAGGAAATGACCTGAGTGGAAGGTGAAGTATTTGTTACCTGATTTGGGTCATTTAGGAAATACTTAGAAAAATAAGAAAATATGCTTCCTTAGCTTATTTTTTAAAGCATTTGCCTCTCTGCAACAGGAAAATGGAGCTGTTGAGAGTTGTACCTTTGGATATGTGAGGTTATGGAGCATGGTCTGTTAGAGTATCAAGGATTAAACTCTTGAGGGTCATAACTTAGAGACCTAATATCTTCAAGGGTCAGCAGTTATTCTTGTAAACAACACTAAATGGCACAACTTAGCCTTAGATGTAAATCTAATGTCTAAATTTACCTTTGATGCAGAAAGGTTAACTTGCAACAAAAAGGGCAAACTTGTAACAAGCACTGTACTTATACTCCTCAAAGCACCTGAAGGATAATGCATTTATCCTTGCTGTACACTTTGTTATTGTTAACCTGTAATGAGATGATTAGTCAGAAAGCACAGTTTTGGGGAAAATTCAGAGCCACTAAGAAAAGCATTGCTAAGGAACAATACCACAACAGGCAGAAGTCCAGTGGCCAAGTGAAAACAATTGCCCAAAAAAAAGAACATAAGTAGGTACCACAGAGGATTAAAGAAAGTTACCGAATAGCACAGTATCAGGAGAACATAGACCTCAGATGGATAAAGAGGGATAGCCACATTATGGAACTAGCACACAATCCCTGAGGATGGAAGAATAGTCTTTAATCAAGAGGGTTCGCTTTCCTAGTGTTATTTAGTCTCCTTTTTACCTCAAGAGATGTTTTAAATGCATACCAAATTAAAATCACACATGGCATGCATTCATTAATAAGGATGACTAATTTTTTAAAGAGTAATTGCAAAGGTCTTTCATATCCGTTATCTTTTAGACCTCACTGTACCCTCATGAGATGGGCTATATTATTAGCTCCATTGGATAGATGAGGAAATTAATTAAGGCTCAGAGAGGTTAAATAATTTTCCACAGGTCTCCAGCTAGGTCTTGACTGCAGAGCCCATGCTGTTACAATAGTCCAGGGCTTCTCAACCTCAGCACTCTTGATCTTCTTCTGGGCTGGATAATTCTTTGTTCAGAGGGATTGTTCTGTGCATCATAGAATATTTAGCTTAGCAACCTCTCTGGCCTCTACCTGCCAGATGCCGGTAGCTTACAGTTGTGACAACCAACAATGTTTCTAGCGATTGCTAAATGTCTGTTGGAGGTAAAATCACTCTGGGTATAGAGCCACTGTCCAAAGACTAAAATCTAGTGCGTACCTAGAGGAGCGTCCCATTGTCCTGTTGTAGTCAGCCCGATATTTGACACGGAGGGCTTGTTTATGGGGGAAATTTTGTAACAACTTTTCTTATTATAACTTCCCTAAACCTGATCCTCATAGCCTTCCAGCAGTGTAGTGAAAGGGGACAGGCCCAAATGGATCACAGATGGTTGCCCAGAAAGTCATTGTTTCATTCAGCCACTCATTCAACAAAGAAATCTTAACAGTTCAAAGAATAGTTTCATAGAGGCACCAGTGTTTGAGCTGAAGTAGGTTTAGAGGGTAGATTATGAGTTTCCTTAAGATGAGGTTGGAGGGATGATGAATTCATGTATATAATATGACATGTTAGTGGGATCAGCCTAGCAGGCTGATGGCCCAGGCTGCAAACATGTTCCAGGCTCAAGGACTCGAATTCATTGGTCATCTTACTTTGTAAGCCAACCCATTCGCAAGCAGTCTTGGTGTTTACTTTCACTATTGAGTTAACTATTGCCTTGGAAGTACTGTTTATCTCAGCCCACATGGTAATTGCCTTAAATTTAAAATCAAATCAACAAACTTTTGCATTCCAGTAAGGCTCTGTAGGAGATAAAAAAGACATGGTTTACATAAAAAGATAAATAGCAATCAAGGCAACATATCTTAGGTGCCAAATGAGTGGTTCAGATAATAAATACTGTGGGATGAGAGGATGGAAAGATTGCCACAACCTAAAATTGTCAGGAAGAACTTCATAGAGGGACTTGATGAGCTGAGCCTGAATGGATTAAGTAGAAATAATATGAAATCTTTATAACAGACTAGGGATCACACCTTGATTAATGCCCATGGCACCCCATGTTTTAAAAAGTACCTTTTAGATGATTCTTGTAATCCCATCTAGTTTCATTGTTTTGGAATATATCTTATAGCCTATAAAATCCTTTTAGAAACTCATCCATAATGTTTGTCCAGAGTTCATTATGAGCCAAGCCCAGAAAACTCATGAGTGAAAAGGGTGCTTTTGATCACTCTCAGGGATCAGAGGAGGTTCATAAAGATTGGTTTCACTGACCCTTGGCTTCAGTTAGACCTCCCGGAATCACCCTTCCCTGAACTGAGGCGCTTAGAGGAAACAGGGAGAATGGGAGAGAGTTTCCTGCAGCCGGGCTTTGTGACTATGGGCCTTAGGCGCTCTCAGGAGTAGGGTAGTGGAGGCACAGTTAGCAAGAGGTGCCACAGAGGCTTTTGCTTCTTGAGACACTGCCTGGTTTATTTCACAAATCCTAGCCATCCAGTCGACTTTTATAATTCCACATAAAACGGACACAGCAGATGTTCCTGGACTTCGCTGCTGGAGGTGTCGAATGGCAAAGGAGCAAACAAACTGGGGGAGGGGGAGAACTGCCCAAATCTCCATTCCTGGGGGCTTAGAGGAATCTTTTTTTTTTCCTCCCTCCATGTGAAAATATAAACAGTTGCTTTATAAACAGTTGTCACTTTTTGACTTATAAAGAGTCGCAGTCTTTTCCTTTTGTTTACTTTGATGACCTTTGAAATAAGCTACAAACTACAGAGTCAAAAAAAAAACAACACAAAACCCCACTTTTTTTCCATTTTCATTTTTCAGAAGGAGGCATCTCTGTTAGCATAGTGTGCTAAGAAGCCAGCAGACTCTGAGGCTGTCTCTGGCCCAGGCCCAGGTTTGTGGGGCTTTTGCCCCAAACCTCTTCACTGGGCAGCTGGAGTTACAAGCCTAAAGTCCAGATGCAGAAAGCCAGGCACTTCTGTGGGTCAAACTCTTTTTATAAGGCACATTTTACAGCTTCTCTAAAGTCTGGGAAATACAAATTAGTATAATAACTCTGCATTTCCTTTGGCTTTGTTTGCTGGAGACAACCCTGGAGATAGATACTCCTGCAGCTCTCTCTCCAGCTGGCCCTTCCCCACCTCCCCAGTGGCCAGCCTTTTCCACCCTCAGTGGGTCTCTCCCCCGACTGGCTCTTCCTCACTTTGTTTGGGCACAGATCTGAACAGTCAGAGGAGGAACCCAGGGGGAGCCTTGGAAAAGTCAGAACACCTCTTTGATGTGTTGAAAGTTCCTTTTCTTTGATTTCTGTGGTGAAAAATGCCACGCAGCCACCCGTCCCAATAATTATTAGTATATGAATTTCCATACTGAGTTTAAGTTGGGAAATATATGATAAAAAGAATGTTATTTTGTTTTATTATTTCTGATACCAGAAATAATGCTCTTCTTCCTTTGTGGTGATGAGACAGTTTGTGTCTTGATTTCGGTGGTGGCTACACAAATCCAGGCATGGGCTAAAACTGTCCACCTGCTCCAACACAAACACACAAATAAATACATGTAAAATATGATGACAACTGAATAAGATATATAGTCTAGTTAACAGTAATGTGACTGTCAGTTTTCTGCTTTGGTTATAGAACTACAGTTACATAAGGTGTCACAGTTAGAGGATGCTGACTGAAAGGAACAACTCTATTTTTGCAACTTGTTATGATGAAGCTCTACACTTAGCCCTTGAACAATGAACTCAAAGTCAGCCCTCCGTTGCCAAGGTTTCTCTGCATCCTCGAATTCAACCAATCACAGATTGTGGTGCTGTAGTATTTACTGCTGAGAAATCTGCATGTATAAATGGACCCTCGCAATTCAAACCTGTGTTGTTCAAGGGTCAGCTGAAATTATTTCAAAATCAGAAGTTTTAAAAAGTAATACATTCTTACTGTGAAACTTTCTAAACTACAGAAATGTACAGTGCTGCATGTAGAAGTCCAACCCCCATGATGTTAATAATTTGGCATCAGGTAAAATGGGATCATACTATTTTTGCAGCTTGTTTTTTCACTTAACAGTGTGTCTTAGAGATATTTTCATGTTGATCCATGTAAATCTACAACATTATTTTTAATGAAGGCACTGCTTGGCTAGACATGATGGGATACTATGTAGGAATATCCCATCATTTTTTCAACTGGTCCTGTATTGACTGTTTCTAAACTTTCCTCTTATAGTAAGTGCTGCTTGAGATCATCCTTGGGCATCTGTTTCTGTGCCCATACCTGTAAATGTTTCTGTGAGATAAATTCCTAGAAATGGGTATTTCAAGATTAAAGAAAGTTCATATTTTCCATGTTGATAGCAACAGTGACACTTCCAAATTGCTGCTTTGTCTAACAAACAGATGAGCCCATCTATATAGAATACATTGTATGTGCAGCAATGTGGCCCTGCTCCTTACCTCCCAAAAAGGTTGAAATAGTTCCTCCTCCCACCATGAATGAGAATGTCTGTTTCCTTATCCCAAATATTGATGGGTCCTACCCTTTAGAGAAAATTCTCTGCTTATTACTGTTTTTCTCTTTTAAAAATTCATTGTTTGAGTTGCCCTTCCTTAAACATTAATGAAACTAAACGTGTCCTCATGTCCTCATGTGTTTATTGGCTATTTGTATTTCATCTGTGAATTGCTTGTTTATGTTCTCGGCTAAACAGATTTGCCGTTCCCAAAGTGTGTGCCAAAGTGTTGTGGGATATTTTCAGTTTGGGGGAGAGAAGGACAATGACACTGTGAGATATTATGTGAACTACTCGCTTGAAGTCATTTACAGTTATCAGCATTAGCTCACACTGCATTCCTTTTGATGATTCTGTATGTCTTTGCAAAGTTGAGTGTTTGATAGTTGCTGTAATAAAGAGCTAGTCCCACGAGAAAATCCATGTGGAACAGGAACGAAGGTAGTGGAATCCCGAGATTTCCAGAGCTTGCAGTTATAAAGTATCCAGCAGGCACACACATCCCATTAGTAAGTAATTGTGGTTATTAAAGAATGAAATAAAAATATTTTTGCTTTCAACTTATGTGTCTTATTTTTTCAAACAGGTCCTAAGTTGTAGGGCATAAATACTTATTAGGTTGTTTGGACCTAACTACTTAATAAATGGAACTGTTAGGTATTTCCTTTGGCCTAGAGGCACCATGAAAAGATTATTGAGGTGCTGAGGGTGCCATGAATGAGGAAGTGTGTAACTCCCTGCCACATTTCACTCAGTTACTTTCATTTTTGTTATTAATTTGCAAGAGCTTTGTTCCTTAGGGGAATTAGCAAATATTTTACCCCTGGCTTACCTATACTTTTGAATATTCCTGGTAGTTTTCACTACACAAAATATTTCAGTTTTTATGTTATAAACACATCATTTTTCTGCTTATTTTTTTATTCATAGCTTTGTGTTCATTCTTAGACTGTTTTTGCCTGAAAATTGTAAAACATTTTCCTGTTTTCTTCTGCCATTTTTATGGTTTCTTTTTTCTTAACATTTGATTATTTTCTCCATGTTAAAATTATTTAGTACAAATATTTGGATACAGACCCAACTATATTATTTCTCAAAGAACTAGTTGGTTGTCTATCTTCAGTACAGTTCAGTCACTCAGTTGTGTCCAACTCTTTGCGACCCCATGAATCGCAGCACGCCAGGCCTCCCTGTCCATCACCAACTCCCAGAATTCACCCAAACTCATGTCCATCGAGTCGGTGATGCCATCCTGCCATCTCATCCTCTGTTGTCCCCTTCTCCTCCTGCCCCTAATCCCTCCCAGCATCAGAGTCTTTTCCAGTGAGTCAGCTCTTCATATGAAGTGGCCAAAGTACTGGAGTTTCAGCCTCAGCATCAGTCCTTCCAATGAACACCCAGGACTGATCTCCTTCAGAATGGACTGGTTGGATCTCCTTGCAGTCTAAGGGACTCTCAAGAGTCTTCTCCAACACCACAGTTCAAAAGCATCAATTCTTCAGTGCTCAGCTTTCTTCACAGTCCAACTTTCACATCCATACACGACCACTGGAAAAACCATAGCCTTGACTAGATGGACCTTTGTTGGCAAAGTAATGTCTCTGCTTTTGAATATGCTATCTAGGTTGGTCATAACTTTCCTTCCAAGGAATAAGCGTCTTTTAATTTCACGGCTGCAATCACCATCTGCACTGATTTTGGAGCCCAAAATAAAGTCCCACACTGTTTCCACTGTTTCCCCATCTATTTCCCATGAAGTGAGGGGACCAGATGCCATGATCTTCTTTTTCTGAATGTTGAGCTTTAAGCCAACTTTTTCACTCTCCTCCTTCACTTTCATCAAGAGGCTTTTGAGTTCCTCTTCACTTTCTGCCATAAGGGTGGTGTCATCTGCATATCTGAGGTTATTGATATTTCTCCCGGCAGTCTTGATTCCAGCTTGTACTTCATCCAGCCCAGCATTTCTAACGATGTACTCAGCATATAAGTTAAATAAGCAGGGTGACAATATACAGCCTTGATGTACTCCTTTTTCCTATCTGGAACCAGTCTGTTGTTCCATGTCTATCTTAAGTAAGTCAATCTTTTCATTACTGTTTGTGTCACTTTTATCATCTTCTTTTGGTTATATCTGGACCTTCTGTTCTCTATCTCTCTTACAACACTTACTGTTTTTTACCTTGAATTTTATTTATGTACATATCTTATTTCTTGCACAAGATCATAAGATCTTTTTATATTGATTTCATCTCTATGTCCTATAGCTGGGTTTTTTTCCTTTCCCTTCTCTCCCTCTGTAAATATTTTTTAATTTTTTTATAAAAAATTTAAATATACATGGATATAGACAGAATAATATAATGAATCCCTTATGCCCAACACTCAACTTCAGTTTTTTTTTTTCCTGGCCATGACACACAGCTTACAAGATCTTAGTTCCCTGACCAGGGATGAAACCAGGGCCACAGCAGTGAAAGTGCTGAGTCCTAACCACTGACAGGCAGGCTAAGTCGCTTCAGTTTTATCCATCTCTTTGTGACCTTGTGGACCGTAGCCTGCCAGACTCCTCTGTCCATGGGATTCTCCAGGCAAGAATACTGGAGTGGGTTGTCATGCCCTCCTCCACGGAATCTTTCTGAACCAGGGATCACACCCAAGTCTTCTATGTTACAGGCAGATTCTTTACTGTCTGAGCTACTAGGGAAGCCTGCTAACCACTGGACCACCAGGGAATTCCCTGTATTGTTTTCAATTAACTGTCTTGAGTAAACAAATTTTATTTTTCCTTAGTGAGGTTTACTGCATTAGAGTTACTTGTTGATCTCAGGAAACTCAATAGTTTGAGGATCCAGATATTAGAAAAAATAAGTTATCACATATAATAAAGCTGTCCCTAAATAATTTAAACTGGGATTTATTTTACAAAGAAATAATTTGTAATTTGAAAAATGTTGTATGTAGCTTTTCAGAAATATGTTTGTGTTCTAAAGCTAGAAACTCTTAAGTTAGAACAGATATTGTATCAGTGTTTTGTAAATTGTTAGTTCTTGCTAAGCAAGCCTTTCTCTATATGTTTGGTGAAAACTAACTCTAAACCTCATCCTAACCCAACTCCTTGGCATCCTTGACACTTCTTCTGGGTGATGGAACTTCTCACTGCAGGCCAGAGATGATCTAAGACAAATGTATACTCACTGCTTATTGTTTTGTTGTTTTAATTGCTAAGTCATGTCAGACTCTTTGCAACCCTGTGGACTGTAGCCCACCAGGCTCCTCTGTCCTTGGGATTTCCCAGGCAAGAATCCTGGAGTGTTCTTGTACTCTCTTATTAATACTGTGTGTTTCCTCCAACCCTATTGTGTGGGGAGAGTTTAGAGAGTTGACTCTTAACATTCTACCTGCTGCTGCAAATATAAGTTCTGCTCCTGCCACCCAGGCAAGGGGCCGGGGTAGTACTCTAGATGGATACATGCTCTGTTGATTGAGTCTCTTTCTGCCAGATAAAGCTGTATATCCCTGGAGTCCAGAGGCTACAAAGAACAAGATGCAGTCCTTTCCTTCAGTGAGCCATGCTCCAGGAAAGGGAAATTATGGATTGATAACCATGATGACAGGGTTTGAAAAGTTAAAAGAAGAAATCAAATGAAATGAGTCACTGGGCACTGTGTAGGAAAGTCTTAGGGTGGGGATAGGAGGTGGTGATAAAAGCTGAGCAAGGCTCTATGGAGGAGGTAGTATATAAGCTGAGTCTTACAGTATGAATGAATTTCATTAGGCAGAGCTGGAGAGGTTGTGGGGAGAAATGGAAGGAAGTTCCTAGATGGAAAAGCATTGTCAGGAATGGGAAATCATCACTCACAGCCACAGAATAGGTCATGAAGTGGAGGAAGTTGGAGGGGAAACTAGAAAGACAGGTTGAGCCTTCAGTGCCCAGAAGATTATTTTAGGACACTGGAAATCATTGAAGGATTTTGAATATGGGAGTGATGCGATCAGGGCTTGGCTTTTAAGAATCCTCTGCAGCCATGTGTAAAATGAATTTTGGAGACAGACCAGTCGTTAAGTTGTTTGCATCATCTAGGTGTAAGATCTTTTGGTTCCTGAACTGAAACAGTAGGAGTGTTACCAGAGGAGAAGGCATGCATTTGAGACACAAAGTGAATTTCTAGGTCCCCACAGACTTTGTTTTTGTACATTTTAATCCTTAGAGATATTCATGGCCTGCTTCCCAAGCCAGAGTCAGCTAGGAAGTAATGACGCTTTGTAATTAGCATCCTTTTCCTGGCAGCAACAACACAACACAGCCAAGTGTCACCTTTTGGGAATTCACCCAGACCTTTCTAAGGATCTGTCCTCGTCTGATAAACAGGTTGCGGTTTGGGGGAGAAACCACTTGAAATGCTTCCTGGACCTGCCCTCCAGCCTAAGGTTAGATCAGTAAGTAGCCGTGGGTGGCACATGCCCACTAAGCCTGTTCTGGATGACCAGCATCCTAGGGTCACATCTCCAGTCCACCCTCCAGGGCGGGTAACAAAGAAGAGTATGTGGAACTGTCTGTACAGATGACACAGGCAGGTACGTGTACCCAGCAAGCGCTGTGCTCTGCACTGTGGGAGTCAGAAGCCTGTGCTCTGGTTAAGAATAAGATTAATATGCCTAAAGCAGAAAATTAAGTCCTCAAACACATTGCAATGATTGGAAATGGCATAGAAGTTAGAGAACTCTTCTCTCTCTCACTTTCCCAACTTCACCTCCCCCTCCCAAACACACACATGCAAAAAAATAAACACAATCTGCCTTTTAAATAATTTTTGCTGTATCCGTTTCCCAGCAGTTCTATGATTAGGCATGTTTCTGTGAATTAGAAAGTTTAGATTCCTTCTTCAGCCACCCCCCTTCTCACCCCACCTCCTTTCAGTCTGACTTAAAGCCATAAAATACTTCTGCCTGCCTGCCTTTCGTTCTGTTTGTATGAATTAAGTCGACAGGATAAATATTCACATTCCCAGCTACAGGCTGAAACAATGTTTGCCTGTTCTGCCCAGTGAGTCGAAAAGAAAAGGGGGCCTGACATCACCCTATACTGTACATTCCCGGCATAGATCATTTATTTAAGTCCTTGAAAAAATACAGATGTTTTACCAGCCGAAATAAAATCCTGTGTAAACACTGAGCTTGGAAAAATGTGGCTCTGACTTTGCTGTGGGGGTTGGAGCAGCGTGGAGAGAAAGCCAGGAGGCAGAGTAGCAGATACAGAAATTCTATACTTGGTACTGAATGTGATAGGGGCAGAAGTGTTTGCCCCCAGTCTGTGTGCTGCCCAAGAAGACCAGGCTTTTGTTTTTAAGGAAATAAATACAGCTGCAAAGGGGGATAGATTTGTGGGTCTTCAGCAGGATTGTTCCTGATAAGGATACCTTCACCTCATTTATATCTGACCTCTGAAATGAACATCCCTTTTCTCTTCCAAGTTGTCCTTTTCCCCCGCCTGGCTAAACCTGGTCCTGTTATTGCTGAATCCTGCTGGTTTCTGGAACTCAGCTGCTGTTGATCTTATAAGGGGGGAAATTGCCTAGAAGCCATGCTTGGTGGAGAGGAAAAGCCATCTTAGCGTTGCATTCCCAAACAGCCATATATCATCTTGATCTTGTCTAACACAAGTCACTATTTTAGTCCAATAGCATAAACCAGACGTATTTCACTGGTGCAGCTCAAGTTCTTTCAGGGATCTGACTCATGACTCTCTTTAGGCCTGTGGCATTTATTCAAAGAGCATTCCATTTGCTCTGTGGAGTCACTTTTGAGATTCAAAGCTGCGAAAATGGACTCCATGCTTTACCAAGATGTTTGGGGGTGCCCCTCAGTCTCTCTGTGTTTAGCATGGGATGAGGGTGGGCAGAGGCTGACTGTTCTCCAGACTCATTTCAGATTCTCCCAGAGTTTCATTAACGCTTGCATCTCAGGGACAGGGAGTCTTAGGTCCCTCTAGCTGCTTCCTGACCACCCCCTCCTCAGAGCAGGTGTGACTGCCTCATTTCTGGGCAGTCCCAGGCCTGTGAGAGTCGGGGGTGGTGATGCTGGTTTGCACTTGGTCATTTTCTATATGCATTTGTCTCCTTCTGACAACTATCTTAAGTCAATAAAGCTTCCTCCTGTTTTTGTTTTTGGGGTTTTTTTGTTTTTTTTTGTGTGTGTGTATGCTGGAGACATCCGTAAGTCCACTCTAACCTTTCTCCAAGGGGTCTGCCATGGCTGGAGGTCACCAACTGTCTCGGTCTGTCCCAGTATGATTATTAATAGTGCTCTTTTTCACTCTCAGAAGAATTCCTGGTTTGCAAGATAAATTACCCTAACAAGCGTCACATGGATATTCCTGACCAAACTCGTTAACTCCCCATCCCTCATTCCCAGTCCTGCCACCTATTCTCATGATCCTGGTCTTGAAGCCTGGCCCTCCATCCCCAGCTGCCCTGGGGGAAGGTCGCTTTCCTGACCTTCAATGCCGGGTCTTCAGCAACTGCCAGGTCCTGCTTCTTCTGCCTCCAAAACGTCTCTCAGCTGCATCCTTCCCTCTGCGTTCTGCTGCTGCCATCATTTAGATCGGCATGAAGTAGGGGTGTCACAGAATTGTTGGATCTTCTCATTTTTCCAAAGAGTTTCAACATCAGGTTGATTTTGATGTGAAATCTCCCAGTTCACAAATGGCGATTTCAAAATACCTTGTAAGCCAAATAAAACATCTGCAGCCGCTTTTGGTCCACAGTCTGTTCTTGGTTTACAGGCTCTGGTTTCAAGCCCCACCACCTTTTGTCTAGAGTGGCAGCAGTCTCACTCACCTGACCCCTTCTGACCCAGCCTCCTCACTGTCCCTGGCTTTTCCTTTTCGAATTAGAGATCTGATCTCTGAAGCGGTCTTTGCTGTCTCCAGAACAGAGCACACATCCCTTGATGCTGCCTTTGAGATCCTTCCCTGTCTAACCTGACCCCTCTCTTCATCTGTGTCTCCCACCACCCTGCACACATCCTGGCTCACTCTTGTTACCTGCGACTATTTGCTGTCCCCTGAGCAGTCCCAATATTTTTCTTTTACTGAATGGGGTTTTTGTAGAACAGTTTTGGATTTTCAGAAAACATGAGTACAGATAGTTCCCATGTCATTCCTCTCTTCCCTACGCCCTCTCCCCAGTTTTCTCCTGTTATTAGTATTATGTATTAGAGTGGTGTGCTTATTACCATTAATGAACCCATATTGATACATCATTATTAACTAAATTAATTTAGTTAATAAAATTGTATTTATTTTTCATTTATTATTTTGCATTATAAAGTATATTTAGTATTTTATATGTATTTTAAATTAAATTAAAAATTAATAGTTTAAGTTAATGTTCACTTTTTTGTTGGCAATACCAATATTTTAATACTCTTTAACACTTTTTAATAACTCAGTTTCCTCTGCTTGTGTCTTCTTCCTCCCAATTCTGGCAAGATTCTTTTCAAGGCTGCATGTGGCTATCATTCTTCCTGCAAAGCCTTCTCTGTTTATTTTTAGAATGAGGGCTAGAAGGGAGGGAAGAGATGGAAAAAGAGAACTAGCGTTTTGGTCAGGTGCCTAGCATGTGCCAACTATTTATCTATATATATGTTCTTTGAAATCTTTCTGTAGTTCTACCAGATAGATGTTATTATACTCTTTATATTACAGATAATATTATACTCATTATATTATAGATAATATTATAGTCTTTACTGTGGGGTAAACAAGTGACCCAAAGCCCTACAGCTAGAAACTAGGTTTCCACCAAAGTCCACTTGGCTCCAAAGTCTCTTCTCCTCTCACCCCCTTCAACAGGGTTGCGTTCTGATCATTGATCTAGCCTCCCTGCTTTTCCCACTGGGTTAGCAGTCCACTAGGTTAGGAATCCATGGAGTAAGGGACGTGCACTATCCAGCTCTGTGACTCTGCTCATGACTTGGGCTTGGCACCACCAGCCGCTCACCAAACCCGTGGGTGTGTGTCCTAAAGGCAGAGGTAATAGAGGAAGAGGCAGCAAACATCAGCATCAGTTCAGCAAATGCTTGTTGAGCCCTGCTCTGCCCTGGATGTGGTGGAGGCTGGAGGGTCGTGTGGAAGAGCAGAATGATGACGAGGCCATTGTGCAGGTTATAAATCCCAACCAGGCAGAGTCTGGGAAACGACTGATATTTTTGTTTATCTACGACTGGAATGTAAGCTGCAGCAAAGCAGGGATTCTGTGTGTTCTCGGCTGCAGCCCCTAGGATAGCGCCTGGTAATAATAATTGTTTAATAAATATTTTTGGACTGAATGTTGTAATCCTGTTGCCACCTTGGGACACCTAAAGACACTGAACTTCTCAGGGTTCTCCTGTGGGTCCAGTTAGTCATCATCCTCAGGTCTGGCAGCTTGGGTTTCTCTGTGTTTGGTTTAATGCAGTTTCCTAATTATCCCAGGCCTGGGCTTGGCCACGCTGTTTGCCCAAAGTTCCTCTGGACCAGAACGTCAGAAAGGGAGTTGTGGGGAGAAGCTGCCTCACCCCTGCCATCCTTGCAGAGTCGATGGACAAGTGATCCTTCCTGGAGCTGCCTAGAACTCCCAGACCTGACCTTAGACCAGAGTTCCAGAAGTCTGGCCTCACTTCTGAACTTCATGCAAAGGATGGCCTCATTTTCCTTGAGAGAATTAAGCCAGCACTCTTTTTTTTGGCTATACCGCACATACTGTGGGATCTTAGTTCCCTGACCAGGGATTGAACCCTCAGCCCCTGCGTTGGAGGCATGGAATCTCAACCACTGGACCAGCAGGGAAGTCTCAAACCCAGCACTCTTCATGTGATAGGAGGGTAGTCATATATTCAAACATTTTCATTAATTATCTTTAAAGAAAACTTTTTCTCAAGCACAGTAACCTGTTTCAGACCTGTGCTCACAAGCCTCTTTTTCTCCTTCGCTGCCCTCTGTCTTCTCTCCCCCTCCTGCCCACCCCCATTTTCCTTGTCTCCTCTGACCCCGTCTTTCACATATATCGCTCTGTTTCTCCTGCATGTTTATTGCCACCAAGGTTCTTCTAAGTATACCTTCCCCCACCATTGGCCCCATGTAAACAGACCGCACTCCGTTCCTGGTGAATAACCAGGATCACAATTGTTGTCTGGTTTGTGCCCAAGGTGACAGAATTGATGGACTCATAGGCCCGTTTTCATAAACCAGAGCTACCAAGCGTTTCAAAAACAGCCTTGTTTTTGCCAAGTAAGGTGAGCAAATATAGGACGAAGTTTAAACATCCATCAGGAGTTATTTTTGAAGTGATTGCTTCTAAATGAGAGGCGTTTGAAAAATCTCACAGCTTTCTTTATAAGTAAATTCCAAAGTCATGTATTTTGCTGGTGTCTGCTGATTAATTACAGTCCTGTGACACCATGAAAAGCCGCGGTGGTTGGTTCTGTGCAGCTGTGGAGAAAAGTAAAGCAAGGCCCAGTGGCTTTGCCAACTCTCTCAGGATGGTGGGGATTCAGGCAGAGGGAGGTGATTTTTTTTCACTCTGGCAGTCACCACATAAGAACAGAAGCCCCAGCCAGAACCACTGCTCCAGACTTCACGACGGGCGGTATAGGTCCCTATGGGGGTGCGGTGAAGTAGTGATATTTGATCTGTTGCTTCTGAAATAACAGATCCATTATTAGAGAAAGCGTTTTCAGACTCCACTCTGGGACTTGTGTGCCTTCTCCTATTTAGGGAAAAAAAATTTTTTTTTTTTAATAGCAATTCCATACAATAAAATAATCAAAACTGACTCTCTAAACCAGAGGTGCTCGCACAGCATATATTTGTTGTTAGAAATTGCAGATCTTTGAGCCAGGAAAACCTGCCTGCTCAGACCCCATTTAGGGTCTGATGGCTCTGGATCTCTTATCTTGACCTTTTGCTTTTTCTCATTACTTCCTTTCCATACTTAACTCGCAAAGTTATGCCCTTCATTGACAGGAGAGAAAGAGAAGAAAAAGTGGAATCATGCTGTTTAGAAAGAATCATCTGCAGCCCCAGTAAAGGATACAACAGAGAGAGAAACACTCTGATTATTAAAATAGGCCTTCCAAGTTCTTGATGTGTTTATCTGTGCTTGCTTTGCTCCACCCTCCTCCTCCCCTTGATAAAGGAGCTGAAGGATTTCTCTGATATGTCTTTTCCCTTGATGCTAGCTAAGGTCAGTGGATCTCGTTTATGCCCTCATCCACTTTTGTTCTCTGCTGCAGGTTAGTACTTCTCACCGAGGCCTTGTTAGTGTCATCACTGGATAGACCCAAGGCACACATATGGACACAAACCAGTACACACACATGTGGCCTGTGCCATGGCCTTGCTGGAATTGTGGCCTTCGTTCTAAATATAGGCAGCTAGAGAGAGACAACAGGATTTGTCTTGCTCTGCTTAATTCTAATGTATAATGTCATGGAAGAGTAAGAAAGCAGGGTTCTGCACTGCTGCCTCAGCTCCTGACATCTTAGAAAAGATCTAAAAAATCTCAGTAGTTTACAAACATCACTATCCAGTATTTGCAAAGGCAGGCGTCATTACAGCCTGCTTCTTCAGCCAAGCCCATTCTGATAAGCCCCAAACCAGATTAGACTCACAGACAGTTGATTTTTTTCCTGTGTAGTCAGATTTTGACTTTAAAAATACTGTTTGAGGGCCTTCCCTGGTGGCTCAGGAGATAAGAACCTGCCTGCCAATGCAGGAGACACGGGTTCAATCCCTGATCTAGGAGGATCCGTGGAGCAACCAAGCCTGTGTGCCACAACTGTTGAGCCTGTGCTCTAGACACAGGGAGCACTGAGCCCAGGTACCCTAAAGCCTCTGCTCTGCAACAAGAGAAGCCACCGCAATGGGAAGCCCGTGCACTGGAACTAGAGAGGAGCCCCCACCCTCTGCAACTAGAGAAAAAGCCTGTGCAAGTAGCGAAGACCTAGCACAGCCAAAAATAAGTAAATGCAGAAATAAATTTTTTTAAGTACTTTTTTTTTTTTCATGAGACTGCTAAGATAAAGATGTTTGTATTTCTTTGCTAAAATAAATTTTTAGACTGTTTATAAGTAATAAACTCTTGCATCTAATGACTGGTCACAGAATAGTCATCTTTTTCTAGACTTGGTAAGGAACCCAGAGCACAGGTACAGATGAAAGACATAAGGTTTTTGCCACTTGCTGCGTCCTTCCAAAATCAACATGCTTTTCCTGCAAAGAGGCCAGAGCCACATTTTGCAGGTGCCTGTTTCCTTTGAGGGGAATATTTTGAGGAAACCTAAGAGGGAAGAACTGGACATTTAGGAAAAATATATTTTCACAGCAGGATATTGCTTTTTCTCTCTCTCTTTTTTTTTTGGTTCAGGTTTTTCATTTGTTACAAGCCTTCTCAGACGCCAAATACAGAATGAATACATACTTTCAGCAGGAACTGGCTGACGTCGCTGTTTGTACCAAAGCCAAGCTCTGGCTGGCCAAGAGGTATGTTAAAGCCCCACATGAGCACGGAGTTATCGGGGGTTAGGAATACACTGGAGAAATGCTGTTCCTGGTTGTGGGAGTTTTAAAAGTCACTGGCATGAGTTTTCTAAACTTATTGGAGTTATATATCTTTTTCAAACTTTGGGTTGTGGTAAAGAAAGAAAAATATTTTCTTGACAATTTTTCTAAAACTGCTGGGTGACGGGGCGGGCATGTACTATGGCTTTTTATCTGTCCACCAGTTTGGTTTTTTTGAATCTGCTATGTGCCCAGTCCTGTGTTAGATAACCTAGCAATGAAAGGCAGTAATTGACTGAATCGTAGTACAGACTACCGGACACCATGGCAACTCAGAGATGAGAGACTGGTATAAAACTTAAGCAGGCACAGAGGGGCCCAGAGGGGCTGAATAAGAAAAAGATACAAGTTGCCATTTTAGGTATGTAGTGGAGGAGCTTGAATAAGCCAGGCAAAGGAGGCTAGATAACATTTTTTTTTTTCATCCTTGCCATCATTAGTTTATTCTGAAACTTAAGGCATTTTCTGTGTGAAAGATGGAGTAAGAAGAATTTCTCAACTTTCTCGAATATACAGGAAGGCCTCTGTGTAACACAGTGTTCGATATCTGTGTCTTAGAACCTGACATTGGTTGGACAGTGTTACTGCGAGAACTTGCCACCCCCGTGTGCATCCTCTGTGATTCCAGGAGAAAGGAGTCCAGCAGAGGCCCGCAGCCTACCACATTCCACGCTGTAGTATGTTGCCTTTGATTAATGACTAGTATCTTGGTTGTCTAACATAGCAGCCTCTTTTTTATTCTTCAAAAAATGTGCTTTTCTTCACTTTCCTTGGGCTCCCCACCTTATGTGGTAAGGCAAACAATGGCTAATGTGAGACCCACAAATCAGTGGAATTCAGCAAAGTCTCATTGAGCGTAGACTACACGATAACCTCTGTGTTAGGAGCTGTAGTGATGCAAAGATATAGGAGGAACTAGCCTTGGCATCAAAGGGCCCCATCCAGGAAGTAAGAAAGATGTGTAAATAAATTACTTTCATTGAATATGGAAAGTGTGGTAACAGAAGTATATAGTAGGTACAGGAGTAGCCTGGGGGGTGGGTGGGCAGGATGCCTTCAAGAGTTAAGAATTTTACCAAGTGGTCACGACAGATGAGGGATATTCCAAGCTCAGGGAATGTCATAGGCAAAGACATAGCAATGTGGAATGCCTTGATAAGTGTGGAGAACTACACAGAAGTTAGCTCTTCTGAAACCTAAAGTATAAGGGATGTTGCAGAAAATGGGACTGAGGAAATGCATGGAAGCCACACAGTGAAGGGTCCTAAAGGAGACCTTTAGGTGAAAGGGACCCAGGGACTTTCCTGGTGGTCCAGTGGCTAAGACTCCACACTCCCAATGCAGGGGACCCAGGTTCTATCCCTGGCCAGGGGACTAGATCCCACATGCCACAGTGGAGGTCAGAGACCCCAAGTGCGACAACTAAGCCCCAGTGCAGCCAACTACATGGATAATATATTTTAAAAGGAAAGAAAGAAAGGGATCTGATGAAGGATTTCTCAATGAGTGGAGATGTGAGGCTCTATGTTTTCTAAGCAACTGTAGCTTTGACCAGGATTATTGATGGGAAATTCTCTAGTATCTGAAATGCCAATAAAGGGAGCCTCTCAGTTTTAGTCCAGTTTTTGTTTCCTCTCCAAAAACTGCTCCCTTAAGCCTAGTATCATTTGCCTCTGTGTGGCTTTTAGAGAAGGTCCCAAGATACCTTTTCTGAGAGAACAGGAATTGTGATCATATTCATATTCTCCTCTGTTTATCAATTAGTGGGCCTGGTCCTCTTAGCTGTTATTCCTGGGAATCAGGAAGTCAGGGACATCATCTTATTGAAACCTCAGCTTCCAGCAAGGACTGCCCCAAGACAAAATCTGAATCTCCTATTCTTCAAGTTCTGTACGGAAGGACATTCTGCCCCCCTTAGTTTGCTGCCCCTTGATGAATCTCATAGAAATTCATCATCTTTATGATGTCTGATACTTGCTTTAATACAGCTTGAGGAAGGAGAGAGGATTAAGAAGAGCAGACACACTTTGAGAATTGTTAAAGTCTGGTCGTGGGTCTATGTGGCCTCATCATTTTATTCTCTCCACTTTTGTATATTCTTTAAAACTTCTATAATAAAAAGTTGAAGACAGGGAAAAAAAAAAAAAAAGATTCATCATCTTCTGGCTTCCTGAGTCAGTTCCTTCTTGGAAGGAGGAGATGGAGTAACAGGCCAGCCATCTGAAAGGACCTTCATGTTGCACAGGGCCTGAAGATGGATGACAAAGCTGCCACCAGCCTCCTCTTCAGCTAGAAAAATCCTCTCGGCCTTCCCTGTGGTTCCTATTGCAGTTTCCTAGTCTAGTCTTTTCATTATCCTTCTCCCTCCCCTTCTCTGATTTTCCTCCATGATTTTCCAGCCTAGAAAACAAAGACATGAATCACTGAAATTCGCTGGGTTTCCAGCTTCCTTGCCCAGAGTCTAGGAAAGCCACTTTTATGTTTCCAGTACAGTCAGCTCGTTATTATCCAAGTGTGAACTTTACACTCTGTGGGTGGTCTGTAACACCAGGCTTCCCCTTACTCCACAGCACACTTTTACCATATTAATCAGGATGTGTTCAGAGCCTAGAATAGAGTTTGAGAGGAAAACACATGGCCAGAACACAATATATCCCAAACCCATGTGTCAGTTTTTCTGGATTATCCATGTCACTGGCAGGATAACTTTGAATTTCCTAAATAGGAAAGTATAAAATCGAATATAAATAATGAAGCCTCAGCCTGCCACATGCCTGCCCTGTCCTTGAGGTCCTCCGAGAGTGTTGTCCTAAGAGCTGTTTGTCTGCACTGGGAGTTCCATTCTTAGACGAGCCACTTCTGGGTCTGGGTGGGCCCTTCTTAAAGCCAACCCCTGACTTATATTCTCATATGCTTTTCCCCGAAAGGTGTTATAATACAAAGTATTCCAAATTTCACTGCTGAAGAGGCCCTTTTATGTCCCCAGCAATTTACGAAAGAGGAATAGTAAATGTTCCTTTGTGCCTGCTAAGGATTTTCTGTTTCTTCTGAGTTTAGCTTGAAACATCACTGTTATTGCAAAGAAAAAAAAAAAAGTCGGTTCAAATTTTAGCACCAACAGCTCTTTCCTTCTTCAGTTTATTTGATCATTTAGCTTGAGTTTATTCAGTCTAATAGATACTAAAACATTAGTGAGGAGGTCATTTATTTATTCCCCAAAAGGAGGCTTAAAAAAAAAGTTCATTGGAGCCATTGGATGATCAGTTCCATTTTTTAACATTTTGACCCCAAAATCGAGGATACATAAAGACTTTTGTCATGTATTTGTGTTTTGGCTTTGCAAGATTAATAGAGATTTATATGAGGTGATTAAGCAACAGCCTTGGATTTGTTGGGGAATTTTTGGTGATGAATGGCCAACTGGCAGCATGGCCGGAGTAGAGGACTGGGCTTCTGCTCTTACAGTCCGCTTTTCATTCCAAGATGTCAAAGCCTTAATGGAAATCAGCTCGTTAATCCTTCGAGTCCCTTCCTTCCCCTTTCCCGGCCATCCCTCTCTCCTCAGTCCAGTTTACTATCTCTCTCCTGGTGCAAAGACGGTTTACCAACTACTGGAAGAAAACTAAGCTGACCCAGGCCACAAACCAAGTGGGAATAGGGGTCAGCTGCCGGCCTGGCGAGGCTGGCTGTGAGGACTTTGAAGAGGAAGTCAGCACAGCCCCACTCGCAGCCCTGTCTGCTGCCCCTGCTCTGTGCAGATTCCAGCCCTGCCGTCCCAGCTGGACCACAGGTCCTGCCTGGATGGGAAGGACTTTTAAAAAGCCCTGTTAGGTAAGAGTAAGAGGAGAAAAGATTTACTTACTTTGATTGAAAGTTGGAATTACTGTTATTTGGGGCTTTAAATTTTTTCAGAAATCAGCCTGGTTATCTATCATCTTTGGTTATAAAAGGAAAAACCTGTGTGTGTGTGTGTGTGTGTCTGTGTGTGTCTGTGTGTGTGTGTGTGCCCGCGCGCACGCGCGCATGCCCTTTGAATAAATGTGGTAAACTAAATGGGCTATCAGACTCCATGCGATGGATGATGTGATGCCCGAGAAGAAAAATGTGTCCTACTAAATGTCTTTCACTTTTTTTCTTGACTACCAGTGTGGTTTGTGCTCATCGCAGAAGATTAGGGAAGAAAATACAAGTCTACTCTCACCAACATCCAGTGGAACCCACCTATTGGTTAACAGTTTTATATACATAGTTACTTCATCTTTCTTCCTGTGTTTTTTTAATGTAGTTGAAATTAAGCTGTATGTATGTAAGTTATCACTTTTTTCATTTAACAGTATATGAATGCATTTGTTGAAGAGTCTTCTTTTTTTTTTTTGGATGGGCCTTTTTTTTTTAAATTTCTGGCTGCCCTGGGTCTTTGTTGCTTTCTCTGTTGTGGTGAGCAGGGTCTGCTATTTGTGGTGAGCAGGCTTGTGTGTGTGTGTGTGTGTGTGTGTGTGTATGATGTGAAAACTCTTTATGGTATAGCTGCTATGGAAAATAGTAGGAGGTTTCCTCAAAAAACTAAAAATAGAATTACCATATGATCTAGCAATTTTACTTCTGGGTATAGACCCAACTGAATTGAAAGCAGAGTCATGAAGAGATATTTGTAAGTGTTATAGTTGTATTGTTCACAATAGGCAAGAAGTAGAAATAACCCAAGTGTCCACTGATAGATGAATGGATAAACAAATATGGTATGTATGAATAAGAGAACTTTAGGCTTAAAAATGAAGAAAATTCTAACACACAGTACCACATGGATGAACCTTGAGCACGTTATGCAAAGTGAAATAAACCCATCACAGAAAGACAAATACTATAGGATTCCACTTATGTGAGGTTCCTGGAGTAGTCAAATTCAGAGAGACAAAGTAGAATGGTGGTTGCCAGGGGCTGGCAGCCAAGCGAAAGTTAGGGTTCTACTCAGAGCGTTTTCGTTTTACAGGATGAAAAAGTGTTCTGGAGATTGCTGGTACAACCATGTACGTGTGCTTAACACTCCCGAACTGTTCACTTAAAATGGTTAAGATGGTAAATTTTATATTGTGTTTATTTTATCACAATTTTTAAAAATTTTAATGACAAAGATTTAAAATCTCTTTTCTATCCTATCATTCCTCTAAGGTTATTGTCCAGACTTATGATAATTATTTTCTTGCTTTTCTGTCCTGTTTTTACTGTCTACGCATCACTAAAAGTAAAATGCTTTTTTGCCTATTTTTATATTAAGAAAAAAATCTTTGAAAACATCGTTTGTTAAAGATAACATATTTTGGTCACCTGAAAAATCAGTCATTAAGTTGACCTTACCATTGTTCCATTATTGGCCATTCAGTTTGTTGCCCATTCATTCAACAAATATTTATTAAGCCCTGCTGTATGCCAGGCTGTATTAAACATAGAAACTACTTATTAAAGCCCCTACTTTAGTATGGAGAAGGCAGCAAAACAGTCTTGTCAAATAGAATTGTAGACCTAGAACTTTAGAACCGGAAGGAATCATAAAGTTATTGTAGTTCTCTCCCATCCCCATGCATGTGGGAAAGTGCAACCCAGAGAAATGAGGGATTTGCCTGTGTTCAAACAGCTGCCCAGGCTGTAACTACTACCTGGCAACAGCTAACGTTTTTGGAGGGCTTAACTCCCTGCTCCTTGTCAGGCTCTTTCTACTGGACCACATTGCCTCTATCTATCCAGTGTTTTTAAGTCAGGGCTTTGAATGGCGGTAACTGAACATTTTCGATAACAGTGCTTCTCAGATCTTAATGTACACATGAATCACCCTGTGGGGCCCTTAGAATGAAGAGTCTCCTTCAGTAGGCCTGGGGTGGAGCCAGAGATTTGCTTTTCTGACAAGCTCCAAGGTGATTCCGATGCTGCTTTCTGAGACAGTGCCCATTTGAGGGCCAAGGGTCAGAGAGTCAGCCACTGTAGATCACCCTGCCCTTTGAAATACTCCCACCTTCACTCCCTCATTCTCAGGGCTTGTGTCTGGAGCTTGGAGCCATAGAAGAGGGTGAGGCTACTGAAGGGATCAGCACAGAATTCTTTTGCCATGCGTCTGGTGTGACCTGCAGCAAGGGGACCACATGGCCTCTATGGGGAGTCCACACTCCCTTGTCCGGGCAGCCATCCCAGGAGACTCAGTGCCTAGGGTAGGATCCAGGCTTCATTGGCATGCAGTGAATATTCATCACTTTGAAAAATAATAATAGTCTGATACTCTGTTGAGAAATAATAGTCTGATTCCCTTGTGGCTTAGTTGGTAAAGAATCCACCTGCAATGTGGAAGACCTGGGTTCGATCCCTGGGTTGGGAGGATCCCCTGGCGAAAGGAAGAGCTACCCACCCCAGTATTCTGGCCTGGAGAAGTCCATGGGGTCACAAAGAGTCAGACACGACTGAGCAACTTTCACTTCACTGGTGAGAAAAACAGGCTCTCAGGAATACAAAAACAGGTCCCAAGGTTACTAGGAAAGCCACCTTGGGAAATAAATTTTTGAATAATCAGTGCTGATGGAGGGAAGAGATGATGGAAGGAGTTTATGTTTGTTGAAGACCTCCTCTTTGTCCTAGATCCAATGATTTGTTTCCCCAAGTTAATTCTTACTTGCAGAAAGTGTTAGCTGTTTGACCCGTTCACTTCCCCTATACAACTTCCCGTCAGTGCTCCTGATACCACCCAGTCCCTCCTTCATATCTTTTGCATTTCCCTAGACTGCCTTCCGTATCCACTCACTTAGCCATACTCTCATTTGCTCTCCCCATTTTCTCTCCTCCTTACTGGCCCCCTCTAAGCTAAGGTGGTATGCTCATGGAAGGCCTGGGATCTAAATACATAAGAAAAATATGCTTATAGAGACAAAGCTAAGGCTGGCTTTTGTGTGGCAAGCCCAGTTCTGCCCCAGGGGGGTCTGTGGCCAGCTGCAGAAGTCCTGGTTTAGAGTTCTGTTTTGCTTTACAGCTGAAGACAGCAGTTATTTTCTAACCACCAGATTTATTCACACAAGAGACTATACTTCCCAGGCAGAAATCCTGGGATTTAGGTCAGATTCCATTGTCCCAGTGTCCCTTAGCCCTACCCCTATCCCTCGCATCTTCTGGACCAGCCCCCTCCCTAAAGAAAAGGTCCTTCTTTCACAACTCCTTCAAGGGGACTTAGCCCTTCACCACAGCTGCAGGTTGCATTTCACTTCCATGCTGCTGAAATGAATCCAGTGGAGATGGGTTGTTAAAATATTCAGATGATCATGTGGCATTCTAAGGCTGTCATTTGTGGTCCCTGCCAAAACTGTAAGGGAAGCAAGTCTTAACAGGGATGGTTACTTACATAGCAAGTTTCCAGGCATTACTGGGGGTTGGGTTTGCTTCGGGTTTGTTTCTTCTATGCTCTTTTTCTTTTTCTCAAAATAAAAGTTTTCCCAGTGCTCCCCCACCCCCTCCCCCTTTTAATTGCTTTTCTTTCAACCCCCAGATTTTACCAGGGAGGGAGAATCTCATCAGGACCCCTCTTTAATCCCCCAGCTCAGCCTATTCAAAGTCTCTCTGAGCCTCGTGCATACTTGAATGATGAGAGAAATGAAGCTGGTATATTTTAGACCCAAGCTTGTTGACATTTGTTCACTTCCCTTTCAGACTTCTCAGGAATGTTCAAGGTCATGATATCTTGGGATGAGATCCTGTTTGTAGTTTTAAAAACAGAGAGAAACATTAAGTTAGCACATTTCAACCCAAAGCAGTGGGCAGCCTTTTCTGAGGCACAAAACCTTTTCTTCATTAGATATTCCTTTTAAAATTACATCAAGTTTTAAAGGAATAAGCTGTTTAAAAAGTGAAGCTTGAGACTACATGAGGTATTTCTTGTTGACAGGCTGAGCTTATGGAAACTAGTCAGGTAAAAACACTCAGAAGTGATCAATATATTAAACTGAGACTTTGAACAAGTTGCGCAAGATCAAAGCTTCCTCCTTACTGCAGCAAGAAATAAAAATAGTTTGTTTATGCAACTGCACATCAAGAATTCAACCCCCAACTTTCTATGTTTTAAATATAGAAATCTGCAAACCTAGCCTGGAGGTGGTAATTCATTTGATAAAGGGCTCAGAAAGATCTGTCTTGCTCCACTTGTAGCTGTTGGCTTCTTGGGGTATTGCTGTTGGAAGATTTAGGCAGTGTTGTCATTGCCCAGCTTGCAGGGGATGCAGGCTTTAAATGGCCTCAACACATTTTCATAGTATTATGTAAAACTGTAATATAATAGGTTATTTTTTTTCCTTAGCATGTGACATGTTTCATCCTTTGGGTAAATCAACACCTTGGTTACCTTCATTGAGCCATTACCAGTGAATCCAAGGCAATTCAGACGGCACAGTGGAGAATGTAGAGATGAGTAATATTGTCCCTATTTCAAAAACCAAGTGAATAAGATGGGTCTGGATTTAATTAACTGTAAACATGTAAGAATTTGGTAAATGCTGGAATGAGGTCAAAGTGTATTATAGAAGCCAGCTAGTTGGGGGTGGGATGTCAAGGACATCTTTGAGGAGAAGGGAGAAGTCTTTAAAGGCTTGCTGCTGCTGCTAAATCGCTTCAGTCGTGTCCGACTCTGTGCAACCCCATAGACAGCAGCCCACCAGGCTCCCCCGTCCCTGGGATTTTCCAGGCAAGAACACTGGAGTGGGTTGCCATCTCCTTTTCCAATGCATGAAAGTGAAAAGTGAAAGTGAAGTCGCTCAGTCATGTCTGACTCTTAGCAACCCCATGGACTGCAGCCTACCAGGCTCCTCCACCCATGGGATTTTCCAGGCAAGAGTACTGGAGTGGGGTACCATTAATTGTTAGGTAAGGTTAATTCTCACAGATTGGTGAATGAGTGAAGTTACACTGATAAAGAGCTGATGATGTTAAATAACCTGTGAAGGTCTCATTGTCCACATACAAAGAAAGGAATTTTAGTAGTGCTTAGCGTTGTGGGGACCATTTTTTACACACGTGCATACTCAGCCACTCAGTTGTGTCTGACTCTTTGCAACCCCATGGACTGTATCTCATCCAGGCTCCTCTGTCCATGGGATTATCCTGGCAAAAATACTGGAGTAGGTTGCCATTTCCTCTTCCAGGGGATCTTCCTGACTCAGGGATCAAACCCGAGTCTCCTGCAGCTCCTGCACTGGCAGGTGGATTCTTTATCACTGAGCCACCTGAGAAGCAGAGACCACTTTAGATATATATAATTAAGCCTCTATTGTCAAGGTTTAGTTATGATCCAGTCTAGTTGAAAAGAGCTTATCCATGTGAAAAAAACCAACAGTGACATTCATATAGAATTCTTAATTCCATAGTATGTATATTAAGTGTAAGAATTCAGAAAAGAATGTGGATTGGGAAGGTTTCCTAGGGGAGTTAGGTAATTGAGCTGGGTTTTAATGGGCGTGATTTGGAAACACCGTAAGTGGTGAGAAAAGAGCATATCAAGATGGTGGACAGCATGGTCAGGGACACACTAGTGAAGAAAGTGTTTGCATTTAGGCCAGTGGGGGTGTAAAACTGAAAAAGACATGGTGTGTTTGGAGAGCTGTACAAGATTTGATAAGAGACCAGTTGTGGCAGGCCTTAAATGTCAGCCAGAGGAATTTGAATCTGATCCAAGAGGGAAGAGGAAGTTAGTAAGCACAGACTAGTAAATAGGCTGTCTCCATGCTGATGAGACACACTGAGGAGTGTGTTACATCTTTCCAGCCTCTCTCAGTGACTGAAAAACTCTCCAGCCCCTGCTGGAGGTTCACAGAAGCTCCCTAGTAGCAACCCACCAGCTCTGTCTGGTACTTGGAAACTCCTTTGCATGCCTGGGCAGTTAGTGATGGGAACAGAGATACTACCCATGTGCATTTTAGACTTCATGGGTATTGTCTGCTCAACATTGCTAAGAGGACCATAGAACCGCAGAGTTTATAACAGGAAAGGGAATGTAGAGATCATCTAATCCAGTGGAATCCTTTCTTCAAACAGAAGCTTAAGTGGAAGTTCAAGATGTTCGAGGTAATAGAGATGGCAAATATGGTGCAAATGTGGGCCTGGAGGCCCACCCACATGGCTTCTCAACCATTGGAGCCCCCAAAGGGACTGCAAAGAGCACCCTGACTCCCTGTTTCAAAAAAGTGAAAAAAGTGAGTGTTCATTGCTCAGCCATGTCCTATTTTTTATGACCCCATGGACTGTAGCCCACCAGGCTCCTCTGTCCATGGGATTCTCCAGGCAAGAATACTTGAGTAGGTAGCCATTTCCTTCTCCAGGGGATCTTTCTGACCCAGGGACTGAACCTGGGTCTCCTGCATTGCAGGCAGATTCTTGACTGTCTGACTGAGCCACCAGGAAAGCCCCCTTATTATTTCAAAACAGGAATCTCATCCAAACCAGTATCTGTAGACAGGAAAATAGACACAAGGGACAGGTGGCTTCTTCCTTTTTTTTTTTTTTTTTTTAGGTGGCTTCTTCCTACTTGACAGATGCGTCTGGCTGCAAAGATAGCCCAAATTTGGGATTTCAAGACCAAATCGGTTTTCTGCCTCTTGGTCCTCTTGCTTCCTTTGCTGCAGCTGGGTCATCCTTGTAGGAAACACTGCCACCCCCAGCCTCTGGGCTGCCCAAGGCCTTCTCTCAGGAGCTGCCCTCCTTGGTCAGGACCCCATCACTAGACCTTCTTGCCAATACAACTCAGCTTCTCTAGATCCCCTTTCCCCAGAAATCCACTCTCAGCTGACTCACTGCTGCTTGATATGACCCACATATCATGCTTACATGTTACTAAGCACTAGTATGTAAATAATTCTTCTGAGTCTATAGGTGTTTTTCACTGTTGATCTTCTGGAGACATTGCTTTTAACTGAAGTCAGTAACTTGAGGGCAGGCTTTCCAGCAACACGTAGACCTAGCAGGCATGCTCCCTGAGGCCTCACTTGGCTTCCTACTTCTCTGTCCTCATATTGAGCCGACTTAGCGCTGGTGCCTTTGTCCTAATTGGCCGGGCTTTGGGCTGACCCTCTGAAGGCTTGTGGGGCCTTATGTGAATAAGTCAAGGGAGCGGGTTTGAGAGAGACCCTCCGAAGCCTCACTCTCCTCCTCACTGCCCGTGATGCCCAGGCTTCCTCAGCGATTGGACTGGCCTGCGGGTCTCTGGAAATAGCTTCCTCTCACAATCAGGAACTTATTCCTGCTTGAGCCGGAAGGGACCCTTACTAGCCCAAAGGCCCTGTGTTCCTGGGTACCCACAGGGGGTCACTTTGAGAGGCCCTGGGTGAGTGGAAAAGATTCTAGCTGTGAGCACGCCTCCCTGAGGTTGAGGCGGGGCAGGATATACTCGCTGGTAGCATGTCTGTGTTCTGGCCCCCTGCTCAGCTGCTAACCAGAGATGGGTGGCCTCTAACTTCCTTGGGCCTCTTTTGTTTTTTTTAACATTTATTTACTTATTTGGCTGCACAGGGGTCTTAGTTGTGGCATGTGGAATCTAGTTCCCTGACCAGGGATTGAACCTCGGGCCCCCTGCATTGGAAGCACAGAGTCTTAACTGCAGGACCACCAGGGAAGTCCCGGGTGTCAGTTTTTTATCTGTTAGGTTGGAAGATCCAAAATGGGAGGTAGGTGAAGATGGAAAAGGACATAGTGAGTAATGGGTATGCAAGTACAAAAGAGCTAAGCAAATAGGGAATATTTATTGTCAGATAATGAAGTCTTTATCAGTCTTGTTGGCCATGTTGAAAACAGGCCTTTCTGGTGGCCGGCACAGAAACAGCTGTGCTTCAAACCTCATTCTTCTCCAGCCTGGCCACCAGGACACGCCACCAGAGCGTGTGGCTGCAAAGCAACATGCTCTAATTGTTCGGCCCAGCCTCTCCCCTTTCATCTCACTGTGTTTGGGACACACAGATACAAGTTGTCTAGAAAACCTTGATTCTATTCTTGGTTTCTGCCCTGATCTTGGACAGGTCACTTGAGCTATGTGAGCTACTTTGTTGTTTTATAAAAATGGGAATAACAATGCCTATTTTTTCTCCTCTCAAGACTCTTTTAAAGATAAAATGTTTTTTTGAAGATAAAACTTTTAATAAAATGCAGTTGATATTATTTTTGTGGCCAGGGCTAATTTCCAAGTGTGTGCTTCGCCAAGATTTCATGAACAGACTTTGGACTATACTGTTAGAAATCCTCACCTGTGATCTACATTCAGACTTCTCTTGCAGCTACTAGAAGTTTTCATTCACCTCACTTATATATTCTATTTTTAAAGAAAATAATCTAGGGAGAAAGTAAAGTTTGAAAGGAAAGGGGACTTCTGTTAGCATTTTATGTAATAACTGAAGCTATATATCCTCCAAGCCCCAAACTGTACAATAAAAGTTTTCTTGGACACTACCTTTCTCCCATAATCCCTAGCACATTGCTTATTAAGTTATTAACCAGCAATTTCTCTGGCAGCATATTAAACTTTACTTTTAAACAAGTCACAGAGGGGGGGAAACATGCATCTCTCATAAAAGGAATAAAAAACATACACCCTCTAAAATGGTTTCTTCAGGCTTTGAACAAATCCCCACCCCCACACAAGGTCTCTTTTTCCTCATTCTCTCCACATAACTTGAGTGTTAGTACATTAATGAGAAAAAGATGCCTAATAGAAAGATGGAAAAATATGAGGGCCTCTGGGAGGGGTGGGTGGCTCCCTAGGGGTCCTCTGAAAAGGCAGGTGAGCCTTCCTGGAGGGAAATACAAAGCCTTGGCATTGAGCTTGTGGGCTTCCTCTCATATAGCAGCACTCCCCTGGGAAGCAGAGGCGGCTGTGACTTTGACCTTGACCTAAGCAGAGCCCCGGGGCCTTATGCAGACTGCCTGGGCCTTTGCCAAGTGCCTACCCAGAACCTTGGTAGAGTAGTTGAGGCCCTCTTTTCACAGATTCCATCTCCCCAGGGGCAAAGGAGGGTTTCCCTGTTGGCTCAGCTGGTAAAGAATCCACCTGCAATGAGAGAGACCTGGGTTCGATCCCTAGGTTGGGAAGATTCCCTGGAGGAGAGCATGTCAACCCACTCCAGTATTCTGGCCTGGAGAATTCCATGGACTGTATAGTCCACGGGGCTGCAAAGAGTTGGACACGAGGCAGCCTTTCCAGGGGCAGGCCCTGTGCCCTAGAGCATATGGCTTGGACATATGGTCCCTTTCTGGACAGACTCACAGCTCATGGTCTCTTGCCTTGTGCTTGACAATTTGGTAAGAATTCCTTACAAATTGGTCAATACCCAGAGCAGGGCATGAAGATGGCTTCACATTAAAAGGAGAATCCCAGTAGGAGGGCTGTGGGGCAGCTCATATATGTGGGTGTGAGTATAAATACTAGCAGAGCTCCAGACCAAGAAAGGCTGGATGGAAGCTGGAACATACCATAACAATGGAGCTCTGCTGCCACCGCCTCCCCTCCCCCGGGGGAGCCCAAGGTAAATGAGCAGGGCCGGGAGGGGGTGTTAGCCAGCCAGGGGGTGGCGAACAGAGGGTGTTGGCCCTGTGTGCTGCCGCCAGCTGGCCCTGCCTGCAGATCTGAATTCTGTATGTTACGGAGTGGGGGGAAGAACTTATATATTCTGCAGGTCCTGACCATTTGGCATCTTGGTTTAAATAAATCTGTTGTTTCTCCAGAAATGTCATAGGAATGATTGCTTGGCTGGGGGCCGTGGTAAAAATGGAAATCAGAAGGGAGAGAGGGGTCCTTTTTATTTAATTTACACTTCCACATTTATATGACTTCATGTGGCCCACATCAGAGAAGTACCTCCTGGCTCCTCACCGCGGCAGCTCTTCCTCTTATAACCAAATGTAAGGCGAGATGGCATCTGGTCTGCGGACAGCTACCATTGCGGAGTCCCAGACTGCAGAGGAGTACAAAGGTGGCCCGAGGGATCTCTGGGAGATCAGAGGAAGTCCAAAGAGATGTCCGCCATTCACACTGCTCTCCAAGGCCGGTCTCTGATTGTTAGTCAGGGACGGTTTCCTAGAGGACAGGCTTTGAAGTGAGTTTTAAGTACAGGACATGGTGTGGCTCGATGTGTGTCCAGTGAGGGGACTGTGGCGGGGTGTGGGGACAGTTAGAGACCATTTCCGCCCTCCCTTTTCTGCCTCTTTCGCCACCGCATTATTCTTCTCCTCCCACCTGTGGCCCAGCTTCTCACCTGCCTGCTCTCTGCCTTCCTCTTCACCTCCTTTCCCTCTTTTTTTTTTTTTTTTTTTTCTGGCTTTCTTCTTTCTAGCCTGTTTCAGTCCTGGTGGTGGGTCCCCAGAATACTGCTTCATTAAGCCCAGTGCTGGCCCCATGGCAAGAGGCTTTGTAGTCACTGTGGTGCAGACCAGGCGTGACCTGAGTGGGAGTGAGTTCACGGAGGATCCCAGATTAGAGGGAGAGATTGCCATGGACCATGATGGGCCCCTGCCGGGACTCACGACCCCGAGTCATCCTAAGCCATCAAACTGGCCAGCCGCACCTGTTTGATTTTCTGGTCTTCATTCTTCCCAGCATGCGGCAGGCTTGCTCCCATCTTTGGATCTTTGCAGAGTGAACTCTCGTCTGAAATTCCTGCTTTCCATTCACTCGTGGACTCTTTCCACATCTCCAGACCCTTCCTCCAACACACACACGACCATAAGCTCTTCAAGGCCAGAACCTGTCCCCTTCTCTACTCCTGTTCCAAGTAGGATACACCCCATGGTACTTAGTAAAGGTTTCTAGATTAATAAAGTTAAACCATGAATCTAATCAGGATTCTGGGGGGGAGTAATTCCCTGGGGTCTGGAGTGACCTTCGACCTTGACTGTGTTGAAGTCCAGATAGACTTCTCAGGACTTAGACCGTAAGAGACACTAGCAACCTAAAGCCAGAACAGTTGTTTTCAGCCCTCTGAGGATGGCAGTGAATTCTTCTGAAAAAGTCATCCAAAGTGATAAGCAAAAATATGTCCAAAGTGAACTGTCTGTTTCTTGCTGGGAACCCTCCAAGGCTGCATGCTAATGGGCCCTGGCAGCCCTAGCCATCCAGTGGACCAGTGGGGTCCCACCTGGGCTTCCACCATTTGGAGCTTTTGGAGCTCTGAAAGGTCACTCCTAAGCACTTCCATTTGGGGCATGTCATCATCTTGTGTCATTTCCTGCTGTCCCATCCATTCCACATCCCCTTTGTGCTTCTTCTTATTTTTCAAACATGTAACATGCCGTCATCTTCGGACACGCTGCTTCCTCTGCTGGAGTCATGCCGCCCACAGTCCATCTCTTAGACGCCTCCTGCAAAGGCACTTCTGGTTTTACCGAGGCATTTCCCCCCACCACCCCATCCTTAATTTTTACTCTGTCAACCCTCCTTTGAGCACCCATCATACCACATGATTGGTTGTGTGTTTCTCTCACTAAACCATGGCCTTTCAAGGCTTTCTGACAGCCATTCACAACCAGAAATAGATTCTACAGATGACTTAGTATGTATCTTTGTACCCCGTGTGTATATCTGTGTGGATATATACGCAAACATACCTGTGAAATCTTACATAATGTAAATTTTACTGTCTATATAAGATATGAACAGTTTGTAGAAAAATACAACAGAGAGGGAGTTTACTCAAGATTTAGAAGATTTAATTTCAGGAATGTTATCCACCATCATTTTGAATATCAAAAATACCCCACTGATACCATTTGGTATAATAGATGGTGGCTTATTACCTGAAAAAGAAAAGGACATTAGACTAAATCAGTCAATATTTTTACTCAAAGTTACCACATTTTATAAGTTATATCAAAGATAATTTATTAAAAATTCTGGGCAAAAGTTTTCTAGAAATCCTATATATAACAATTTAAGGGAGCGATGCTTACCCTGACTGCTATGATGCAATGTGATTATCTTTTACTGCTCCTGCTTTCCCTAGCTAGCTCTCTCCTCCCTCCTCCATACCTGTTTCCTCTTCCTTCCTTTCTTTCTCTTATGCTTTCTCTTAGCACTAGTAGGTGGTCATCTAAACCTACTAGTTTATTTCACAACCAACAAAATGGGTCATAACCTACAGTTTGAAAAACACAATTCAGGACTCTAAGTTTCTTGAGGGCAGTGACGAATGTCACTGAATCATTTTGTCTTCATATATCCATATCCTGGCATTATTTTGGGCTCTCAGTTTCCTCTTAGTAAATGTTTTCTGTATGAATGGGCTTCAGTTAAAAATCTCTGCAGCCACTGGGATTCCGGAAGGGACAGAAGAAGTGAATAATTTATCACAGGCTTCCCAAGAGCTTCTGGTGTCCTCCAGACACTAGGGCCATTGTAAACATGTCTGGGAAGCCTTACTCTCTCTTCTCTGCCTTCTGCCTCCCCCAGCTTCCAGGAGAGAGGGCAGGAGGTTTAATGAAGTTCAGAGATCGAGTTCTTGGGTGGGTATATGTCAAGGGACCAGTGATAGAAAGAGTGGAAGAAAGTTTTAACAAGGCCTGCATTTCGCTTTATTTATGTAAACTTAGTCCTCATAGTACCTGATTCCTGTTACTCCTTCTAAAACCTCTATTATGCTGTTTTTCAGCCCATTTGTTAGACCCTGACCACTCCTGAGTTTTTTTTAACACTCTCAATCTTTATTATACCATGCCCTGTGCCAGGATTTTTCCATCTGGGGGCAGGGAAAAAAACCCCAAACCCACCAAAACCCTGTGGCTTGGTTTCCTGTCCAGCTGGCTTGCTCTTTCCCAGGATTTTATTCCCATCATCAAAGTGGCTTGACAGACCGAGAACAAACCTCTGGCTCACCCTGAACTCACGGTGTACCATTTCCAAGTCAGAACAAACACCAAGTAACAGGGAGAGAAAAAGAAAAAGAAAAAAAAAAAATTTATTTTCCTGACTTAGAAGCCAATTCAGAGTGAAGCCCAGCTCTGATTCCAGACAGCGATGTTGTGAGGCTGTAGCTCTCCTCAGGGTGGAGCCTTGAACAGTGGGCTCTGGGCCAGAATTTCTGTCTGAGTCAGTCTTGAAGGAGAAGCCATGCATGGATGGAATCCTTTGTAGCCCCAGATCCTCTCTGTTTCCTGGAATCGAAAGCAGCAGAATTTGAGGGAGCCTCCCACGATCTCGTTGACTACATCAGACTTGGCATAGAACCTCCGTTCTGGCAGCCGTCAGAGTGGTCCCTGCCGGGTCCAGGCTGCCAGGAAGGTTGGCAGCCTGTGCCAGGCCAAGAGAAGGTGCAGAACACTTCAGCCTGGCAGGGGGACGTAAAGATGGCCAACGTTTCCTCTATTCATTTAGAACTGTTCTAAAATATATTAATTTAGCTAAAAATATCATGGAAACCAGGTTCCTCACTGAACTTGAAAGTCAAACCAATTTCCCAAAAGCTTTCCTTTATGGTTCTATGTGGCTCCACTAGCAGGAAAACACTGAGGTGAGAAGCTATGACCCTGTGAGGTCAAACGGAGCAGGCAGTACATTTTTATACCAAGGAGCACCAGTTAGCATGGAGTATCCCGTCTCCCATGGGTCCCCAGACAAGCCAGACTCCTTTCTTCTGCCTCTATTGCCTCCTCTCAAAATCCCCTTCCTTGTGAGCTTTGTCTCTCTAAATTCCTCCCGTTGTTTATAGTTGGACTTAGGTCTTCATACATCTCTTCCATGTTTCTGGGCCACCCTATTATGTTCTTTCCCTTAACTCCTTACATCCTGTCCTGAGTTTTGTCTTTATTTTTGTCTCCAAAACAAGACAGAATTCTCCGAGGCCAAAAATCCTCTCTTGTCCATCTTTTTCCAGCACCTACCTAGCTTGCAGCTGGATGCTCAGGAGGCATTCATCCTGCTATCTGCAGGCCGTTTATTATTCAGCTCTGTGCTTCATGTCTGATAATTCATTAACCCTTTGCATTAGGTTTTCTTGCTTTCCCTCCCGAGTGATTTTCCATTGGGAGGAGGGAAGATAGCCCACGTTTTAAACCGTGGACATGCCAGAACAGGGAATGATACTGTTAAAGTAATTTTCATAGACTATGGACTTTTCAACTTCACAAGTCAAATTTAACTGACCTGGGGAAAACTGAATAGAGACAAAATATAAAGGTAAGATTTGGGGATAGTAAATTCCAAATAGACCAAAGTGTTAACAAGAACAAAAAATGAAACTGTAAGATTTCCTTGGTGGTTCAATGGTTAAGAATCTGCCTGCCAATGTAGGGGACCTGAGTTCGATCCCTGCTCCAGGAAGATTCCACATGCCATGGGCAACTAAGCACACGCTCCACAACTACTGAGCCAGCCCTCTGCACCTACTGCAGCCTACGCACCCTAGAGCCTGTGCTCTGCAATGAGAAGCTCGCAGCAACTAGAGAAAGCCCAAGTGCAGCAATGAAGATACAGCACAGCCAGAAATAAAGAAGTAAATAAATGGAACTGTAAAGTACTAAAAGAAAAAATACTAAGGAAAAATTTATAAATATAAATCTATATTGAGGAAAGGTTAGATTTTGGTAGCATGACATAAAATCCAGAAGATAAAAATAATATATTTGACTGCATTAAACCAAACAGTTTTGAATTCCAAAAAAAGTATTGTAAATAAGTTGTAAAGTCAGATGATAAACTGCAAAAAAATATTTGCAACACATATGACAAAGGACAGATTTCCTTAATATACAAAGAGTTCCTACAAATCAATAAGGAAAATACCAATAACATAATAGATTGGAGATTTGATCACAGTTCACAGAAAAGGAAATTAAGATATCATTTTTGAAAAGCTTATGAAGGGATGGGCAACTTCATTTAAAATAATTATGATAAAATGCTGAGGTACTGTTTTTCCACTTATCAGCTTGGCAAAGGTCAAAAGGTTTAATCACAGTGTGAGTCAGATTGTTGGGGTTGGAGGGGAATCTTAAACACTGTTGGTGAAAGCATAAGTAGTCCCAGTCTCTTTGGAGAGCATCTGATCTAAATGAAGCAAAATTTTAAATGTATGAATATCTTGATCCAGCACTTAAGCTTCTATGGATTTCTCTTTTGAATATTCATTCATATGCATAAACTAATATACACATATCTTCATTACATCATTGTTTTCAGCAAAATATCCTAAACAATCTGACTTATTTCATTAGGGGACAGGTACATCCATGAAATGAAACAGTTCACAACCATTTAAGAAATGAGGCAAATCTGTGTTTTTTAATAGAATGATATCTTAAAAGTATTAGTGAAAAAAAGGTAATGCTCAGAACTCAGTAAGTAGTAAACCACTACTTATATAAAAATAAACAAGTGGGTAGCTATAGATAGACGCTTATAAAATATGCCTGGAAGGATGTGCTCTAGAAAGCAGTAACGGCGGTTGCCTCAGGGGAACAGAACGTGGGCAGAGGGTGGGGGCATGGAAAAGGCACTTCATTTTTACTGCATACCCTTCTGTACTGTTTGAGTTCTTTTTATACCATGTGCATGTGTTACCTGCTTTTTAAAACTAATTTTTAAAAATAACTGGGCATAGGCATGAAACTAAGCCAAATGTGAAGTGTACATATAAACTAGTCGTTACGGCAGAGTCGGAGTCAAGGAGCAAGCAGATACTGTAGGTGAAGTCAGGGAACAGAAATGAGGCAGGTCAGCAAAAGGGAAATCTTGAAACAAGACAGTTTTGTTTTAATGGAAAAGTATCTGGTTTGCTTTTCATGCAGATATCACATGCCCCTAAGATATGGGCAGTGCAGGATAGAGTGAGAATAAACTTTAGAGAAATGGGAAAACTGTTAACTTATAGGAAGTGAGAAGGATGCATTGAGGGATCAAGCCAGATGGAAATACACTAGCTGGAACTCATGTCATTCCCTCATCCTAGGTTGGAGGCAGAGGAGCAGAGCAGGGAACAGGCCGAATCAAATGCTCACAGTGACTCTCAGTGAGGTGATTACGGTGTCCATTGTGCAAGTCAGAAATCTGATTCAGGTCACAGAGATACTAAATGGCAGAAGGCCAGGATTCAAACCCAGGTCTGTCCCTGTTGTTTTTACCACTTGTATGCATGAGCTCAGTCGCATCTGACTCTCTGCCACCCAATGGCTCCTCTGTCCACGGAAGTTTCCAGGCAAGAATACTGAAATGGGTTGCCATTTCCTCCTCCAGGGGACCTTCCTGACCCAAGGATCGAACCTGTGTCTCTTGCTTCTCCTGCATTGGAAGGCGGATTCTTTCCCCCTGAGCCACCTAGGAAGCCATTTTTTCCTGTTTATGCTGTATTATAAGTACCCTAGGGAGGTTTGGGCACTTTTCATGACCAGTATGAACTGAGGCTCGGAGTCAGGGAGATTCAGTACTATTCTCAAAAAAAAGTCTTCTTTCTTCCATTTTGATCTAGACCCCCTCAAGCCAAGCCCACTTACTTTTTCCAGCATGTGGTTCAAAGAGTAAAAAGACCTCCATTTATTGAAAGAAGAAAAAAACCTCTCATTTATCAGGAAAGGAATGTCTGTCAACAGTGTTTGTTAATACTTTCATGTTTGTTTTTTCAGCTGCTTTTTTAAGTCTGTAAATACAGTTTATCATTTGTGAGTGCAATTCTCCTCCAAAATGCTAAATCACTGATATTCATAACCAATGATGTTCCCCTAAATTTGTCCAGTTAAGAGGAAGATAATGGAATATGGTATCATATCCCCTACTTCCCTCTTGTTTTCAAATAACTGGAATAGGGTATTGGTTTGTGTTTGTTTTCAGTTAACTTTCTTTGGCGCCAGAGCATAGAATTTTCTCTAATTTGTACAAACACAGTCCCAACCTCCACCATAAGCACTAGGATTTTATTTTCATTTTCTTTTCGTGAGAAATGAAAATTTCGCCATTGTCACCATCGGTGACTGTCCATCATTTTTAGCATTTGTTACAACTCTCTGGGGCTCCCCAGGTGGCGCTAGTGGTAAAGAACCTGCCTGCTAATGTGGGAGACATAAGAGACATAGGTTCAATCCTTGGGGTGAGAAGATACCCTGGAGGAGGACATGGCAACCCATTCCAGGATTCTTGCCTGGAGAATCCCCATGGACGGAGGAGCATGGTGGGCTACAAGTCCATAGAGTCACAGAGAGTTGGACACGACTGAAGCAACTTAGCACGCACTCGCAACTCTCTAAGCCTTATGACATGCCTGGTAGAAAATACCCATTTTCTCTTTTCTGTGGCCCAGTCCTCAGAGAGAAAAATTACCAATTTATTTTCTGTTCTTTACCTTTCTAGGCAAAATCCATGTTTGGTGACCAGAGCTGTGTATATTGATATCCTCTTCTTGTTGACTTGCTGCCTTGACAAACTCTCAAAAGGCAACCAGCCAGGTATGATTCACAGTTATATTATATTTGGGAGTGATTACAGGTCTTTGAAATGTAGGTGGGGTTTTGAGTGGCTCTCCCACGCACTCCCCCACTTCTACTTTTGCAAGACTAAACCACATATCAAAATTATACTTAGTGTCATACGCTTCCTTCATAAAAGCTTCCCAAGGAAGCTTGTCCTTGTTTAGTTGCAAGTTTGTTTTCTATTTGGTCATTCCGGGAAGAGTCTGGACTCGACTCTTGTCATTTTCAGTAACTCAGGAGTTCATTCTGTTCCATTTTGCGGCGATAACCGAATGGACTCATTTGTTGCTGGAGCCTAGATATTTGAGACTCAAGTCTACCATGCACTACCTCAAGCTCTGACTTTGTACATGTTCCTTGCATCACGTATGTTTCCTGGTATGGGCCCCAGACCCACATGCAGTTGTTCTGTTTTCTTCACGATTCACAGAGTGGTTTTCTTAAAACGGAGAGGGGCAGCTCCAAAAAAAAAAGAAAAATGTTTTGATGTGTTTATATAAGAGGCCTCAGGAAGTGCTGTACATGAGTTCCAGGCCACAGACTGAAACTGATTTTCATCAACACAAACTGGAATGCAGAGTAATGAGCCTGCAACTGGTTAAAATCAGCCTCTTCTAATTGATTAGGCCTGTCTAAAGGAGGCTACAATTACAAAGTCAGATTCTGAGTACAAGCAGGCCAGGCCTTTCCTCTGTTACATTGAGTCTGTCAATGATTTGTTGTCTTCAGTAAATATATTCAGGCTGTCAGAGTCCAGCTCTGTCCATATGGAATCCTGTTCCCAAATTCAAGCCAATTTAGAATGCTCTGGGGGGAGAGGTGAAGCTGCCTCACTCAGATCAGTGTGTATTAGCCCCCAAGGCCCCTGTGGCCACGCAGAGGTAATAAGAACACGCCTGGACTTTGATCAGCTCCACATCCCTGCATAGGAGTAGCTGTTGCATCCGTTTGGTAGAAGAGGACCATATAGTTTTATGGCTGTGAAACGGTTCTAGTTTATACCTCTTATCCCAGCACAATTATTAATAGTGCCCCTTTTACTCTTAAAGTGTCCAGGTTTGCACAATGAATCACAGGTCACTCTAGCTGTAGGGGGCCTGAGGGTTGTGTCCACTTCATTTTACACTTGAATTAACTGAGGTCCAGAGAGTATAAAGATTATGAATCAGACGTTACCATGCACATCATTTGTACCATTTTTAGTACCAAAAAATAGTTCCTGCCATTTTTGTATCTTAATTCCAAATTTCATGTAGCTTAGTAGTACTTCTCTGCTTAATGTTTTAAAGAGCCTCGTTCATGAAAGAGTTGCTCACTACTTTCAAGCCCATCCCCTGGGTTAGTCTCACAGTTGTGTGATCGACTCTAATCTTTCATTTGTTGAACTAAGTTTCTCCTGATGTATTAATACCATTATTTTTTGTCTGAAAGGGTTAACCCTTGAATATTGTAAAATACCCTTCTCTCTTCTCCAACTGCCTGTCCTTTACTAACGAATCATGAAGGTGACTTTGGCCTTTTGAAATCATCCTTTGCACAAACTCTGACATTATTTAGTGTTTATACCCCCAGGTAAGTGTGCTCACAAGCTGTTGTCACTGAACAGCATTTCACTTGCATTAGTGTATCACACCTCTTAGAGTCATTACTTTGCAGAGTAAGATGTGTAGGGGATAGGTCGCTTTTACTGTTTTTTTTTTGGTATGACAGCCATAGCTGTAATATTTCATCCTTCCCTCTCTAGTATGGCACTCGCTAGCCACACGTGGCTCTTGAACTGTTGAGATGTGGTGGATCCAAGTTGAACTGTTCTATAAGAATAAAATACACACTGAATTTCAAAGACTTGGTATGAAAAAAAAAAGGTTTAATTTCTCAATAATGTTTATATTGATTACATATTGGGATGATAATTTTTTGGTATATTAGTTTAAAATAAAAGTGTAATTAAAGTTAATCTCCTGTGTTTCTTTTTACTCTTCGTTGTTGTTGTTCAGTTGTTAAGTCGTGTCTGACTCTTTGTGACCCTATGGGCTGCAGCACACCAGGCTTCTCTGTCCTTCACTATCTCCTGGAGTTTGCTCAAACTCATGTCCATTGAGTCAGTGATGCTGTCCTTTTTAGAATATAACTATTAGAAAATCAAAATTTACATGTACGGCTCATATATTCCTGTTGGACAAGCACTGATGTTTTTTCCAGTCCTTTGGGAATTGCCCTCATAAACCACAGAATATATATGTATGTGTCTTTCTATATGAATGTGTGTATCTATGTACTACATCCACACAAATAGCAGTAGCAAATTTTCCTCCTTTGAGGATGAATTAGATTTTTAGAATTAACCAAGTATCAGATAAGGGTTTCCCTGGTGGTTCAGTGGTAAAGAATCTACCTGCCAAGGTGGAAGGCTCTGATTTGATCCCTAGTCCTGAAAGATCCCCTGGAGAAAGAACTGACAACCCACTCCAGTATTCTTGCCTGGAGAACCCCATGGACACAGGAGCCTGGTGTGCCACAGTCCATGAGGTCATAAAGAACAGGACATGACTTAGCAACTAAATAGCAAGAATAATAAATCTGAAATAAAATGGTAGCCAAGGTAGGTAGCACAGTTTAGAATAAAAAATAAACTGTGAGCTTAAAATAATTAAATCAATTCTTAGTGTTTAATTAATTTTATCCAAAGGCAGTTTGAGCAGTAGCTACACTAACCAAAGTGAGCACTCACCTGGATGTGTAGATTTCAGTGTGATTTCAAAGTATCCTTGTGACAGGTTTACATTGTAAATGCCTTGAAAGAATGGATCGTGCTAAGGTTCTGTGTCCCCCAGCTAAGCAAGTAGTAGGTGTGTATTAAGTGGATTTTAAAAATAAATTTGTTTATTTGGCTGTGTCTGGTCTTAGTTGTGGCATACTGGGTTATAGTTGCATCATTGCGGCACACAGACTGTCTTCAGTTCAGTTCAGTTCAGTCGCTCTGTCGTGTCCAACTCTTTGCGACCCCATGAATCACAGCACGCCAGGCCTCCCTGTCCATCACCAACTCCCGGAGTTCACTCAGACTCACATCTGTCGAGTCAGTGATGCCATCCAGTCATCTCATCCTCGGTCGTCCCCTTCTCCTCCTGCCCCCAATCCCTCCCAGCATCAGAGTCTTTTCCAATGAGTCAACTCTTCTCATGAGGTGGCCAAAGTACTGGAGTTTCAGTTCTAGCATCATTCCTTCCAAAGAAATCCCAGGGTTGATCTCCTTCAGAATGGACTGGTTGGATCTCCTTGCAGTCCAAGGGACTCTCAAGAGTCTTCTCCAACACCACAGTTCAAAAGCATCAATTCTTCAGTGCTCAGCCTTCTTCATAGTCCAACTCTCACATCCATACATGACCACAGGAAAAACCATAGCCTTGACTAGATGGACCTTAGTCGGCAAAGACTGTCTAGTTGTGGCCAAAGGGCTTAGTTCTCCGTGGCATGTGAGACCTTAGTTTCCCCAACCAGGAATTGAATCCACATCCCCTACACTGCAATCTGGATTCTTAACCACTGGACCACCAGGGCAGTCCCCAAATGTATTTGTTACTAACTGATAATTGAAATCAAAATTTTTCAGTTTTTATAATAGTAACAGTTGTCATCAAGATACAAATCTTAGGACTTCCCTGGTGGTCCATTGAGTAAAAATCTGGCAGCCAGTGCAGGAGACAAGGGTTCAGTCCCTGGTCTGGGTAGACCGCACATGCTGCAGGTCAGCTAAGACCAAGAGCTGCAACTCCTGAGCCCCCGGGTCACAGCCACTGAAGCCTGCGCACTCTAGAGCCCATGCTCTGCAGCGAGGGAAGCCAGCGCAGTGAGAAGCCTGCACACCGTGGCTGGAAAGAAGCCCCTGTTCACCACAGCAAGAGAAAGCCCTCGTCCAACAACAAAGACCCAGCGCAGCCAAAAATAAATGAAAAAAAGAGAAAAGGGTACAAATCTTATTTAAACTCATTCATCAGTCAGATGTAAATTCATTTTCCAAATTCAAATCAAATGTTTATATCATACACATATGTTTGTAAATATACATCTGTCTACATCCAGAGCTCACAAAACTCAGAGTAGGGAGTGTACCCCAAGGGCCGTAAAGCTTGATCCCTAGGTTTGAATCCCAGGTCTGCCATTTCTTAGCTTTTGTGACCTTGCTGCGGCTAAGTCGCTTCAGTCGTGTCCAACTCTATGCGACCCCATAGATGGCAACCCACCAGGCTCCCCCATCCCTGGGATTCTTCAGGCAAGAACACTGGAGTGGGTTGCCATCTCCTTCTCCAATGCATGAAAGTGAAGTCACTCAGTCGTGTCTGACTCCCAGCGACCCCACGGACTGCAGCCCACCAGGCTCCTCCGTCCATGGGACTTCCCAGGCAAGAGTGCTGGAGTGGGATGCCATCTACTCACAAACATAACAGCTATGGAAAGTCACTAATTAAAAACTAGGTAAAGACCTTAGGCAAGTCATTTAACCTCCTTGAGACACTTTTTTCCCAATTGTAAATGGGGATGTAATAGAGTCTATATCTTAGAATTTCCTTTGCATGGCAGAGAATAAGCACTCAATAAATATTAGCTACCGTTAATATTACTATCATCATTACCATTATCACTGGCTGGAAACCATGTAGCTAATCCAATTCCCTGCAGCCTGAAAGAGTTATGATCAATTCCTCACATTTACAGTTCTCCTCATGTTCTTAAACATTTTCAAGAAAGAAGAAATGCCTGCTTTCCTAGGAAAACACTGAAGCATACCTGGCATAGAATGTCAGGAATCCACTTTGGAATCCACTGGATTAAGGGTGCTCCTGCCTCTCTTTCTGCTTTATTGACTATGCCAAAGCCTTTGACTGTGTGGATCACAATAAATTGCAGAAAATTCTGAAAGAGATGGGAATACCAGACCACCTGACTTGCCTCTTGAGAAATCTGTATGCAGGTCAGGAAGCAACAGTTAGAACTGGACATGGAACAACAGACTGGTTCCAAATAGGAAAAGGAGTATGTCAAGGCTGTATATTGTCACCCTGCTTATTTAACTTCTATGCAGAGTACATCATGAGAAACGCTGGACTGGAAGAAACACAAGCTGGAATCAAGATTGCCGGGAGAAATATCAATAACCTCAGATATGCAGATGACACCACCCTTATGGCAGAAAGTGAAAAGGAACTCAAAAGCCTCTTGATGAAAGTGAAAGAGGAGAGTGAAAAAGTTGGCTTAAAGCTCAACATTCAGAAAACGAAGATCATGGCATCCGGTCCCATCGCTTCATGGGAAATAGATGGGGAAACAGTGTCAGACTCTATGTTTTTGGGCTCCAAAATCACTACAGATGGTGACTGTAGCCATGAAATTAAAAGACGCTTACTCCTTGGAAGAAAAGTTATAACCAACCTAGATAGCATATTGAAAAGCAGAGACATTACTTTGCCGACTAAGGTCCGTCTAGTCAAGGCTATGGTTTTTCCAGTGGTCATGTATGGATGTGAGAGTTGGACTATGAAGAAGGCTAAGCGCCGAAGAATTGATGCTTTTGAACTGTGGTGTTGGAGAAGACTCTTGAGAGTCCCTTGGACTGCAAGGAAATCCAACCAGTCCATTCTGAAGGAGATTTCTTTGGAAGGAATGATGCTAGAGCTGAAACTCCAGTACTTTGGCCACCTCATGAGAAGAGTTGACTCATTGGAAAAGACCCTGATGCTGGGAGGGATTGGGGGCAGGAGGAGAAGGGGACAACAGAGGATGAGATGGCTGGATGGCATCAGTGATTCGATGGACATGAGTCTGGGTGAACTCCGGAAGTTGGTGATGGACAGGGAGGCCTGACGTGCTGCGACTCATGGGGTCCCAAAGAGTTGGACACGACTGAGCGACTGAACTGAACTGCCTCTCTTACTGATCCAGAGAATGGCCATCTTGTTGTTCATTGATTTTTTCATTTATCAGACATGACATGCTAACATCAGATAAGCAACTACATCTGGAGAGGCACGTGGTATGTTTGAGGTTTGTAAATAGGCCCAAAAAGGGACTGAGATGCTATAAATGAAGTGTATATGGGATATATGTGAGGCACTAAAGAATGAAAGGTCATTTCTACTTAGTAGAACAGAAAAGCCTCCATAGAGGAGTAGGTGGCTCATAGAGGAGGAGCAGAGTTCTGAGGATATGTAGAAATTCACCAGGTGGTCAAAGTATAGGTGGGTATTAGAGACAGAGGCGGAGAAGGCGATGGCACCCCACTCCAGTACTCTTGCCTGGAAAATCCCATGGACAGAAGAGCATGGTAGGCTGCAGTCCATGGGATCGCGAAGAGTCGGACACGACTGAAGCGACTTAGCAGCAGTAGCAGCAGAGACAGAGGAAGGAGCATGTCTGAAGCCACAGAGGCTCACAGCAAAGAGCTAGCTGTCAAAGAACTAGGACAGTGTGACTGAAGTGTTGGGTTCAAGGACAGGAAGATGTGACTAGAAGTGAGACTGGAAGGCAGGATCTCAGTCAAGGAGAGCTTCATGGGCCAAAGTCTGCATGCGTGCCAAGTCGCTTCAGTCGTGTCTCTTTGTGACCCTGTGGACTGTAGCCCAACAGGCTCCTCTGTCCATGGGATTCTTCTTGGAGTTGGTTGACATGCCCTCCTCCAGGGGTTCTTCCCGACCCAGGGATCAAAGCTGTGTCTCTTGCATCTCTGCATTGGCAGGCAGGTTCTTTACCCCTGGCGCTTCCAGGGAAGCCTAAGGAGCTTGAATTTGACCCTGTAGACAGAGGAGATTATTGGAGGATATAAGACAGAGAATAAGGTCACATGGTTTTTAAGATAAAGTGATGTTTTCTGTGCCCACATCCTTATAGGATATTTAGATTCGTTATGGAGCCAAGTGCCTTTGTCATGGAAAAAGAATGTAACTGAAAATGCTTTCATGGAGTGTCGGGGCATTGTGGTAGGCATTATTGAGGGTTTGGGAGAAAGGGGATCGGAAGTGGAGGACTAGAATTAATGGCAACACTATGCTAAAAATAGTGCAATTTAAGGGAATTTCTTCCTCTTATTTTCCACTTTACTAATTTTACATAACATAATTCTGTTTTACTCTTATGTGTGTGGGTATACGTGTATTTCAACAGTAACTATTTGTAGATATGAATCTTAAAGGATGTTCATTATTCCAAAAGAAATGAAGCAACACCAGTTTCTGGGAAACTTTTTTGGATGGAGGAGGATCTGCCCATCTCCTCTCAAACACTATTCTGTAAGTGACCTTGGAAGGCTATTTCTACCTCTGAAATGTCTTAGAACTACATTGAAGGACTGGGGGCATAAACAATGAGAAAACCAGTGAAGGGGAAAGGCAGAGAAGATGATTAGAACAGCTTAAGATAATGATGTGTTTTGTGTAATTCAAACTTTTATCTTAGTACTTCCCAATCATTTGAGGTTTCCTTAGCCATTAACTAGGTTTTAAAATTTCCAAATCTGGGGGTTTTGTTTTGAGTTTTAAAGTGATTTAAACCCACAAGGACTCTCTGTCCCCTGTATTCTTTTTCCTCTTCTGAATCCAGCTGTCATCATTAGTATATATCAGTTTCCTGCTAGAAAGAAAATTATAGTCTCCAGTTGGAGTTGGAGGGATAAGGAAGAAAGAGCCAAACTGCTGCAAGAACTCAGAGGCTGGGTTACAGGCCTGGGCAGGGACAGGGAAATGGAGAGCTTTCATTCTCATTTTAAACCCATCTTCAATTATTTGCTCTCAGGTTGGAAATTTTCCATTGAAATATCTATTTACTGAAATACTATCTGAGAGTTGACTAAATATTTACCCCCTTTATTCTGAGAGGTGGATTTTCTATTTCTCTCTTATGCCCACACCCCTTAAATTTATGTTTTTCACAGCTACTGAATTGAACATTTTCTTTTACCAAGTGTTTAAACAAATATCTTACCTATTTGCACTGACTCTCAGTTTAAGTTCTCTTGGTGGGTTTATGTGTGGGCTTTTCCTTTCCTGCATTTTACTAATAGTCCATTTTACTAATAGTCCATAGTCTGCATTTTACTAATTTTGTATAACCTGGTATTTCTTCTGTAATTACTCGTATGTGTCACATATTAAAATATGAATCTTGAAGAGGATCAGTTAATCCCAAAGAAATAAAGAAATGATATCATAACAGTTTTCAAAAAATATTTTAGGTGTGAGGAGGTTTTGTCCATCTTGCCCACATCATGTAAGTGATCTTACAAGGCTGTTTTCCTACCCTTGAAATGTATACAGGATTCCCATTATCTTCTTATTTTCAGGAAACATTATTTGCAGTATCATCTCCCTTACAGGGATCATAATAATTATGGTCAACCTGTATTGAGCACTTAACTCCATGCCAAACACTGCCAAGCATTTTGTGTGCATTAATTAGAGGTGCTAGTGGTCCTTCATTTTATATTATTTTAATTTTTATTATTTTTAAAAAATATTTATTCATTTACTTTTGGCTGTGCAGTCTTTTCTCTAGTTGCGGCCAGTGGAGCCTGTCTCTAGCTCCAGTATGAGGGCTTCTCATTGTAGCAGCTCCTCTTGTTGCAGAGCACGGACTCGGGGGTGCACGGGCTTCAGTAGTGGCAGCACTCAGGCTCAGGAGTTGTTCCCAGGCTCTGGAGCACTGGCTCAGTACCCTGAGCACAGCTTCGTTGTACTCCTGGCACACAAGCTTAGTTGTTCCACAGGATGTGAGATCTTCCCAGATCAGGGATCGAACCTGTGTCCCCTGCATTGGCAGGCAGATTTCTTTACCACTGAGCCATCAGGGAAGCCTGACCCTTCATTTTAGACTCGAGGAAACTGAGGTACAGAGAGAACCGCCCAATGTCACGGGTATAGAAGGAGCACGCCTGAGCTCTCCAGCCACACCCCTTCCTGGCCCCACAGCACACTCAAGCCTGAGTCAGGAAAACCACTCCCTGTCTCAGGAAGAGGTGCTTTAGAGCTTCTGTTGATTCAGCTTCCCAGGAGTCTGCCCCTCCTGCAGAACCCCCAGGCCTCAGAGAGGGATCCCTTTTCCAGTAGCTTCCAAATCAAATGCTTTTAAGGAGACAGGGTGTGTGGAGTAATACAAGAGCGTACCCAGGACTAGTTACTAGAAAGAGAAATCTTGACACTCCTGGGAAGCCACCTGCCCTTTTTCCCTTTGAAAGTGGACCTATGGCCACTGCACGAAAGGTTGCCCAGTACCAGGCTGCTAGTGAACGCATTTTATGGTATTTTGTTACTTGGCATTTATAGTTCAGATCTCATCAATCTGCCAAGTGCGATAAACATTTTGTTTTAACTGGAATGTACTTGTATTATTGTTATTATTTCTCTCCTAAATGCCATAAACATGACCAGTGCATGTGAAGTCAGGATCCCTAAATAGCCTGAATGCCAAGTTAGTGTGCTTTGTAGATCAGTATAAGATTAGAAGGGCTTCCCTCATAGCTCAGTTCATAAATCATCTGCCTGCAATGCAGGACACCCAGGTTCAATTCCTGGGTCGGGAAAGATCCCCTGGGGAAGGCAATGGCAACCCACTCCTGTATTCTTGCCTGGAGAATCCCATGGACAGAGGAGCCTGACAGGCTACAGTCCATGGGATCTCAAGAGTCGGACACGACTTAGCTACTAAACCACCACCACCATAAGGCGATTAGAAGACAGACTCTCATTTTTTATGAAGTTCAGTAATATAAGCTCTCCCAAAAGCCAGCTTAGATGTTGATGGTGTTTAAATGGTAAAAATCTGTGAGGAATATTCTAAGCAGTGCCTTGTATTCGTACTGCCTTGAAGATGAATAGTGTATGTGTGACAGGAATATATATATATATATATAAGGTCAGTGCTTTTTACAACATTATTAACTTCCTTTACCTAAGTTCCTGGGAAATATAGCCAAACAATTATAGAGAATAAAAACATTGGCAACTTACAAACACCTGCTTTGATTGTTTGGTCTAACTAGGTTAAATCTAACCAATCCCATCTGAACAAATTGAAAACAACTCTTATCTGTTCTCGCGGTCATGCACTTTCATCGGTGTTGGATGCATCTGTGTTTAATATGACACAGTTGGTGCTATTCTCTCAGCTCTGGGTGGGAGATAAAAGGGAATTGAGAACATATTTTTAGTCTTCTGGGGACTTTGTGGATCTGCAGCTAAGAAATTTCAAAAAAAAAAAAAGGCTTTGTTGTCAGTAAATTAGCTGCTTTTCTCCAAAACACTGGGACTGTCATCTGAACGGTTACTTTTGCCAAAAGTCTCTTTCCCAGGGAACAGTGAGCTCCTCAAATGAGCAGATGATTCCTAGCTACCTTTCTGAAGTCTCAGTAACACAGGATGTGTTAGGAGATTGCTAGTTTCATGTGTTGACCCTTTGTTAATTTCAAGCCTGGTGCTGAGTATGCTGGCCCACAATTCTTAGAATCTTTAGAGTTTAGAGATCATCAGTAGGTGGACTGATGACTTGCCCAAGGTCACATACGTAGCTGGTTAGTGACAAAGTCAAGCTTTCCTGTATCCTGGCCTACTGCCCGTTTCTGTGACCAAGGTCAATAGTATTGAGAGTTGGGCCAAGTGTCTGAATCATAACAGAACCATGTTATGAAACCTTAGTGCTCACATCTTCACCCCAGAAGTAAAATACTGTTCCAGTGGGCAACTGGGGTCTCAGAACATCTGTGATTTCAGTTTTCTCTGTGTTTCTGTCTTGCCCCACTCTAGCCCGCCTCCTCATGGATAATCAGAAACTAGATTGCGACCGCATGGACTGTAGCCTGCTAGGCTCCTTTGTCCATGGGATTTCCCAGGCAAGAATACTGGAGTAGGTAGCCATTACCTTCTCCAGGGGATCTTCCCAACCCAGGGACTGAACTCAGGTCTTCTGCATTGCAAGCAGATTCTTTACCATCTGAGCCACCAGGGAAGTCCAGTTACCCATGTCAGTTAAATTAGTTAAGCAAGATGTTTTTGCAGATTTATCCTAGGTATTTCATGTAAGTGGAATCAAGCAACATAATCCAACTTTTGTGTCTGGATTCTTTCACTTAAAGTTTTCAAGGTTCACCCATGTTGTAGCATGAATCTTTTTTTTTTATGACTGAACAATATTCTGTTGTTAGATATACCGTGTTTTGTTTCATCAGTTGATGGACTTTTCGACTGTTTACACTTTTTGGCTGTTATGAATAAGGCTGCTGTGAAGATTCGTGGACAAGTTTTTGTAGGTACATTTGCTCTCAGAAATGCAAAAAAGCAAAATGGCTGTCTGAGGAGGCCTTACAAATAGCTGTGTGAAGAAGAGAAGCAAAAACCAAAGGAGAAAAGGAAAGATATACCCATTTGAATGCAGAGTTCCAAAGACTAGCAAGGAGAGATAAGAAAGCCTTCCTAGGCAATCAATGCAAAGAAATAGAATGGGAAGGACTAGAAATCTCTTCAAGAAAATTAGAGATACCGAGGGAACATTTCATGCAAAGATGGGCTCAATAAAGGACAGAAATGGTAGGGACCTAACAGAAGCAGAAGATATTAAGAAGAGGTGGCAAGAATACACAGAAGAACTGTACAAAAAAGATCTTCACGACCCAGATAATCACATCCTGGAATGTGAAGTCAAGTGGGCCTTAGGAAGCATCACTACGAACAAAGTTAGTAGAGGTGATGAAATTCCACTTGAGCTATTTCAAATCCTGAAAGATGACACTGTGAAAGTGCTGCACTCAATATGCCAGCAAATTTGGAAAACTCAGCAGTGGCCACAGGACTGGAAAATAAATTCCAATCCCAAAGAAAGGCAATGCCAAAGAATGCTCAAACTACTGCACAATTGCACTCATCTCACATGCTAGTAAAGTAATGCTCAAAATTCTCCAAGCCAGGCTTCAGCAGTATGTGAACCATGAACTTCCAGATGTTCAAGCTGGATTTAGAAAAGGCAGAGGAACCAGAGATCAAATTGCCAACATCCACTGGGTCATTGAAAAAAAACAAGAGAATTCCAGAAAATGATCTATTTCTGCTTCATTGACTATGCCAAAGCCTTTGACTGTGTGAATCACAATAAACTGTGGAAAATTCTGAAAGAGAAGGGAATACCACACTACCTGACCTGCCTCTTGAGAAACCTATATGCAGGTCAGGAAGCAACAGTTAGAACTGGACATGGAACAACAGACTGGTTCCAAATAGGAAAAGGAGTACGTCAAGGCTGTAGATTGTCACCCTGCCTATTTAACTTATATGCAGAGTACATCATGAGAAACGCTGGGCTGGATGAAGCGCAAGCTAGAATCAAGATTCCCTGGAGAAATATCAATAACCTCAGATATGCAGATGACACCACCCTTATGGCAGAAAGTGAAGAAGAACTAAAGAACCTCTTGATGAAAGTGAAAGAAGAGAGTGAGAAAGTTGGCTTAAAGCTCAACATTCAGAAAACGAAGATCATGGCATCCAGTCCCATCAATTCATGGCAAATAGATGGGGAAACAGTGGCTGACTTTATGTTTGGAGGGGCTCCAAAATCACTGCAGATGGTGATTGCAGCCATGAAATTAAAAGATGCTTGCTCCTTGGAAGAAAAGTTATGACCAACCTAGATAGCATAAAAAGCAGAGATATTACTTTGTCAACAAAGTAAAGTTCGTCTAGTCAAGGCTATGGTTTTTCCAGTAGTCATGTATGGATGTGAAAGTTGGACTATAAAGAGGGCTGAGCACCGAAGAATTGATGCTTTTGAATTGCGGTGTTGGAGAAGACTCTTGAGAGTCCCTTGGACTGCAAGGAGATCCGACCAGTCCTGGGTGTTCATTAGAAGAACGGATGCTGAGGCTGAAACTCTAGTACTTTGGCCACCTGATGCGAAGAGCTGACTCATTTGAAAAGACCCTGATGCTGGGAAAGATTGAGGGCAGGAGGAGAAGGGGACTACAGAGGATGAGAGGGTTGGCTGCCAAACTGTTTACCACTTTGCATTCCCACCAGCAACATATGAGAGAGGTCCAGTTGTTCTGTATTCTCGTCTAGACTTGGTATTGTCCCTCTTGTTAATTTTAGCCATCTGGTAGATGTATAATGGTGTCTCATTATGATTTTAATTTGCATTTCCCTAATGACCAGTTGGGCTTCCCTGATGTGCAGAACCCATCTGCCAGTGCAGGAGACATGAGTTTGATCCTTGTGTCAGGATGATCTCCTGGAAAAGGAAATGGCAACCCCTCCAGTATTCTTGCCTGGGAAATCCCATGGACAGCGGAGCCTGGCAGGCTTACAGTGAGTAGTCAAGTCACAAAGAGTAGAACATGACTTAGTGGCTAAACAACAACGACCAGTTATACTGAGCATCTTTTCATGTGCTGTACTTGCCATGCATATATCTTTTTTGGTAAAGTCTCTATTCAAATGTCTCATATGTGTCTTTTTTTTACTTGTGTTTTTCTTGTTATTGAATTGGTTCTTGTTCTGAATATAAGTACTTTATATCGATAAATATTTGTTAAAGACCTTCTTTCTGTTGCTTGTCTTTTTACTTGACAATGTTTTTTGAAAAACGACTCTTTAATTTTGATTAAATTAAGTCAGATTTCTCCATGTTTTCTCTGTGTTTTATGCTTTTCGTGCCCTAGTCAAAAAGTTTTTGCCTCTCCAAGGTCACAGCAATGTTCTCTCAGGTTTTCTTTTAAATTTTGATATGTAAGGTTTTACATTTAGATCCATGATCCACTTTGAGCTAATTTTCGTATATGTCATGAGCTAAGGTCAAAGTTCTCTTTTTCTATTTTTTCATATGAATATCCAGCTGTTTTGGCTCAGCAGGATCTCTGGGCTCTGGGTTCCCCTCTCTGGGCTGGGGTTGTCTCTAGGTAGTAGTCCAGGGCAACTGTAAGGTGTACCTTGTTTGTTTCCTTCTTTCAGGGAAATATACTACTCATGTCTGATGCTTAAAAACAATAATGTCATACATACATTTGTCTACTCTTCTAGTTGTTTATGGCAAAGGGCAATTTCTGTAGACTTTCATGGGCTAAAGCAGAAATCCTTTCATCACTTTGTTTTGAAACCTCTTAGTTCCTCAGTTGTAAAGTAGGGATAATAGCCTCAGAGGATTGAAGTGAAGGTCTCATGAAAAAAAATTGTTAGAACTCCATGAAAAGGAAAAGTCCAACGCTGGAAGAAAAAGAGCTGTGAGGAAGTAAAATTAATGGCAGGAACAAAGAAATGAATGGTCATCTCATCCGTAATAGAAGACAGAGCCTCTGCTGGTCCCATGGCCAAGTACGCTTACTCCCAGACTCACCTCTATTGCCTGTCAGGCAGAATTTACATAGTTGCTCCCTTTACCTTATTCAATTGCCACACTTCACCTTAAATTGAATTCCCAGTCCAGCCAGATTGTTGGATTTGCCAGCTGTCAACTGTACCTTGCAGCATCATTCCCAGAGGAGCTGATGTAACCCATTGGTGCCAGGAACCTCTTCAGTCTTAGAGTCTGTTTCTCCCAGAACGGTAAACTGTAGTGCTGGCAAGGGACTGACTCATGGGCCTAGTCTTTCATTACAGGTGAGACAACAGAGGTAAGCCCCAGTTATTTAAGGGAATCTTCTCAGACAGCTACCAAGCCTCTTAAGTTGGTTTGGCACTATACCTCATTGCCTAAGACTGGAAGAGAACCCTGAGGTCCTTTGTGGGGGAAAAGGTTAAATTAAATGGGGGTGCTGCAGTCCATGGGGTTGCAAAGAGTTGGACACGATGGAGCGACTGAACTCACTGAAGGTGTGATAAGGAAGTTTCTGATTTCCCAATCTTGTCCTTAGGAGCAATTCGCTGACAAAGAACCCAAAGCAGTGTAGGCTTAGAGGTAATTTTATGTTTGTGCCTTTGGGTTGTCGTGTGTTTATCCGCAAGTATTTCCTGACTTCCTCCCAGTGTTTGGCAGAGCCAGGGATGGGATGGTGGGTGGAGACAAGAAGTGAAAACTGCTGGTCCCACCCAGTGCCTGATGAGCTCATTTTTAGCTGACCCAAATTCCTTCAGAGCTCTTATGGATCCCTGTCTCCCAAACCACAGGGACTCTTCTTCTTTTGTGGGTTGACTGAGAGTCTTCAAATAGTATTCTCAGAAGCACATCCTCCTTCCTCAACAGCAGATAAGGAATTCTTAAAATATGCTTCTAGAATATGCTGGGGCAAGGGAAGTGGGGAATGTTTTCAAAGGGGTGTGTGTGAGTCAGTCCAGTCACCCAGTTGTGTCTAACCCCGTGGACTGCAGCACACCAAGCTTCCACGCCCTTCACCGACTCTCGGAGCTCGCTCACACTCATGTCCATCAAGTCAGCGATGCCATCCAGTCCTTCTTAAAGAAGTAAGGAGCGAGAAGTACAGAGTAAGGAAATACTTTGTGTCAGGGGCCGCACTTAATGCACGTCAGGCATGAGGGGTTCGGAGACCTGGAAACAAAAGTAGGCAAGAAAGAAGCAACTAGTACTGTTTCTCTAGACAAAGTTAGTCCCCAAAGCCTTCCACCAGGTCATTCTCCATGTCTGTAACTGGAAGGGCCCCTCATGTCAGAATTGCTGTTTACTGGGAGCGGCAAAGGATTAAATAGAAGAATGGAATTTCCCTTTGATAAGAAGCAGCCAAGATTTATTAAATCAGTTGATTTTTTGTTGTTGAACTGTTGTTGTAGTTCCTATGGTTTCCTTTTCTCTCCAAATAGAATTTTTTTTTTTTAACTGAGAAGTTTCGTAACAGGACATTAACATTCACAGAGTGTACAAGTTATCATCTGTGATTATTTTTAGAACCCGTTTATCAACTGTTCCAGATAAGAACTTCTGTTGGATCTGATTAGAGATCTCTCTGACCAGAGCTACAGTTCTTTGAAACAGAAAAAGCTGCCCATCTCACGATGCCTTATAAGTAAAATCTGCTTCGTATTTCCTCACTCTTTACTTCTTTAAGGAGGGTGGAGATTCTGGGGGCAGGGGGAATAGGGGAAATTTCTACAAACTCTTTTTGACCGAATGGTATCAGAGCATTCAGAACTGTTACAGTATATGAAAGAGAAATTCATTCATTCATTCAAGGCAGAGGGAACCGCATGTGAAAGGTCAGGCAGAGTGAAGAACCTTCTGCGGCTCAGTGGCAAGTGACCAGCATAGCGGCACAATCAATATCATTGCCATTTATGTGGTATCCCCAGTGCGCTTACTGACTTCCCCCTCTATGGATTCTGACTGCTGCTTATTAGTAGAACTTTGCTGTGATTACTGGGGCTTTAGCTTCTCCTATAACCATCTCAGCTGAGGCCAAGAAAACTGTCACTTTGGACCCTTACCCTTACTCCCTCCGGCCCTTTTGCTTTCAGCCAGCTCAGCACAAAGCAACGAGGCTATCTTAGTTTGGGACAGTAACAGTGAAGGCCAGGAACTGCATCATATTCAGGAACTCTTAGGTTAAGCACGAGATGAAGGGGTTGGCATATGATTGGCGGCCATGGTGTACTAAAACAAATACCATTAAACACTGGAATTATACACGTTCGGCATAGCAAGATGTTTATGCTGTGAGAAGCACGGATGATCTCAGGTGGTCTGAGGTAGCGGTTCTTAAAGTGTGGTCCCTGCATCATCAGCAGTAGCAGCAGCATCGCCCAGAATTTGTTAGATTGTGATTGGGGGGTGGGAGGGATGGGCTGTCCCAGACCTACTAATCAGGAGCTCTGGAGGTGAGTGCCCCAAAGTTTGAGACTCCGTGGTCTGAGGTAACAGCACCACCACCCTTCTGGGGATGTGCTCAGTGACTGGAATGTCAGATGAAACTGCCCTCTCGTTTAATTGTTATTTTTCAATCTCTCTCTTTCTCTCTGTTTGCTGAGTACTTAAGAGTTAAATTTACCTAAATTAAATGCTCTTAGGTGAAACTCCACTGTGTCCATAATTATGTGGTAATGATATCACCCACATTGTTTTTCAGAATGTTCTTATTAAAGCTGTTTAGATTATCATGAATCTTTTCAGATTATGTTGATTTTTTTTTTTTTTAAACAAACCTGTACCAGTAGCTCAGAAAATCAGGAATAAATGACCAGCAGGCCTGCCCTTTCAGGCTGTGCTACTCCTCTAGGGAGGAGATAGACTTCCCTAAATAATAAACCAGGATTTGGGAAATAGGATGCTGACCTTGCTCTAGATCGTTGTTCAGTCACTAAGTTGTGCTCATTCTTTGTGCCACATGAACTGCAGCACACCAGGCTTCCCTGTCCTACCCTATCTCCCTGAGTTTGCTCAAACCCGGGTCCATTGAGTCAGTGATGCTCTCAAGCCATCTCATCCTCTGTCATCCCCTTCTCTTGCTCTCTATCTTTCCCAGCATCAGGGTCTTTTCCAGTGAGTCAGCTCGTTGCATCAGGTGGCCAAAGTATTGGAGCGTAAGCTTCAGCACCAGTCCTTCCAGTGAATATTCAAAGTTTGATTTCTTTGAGGATTGACTAGTTTGATCTCCTTGCTGTCCAAGGAACTCTCAAGAGTCTTCTCCAACACCACAATTTTTTTTTTTTTTTTTGCTAAGTCGCTTCAGTCGTGTCCGACTCTGCGACCCCATAGACGGCAGCCCACCAGGCTCCCCCGTCCCTGGGATTCTCCAGGCAAGAACACTGAGGTGAGTTGCCATTTCCTTCTCCAATTCTACGGCATTCAGCCTTCTTTATGGTCCAACTCTCACATCCATACATGACTACTGGAAAAACCATAGCTTTGACTAGATAGACCTTTGTCAGCAAAGTGATGTCTCTGCTTTTTAATACACTGTCTAGATTTGTCATAGCTTTTCTTCCAAGGAGTCTTTTAATTTCGTGGCTGCAGTCACCATCTGCAGTGATTTTGGAGCCCAAGAAAATAAAATCTGTCACTGTTTCCACTGTTTCCCCATCTATTTGCCATGAAGTGATGGGACCAGATGCCATGATCTTTGTTTTTTGAATGTTAAGCTTTAAGGCAGCTTTTTCACTCTCCTCTTTCACCTTCATCAAGAGGCTCTTTAGTTCCTCTTCACTTTATGCCATTGGAGTGGTGTCGTCTGCATATCTGAAGTTGTTGATATTTCTCGTGGCAGTCTTTATTCCAGCTTGTGAGACATCCAGCCTAGCATTTCATGTGATGTCCCTGATAGCTCAGTTGGTAAAGAATCTGCCTGCAATGCAATCTTGGTTTGATTTCTGGGTTGGGAGGATCCACTGGAGAAGGGATAGGTGACCCACTCCAGTATTCTTGGGCTTCCCTTGTGGCTCAGCTGGTAAAGAATTCACCTGCAATGGGGGAGACCTGGGTTTGATCCCTGGGTTGGGAAGATCCCCTAGGGAAGGGAAAGGCTACCCACTCCAGTATTCTGGCCTGAAGAATTCCATGGACTGTATAGTCTATGGGGTCCCAAAGAGTCGAATACGACTGAGAAACTTTCACTTCACTTCACTCACTCTTCATACAAGTTCAATAAGTGGGGTGACGATATTTGGCCTTGAAGTACTCCTTTCCCAATTCTGAACCAGTTGGTTGTTCCATGTCTGGTTCTAACTGTTGCTTCTTGTCCTGTACACAGGTTTCTCAGGAAATAGGTAAGGCAGTCTGGTATTCTCATCTCTTGAAAAATCTTCTGCAGTTTGTTGTGATCCACCAGTCAAAGGCTTTAGTATAGTCAGTGAAGCAGAAGTAAATGGTTTTTTGAATTCCCTTGCTTTTTCTATGATCCAGTGGATGCTGGCAATTTGATCTCTGGTTCTAGTTCCTCTCTAGGTAGTGCTGCTCTTAAATCCTCTATTCACAGCCCAGATTAATGTCAGCGCCCTACCTTGGTTGGTTAGGGAATGGCAGCTTTGAAATCCAGTTAATTTAGCAATCAAGTTTCAGACATAACACTGAAATCTACAATTTCCCAAAGAACCAAAACTGCTAAAATAGCACATCTGAGACTCCCAGAGGGAATTGTGTGAATGGAGCACTGTGCTTCTTCTCATGGACACTCTGCTTGCCACCCTGAGGGATCGGCAGAGGCCCTCCGTTCCTCTCTAGGAAACCTCTGTTCAGGTTGGGCTTGCTCTCCAGATGGATCAACCTCAGGAAACTTCATCACCTTCTCCAAGGCTACAGTTCCCTAATGCTGCTCCCTGGTGATATTTTCACCATAAAACTACAGCGGAATGACAACTAAGCAAATATTTCTTAAAACCACATTTCTCTCAAGAAGTGTCCTTTATAATGACCTTGGAAGTCTATGACTTTTTTGTTGTTCAGATAGCCTTTTTTTTTTCATGGAATAATGACAGCTAGTAGATTTTTAAACATCCTTTCTTTACCAAATAAAATGTTGGCAACTTATACCAGCTTGTCACATTGTTTTGATTTTTGATTGGTTCTTGAATTCCAACCTTGGGAATTATTTCTCCATTGAACCAGGACATAGCACAGCAGGAAGGATTGTCTTTCCAAGTGAATCCAGCCATTCAGCCATTCCTGTGAGGGTTAGAAATATACTTGGTCTGAAGAAGAAAAAAAAAAAGTTCTTTTCAAAACGGAAATCATATTGGATGTGTAGAATCAGTCACACATACTTGGGCAACTAAAATGACTACACTGTTGGGAAAATCCAGCTATTCCAAATGAGCAGGGCTGGAAAAAACTCCAATTAACAAGAGTTTACAAAAATCATCTAATTAATGAAAAATCAGATGGGGCCATTAAAGAGGAGGCACTTAACTCTTCCACTGAAACACTTGGCTTTCCAAGAAAGATAGAAAAGAGGCACCCCAAAACCAGCAAAATTGAAATTGCAAGTAGAAAATTTGTCTTCTAGAAAAGAGGGTTGTCAGACCTCAGACTGAAGAACTAAGTGCCATCAAAGTACTAACCTGAGGTTTTTAATGTCCATGAAGCAGTAACTGTGACCCCAGCTGCACAGTGGCATCACTTGGGTCACCTTGAAACCAGGCTCGCCCTAGAGATGGAGTCAAGTGTCCCCTGACATAAGTGTTTTTCTAAAGCTCTCCAGATAAATTTAATATACTTCCCAGGCTGAGAAACCACAGCTCTAGAGAGGAAAGCAACATTGCTGCTTGTATTTCTAATCCCAGCCACCTGTTCCACCCAGAGGCCCCCTCATTCTGACACAGGCGGAGAGGGTGTTCCTATTTAAAGGGGAGCTCCAGGAGAGCCAAGCCTGGTCTTTCTAATTTCCTACTGCACCCTAGAGGCTTCCCAGGTGCAGCAGGAATGTGGTAAAGAATCCGCCTGCCAATGCAGGAAATGCAAGAGACACCCGTTCCATCCCCTGGGTCGGGAAGATGCCCTGGAGGAGGACATAGCAACCTGCTCCAGTATTCTTGCCTGGAGAATTCCATGGACAAAGGAGTCTGGTGGACTAGGAGCTGGAATCGAACATGTATATGATGAGCCAGTGTTGAAAGCCTGCCTATGAGGGACCTTTCTAGAGCTTTTTCATTCTTTTGAATTCTTGGGGATTTCCCCTCCTTTGATATTTTTATCGATAACAAAAAATGCGGGCGGTGAATTTTCTAGTTCTTCACTATGGTGAAGTACTGGGCTGGAATCAGCTGTGCTCTTTGGAACTGCAGCCCATATCTACCCACCGCCCCCCAAACCCTGTGAACCCCTATGAAAGTCATAGCTTAGGAGTGTGGTTCTCTGCTGGGGGACAGAGCGGAATTACCTGTTGGCTAATTTCAAACCAACCGAATTTGGAGTCTACAAAGATGGGATTGGGGCCGTCCGAATCAGAGCCTACAAAGATGGGATCGGGGTATGTGTGGTTTTAATAACTTCTGGTTAAGAGCCATCACCTGAAGACAGTGGTTTTCGAAGTACCTGGCATCAGCAGCAGCATCACCTGGGAACTCGTTGGAAATGCAGATTCCTGGTACCCGCCCCAACCATCCTGGATCAGAAACTTTGGGGGTGAGGCCCAAGCAGTGCTTTGTGGTTTAACAAGCCCTCCAGGTGGTTCTGATGTTCACTCAAGTTTGAGAAACTCTGCTTTAGGACCCTTCTTTGGGTCTTTCTGCAGAACAAGAGTATTTCTAACCAGCGGTTTGGAGAAAACACCTACATGAATGTCATCTGATAGTTTCCTAGCTTGTCACTCTGACGGAACCTCCCCCCGCTGCTCCTCTGTTGACAGGTTAATTCAGTGAAGCATCTGCCTGCCTCTCTTTATCTATTCTCTCCCAGCTCTCCCCCCACAGCAACTGCCCTTTCCTCTTCCAGGCAGGCACCTCTGGGCAGCCTCAGTGCCCATCTTAAATTGTGTTCCCTCCTGAAAGCTCCCCATCGCCTTTTTTTTTTTTTTTACTTCTTCTAATAGAAAGTAAGTGTACATTGCGTTCCTTTTGGTCATTCTTATGGCTTTTGTATTTCCTTTACCTACTATTTCCTGTGTGACCGTAGGCAAGTAACTTGACCTCTGTTTCCTGTAAAATACCGAGGAATCATAATAGTGCCTATTTCATTAAATGAGTTAGTACTTATTAAAGTGCTTAGACTAATACTCAACGAGTGTCAACTCTAAGAAGACAAAGATTCAGTTGTGTCCAGCTCTTTGTGACCCCACAGACTATAGCCCATCAGGCTCCTCTGCCATTTCCTTCTCCAGGGGATCTTCCCAACCCACAGTTGAACTTGGGTCTCCCACATTCCAGGCAGATTCTTGACCATCTGAGCCACCAATTCTAAATGTAATTATTGTTCACTCATTAAAAGATGGGTATGTGATATTTTATAGTGCCTGGCACATTAATACTCAACAGTTACCAGCCCTTCCCTAGTGATTTTAGGGCACCAAGCATTTTGCCATTTTAGTAGTTGTTTTATCTTCCCATCAGTTTTGAAGCTTTTTGGCAGCAGGTAAAATACATCTTCTCCCTTTCTCTTCCTTACTTCATCCTTTCTCTCCTCCATGACTGCAGCAGTTGTTCGGCTTGTCTCTTTGCTTCTAATATTGCCCTCTCAGCAATAAAAACAGTTCAGTGAACATGCTCACTTGATCTTGTTGCTTAAAATAACCCCTCAGTGGCATCCCCTTGGCTGCAGAAGAATGTGTAGGTCCCTTCACGTGGCCTAGGAGGTTCTCTGCATCCTGACCGCATTGCTTCTCTAGTCACTGTGTTCCCCACCTTGAATTCTGTGCTGAGATCAAATTGCCTATCATTCCCCACATGGTCCATTCCATGTTATGCCTTTGAACCTTTGGTGGTTCCAATGCATTTTCCTCTTTCTTCCTCTTTAAGACTTCCACTACTAGATTGGAATCACCTAGTCATTCATTTCTCTTTCTCCAACTAAATACTAAACTAAACTCTCTAAAGGCAGTGTTCTTATTTCACTTAGCACCCAGCACACAGCAAGCAGATAATAAGTATTTGCGATCAGAACTGAGGCTACAAAAAGATTTCGGTGATCTAAAAGGCAAGTTACAAAATTTAACAGGGAGATAAAATTTAACAGGTATCTATTTGGATTTAAAGCAAACAAACAAAGAAAAGAAGTCTTGATCTGAGTGACTCATCACCGTCAGCAGACCATGTGAAAAAGAAAAGCCTGCAGTTTCAGTTGACTTCATGCTCCACATGAGTCACCGGTGTCATACAACTGCAGCAACCTCGTGTCAGAACAGGGAAAGTAGCAGTCCCACTGCTCAGACCACGAGGGAGCCGTGTTCCCTTCTCTGGGGCCCTGCCTGAAGAGGGGGTGAGGCATGTCCAAAGGAAGGGGGCTCAGAATAGTGAGCGAGGGTGGACCCCGTCATCTGGAAACTAGTTGAAGGCAGAAGGACTGTTTCATGTGGAGAACACAGACGGGATACAAGAACTAGTCAGATGCCTAAAGGGCTCTCTGGGGGCCTGATAATGCAGAATTAGGCCACTCAGTGGAAACTCCAAAAAGAACTTTGTGACAGTTAGATCTACTAAACAGTGAAACAGTCTGTCTCGTGAGCTCCAAGTCCCTGTTGGGTTCCACCAAGAGCCTCTGAGAAAAGGTGCTGTTGAGGGGATCTAGCCCCTGCAGGGAGCTTGGACTAGATGTCCTTTTATCCTGCTCAGCTTTGAGACTTGGTGATACAAGAGGTCACGGAGTTTGTATGTATTGGATGTTAGGGAAAGGTACCAGGAATGCATTTTCTGATACAAATGCCTTCTGTGACCCTGGGGTGGCGCGGAAGGAATTATTTTACCTGAATAGAAAGTACTTCAGGGCCAGAATTCTGAATCGTAGTGGCCTCGTCACTTCATACATGGTTTATATGAAATCTACTCAGGAAGGAGGTCTGGTAGTTCTGCCCAGGGTATCCAGAGCCTTGCATGTTCTCCCTTGTCCTTTGTGGACCCCTGAATAAAGTGATCATCTCTTTTAATTTGCCTTTCTGTTTTTTTAGTTCTGGAGCATCTTGGCTTCTGGGAGGAAATCGGAAGGATCATCTCAGGATCAGAGCTGATAACAGGGTTCCCCTATACCTACACAGTGCCAGGCCTGCCCCAGTATCTCCAGAGCCTCACCAAACTGGCCATTGCTGCAGTGTGGGCAGTAGCGGCCCAGGCTGGAGAGCAGAACAGGGATGTTCCCATCTCCTTCTCTCAGCTGTTGGAGTCTTCCTTCCCTGAAGTGCGCCTGCTCACGCTGGAAGCCCTGCTGGAGAGGTTCTCAACAGCAGCCTCTGCTCTGGGGGAGAAGGGACTGCCGCCCTTACTGTGGAATATGGGAGGGACATTCTTGACATTGGTGCTGAAGGAAAATCACCCAGAATGCCTCTGCAAGGTAAAGTCTTGTGTACTGATGGGTACACTTTCCTCTCCCCACACTCTTTGGCGAGCCCCACTCGAGTAGGAAGGTCATGAGGTGGGACTGGATGTGGCATCTCCAGGATAGGAAGGAGATTCAGCATCCAAAGGGCAAGGACTCTCTTTGCACAATGCTTGGCGTGGCTTCGTGCCTTAAAGGGCACTAAGAAAAGTGTTTGATGATAATGGTATTGCCAAGAGAGATTAACCAAAGACAGAGATTGAGAGAGTAAGCCACTCAGTGCCCAAGGAGACAGAGCGTTGAAAGTTGGCTGTAGAATGTGCTAACGGGTGAGTCTCTGCTGACATGGCGCTTTAGGGGCAGATGGTGACCTGAAAGCACAATCAGAAGGAGAGGGCACTGGGACTTCCCTGGTGGTCCAGTGGTCAAGACTGCATGCTTCCATGCAGGGGGCATGGGTTCGATCCCTGGCCGGGAGCTAAGATTGCATATGCCTAGTGGTGTGGTCAGAAATTTTAAAAAAAAATTTTTTTTAAGGAAAGGACACTGACCTAGGAATATGGCATCTAGCCTCTGATCTCAGTATGCCGCAGCTCCCAACTGTCTTGTTCTCTCAAAGCTGTTAACGGGAAAAAAGAAGACAGTGGGAGTTTTCTGAAAGCTAGACTTCTTTATCCATACAAGTGATTATTTTATTTAGATTCTGAAGACTTTTTCCTGAGGTGTTTGTGTGTTTGTTTGTTTTCCCTGGGTCTGGCTCACATAGATACTGAAAATTCTCCATTGCCTGGACCCCAGTGAGTGGCTCCCTCAGACAGAGCACCGTGTCCATCTCAGCCCAAAGGAGTTCCTGATCTGGACGATGGATATTGCTTCCCATGAAAGGTTTGCCCCAGTGCTCCCTGTGCGAACTCGGTACAACACGTGGTCCTGTCAGTTATTTATGTAATGAACTTGAGCGCAGCCCTGGCCTAAGGACTCAGGTCTTGTATTTCTTTCTAAGTCTCAGGCTATGTTCTCAGCCCAAGCAATAGAATGATGTCAGAGTTTCCCGTTAATTACCAAAAGGTAATTGCTTCCAGAAGCATTTGTGTAGCCACGAGGTAGAGACTGTCAGTCTTCACAGCCACATGGAGTACAAACTGTCTGCAAAAACCATATATATATATAATAATTGATTTTACTTATTTTCATAACTGTATATTTATTGAAGTGTAATTGTCTTACAGTACTATATTAATTTCAGGGTGATTTTTTGTTTGGTATGTCTTCTGGCTCACCTTTCTAGGTCTGAAATTCAAAGTGAAGCTCTGAGACTCACCTCCAAAGTGATTGCCCACCACATGCAGACGTGTGACGAGGTAAGCTTGATTCCCGTCCTAGGGTCTAGATTTCTGTTCTCTGATTTCCCTGGAAGGTGTCAGTAAAAGTAAATCATCCCACAGGCAGAATCTGTGGCACAGTGTGTAGCTTCTACAAGAACATTGTTCATGTTGACTTTTCACTCCGGTTACAACCTGAGAACAATTCTGTGAGCACCGTGTGTAGCGTCTCTCTTCTTTTGTTCTGGGCACATTTGATTAGCGTCCATGAGGGTGGCTCTGTGATCCATTCATGTTATTTGTTAAGATTTCATGTATAAGTGATATCATATGATATTTGTCTTTCTCTGTCTGACTTCATTAAAACATAATAATCTCTAAGTCCATCCATGATGCTACAGATGACATTAGTTTTCTTTTTCTGGGCTGAGTAATATTCCATTGTGTATATACACCACATCTTTATCATGGATAAAGTTGATGGGTACTTAGGTTGCTTCCATGTCCTGCCTCATGTAAATAGTGCTGCTGTGCACACTGGGGTGCATGTATCTTTTTGAGTTAGAATTTCCTTCTGATATATGTCTAGGAGTGGAATTGTAGTATCAATGGCAGCTCTATTTTTAGTTTTTTAAGGAACCTCCATATTGTTCTGCATAGTGGCCTTACCAATTTACATTCCCACCAACAGTATAAGAGGGTTCCCTTTTCTCCACACCCCCTTCAGCATTTAATATTTGTAGCCTTTTTAATGATAGCCATTCTAATTGGTGTGAGGTGATACCTTGTTGTAGTTTCAATTTGCATTTCTCTAATAGTGATATTGAGCATCTTTTCATGTGCCTGTTGGCCATCTGTATGATTCAGTTTATATGAAATGTCCAGAACAGACAAATCCATGAAGACAGAAAATAGACTAATGGCTTAGGGGTGGGGGTAGGGGAAGCTGACAGGATGGGGATGATAACTAAAGGATACAGGGCTTCTCTTATTGACTCTGGTGGTGGTGGTACACACATAGCTGTGAATGTACTAAAAATCATTGAACTATGTATTTAAAAGGGTGAATTGTATGGTATGTATATCTGGATATAGCTGTTACTATAAAGAAATAGCAATAGGGTTTTGTTTAAACAATAATGTTGGTTAGGATGCTGCTTTAAATGTAACGGAGGGGAAAAAATGTAAACACAGTGGCTGAAACCAGAAAGAAGCAAATCAAAACAGAGAGTGACTAGACAGTATTGACCCCCCCAGGCCCTTCTGCCTTGTTGTTCTGCTGTCCTTAGCGCAGCTTCCATTCTAAGGTCCCAGAGAGTTGCAGCAGCTCCTATCACCTTGTCTTCGTTCAGCTAGCAGGAAGGAGAAACCCAGGATGTGAGGTTCACACCTGCTTCCTTAAATATGACCTACAATTGCACAGATACCACTTTTAATGGCATCCTGTTAGTCAGAACTTAAACACCTGTTATGCCCAACACAAGGGAGCCTGGGAAATGTAGTCTTCAGCTGACTACCCACATACTGCTAAGTCACTTCAGTCGTGTCCAGCTCTGTGTGACCCCATAGACAGCAGCCCACCAGTCTCCCCCGTCTCACATGCCCAGGCAAAAATCTGGGGTTCTGTTACTAAAGATAGAGAATCTGGTTTGGGGGACAACAGATATGGACTGCCACAGTCTTACCCCAAAAGTTTTGTCTTTACCAAAGCTATCAAATACATCAGTGTTCTAGTAACCTGATTTGCATCCAGAAAGACTCCTGGAACTTGTCCTCTCAAAACAGCAACTCCATATTACTGAAGGATCACATTTCCTTCCCTGGAGTTGTTTTTTTTCTCTAGTTGGAATGGAAGAGCAGCTAATAAACCTTTCTTCCTTTCTCCTGCGCTGAGAGCTAACTTGCAGATCCAGTGTGGTGTACACTATGTCCTCATCCCTAATTCCGCGTCTGCTCATGTTGCCTTTTCTGAATTAGCGTATGTACACTTTGTACTTTCAGACCAGAGACTTGGTGGCCCCCAACCTGCAGCAGTGGGTTCAGTTGGTTGTCTCTTCCTGTGGAGATCATCTCCCCACAGAGTCCAGGCTGGCTGCTGCTGAAGTTCTTGCCAGCACTGCACCATTTTTCCTCACCAACCCCCAACCCATTCTCGGTAAGTGCACTGAGCTGCTGTCTGGCGGGGGTTGGGGAGGGATGGAGCGTCCATTGTACCAAATGCACTAAAAAAAATGTGATAGATGCTCTAGGTTACAAAAGAAGGGAGGATGAAAGATGAAAGATGACAGCATGCACCATACCTTTATATCTTTGAACGATATTCCCATCCTCTCCGTTCCTACTCTAATTACTTTTCACCAACAGCTTCCTAACTGGCCTCTTTTCTTTTAATCTTGTCCCCCAAGCCATTCTCCTTATGCTTCCAAAAGCCCTCTGTGGTCTTTCTGAAATACAGATCTGAGCATTTCCTTCCACTGCCTGAAGCCTTTGAGTGGGTGCCCATTGCCTTCAGGATGAAACCTAAATACTCTTTAGCCTGGCTCAGAAGGCCCTTCCTATTCCATGCCCTGGCTGCCTCTCCTTCCTCACTGGTCCCCAGGCCCCACACGTCGTCAACGGGGAACATTTCTCTAAACAAACTGCTGCTTGACTGACTTCTCTTTGTGTTTCAAGACAGCCTAACTCTCACCTTTCTCAGGAAGCCTGTTGCAGTGATCCTGATGAGAAATGAATGGGTCAGAGTGAAGAGTAGCCTTGAGGAAGAGAAAAGGCCAGGCTTGAAGGTACTTAGGAAGTAGACTCAGCAGGACTTGGTGTTGAGGTTACTATAAAGGGAACAGTCAAGGATGACTTCCAGGCTTCTGGCTTAAGTGACTGGAAAAACTGCTAGTTCATTTCACTGGAAGTAGTTTTAAGTTTAAAGCATCTTTGGAATCCCTGGCGGTCCAGTGGTTAAGACTCCATGCTTCCACTACAGGGGCCACGGGTTCTGTTCCCAGTGATAGAAGTTTCTGCATGCTGCGCAGCATGGCCAAAAAATAAAATAAAAAGGTTTAAGGCATCTTTGGGAAAGAATGGTAGAGATATTTTGAAATCAGACGGATGTACAGTTCCAACTATATTGTCCACATTCGTGTCTCTTTCCTCGCTGTTACCCCCTATCATTCAAGAGTAATAATTAGGAAAGAGCGTCATATCAATGGAGGTTGAGAAAACCAAGCTTTAGGAAATCCAAAGGAATTGAAAAAGCTTAGGGGTTTTTGTTTTCACTTAAAGATATTTTTTCAGATTGTAGTGTTTTGTTTTTTCTTTTTTTTTTTAACTTTTTATTTTGTATTGGGGTATAGCTGATTAAGAGACAATGTTGTGATAGTTTCAGGTGAACAAGGAAGGGATTCAACCATTTTGTTTGGTTTTAAACATAGGGTTTCATAAAAGGAAAACTCAAGACCCAGAGCCAAGTCTCAGTACTGACCCTGCCCCTCTCCTGCCATCTTACACTCACATTAACGACACTGGGATTCTCTTCCATCTGTTACTGGAATTCTGTTTTGGTACTCCTCCCCCATGCCCAACCCTGGAGAATAAATCATGGTCCCTGCATCCAGGGAGCTTTCAGGATGGTTGTGGAGAAAAGATTTTCAGAATAAAAGAGAGAATTGCTTTTTCAGATGGTGAGTTTCAAATTTTAAGTGTTATCGAAGCTCAGACTAATCAAGTGTCTCATGTCCCTGGATCTCTCTGAGGAACAGTTGTCTTTGGTATCTTCTTAAATTTTTCTTCTGACTTTTAGGCATTTTTTTTCACACCCACAGGGGACCTTAAAAGGGGAGCTGCTACCATTTTTGTTTAATCATTGGACCCAGAAGAATAAGCGCCAAGGTTTATATACTTCGGTGACACTCTCCAGGGAGGATAATATCATTTTGCAGCACATTTTCCGGGTGACTTTGGCTGTTCTAACCCAAGTTCATATCAGGAAACTGTATATGGAACAATGTAGAATTCCTGAGTGAAATTGAGTCCTGGGCAAAAGCCATTAGTTCATCATGAATTGCTGGAGCTGGTTAGAGCATTACCGGCAATGAGGAAGGAGGTCCGTGGTAGCTGATGGCCTGTAATAACATGAAAAACGGGTACAGAACTGAGAAGCAAAAGACATAAAAGTGCACGGGGACGAGGGAAGGACAGACCAAAGTTGTTTAAGGAGAAAGAAAAATTGAAATGGACTAAAAAGGAAAGATTGAGGACTTTCAGTGTATAAGAAAATATTAAGAAGGGAAAATTTGAAACCCCGAGAACAAATAGAATGGATAGATTCTTGAGAGAATAGCATTGACATATAATACGCTGTGTGTGTGCGTGCTAAGTCGCTTCAGTTGTTCCCAACTCTTTGCGACCCTATGGACTGTAGCCTACCAGGTTCCTCTGTCCATGGGATTCTCCAGGCAAGACCACTGGAGTGGGTAGCCGTCCCCTCCTCCAGGGGATTGTCACAACCCAGGGACTGAACCAGCATCTCTTAAGTCTCTTGCATTGGCAGGCAGGTTCTTTACCACTATCACCATCTGGGAAGCCCCATATATATATACTACCATGTGTAAAACAGATAGCTAGGGGGAAGCTGCTATATAATACAGCGAGTTCAGCTCGGTGCTCTGTGACAACCTAGAGTAGTGGGATGGAGGGGAGGCTCAGGAGGGAGGGGATATATGTGTCCTTAAGCTGATTCATGTTGTTGTACAGCAGAAACACAGTATTATTATAAAGCAATTATCCTCCAGTTAAAACATAAAAATAATAAATAAAAATTTAAAAAATGAATGAAGTAATATTCAACTCAAAAAAAAAAAAAAGGAAAGACTGAGTAAAATGTAAAGCCAGATTTGTAACAGACCAGAGAGCACAAACCCCAGAGGGAGCCATTGCTATTCTCAGAATGACTGAAGCGTTGGTGGCAGTTGTGGACGGATGTGGGAGAGGGTAGGATAAGGAGAGTTGTCAAGGCAGAGTTGGTTCCCCACTAAACAGGCAAGGGATGGTGAGTGGTGGTCTTCTGTGGTGACCCACCCCACCTGGGCAGCATGCGTCCTCCCTCTGAGGCCCCGCCCCGCTTCCCTCCCTCATGCAGCCCACCTCCTTTACACCAGCCCCCAGGACCTTGCCTCTGTGGTGAGTCACAGCCACGTGTTCCCAGCCCTGCCTTCTTACCGTGTGTTCTCCACCTGATGTCATTTCGGTTGCTCAGGGGCAGACGCTCTCTGATCCTTCTCTGTGGTCCCCAGCAGCACCAGGCATGTGGACTTGACAGGGTCCCTACCCAGGGGGTGGCAGCGGTCAGGACATGGCCCAGCTTATATGGTGGCTCTTTGCTTTTTTTTTGGTTCTTGCCCCCCCCACCCCCACCAAAGCATAATCTTGATTGAAACTTTGCTTTCAGAATTTATAAGCTCAGTCACTCAGATCAACACTTGGCTAGTTTCCCCAAAGCACTCTTGAGGCATAAAGTTTCATTCCTTAGAAATATGAGTCATTGTGGACAGCTAGGCCTGAGTCAGCCAGGCCATACCTTCTCGGGGGGCCTTGCCTGGGGCCAGTTGCCTCCAAAAGCCTTTCCTATTCCAAAGGACATTTCCAAACCTGCCCCCTTAGGGTCCTCACTATTCCTGTTTTATCTGACTTTCAGGTCTCCCTTCCTTGCAATACCCACAAAAAAAGGAAAAACTCATTCAGTACCGGATTTGAAGCAGTGATTTGTACCAGCCTGTAGATTGCATCCTAGGTGATCCGAATTCTTTTTGGCCTTCTTAGGACTGCAGGATACGCTTGCTCTCTGGAAATGTGTCCTCACCCTCCTGCAGAGTGAAGAGCAAGTCATCCGAGATGCAGCCACGGAAACTGTGATGACTGCCATGTCACAGGAGAACACTCGCCGGTCAACAGGTACCTCGTTCTTACCTCTCTTCGATGCCTCAGAGCTCTTGGACAGGAGTTGAAGCATTTTCTGTGAAGGGCCAGAGACTGAATCTTTTAGGCCATTCAGTCTCTGTCTGAACTCTGCCATTTTAGTGGGAAAGCGGCCTAAGCAATAGGTAAACCAGTGAACATGACTGTTCCAATAAGGCTTTGTTTACAAAAGCAGGTGGCTGCCCAGATTTGATGTGCTAACCACAATTTGCTGACACCTCCTCTAGGACATCATAGAGAAAAACTGCTTTACCTTCTCTTGGTTACATGGTCATCCTTTTTAAATAAGACCAAGTCTGGATTTTTTCTGTGGTCACATAATCCAGGAATTACAGATCCATCATCTGGTTCCTCTGTGCATTTCAAGTTGATCCTCCTTGTGCCTTGGCTCTTCATCTGGTGGTGACAGGAGGCCGGAGGGGAGTGGAAAGAGGAGCAGCCTGGATGAGTAGTTCTGAGTTCATAACCACTCAGCTCATAATATGAGCTTTTTTAGAGCTCTGGGCCCTGGTTACCTGTATGTGAGGGCAAGTGCTGTGAAAGCAAAAGGGAACTCTAGGCTAAAGACAGAAAATGGACTGCTGGGTAGAAGGGACAGGGCTAAGTGGAATAGAAGCAAGGTCACACCTCTGAGCAAATGGCCATATGGGGAGGTGACTGCTCTGGTAGACTTGGATTCCCTGCATTTGGGGCTAGACTTCAGGGAAGAGCTCTGGGCCAGCCATCCCAAAGGGGAGAAGAACACCATTTTGAGACAAGTAGTCACAAGCGGAGCAAGGAAGTTTACATTAATGGATAGCAGAATGGGAGGGGAAGCAGCCGTATATGTTGGTACCTGATTCGGGGTCCCTCATTCCCCTGGGAGCTTCTTCTGGAATGTGTGAACTTCCCCATACCTGAGTCCTCCCTTATAATGGTCTGGTCACTTTTCTCTGCAAATGTAGAGGAAGCTAGTGTGTTAGTAATCTCCCATGATACTACTCAAGTTTAGCCAGGATCAGGACATCCTGATTTAGCCTCTCAGTGGGAAAACCTTTGGTTTAGCACTGCGAGCGTTGTGCCAGCAGCCTTCTCCCATCCCTGTCCCAAGCTTTCAGAGTTCCTCATACCCCAAATTCTCCCATGAATGATTTATTCCTTTTTCCAGTTATACATGTTCCTTAGAAGGATACATGGAGCACCCAGCAAGTGCTCAGTAAGCATTTGGTAGAATGTAATACTCACTAGAATACTATAGGACCCTCTCACCAAAGATAGCAAAGATCATTTCATGCTGGAATTCATAAGTGGACTTCTTCTCTCCTAGGGCAAATCTTTAGAGTATTTGCCCTACTACTTTGATTTCTTTCCGAATTTTTCCAAGTTCATTACCATGTTCTCCCTCCTGGTTTTTCTCAAGAAATAGAAATCAGTAATTGTCTATTCAGTGTCTTTTGCATGTACAGTTCCATATGTGAAAGCCTCGAGGGGTAAGTAATATAAAAGGTTACTTGTCTTTGTATTCCCCATCTTGATCTATAAAAGAAGATTTGAGGTGCGAAAAAGACAAGAATCTAGAAAGATTAAATGTAGTATGTTACCCTGGACCAGATCTTGTACTAGAGGGGTGAAAAGCCATACAGAAAATGATTAGAATAGCTGACAACATTGAAATATTGTCTACAGATTAAAATCAGTATTAAATTTCCTGAATCTGATAACCGTACTATAGTTTGTAAGAGTATTTTTGTTCTTAGGAAATGCACATCTGAAATATTAAGGTGGAGAAGGGCACATTGACTGCCACTTACCCTCAAATGGCTCAGAAAAAATAAAATTGTGTGTGTAAGTAGTAAACACAAGTAGTTGCTATACTTGCATCTTTTCTATATGTTTAAAATTATTTCAAAACAAAATTTTTTTAAAAAATCCAATTCCACAACTAGAAAAGACTAATACAGTATATCTGTCGATAGATCACCTGCCTGGTTATTGGGTATTCCACCCCCCAGTGTAACTTCTTTGACGTAAATTATGTGAAAACATCCTGCCCCACCTCTACCTTTTTTAAACACTCATTTTTTAAAAAACTCATTTTGAGTGAATTTTGCATCCAAAAACTCAAAGCCAAGCCAGATTCCTCACATTCAGAGATCTCAGCAGCATGACATCACTGTGTGAGGATATCGTTCACCGTGTCCCCATGTGTTCTCTGTTCTGTCTGATAGCAATGCTTAGAACCTCCATAATGCAGCGTGGTTTTCTTAAGCAAAAACTGCACATCTTTCTGCTTTAGATGGAAAGTAACTGAGAACTGGGCACCACACCCTGATTTTTCACTCTAGTCAGTGTTTAGCCAGCTGATTCACTAGAACAGTATTGTCTTGTTTTGACATCTTTCAAGGATACCAAGCAGCTGATGGTTAAGTTTCCACATTCCTTGAGCATACAGTGGTTTTCTAGTATACTCTGCTACTGGCTTGCTCTTCGGTGTTCCAAGAGTCTTAAGTACATTGAAAAGGGTGGTGGTGGTTTAATCGCTAAGTTGTGTCCAACTTTCGTGATCCCAGGGACTGTAGCCCACCAGGCTCCTCTGTCCATGGCATTTCCTAGGCAAGAATCCTGGAGTGGGTTGCCATTTCCTTCTCCAGGGGGTCTTACTGACCTTGAAAATGTGCTGTGTGTGTTGTGCTTAGTCACTCAGTTTTGTCTGACAAATTTGCGACACCATGGCCAGCCAAGCTTCTCTGTCCATAGGGATTCTCTAGGCAAGAACACTGGAGTGGGTTGCCTTGCCCTCCTCCAGGGGATCTTCTCAACCCAGGGATCAAACCCAGGTCTCCTGCGTTGCAGGCAGATTCTTTACCATCCGAGCCACCAGGGAATTTGAAAATACATGATTTTGTCCTCAAATCAGTGGTTTAAAAAGTGCCACAGTAAAATAATCATATTAAATGAGGCTAATATTTAATGGCTTCTTTGAGAAGGCTAAGTGTTAATTCTTCTCCTCCTAAGAAAGAAAGAAACCATGAGGAGTCCTTGCCGCTGAGATCTCATCCTGTAAATGACGGCTGGATAGGGACAGAAGGAGCTCTGTGCTCATTCTGACAACCTGTTGGGGATGTGGAGAAGTTGAGGTGCATTTTGGTTGTGGGACCTGGGGGTGTTCCTCAGAGTGGAGCTGCCCAAAGCAAGGGATAAGCTGCACACAAATGAGAGCATTTCAACATGGAAAAAGAAGCTGGAGCCAGACTTGAAGTTGAGGGCAACTTGAGAGCTTTCTAGGGAGCAGCTGGTGGATGTGTGTGGCCAGAACACAGGCTGAGGCCAGGGGAGCGGAGCAGGAATCAAAGATAGAGAAGCAGGGGCGGCCACCACACTTGGATGGCTTTGAATGCCAAGCCAAGGACCTCCTCTATAGGTGAAGGAAGACTGGTGAGGGTTCAGACAGAGGAGTAATGCTGCCAGGAATGTGGACCTGAGGAGCTCTTCCTGGAAGCCTCGTGTAAGATGGATCAGGGCTGAAGACGCCTCAGTGGGGGGTGAGACAGATCAGCTGGGAGCTGGTATCAAGCATCCTCGGGCTTCCCTAGTGGTTCAGACGGTAAAGAATCTGCCTGTGATGCCCAGGTTCAATCCCTGGGTTGGAAAGATCACCTGGAGAAGGGAATAGCAACCCACTCCAGTATTCTTGCCTGGAGAATCCCATGGACAGAGGAGCCTGGTGGGCTAATGTCCTCATGAGCTGCCTTCAGCAGTGATGGGATGGAGAGAGTGTGGGGTAGACTCAAGAGGATTTGGGGCTGTGCTCGTGGGCAGTGGGAGAGAAGGGAGAGCAGAGATGACTTCAAGGCTTCAAACCCGGGAGGTGTCCAAGAGAGGTACCTGAACACGCCTCTGGCACTGACAGAGCAGCGGGACTGTAGTGTTCCAGGAAGTGAACCTGCCAGGAATCAGGAAAGGCATGTAGAGGCCACAGTCACCGTGATCTGGGACAGAGTATTCCTTAGGCCTTGGAGCATTGGCAATGGAAAATGAGAGGGCGGAGGGGGATCTGTATCTGCTGGAGGAACAGCGCGCACAGTTGGCTCTGTCCTTCCCTCTCAGTACACAGCGCAGTGCCCCTGGGAGGCCCAGCACTCCGTCCCAGAGCAGCTGCTGGAACTGGTGGCTCTGGCTAGAAACCTTGGAAGAGGCCTGCATGAAACCAGTCACTGTGCACACAGCTGGCTTGAGGTAGAAGTTTGTGGTGTGAATTAGTTAATGATTCTGGAAGGCCTGGAGGAAATAACTTGGTGTTTAGATAGCCCTCAGGAGGGTGGGTTTGTTGTTCACCTCTGCCTGCTGAGTTCCACTGTGCTCCAGCACATGCTCCCCCCGACACGGTCACCTGGAAGGTGAAACTCCTTGGCTATTAATAACACTCTGAGCACCCGTGAGGCTCCCTCAGCTTTGGACGTGAGGAAGCCCCATCAGCGGGACCTGCCCCTCCCCAGTCACCTCCCCTCCCCTCTACACCAGTCACAGCACGCTGAGAGGACCAGAAGAAATGGCACATGTGGTGTTTCTTGTGTGCGTGCGCGCCAAGTCACTTCAGTCATGTCCCACTCTGCGACACCGTGGACTGTAGCCCAACAGGCTCCTCTGTCCTTGGGATTCTCTAGGCAAGGACACTGGAGTGGGTTGCCATGCCCTCCTCCCGGGAATCAAACCTGCGTCTCTTACGTCTCCTGCGCTAGCAGGTAGGTTCTTTACCACTAGCACCACCTGGGAAGCCCTGGGGCTCAAGAGGAGGGGATTGAAATTCTCAGGAGGGAATAGACAGCGTTCAGGCAGGACTCCAGGTGGGGCTGCACCTCACTCCTGCCCCTGCTCTGACTTGACATCAAGCCCTGAAATGCTCTGGAACATGCTCTCACGGCAGATGCAGGAGACACTGAAGGCCATCGCTGGGCTGCTCCTGCGTCCCGGGCTCTCCGCGTCCACCCGAGCAGCTCACTCACTTCTGTCTTAAAGATTCATACCCCAGGATTTCACATCAGAGCTCATTTGAACAAGCGCTTCCATATGAGGCAAAAAACCCCAGCCTGGACACTGTTTAAATTGGAATCACTAGATTTGTGTGACTCTGCGTGAGGCAGAGTTCCAGGTGGAAACAGCAGGGGAGGCTTGTGAAGGTACAAACTTTAACTGCCTGTTTAGGAGGAGAGGGTGAAAGGCCCCTTCAAAAAACAACACACCCAGAGGTGTAGAAGATGGCCAAAATTCAGCAAGTTGAGGTTATTCCATAGCCTTTAAAAAAAAAATTCTACTGAAGTGTAGTTAATTTATAATGTGTGAATTTCTGCCGTATAGCAAAGTGATTCAGTTATACGTACATATATTCTTGTCATCGTCTTTTCTCTTGTGGTTTATTACAGGATACTCTGCTGTCTGGTAGGACCTTGATGTTTATCCATCCTGTGTATGATAGTTTGCATTTGCATAGCCTTTTTTTTTTTCCAGAACCCTTTGTCTCTGATACACGGTGTCTGCTGGATCTCACTTGATACAGTAGCATCAGACTTGAAAACTCTAGGATAAGAGGACGGAGGGTCTGGCCTGAGGGGTGCTGCAGAGATGGCTGAATCTAGAGGCCTGAGCTGGAACCCTGCATGCTCACCTTGCAGAGGGGGTGCTCACTGTGAGCCGGGGAGATGCAGGGGCTGGGGGTGGGCTGTGGTACTCGAGCATGCAGGGGGCTGGCCTCCTGAAGCACCCTCCTCAGGCTCCTCACCTTCTCTCACTTCAGATCTCCTTCTATCCCTCCTCTTCCAGCTTCAGCCAGGGAATGCCAAGAAACCCTCCTTCCTTTCCTTGTTTCTGTTTATGAGATTCAAAAAAGTGTCTGATACCCAACAGTCGCTTTGGTTGATGCAGGAAAAGAAAGAAGCCAGTTAACGAGGAGGTCCAGACCTCAAACCACTGTCAGTGTTGAGGTTCAAGAATGATGACCTTGTGGTAGGAACTTTTTTTTTATTTTTGTTTTTTTAGATATAATTGACATAAAAGGCAGAAGCTTTCTTATGAAGAGAATGTTATAAAAGAATAAAGGACTTTTGGGAAAGAGAGACAGATACAGAAAGGGAGAGAGAAGCGAGCACACGTTTCCTCATGGACATGAGCGATGGGTGGTTCTTTTCCTTGGAATACTGGCTCCAAGGAGTTTTCATCCCTTCCTTCCACCATGTCGCCACCCACAAAACAATCATAGAATGCCTGCTCATTCTGCCAAATAGAAATGTTTAGGGGTGACACCCTAAATCCCACCTTCTCTGCAATGCCCCCTACCTTCCAAGATCTCCCCTTTTTCTGAACTCCTGCAGCAGTTTGGTTATAAACAGCTCTTGATGTCCTACTCTTCTATCATTTGCTCTTTCATACACTTTACTTCTATCTTCCCAACTAGCCCATGAGTTTAGAGACTGTCTTCTATTAGGTACACAGTAGGTGCTCAGTTGGTGTTGATGGCTGATCTTCCACCACAATAGGCCGCCTACCAGTAGGTAGTTGTGTCATCAGTCGTGAGTTCCCTGAGGATATTAGAGTGCCCTTGGAAACAACAGAGCTCCAAAACGGGCAGACTGACCCTCCCTGCTAGGACTGGCCCAAGGCACGATGCGTGGTCATTGCTTTGGACAATCTGGAGAGGCCGTCTTTGTGCATGACTCACTGTCTGGGGCTTGTGGGGTAAGAATTGGCAGCCCCACAGGACTGTTTGGTCCTTCCTCACTCACACCTCTCGGGTCTGAGTCTCAGACTGCAGGGCCAGGGAGCCAGCCTGGGGACTGTGGGCCGTGGCCCTGGGGTAACCAGGAAACCCTGCCGGGGCCTCCGTGCTCTGCACGAGGGCCACAGAGATCCGAGAACACTGATGGAGCTTAGCAGGGAGGTGAAAGAGTGTAGACAGGAGTAGGATGTAGAAAACTTGAGACTCAGAGGTGAGAGAACTAGGCAGGAGGCAGGTGGCCATAGTCTTATTTGTTGGGCTAATTGGAAACAGTTACACAGCCAGGGCAAGGTGAGGAAGAAGAGAGCTGACGTCTGGTCAGTTTCCCCTGAGACGTGTTCCTCCCCCTGCCACACACCCCTGCCCTCACACACAGACACGCACACGCTGTCATCACCACACAGAGCCCTAGGGACCGCATGAGAGTGTGAACATGGCTCACACGCCCCAGCCAGGAGCAAGCCGGGAGGGAGACCTGGTCACTGTGACATTCATTACACAACAGCCCTGCGGTGGCCACTCCGTCAGCAAAGCCTGAGGCCCACGGGCTTCGTGCTGAGCCACAGACAGCTCCATCCTGGAACTGCCGGAGCCACCCGCCGGCTGTGTGCCCTGCGGAAGGCCCTGCTCTTTTCCCGGTTCCTGCAGGTTCACAGGGTCCAGTCCTCTGGGCCTGGCCTCCCTCCTGCCTTGGCCTTCCAACAGCTTCTTTCCTCTTCTACTCAGATACACTGTCTCCAAAGTGTCTCTTCTGTTCGGAGGCCCCCGAGACTGGCCCCAGCCTCCATTTTAGACAACCTTTAGGCCCCCGTGAGTGTCATCTCACATGCAGGCACCAAATCCCTGTTTCTTGAGAACAGTGACCACCACCTCTAAGCAGTTATGTCCCTGGGGACCTAAATGTCCCTGGGGACAGGCTAAACTTCCTTGCCTTGCTCATTCCTTGTGCGTATTTTTAAGTTCTGAGTTGTTTTCTCACTCCTCCTCTTACTCCTACATAGATAAACCACAGGTTTTTCTTTTACTATATAAGTATGAGGCCAGAAGTGGTGACATCACGCATATTCATCCAGCAAATATTTGCAAAGTGCCCGTCCACAAGGTTTGTTTCATGTGCCAGTTCAAGCTACCAGGATCTCTCACCTGGACGTTGGCGAAAACCTCCAGCCTGGCCTTCCTGCCTCTGTTCTCATCTGCCGGCAGTCCACAGTCCTGATGTTGTTGAAGGGCCCTTCTTAGGGAACAGATCAGAGGATGTTGCCCCCCTCCTCAGACCTTCCTTTCCTTCTCGGGATAAAACCCCACTCCTGAAGTAACAGACAAAGCTGTCCCCAGCCTCACCCCTGCCCCTCTCCCCAGCCTCACCTCTGCCCCTCTCTCCAGCCTCATCCCCTGCTAGGCCCTCTCCCTCTCTCTCTGCTCCCGCTCCCTGGCCTCCTCTGGGGGCCCTGTGACTCACCAAGCCTCAGGGCCTTTGCACTAGCTGAGCCCACTGCTTGGATGGTCTCCGCTGGCCCCACACAGTTGACTCCTTGTCTTGTTCATCTCAGCTTCAGTGTCATGCCTGCAGAAATGCCTTGACCACACCACCCAGATTACAGTACCACTCAATCGTTTGCTGATACTTCACCCTGCTGATTTTATTCTCTGCATGGTTCTTGGACCGTCTTATTATTTTACTGTTTACTTACCTTGTTAGTTGTCTCTCTCCACCAGAATAAAGGGCTTCCCAGGTGGCAGTAGTGGTAAAGAACCCACCTGCCAACTCAGGAGACGTAAGAGATGGGAGTTCGATCCCTGGATCGGGAAAATCCCCTGAAGGAGGACAGGCAACCCACTCCAATATTTTTGCCTGGAGAATCCCACGGACAGAAGAGCCTGGTGGGCTACCGTCCATAAGATCTCAAAGAGTGGGACATGACTGAAGTGACTTAGCATGCATGCACCAGAATAGAAATTGCAGGGATTTAGGATTTTTGCCTGCTTTGCTTGTTACTGTATTCCCAGAACCTGGCACATAACAGAGGCTCAACAAAAATCACTCTTGATGATCAATGGAGTGGAGGGATGTACAAGCACAGTAGTTAAACCCAAGAGAGATTAGTGTTTTTAGAAACGACTTAAGGTAAAAGAAGTAGAGCTGTGTGGGTGCTCAGCTGTGAAGCTGCCCTGAGATGGTGGGTCCTTGTTCGGGTGGGTTAACTCAGCCATAGTTAGACCCGCCTCTTCTGCGGTGGCAGGCCCTGGATTAATTCCCCCTCTCCCTCCCATTCCATCCTGTCCTTTACTTGAGCAAGGGTTTCATCTGTGGGGGCCCCTGGGTCAAGCATGGGGCTGGCCCTGGGAAATGCCCAGCCAGGGAACACCTTTCAGTTGATCATCAGGCTCTGGTCAGTGGACTGGGCCCCGTGCCAAATGAATCCGTCTGGAACGCAAACATTGGTGGCTGCAGCTCTGAGAATGAGGGCCCCTTCTTCCTGGGGCCCTGGTCTGGCTGTGTAGGCCAGGACAGGGTGGGCCAGCAGGGGAGGAGAACATTTCCCTCTGGAGGCTTCTGCTTCATTTTACCTTTTGTGATCTTCACAGCCACTCTGTGAAATAGTTCACTCTCTTCTCCATTTTACTATCTTCCGAATTTCTCTGAATTTCTCTGAAATTCAGAGAATTGAAGTAATGGACCCCGGGTCTTGTGGGAGATAAGTTTCAAGTTGGAATTGGCTAAGTTTCAAGTTGGAGTTCAGGTTCCTGTGGTGACAGAGGCTTTTCACTTGGGCTTTGCACTCAACACTTCTTCTAAGACAGGAAAAGGAGTCTAAGCCGAGCCTCTAGGTTTGGAACCTAGGAGTTAATAAAAAGCGGACATTGGGAGTCTTCTAAACTCACTGCTGTATTTAAAAAAGAAGACACTGGAATCATAACCCAGGAAAATGGATTGGAGACCCAAGACTTCAGACACACAGAATTTGTCCTAGAAAAGGGAATAGAAGTTGTGGTGGCTGGGGCAGTTGCAGCCAGATGTGGTAGGAGGTCCTTTGTGAATGCTGAGTGTGTCTCCATTTTCCTGTCCTTCCTAGAGAAAAGGAATCACACTATCTGGGGGTTTTAGAGCCTCTACTTTACAGCTGGGGAAATGGAAGCCCAGGTAAATAAATGATTTCCCCAGTGTCACATAATTAGTAAGGAAATGAGGCCTAAAACACAGACCCCCGAGACACAGAAAAGCACTTCTCTCCACTGTTCCCCAAGCCACTATTAATTTATAGAAACGAAGTGACAGAAAGGCCAGGTGCCCACTGAGAGTAATCCAGACTTCTGGGTTGGAGAGAACCCATCAAGGGTAAGATTGATGCTGTCGCATAAGGCAGAGGAAATGGAAGGTTCCTTGGAAGAGAGAGCTTGGAGGAACTCCAGCATCACAGGGGTGGGAAGAACAGAGTGTTCTATGAAACCAGGCATCTCCCAGCAATAAAACCACACCCTGCCATCAGCCCTGAGATTCTATGGCCTTGCTCCCTCCTGGGCCTTCTCCCAGGGCCATCTGGATGTCCATCTATATTCTCAGTAGGTTCCAGGAAGGAAACACAACAAGTTAGGAATTGCGATGCTAACTCCCAAGCAGACCCCTGGCATTGCCTGGGCAGAGGGCAAGGGGAAATGGCTGTTTAAGCAAAGTAGCTGAGCAGGAATTAGTTCTGTATTTTCCCATTTATTCCTTCAAGACTATCATGCTTGATCAAGGCAGGAGCCCCACACACCCACCACAGGTTCTGTGGACTGACCCAGCAGAGCCCCAGTTAGCACGTACCAAATGCCCTTCCCATCAGTCACTGCCCCAGGAAGCCTGGGCTCCTGACGTTCACCTGCATCTCAGTGAGTGTGTCACTGGCAGCCGCCCCTCTGATGTGCAGAAGCAGATGCAGACTAGTGCTCTGGTCTTAAATCGGAGCAGGTTACCACCGCCACGAGGTACCCTGCCTCCACCTAGTTGCTAGGGTGATGGGATTGTTTCCATGGCCTCCCAGTGACTAAGCCTCAGAGGGACAACAGCCGGCTCCTCTAGAGGAAATGACAGTCATTTTTGCATCATTTTGCCTCTCCTGTTGCTGCTTGTGAAAGCTCCAGGGGCACAAGGTGACAGCCCCACGGGTAATGATGAACCCACAGTCTGGGGCTCAGGCCATACGATTCTAGTGTGGATTTCATCTTCCCTCTTTGTCAAGGCGAGCCCAGTGCCCTGTGATCCTCATTCTCCTGCTCATGGCCTCAACTCTCCTCTTCTGTGCTTTCATTCCCGACCTCAGTAGTCACCACGTTCCCCCGAAAGGCCATGTCAGGATGTGAGGGTCCTGTGTGCACCCGTGTATGCGGTCTTCCCTTTTGAAACCTAAGCCAGTTTCATGAGTTGGGGTCCCTTCTCTGTCAGGGATGACCAGAGATGGCCCCATCTCCATTTACCCCTGTGCTGCTTAGGACGACTGAGGCCAGCAGCATCCCCAGCCTCCACCCCAGCTTCGGGCCTGACTCCCACTCTGAGAGAGAGGAAGTCTCTTCCACTGTGGTGAGCTCTGACCCATGTTCTTCCCAGCCCTACCAAGTACTCTCACTGACAGACTTGCCAGAGGACATCTTCTTCTGGTCCCAGCAACCAAAGGATGGTCTAAGGCAAACTGTTACAACATAGCTACTGCCTGAAAAGTCACATCTGGCCTCCGCACTAGCCCCTCATTCTCCAGCATCCTGTCAGAGACTTGTAAGGCCCTCATCCTGCCTTCGAAACCCTCAAGCCATGTTCTCAAGTCTCTCAGAGCGATAGCCTAGTCTTCCTTGACCCTGCTGCTCTTTTTTGACTTTAAGAATCCGTAGCAGAAGCTGGTGTAGACAGAGCAAAAGGGGAGGTGGCTCTGGTAATGACAGGGCATCTCCAGGAGTGTTTTTATCTGTGTGCACTGGAAAGGGGTGTGTGTGTGTGTGTGTGTGTGTGTGTGCACGCCTTTAGATCATGTATGGGTCAGTTCAGTTCAGTCGCTCAGTCATGTCCAACTCTTTGAGACCCCATGAATCACAGCACGCCAGTCCTCCCTGTCCATCACCATCTCCCGGAATTCACTCAGACTCACGTCCATCGAGTTGGTGGTGCCATCCAGCCATCTCATCCTCTGTCATCCCCTTCTCCTCCTGCCCCCAATCCCTCCCAGCATCAGAGTCTTTTCCAATGAGTCAACTCTTTGCATGAGGTGGCCAAAGTACTGGAGTTTCAGCTTTAGCAACATTCCTTCCAAAGAACACCCGGGGCTGATCTCCTTTAGAATGGACTGGTTGGATCTCCTTGCAGTCTAAGGGACTCTCAAGAGTCTTCTCCAACACCACAGTTCAAACACATCAATTCTTCAGAGCTCAGCTTTCTTCACAGTCCAACTCTCACATCCATACACGACCACTGGAAAAACCATAGCCTTGACTAGATGGACCTTTGTTGGCAAAGTAATGTCTCTGCTTTTGAATATGCTATCTAGGTTGGTCATAACTTTCCTTCCAAGGAGTAAGCGTCTTTTAATTTCATGGCTGCAGTCACCATCTGCAGTGATTTTGGAGCCCCAAAAGATAAAGTCTGCCACTGTTTCCACTGTTTCCTCATCTATTTCCCATGAAGTGATAGGACCAGATGCCGTGATCCATGTATGGGTTGGTGGGTTATAAATCTGTATGCCCCTCAGGGTGGCTCTTTGTAGACCATACATGGCAGCAGTTAGGAGGTAAGTGTATCGAGAGGAGTTCTGAGGAGAGCAGGATTTTAGGAGATTATGGTCTGGCCAGTTTTCTGATGTATCAGGACTGAGGAAGGACGAAGTGTTCCCACCATCATCTAAGTGAGGAACTCCTCACTGTATTGCAGTAATTCAGCTTTTCCAAATGATTTCTCGTGAGGCTTATGCACAGGAGTGAGGCGAAAGCATCAGGTGAGAATCAGAGACGAGGGTCGGCCTTGCCGGCAGCTCACCTCTTCTGTCTGTTCATCTCTCTGTTTCCCTCTCTACCCTCCCCCCACCTTCAGCTGAAGTGCCCCAGTTACAGGAGCACAATTTAAGATCTTAGTGTGGGGCCCATCTTAAAATGGACTTTCTAAAGTGTTTTCTTGGGGTTTCAGGCGGGAGACAACTGACGTATTCACCAGGGTCTAGATTTGGCACCTGTAACAGACCCAAGTGAAAAGCAGCCTAAATGAATGAGTGGCGTGTCCCTCCCTTCTCACGGAAAGGCTAGTGGACGGCTGAGGCTCCACCATCATCACGGCTCCACGCTCCCTTTCTTGGTGCCCTCCCAGTCTCAGTCTCACCTGTCCCTCTCATGGTCCAAGACAGCAGTTCCGGCTCCCACCGCCATGTCCACCATGCAGTGAGTGGGAGAAAGGGAGTCGCGCACACCACTTCCAGGGGCACCCCATCAGCCAGGACTTGGCCGTGTGCCACATGGCTCGGCACAAGAGGCTCGGAAATACGATGCCTGTGCAGCCAGAAAGCCTGTTCCTATGTACGGAGGGGAAATTAATCTGGGGAGATGGGACCATCACGTCTCGCCATTTCCCATCTTCTTGTTTTCATATAGATACTAATTACTGAGTTCCTGGAAAGTTCTGGCCACTTGCTAATCGCCAGGGACACAGACATAATTAAGATAGAGCCTCTGGCCTTAAGCTACTGGGAGTTTACCCTCTCAGGTGTTATTTACTTAAAATCAACAGGGTTTCCCTGTATTTGCATCCAAATTATTTTTTTTAGCAGCTCATATGGCCAATTTTGTAAGAAAAGGAGGTTAATCAATAATCCACAATAAGAATTTTAATCTACCATTTCTCACTGCCTTGATAAGTTTAATTGCTTATCTCTGTTACGTTTCTTAGAAACACACATCACTCAAATTGCGAACAAACTTTATTAGGAGGCAAGATTACAAGCCTTGCAATGGCAATATCCATAGCTAGAATTTACTGGAAAAGTATCTCTTAAATGGGGAGACCACACTAAGAAGAGACCCAAGAATGGGGAGTAGGCGAGAGAGTCCCAGGGTCATCTCTTTACATATATCTTGCCTATTCCCTCTGTGCTTTTGCCCATATTGGTCTTGTGCCTGGTATGTCCTCATTTTGTTGTTTAATTGCCAAGTCATGTCTCTTTGCAACCCATGGACTATAGCCCTCTAGGCTCCTCTGTCCATGGGATTCTCCAGGCAAGAATACTGGAGTGTGTTGTATGCCCTTATCTACCAACATAAATGGTAATGGTTCCGTAAGGCCCAGCTCCAGGTCCTTCTTTCCCACAGAACCTTCCAGGAGTTTGTATTCTCTTTCCTTTTGTCAGACTCACACTGCTAAGGTCTTCCATTGTTTCTTGGTTATGATCCCACCCACACTGTAAACTTCTTAAGGTCAGGAGCCTTCATCAGAGCAAAAATGGGTAAACTTCTCAAGTCACTCGTGTCAGGCTGACATACTGTCCTGAAGCATGTTTTAGTTTTGGGGGGGTTTTTTGAGAGAGAAATGAAGACACAAGATTTGAGGTGGGCAGCTCCCCATGGGTCAGAGTCCCCTTCCCAGCCTCGTGACAAGTCCAAGGGTTCCCAGTGATCCAAACAAAGCTGGGTCTTTAGATTAGGATGGATTGACAGGGGCTCCCCAAGCCATCCTGTCTCGTTACACTAGAAAATGAAATTTTCCTGACCTTTTTCAAAGCCAGTCATAGAACATAGTGGTTCTGCTTCAAAGTCACCAGTGTGTTACTTTTTTTTTCAAAAGCAAAAGAAAAAAAAGTCAGATTCTTACCCTCTCCTCCTCCTTAATCTGTTCCAAATGAAAGCTTCGAGGAGGAAAACTCCCAGAACCTACCGTGTTCAGCAAATTGGTTTCTGCTGTGAAGCGGGGCTGGGCTGGGGAATGGAGTTAGGAAAATATATGGAACGTGACGTAAAAGATTTGGTTTGTGTTTGGAAAAGGGTTCAGGTTGTTTTCAGGTTTCGAGTTACAGCTCGGGAGAGTTTGAAGAAGCAGCATTGAGCACCAGCTCCATGCGTGACCCTCACAGCCTTTGTAGGCTCCTCATTCGGCTTTTCCTACCTTGGCCATCCCAGTTCAAGATGCCTGGCTTGGCAGGCTGGCTGGGGAACCTTCCTTCATAAATAACTCCCTGGGAAGATAGAAGTGATAACAGGCTTTAAGTGGGAGCTGAACTGCCTTAAGCACTTAGGAAAGGCCATGCAGAAGTCTGGTCCAGGAACTTTCCTTGCAAAGGCACGTGAATGCTCTTCAAGTTTTCAGTTGGGTTACTCTAATTTTATTATTCCTCTAACCTCTGTAACCAGCAGGGTGATTGAGGCTCTGATTGTGAGCCCTGTTTTTATTTTGCACACACTATTTTTATACTTCGAAGCTGTGGTTATAAAATATACACTCAGAAATATTGGCTCTGTACCCACAAGACCCAGGAGGCTCTCCAGACGCGTGGTGACAGAGTTGCTCCCACAGGGATCCTCCCCCGGCCCTGGCCTTTCAGGGAGGAGCAGGGGACAGCAGTTGCTGTAAGAGACTGGTTCTCCCATGAGCAGAGTTCTGACCAAGAATTTTACATTTGACTCTGAGAAATTGGCAGGTATATTTTTCTATCCTTGCGCAGCAAGAAAATCAAACCAGTCTATCCTAAAGGAAATCAACCCTGAGTATTCATTGGAAGGATGGATGCTGAAGCTGAAGCTGCAATACTTTGGCCACCTGATGAAAAGATCCGACTCACTGGAAAAGACCCGGATGTTGGGAAAGATTGAGGGCCAAAGTAGAAGAGGGAAGCATAGGATGAGATGGTTGAATTGCATCACCAATTCAATGGACATGAGTTTGCACAAACTCTGGGAAATAGTGAAGGACAGGGAAGCCTGGCATGCTGCTGTCCATGGAATCACAGAGAGTCGGACACGACTGAGCAACTGAACAATAAAATGCACAACAATGGGGCAGAACCCTTAAAAGCAGAAGTTCCAGTTTCAGACAGAAAATTCAGTTATCTTAATGCAGACAATTTTTCTGGCTCCCATCTTCCTCACCATCCATGCAGGAGGTATGAGCCTCAGAACATTTAGGTAAAGACAATAACAAAAAGCAGCTTCGTCTGTGTATCACTGCCATTAGCCAGAAATGGTTGTCAGTTCATGTCACTCTAGAACTCAAAGACTGGGCACAAGAAATCATCCCAAGTGCCAACCATCTTGTGTTCTATTCTGCCAGTTCCAACCCCTCCCTCCATCCTCTTGCCATCTTTTCCCTCAAGCTCCTCCCTACCCTGTCCTTCCTCCAACCAGAAAACATCTAGGAATCTCCTGACATTGTTTCTACCTTGGCTCCAAGCAACGCTGGGTCTTTTTGAACCGACTTGTCCATAAATCTTAGATTGTTTTTCATCTTTGAAAAAGCCGCTTCTATCAGCAAGTCATTATTCACATGTCAGGGGCAGGAAAAAGTTCACTGAATTTCAAACTTTAATTTCTTTTCACTCCAGTTTACATCTACTCCCCAGAAACCACAGGATTTTTTTTTTAATCAGTCCGAATAGCCAAGGTACCCCATGAGACAGCCTGCTAGAACCAAGGCCAACCACCTGGATATGGAGGAGGGAAGGGGTGGGAGAGCAAGCTTAGGTTTGCCTAAATGAGAGTGAGCTGGCTCTAACCCATGGGGAAAAATAATTTCGGCTTCTCAGAGAACAAAAAAACCTACTGGTCTCACTTTAGAGTTATGGTTTGGAGAAACAGGTAATATAATGAAAAGCTCAACTTAGCGGTGACTATAAATTACAAATAGGCAATCCAGTATAATATAGCTAATGAGCTAGAATATACTTCACTTCCATGTCATAACAGCTAAAGGAGAGGTGAAGGGAGAGTGAATTTGGAGCCGATGCGAAGAGAAAAGAGGAAAGGAAGAAGAAAAGAGGAATGGGGCAAAGAAACTAACTCCCACACCAGGATCTGGCTCTTCCTGTCTTTCTGCTTTGTGATCCTCAGCAGATTGACTTTTGACCTCATGCTGGTTGTCATGGTTACAGGATACTGTTTGGATCTCCGGATAGCTGCTCAACGTTCTAGGTAGGAAGGAAGGAGCAAGAACATACAATTTGCTTACCACAAGGTTCTTTATCAGGAAGAAAAAAATGTTCCCAACCCCCTACCCCTAGTAGATATCTCTGCATGTCTCCCTGAGTAAATCTGGGAACATGGCCATCTCAGCTACCCAGGAAGGCCAAGAGAGGAAGAATCATGCAAAGGAGAATGAGATGGGGCTACATACATCACCTAGAGCTGCATGCATCACCTCGCATAACAGAGTTGGATTTCTGTTAGCAAGGAAGAAGGGCGGTGGCTATTAGGTGGGCTCCAGATGAGAACTCTATGTCCCCAGGGAGTGCCATGACACATTAGGGGACTATACGTGGTCCAGCGTGAAAGTGTGAGTAGGATGGGAGAGGAAGGACCAGAACTGGAGAGGTGAGGGCAAGATCTTCAAAGGCCAGGAATGCCCTGCTGATGAATTGACTCTTACAAGAGTCTTCCCACGTTCTAAGTAGGAGATTGAGATGATGATGAACATTATCCAGAAGAGGGGAGGAGGCACCAGTGCCCTCTAAAGCAGTGGTTTTCACACTTCACTGTGTACACAGATGACCTCTGAGGATCTTGTAAAAATTGGCTTTTGATACAGTAGGTCTGCAAGGAGATCCAACCAGTCCATTCTAAAGGAGATCAGTCCTGGGTGTTCTTTGGAAGGAATGGTGCTAAAGCTGAAACTCCAGTACTTTGGCCACCTCATGCGAAGAGTTGACTCATTGGAAAAGACTCTGATGCTGGGAGGGATTGGGAGCAAGAAGAAAAGGGAATGACAGAGGATGAGATGGCTGGATGGCATCACTGACTCGATGGACATGAGTTTGAGTAAACTCCGGGAGATGGTGATGGACAGGGAGGCCTGGCATGCTGCGATTCATGGGGTCACAAAGAGTTGGACATGACTGAGTGACTGAACTGAACTGAACGGAACTGAACAGTAGGTCTAGGATTCCACATTTTTTCATAGATTCATGGAGGGTGTTGATGTGGCTCCAGAGACCATACTCAGAGCTGTAAAACCTGAAAGGGTTTTTCTTAAAAACAAATGTCCAGATGTGTTTGTTAAGTGTTTTTAACATAACTGCTAATATAACTGAAATAAGAATTAAGACTCAAATCGTTAAAGAAAAAAGATAGTTACTCTTAGGTTGAGTTCCCCTCCCCCCACCAAAAAGGCAGCATCTGATGTAATTTTTAGAAATCTGATATCTCCATGTAACAGAAAAACCAAACCGACCATGGTTTGAACACAGTGGAAGTTCCTCTCTCTCTTGGGTTAAAGGGGTCCCCAGGGCGTCGTCCAGGCTGATTGGCAGCTCTCAGTCATGAGGGACCCCTCTGACTTCCTCTGTCTTCCTGCTTCCCTCTTCTGACAAGTGACTTCCATCCTCAAGGTCACTTCTTGGTCCCAGGCAGCTGCTGGAAGCCTCAGCCGTCCCATCCGCATTCCAGGTGAGGAGAAAGGAAAGGGCGAAGAGCAGCACAGCGCTCGCACCCTCTCCCCCTCAGGAGCCCTCCCAGAGTCCCATAGATCACTCCTGTGGACCTCTCGTTGGCCACGCATTGATGCTGTGGCCACATTTAGCTGCACTGTGTGCAGAGAAGTGTTTTCTTTTGGCCTCGATGCATTACCTAGAGTTCTCTTACTGAGGAAGAAGGGAGTACCTCTAGCTGTGTCACTTTGACACAAGAGATACACCAAAAATGCCATGGAATGGTTGAAAATAAAGGGATGGACAGAACTATTCCAGGCAAATGGCAACCAAACAAAAGCAGAGGTGGCAATAGAAATAGTAGGCAAACTAAAATTTTGACAAAAAGTAGGAAGATGGTCAGGCTTCCCCAGATGGCTCAGTGGTTAAAAAAAAAGAATTCACCTGCCAGTGCGTGAGCCACGTGTTTGATTCCTGGGTTAGGAAGATCCTCTGGAGAAGAAAAGGACAGCTCACTCCAGTATTCTTGCTGGGAAATCCCATGGACAGAAGAACCTGGTGGGCTATAGTCCATGCGGTTACAAAGAGCTGAACACAACATAGCAACTGAACAACAGGAAAGTTGTCAGAAGGGGATGCACTGGATAGCAATAAAACATGTAACATACAAAGAAGATAAAACAGATATAAACTTTCGTATATCAGGCAACATAGCATCAAAATATATATCCCCTTCAAAAAAGACATGCTATAAGAAATATTAGGGAAAAAAATTGTTAAAATTACAACCAAAGTAAGATAGTTTAACCTTCCTTCCTCGGAATTTATAAAGTCAAGCAGATTAAATGTGAATAAGGTTACAAAGGATTTGAATGCCATATTTAAAAGCTGGGTTATGTTGAATTTAGTAATCTGAGGACAGAAAATAAGCATTGATTTCAAATCGCTACATAACATTTATAAAAGTTGATTATTATATTTAGAGTCATCAAGAAAATTTCAGTTCCATAAAGTAGGAAACTTTTTAGGCCACATTCTGACCAGGTTGCAAGCAAACTATAAATTTAAAATAAAAATACAACAGTAAAATACCACTTGCATATTTATACACCGTCTTGTAAATAAGTTATGCCAATGACAGCAAAAAAATAAATAAATAAAAATAAAAACTCCTCTGAGGCAGAAACACTATTTGCCTTATTTTATTTTATTTTTTAAATTTTTTTACCTCAACTCGCAGCATGTGGGATCCTAATTCCCCGACCAGGGATCAAACTCATGTCTGTCCCCTGCAGTGGAAATACAGTCTTAACCACTGGACCACCAGGAAAGTCCAACTTTGCATAATTTTAGACAATTAAATTTTTATCCATAGCCTACAAAAGAATTCTTTGAGAATCATAGATTTTGAAGATAAGATTTCTGCTTATCTTCAATTCTTTGAAGATAATAGAAAAAGAGGCAAACGATTTAAACCAAGCACTTTGTGGAAGAAAAAAAAATAGCTGTGAACAGTACACATATGGGAAAAATAGTCATCCTGACATAATAAAGACATGCCAACTAGAACAACAGTGCCCTGGCATTTTCCCCATATCTTACCGGCAAAGGATAAAAAGATGGCTTTTAACCCAGGATGGCTAAGGGTATGGAGGAACAGGCGTGATCATAGCTGGTGAAGACTAAATTGATACATTTTTAGAGGAATTCAGTATTATCTTCAGAAATTTCAATGTATATGTGTGTGTGTGTATAGCAGTTGGTCCAGTGATTCCACTTCTAGGAATTTATCCTGTAGAAACTATATGCACAAGTGCAAAGATTTATGTACGAACTTATTCCTTTCACTGTTGTTTAAAAGAAAAGCAGGAAGCAAAGGAACAACCTAAACATCCATTAAAGGATTGTTGTTGTTGTTCAGTCGCTCAGTCGTGCCCGACTCTTGGTGACTCTGTGGACTGCAGCACGCCAGGCTTCCCTGTCCTTCACGATCTCCTGGAATTTGATCAAATTCATGTCCATTGAGTCGCTGATGCAATTCAGCCGTCTCACCCTGTGCTTCCCTCCTTTCCCAGCATCAGGGTCTTTTCCAATGAGTCAGTGAATCTCACTGGCTGACTCCATTGAGTCAGCTCTTTGCATCAGGTGGCCAAAGTATTGGAGCTTCAGCTTCAGCATCCGTCCTTCCAATGAATACTTAGGGTTGCTTTCCTTTAGGATAAACTGGTTTGATCTCCTTGCAGTTCAGGGGACTCTCAAGAGTCTTCTCCAGCACCACAGTTCAAAAGCATCAATTCTTTAGCGCTCAGCCTTTTTTAATGGTCCAACTCTCACATCCATACATGACTACTGAAAAAACCTATAGCTTTGACTATATGGACTTTCGTCAGCAGAGTGATGTTTCTGCTTTTTAATATGCTGTCTAGGTTGGTCATAGCTTTATTTTCAGGGAGCAAGCGTCTTTTAATTTCATGGCTGCAGTCACAGTCCACAGTGATTTTGGAGCCCAAGAAAATAAAATCTGTCACTGCTTCCACTTTTTCCCCATCTACTTGCCATGAAGTGATTAGGACCAGATACCATGATCTTAGTTTTTTGAATGTTGACATTTTAAGCCAACTTTTTCACTCTCCTCTTTCACTTTCATCAAGAGGCTCTTTAGTTTTTCTTCACTTTCTGCCGTTCAGTTCAGTTCAGTTCAGTCACTCAGTTGTGTCCAACTCTTTGCGACCCCATGAATCGCAGCACGCCAGGCCTCCCTGTCCATCACCAACTCCTGGAGTTCACCCAAACTCATGTGCATCGAGTCTGTGATGCCATCCAGCCATCTCATCCTCTGTCGTCCCCTTCTCCTCCTGCCCCCAATCCCTCCCAGCATCAGAGTCTTTTCCAATGAGTCAACTCTTCGCATGAGGTGGCCAAAGTATTGGAGTTTCAGCCTCAGCATCAGTCCTTCCAATGAACATCCAGGACTGGTCTCCTTTAGGATGGACTGGTTGGATCTCCTTGCAGTCCAAGGGACTCTCAAGAGTCTTCTCCAACACCACAGTTCAAACACATCAATTCTTCGGCACTCAGCTTTCTTCACAGTCCAACTCTCACATCCATACATGACCACTGGAAAAACCATAGCCTTGACTAGATGGACCTTGGTTGGCAAAGTAATATCTCTGCTTTTGAATATGCTATCTAGGTTGGTCGTAACCTTCCTTCCAAGGAGTAAGTGTCTTTACTTTCATGGCTGCAATCACTAGCTGCAGTGATTTTGGAGCCCAAAAAAATAAAGTCTGCCACTGTTTCCACTGTTTCCCCATCTATTTCCCATGAAGTGATGGGACCAGATGCCATGATGTTAGTTTTCTGAATGTTGAGCTTTAAGCCAACTTTTTCACTCTCCTCTTTCACTTTCATCAAGAGGCTTTTTAGTTCCTCTTCACTTTCTGCCATAAGGGTTTCTGTCACTAGGCTTACTTAAATAAACTTGGCTATATCTCTATACCACAAGACAATTAAAAATAATGCAATAATATAGTAAATCTATATGAACTGATATAAAAGGTGTTCATGATATATCATTACCTGGGAAAAGCACATAGCATAAGAGAATTTATAGAATGATCCCACTTATAAATAATAATAGTTTTATAGAAATACATAATTTTTTAATATCTAGAAGGCCATGTAGTGGCGGTTTAGTCCCTCAGTTTGTCTGACTCTTTGCAACCCCATGGACTGTAACCCACCAGCTCTTCTGTCCATGGGATTCTTTAGGCAAGAGTACTCAGAGAAGGCAATGGCACCCCACTCCAGTACTCTTGCCTGGAAAATCCCATGGACGGAGGAGCCTGGTAGGCTGAGGTCCTTGGGGTTGCAAAGAGTCAGACATGACTGAGTGGCTTCACTTTCACTTTTCACTTTCATGTGTTGGAGAAGGAAATGGCAACCCACTCCAGTGTTCTTGCCTAGAGAATCCCAGGGGTGGGGGAGCCTGATGGGCTGCCGTTTATGGGGTCACACAGAGTCGGACACGACTGAAGCGACTTAGCAGCAGCAACAGCAGGGAAGAGTACTAGAGTGGGTTGCTATACCCTTCTCCAGGGGATCTTACCAACCCAGGGATTGAACCAGAGTCTCCTGTATTGAAGATGGATTCTTTACCAACTAAGCCACCAGGGAAGCCCTAGACGGCCATACATTATGAATTACAGGCTCTGGAGCCTCCTGGGACCTGGCAAGGAGCATGACTGCAAGAACTGGCTGGGTGTTCCATCAGAGCAAATAGGGGCCACGGTGGAGCAGAGCACGTGCTGCCTGAATGTAGTGCAACGCTGAGCAGTTTGGAGCAAAATCCCATGAACCAGTGGATCACAACTTGGGAGAGGCCACGATTTCTGTTTCGCCCGCTGTGTCCTCTTCACCCAGCACTCAGTGACCCTGGAGCTTCCAGTTGAGGTCAGCTTCATTACCCCTCCCCTGAGCATGGTGGCCTGGGCTCAGTCATGGCCCTCGGAAAATGATCGTGATTAAAACTGAGGTTAATGTTTTTTAGCACCCTGGATTACATACTGTGTTTTATTTTGGCTCTCCATGTTCCGCAAGCTCACTCTCCACCTCAGAAATTTCAGAGAGTCTCACGGAAGCCCTGCACAGGCCAGGTTACCCACCATCCCAGTGTGCCTCTGTGTACAGCTTTTAGCCTCTCTGACTTTTGGCAGGGAGAGGGGGCCGCTGACACGGTCTCAGCAGGAAATAGTTCAAGAAGGAGACGACTTAAGAATTGAAATTTTTAATTGCTGGCTACCATCCTGCCTGGCAAATTTCTGTGCTGCCTCACTCCTCATTTCAAAAAGTGACCTTCCACTTGATTTTTTCCCCCCGACCCTCAGTGTACCCATTGAGTTCTGGTCCAAAGAATAGTTTGACCTCCAGTATAGGATTGCCAAATTTAGCAAATGAAAGTACAGGACACTCAGTTAAATTTGACTTCCAAATAAACCACAAATAGCTTTTTTGTGTAAAGTGCCCCGTGCAATATTTGGGACATATGTACACTGGAAAGATGTTCACTGTTTACCTAAAATTCAAGTTCAACTGGACGTCCTCTGTTTAATTCAATAAGTTTTCTCCCATGGACTCTTGTGGCTCCCCCATCCCAGGAGGGGGACCTGAGTATAAAGGGTAGGTGATAGTTCCCCGTAGTTCCCCGCAGACAGGCACTGCCCAGAGCCACTTGTCACTTCACTCCAGAACCTGCTCCGCACTCTGCTTTCCCTGCCTCCTCCCTCCTCTCGCTCGCTTCCCTGCTTCTGAGCTTGGGCCTCATTTCCTTTCCCTGGGCTTTACCCCCTTTAGTTTGTGGCTTTCCCCTACCCTCGCCTCTCCTCCTTTTCCCTCATTTTACTCTCACTGGTCCAGAACATGTAATTAAAGTTTACATATTTGAGTGTTGGTTGTACTGGACTAAATAAGGATTTATGTTCCTTGCTGTAATTTAAATAGCAAGGGGAATTGAACTTTGTGTGTGTTTCATTTTCTTTTTATTGATAGGTGACCTTAAGTTTATTTTTAGCTATGTGAATCACTGACCTTCACCTTGAGTGGGAAGAAAGGTCTCCCATTTCCGGAATGAGCTCATCTGCATCTTCCTAAGGCATCCGCCAACAGGAAGGAGGAGAGGGGAATAGATAGAAGCCGGGGGACAAAAGGGGACCCCACTATATGGACCCATGCAGGGAAGGAAGCTCAGAAGCCTCCTGTCCTGCCCCACAGTAGACCTTTTGGGATTGGACCCAGCTGCCCAGGGCAGGGGACACCTCTCTCCTCTTTGTGATGGGTCACCTGACTCCTTCCCAGGGAGCATCAGCCGCTAACAGACTGTGAAGTGCACGCTGGGACTCATTATTAGGGTCCCCCTGGCATTCTGCTTCTATACTCTACCTCTCCCAATGGGAGCTGACACTTGAAGAAAGTATCTATACTGCCCCCGAAGCTCCTTTCCCCCAGCCCCCAACACAGGTGAAGTCTGGGCAGTTCTCTGAGCTCACTTTGCATTAGACCTCTGATTTCTAGCTGCTTCCCTGGGGGAGCTTGATTTCTGTCTTCTCCCTCATTGTCTCCCTACCTTTGTTTCTCCATTCCTATTCTTCACCCACCGACAGAGGGCTTTCCCATCTGGGAAAGACACCTTTGAAGGGCATTGTCAACTTGTGAGAGAATCATGATCTGAGAATCAGTCACCAGTGACCTGAACTACTTGGCACTGTTATCTTGGCCTCAGTTTTATCTTCTGTAAAATGGGGGTGATCACATATCTCATAGCTGTATTAAAATAGGAAGAAAAATAAATGTCAAAAAGTGAATATTTCTGTCCTTGATCCAAATGCTAAATGATATTTCTTTAATACTGGAAAACTAGAAATTTTGTTTGTTATAGGATCCTTTTCATGCACTCAATCAGAGAGCCTTACCACAGTATTTTGGAAGCGTCTTTTCATTCCTTCTTTCCTATAGAATCATGAATGGATGTTCTTTCCCATGTCTCTTATCAGCCAGGGGAGAATTTTAAAAAGCATGAAAGAATAGGTCTGTCCCCCTTGACATTCTGTCTGTGTTTCACTAGAGAGCAGTTTGGCTTTCAGAAGTTTGACCGTTTAACAGTTTGTAACTAAGTGCAGGCAGCTACCTGAGTTTGGGGTCAACACTTGCCAAACCGCTGGAGCTATCCAAAGATTTTGGAGGCAGATCTCTCAACTTTGATGGGAATAATTAACAAAGCCTCCCCTAACTGGAAACCTGGTCCTGAGGGAGGTCCGAGAACCTGGACTTCCCAGAGCATGGGGGAAACGGAAGATTTGAGGCCACCACATTCCGACCAAGTACTTGGACAGAGCTTGTCTGTTCCCTTGGTTACCGCTGTGCAGGGCTTCAGTCAGAGCCCACCTCACCAGGTATCCCGCTCACCTTGCAGCACTGTTCAGTCCTTACCTTCGAAGCAGCCCCACTGCCAGGGACCAACAATGAAAGTCAGCCATACCCACGGAAATTCATGTGGGGGAGAGAAGGCAGATCAAAGCCTCTGTAACCCAAGAATTCCTCAGCAGCTTGGAGTCCCTTAATAATTATGGTTTGGAGATTTGCCAGAAAGCAATACCACTTAGCATGCTGGGTTTAGCAATGAACGTTTTCTGTGTTTGCAGTAGCCTCTGTGCAGAGCAAATAGGCACCTTGAACAAAGGGTAGGATATTTGTGTGTGTATATGAAAGAACCTGCGCTGCCTTCCCCTAGAGTTCGTCTGCACAGAAGAATGCAGCACTCCACTCTGGGCTGGTACCTGTTTTATGAGTAAAGTGGAGAAAGGCTGCATGTCCTGCCCCCATCTCCACCTCTGTGTGTTAAAAACAAAAACTTTTGTTTAACTTGGAATTTTCCAGACTTAGTGAATAAGCCAGATCTTTTTTTTTTTTTTTCCCCCTTGGGTCAGTTTTAGATTTTGGAGTTTTCTGTTTTGAGTGTCTGCTAGCCTTCTAAAAAACCAATACACATCCCAAGGGAAACTGGGAAATGATAGCCAAAGAGGGTAGGAAGCAGGGATTTAGACCAGTGGGAAGATGAAAAACACAAGTCCCAAGCCCTGAGGGCGTGACAAACAGGATTGCTGGAACTGAGGTCTGGACAGCAGTCTGGTGAACCCCCTCCTTGGACCCTGTGTCATTGTTTGTCCAGTTAAGCATTTATTCGACAAACATTTGTTATTGGGGGAAACGAGAAGAATGGCTTCTTGGATGGAAGTCTGTTAGAGCTGAAGTTTTATAATTCAAGTGGAAAAGATGGGAAATATTCCAGAAATACAGAGATGGCCGAGTGTGAGGCACATTCAGGAAAGGAATAAATTAGTATACAAGCCTTCGTATTCGAGTAGGGGAGTAGGGCAGGGCAGCGGAGGATGCTTGGATGAAGCAAAACTCTTGCACATGCAGAGGACAGAAAGTCTGATCCAACCTGCTCCAGCCCAGGGTGGGGCACACTGGGTCATGTAACAGAGCTCCAGGGGTGGCGGCTGGCTTCAGACGCAGCATAGTTCAGGCTCTCAGACAGTGTCCCAGGGACCTGGTTTTTCATAATTTTTCTTCTCTGCTCTTAGGTTGTTTCTGTTTCCAGATAAGCTCTCACTTCCCTTGAAGTTCTAGGATGGCTGCAGTAGCGCTAGCCTTTACATCTTCATTTATTCAAGGCCTGTGTCAGTAGTGTCTCTTCACTTTTAAATGCTTTCTTTTTATTTGGCTGTGGGATGAGCTTGCAGGATCTTAGTCCTCCACCAGGGATCGAACCTGCACCCCTTGCAGTGCAAGTACAGTCTTAACCACTGGACCACCAAGGAAGTCCCTAAGTGCTCTTTTAATGACTACAGTTGGGTTCCAGGCCCATCCTGGAACTAATCTCTTACATAATGCCTTGAGTAGCTTAGACCTGGGGCAGGTGCCCATTCCTGGAACAGGAGTGGGAGGTGTCAGCCATGCCCAGAAGGTGAATGGCAGCCAGGCCACAAAACAGCACATGTCCACTGAAACCCAGAGTGCCGGGGCAAAGTATCTGGATATCATTTGCACCAGAGAACCAGTAAAAATTTTTGAACAAGTAAGTAACATGATCGGAGCTATACATTAAAGTTAATTCAGCTACAGTTTAATAGCTGCCATGTGCTTAGCACACGGTAGGGCCTCAATAAATGTATTTGGAAAGAGAGAGATAAATGGATGCATGGGGGTGGGGAGAGAGAAATGAAAGTTGGGAACATCCATCAGAGGCCATTGTAATGGTGTGGAAGGGGGGCTAGCAAAGGAAGTTAACGAAAACCCATCAAGAAAACCAAGAAGTTCTGTCATCAGGAAACCCACATAAGGAAAAACTCAAGAGGGCGAGGTTGGTCAGCTGTGCCAATCACCATCAAAAGGTCAGGTCAAGGAGTATAAGGATTGAGGAAATGTCGTTAAGTAAGTGTTGAGAGAGAAGGTCCAGTGGTGGGAAGGTCAGAAGCTAGCCTCAAGGAGTTTAAAAGTAAGTACACTGTGTAACGGGCTTCCCAGGTGGCTCAGTGGTAAAGAATCTGCCTGCAATGCAAGCAAGACCTGGGTACAATCCCTGTGTTGGGAAGATCCCCTGGAGCAGGAAATGGCAACCCACTCCAGTATTCTTGCCTGGAGAATCCTATGGACAGAAGAGCCTGGTGGGCTACATTCCATGGGGTCACAAAGAGTCAGACATGCAGGCACACACTTTGTAATATTATCTATCTTCCTTCCAAGCCAAAAACAACAACAAAAAATGCTCCTTAACCTCCACTCATTCTTCACGCAGCACCTAATGCCAACCCTGTGTCTCCAGCCACAGTGCCCTTTTCTCCTCTGCATCTTTCTGTTCTCTTTCTCCCTCTCCAGGCTGTCTCTCATATAAATATTGACATTGCTCCCTTGTCCGAAAACTGCATTTCCTAGACCTGGCTCTGCCTTCAAGCTAACGTTTCAAAAGAATCATTAGAGAAATTTTGAAGTTGGGGCGGACAGCAGTTTGAGCTTGTGTTGAATGTCTTCTGTAGAAGACAAGATTATCTATAAGAATGAGTGGTTAGGGAGTAGGATATAGAGACAGGGAAATGGTTGAAGCAATTTATATAGAAGTTCAGCCAGAAATCACCAAAAATAAGTGAAAGAATAGCGAGGGGTGAGAGGGCAGCAAGAGGACAGCTGAGATTAAAAAGCACCAATGGGGACTTCCCTGGTGGTCCAGTGGTTAAGACTCTGAGCTTCTGCTGTTGCAGGTACAGGTTCCATTCATGGTCAGGGAACTAAGATCCTGCATGTTGCATGGCCAAAAAATAGAGCGTGAATGCATAGAGAGCCTAAAGAGCATCCTGCCTCTCTCCAGTGCAGATCAGTGGCTCCCAGTGGAACAGTAGATGGGTTTGGGAAGAGATGGTTATAGAGCACTGTTGAGCCTGGAAGAAGATCAAGCTGATAAGGGAGATGGGTCAAGGAAGAGCATCCCAAACCCAGAGAGCCCAGGATATACATAGAGAGACAAGTGATGGCCTGAGAGAAGGGCGGGTCAAGATGTGGTGAGGATTAGGGTGAAAAGGTAGTTGCAGTGGAAGAAGTCGAAGGTTAAACCATTGTTTCAGGGATATCAGACAGGCCATCCAGTGTAGCAGCCACAGTGGATAGACTATGGTATTTAAATCCCACATCCTCACCCATGTCTCTGCTTACCTCCTTCCTAAAATGGGGCTCATAAAACCTTCAAAAGATCATTGCAATGAATACACATATGATTGATTTATATGAAGCGCTATACATAATGAGTGCTTCATGAATGTTAGCGTTGATGATACTCATTTAAAAGGGACCAAAAAGCTTAGAATTTAAGATCTTGAAGTCAAAACCATTCTGAGCAATGGCAAGGGCTCATGCTATCGTGGTTGTTGGGAGTTCAGTGAAATGGGAGATGGAGAGTATTGGAATTAAAAAGGATCAAGAATGGTAAAACCAAATACTGGGAGGGATATCTTTATGGATGTTGATGTCACCAGCGGAGTGGCAGTGACTCTGTGTCATTGAGAAAGGCCAGGTCTCTATTTATAAGGTTCACAAAAACAGGGAGGTGGTTAGTATGGACCTCAAAAGAAGAGAGATTGTTGAGTGAGGAGGCAAGACTTGTCTAGAAGTGACAGAAGGCGTGAGCTGATCTGTCCACATCAGAGACAGGAAATGAAGAGCCTCTTCTGGAAAGTTAGGAGGATGGCAACTTCTGCCAGGAGGAGAAAGAAACAAGGGATGGGTGAGAAATGTGGAGAATTTGCTCACAGTAGAGCAGGTTTTGATTGAGAAGAGCTTCAGAAGGGCTTTTAAGGAAAACCATTCCCCAAGTCCAGGGGCATGTCTGAATCAGGCATGAGGGTGGGGGAGGAAGTGGAAAGGAGGTTCTGGCCGAAATTCCTGGGAAAGCTTGGAGAAGGAGGCTCAGTTCCTCGCCTTGACTGTGAGATGTGTGACCTTACACAAGGTGGCTCAGGACTGTGTGCCGGGCCCCAGAGCCAGACCCCACTCCCTGATGGCCCATCCACATCCCTGGGGGGCAGTCCCCAGTTCTGCAGGCATTTCCCAGCACAGTGCCGCTGGGCCCTCTGACAGAGAGAGGGACCGGGAGAGCTGGGATTGGGGGGCTTCTGTCTTTAGAGAGAGGACAAATGGCTTTTAAAGAGAAGGAAACAGGACACCAGCAAGCTTCGTGGCTGTGTTCTCTTCCAAGAGCCCTGCTCTGTAATGTAATTGTATTCAGACATTTTTTTTACATGACATCAGAGAATAGCCTCCCTTAAAAGCTTTCATGAAAAAGCATGACTATAAAACAGACTCAGGCAATGAAATGGAAGCCAGACGAATGGGTCTGTGTAATTCGGGTAAAGAGACTTCTCCTTACAGCTTTGTGACCTGATCTCTGCTCTGTGCATAAAACTCTATTTCACGGGCTCCACTTACATACGAGTCTTACCTGGCAGGTGCTTCTAGATGTGAAATGTCTTGCTTTATTACCAAACATGATGAGGTGTAGGAAAACAAGACCTCCCTCCTCAGTGGCCACTGAGACCACCCTCCTGGGCTTGCTTGCAGCCTTTCTAGTCCTCTAAGCCCTAAATCTCTGTCTCTGTGTGAGCCAGTAGCCTCAGCGGGGAGAGAGAGCTGGCCTCTCTTCCCTCTTTGCCCTTTTAATCCCTGTGTACACCCTCATCTGTCCGTCTACACCTCATGTCCTGGGGAGCAGTACTCACTGGAGAGCCCCATTCTCACCTATCCCTTTTATTTAAAGCCACAGAGGTATGGAAGTCAATTACCCACCATCCTCTGTCCTTGGCACACCCTCTGGCTCCATCCGCAAAGAGTCTTTGCTGTTTGGATTTTTTTTTTTAATTTAATTAAAGTGAAATTCACATAACATACAATTAACCATTTTAAAGTATACTGTTCAGTGGCATTGAGTAATTCATGATATTGTGCAACTGTCTCCACCCTCTGGTTTCAGAACATTGTCATCACTCCCCCCAAAAAATCCCATATCCATTAAGCAGTCACTCCCTGTCATAATCTCCCCCCCAGCTCCTCGTAACCACTAATCTGCTTTCTGTGTCTATGAATTTTCCTATGCTGGATATTTTGGATAAATGGAATCATATATGACCTTTTATGCCTGCCCTTTTCTCTAGGCATAATGTTCACTGGGGGCTTCCCTGGTGGCTCAGATGATAAAGAATCTGCCTGCAGTGCAGGAGACCTGGGTTTGATCCCTGGGTTGGGAAGATCCCAAATTTTTAATCTGAATTATACCAATATTCCCTGAACATTCATTGGATGGACTGATGCTGAAGCTGAAGCTCCAGTACTTTAGCCACCTGGTGCAAAGAGCCAACTCATTGCAAAAAACTCTGATGCTGAGAATGATTGAGGGCAAGAGGAAAAGGGGGTGACAGAGAATGAGATGGTTGGATGGCATCACTGACTCAATGGACATGAGTTTGAGCAAACTCAGGGAGATAGTAAAGGACAGGGAAGCCTGGCTTGCTGCAGTCCGTGGGGTCACAAAGAGTCAGACAAGACTTAGCGACTGAACAGCAACAATACCAACATTAATAAATTTTCGTCAAGAAATTATTTTCCAGTGTAACTCCATCAAGCCAGTTTAATACCTTGACCAATTTCCTGTATAGAGCAGTTAAAATCTTCTAGTGTTCTCGCTTATTTTCTTAAGTATCAACTCTTTTACCTATATATTTGGCAATGAAGGTTTGCCTTTTCGGTCGAAAATTTTAGTAAGAGTTTTACCATACCTGGTTTTGTTTGTTTCCACCAAGTCACATTTTCCTCCATAGTTGTTATTATCATTGTTTGCCGTTTTCAGCATCACCAACAAAATGACTTCTTTGGTCGGTTATGATGAATTTTATCTTGTGCTATTTAGCCATTATCAGTTTAGTTTTATGTTGATTGTTGTTACCAGTAACATTCATAGCAAGACCAAAACATCCTCAAGGTCAAAAACAACCTGCTTCTTCCCAGAGTACCTCCTCCTCTTAATCCCTCCTCCCACCCTCCCCATGGAAGAGCTGATACTGAAGGCAAAGGAGCTGTTCTAAGCAGTGGCCTCTAGAGTCTCAAAACCCTTAAGACCCACACACTCTTCCTAGCAGCTCATTTAAATCCATCCTGCCAACAGTTTGATCTTTTCTCCTTTTTAGTTGCTCGAAACCCAGAGCGTGAAGTCTCTTGAATGATCATCGCTTCCTTGGCTTGTTCTTAAAAAGAGAGGTTATCTGTGGCCTCTCCCTTCCCTTCCTCCCCCTCCCCCTCCCTAGGCTTCTCCAGCCTCAGGCTCACCTCCCATAGCCCAGGGTCTTGGTGGCAGGCAGTTCCGATGCCTTTGGGAGCTGGACAGTACTTCCGGGGAGGGTGCTGGGGAATGGTGGTCACAGATAGGAAAGGCCTTGGATGACCTGGGAGTGAACTCAATTTCAAGACACAAAATCCCCAGGAACTTTTAAATCACAGACACTTATATTTTGAGCAGTGTTTATAAATCTTAAAATCACTTTGTGAGTTTAGGAGTCATTTATTCGTTGTTTTGTAAAGAATCCTCCTGCAATGCAGGAGACCTGAGTTTGATCCCTGGGTCGGGAAGAGCCCCTGCAGAAGGGAATGGCAGCCCACTCCAGTATTCTTGCCTGGAGAATTCCATGGACAGAGGGGCCCGACGGGCTACAGTCCATGGGGTCGCAAAGAGTCAGACACAACTGAATAAGTCTTTCACTTTTGCTCATTGTATTACCAAGGACTCTCTTTGTTCTGTTTAGAGCCATAAAAGCCTGGGAATAAGGAGTGGACATCTAAAGAGGAGCTGTCTGGATTTGGGAGAAGGCAGGAGGTGATAGTGGGAAGGTTCTCAGGAGAGAAGAATGACCATCCTGGATGTTTCTTTTTCTTCTTTTTTTAAAATGTAACTATTTGTTTGTTTAACTGCACTGGGTCTCAGTTGTGGGATCTTTGATCTTCATCATGGCATGTGGGATCTAGTTCCCTAGGATCAAACTCAGGCCCTCTGCAATGGGAGCTCAGAGTGTTAGCCTCTAGACCATGAGGGAAGTTCCACCATCCTGGATGTTTCTGGTTTCACATTTCTAGTCATTAGATACACATCCAGACCATCCTTATCCTCCACCTTCCGTGTCCCACCAGTGTTTTAGGGGAGCTGGGCAGTCCCCCATCTGAGGGCCAGAGAAGCCTCACAAAGAACTCAGAAGGAGCTAGTCAGTCCTGAGCACTCAGGCTGAGAAGAAATTCCCTGTAAGAGAAAGAAATTCCAACAGTGAAATAAAGCAGAGAAAGCTAGAGTAACTTCAGGGAAAGAGAAATTGCAAGGTCCAAGCTGGTGAGTGAGACATGTGGAAGGTACCTGCAGAGCCACGGAACTCTGCCCAGGCAGAGGAAGAGGAGGCTGGTGGCAGAAGGGATCTCAGGTTGCCCAACCTCTCCCCACCCCCCAAAGGGACTTCCCAATCTCTAGACACCCTCTTCGTGCCCGTGCTTCCATCGAAGTCTCTCCTGCCTGCCCTCACTGGCTCCCTCGGCAGGGAGATGGGTGTCAGATGGCCCCTTCTGGGAGGAGAGCTCTGGGGTGAGTGACAGTGTAGAGAGGAGCTCACTTTCCACGAAGAGGCAGGGGTGATTGCCCACTTTGGGAGGCTCAGCAGAATGAAACCAACAAGGAGCAGGCCAAGTGCCGGGGATGCTAGAGAGAACCTGGTTCTCCTGAGGCCCAGAGACTGACTTAGCACATTTCACAGGAGGGGCCTGCCATGGTTTGTCCTCGCTGGACGGAGGAATGCCAGGTGTGGGCCCAGTGCCATCATGCAGAGCCTCTCTGGTCTGGATCCAACTCAGTCCTCTCCCTGGGGCCCTGTCACCCACCAGGGCCCCAGGGAAACGCCTTGGTTACCCTGCTCTGGAAGAGCCACGGACAAAGCCCGTGTTCGACTTACTCTTCCTGCTGACCTTGGGAGGGCACCACAAGAAACAGGACTGAGTATCACACACAGAACTGCAGTCCCTGGAAAGGAGATGCAGTGGGGGCCGCTCCCCTCTCCTCAAGATGCAAGCCTCTAGGAGGACCGGGTCTTGCCCATAGCACTGCTGCCTTAGGGTGATATTTGTTTGAATCCATGTCTTATTCTTTGGTGTGGTTAGAAGTGAACAAATGCAAGTATTTTTATAAGCTTTGAGCCAAGGACACTGTTAACCAGCTGTAATTTATCAACCCCTTGTTGGTAAAGTGTAGCCCTACTGAATAAGTGCACACTTTTAGGAAATGCTTATTTGTTTTCATTCATGTTGACTATATCCATTTTTTAAACCGGGGTGAGGGGAGGAAAATACATATGTATGGGCTTCCCAGGTGGTGCTAGTGGTAAAGAACCCGCCTGCCAATGCAGGAGGCTTAAGAGATACATGTTTGATCCCTGGGTCAGGAAGATCCCCTGGAGGAGGGCATGGCAACCCACTCCAGTATTCTTGCCTGGAGAATCCCCAAGGATAGAGGAGCCTGGTGGGCTAAGTCCATGGGGTCACAAAGAGTTGGACAAGACTGAAACAACTTAGCACGCAGGCATACATACATATATATATTTACCCAGTGATTTGAGGTGGACCCACATTTTCTAAATTGTCGTGTTTTTAACTTTAAAAATAAAGGTTTTTAAATATATGTGTTTTTTTTTTTTTATGGAAGCAAAAATTTGCTGCAGTATCTCTAGTTTCACGATAGGTCACCAGGAAATGTGTGTATCAGGCACATGACTGTATCCGTGGGGATCTCCATCTTTGGGAACTGGGTCCGTAGGAACTTTTGGGAACCCAGGCCCTCTGTTCCATATGAAAATAGCTGGAAAATTAAGAAAAAGCAAATTACTAATATTTGAAAGATTTTTTTTCCCCCGAACTATTTTTAGAACTTCAAACGATGGTATTTTTATCCTTTCCCTTCAGAACTGGAAAATGTTTCCACTTCCAGACAGAAAGGGCTCTGTAGCAGACTGTTCATCTCACGTGACTGAGTTCCATGTGCTGCCCCACCTCTGCCCAGAGAGCTGGGGGTGGAGGGTGCGCCTAGGGATTGCCTTCCAGAAAAGGGAGATGAGGAAATGAGGTCTTCCTTGTCTCCCCCAAACAGAGAGGCTGCTGCTTCCTGATGAGCACTGAGAGTTCCATCCCTCCCTCCCTCCGTTTACTTGCAGAGACTTCACGGAAGGGACTCTGCAGTTGTTCAGGGTTGTGGGGGAGTTTAAAGCAGGGTTTCTCAGCCTCAGCACAGTTGACATTTCAGAGAGGGGGCTGTCCTGGGCATTATGGGATGTTTAGCAGCATTCTTGGCCTCTACCCAGCACGTGCCAATAGGATCACCTCCTTTGAATTGGGACAACCGGAAATGAGTTGGGTCCTGAGGGCCAAGAAGGCCTGGCTAAGTCAGGATGAGGAACATCTGTCAGACAGGGAATGATGAGGAAACAAAGCCATGAGAGGTGGAGGGAGAGGGGCGTGGGGCTGATGTGAGGCCTTTGATCGTGGGTCTCATCTATAAGACAAGGGGCTGGCGGGAGGCCTGCTGCCCTCGTGGGTACCCTAGTGTCAGCATCGCAAGCCCACATGCCCTCAGGCGTGAGGTGGGAGGCAGTATGGTGGTCCCAGACAGGGCACACAGATGCCTCCTGCAGTGCGTGTCCACTTCTCTGCTCCAGGCAGCATATTAAACTGCAGACCTAGAGATACTAAGTTCCGACTTTCTGAACTTTCAAAAGATGCTGGACACTTGGATTTTTATGAAAAATCTCCCTGGTTTTTAAAAAACTTTGTGAGCTGTTCCAAACCTGTGTGAAGACCCAATAGTCCATCTGCACCCCTGCTGGGAACTTCTGCTGGGTCCCTTGGGGCCTGGGAACCCCTGAGCTGTGTGCCTTTGATTGGGTTCTGCCTCCACGTGTCCTGTCTTTTAAACAGTAGTTTTCAGGGTCAAAAGAAAAAGACATAGGAGGAGGGAGAGGGGTCTACCTGGGCCAGCTGAAGTCTGAGTTCCCGGCCAGACTTAGTACCATGGGCCGGTTGGGAGTGAGGGGAGGGGCTGGCTGTCATCCAGGGCACGACGTCCAGCAGTGGACGCGTGGGCAGTGGTCTCAGTGACTGCTGGGGCTGCCCTTGGGAGTACCAACCGACACATGGGCTTCTTCTTCTTTGATGAAATTTTCAAAATATTCAGATAAAGAACAGAGACTAATATCACAGATACCATGTTCCCCGACCCAGATTTTCTGCTCGGTTCATCAGAGCCACCGGAGGGGCCGGCCTGACTCTGTTCCTTAGGACAGAACCTTCCTCTGGGTCATTGGTCTGAGGTTGGGGGCATGTGGGAGCTCTGTTCTGTGGTAAAGTCTGAGATGATGACCTCTGATGGTTTAGGAAGTTCTCTCACTGACTGAGGTGCCTAGAAGTCCCACCTCTGAACCCTTGCTACTGGAGAGCGGAGAACCTGGGCTCTAGGGGTCAAGGGTCAGCCGAGGCAGGGGCCAGCTGAGGCTCCTGGAGCCCCTGCAAGAGTTGAATGTCAGAGTCAGCAGCTGAGCCAGGCTTTGGTCCCATGGTTGTTTCTCGTGACTAGTTACAATACTGGCTCTTGACCTCCTGAGGGGATGTGAAGAAATCCATGGAGAAGACTAGAAATGAGGAAGTTGGTCTGGAAACAGCCTGATGAAGCCTTAAAATATTTTCACTCAGAAAAAAGAAAGCACAGTTGTACTCACTCAGCTCTGCCCATCCCCCTCCCCCACCACCAAACCTACCCTAGACTGTCTGCCCCTCCATCTTCACCTCCAGCTCCCCCAAACCTGCCTCCTCAACAGGCCGGTCTAGTCTCCCTACTCCTCCTCTTCATCCCAGCGGTGCTTGTCCTCTGACCCTCATCTGCGCAAGTTTCTCCTCTCTGAAGCCCCCCCTTCTCCCACCCCGCACTCTTTCTTTCTCCCTTTTCTGTCCTTTCATGACGGCTAGTAATGGTATAATCAGTCCGCGTCGTGCACCATCTTGGACTATTTCCTGACACTTCATATGTGTCAGCTTGCCTCTGACTAAACTGTTTGCTCTCTGAGAGAAGGGCCTGGAATTTTCCTCATATTTCTCACAGCTTCCTCCCTCCCTTCCCCATTCCCCCAACAAAACCCCTATCTGGTGATCAACAAGTATTTGTGGGGAGATAAAAGCTTGAATTGATGGGTAAATGGATGGTGAGGGGAATTGGGTGGATGGCAGGGTTGAGAGGTTTTCCACAAATGCCTGACAGGATTCTCTAGAGCTGGGGGGAGGGAGAATCCAACTCCTCAACATTTGCTCAGCATTTCCTGGGCTGACTTGACCTCTCTTGGAAAGGACTGGGAAGGAGGCTTGACCAATGGTCTTAGTCTCAAAGGCATCTCCCTCATAATACTTTATGATCAGACGGTAGGTTTCTTTTTTTCTAAAATATTTTATTTATTAAGTATTTATTTATTTGACTGAACTGGGTCTTAGTTGTGGCATGTGGGATCTAGTTCCCTGACCAGGAATCAAACCCCAGGTCCTCTGCATTGGGAGCTCAGGGTCTTGGCCACTGGACCACCAGGGAAGTCCCAGTAGGTTTCTAATCCATGGTCTGAATTGGTTTTCATGGTTGGCAACACAGAAAAAAAATCCATGTCAGCATTTTCATTTTAATCAGTACAGTTGAAAATTACCCCAAACCTGCCTAGAAACGAAAGATCATTTGTCTTAGTTGGGACATTGACTAAGCTACGACTTTGAATGATCCAGCCCGCTGGGTGAAGCCTGGGTCTTCAGCTTCCAGCCCCAAGGTGGGCCTCTTCATGGAGGTGGGGAAGAAGACGGCAGGGGAGCAAGTCACATGGCTTTTGATCCTCTTCGCCTTGGCAGGAGACCTTGACATGGCCAGGGCAGTAGTGAGAGGGGGTCTGTGCCGCAGCAGCCCTGCAGCCTCTTGTCCGCTGTCCTCCCCTGCTATCCAGTTGAGTTATCCATTCTTGAGCATGGAAAGCATAGGATTAACCAGTTCTAAATGCCCATTTGTTGGGCTTCCGACTCGCTTCCAAATGACTGAGTGTTAATCCAGTCTGCCTTGCATAGGACCCCCCAGACACGTGTGTACCAGCACCCCTTCCCCACCTGAAGCACTCCCTAAGCCAGTGCAGGGAGTCTTGGAGGTGATTTATTCCCCCACGCTGACCTCTCCCCTTGGCTCCTGCGGCTCTTGGGATCCAGACCACTCCATTGATTCCTCACGGTTGCCTGAGTGTTTACCTGACCTTCCCATCTAGACCACCAGCTTCCTGAGGATAGGACAGGACGCGTCAGTCTCTTGCTTTGCTTTCTACAGTACTTAGCATATCACTGGCTCAAAGCAGACCATTAGCTCCTATTTCCTGATTGTCTGGTGAAGGGCCAGGCAGAGTCCCAGCTCCTCTAGGAATCCTTCTTGAGCCTTCTTTCCACCTTCTGACCAACCATTCACCTCTGCAGAGCCGTCCAGCACCTGAGAACTAGGCCCTACAAGCATGTATGAGGCTCTAGACATTTGTCCAGTCCCCTCAGTAGACTGGCCCTTTCCAGTCAGACTCTGTGGTCAGGCTTCCTCCGAGCAACCGGAACCAACTTGAGCACATAGCAGATTTTTTTTTTTTTTTAACATCCTAGTCTTACTGAGATATAGCATACATATACCATACAAGTCACCCATTTAAAGAGTACAAGGCAGTGTTTTTTAACATACTCATGGAATAATGCAATCATCAGCACAATTTTAACATATTTTCATCACTTCAAAGAAAAATACCACAACCTACCCTTATTAGGTTCCTCCATATTAGTTGACTGTGGCTACTGTAACAAATGACCACAAACTTGGTGGTTTAAAACAGCACTGCTTTATTGTCTCACAGTTCTGGAGACCAGAAGTCAGAAAATAAGGTGTCAGCTGGGCCACACTCCTTCTGCGGGTGCTAGGGAGGAATCCAGTCCTTGCCTCTTCCAGTTTCTGGAGGCTGTCAGCATTTCCTTGCTAGGATCACTTTAGCCTCTGCCTCTGTCTTCGCATCACCTTCTCCTTTCTCTGTGTGTGTTACGTGTGTCAGTCACTTAGTTGTGTCTAACTCTTTGCAACCCCATGGACTGCAGCCCACCAGGCTTCTCTGTCCATGGAATTCTCCAGGCAAGAATACTGGAAAGGGTTGCCATTCCTTCTTCAGGGGATCTTCCTGACCCAGGGATTGAACCCAGGTCTCCTGCTTTGCAGGCAGATTCTTTACCATCTGAGCCACCAGGGAAGCCCTTCTTTCTATGTGTGTCTACTGTCAAATCCCCCTCCCCCTTATTAGGACAATGGTGATGATATCTAGGGGCCACCCATACAGGATCATACAGGATTATCTCCTCATCTAAGTATCATCAACCAGATCACATCTATAGAGACTGTTTTTATAAGTAAATTAACATTCACAAGGTCCAGGGACTTTATATAGGTATCTTTTGGGAGGCCATTTTTCAGCCTTCCACACTCTCCATGCACCGCCCCCCACCCCCATAAAATACATCATATAGCAAAAGATATGTCAAATTTAAGTGTACATGTGTACAAATTTTAGTATATTCATAAGGTTGTACAACCATCAACACTATCTGATTCCAGAACATTTGCATCAGCTTAAAAAGAAACACTATATCCATCAGCAGCCATTCCTCATTCTCCCTATTCTCCAACCCCTGGCAACCGCTACTACTTTTCTGTCTGTATGATTTGCCTGTTATGAACATCTTATATGAGTGGGATTATACAATATGTGATCTTCTGTGCCTGGCTGCTTCACTTAGCATAATGTTTTCCAGGTTCATCTGCATTATAGCACGTATCGGTACTGCATTCCTTTTTATAGCTGAATCGTATTCCATTGTTTGGATGTACCACATTTATTTATCCCTTCATTGGTTCATGAACATTTTGGTTTCCACTTATTTGCTTTTATGAATAATGGTCTTATGAACATTCATGTCCATGTTTCTGTGTGGACATATGTTTTTAGGTATATGTGTATGTCTAAGAGCTGGAGAGACTTTCAGACAGTCAGTTTTCCAAAGTGGCTGGCACCATTTTACATTCCTACTAGCAGTTTATGAAAGTTTTAATTTTTTCACATCTTTTACCAAAACTTGGTATATGTCTTCTTGATTAAAGTTACACTAGTAAGTATGAAGTGGTTTCTCATTGTGGTTTTGATTTGTATTTCCCTGATAACTAATGATGCTAAGCATCTCTGCATGTGCTTATTGATCATCTGTATATCTTTTCTAGGGAAATGTCTATTCAGACCCTTGGCACATGTTTTAACTGGATTATTTGTCTTTTTATGATTGGGTTTTAAGAGCTTCCCTGATAGCTCAGTTGGTAAGGAATCCACCAGCAATGCAGGAGACCCCGGTTCAGTTCCTGGGTCGGGAAGATCTGCTGGAGAAAGAATAGGCTACCCACTCCAGTATTCTTGGACTTCCCTTGTGGCTCAGCTGGTAAAGAATCCGCCTGCAATGTGGGAGACCTAGGTCCAATCCCTGGGTTGGGAAGATCCCCTGGAGAAGGTAAAAGCTACCCACTCTAGTATTCTGGCCTGTACAGTCCATGGGGTCACAAACAGTCAGACACAACGGAGCGACTTTCACTTTCACTTTTCACTTTTCACTTTCACTTTATGTATTTTAGATACAGACCCCTTGTATGTTCTTTAGTTCTGTGAATTTTCTTTTCACTTTCTTAATAATGTCCTTTGAAGTATAAAAGTTTTCAATTTTGATGAAGTCTAATTTTTCTTTTGTTGCTGGTGCTTTTGATGTCATGTTTAAAAAGCCATTTCCTACTCGTATATTTCTCTGAGTTTTGTAGTTTCACTTGTTAGCTTTAGTTTTGATGTATTTTTAGTTAATTTCCATGTATACTGTGAGGTAGGGGCATGGTTTCATTTGCATGTGAATATTCAGTTGTCTTTGCTCCCTTGGTTTAAAAGACTGTTCCTCCCCCAGCCAGTTGTTTTGAAACCCTTGTCAAAAATCAATTGGCTGTAATTGTGAGAACTTATTTCTGGACACTCAATTCTATTCCATTTGATCTATATTATGTCTATCCTTATGCCAGTTTCGAAATCAGGAAGTGTGGGTCCTCCAGTTCTGTTGTATGTTTCCAGATTGTTTTGGCTATTCCAACACACAACAGATTTCTCCGACACGCTTGTTGCTTGGTCACTTGCTTTCTTGCTTCCTTGAGAGACGCCTGTTGAGAGCCTGGCTGGTCTGCAGGGTTAGGTTGAAAATCCCTTTCCCTCCCCTTCAGCCTCCCCTTCAGAAGGCATTCAGCCAGTAGAGACTGGGCTGCTCTGGCTGAGCTGTCGTAGTCCAGGGTAAGGTAATAAAAGAAGGAACTTCGAAAGCTGCATCTGGCCCCTCAAGCAGGAGGTCTAAGTCCATCTAATCCCCCCTCACCCCATCCCAGCTCCCCTTCCTCATCTCTCCTCACCTGGCGGGGTCGGTGTTTGGATGGTTATAATTCTAGTAGATTCACTTCCAGACAACACACCAGCTCTCCTCTAAAGCTTCAGCCATTCCTGGCACTTTCTAAGCATGATGCCCAGATACATGGTGAAGGACAGGGGACATCGGTCATCAGGTGGGGCAGGTGCAACAGTCTGGCCTTCCTGGCGGCATCTCTGATCACTTCTGAGTGGTCTTCATGGACCCATTGGGAGTGTTGCACGAGCTGCAGGCACTGGTTTTGCTGGTGGATGAAACTATGTTCTTCCCTATAGAGCTTTCAGTCCTTGCCTTAAGGAGACAAAAAGAAGAGTCGGGGCAGGGAGGGATAAGTGGTGAATCAGAGGGAAGATTTTTCTGGAAGGTTTCAAGAGAAGCTGACCTGATGCTGATGCCACAGTATAGAGGACTTACAGCTTTGACCCTTACTTCAAAATATGACCCCGAGGTGGGAGCTCTTTTTAATGCATGAAAAGTGAAAGTCTCAGTCATGTCTGACTCTTTGCAATCCTATGGACTATGCAGTTCATGGAATTCTCTAGGCCAGAATACTGGAGCAGGTAGCCTTTCCCTTCCCCATGGGATCTTCCCAACCCAGGGATTGAACCCAGGTCCCCCACATTGCAGGTGGATTCTTTACCAACTGGGCTATCAGGGAAGCCCCACTTTTAATGCATAAAAATAATAAAACTGAGTCTGACTTCCTCATCTCCATGGGGTACTGGGAGTGTTTCTCCAAGGCTTCCCTGCAGGATGGGTGTGGCCTGTGACTGAACGATACTTATCAGCTCAGTGCCACCACTGCTAATTGTGAAGTTCTGGACCCATTACCCAACCTCTGTGAGCACACCTTCCTCATTTATTAAATAAGGATACTTCCCTTCTGGTGGTGGGAGAAGCAAGGGTTCAAATAAAAGGAAAGTCTCTGTTATTATCAACTTATTGCTTGCTTTCTTTGTGGCTGTCCCTGTGTTAGTATTCAAACCAAATCAAGTGGGGTAAAGAAAGTTTCATAATCTCCAGAGTCATAAACTGGAATGTTCTGAGCATCTGCTGTGTGTTTCATTGTATGCTAGTCTGCATGTATATTTTCAGTCTTTGGGGTTTGAAAGATGCCAATTAATGGTATTCTGTTCCTCTTACAGACTCTAAAGTAGTTGAGAACTACACAGGGGAGTCAGCAGAGATAAAAAATAGAGATTGTATCATAGGCAAAGCCTAGACCAACACATGGCTCAGACCTGCAGCCAAAAATGCACCTTCACACCTCCCCTCAACTTTTTCTGTTTCCCAGTTTGAAGCCTGATGCCACACTGCAGAGCCTAAGGGGCAGGAGTCCTGGGGGATTGATTTCGGGCTCTGAAGATGGCAACATTGGTCCTTGGGCTGCTTCTGTGAGCCCAGGCTCCACTTCATGGGCCCTGTGTAGTGCTGGCCCTGATGGAGGGTCATCAGCTCTGTTACTCTTACCATGAAGAACTACATCTCAGGAATGCTGGTACTAGTTCTCCAAATCTGCACTCTGCATACACCATTGCTGTCAATTCCAGTTTCTTTATAGCCACTTAAAGCTCTCTGACTGTATGCAAGTGAGATAACCTAACTGTGCCTGGATTCCTCATCCGTGAATTAGGAAAGGTCACACCCAACCCAGAGGATGTTGAAGGACTGGAGAGAAAGGACCTGGTTAGGGGACTGGCACTTAACAGGTCCCCAGAGGCTGGCTCAACACGCTAGGGAACTTGGCTTTCTATTCCAGACTCTGAGACTTCTCCCTGTGTGTTGAGCAAGTCTCTTTGGGGGCCAAATGGTCAAGGACAAGGTCTGTGGGCTGCAGTGAAGATGTGGATTTGAGAAAGATGAGGTTTCAGTAGAAGTGAGTCATTGAAAAACAAGCATTGGTGTATGGATGGGTCTGCAGAAATGTATTGTCTGTGTGGCAAGATTTCAGTCCCACATTTCAGGCCTGATCTAGGTTGGTGGTGGAAGGCACAGGGTTGTTAACGGAAGTGTCAATGCCCTGAGCCTCCCTTCAAATCCATATTTAGGACTGTCTAAAAATCCTAAAAGATGATGCTGTGAAAGTGCTGCACTCAATATGCCAGCAAATTTGGAAAACAGCAGTGGCCGCAGGACTGGAAAAGGTCAGTTTTCATTCCAACCCCAAAGAAAGGCAATGCCAAAGAATGCTTAAACTACTGCACAATTGCACTCATCTCACACACTAGCAAAGTAATATTCAAAATTCTCCAAGCCAGGCTTCAACAGTACATGAACCATGAACTTCCAGGTGTTCAAGCTGGATTTAGAAAAGGCAGAGAAACCAGAGATCAAATTTCCAACATCCACTAGATCATCAAAAAAGCGAGAGTTCCAGAAGAACATCTACTTCTGCTTTATTGACTATGCCAAAGCCTTTGACTGTGTGGATCACAACAAACTGTGGAAAATTCTGAAAGAGATGGGAATATCTGACCTGCCCCCTGAGAAATCTGTATGCAGGTCAGGAAGCAACAGTTAGAACTGGACATGGAACAACAGACTGGTTCCAAATCGGGAAAGGAGTACATCAAGGCTGTATATTGTCACCCTGCTTATTTAACTTCTATACAGAGTACATCATGAGAAATACTGGGCTGGATGAAGCACAAGCTGGAATCAAGACTGCCAGGAGAAATATCAATAACCTCATATATGCAGATGACACCACCCTTATGGCAGAAATTGAAGAACTAAAGAGCCTCTTGATGAAAGTGAAAGAGGAGAGTGAAAAAGTTGGCTTAAAACTCAACATTCAGAAAACGAAGATCATGGCATCCGGTCCCATCAGTTCATGGGAAATAGATGGGGAAACAATGGAAACAGTGACAGGCTTTATTTTGGGGGGCTCCAAAATCACTGCAGATGGTAACTGCAGCCATGAAGTTAAAAGATGCTCCTTGGAAGAAAAGTTTTGACCAAGTTAGACAGCATATTAAAAAGCAGAAACGTTACTTTGCCAAACAAAGGTCCATCTAGTCAAAGCTATGGTTTTTCCAGCAGTCATGTATGAATGTGAGAGTTGGACTATAAAGAAAGCTGAGCACCGAAGAATTGATGCTTTTGAATTGTGGTGTTGGAGAAGACTCTTGAGAGTCCCTTGGACTGCAAGGAGATCCAACCAGTCCATCTGGAAATCAGTCCTGAATATTCATTGGAAGAACTGATGCTGAAGCTGAAACTCCAACACTTTGGCCACCCGATGCAAAGAGCTGACTCATTTGAAAAGACCCTGATGCTGGGAAAGATTGAAAGCAGGAGGAGAAGGGGACCACCGAGGATGAGATGGTTGGATGATATCACCGGCTCAACAGACATGAGTTTGAGTAGGCTCTGGAAGTTGGTGATAGACAGGGAAGCCTGGCGCGCTGAGGTCCATGGGATCGCAGATAGTCGGACACAACTGAGCAACTGACTGAACTGAACTGAAGGCAAAATGGTGAAGTAAGCAATGGTTTCCCCAAGACACCCGCTTCCTTTTTCTGTGCCCCATTCTACTCTTTCAGCGCCCTTCCCATAGTCAGCTAAGAAGATGAGTGTCTGAAAAGTGAATTCAGTCTAACGCAGAGGGCAGTGGACTGTGAGCTAATTCCAGCCCCCCACCTGCCATTGGGGAGCTTCCCAGGTGGCTCAGTAGTAAAGAATCTGCCTGCCAAGTGGGAGACACGGGTTCAAGCCCTGGGTTAGAAAGATCCCCTGGAAAAGGAAATGGCAACCCACTCCAATATTCTGCCTGGGACATCCCATGGACAGAGGTGCCTGGTGGGCTACAGTCTATAGGGTTGCAAAGAGTCTGAAATGACTTAGCAAAACAACTTGTCATTGTACAGCCTGTGAACTGTGAATGGCTTTTACATTTTTTTTAATGGTTGGAAAAAAAAAAGAATATTATTTGTTGATACCTAAAAATCACATGAAAGTCCAATTTTATTGGAATATAAAGATTTATTGGAACCTAGTAGCCACAACCATTTGTTTACATATTGTCTATGGCTGCTTTCCGCAGAGTTAATTGTGACAGAGACCATAAGACTTGCAAAGTTGGGACGTCCCTGGTGGTCCAGTGGCTAAGACTGCCAGTGCAGGAGGCCCAGGTTCGATCCCTGGCCAGGGAACTAGATCCCACATACCACCACTAAGACCTGGTGCAGCCAGACAAATAAATATTAAAAAGACTCCCAAAATCTAAAAGATTTACCTTCTGGCTCTTTAAGAAAAAGTTTGCTGATGCCCTGCTCAGAGATGTCAGAGATTTAATGTGTCGTGCTCAGTGGGATTTGCTTTAGAGGAAGGGGCACAGTGACAGAGGTCAGGCACTGTCAGCAGGCCTGCAGAGGAAACGCTAGGTGGGATGCTTTCCTGATATCCTTCCAGTTGGGTTGAGGGGAGAGAAACGTCTAGTCCTGTAGATGGGGCAGCTTCTGTCCCCACTGGGATAGGGGGCACGGATAGGGGTTTAGGCCTGTTGATTCATTCTAGTGTATAGACAGCAAATAACCCTTAGCGAGCCTCTCCCACCAGCTTCCCTGCCAGGTGGTAGCAGTGATTTTACCTGCGACTTTCACTGCCTCAGAATCCTGCACAGACTCCCAGTCGGCCCTCGGCAGCACACTCACGGCTCACCTCTCTCGTCTTTGCAGAATTTGCCTTCTGTCAGGTGGATGCCTCCAGCGCACTGGACCTGGCTCTGGCTGTGCTGTGTGACCTGCTCCAGCAGTGGGACCAGCTGACCCCCGGACTCCCAGTCCTGCTGGGATGGCTGTTGGGAGAGGGTGAGGACCTCATGGCCTGTGAGGAGAGCGCACATCAGGTAATCCCTGGGGTCTCAGGCAGCGGAGGTGTGTGAGAGTGTCCTCCCTACGCCCACTGGAGGCAGCACCTAACAGGCCTTCGTCAGCTTGATATGGCTTGAAAGTGTGCTTCCTGATGCTCAGATACACAGTAGTAACCGATTAACAAAATCTCCACCTGACCCCAGCCTGCTGGGCACTGCTCGGGCAGCTCTCCTGCTGATTTAGGGGTTCCAGTGGTAAGCCTTCCCATCAGTGTGGGGGAGGGGACTTCGAAAGAGGTCCCTTGGAAGTTGATGGTTTTATTATGGAGAATGCTTATTCATCAACATTAGAGTAACCAGGGGCTCCCCACAATTAGGTCTGAAGCTGAAACACTTCCAGAGAATCAGGGTCCTTCCAGGGTCTCGGCTGCTAGAAGAAAACTATTTAACCCCTCCAGGTTTAATAAACTGATATTTTATTAAAATTAAAATTATTTTTATTAAAAAATAAAACTATTAAACTGCTCCAGGGGGAGCAGTCAACAGACAGGGAAACTGAGGAACCAGATAAGCAGCAAAAGCATCTTGAGAACTGAAATTCCTCTTCACTAGTGTCTGACTCAGCTGGCCTTCTTGGCATCCCCAGCAGACCAAGAGTTCAAAAAGCAGTCTGTTTATGGGAAATTTGGAGACAAGATAAAGTGTCTACAATAAAAATGACCTTGAAAGTCCCCAGCATTATAGAAATTGGGTTTCATCCTCAGAGAGCAGTGGCTCATATCTGGCAGTACTTCACTCTCTGCTCTGCTCCTCACATCTCCCTTCCCCGCTCCTCCCTGATACCAAGATGCACTTTCAGGTCTAGGGTCCCCTCCTGTGTTGAGGTCCCCTTTTCAGCACCAGTTCCCCAAGGTATCTTGGCTGAGAACCACAAACACATCCTTATCAAAGGTCATGTTAAGTCTGGGGAGGAGGAATTCCTCTCCGGTGGAGAAGTACAATGAGTGAAAATAGAAGGTGACCTTCAAGGCTGCAAGTGGTGTGTGTACAGGGGTGTTAACAAGCGAAAGTGAGCCCGCTGTCAGATGGGGGAGGGGACACACTGCTTCTGCATCTGCCAGGACTCTGCCCTGGACTGGGGCTGAGTCAACATCCCCCATAAGGCTGGGTTTTGTCTTTTTCATCTGATTCAGGTGGAAGAAGACTACCCATTTGAAAAAACGGAAATCAACTTTTGGGCGGAGACCCTGATCTTTGTGAAATACCTCTACAAACATCTCTTCCGCCTCCTGTCTGAGTCCAGCTGGCGTCCCCTCAGCCCCGAGATGCTCCATCATCTTCAGAGGACTGCGTCAGAGCAATGCCACCTCCTCTCCCAGCTCTTCAGAGTGCTGCCTCCCACTGCTGAGTTTTTGAAGACGGCAGAGCTCACAAGACTGCGCATTTGGGAGGAAAGGACTTTGGCTTGCCTGAGGCTGCTGGCTCTTCTGGAAGGAAAGGAAGGGGAGGACACCCTAGTTCTCAGGGCTTTGGATTCTCCTGCAGCAGCGAATCAGTTAACGCTTCCAAGAACAGAAACAGCTTGTTGAAGAAGGATTTGTGGGATTGGGGTGGGGTGGGTTATTCCTCCACTCACTCAATAGGAAAATGTTCAACAGAAACTCCAGCATCTTCTCCCCTTTACACCGCACCTCCTCCCCCGACCTCCCTTCTGTGAGTCTAGCCTTCTGTCCCACAGAGGATTTTTTTCTTCAGTTCAGTCGTTCAAGGCAGCCTCGTTTATTGCAGCTACTGTAGAAAGTGAGGCTACCACAGTGAATATTGACTCTGTTCCCAGGTCCAGGCCACCTGCAGGCCTGAATTAACCTTTCTCATCCCCCAGGACCTCCAATGTCCAACCAGAGCCAGCCTGCATTTTTCTCTGAACTGACTATACAGAATTGGGTTTAACACATGATTCCTCCCGCCCCAGTTTTTGGCTGGTTGTAAGAGTTGGATTAGTTAGCAAACAGCCCACTTGGTCCGAATTTCAAATTTTATTCCATTTTAGTGAAGTAAGAAATATGTTCCAAATGTTGGATCCTGGGAGAATTAAGCATTAACTTCATACAAATAAGTGTGTTTTTACTGTCTGCATATTTAAGCCTTCAGTGACCTACACATGCCATCCTCATTATTAAAAGAGCCATTACAAGCTCCTACCCCTTGACCCCCAATAAAAAGTATTTGTGCTATTGTTAACAAATCATATTCTACCACCCACTGAAACCATAGCCTCTTGGCTGTTAGAAGGAACCTGGGGAAAGGGGAGTCAGAATAAATGACTTATTTGATGTATACACTGTTTACTATCATTTTCTTGGTTGCAGTAACAAAAAGATTCTTACTTAGTATCACAGAAAACATTTATCCATTTTAGTGATTTAATCTATAAACCTTGCTGCTGCTGCTAAGTCGCTTCAGTCGTGTCTGACTCTGTGCAACCCCATAGACGGCAGCCCACTAGGCTCCCCCGTCCCTGAGATTCTCCAGGCAAGAATACTGGAGTGGATTGCCATTTCCTTCTCCAATGCGTGGAAGTGAAAAGTGAAAGTGAAGTTGCTCTGTCGTGTCCGACTCTTAGCGACCCCATGGACTGCAGCCCACCAGGCTCCTCCATCCATGGGATTTTCCAGGCAAGAGTGCTGGAGTGGGTTGCCATTGCTACAAACCTTAGGACTCTGCTTTTCTAATGCAGCCCTCCCCACTTCCTCAGACACCCAGCAGGTGTCGCTATTGCATACGTTTTGCTGCTGATTTTGGTTTTCACTGCTGCGGCTACTGCTGCTAAGTCGCTTCAGTCGTGTCCGACTCTTTGCGACCCCATGGACTGCAGACTACCAGGCTCCTCCGTCCATGAGATTTTCTAGGCAACAGTGCTGAAGTGGCTTGCCATTGCCTTCTGCCTTACCGGTTTTAATTTGTAATTTCAGAGTGTCACCCAAAGACAGTTATCTTGATACTCATAGCTTGGATAGGTCATAACCTCATTCACGTCCACTTCATCCTAGTTATCTGAAGAAACCATTTCAGTAATTGGGTGTACACTTGGTTCAGCTTTTAGAGTCTAAATATTTTTAAATACTTCACAGGTGAGCAACCAGTTATAATTATTTTATTGATGTTTGAGGGTTTGATCAGGCAGGCAGAGGGGAGAGGATTTGATATGATCATTTCCTACTGCAGAAAGATTTATATTTCAAGTATAATTTGTTTCTCTTTGAAAGAAAACCGCCTAACACTAAATAAATAGAGCCTACTAGTAAAGAGCTGTAGGAAGAGGCATGGAAAGAAGTTAATTTAGTGTCCAAAGTTTTGTCCTAAAAAGAACAGAAAATTCCCTGGTGGTTTTGCACTATTCAGCTCAAAATGTGTTTGTTGTGATCCTGAATTAATTACTTGGTTAGGCATCTGTGTATCCCACACTTGATGGAAAGTTGCCAGCTTAACATTTCTTTTTGTCCTGAGAAGACATGGCTGGTGAGAAGTCAGGTAACTGTTGGTACAACATAATGATAACCATGGTAGAATAATTATGAAACTGGCTCTAATAAAGCTCAGCTCACTGGAAGAGTCCAGCATTCCCTTTTTCTCCATTTAAAATGAAATAAAAGCAGTTATATAATAATAAAAATATTTCTACCAGCAGGTACTCTGTACCAAAGCATGTACCATGGCATGTTTGCATGCAAGCTCCAAAGTCTTCTACTCAGCTCCCAAAGTGGGTGTTCTTACCCCAGATTTTGAGCTTGGCTGGTTGTCGCCAGCTTGGGAGTACAGGAGAGACACGTTTCCACTGGTTTTTGTATATGAAATCTTGTCACTGACTTTCAATAGCAGGGGTGGTGGCCTGGGAAATGGCTGTTTCACACTCCCTGATGCATTCCCAGGGGCAATTCAAAATATCCCACTGTAAAGCCATCCTCAAACTCTTGCGTTTGGGTTCATTTCAACAAGGAACAAAACAGTCAGGGTTCTTGGGTATTCTAGGCTACACGTGTCTGCCATGAATGCCCAGCCTTGTCTAATGATCAGTATAGGCTGGGTGGTGAGACTAAAGCAGTCACTCCTTCTGAGGTCACTGCCCTTGGCTCCAAGCTGGAGGGTCCAAAATTTGATGCCCTCTCAGCTCTACATTCACTATTCTGTGGACCTTCACCCATCCAGCCATGCTCCAGAGGTCTGACTTGCTCCATTTTTTTGCTTTGTCAATTTAATAAGTAAGATGGAATATACTTGTTTATCTTTTAAACACCATAACAGATAACTCATTTGCATTGGCACCTTGACAAAAGGTGATAAGATTAGTAAAGCAGAAATTATGTTAGTTTTACAAGGAAACCCAGTTGCCTAAGTGATTATGTGATTTGTCTAAAACCATGTGGTTTATAAGGGAAGGAGGCTGAACTCCAGCCCTGTTTCTGATCCTGAAGTCCTTACAGCCCTGCCCTGGCTCAAGCACCCTGGACGGGTAGAGAGTCCAGCAGTTGGCTCTGCATGCAAGCTGAACTTGAAGGAGTTGGTTTCCTGAGAGACAGGCCTAGTTCATTCCTTCCCAGGGTGCTGAGAGAGGGAGTGAGTGCAGCGGAATGTAAATAAGCACAAGGATACACAGCCAGAAATAAGATCAACTGGGCAAGGGGGTGTGGGTCGCAGGAGCTTCTTTCCCTGGCAGGTACTGGACCTTCCAACTTAGGCCCAGTAACAGCCTAGGCTGCCAGGTGTGCGAAATCATGGGCCGGACTCCAGCCTTTCAGAGGCAGCGTCTGCATAGACGCGGAGAAGTGTCCTGGACAGGACCCCAGATCTAACAGACGCTTAAGCCTCACTGGGTGCTGGGGCGAGGTGGTGTCTGCCTCACACCCAGAGGGCACTGGCTGGCAAAATCTTATACCAATGCAGGCTTCTGGGGTGTGGGACTGGCAACAGAGGGTAAGGAGAGCCCACTAGGTGAATCCTCGGTGCCCAGCCTTGCCTGGCTGCGGGTAGTCCTCAGCGGGAGCCCGCAACCCAGGACGAGCTAAGGAAGGGCGCGGCGCCCTGAACGGCCAGGGAGGGTCTAGGAGGGGCGCGCCAGGCCAAGGCTGCGGCGGATGGGAGCCTCGGCGGGCAGCTGTACCTCGACCCCCAGGAGGACTGTGGAAAGCCGGACAGACCAGCAGACGGACAAGGCGGCGGGAAGTGGCCTCCATGCCTGCGCGGCTCTCCCGGCCTTTCCTCCCGTCCTCCCAGGCGGCTCTCCCGCCCGGGACGCCCCGCGCCACTCTGCGACTTTGGCCCTGGCTCAAGGTCTTGTGATGTGATTAGCAAAGCCAGCGCCTTGTCCTCAGACACTCAGCCCTGCCCGGCAGGCCTCGGCATTCAAGCCCTGTTTACTGCAGTCTGGGCGGGAAGAGGGGCGGAGAAACGGGCCCAGGCTCCTCCGGGAGAGACTGCCCAGGCGGCCGCCCGCGTGGCCGCTCCCGCCCCCACCCCCACCGCATCTCCACGTGCAGTCGGGACGCAGCCACCACCCATTAAACTCGGGCCCAGAGTCCCCGCCCCCCCGGCCAGAGGACCCTTTCCAAAGCAGCCGGGCCGCGCGGACGGTTGCAATATTCTTGCACTTTGCAATTCCCGCGCCCAATATTAAACAGAGTAGGAGATAAAAGCTCCGCAGTTTCGTCTAGCAGGATCGGGCGGGGAAAGACACGTTCAGGGCTGCAGAACCCCAACCACGTTAGACCTGCTGGGGATTTCCGACAGAACAGCCCCAGAAGAAGGGAGCCGTATCTTCCCGCCACCAACCAACAGCACCCATCTCCGCCGAGATCTCCACGCCGCCCCGGGAGCCCAAGGCGGCCAGCCCCGCCCCGAGGCCTCTTCGTCCCCTCCCCCAGAGGAAAAAAATTGGCGGCGGCCAATGGGAGGCCAGGAAGGCTCTTGACGTCCGCCAGCGGGCGGGCGGCGTTGCCTAGAGACCCCTACGGGGTCAGCGTTCTGTCCCCTCCCCTGGCACGCCCGCCCCGGAGCGGCCGCGCTCCGGGGGCTCTATATAGGGCGCGCGCTCGCAGGCCGCTGAGTTCCACCAGTCCGCGAGCTGCCGTCGGCTCCGCGCGGGGGGGGCGGGCCGGGCACCCCGGGGCGCGGAGGAGCGCTCTAGCTTAACTCTTCTTTCCCCCCAACTCCGCACTCCCGGGCACCCTCAAACCAGTCCACGCTGCTGCCCCCGCTCCCTCTTTTCTCGCCCCCCAGCAAACTTTCGGTCTCTCCCTCGCCCCTCGCCCGTTACTCGTCGTGGCTCGGGCCCGGCCGCGCCGCCCCGAGGGCTCCTCCGGATCTCCCAGTCTCCAGCTCCGACCATTAGAGGATCCAGAAACATGTCGACCACACTTCTGTCCGCCTTCTACGATATCGACTTCTTGTGCAAGGTACGCGGGTGAGCAGGGAGCCCTTCAAGTTCTCAGGCTTGGCCTTCTGTCCTCGGCTTTGGGGGTTCTCTTCCCGCTCTGACTTTTTTAGATTCGGGAAAAACCCCAGAGTTTGCACTGTTGCTCGAGCCTTGTGGGCGGGGAGAAGGAGCAGCTGGGAGGAAAGGCAGAAGGGAGTCGCTGTAGCTGTTAAGTTTCACCGCAGCCACGCTGCCCGGGGCTTCCCGGACGGGGTTTGCGCCGCCCAGGCCTGCGGCCCACGGCTGAGGATCACATGTCGCGACGCAGCGCGGCCTAGGGTGGGAGAGTCCGGCTCCTCCCAGTACGAACTTGATTCTTGTGCGCGTTTAAGTGTGGAAGTTGGGCCGAATCGAGATCCGAAAAAAGGAAAAAGAATCGGAGGGCTGGTAGTGGCTACTCCGCAACTCGCCCCAGCTCTTCCCTCCTCCCTTTTCATCTCTTCCCCGCTCCCCTCCTCTTGGCAGACGGAGAAATCCCTGGCCAACCTCAATCTGAACAACATGCTGGACAAGAAGGCGGTGGGGACACCCGTGGCCACCGCCCCCAGCTCGGGCTTCACGCCGGGCTTCCTCCGACGGCACTCGGCCAGCAACCTGCACGCGCTCGCCCACCCCGCGCCTAGCCCCGGCAGCTGCTCGCCCAAGTTCCCGGGCGCGGCTAACGGTAGCGCGGCGGCCGGCGGCTCGGCCTCCTACGGCACCCTCAAGGAGCCGTCGGGGGGCGGCGGCACCGCCCTGCTGAACAAGGAGAACAAATTCCGGGACCGCTCGTTCAGCGAGAACGGAGAGCGCAGCCAGCACCTCCTGCACCTGCAGCAACAGCAGAAGGGGGGCGGCGGCTCCCAGATCAATTCGACCCGCTACAAAACTGAGCTGTGCCGGCCCTTCGAGGAGAGTGGCACCTGCAAGTACGGCGAGAAGTGCCAGTTCGCGCACGGCTTCCACGAGCTGCGCAGCCTGACGCGGCACCCCAAGTACAAGACCGAGCTGTGCCGCACCTTCCACACCATCGGCTTCTGCCCCTACGGGCCGCGCTGCCACTTCATCCACAACGCTGATGAGCGGCGACCGGCGCCGTCCGGGGGCGCCTCCGGGGACTTGCGCACCTTCAGCGCCCGCGACGCGCTGCACCTAGGCTTCCCGCGGGAACCGCGGCCCAAGCTGCACCATAGCCTCAGCTTCTCGGGCTTCCCGTCGGGCCACCACCAGCCCCCTGGGGGCCTCGAGTCGCCCCTGCTTCTCGACAGCCCCACGTCGCGCACACCGCCGCCACCCTCCTGCTCCTCGGCCTCGTCTTGCTCGTCGTCCGCTTCGTCCTGCTCGTCGGCCTCGGCAGCCTCCACGCCCTCCGGCGCCCCGACGTGCTGCGCCTCTGCTGCGGCCGCGGCGGCGGCCGCGCTGCTGTACGGCACCGGGGGCGCCGAGGACTTGCTTGCACCCGGCGCGCCCTGCGCCACCTGCTCGTCGGCCTCGTGCGCTAACAACGCCTTCGCCTTCGGCCCGGAGCTGAGCAGCCTCATCACACCGCTCGCCATCCAGACCCACAACTTTGCCGCTGTGGCTGCTGCCGCCTACTATCGCAGCCAACAGCAGCAGCAGCAGCAACAGGGCCTGGTGCCCCCCGCGCAGCCCCCGGCGCCGCCCAGCGCGCCCCTCCCTGCCAGTGCCGCCGCGCCGCCCTCGCCGCCCTTCAGCTTCCAGTTGCCACGCCGCCTGTCCGAGTCGCCGGTGTTCGACGCGCCCCCTAGCCCCCCAGACTCGCTGTCGGACCGCGACAGCTACTTGAGCGGCTCCCTGAGCTCGGGCAGCCTCAGCGGCTCTGAGTCCCCCGGCCTTGACCCGGGTCGCCGCCTACCCATCTTCAGCCGCCTCTCCATCTCCGACGATTGAGGCAAGAGGGCGCCAGTGAGGAGAAGGAAGGGAAGGCGGTTCTGGGGGTGTTGGAGGGCGCCCCTGCTTAGGGGCAGAGGGGCACGGGAGTGTGGGGAGTGACATCGGCCACAAGCAGACTGCAGGCTGTGCCGAGCACTTGGACTCGAACTTGAGTGCCGGGAGGGGCCCCCACCCCTCCCCTTTCGGTTCCCTCTTTGTTTTTTGTTTTTTTATTATTATTATTATTTTTATTATTATTACGAAGTTTCATTCTTGTTGAGCGGGAAAAAAGCCAACGAACTTTTTGTATTGATGAACAAAAGACACAACAGAGCAGTTGTGATGCGGATAGAACAAAAAACCAAACAACAAACTTTTTTAGGTCTCCGATGCGTTTGGGATTTTAGGAAAAATCAACCCAGCACCAGCAGCTATCAACCACCATTCCATATCTTCACTTGAAAAGCATTAGTTACAGTCCAGATGTCGGGACTCTTGTCTTGAGAGAGGTTCCTAATTGTTTGACCCAGACCAGTGTAAACAAACCAGCCAACCACCGCCTTGCTAAACCTATAAGCTTTTAGAATCCAATATTCTGCCAAGAATATGCCTTGATAGTACACCTCAGCTCCATAGATGTTTGTTTTTTAACAAAGTTATATATGTCTGGAAAAAAAGAAAAACCTTGCATTCCAAAGTTTCATACTGGTTACTGGTTTCATTGCCACCACTTAGTGGATGTTTAATTTAGAACCATTTTGTCTGCTCTTTCTGGAAGCCTTGGGCAGAGCTTAGTTTGTAATTGATGGGGAATAACTGCTGAATTTTTAGCTGTTTTGAGTTGATTCGCACCACTGCACCACAACTCAATATGAAAAAAAAAACTATTTAACTTATTTATTATCTTGTGAAAAGTATACATTGAAAATTTTGTTCATACTGTATTTATCAAGTATGATGGAAAGCAATAGATATATATTCTTTTATTATGTTAAGTTATGATTGCCATTATTAATCGGCAAAATGTGGAGTGTATGTTCTTTTCACAGTAATATATGCCTTTTGTAACTTCACATGGTTATTTTATTGTAAATGAGTAAAAAAATCTTAATTTAAGAGATTGTATGTAATATTTATTTCATTAATTTCTTTCCTTGTTTACGTAAATTTTGAAAGATTGCATGATTTCTTTACAGAAATCTATCTTGATGCTGTGGAAGTAGTTTGAGGAATATCTTATGAGTTTTTCTTAGAATGTATAATGGTTGTAGCCCATCCAACTTTAAAAGAAAAAATGACCACATTGCAATCAGGCTTACATGTGGCATGCTTTTCTCATTCCAACTTTATAAATTAGCAAAAGATGTTTTTTGTTTGCTTATTCCACCAGTTCCACTGTGACATACTCTGCATATAAAGACATGTAGCAATAATGGGGGGAGGGCGGTAATCTCACAGTGCCTTTGGAAGGGCCAGAACTTGCCTTAAATTTTCCTCAACCAAATAAGTATTTTGTCTATTAGTGCTTGAGAGAATCTGAATGTAGGATGGGTTCAACTGCACAAAAGGAGAAGATTTTTACCACTTTTTTTATATAGATATAAAGTGAAGAGGCCACCTCTTAGTGCTAAAATGGTATGTAGTACATGAATATGCCTTGTTTAATTACAGAAAATTCCAAAACTTGTACTATTTTTTTTTTCCCCGTGTGGAAAGGCAGGAATGCTTTTCTGGACAGCGGCTGAATGAGCAGTAGCTTTAGTTTGTTTGTACGTAGGTACAGTTGGAGCACTATGTATGTATGTATTGTGGACTACTTTGACAGAAGTAGGTATTTTGAATGTAACAAGGTTAAGTCAACTTGAGTTGTAATATATTTGGGGAATCAGTTCACTACAAATTGTGACTGTAAACATTGTACTGTAAATGTTTTTTAGTTTTCCCCCAATAAAACTTTTGGGAAAAAAAAAAGGTAATGTGTAAGATAGCTTCCTTTTTTAAAATGGGGATATCTATAGAGCTTTCTAGCTTCCCACCACTGTCAGGCATTGCCCAGGTCTTAAGAGAGTTGGGTGGTAGGGTTTAGAGGGCTGGCAGAGCCTGAGTTCTGAAGAGCTTGTCTCCCTATATGTTTTAATAGGAAGTTCTTTTAGCTGAAAGTAATTTAGACTGTCAAGGGCATTAGTTTAGCTAGCTGTTCCCTTTGCTAATAAGATGCATCCCCGAGTTGGCTGACTGGTAGCAGGTCCTGGCTGGGAGGCCTGAGGGGTGTGGCCCGCCTGTGAGTCACCAAGCGATCACGTGTCTGCAGTGGCAGCTGAAGGTCTGATTTTTTTTTTTTTTTTTTTTCCAGCGGGACGCCCGTGAAACTGAACTGCTTGGGTGAGGAGGGTCTTGCCAGCCTCTGGCTGAATTGGGGGTGGGAAGTTAAAGCCCAGCCTTTCTGGGCCAGAGAACCAGGGTTTGGCCTGGACTTTGGAAAGCCTGATTGTGCTGAGGACGGAAAGAGAAGGAAGATTAAACAAGTTAAACTTATATCTGGGTAGTGTTTGTTTATGTGGACAGCTTCCTCTGGGAGTGAGCACACACGTTATTTATGCAAAAGGATTAGTGTCTGTGCTTGAGACTACTATAAGCCACCAGAAAGCAAACTCAACCCAGGTCTGGAAAAAAGGAAGGAAAAAAAAAAGCTTTAAATCTCTCTGCTGATTCTCACACAATTGAACAAAACCTGAGTATGGTTCTTTCCTACAATTGCTTTAAAGCTTAAAAATGTGCTTCATAAATCAATTCCTGTTTTTCCTTCTCTACCCCTCACCCAGCCCTAACACACACACAGTTCACTTTTTCCAAAGTAAATAAGAGCTTTAGCAAAAGTTTGTTTCCTCATCTACAGCAACTGGGTTCTATCACCCGTACTCCTGTCCCCTTGACCGTGTGTTCACTGGGGTCTCCTGAGTCTCACAGCTGAGTCTGATTGGGTGGGGGGGATCAGTGGAGGCCGCCAGGCCTTGAGCAGCTGCTTCACGCTAACAGTGATTGCGCTGGTGTTAACTGGAGCGTTTTGGTGCTAGGCGCACCCTGCCAAAGGGGATCAGGAACAATTTCAAAGTTCTCCCAACTGCCTGGCCCCTGGCCGAAAGCTTCAGCGGTGGGGGAAGGGAAGCTTGCAGCCAGGGAGGACTGGACGGATGAAGACCCTGCGGGCTCAGAGTCCTCTTTACTGTAAAGAATGTGCAATGGCAAGGAAAAGTCTAAAATGCGGTGCTATGTAGGGCCAAACTGCATTTCAAAGGCCTTGTTTCCACTTCATTCCAAAACTGATTTTCCTAAACAAGTACTTTTTGATCAACTGGAACGTTCAACTTCTTTTTGGGGTAAGCCACATTCCTTTTTAAAAATCGGTTTGTTTGAAAGCCCAACTGCTAGGAGCTGATGTTTTGTATTTTAGACCCAGTGGAGCGTGCAAAGCTGCGGGGGTGTGGGGGGGGATCATTCAGAAATTTCCTCTTGCTGCAGATCAGTGGAGGGTACGGGGTCATTGTCTTCCTGCAGCGGCTGGAATTAACAGCAAACAAACGCTCTACTATTGCTGGATCACCCTTAGACAAGTTTCCTTGTAAATTAAGGGAACTTGAAGTAAAAACTGCAAGTAAGAACAAGCCAGGATTCCTATCATAGGATGGGGAGTGGAACCAAAACTAACTCCTGTCTTATACCCAAGATACAATTATTTTGTAGTTAGTTGTGAAAATGAGCCCAGAGCATGATGATGTTGAGAATGGCTCAATAGTAGCATTTCCACTAGCTGTTAATAACTGAAGTATTTTTTAAGCAGCCCAATTAGTGTACGTCACTTTCTAAATTATTTCTGAGACAGGCTGCATGCATGTAGATACTTCCCACCCCTCACTGTCTGAACCTACTGCCGAGTATATGAAATGGGGGCGGTGGGGGCACACAAAAATACTATTGAGAAGGCCAAAGCTCTGCACCTGCCCTTGGGAATAGATGGAGGACTGTGAGCCCTGCCATGGTTCAGGAACCCACATGAAAGGACCCTGCCTGGAGGGCCCAAGGTAGGAAGGACAAACATGCATAGCTTTTGGCTGCAGATCTGGCCCAGCACTGGGATGCTCGCTGGCGAAGTTGGCCTGGGGGTCGCAGAAACCTCCAGGCTAAACGTATGCAGAGAGTAAGCCCACGAGAGAACATTTGAACCTGGAAGGGAACTGTCTCCAGGCATTTGATCGTCATTGTGCTCTACATGACAAGAGGGCAGATACGGCCTCAAGAGTGTGGCAAACTCTGGCCACATCTTCTTGAAAGCAGAAGTTGGGTCTCTGCATCTTCCCTGGCTTTTGAGTTCACGGGAGCTTACACTGCCCCTGGTAAGCAGCCAGGCTTCAGTTCAGTCACTCAGTCATGTCCAACTCTCTGCGACCCCATGAATCGCAGCACGCCAGGCCTCCCTGCCCATCACCAACTCCCAGAGTTCACTCAAACTCATGTCCATCGAGTCAGTGATGCCATCCAGCCATCTCATCCTCTGTCATCCCCTTTTCCTCCTGCCCCCAGTCCCTCCCAGCATCAGGGTCTTTTCCAATGAGTCAACTTTTCACATGAGGTGGCCAAAGTATTGGAGTTTCAGCTTCAGCATCAGTCCTTCCATGAACACCCAGGACTGATCTCCTTTAGGATGGACTGGCTGGATCTCCTTGCAGTCTAAGGGACTCTCAAGAGTCTTCTCCAACACCACAGTTTAAAAGCATCAATTCTTTGGCACTCAGCTTTCTTCACAGTCCAACTCTCACATCCATACATGACCACTGGAAAAACCATAGCCTTGACTAGATGGACCTTTGTTGGCAAAGTAATATCTCTGTTTTTCAATATGCTATCTAGGTTGGTCATAACTTTCCTTCCAAGGAGTAAGCGTCTTTTAATTTCATGGCTCCAGTCACCATCTGCAGTGATTTTAAAGCCCCCAAAATAAAGTCTGACACTGTTTCCACTGTTTCCCCTGTTTCCCCATCTATTTCCCATGAAGTGATGGGACCAGATGCCATGATCTTCGTTTTCTGAATGTTGAGCTTTAAGCCAGCTTTTTCACTCTCTTCTTTCACTTTTTCATCAAGAGGCTTTTTAGTTCCTCTTCACTTTCTGCCATAAGGGTGGTGTCATCTGCATATCTGAGGTTATTGATATTTTCCCGGCAATCTTGATTCCAGCTTGTGCTTCTTCCAGCCCAGCGTTTCTCATGATGTACTCTGCATATAAGTTAAATAAGCAGGGAGACAATATACAGCCTTGACGTATTCCTTTTCCTATTAGGAACCAGTCTGTTGTTCCATGTCCAGTTCTAACTGTTGCTTCCTGACCTGCATATAGCCTTCTATCAAGAGCCTGTAACTATTCTCCCTTGTTGTTACATCATTGAACTGTGGTGTTTTTTTTTTTTTTCTTGTTCGCTTTCTGGGGGATATGCAAATTTGTGGCCATCCAGGGCAGTTCCAATTTGTGCTGCTGGCAAGGCCAGGAGGGAGGGAAGAAAAGAGGGAGGGTCAGGGAGGAGTCAGAGCCTGGCAGATGAACAGGCCTGCCCAGGGAGGAGCCCTGTGGGAAGGGGCCCCCCAACCTGAGGCAGCAGGAAGCCATAGCACCTCCAGGTCCATCGCTGCCTGGGTGGGTTCTCCCAACCTCTCCTGAAAGTTTTTGCTGGACCTGGAAAGTGTATGAGTGTGTATGTGGGTCTAAGGGTGTATCTGTATGTGTGGAGGGAAGTCTTTTGAGAGGGTATCCACATGGAGGGTGTTTCTGGGTCCTTGTCTCTCTGGTTGGGCATATACATGGGCATGGTATTGCTCTATGTCAGGGGTCTGTGTCTGTGTGTGCGGTTGCTGTAGAATACTGGTCTATGTAGCTGCAACTGTGGGGTGAATGGATCTGTTACATTTGTGATATTTGTGAGGTATGTATGTCTGCAGGGTGTGAGAGTTGGTGAGTGGGTATGGAAATCTGTGAGTGTGGGTGTGGGTTTGGGTGTGTCTTGCTCTGTGTATGTGTGTATGAATGTGGGTATAGGTTTGAATGTGTCTTGCTATGTGTGTGTGTAGCTATGTATCTGTGTCTGTGCAAGTGAAGGTTTCAGCGTGTCTGTTGTTCTGTGTGTGTATGAATGTGGGTATGGGTTTCAATGTGTCTGTTGCTGTGTGTGTGTTCTGTTGCTGTGTGTATGTATCTGAATGTGAGTGTGGCTGGGTTTGGGTGTGCCTGCCTGTTGCTATGAGTATATCTGTGTAGCTGTTGCTGTATGGGTAGGTGTGGGGTCTGTGGAGTGTAGGGAAGGATCTGGGGGTGTTGCTATATGTTTGGATCTGAATGTGTCTGTGTTATGGAGTGGGGGTGTCTCTGCTGGAGTGGAGTGTTAACAACACCTTCCGAGGAAAAGCAGTCCTTTTTCACAGGCGTCTTTCAAGTTGAAAACTGTTTTCAAAACCCGGAAATGGCAGCTAGGCTGTCACCCGCTTCCTGCAGGGCAGTGGGCAGAACAAGGCTGAGTGGGAGGGTGGCAGACAGGCCTTCAGCCTGCAGGGACCCCAGACCCACTTTATGGCTGCTCACATCTGCCAGGGACAGGCCTCCTGGGCCTGACTGCAGGGACGTATTTAGAAACAATTAATTCTCTGGTTGGCTGGGGGAGGGGCCCTTTTATTTTCATCTGTTGCAGAAATAGCTCTTGTCAGATAGAAGTTCTTGTGCCCTCTGGGGTGAGAGGCAGCACTGAAATAGAAAGAAAGATATTAAGGATTTTAGACAGACAAGAAAACTCCTGAGCTCGGCTGAAACCGAGTTTTAAAATATTTCTCTAAAAATAAGCTTTGTTTTCCTTGTGGATTCCTCTGGCAGTCGGGCCCTCCTGTCAGGGTGTTTAGCTGGCCTGGGAAGCCAGGCGGAATTTTTTTAAAAAGCAAGTGTTTCCCAGCTGTGGCCTTGGAAAGTTCTCTGTTTTCCACTTATTAAACTCCTAGTTTCTGGCTAATTAAAATTATTTGCAAATACAACTCCATGGCCCCCACAATATTTGACGAAACGCAGAATCCCCAGTGACCCCTCTGTAGGAGGCCGGACCAAGCTGTGGGGTGACCTGTGACCTCTCTACTGGGCCTGGTGCCAGTTTTATGAGGAGAGGAGACCCTTTGAAATGTAGACTCAGGGCCTTGTCTTATCAAGTCCCACCGCCCCTGGAGTGGCTGGAGGGAGGTGTAGCTTGCAAACAGTCTCTGAGCCCCACACCACTGGAGAAGGGGCTGTGGGCCCTTGGTGGCCTGCTATTTGTTTGCCCACATCACTGAGTGAAGGGGTGCACCCCAGAGGAGAGGAACTTGGCTAAGGTACATGGACAGATAGGTGATCCTGGTTATTTCTCCCTGGCCTGGCTACTGTTGAAGCTCCAGGGCCAACGCATCCACAGGATGCCTAGACTCTCAAGGTGATGCATTGTGAAGATGGAAATCCCAGGTGCCACAGGGAAGAAGGCATATATTGCTGAGGGCCTGGGCTGGGGAGTCAGGCAGGCAGCCAGGCTCCCTTCCACTGCCTTGGGATGCTGTTCGGGACCTTTCATTCATCCCACAGATCATTCTTGCTTGTCTGGTGCATGCTGGCGGTGCAGGAACAGAGGTGAACTGATGCACGCCATTCCTGCCTTCACGGAGTGTGCTTATTTTCAAGGTTCATTCATGTTGAATCAGCCTTCATTCTTTTGTACGACAAGATAATATTCCATCCTAGGAATAAAAGCCTTTTGTCTTTCATTCGTCAGCTGATAAACATTGGAGTTGTTTTCCACCTTTTGGCTATTGTTGAATTATACTGCTGTGAACACTGATATACAAATTTTTGTGTGAACATGTTTTCAGTGCTTTTGGCTATATAGCCAGAAGTAGAATTGCTGGATCATATGGTAACTCCCATTTAACTCTTTGAGGAACTGTTAATTCTATTTTCCAAAGTGATACATTGGTTTTTCTTTATTTCTGTTTGTTTTTTTAATTTGGCCACACCACACGGCACGTGAGATCTTAATTCCCCAACCAGGGATAAAATCCATGTCCCCTCCATTGGAAGTGCAGAATCCTCACCACTGGACTGCCAAGGAAGTCCCTACATTGGTTTTTATAACTGTTTTATTGTCTGTTTCCCCCACATAATGATGCATGCTCCACGGATGACCACATAAAAATACTTGTGCACTCATTCCCAATAGCCAAGGCTGAAGCCCTGTTACTCTCCCCATTTCAAAGATGAGGAAACTGAGCTCAGAGGAGTTGTCATAGGCCTGAGGCCACGCAGCTAGGAAAAAGCTGCAGCAGAATTCAAAGGAAGCTAAGCAGTGGCTCTTCACATCATCCCAGGCAACCTCTCAGACTCCTGCTTTACTCCCACACTATTGACAAATAGAAATTTCCAGGAGGCCTTCCAGGATTTTTGTCCAGGGTAGACCCTGTCCTGCCTCACCTGAACTTCTAAAACACAATGAGTTTGAGTCACCTTTCAGCTCAAAATCCTCACTCAAAGTAAAATCTAAAAATCTTACCAAGGCCTTACAAGGTTCTTGTCTATCCCTCCCTGTCCACCCGTTAGCCCTTTCCCTTCTGACCTTGACTCTCCCCCTCATCCTGCTCCTGCCACTCAGGCCTCCTTGCTGGTTCGTAATCGTGCTGGACCTGCTCTCTGTCTCAGGACCTTTGCACACGCTCCTCCCTCCGTCATGCTCCTCCACACTGCTTCAGCCTCCTGTAGTCACCTTCTCAGGGGGCCACCCAGACCACCCTGTCAAAACAACAGCCCCATCTGGCACCTCTCATCCTGCTTTATTTTTTTCCCTAGCATTTTTCATCCTCTGACATATTTTAAATGCATTTGTTTATGTCTATATGGTCTTTCCTTCTTAGACTCTAAGCTTTATGAGGGCAGGCACTGTCCCCAGGGGAAGCCACTGAAGGGTCTTAAGCTGGGGAGTAAGACAGCTCCAGTCACATGTTAAGATGATGTCAGTTGTGTGGCAAGTAGACTAGAAAAAAAAAAGATTCCTTATAAAAACAATTTTTAAAAAAACATTTATTTATTTGGCTGTGCTGGGTCTTAGCTGTGACACGTGGGATCTTTGATCTTCCTTGTAGCATACAGGATCTTTACTTGTGGCATGTGGGATCTAGTTCCATGACCAGGGATTGAACCCAGGCCCCCTGCATTGGGAGCACAGAGTCTTAGCCAACTGACCACAAAGGAAATCCCTAAAAACAATTTTAATGCTAAAAAAAAAGGTTTAAAAAACCATGACCTAGTGTAGCCCTTTCATTCCACAGATAAGAAGACTAAGGGTAGGAAGACCCTTCTGGAGACTTCCCAATTTCTGGCTGCCTACATAAATCCTGGGAAAAGAGACCACCCAGGACACTGTCCTCCCTAGGGAGAGCTGTTGGTAAAAATATTGACTCTTACTGAAGCAGACCTAAAACCCTGTGGGCCGAGAGGCTCAGAGCATCAGGTCTGGATATTCTGTTCATCTGGCTCCTCAGGGAGGCCCTGGAGGATTTACAAGGTGTACATACCAGGAGTTTACTTAGCACAGCCCTGGAAACTCAAAGTTCTGCAGGGCCTGGAGTGTGAGAGGGCTCCTGGGAAGTATCACCACCCCTCTACATGGGGTCCCAGTCTTCAGGGGTTACAGGCCAGGGCTCCCACAGACCTGGGTCCAAATCTTACCTCACAGCCACTCCCTACCTGTATAATCCTGAGCCAACTCTGAGCCTCAGTTTTCTCATCTCTGAAATGGGGATGATCATGTAGCTTCTATTACACAAAGCCCCCAGGAGGGTCAAAATATGATGTCATGGGTGAAGTGCTTAGGAGAGGGCCCAACTCAGGGTCTCACAGATGATACTGTGGGCAGGCAAGCAGAGTGGGTAGCAGAGAAGCCATCAGGTTCAAAGCCTAGCTTCACTACTGCCTACTCTGAGATCATGAGCAGTGGCTATCGACCAGGGCTATCGCGAAGCTCAGATGACTCAGTCAACCCAAGTAGTAAGGACAGAGCCCAGCAGGTAGGAAGCAGGATGTAACAGTTTGTTACTGCTCTCTTGGTTTGTTGTTTTTTTGTTTTTTCACACTCCATCAAATAGACACCCAGTCTGAGGGGATTCAGGAAGTCTCTCTCACCTGCTGCCAGCAAACCCACCCAGCCACTTGGGCCTTAAGATGAGAGTGACCACTGCCTTCCTTTAGAAATTCTAGATAGACCTGTGCTGCCCCAGATGCAGGTACTAGCCACATGTGGGTATGGACATTTAACTTGAAATTTAAAACTTCATAAGTCGCACTAGCCACATAGCAAGTGCTCAGCTGTAGCTGGGGGCTATTGCACTGATCATTTCCATCATTGCAGAAAGTCCTGTTGGACAATACTGCTATTCCGGAATATTCTAGTAAAAGGCAAACAGGGAAGGAAACTTCCATCATCTAACCCTTGAAGGGTTAGTCCTTTCCCAAGGAAATTCCTGGGATACACCCATGGTACCTCGATGGATGTCTCTCCCTCCACAAGCCAAGAGACTCCAAAATATTCCTAAACTGCCCCTCTGTCCCATAGACTGTAAATGCCAGTGGAGGAAAGATGAAGGGACTGCTCACCTCAGCCCTGGTGGCACCTCGCAGCCCCACCCAGAAGCCTGGGACCCACCCCCAGAAGCACAGGCCCTCAGTTCCACCCATCCTGCTGCCCCTGTCTCCACAGCTGTGACCCCATATCCATCCAGTCACCCACACCAGAACCTGCGGTCCTCCTTGGAGTCTTCCTCTGGCTTCCCTCCACCCCTTCCCTCAGACTGCCTGAACTGAAGGGCTGTGCCTTCTGACCAGGCCTGGACACTGCCTGCCCCAGTCTGTTTTACAGCCTCAGCAACTCAGGTGCTTCCTTGTCTGCCCGGTGGGGAATCCAGCCCCCAGCTGCTCCTCCTTCCAGCCACCATCACCAATGCCTACTTCTAAAACATCAAGGCCATTGGGCCCCTCCTGCCCTATGACCCTGACAGGTACCCTCACCCCTCAGCTCAAATCCAAGCTTCCAAACGTGCTCTTCAAGGCTCTGCCTCAAGCCTGACGGCTCCTCACCTGGCCAGGAGTATGGATGGCCGATGATGCCTACTGCTCTTCACCACCCTCGTCTCTGCTCCCCTGGGACATCCCCCCATGTTCCCCGACTTCCTCTGCCTCAGCTGAAAATCAGCCTCAGATCTAACCTCTCACTGCGTCCCCAGGGCCCTGTGCAGGCTTTTGTAGGAGCAGTAGCACATGACCGGACACCAGCTGCTGGCGGCTCTGTCTTCCTCTCTGGCCTGGAAGTTCCTTCAGAGCAAGAACGTCATGTCCCTCCTTGCACGCCCCAGGCTGGCCCCTAGAAGGGCCTCGATGACTGTTTGTGCAACAAAACTAGCTCCTCCCAACCCATGAGAGTGGTGCCATCCACTCCCATTTGACAGTTGAAGAAAATGCCGCTCAAGAGAAATGAAGACAGTCGCTCACCGCCCCAGCCCATGAATGGCCACAGTGCCCTCCCCACCCTGGCCCCCACCTGCTTCAAGGCCCTTCAGAATGGGGTGTGGGGGGAAGTGGGAGGGTGGGAAATAAACTGTAGGCATGACCTCCCCTTGAGTTTGTCCTCTTATTCCAAACTCATGCATGCTTGTTCTGAGCACCCAAGCAGCAGACAGTGCGTTCCAACGTGTCCAAACGGAAGCATTCCTCCAGAGTATCCTTTTCAGCCCTACTCAGCACAGCTGATCACACAGTAGCTGCTTTGGGTGAGGCCTTCCAGAGACTTTGACTGTGTGACTATATCTCTATAAACTCGTACATACTTCAGTTCACAGACTGGGGTCACACTTACCACCCTGGCCATGGACCCACCCTCCTCAGTCAGCCCACCAGCATCTTCTCTAATGGAAGCATGGTACCCACCCAGGGTAGGAGGGAGGGCTTTGTGATGGCCACCAAGGCCCTGCACTTTTTCACTTTTTCATGAGCAATGCAGCACAAACATGCTTACTCACAGACTTTTGGGTGAGTCTTTGCCTCAGATGAATTCGTGGAGGCAGCATTGCTGAGTTGCAGGCTAGACCATGTGTAGAGCAGAGGTTCCCAAACGATTTGGCACCAGGGACTAGTTTCGTGGAAGACAGCTTCGGGATGATTCACACATTACTTTTATTGTGCACTTTATTCCTATTATTATTATGTCAGCCCCACAGCAGATCATCAGGCATTAGATCTCAGAGGTTGGGGACCCCTGCAGAGGGCAATGTGCATTTAAAAGCTTGAAACTGGCCATCACAGAAACTCCCCGCAAATGTCCCACTATATCCCTCCCTCCCCACCCCCAGCCCAGCTCTGAGCCTCCAAGACCATTCCCACCCCTGTTTGTTCCTGTGTGCCTGTACTGAGGTTTTTTGGAGTCCAAGTAACAGGGGCTGTCCCCTGGGGTCTGGTCTTTCTGTCTCCCGGTCCTGTTCTCAGTTCTTCCCATGTTAAGCCCCAACTCCCCGCACCCCCAGGCTCTTGGAGGGCAGCTCACCTTTATCCACCCCCATCCCCCGTTGAGCTGGAGCCAAAGACTGAGGCTGTCACCCAGGAGCCCCTGGCAGGCCTGGATCAGTCCCACTGGCTCAGACCACCTGGGACTTGAGGGCCAGGAGGTGGGAAGACTCTCTCCCTGAACCCAGTGGGGAGGCCCTATCCGTGTGACTGTGGTTGTTGGCGGGGAGCCCGTAAAAATCCTCCCAAGACAAGAGCGTTGCCCACTGAGGATGTGAGACTGGAGGAGCATCTCAGCAAGAGCATGTGGGTGAGTGTGTACGTGTGCAGAAGCGTGTGAGCCTGAGCGTGTGTCAGTGTGTGTGTGTGTGTGTGTGTGTGTGTGTGTGTGTGTGAGGGGCCGTTGTGTCAGGGGTTATGTAAGGGAGGCACTCCCTGGGGCCAACAAACCGCAGTGGTATAACCGCCGGCCAGCAGGGCCACCAGAAGGAAAGGAGGGAAAATGTAAACAGCATGCTGGGCCTGTCCCTCACCCGCCACAGGGAGGCCCTGGACAGCACAGCCCTTCCGGCCCTCCATTCCCACCACCTCAAGCCCTGTGGGCTGGCCTGTGAAGGGGTGATCATGGAGGCCAAGGAGTCCAAGGCCGGGGGTCACAGAAGCTCTACAGGAGTGGACATCCCCAGCTCTTGATCTGGGCCCAGAGGACAGACCGAAGGGTCTCCCTGGGCTCCTCCTGGGCCTGCTGTAGGCCATGCACCCCCTACAAATAAAGTATACTACCTTCCTTACCACCAGAGCTGCTCTGTCCTTAAAGCCTTTGGGGATGGGGGTCTCTGTCCCAGAGGCCTCTGCCTGGCATGGAGCATATTCCTCTGCACTGAGCCAGTGTGGACTCATAGCTCACCTGCTCATATCCTTGGGGTGGCCTCAAGGCCAGCTGTCTCTGCCACTCTCTCACAGATGAACAAAGGTACACCACTTCCCTGCACACCCCATCTCCAGCCTAGACGCCTGCCTTCCAGTCAACTCCCAGCCTCAGCCCTTAGCACCACATCTGAGGCCCTGTCTTCCAGGAAGCCTCCCCTGACTGCTCCAGCCTAGAGTTTCCTCTCCCTGCTCTGAGCTCCTGAGGTGCTTCTGGACACACAGCCTGACATCTGGCCATGCACAGATGTTCCTTCTCCAGTTCATCTTAATAATAACGGCCAGCACTTACGCCGCATATTCTCCACCAAATCCAGGCCCTTGAAGCTGTGCTAGCCCTACAAGGTGGCTTTCGAACTGCCATTACGTGGCGGAGAGCACATGATGGAAGCCAGAGTTGTCACAGTACATGTGTGGGTGGACTGCTCAGCCCCAGGAAAGTCCAGCTCTGACCCAGAGGACCTGCAGCCAAGACTCGCCCCGGTAGCTTCAGTGGGCTGAGAGGTTCAGGGGCCCCTCAACCTTGAGGTTCTTCCCTGAGAGTCCTTTGGAGTTGTCACTGAACTGGCTGTGTGTTCTTGTTAGTATAAAGGAGAGAGGGAGAGACAGAGAATTCTTACCAAGGTGGAAACTCAAACTACAGAGACAGGTGAGTAAAAACCAGAAAGCTAGAAAGTAAAGATGACTCAGGAGACAGCTGTAAGTCTGGCCAAAGTCAGAGACAGGGCAGGACAGCAGGAAGGAAGGGGGACCCTGGGGAGAGGGAGAGGTGGCCTAGGGCTGGCTCTCTGGCTCCCCATCCCCCTCTGGGGGATGCATCCTGCCTGCTCACCCTGGCCTGTGAGGTCCCAAAAACCTAGGAGAATATCTCCTTCCCTCTGTTCCCCTGTGTCAGTGGGCCCAGGGCAGTCACACACCCTCAGAGGGCAGGAGCTGGTCAGGAACTGGAATGGCTAACCTCCCCCAGCAGGAAAGTTGTCTGCTGGGCAAGGATTAACTGAGATAAAATATACCACACCTGGCACACAATAACACTAGAAAATGTTAAGGCCCAACTTTCTTTCCCACCCTTGCACCATCCATGCAAACCTTTCTCTGGTCACTTGTAGAAAAGCTGGGAGTCTACAAAGGTCCTCCCTGGTGCTAGGTTCCAGGGAGGAGGGACGCAGAGAGGCGGCAACTCCCCTCTCACTCTCCTTGGGTGAGCACTGGATGAGAAGGGACCTCTGCCTCCTTTAGCCCTATTCATCCCCTGCCCCTTCTCTACCCAGCTTACTCTAGCACCCGGACACTCCATAATGCCCATGCGTTCCAGCAGCCTTCGTGGGCCATCTGGTTTCCCAGAGCACAGATTCTGGAGCCAGCCTAACTGGTTCCCTCCCAGTTTTCCCACTTATCAGCTGTGTGACCTTGGGCAAGTTCCTCAACTTCTCTGTGCCTCTGTTTCCTCATCTATGATTGCCCTGTCCCCTGGAGGTCCAAGGGGAAGTTTTGTTTCATCAAATGAGCTTCAAGTTTCATAAAGGTAAAGGAAGCCCGCTCATTAGACCACACTGTCTCTTAAAAATCTCTACCTTCACTTTCAGAGAGGATGATCCCATACTACAGAGGCAGAAACTGAGGTTCAGAGAAAGTTCATGCCTCGCCCAAGGCCACCAGGCAAACCTGCCTCCAGGAGCTCTCTGCCTGCATTGGGTTAATTGTACATCTGATTTCTAGGCTCTGAGACGGTCTCAAGAGATTCTGGCCCAAGGGTGACTGGGGGTGATTAGGAAAGAGGTGAGTAAGCATTTAAAATGCTCTAACAAGAGACTGGACGCCACAAAGAGATTTGTTTGCAGGGGCCAGCCCAGCTCCAACAGCATGTCTATGAGATGGTAGAATTCACATGGCCCAAAAATGGCCTGAGTCTGCATGCGCTGACCAGAGAGATCTCTAAGTTATGAGGTTACAAGAGCAAAGGAAGATATGTGTTACAACACTGCTTCTTTTCCTGTACCTTCTGTTTAATGGGTACACATGCATGCGTTATATGCTTGTATCGGCCTAACATTTTTTTCTGGCAGGTGACACAAGAAATTGTTACCTGGTTACCCTCAGATAGAGGTTGGGAAAATTGAAGGCAAGGTGGGGGAGAGTTGTTTTATTTTAAATCTTTCTCTTTTGTTTGATTTTCCTACCATGTCCAAAAAGGAAAATTATTATAAGCATACCTCACAGATATTGTGGGTTCAGTTCCAGACCACTGCAATAAAATACATGTCACAATAAAGCAAGTCACACAAATTTTTCTGTTTGGTTTCCCAGTGCATATAAAAGTTGTTTACACTATGCTGTGTTCAGTGTGTAGTAGCATTATGTCTAAAAAAGCAACATATATACCTTAATTTAAAAACACTTTGTTAAAAAAAAAAAGCTAGCTGTCACCTGACAATGCAGACTTGCCACAAACACTCAAATTTGTAAAACATGCAATATTGTGAAGTGCAATAAAGAAAAACACAATAAAACAAGGTATGCTTTCATTTTTCAAATGCCAACAGGTGTTATCTGAGCACCGGGGAATAAAAGCCATTCTGCTCTTTTTCTGTAGTGCCAAAAAAAAAAAAAAAAGGAGGTGAAATGTAAATGAGTAGGAGGTGTGCATGGTATTCTTGGGTCTCGTTGCTGGGGGCAGGGCCTGGGTGGGAACAAGAAGCTAAAGGGCCCAGAGACCTCAGAAAGGGGATGGGGGAGGGGGTGCTGTCTTGATTCTTCTTCCCCCACAATTGGCTCAGGAGGACTTTGAGAGGCCTCAGCCAGCCCTCAAAGCTTTGAGGCCCTCTCTCCCATTTGAACTAAACCTTTCAGAACCCAGAGCACAGGCTCCTTTCTTTTTAAAAAATATTTCTTTATGTATGTATTTGGCTGCACCGGCTCTTAGTTATGGCGTGCGGGATCTGTAGCTGTGACGTGTTAGATCTAGTTGCCTGATCAGGGATCGAACCTTGGCCCCCTGCACCAGAGAGTACGGAGCCTTAGCCTTTGGACCACCAGGGAAGACCCTCCTAGGTTCCTTTCTAATGAAGACAAGAACCAGGATATCTCTCTGCTTGCCTGAGGTTTACCTGCAATTTGCATGACCTACCATTGGCTATCCTGCTTTATGAATCTCTGGTCTCAGGCTTCCCTGGGGGAGCGCCCTCTGTGGACAGGTTGCCACACCCTGCTGGCCAGTCCTGGAGGACCCAGGGATCTGCTAGGGGGTTCAGTGACCCCCTGAGTCTCTCCTCAGCCCTGGCCTGTGGGGCTCCTTATTTTGCAGTCACTGCTGGCCCAGTACCATGTGTGAAAGCCTGTGGCTGCTGTCTTCATTTGCCACTGGCCAAAATACCAAGTCGTGACCATAGCCTAGTGAACAGAGACACTTTACAGGCTAAGAAACTGAGTCCAGGTTGGTAATTGACTTGCCAAGGCTAATGGTGAGCCAGTGACTGAACAGCGCCTAAGATTCAGGCATTTCTCCATCCTGGGTACTTGACCCTCAAGAGTGGACTGATAAGAAATGAAGTTAATATGATCCTAAGATTATTTGAAAAAAAAAAAAAGCCTGTATTAAAATTGACCCAGATGATCAGCATATGCCATTATGAAATTATGAATTAAAACAACAAAATACCATATATACCTGTTAGAATGGCCAAAATCTGGAATACTGACAACACCAAATGCTGGCCAGGATGTGGAACATCAAGAACTATCACGATCTCTGGTGAGAATGCAAAATGGTAGAGCACTTAGGAAGGCAGTTTGGCAGGGCTCTTTTTGGCCTTTTTTTTTTTTTTTTTTGCAGAACTAAACATACTGTTTATGATCTTGCAATCATGCTCTTTGATATTTACCAAACGAGCTGAAAACTATGTCCACACAAAAATCTGCCCACGGATGCTTGTAGCAGCTTTATTCATAATTGCCATTACCTGGAAGTAACCAAAGTGTCCTTCAGTAGGTGAATAGATAAATGAACTCTGGTAACTCCAGACAATGGACTATTACTCAGTGCTAAATGAAATGAATGATAAGCTAGGAAAAGACAGGGAGGAACCTGAAATGTGTATTTCCAAGTGAAAGAAGCCAATCGGAAAAGGCTCTATACTGTATGATTCCAACTTGATGACATTCTGGAAAAGGCAGAACTCTGGAGACAGTAGAAAGATCAGGGAGGGTTAAAGAGGAGAGAACGATGAATAAGCAGGACACAGAGGATTTTGGCGGGGGGGTTAAACTACCCTGTCTGATACTACAGTAGTGGATGCACGTCATGACACATTTGTCCAAACCCACGGAACGTACAACACCAAGAGCGAATCCTAATGTAAACTATGGGCTTTGATGATAATGTGGCGTCATGTAGGTTCATCAGTTGGAACAAACATACCACTCTGGTGGAAGATGTTGATAATGGGGGAGGCTCTGCATGTGTAGGGGCCAGGGTGGGGGGTTTGGGAGGTGGGTGGTGTGTGAGAACTCTCTTGTACTCTCTATTCAATTTTGCTGTGGATCTAAAACTGTTTAAGAAAATAAAATCTATGAAAACACAAAAGTCACCCAGGAGCAAGGGTTCTAAAAGACCCTCTCCACAATGTCTCCCGTAAGAGGACAGTGCTTCCCCGGGCACGCTTGGGTCCCTGCCAGCCAGGAGGTGGGTTGGGGGTGCTCAGTGCCTGTGCTGGGCTTCTAGCGTGGGGACTGCAGGGTGGGCAGCGCCGACTCTGCCCCTGCCACCTCCCCACATGTTTCCTGAAGGAGACTCAGAGATCCCCAACCGTTAGCCCCCTTCTCCCCAGCTTCCTGTTTGGGCTCCAGAGAGACGTTGGGCCGTTTCTGCAGCTGAACTGGGAGCCAGTTGGGCTGGTGGGAGGGAGGCCTTGCTTTGTGGGCCAGCAGGTCAGGGGGCTTTGAATTAGTTGTGGCCTCAGCTTGCGTACTCAAATCCTGACCTGCAGGCCCTTGAGAGGTCAACAAGTTCAGCCCCCTGCCTCAGAGCAGGACATATTTGGGTCCTGCAGCTGAGATCCCAAACACCACTTGGCCCCAAACAGCCCATGCAGGCAGACCTTCTTCGTGGCTAGTGTGCCTTGAGGAGTCACTTTACCTGGATGCGCCCCAGCCTCATCACCTGTGACTACCTACTCTGTAGGAGCACAGAATGACACATAACAGCTCTTATCTCTGTGGCAGGTGGGGCCCACACTTCACACGTGTCTGAAGGGAAGAAACCCTGACTTGTCCCCCCTCCCACCTGCCCCAATCTCACTGCCCTGGCACATCTGAGAGTGTCGTCCCAGCTGCAGACCTGCAGGGGTCATGGAGAACAGATGGTACAGACTGGCTCTCAGGAAGCCCCGGGCTGATCAGGCTAGAGCCACACTCGGGCAAGCATTTTCTGAGAGAGCAGCATGGGAAAGGCCAGGGAGACACTAAAGTGGCTCTGAGGTTGCTTCAGGAAAGGCTTCCTTAGGAAAGAGATTCTCAAGGCAGATGTTCAGTGATGAGTGGAGTTAGCCTGGTAGAGACAGGGTCCATTAGCAGAGGCCCAGTGCCTGGAGAAGTCCCATGGACAGAGGAGCCTGGCGGACTGCAGTCCGTGGGGTTGCAAAGAGATAGACACGGCTGAAGCAACAGCACACAGAGGCAGGCAGTCAGGTATGTGGTGCAGGCAAGACTGTGGTTAAAGAAGGTGCTGGGAGAGGAAGCCAGAGGTGGTTGCAACAGTCCAGCTAGCTAATTCCACTTCCCCTCCTCCAGTCCTGGGGGATCTAGGACTGGAACATGGCCCTCATTGCCCTGGGGTTTCAGCAGGCTAGCAGCCCTGCAGCCCTACCTCTGCACCCATGACCATCAGGTTCCGCCTGATCCGCCAGAGGCTCAGGCCACTGTCCCTACCCCACTTTGTGGCTCCAGAGTGGGTGTGGGGCCCTGGGGAGGCCAGACCTCACACCCTCAGGGCCAGGGAGTGGGGAGAAGGGAGGATGGCTGACCCACACTCCCAAAGGAAAGGAAACCGCAGCCAGGGGCGCCTGTCCTTGATGAGACCAATTGATAGCCGGAAAGGCATTGCCTCAGGCCCCCGCTGGGGTATGTTGGTAGACAGGCTTCTCTTTGGAAATGCTCCAAGAGGTGCTTTTGGAGTTGGGAGCTCTGCAAGGTGAGGACTGAGTGTGGGGTGGCCCCCAGCTTCTGTTTCTCCAGCCTCAGAAGCAGCCCACATCCCACATGAAAGTGGGATTCACTTTTACCCCTCCTCCCCACAATGTACCCTCATAAGATGAGGACCTTCCTGGGCCAGGTGCTTGGCCTCTCCATCAGACTAACAGAAGTCAGCTTTCCTTCTAAGACAGTCAGTCTTTTCCCCTTCTGTTCTCCATGTTCCCTGGCAGTTCCTGAGCCATTCTCCCCAGGTGGCATTTATGACATGCAAAAGATCTCTGCTTCTGTCCTGTGGGAGGGTAGTTCTAACCATGTCAGGCCAGACCTTCTCCCTGGGTCAGTGAGGGCTCCACAGTGAGGTGAGGCTGAGGAGGGCCTGACCGGAGGAGAGGAAGCTGGGACATAATTTGGGGAGACTAGGACGAAAATGAATTGGAGCACCTTATTCAAAAATGTAAATTCCAGGATGCCATCAATAAGAGTAGTAAACCAAGGAAGGGGGTCCTTCTAATCTGCAGGGACTTGCATAACTGCACAATAGAGCCAGAAGTGGGGGCACTCTGTGAAAAGAGGAAAGGAGGCTGGAACAAGGAGCAAGGGGCAGGGAGGACTCAGACCTCCTGGACTGCCGACAACAGGGAAAGATAAGGCTAAGTTTGATGGACCAGATCCAGAAAGACCCTAAACACTCACATTTGAACTTGACCCTGAAGGTAAACACTAATGTTTCTTGAGCCCCCAGGGAACCAGGAGAGGCTGGACCAGGTGGAACAGGAGAGGGCCAATGGGAATCAATTGCCCAGTAGATGATTTCCTGGAGAAGAAATGAAGGCCCAGAGAGGGACAGAGACTTGCCTAAGGTCACCCAACCAGGGTACAGTGCCAGGTCAGAGCTCCAGCTGCCTAGAATCTCCTCTCATGTTCTGCGGGGAATAAACTGAGAACGGGTGTGCAGCGTGGGAGGCCAGGTAGCGCTGGGCCTCTGACGTCTGGTCCACCTAAAGAGCAGAACACCCCCTCCCCCAGGATGCTCCGTCTCCGTGGGTTCCACCTCCCACTCCCCCTCTTCTTCTGGCCCTGCCTCTGTGTCGCTTGTGCTCCCCCTCTGCCAGGCCCATCCTCAGTCTTCTCCATTACCTTCCCTACCTGCCCCCAACAAAGCTGGGGCACCTGAAACTGACTCATTCCGGCCTACCCCTACCCCCTGGCCTGCAGTGGTCTGCAAGTAAGTAGATGCCCAGAACAGGGGTCTCTGCCCTTGGAAGGCAGACAAGGCTCAAAAGGTTCTTCCAGGCCCCGCCCAGAATCTACTGTTTCCCCTCCCCCCATTCAGCTTGGTGTTTCTGACCCCTCTCTACTCCCTCCTGCACTCCAAAACCCGGATCCTGAGACCCAGTCTAGGCGTTTGGAAACCTCCCTGAGGCCTCTGTGCCCTGTGGGGCCCCTAAATCCGTTACTTCTCTCTGTTCTTTGGGAAAATGGAGAGCTTCCAAATCTGCCATGCAAATAGATGCAAATAAAAAGTTGAGAGCAGTCTTTTTAAAACCAGTCTCGCCCTTGGGCGGTAGCTTCCCTCCTTCCTGCCCTGCTGGATTCACCTAAATTTGTGAGTGTTTGTCAGTGACTGTGTGTGTGTTTGAGAGAAAAAGTCAGAGGCAGAAACGCAGTGCTCACGAACAGCAGGGTGGAGACGGGCCTCTGAACCTGGGTGAAGGGGCGGGGCCTGGATGAAGGGACGGGCCTTGGTGAAGAGGCGGGGCCTTGGCGGCACTTCCCTGCCCACAGGGTAGCCCTTGTCAAAGGGTGTATGTTGCGGGAGGTGGGAGATGGGAATATTGCATGTGGCTAAGTTTCCTGGGGTTCTTCAGGGTCACTGTCAAGGGTGGGGGAAGGCAGAGTCTCGAGGTGGGGGCAGTGGCCTGGTGGGAGAGCTAGGGCAGAGGGAAGCCGGATGGGGCTGCCAGGGTGGCCTGGGGGGAGGGGTTCTGCTTTGAGCCTCATATAGAGGCTGTAACTCCCAAAGGAAACCTGCCCAGGCCTGGCCTGCAGGCCCCCATTAGTGCCAGGCCGAGGCCATGGTACACTCGGTGCCACTGCCACCCTGAAGAACTCATGTGGAAGGTAAGGTCCTTGACCTCCGGTGGCCTCGGTTTCCTCATTTGTAAACATAAGTGACGGTGTGAGGAAACCGCTGTGCAATGCTGATTCGAAGCAGCCTGGGTCTGGTATGATGGTTTACAACCTGCAGAAAGAAGGAAGGTGGTAAATCCTTCTAGAAGTCTCTGTGAGAACCTTTGCAAATTTAGGAGGGACTTGGAAATAAATCCCCATCTGAAGTTCCTGAATCTCTGTGCGGAGTTTCCTTGGGTCACATCCTCAGATCATAGGAAACAAGGGGTGTATTTGCTGGGAAGAGTCCCACATGGGAAAACTCTTTGGGATTGAGTACAAGTATCAATATGGGTGAAAGGTAAAAGGAAGGAAGGACTGGTTTGAAGAACTGAATTCGGGGTTCCCTGCTAGGTTCTTTTAAACTTTGTATGACTTTTGGGTCAGGCAAGCCAACCTCTTGCCACTTTCTAGCTGTTTAACCTCACCCAGCCTCAGTTTCCCCATCTGTAAAATGGGGGTGATCATGTCTGTCCCCAGGCTTGCAGTGGGAATGCAGTTCTGCAGGATACACAGAGAGGGTAGTCCAAGGCCACATGGGTGTTCAGCAGGCAAACTGGGGCTTCCCCCTAAGCAAAAACCGAGAGCTTTCAGAACCATTATTACTTGAGTAGAGAATTTAGTTTTTTCTAGAAAAAGACTGAGTGAGCCCTGTGTCATCCTGTCTGTGGTTCCTGCCATGGAGAGGCTGACCATGGGCTTCGGTGTGATACAGCTGTCCCCGCCCTCTGCCTTTGGAGGACCACATGGGCTGCACGGTTGAACTTCAAAGGACAATTCCAACAGATGCAGCCAGCTTCCTGCAGCTGTAGGCAACAGCCACGCCAGCCTGAATCAGCCAGGGCTGAGGGAAGCTGGGGGAGCAAGGTCCAGGACAACCTAGACCTAAGTCAGTCTCAGAGACTTCCTGTAGGGGGCTGGCCCCCAGATCCTCCCTGGGGAAAAGAAGAGCTTGACTGCGGAGGGTCCCTCTCTTTTGTGATTTCTTCAGTGAAATAAATCCTTGTGGCCTGGGGTGTCGGGGTCTAGGAAGCATAGATTCAGAGAGGTCTCTAGGTGGAGGAAGGACTTAGGCAAGGAGATAAGAACACTGATAAACCGGATCACACAGGGGAATGCAACCTTCTGACCCTGCAGTCTCCAGAAACAGAGCAGTTAGCTTAAGGCAAGCCTGCCTCTTCTAGAAAGCCCACCAGGACTGCTTTCAGCAGTGTGGCTTGCAGCTGTCAAGCTACAGGAAAACTTCTTGGGTCTGTGCTGTGGGTATGGGAGAGGGCTTGGATGAGCAGAAGCTGGGTTAGGGACAGGGCCAGGGCCAGGGTGGCTGCATGGGGAGGTGATGACCAGAGCAAGGGGCTTATAGGACCTGTGCGAGGCTGGCCCACAGCAGGTGGGAGGTATTTTTAGGTAGGCTCAGGTGCAGACAGAGACGTTACGCCATGGCCCGACAGGTGGTTAATATTAATCCCTTCCTTAATCATTAACTCCGGGGCTGGCTGGAGAGGAACAGGGCTGTTGTCAAATCAGTAACCACGGGCTGGGAGCAATGTCCACTGAACTCGCGGCCCCTCCTGCAGCTGGGAGTGCTGGCTGGGTGGGGTTGTCCCTGGCGGTGGTCCCTGGTTCATCTTCCAGCAGTGACCTCAGGACACAGAGAAGTTACAGGAGGTCAGGAAGAACCCCCTCCAAGCTGGGGATTGCCCTCTGACCCCAGGCGCTTACTGGTAGGGAGGGGCTGGGAGCGCGAGGTGGGGGGTGGGATGCGGTGTTCATTCAGGTGTGAGGTTTCTAGACCCTGCTTCCAGGCTGAGTGACCTTGGATGAGTCATGAAACGGCCCCTCTGAGCTTCAGTTTCATCATCTGCTCACTGTGGATAAGTATTCTTATCTTAAAGGGTGGTCATGAGATTTGAATGAGATATGGGTGTACAAGGAAGTACTCTGTAAGCTGAACACTGAGACAGCAAATAAGTTAGAGAAAGGATGGATGGAAAGATACAGTAAAAGAGCTCAGAGCTGAAAGAGGAAAGCTAGTGGGCTCTAGTTTCCAGTCACTTGTGTTTCTTTTCAATACAGTTGGCTTTAATTCAGGTCAGGAGTGTGTACTGGGCAAGGCAGTGTCCCCTGTCCTAAGCTGGACTTTGGGGTAATTTGAAAGGAGTCAGCCTCGCCCCCAGAGAGCAAGGGTGACCAAGCTCCAAGCCTGAACCAGAACAAGATGAACAGTGTTGGTAATGTAGGTCAGCAGGTCAGGGCTGCGGGTCAGCTGGGAGGGGAAGGGAGAGGACAGTGTGAGCTGGAGGGTCAGAACAGGCTTCAGGGGTGAGGCGGGCAGGGGCATACCCTTAGGGATGAGTAGGAGTTGGGTTATGTAGGGGAGGGAGGGCTCCTGAATACCTGCTCACCTGTACCCAGAGCATTCACGCATATAAGCAGACTGTGCAAGGACATACATAAATCACATTTACACACCCACACATACAAATTGATTCACAGTCACCCATGGCATGTACACACATACACACACACTCACAGAGGCACACCCCCTTGGGCACGTGTGCGCCTCCTCTCCCTGCCTCAGCCCTGAGACCTTCCAGCTAGTTCAGTACATCTGAGCCTGGCTGACACCCACCAGAGGACTGAAGCCTTCAGTGTACATCCGAAAGCAGGCAGCAAACTACCCATAAAGCAGTAATTTTTCCTGTGTTCCCTCCTTCAGCTGAATTTTTAAGACTGAATTTCATCATTTATCAAAAGAGAAAATAAGCAAAATAACTGGTCTTGAGTGAAATATTATACTTTTATATAGAAATAAAAATTATATTGGGATTATTTATTCAGCATGAAACTTAATATCATATATTAATTAATATAATATTGTGTGTACTTGTATGCTGTCGCTTCAGTTGTGTCCAACTCTTTGTGACCCTATGGACTGTAGCCCGCCAGGCCCCTCTGTCCATTGGATTCTCCAGGCAAGAATATTTGAGTGGGTTGCCATGCCCTCCTCCAGGCGATCTTCCTAACCCAGGGATCAAACCTGCATCTCTTGTATCTCCTGCATTGGCAAACAGGTTCTTATTGTATATTAATATACAATGTGCATATTGTAGCAAATATTTCTATAAATTTTCACAAGCTCAGTTATTGTCCTGCCTCTTCAAATTGGGAATCAATTTCATTAAAAAAAAATTTTTTTTTCTGGTCATGCCACATGGCTTGTGGGATCTTAGTTCCCTAACCAGGGTTGATCCCAGGCCCTCTGCAGTGGAAGTCTGGAGTACTAACCACTGGACTGCCAGGGAAGTCCCATAGAAAAAAATTGTTTTAAAAAAGAGGTACAGCTAGAGTCTCATGTGGATATGGGGGAGCTACGAGGCAGAAAGCTTAGAGTCGACGTGGGCATCTGGACACATCCGCCAGCTGGGACGGAAGACCAGCAGGACAAGGACAAAGGGACTAACTAGACAGGGGCAGGTCTAGGGGAAGCAGACACAGCTTCTTAGAGGAGGTGGGTATGGACTGGCCTTTAGGAAAGAAGGATTGGAGGGGCAGAGAGAGGTCCTGGGGGCTACTGGGGCTCCCAGGAGCCTATTGTCAGCCCCCCACTGGCTGTGCCATCCACATCCCATGCTCAGGCTGGGACCAGGCCCCCGGAGCCAAAAAGAAGCCAGGCAGAGACTCCTTGGAATTGGCCGTAGGGATAATAGAATTCTGTCCTTCCCTTTAGGGCTGTGTAGGAGTCTGGGGTAAAGGTCCTTCTCTGAGCTCTCTAAGTGCATACTAAGACTTGGGTGGGAAGCCAGTCCTGCATGTTCCCTGCCCCAAGGAGCTTCTATAGTGCAGTGTAGCCAAGGAGGGGCCCCTAATGGAGATATAAACACTGCTAGTGTCAGGCCATTGGTGGCTTACAGCTCAGGCTCTGGATCCAAACAACCAGAACCTAAGTTCTGCCTCTGTCCCTTTCCATCTGTGTGACCTTGGGCCTGCTACCTGACCTCTCTGTGCTTCAGTTTCTTGTCCATAACATGGGGATGATAATAGTAAAGTGCTTGATACTCGTGGTTGTTGTGAGGGTTAAATGAGACACAGGGCCTTGCCTGTGCTTGGGACATGGTAAGTCCTAAATCCGTTTAAAGGAGAATTAGCTTCTGACTCGCATATTCAGGGAAGCTTCCTGGAGGAACATTCCAGCTGGCCCTTTAGGGACCAGCAGGGTTGCCATAGATCTAGGTGAGGGAAAGGTGTCGCTTTCCTGAGGAGGAGCTGGAGCAAGCAGAAGCTAAAAAGGACATGGCATGTTTGGGGACCATGAGGAATTTTGTGTGGCCATATCCACTGCCTGGAGGATGGACAGAGGAGTGGTGGGTGGGGTTGGGAGTAGTCAGGGAAGGTTTGGAATGTCCAGTTATCCTGGAGCAATGGGAACTCAGGAAGGCTAAAAGTGCGACCCTGACAACACTTAAGGCTGAGTTCTGGCAGCAAAGATCAGGTTTTGTTGCCAGGGAAAAACCCAGGCAGGAGGACTTCTGGGGGTAAGAGCCCTGAAGGAGGCGGGTCTCAAGGCCCTGGGCCTGGGTGACTTGGGAGGACGGCCTGAGACCACTGGGGACGTGGGGGTGCTGAATCTTCATCTGTGTGTCTTTCACCCCGCTTAGGCTCAGAGTGTAAGTCTGAGTCCCTGGAGCTCCATCGCAGAAGCCTTTGGGCACGTTCTCTGAAGCTCTTACAGTCCCTGCATTCTATAGGTCTGGCCCAGAAACCTTGGGCAAGTCACAGCATTTGTCTTGCTTCCATTTTCCCATCTGTCATGTGAATATAGGCATTCCCGTCCACCCTGGGATGTAGCAGCCCCAGGGGGATGCTTTGCTGCTTTTCTGGCCAAGGTCAGGCAAGCAAGAAGGTTCAGGGCAGTGTAAGACCCAGGCCACAGCTTCCCCTCTGTCTTGCCAGGGTGGCCCCTCAGCTTATCTGAGTCAGGGCAGATGGACGAGGAGGAGATACTCCTTCAGGCAGCCAGATAGTGTGAGGAGGTGATAAAGGGCACAGGCCCAGAAACCGACTTTGAGAGGGTGGGACAGTGAGGCTCCCGCTTCCCTGACCCCTTGCCCCACCCCCATGCACCCTCCAGGCCAGCTGGGTACAGCCCAGCCTTCCACCATTCCCCCCACCCTCCCACCCCACCATGGGGCAGGAGGAGGGGGAGGAGGCCACAGGAACTGACCTTGGAAGGTTGTTGGTGGCCTTTGGACACTGTCTCAGGGGACCGATGGGGACAGAGGCCAGACTATGAGGGAAAGAGAGGGTGACCACCCTGTCCTTCCTAGTTTTAACATTGAAAACCCATCCTCAGAAAGTCCTCAGTCCTGAGCAAATCAAGATGGTTTGCCTGAGTCTGTCCAGCTTTTTAAACTGAAAGTCCCCCCAGTCCCAGGGAAACCAAGACAGTTGGTCACCCTAGTAGAAAACAGTAAGTCTTAGCAAGAGTGACTAGAATGGGGAAGTAGACAGCTCTTTTCTGAGTTTCCACAGCCCTGATTCTTTTCTTTTTTTTTTTTAATTGAGGTAACATTGGTTTCTAACATTACATTTCATATACTTCTGTATGTATTATGGTGTGCTTACCACCAAAAATTTCATTTCCATCTGTCACCATACACTTGATCCCCTTTTCCATTTTTCCCTCCCATCTCCCTCCACTCCTTCCCCTATGATAACCACTGTTGGGTTCTCTGTATCTATGTGTTTATTTCTCTTTGGTTTGTTCACTTATTTTGCTTGTTTTTTATATTCCACATATGAATCAAATCATATGGTGCTTGTCTTTCTCTGCATGACTTATTTCACTTAGCGTAATACTCTCGAGGTCCATCCATGGTATCACAAGCGGCAAGATTTCACTGTTGATGGCTGAGTAGTATTCTACTCTGTGTGTGTGTGTGTGTGTGTGTGTGTGTCTTTTTTATACACATCTTCTTTATCCATTCATCTGTCAATGGGCACTGAGGTTGGCTTCATATCTTGGCTATATAAATGGTGCAATGAACATAGAGGTGCATATATCTTTTTGAATTAGTGTTTTCGTATTCTTTGGTTATATGCCCAGAAGTGGGATAGCTGGATCATATGATAGGAAAATCCCATGGATGGAGGAGCCTGGTGGGCTTCAGTCCATGGGGTCATGAAGGGTCAGACACGACTGAGCGACTTCACTTTCACTTTTCACCTTCATGCATTGGAGAAGGAAATGGCAACCCACTCCAGTGTTCTTGCCTGGAGAATCCCAGGGATGGGGGAGCCTCGTAAGCTGCCATCTCTGGGGTCACACAGAGTTGGACATGACTGAAGAGACTTAGCAGCAGCAGCAGCAGCATGATAGTTCTATTCTTAATTCTTTGAGGAATCTCCCTCATGTTTTCCATAATGGCTGCACCAATTTACATTCCCACCAAGAATGTAGGAGTGTATTTACATTCTCCACATCCTCACCAACACTTACTATTTCTTTCTGTAGCCCCATGTAGTAACCATGGCTACCTGTCCTCGATGCACGCCTTGGGTGAGAGAACCACTCAGGTTGTATTTCCAGTGGATGGATCTGGAAGTCTGGAGCTGCTTCATTAGAGGGCTTCTTTGCCAGGCTGAGGCTACGAGGGAGGGGTGGACAGTTCACATGAGAATCTTTGATGTTGGCTGCTCTGCCCACCAGGAGCCTTCAGAGATAGAAAAGTGGCTTGGGATGGGTTGTGTGCCTCACAGCTTGGTACTCTGGTGAGTGAGATGTTACGATACTGCAGAGGGAACCAGCAGCCAGATCTCTGGGATCAAGAATTGCTGAAAATCCAAAGTTATGGTGCCTGCCTGGCTTTGGGGGTCCAGTCACAATGCTCTGCTCAGAGCCTCCACTCCTGCCTACCTCTCAGGCTCTCTCACTTGGCCCTGTCCTGTGTGGGCCTCTGAGACTCGAACAGGTTCTGGAGACAGGCCAGGAAAACTGTTGGGTGCACAGGAGGACAGTCAAGGTCTCCTCCCAAGAGAGGACTTGGAACAGGACAGGGGTGTCAGGCGGGTGGTTTTCTGCTGCCTTCAGTTCAGGCTGAGGCCTCCCTGCCTCGGGGCTTGGTTTTATCTCATACTCACCTGCAATGCGGGAGATGCAGGTTTGATCCCTGGGTCGGGAAGATCCCCTGGAGGAGGACATGGCAACCGACTCCAGTATTCTTGCCTGGAGAATCCCATGGACAGAGAAGTCTGGCGGGCTACAGTCCATGGAATCGCAAAGAGTCAGACATAACTGAGAGACTAATACTTTCGCTTCACCGTCACCCTGGAAAAAGGATAGAGTTTCCTTTTTCCAACCTGGGACCTGGAAATCCCAGAGACCCTTCTCCCTAGCACCTCTGTCCTTAGAGCAGCACTGGCTGGTCAACATGCAACCAAAGCCTGATGGGGCTGATGAGAGCAGGGCCTGGGAGACACAATAGGTCACCTGAAGAGAAAGGCCTGTGGGGAGATGGGTGAAAGGGACGGGAGAGGAAAATGGTGCCCAAAGAGCCCCGTAAGACATCTCCCTGTCTACTGGCTCAGCTAGAGAAGATTCTGACACACTTCATGGGCCCTGGGGAAGTGTCTGAACCAGATACCCACAGAACAACTATTTCTAGACTTGATGGAAAAATCTATACCACTTCCCCTTCTGAGGATCCCTGAGTTGGTTGGGTGGGTGCAATCTGTTAGTGAAGTCAGCTGTGGTCTTGCTTTTAACATCAAGGTTGGCAAATGGGCCAAACTGAGCTGACCGTGTCCTAACTCTAGGCTTGCTTGCTTCCAGAAAGTTGTCTTCCCTGCCTGTCTGCTCCCTCAGCGCCACCAGAGGTGAGGGCCTTCTCAGAGCTCACCTCATTTTACCTGTATCAGGCCCTATTGCTTTCACTATATTCACTTATCCAGCACTTTTCTGAGTTGTGGTCCCTGTCTGGTCCCCTCTGAGCCCCTAGCGGCTCCCAGAGAGTATCTCAGCAGATGTCTGGAAGCTTAACATGTAGTGGGCTATGGGAGCCCCCTAACAGTGACCATGAAATTCCAGACAGGCGAGGGGCCTGGGGAAAGGAGCTGGTAAGGAAGCTGGAGGGTGGGTCCAGAGACCAGGCTAGGTTCCCTGGGGGAGAGAGAGATGGCGGGAGTCTCAGGGTGAGCCTGTTCTGGGGCCCTTTGTGTCTCAGACTCAGCCTTCTCCGCCTCCCACACAGACTCAGCCACGAGGCCAAACTGTGTGAACAAATGGTACCAATGGTCCAGGGGCCAGGACGGAATCCCCCCAGACAGGCTGGCCAAAGGGTCCCTAGGCTGACTTCCTTGGTCCGCAGGGAGCCCCAGGGAAAGGGGGCTGAGGGGCTGAAGGGAGAGGCTGGGGGCAGGGCTACCATGGGGGGTGGGGCTGAGGGGAGAGGTGCTGAGGGCAGGGGAGCCAGGCCTGGTTGGCCTTTGAAGGGTGGGCCTTCCTGAGGTGGACACTTTAATCGCCCCCAATTAAACCATTGCCGGAAGCTTTTAACAGCCCCATACGGCCTTTCAAGGACTGCCCTTTTGTTAGACGGCCAAGCTGTCATGTAAAAGGAGAGCAGGCTGGGGGCCTCTGACCACTCACCCCAGGCCCCAAGGCCAGCCAGCCTGAGACTCAGGCCAGCCTCTGAAGGGTCTGCTTCTTTGCGAATCAAAGGCTGAGGAACCTGCTTTGATCTGGGGGGAAACCCAGCCCTTCCTTGGCTCCCCAGATTCAGTTCCTTCACTGAGGGTGTGGGTCCTTCCAGGAAGGCTTCGCCTACACAGTTTCCAAGTCTGGGGCCAGCCGGGCTGATCCCTGGGGTCCTGGGAGTCTGCCCCTCGCTTCAAGAAGCAGATCCACTGAGATGGTGAAGACTTTCACTGCTCCTGCCTGCCTCGGGCAAGGAAACCCCGGCCCCACCTTCTCCAGCTGCTCTAAGGTCTTCTAGCCCTTGTGACAGAGTAGTCCTCAAAGGAGTGTCCTCTGGGACCCTGTCAGAAATGCAGACTTTCAGGCCCCACGCCTTTCAGACCTACTGGATCAGAATCTGGTTTTAAACAACTCCCCCAGGTGAAGTTGGAGAAATCCTGCTCTAGTATTTCATCCCCTCTCTGCATTTCCTCTCCTACTGCCCCCACCTCTGCCCCCCAAAGCAAGATCAAGTGTAGAAACGATGCTAGCCATGATAAGTTATGGACAGTAGAGCCCTCTGCTTTGCAGACTCTACGGCATATACTTTCCAGAAAGTCAGCAACAAAGCCCTTCCGGTCAACAGCAGTTTTTGGAGGACCCCAGATGGCAGGCTTCCGTTTGGTCATTTGGTTAACATCAAAACCCTCCATCCTAACTTCCACACCTGCTCCTTCATTTCATTCTCAGAACTGCCCGAGGAAGAGAAGACAAGCACCCCCATTATACAGAAGAGGAAACTGAAGCTCAGGAAGGTTTGTGAATAGGCTGGAGGTGATGGTGAAGTTGAGGGGGCGGGTAACTTGGAAAACCCTCCTGGGGTCTCCCTGCTCTTAGGTCCAGCAGGGCTGCCATCCACAGCTCTGAGGTGTGTACAGGAGTTGCGGTCCATTTCCCACTTCACTCCCCAAAAGTGTCCTGGGGGTGGGCAGGGCCCCCTGTATGGGAGGAAGCCAAGCCTCTTTCTGTTACACAAAAGCCCCCTACAGACAGGAAAAGCCTGGAGCTTCCAGAATTCCCCAATTCCTACCTCTTCCCCTTCCTCCTCACAAAAGCTGCAGGTCATCCAGCATCTATGACATGCATGCCAGTCTTCAGGCTTAGTGCTTTCTTTGTCATCGTCCCACTTAGTCCCCGAGACAAATCTCCACCACATTCTTCTGGATAAGACTCAATTCTCCTGCTTCTTTCCTTGAAGCTGATTCCTTGAAAACCAAACAAGGCCAGAATAATCAGATCCTGTCCAGACAAAGGTCTTCCACTGCCCACTCTGGATGAACGACCTGGCCCAGCCCGGGGAATGACAGAAGGGGCTGGTTTAGAAGAATTTCTTCAACATTCTCAGATGCTAAAATTTCAGTCCCATCTGGGGCAAGTCGTGAGTACCTAGGGATACAAAGAGGCTAAACTCCACCTCACTTTCCTGCCAAGATTCTACAGCAAGCGCAGCACTTAGAGAAGGACAGCAATCTGTAGAGGCAGATGGTGTGTTTAGAACTCCATGGGTTTGAGTGTCACCCACAGCCTGGTGGCGCCTTTTGGAGCTAACTTCTGTGAAGGATCAAAAAGTAAAAAGTTTAGGCTGTTCTCCATCACGAGTCTGCCATTGTAATGTGAAAATAACCGTCGACAACGTCTGAACAAATGGGTGTTCCTGAGCTCCAGTGAAATTTTATTAATGGACACTGAAATGTTAATTTCATGTGCCAAAATGTTATGCTTCTTTGGATTTTTTTCCCCCAATGATGCTAAAGCTGAAACTCCAGTACTTTGGCCACCTCATGCGAAGAGTTGACTCATTGGAAAAGACTCTGATGCTGGGAGGGATTGGGGGCAGGAGAAGAAGGGGACAACAGAGGATGAGTTGGCTGGATGACATCACTGACTCGATGGGCGTGAGTCTGAGTGAATTCCAGGAGCTGGTGATGGACAGGGAGGCCTGGCGTGCTGTAGTTCATGGGGTCGCAAAGAGTCAGACACGACTGATCGACTGAACTGAACTGAATCACGTAAAAATCATTCTTAGCTCTTAAGTTGCGTAAAAGCAGACAGTGGGCAGAATGTGGCCTTCAGGGTTATAGTTTGCTGGCTCCTGGTTTAGAGCAAAGGTTTTGAGGTCAGTTGTCAGTCTTGGATTCAAGTCCTGGTTATTTCACTAACCAACTGTGTGATTTGGGAAAAGTCACTTAACTTCGCTGAGCATGCTTCCTTCCTGTCGAAGGGAGATAGTGGAGCCTGTCTTTCAGGGAGTAGGTAAGATGAAGCATATGAGAGCACCTACTGACCTCAGTGACTGACATGTGGCAGGCACACCCCCAGTGTGAGTGCTGAACATTGCAGCAGACCGGTTGGAGGTCAGGGGCAGGGGACTCTGAGGCTGGAGAGGTCAGGGGGCCCTTCTAGGAGGGAGGAGGTTTGGGGTAAACTGGGCCTGAAATGATTTGAGAGGTGTGGTAACAGCAGAGGGGAAGGTTGAGAGGTCAAGCCAAAGAAACTGACTTCAACATCATTAAAAAGTCTACAAATAACAAATGCTGGAGAGGGTGTGGAGAATAGGGAACCCTCCCAAACTGTTGGGAACATAAACTGGTGGTAGACATTATGGAGGACAGTATAGAAGTTCCTTAAAAAACTCAAAATAGAGTTGCCACATGATTCAGCAGTCCTACTCCTGGATATAGATTCAGAGAAAAGTACAAGTTGAAAAGATAATGCACCCCCAGTGTTCATTGCAGCACTGTTCACAATAGCTAAGACTTGGAAGCAACCTGAATGTCCACTGACAGAGAAATGGCTAAAGAAGATGTGGTATATATATACAATGGAATATTACTCAGCCATTAAAAAAATGAAATAATGCTATTTGCAGCAACATGGATAGACCTAGAGATTGTCATATTAAGTGAAGTGAGTCAGAAGGAGAAAGGCATATACCATGTGATATCACTTATCTGTAGAATATAAAATATGAACTTATTTGCAAAACAGACTCACAGACATAGAAAACCGACTTACAAACCAAAGAGGAAAGAGAGTGGGGAAGAACAAGCTGGCAGTTTGGGATTAGCAGATACAAACTTCTATATATAAAATAGATAAACAAAGCCCTACTGTATAGCAAAGGGAACTATATTGAATATCCTGTAGTAAATCATAATGAAAAAGAATATGTAAAAAAGGATTGGCTTCAATCCTAGGGTCTGGGATGGCCACTGAAGGCCCTGAAAAGGAAATCCTTCAAAGTAGGGTCAAGGGACTTCCCTGGTGGTTCAGTGGCTAAGACACTGAGCTCTCAGGAGTGGGCCTGGGTTTGATCCCTGCTCAGGGAACTAGATCCCACATGCTGTAACTAAGACCTGGTGCAGCCAAATAAATAAATAAATATTAGAAAAAAAAATGGGGCCAAGGGGAGGCCCATCTGCAAGGACTGCTCTGGCCTGGGGCAGGGGGTGGTGTGTGTGGGGTGTGGGGGCAGGGTAAAGGAAGGAGGAAGCCTGTAGGGGAAACACCAGGGACATGTGATGAGGTTATTGCTGAGTCCAGGTGAGTGGGAGCTGTGGGGTGGAGGGTAGGGGGTTAGCAAGGGAGTGTCAAGGATCAATTGGTGGTAACATAGCCGGGTGTTGTGTTTCATTTTTAGTCACCTGCGGGTACTAATTAGCCCCCTTTCTTGACTGCAAGCTCATTTCCAGGTTAATAATTTGGACTGCCTTTTGTTTTTGCTGACCTAGCAGTCTTCCTTCCCCTCCCCCACCCCTTCCTCCATGACAATGCCACAATGTTATTGTAAATGCCAGTCCCTTTGTTCCTCCACACTGAGCCACTGGGCGGGGCGGTGGGGGGGTGGTGCCCAAAGTGGAACCATGGTGATTCCTTCCCTGAGATTCTGTTACTTTGGGATCAGAATATAAGTCCCTCTCTGGAGGAGGGAGCATCAAGACATGAAATGCAGACAGGGTCAGCAGCTGCACGCCCCTTCACAGGAAAGAAGTTGTACCCAACAGGAAGCAGAGCTAGAGGTCCCTCCAAAGGACCTCGGTTTGGCCCTTTGTGCTGTGGCTTAGTGATTCAGTCCTTCCCCTGATTGTAGGAGATATCCCGAATCCTTTGAAGAAACTCTTTTTCTAAAACTAGTTTGAGATTCTATCACTTGCAAATGAAGAGAATTACCAACCAAATCCCTCGAAGCTTTCCTGCTCAGAGTCTGTTGTACTTGTGCTGTGTGCGAGGTGCCGGGGAAAGAGCCTTACATCCATGACTTAATATAATCCTCAGTTATGCTGTGAGCGTTGGGTATTATTACCTCCACTTTAGAGATGATAAACCTGGGGCTCCGTTTCACTTGACATTTACATGGGGTGCACCTCAGGTCTTTGGCCTGGTCCTCTGACTGTCATAGGTTACTCTCTCTCAGGCAATCTTATCCATTCCTATGCCGATTCCATTTTTACAATTTCCAGTTCTCAATCTGGACCTCTCTTTTAAACTCAAGTCTGAAATATCCAGCCTCTACTTGATATAGGTATTTCAAACAAAGATCTCTAAAACTAGACTTCTGTTATCCCCCTCCCATGCAATCTGCCCCTGCTCTGGGGCTTCTTCTCTCAGTAACTAGTGCTACCCTTCACCTAGTTTACCAGGTCAGAACTTGAGCGTAATATTCGATACCATCTCCTTTAACCTCCATAGTCACCCTATTACCAATTCCTATTGTACCCACTCCTTAAGCATGTCGTGACTCTGCTCACTTCTCTGTTAGTCCAACCACAACCCCCTCTCCCTTGAGAGACAGCCTGCTCCTTGGTCCCTCTGATTCCATTCCAAGCCATTATCCATTGAACTGCTGGACACATTTTTGAAAGCACTCTAACTATATCCCCCACTCCTTAAAACTACCCAAAGGTTCTAGTCCAAAGCCTTTCCCAAGGTCTCTGTGGTCCCACCAGATCTAGCCCTTTCTATTCTTCAGCCTCATTGTGAACCTCTCTTTGGCTCATTCACTATAGGCTCCCTTCAGTATGAGCACCAAAGTCTTCTGATCTCAGGGCCTTTGCACTTGTTATTTCTGCTCTCTGTACAGTGTTCTTCCCCTCTTCCTTCCCCGCTGTTATTTTTCATTCCTCGATATCCTTCAGGTCCTGGCTCAAGCCACAGAAATACTGTCTCTTGAGCCCTCCATGAAATATCATTCCACTCTCTGTGAAGTGAAGTTGCTCAGTCTTGTCCGACTCTTTGTGACCCCATGAACTGTAGTCTACCAGGCTCCTCTTGTCCATGGGATTTTCCAGGCAATAGTCCTGGAGTGGATTGCCATTTGTAGCACTCATTAATTATATTACTGTATATGCATTTAATGTTTGTCTTCCTTGACAGACTATGAGTCTCTGATCTCAGGGATTGGATCTGTCTTTTTCATTGTACCTGCAGCACCCTGTACAGTGTCAGGCACAGAGCAGGGGCTCAGAAATATTTGCTGAATGAATGAGTGATAGAGGCTTGTGACCTGGAACTCACTGCTTGTAATGGAGGAGACTGGACCTCAACACCAGTCTCCAGTGCTGCTGAATTGGACTCAACTTCTTTTCCCCACTGGGGAAACCAGGAGGGAAGAGGTTCAGAAGCCCGCCTAGGTCCTTGGATTCATTACAAAGGATGCAGGAAGGAGGGGTGGGGAGGGGTATCAATCTACTGCCAAATGGAGTCCGGCTGGAGGTAAGGAGATTCTCTGGTCTCGGGTGAGGACAGGGGTGGGGGTGGGCTAGAAGACACTCATCGATGGAGACCTGCCCCCAGCGGCCTCACACTAAGAGCTTTGTCTGTGTTGCCTCATTTAATCCCCTGCCAGCCCTGCAAGGTGGGATTATTACCTCTTGTCACAGACAAGGAAAAGAAGCTTTACAGAGAGAGTAATTAAAGTGCCCAGAGTCTCTCGGCTAGTAAGGTCGGAACCAAGATTTGAATCTGGTACTTGAGCCTAAGAAATCAGACTATTTGGGAAATTCAGCCCAGAAAAGAAAGTGGATGGACAGGTGCCCCCAGTGGACTTCAGGGAAAGTTTGCCACACAACCTCTACCCCGCCCCCACCCCTCTGCCGCCCCCGCCCTGCCCCTGCCGGCTCCATCACCCCACCCCTGTGGGCTGCCCATCCCTGGGGATTCTTTTTGAAATTCTAAAAGCTCTTGCAAACCCTCTCCATGCAGCCCCTCAGGTGGCCAGACCCTCTCCAGGCTGGCGCCTGCCTCCCCTGAGGATTTCCCCTGCACAGCTTCCATTTGAAAAGGAGCGTGGGGCCCCAGTGCCTACCTGCTGGGGCCCATCCGTGCCCTCTGTTCAGGGATGCAAAGTAAAGAAGCTTGGCTCACTGAGGGGAGTGAGTGGGAGATGGTGGGCACAGGGGGCTGGGAAATGCCCTTAGAGCCTGGATTAGGGTGTTCATTATTATAGACCTGCCCCCCACCCTGATTTAACACCACTTATATAGAGCTTTTTTTTCCCTTTAAATAGTATTTATATAGCCCACTTGGGCTTCCCTGGTGGCTCAGTGGTAAAGAATCCATCTGCCAATGCCGGAGAGGAAGGTTCAATCCCTGGGTCTGGAAGATTCCCTGGAGAAGGAAATAGCAACCCACTCCAGTATTGTTTGTGAAATTCCATGGACAGAGGAGCCTAACAGGCTCACAACAGAGCCAGACACGACCAAACAATAATGACATATAGCCCATTTTAAATATGAACTCATCAATGCTCAGAACAACTCTGAAATAGGTACTGGTATCCCAATATTTTATAGACTGGGGAGGTCGAAGCAGATAGGGTTGGTGACTTGCCCAAGGCCACCCACAGTAAGTGGCAGGTGGAGCTGGGATTTGAATGCAGGCACCAGTCTCTGGATACTACCATCTGAAATCCCTCCCCTTTGCAGAGGAACCTGTCAGGGGAGAGGAATCTCTCTGGTCTCCAGAGATAACAGCCCCTTCTCTTCTCACGTGTCCAGAGACAAGTGTGTTTACTTCAGGTTAGCAAGTGGCTGCCCCAAACAAAGGGGATGCAGACAGAGATAACCCAATCACCCCAGGCCTGCCTGGGCCGTTAGAAGGGCAGGGATTGAACCCAGCCTGCTTTGAGGCTGGACTTCGAGAAACTGCCAGGGCCAGGGCCTGGCCGCCTGTTTGTTGCAAAACAATGAGTCAGCCTGGCAGGGAGGGGTGTGGGAGGATGGGGGGATGGGGGTAGAGGGGCCCCTAGCCCTGCCTCTGGCCTTTACCAGGGTAAATTCTGCACACCCCCCACCCTCCTAGCCCTTAGAAGGTTGACCAGTTTCCTTTTTTCTTGTTTGGATGAGTTAGGAAAAGTATTGAAAAATAGAAAGTGCCCTAGACAGGAAAACACTCTGAAAGCTGAAACCTGCCTGCTGAGGCCAACACCCCACTGGGGAGTGGTCAGCCAGCCAGGAGTCCATCCCTGGCCTCCTTCCCAGGCACTGCCCCATGGTGGCACCTTAAGCCCTGGGCAGGAGAGAAGAGAACTTGGAAGTCCAGGGATGAGTGGTGACTAGTTCAAGGTCACAGCTGTGCTGATGGCTGGGAGGGAGGGTGAGCAGATCCTGCGAGGGCTCCTGGGGGCCAGGTTACTGGACGGGAAGAGCCTGAAAACAGAGACCTCCTTTTTTTCAGTTGGGCTTGCCAAGGGACCCTGCTCTTCCATCCTCATGTGGGGAGAGCGCTTCACCTGGGGCACATCAGGATATGGGGCAACTCTCTACTCTAGCTGTCACTGGTTAAGCCAGCATGGTTGCCCCTGAGGGATCCCATTTAGCCACAAGCTCTTTCATTCCTCTCCTGGCCCTGCCCCTTCTACCTTGGGGCTCCTCCCTCCTACTTATTCAAGAAAGACAGTGCTTTCCCCTTGTTAGAATGGGACAGAGGGGATTTGCTCAAGGTCACAGAATAAATCCTTCAATTTATTCATCAAAACATTGGACTGGTGTTGAGCCAGAATTGGCAGGGGGTGAGATGGGGCACAGTCTCTTGGAAGCCAGTTGCCTAAACCAAGAACTGATCAGGACATATCTACCATGCTTGCAGCAGGGACACAGAGGGGCCTGACCCAACGTGAGAACCAGGGAAGGCTTCCTGGAGGAGGTAAGACAGAGTAGGTCTTAAAGACGGAGCAGGAGTGTGCTAGGGCCAGGGATGGCAGAGGAGGGTGTTCTGGGCTAGAGAGAAATCAAATCTGCCAGCTCTGGGCCCACTTTCTAAGCTCTACACCCTGGCCTACAAGCATTACTGAATTCCTGTAATGGAACAACAACAGCTAGGACCTAGGGAAGATACAGAACAATGGTGCCTGCCTTCAAGAAACTTCCTGAGTCAGTGGGAAGACAAAGAGTCCTCCTGGGAATGCTGAGGAAGACCAGCAAGTGTTGGGGGCTCTACTGTGTATCTCTATGTAGGATATATCTCATTTAACCCTCACCCAACCCCTACGAGTGGATACTGTTGGCATCCCCATCTTACACAGAGGAAACCGAGGCTTGAGAAGTATCAGTATCAGTAACTTGTCCTGCGTCACCACTTGGTAAGGGGGTAGAGCTGGAATCTAAACCCAGGGGCCTGACTGTGGAGCCTGAGCCCCCAGCCACTGCGCTCGGTGCAGCTTGGGGGAGAGAGGAAGCTGTCATAGGCTCTGTTTGGTGGGCAAGCACCACTGAAAAAAGCTTTGGAGATCAGGAAGGCATGACACAACTGTTTTGGCACCATAGCCCCAGGGGCCACTTGGAGGATGTATTAAAGGCACAAAGCAAAGGAAGAATGCAGCCTTAATGTCCAGGTGACAAAGATGAAGGGTGAGGAGGACCTGCGGGAACTGAGGAAAGCGAACACTTACAGAGGTTAGAAAGTCTGGCCTTAGCCCTGCCCTGGCCTCATCCTCAGGAAAGTCATCTTTGCTTGACCTCCTCTGACTCTCCAATGTCAGTGAAGCTCAAACAGCGGCTATCTGTCCAACAGACACAAACTGGACACCTGCTAAAAGCAGGCCTTGTCAGCCCTGGGAAACAAGAGGGAGCCCAGAATCCTGTGGTGCAATAATTCCCCAAAAGTTAGCGGTGTTACCTGAGTTCTTCCTCCTACCCTCACACATCTTCAAGAGGAGCTGAGTTTCCATTTAGACACTTCTCGAATGGTTTAGGCACAATCCTCTCCCTACCACCTTCTCTCCCAGGTCTCCAGGAGATCCTGAGACTCATCTGTCCCCTTACACTTTCCACAGGACCAAGTACCGTATGGAGTACAATACTAAGTACTCATTTAGTACTTGCTGAGACTAGTGAGTCTCAGTGAGGAAAAGCTCTTCTCCAACTACCCTCTGACCTTGAAACTAGATCACAACTCCTTAATCTATCCAGTTTCCAAAAGGCGCTTTTGGTCCCAGAGTTGCTGTCAAAGAGTGAAGCTGACTGATGGGCCAATTCTGTGAGATCAAGTCCCTCAGTGAGGATGACACTGCTGAGCCTTTAAGGCCACCTTGTATGCAGGGGGCAGACCTCTGAAGCTGTCAGTCACCCCAGATGAGCCAATCAGCACAAGATATCTGGAACTGCAAGCTGAACTAGGGAATGAATGGGAGGGCTCAGGCTAGGGTAAGTATGTGTGTCCTACAGTACCGTGAACTGAAGGCTACTCCAGGCATTGATTGTTGTGGCCACTAACAATCAAAGGCAAGTTGGCTATAGGGAGAACAGAACCTTGTGAGGTATCACTGCTCTATGGAGACTTCAGAGAAGTCAGCTCAGAAGAGAGAAATGGGGCAGGCCTGGGGGCCCTGAGTGGGAAGTGGCCATGGGAGGTGGCCCGTGCTGGTTTGTATTTTAGGGAGGGGGTGTTTTTATTTCCTTTTTGCCCTTCTTTAGGATTTACTAAAGCCCTCTGGGAAGTTTCAACTGCCTCTGCTGTGTCAGTGTGTGTGATCTTGGGTGGTGAGATGACCAGTGGGGGAAGGGTTGGATAAGGACCAGGAGGTGGGGGTGCTGAAGCTTGGGTTTTTGAGAGGGCTACTCTCTCTTCCCCTCCTACACCTTGTCGGGGTAGCTGGCCTAAGGCTGGACTGGAACTATTTCTTCCTTTTATTTCTGGCAAAAGCTACAGAAGGGAGTTCCCCTTCTCTGTTTGTTTTGATTCTGTTGTTTTCTTAAAGAGAGGAAGGAAAACCATCATCACTTTTTCGGTTTTGTGAACAAAGGCAGGCAGAGAGGATGTTCGCTGGGGTAAGGGATGTGGGGGCTGGGCCTCACCTTCCCCCTCTCACTCCCCCTCCCCTTCCTTCTGGCAGCTTTGCCACCCCCACTGCCCCCAGAAGGTAGATCAGGCCCCACAGTGTGGGGTCAAGTTTAGGTACTGGCTCTGCCTTTAAATAGCTTTTCACCTCTCAGAGGTACATCTGTCAAAATGGGAGTTGTGGGATCTGCTTTATAGGATTGTTGAGGTTAAAAACAAAAGAAAATCCTAACCTGTAAAAACACAGACTGCTCCAGAAATGTCTTTCCTTTGCTTCCTTCCTTTGGGGAAAAGGGGATAGTCTATCCCTTTGGCCCAGTAGTGTGGAGTAGGGGGAATTTGCCCATTGAAAGCCCCCTCCCATATTCCTTCTAGTCACACAAAGCTTGCTTTGGGCTGAAGGAACTGCAATGCCAGCCTTATGAAAAGGCTCCTAGAAGAAACAACAGGTAAGGCTGGTACTCTTGGTTCCTAGAATTGTCCCCACCCTCTGGGAGACAGTGAAGCCCCCGAATTTCTCCTAGCCCCTTTGTCCCTCAAGCTCCAAGCCCCACTGGGTTGTAGTCCCCAGAGTCTACCCCTGCAGCCCTGGGCAGGCCCCCTTCTGTGATGCGTCTTGGGGGCTGCCCTGACCAGGCAGAAAGGGAGCCCTGCCCCACTTCTAGTCCCCTCTGGGTCCCCTGTTTGGTCTGAAACTTGGCCAGGATATGCTACCTCTCAGGCCATGGGTGTCTTCGTCTGTAAAGTGGTTTCGGAACTTTTTTTTTTTTTTTAATAAACACTCTTTTAGAGAATCGAAACATTTTGCAGACCGACTCCCTGCTTCACGTGATAGCAGTCATACTTTAAAAAAATCCTTTGATTCAGAAAAAATACAAATGATCATAAACAAATATGCATTCATTAACACTTCTAAATGAGTATGGGTTTTATCCAACAGTTTCTACATACATTTGGAACTATGTCTCCTTATGGGAAGATGTCAACTTGTAGATGGTGCCAATACCTAAGGGAGCTTGAGGCTCCCATGGTACCCCCTAGTCTATAAGGGCACAGGGAGCCTGGGGAATGACGGGTTCCTTCTTGGCCCTCCTGGGGCTGACCCAGGGGCTCAGGGACACCCTAACAATCAATCTCAGGCCCAGATGATACAGAAGCTCGGGAGTAACTGACAAAAATGCAAAGTGTGGTGGCTTTTCTCCAACACATGGTCTCTGCCTGGGCTTGACTCCTCGTTTTGCTACCAATAAGCTGTGACCTGGGCGCATGGTACTTAACCCCTGTGGGCCCCAATTTTATCATCTGTAAAAATGAAAGTCATGGTAATGTTGACTTTTCTTGAGGATTCAATGAGATAATCAATTCATGGACTTGGCACAAGGCCCAGTCAGTGCTTAATAAATATTTTCATTTTAAAACAAAAACAAATCCACAAGTACCCCTGCTTGCCTTCTTGCAATGGCTGCTGGCCATCACGTGGGCTGGTGCTGACCCCTTTGAGAATGGTCTCCTGGGCTTCCCCCACCTGTCCCCCTGGGGACAGAGCTGGGAGCGAGCCCTTCCTGCACTGTTCCCTGCCTGGCCCTTATCTACCTGAGGAGGGATTCCAGTTTCCCCTCTCATGGCTTGGCCAGGCCTCCAGGCCTCCTCCACCCCAGGCCTGGTCTCTACTCTGGGGGCCAGCGCCTCGGTTTCCCACCACATGAAGGGAAGGCACACGAAAAAGCCATAAACTCAAAAGGCTGAGAGGGATGTTTGTCAAAGCAGGACTGAGCTGCAGCCAGGGACGGGGAGGGGGGCCAGGGATGCGGAGGGGGCGTGCCAGGCCTTGAGCGGAAGCAGGCGTTTCGGGGAGAGGGGATGAGCACCCGGGGAGCTGGCTTGGGCAGGGCAGGAAGGAGGCCCATTAACACTTCGGCCGGACCGCGCTTCCTCCGGCACCTCGGCCAGGGCGGACACAGGCGCGTTTGTCCCGCTTTCACTGTGGCGCTGTGTTCGCAGCAGCCCCTGCCCCCAGCCCCAGGTGGGCGGTGTTGCCCGGGCACAAACGTCCTTTATGGATGGGCAGTGCTGGAGGAAGGCAACACCTCCGCGGACAGGGACCACCCCCCAGAATTCCGAATTGACCCTGGAGCCTCCTCCCCTGGCAAGGCTGGCACTGCAGGGAGCCTAGTCAGTGGGGGTGGAGGGGCGTGGCTTTGCCAGGGTTTGAGGGGCAATCAGGGGGTGCGTCCTAGGAGAGGAGAGGGCAGCCACAGCCCATTCCTTCCAGGTCCTGTATTGGGGGACAGTCCTCTCACCCTGATTGGTGCCACCTCCTGCGGCTGAGGTGGGGGACTTTCATCTCCTTCAGGAGTTCTTGGGGAGGGCCGTGCATTGGTGAGACCTGAGAAGAGGGAAAGCAGGCAGACTCCAACTATTTCACATCCCCCTCTCTCCCAAATCCCGTGAGGAGTGTTTTGTTTTGTTTTGTTTTGTTTTTAATAGATTTCACACCTCCCCAGTTCCACCTCCCGTGACACCGTGCAGCATTCGGGATCTTAGTTCCCCGACTAGGGATCAAACCTTCGTCCCCCTTAATCGCTGGACTGCCATGGGGCCCTGAGAAGTGGGGTCTTAATCAAGCATCCAGGGACAACCTGACCATCCCCTCCATGGAGCACAGTCCTTGAAAGCCTGGGACTGAATTCTCAGAGGGCCTCCCCCACCCCGACCCCCCCAGACCCCCCGCGCTCTTCCTACAACCAGCGGGCGACAGAAATCACACATCTCGCAGACAAACTCTCAGGCCCCACTGAACTTCCGTCCCCCATTCACACAGATCTTCAAGCCCCTGTCCACCTCCCAGACCTTTTGCTCATTTAATCCATTGACAGGTGCAGGCCTAAGCCAGCTGCCTGGCAGCGCCCCCTAGAGTTGGCCCATGGACCTGCACCCCCTGCCCGCAAAGGGAAGGTCTGACTGAACCGTTCCTCCGGAGTCCTGCAGGAGATGGGGAAGGGAGCACGGTTGCTGAGCTCTGTCCCCTGTGCACGTGACTTCAGGCTCAGCCAGGTGTGGGTAACCCCTATCAGTAGGATTCCTTGGCTTCCTTTTATATATGCAAAGGCTGAGGAGAAGAGGCCCAGCGTTCTGGGGTTTGCAGTCTGACTGGGAGCAGGGTCAGGTAGGGGGCTCACAGTGGGGGACAGACCCACATGCTGGTGGAGGGGCACCCTCCCTGTGGTGCCTGAACGGAGAGCTGCCTGGTGGTGGAGTTGGCGCCCTGTGTTCTCTCTGCTGGACTCTGCAGGGTGGGTGACCCCTGGGGCTAGAGAGAACAAGGCCCTGCCTCCCTTTCCCTGTCTCCTGAAGACCCCTGTGAATGTGACACTGCTCTGACCAAGGCCACCAGCACTGACTTGGTTTATCTCTGACCCTCTGAGATCCAGGCTGAGGGAGGTGTGAATGGGGGCAGCATCACTGGCCTTGGTCTCAAACCCACTGTTTCACATCCTGCAGAGTCAGAGGCTGGGCTGGCGGCCCACACACAGACACCCCCAACGCCTGCACAAACACAGACAGAAGGGACTTCTCCACCTGGCACCCACCTCCTCCATGACTCAGATATCCGTGCAGACACTTCTCAGGCACTCACAGCATGCCTCTAGGGTGCATGTCTGCACGCTCAGTCACTTAGTCGCCTCACTCTTTGCCACCCCACAGACTGTAGCTTGCCAAACTCCTGTGTCCATGGGATTTCCCAGGCAAGAATACTGGAGGGGTTGCCATTCCTCCTTCAGGGGATCTTCCCAACCCAGGGATCGAACTCCCGTCTCCTACGTTGTAGGCAGATTCTTTACCGCTGAGTCACCTGGGAATAGACACACAGCACATACTCCTATGCCTATTCCAGCAGCGATGAGCACACAGCAGCCCCCCAGCCCTGCACCCATAGAAACTTTGTTTGGACCAGAACCTCACAGACCCATGTCTATGCTGCAGCTCCCTTCACAGACGTCCCCCTCCTGATCTGTTGCACAAGTGAACTCACACAGAGACCCAGCACGTCAGAGGCTCTAGAACACCTGTGGGCACACACACACACAGACGCATCCACGCAGATGCACGTAGACACACAGACACATCCACGCAGATGCACGTATGCCTCAGCTTTTGAGCGGTGCTCCTCCCCTCCCTCAGTGCTGGATGGAAGTGTTTATGCTGATAACCACTTATTAACAGTTCATGGATTCTGAAAGGCGGTTGCATGTGTGCGGTTGCATTTGTGGGTGCATGTGCGTGAGTGTGAGAAAGAGAGAGAATCTGTAAGGTGTCGGGCAAACAGAGTGGAGAGGAAGAGAAGGAAGGAAAAGCTCTGTGACTCACTTCCAGCTAAACAATGCCACATCTCAGCCTCCGCGGCTGGGGGAGGGCACGTGTGTCAACACAGCCAGGGCCTGGCTGTGAGATGGTCAGGGAGGTGGGGACCCCATCCAAAGAGACTTGCCCTTCCCCTCTCTGCACCTGAGGGATGTGAACGCAGCGTCCCACATCACCCAACACCTGTCTTGTCTACAGCACAGTACATGAGCACATAGTCTTGTGAAGAGCGAAGACAAAGGCAATGATGCCTCAGCATGTCCCTTGTGCTTAGTCATGTCTGACTCTTTGAGACCCCATGGACTGCATCCACCAGACTCCTCTGTCAATGGGATTTTCCAAGCGACAATACTGGAGTAGGTCGCCGTTTCCTCCTCCAGGGGATCTTCCCCACCCAGGGATCAAACCTGAGTCTCCTGTGTCTCCTGCATTGCAAACAGATTCCTTACCGGCTGAGCCATCAGGGAAGCCCCTCTCTTGTCTGGGAGGCACCTACCTCCTGTTGCTTTAGCTGTACTCCTCATCTCTGACTAAAGAAAACTCCAGAGCCGGCTATGTAGCCTCACCACAATTCTGAGGTCGGACGACCCTACCACTCACAGCCTCTGCTCTACAGTGCCTCATTTGCCACCTGACTGCTCCCCTCCAGCCGCTCCAGGCCTTTCTTCCAGCCATGCCAACTGCTTGCTCCCCCACACTCATCCTCTCCATCCTTCAGGCTTTGGCTCTGTCCCTGAGCTCTTCCTCCCCCAAACCATGGTTTCTCTTCATTGTCTTTTGGATATCAGCCATCCCCCTCCCTCCTCCCAGTTCAGGCTATTTGCTTTAAAGGGCAGGCTCTAGAATGTTTTCCTCTGCTTCCAGAATCTTCTCCCCCTTCCTCCCAGCAGGGCCCTGGAAACTAGCTAGTTTCCAGCAGGGTTTTGAGAGGTGAGAAGAGTAAGGGATGATAAGGACGAACAAGGCAAGGGGATCTCTACTTGGACCTCTACTCACTAGGTAACTGGTTTCCCTCTGGATTTGCTTCTGAACAGGCCCCTCCCCATCCTGCAGCTCACACAGTCTGGGGCAGCTAGGGAGGGAGGGAGGATTTCTTACCAGGCTCCACCTGTGCCAGGACCCGAGAGCAGGGCAGGGCAAGGCCTCGACTATTGCGCACCACCAGGGACTGGGCCTGTATTAACTTTGCTTGTGAGCTCATTTACCCCCCAATAGCCTTTTGATGAGGGTCGCTCATTGGCCTCAGTTTACAATTGAGGAAGCTGAGGCTTCCAGAGGCTGGATAATTGCCCAAGTGATCCAGCTGGTAAGCGGCACAGCCCCGGAGCCTGCGCTCCCCACGTGGCACCATCCGGCTCCTTAACAGCTTTGCCTCTTGTTCCCAGTTTGTTCTGACTCTCGCTGGTCTCTGACTTTGAACTTTTATTCCACTTCATCTACTGAAACTCTGCTTGTTTCTGCCCTGTACGCACCTCTTTGCCTGACTGTACCTCCTTTAACTGGCCCCTGGAGCAGAATTAAGTCTGCCTGTGGTTGAGGATAACTCTAACTGCTACTTCATATAGGGAGCCAGGCTTAGCACACACATTTGGATGTGGAAGGCTTTTAAAAAATCTGGGTCAGAAGCTTGATGGAGAGACCTGTGCTTCCTTCTCCTGGGCACCAGCTGGGCTAGACTGGCTAGACACTCCTCATCAGCCTGTAACCTCCTTTCTGGCTCACTGTCTTACACACTCACACAAATACACACACATAGCAGACTTGCCCTCAGAGCCTGCACAATCCCCTTGCAAACAATAATGGAAAAAACAGGTAATGGACTCTGGTAAATGCATAGGGCAGACTCTCCTTGTGGTACAAACTCAAGTGTGATCCCAGCCTGCAGATAGTATGTAATTATTTGGTAATAAATCGCATTCCAACCCCAATGGTTGGAATCGCATTCTTTCCCATGCTCCTTGCCAGACCCACAATGTCTTGGTGTTGGATATGAAATATGGTTGTGATTTTCATGTCTAACCAAGTCAAGGCTGATTCCTTGATGAGTACAGTTTCCCTGGAAGATAAAGATTGACCCAGATTCTTGTGTGTTCATGCTATGGAGAAGAGTTTCCCAGGGGAGGAGAGATGAGTACCTTTAGATGAGGGAGAGGTGGATTCTCTGCCAAGGGGGATTTGGGCGGCCCAGTTGGGAGTGGCTGTTAGCGCAACTGGGAATGGACCTCAGCCACCTTGTGTGGCTTTCATGACAGAGTTAGGAACACAGGCCTGGCAGGATGGAACTTCACCACCCCCTTGAAGTGAGTGTGGCTGAGTGACCTGCTCTGAACAATGAAATGTGATTGATACATGCCACATCCAGACAGCAACAAGAACTAAGGTATGAATCCTCAAATCCCATTCTGGCTGTCATGGTAACTGTGACCAGTGATCTTGGTGGGAGCTTCCTTGGGCCTGGGTCCCTGACTGAGGACAGCGTAGCTCAGAACCCTCCTGGTGACCTACAATGCTCCTTTGGCATGAAGAAGTGAATCTTATTACAATTTTATTTTTTAAACTTATGTTTGGCTGTGCTGGATCTTTGCTGCTGCACCGGCTTTTCTCTAGCTATGATCAGGGGCGGCTGCTCTGATTGCAGCCCATGGGCTTCTCATTGTGATGACTTCTCTCGTTGCAGAGCACATGTTCTAGAGCGCGTGGGCTTCATAGTTGTGGCACGCTCGCTTGCGGTTCCTGGGCTCTAGAGCGCAGGCTCAGGAGTTGCGGCCCAGGGGCTAAGTTGCTCCGTGGCACGTGGGATCTTCCCGGATCAGGGACTGAACCTGTGTCTCCTGTATTGGTAGGCAGATTCTTTACCACTGAGCCACCAGCGAAGCCCTTGAGATGAATCTTTAAACCACTGAAATGTTGGGATGTTTGTTACTGCAGCATAAACTAGCCCACCCTGCCTGATCTGCCTATCTTACAGGGTAGATGAGAGGCTGTATATGAAGAACTTAGCCAAGTGCCCCTAAATATGCTACTTCCTCTTCCTCCTTCTCTTCCTCCTCTTTTTCTGATGTTATTTCACTTTGTATGCATTTGAGCCAAGTCACAAAAAATGACCCAGGCCCGTTAAATGTCTGGGACAGGAACGCAAAGATGAGGGGGAGGGCGGCCAGAGATGTAAGGGCTGCTAGAGATGTGAGGGCGGCTAGCGTGATGTGCTAATGCTACATTACCAGTATGAGCCAGAGCTAGGTGAGCCCAAGGCAGGGAGTGATAAATCTATTGGGGTCCTCAAAGGGGAAGTCTGAACTAGATTTTTGAGGGGCTGGTTTGATTTCTTCAGACAAAGAAAGGGCATTGTTGTTGTTTAGTCACTCAGTTATGTTCAACTCTTTTCGACCCCACAAACATCAGCCCGCAAAGGGAATGGCATGGTTTAATTGTGAGGGCAGCTGCCATGTAGCAGAGTCTGCTACACGCCAGACACTGAATTGGGCACTTCAGCCAATTCTCCCCAATTGTCAGAGCGATGACAAGATCTATGCTGCGTGCTATTGTTATGCTCATTTTCTAGATGAGAAAACTGAGGCCAGAGAGGGCAGCTGGTAAATGGCAGGCAGCACGCATGCATGTATACAGAGGTGTGGCAACTCCTGACTGGCCTTCAGTCTCGAGCCTGTCAAAGGGCCGCATGTTATAACAACTCCAGGGAGACAGATCTAAGGGCGTGATCACACTCCACTCTGTGACCTGGAGACATTTCCAAAACACGGGCTCTGGGAGGGTCACGTCACTGCTCACTAACCCGCTGCGGCTCCGCACTGTGTTCACCCTGCGAGGCCCGGCAGTCTGGCCGACTCCTTTGAGCCCCGCCTGAAAACTGTCCGTAGCAATGCCTACAGCACTGTCTGTAGCTACAGCTATTCAGGTTCCCGGGCTTCTCAGCTGTGCCTGAACATTTCCTACCATTTCTGCCTCCTGGGTTTTGCTCAAGCATTTGTTTGGAATGCCCTCTCCCTCTCGGTTCACCTGCCTGAGGCCTACCTTTCTGGCAGAGTTCAGCCTGACCTCTGCCTTCTCTCTCTGGCCCAGGAGTCCCTGCTGGAATTGAGCCTCAGGGAGTGTCAGTGGGTTTGATTTGATCAGGTTTGAATGATGGGATGAGAAAAGTTGGCTCATTGGGGTGTAGATATTTGCTAATATTTAATATGCTGTTTTCCAGTAGTGCATGTGTGTGATTGGTGGATAAGTATAAAAGTATTAAAGGTGTGTGCTGAGAGCTACTTTTCACTGATAGGAGCACTCAATCCAGCAAATCTGGAGGCCACCGCCATGTAAGACTACCACCTGAGGGAGAGATTTGCTGTTTACTGGCTGTTTGACTTAAGAAATTTACTCGACCTCTCTGAACTCAAGTTTTCCTATCTGTAAAATGGAATATCTCAGTTCCTACACATGGGGTTAGTGTGAGCTCAGTGAAATAAAGCTGCAAAGGAAATGAGTGTCTAGAGACCCAGTCTAGGGACTTCTAGGCTGCTGGTGGGATCCTGATGGGAGAGATGGAAGAAGGAGGGGCAGGTGATGTTCCTATTGATGAGGGCTCTGTGACTTGGCAGGCCGGGCTGAGACAATCCCAGTGGTGTTTGATGAAAGGCAGGAGCTCTTCTCTGTCAAGTAAATATTATAAGAAAAGGCCGTCTCCAGGGAACAGCTCCCTCCCTCGAGGGTCAAAGTCCCCAGGGGCCAGTCTGGAGGCTCCTTTTATGTGACTGTAAAGTAATTCGGGGCCTGGCAGGGTCGAGGCTGGGCGGGCACAGACGCGCAGGGCGGCATTGATGCAGTCAATGATTACCTTTTATGCCTAGCCGTAAAGGCAGGCCGCCCAGCCCCCTGGACAATGCCCCAGAGGGTGGGTACATGTGCACGCATACACACACACTCACACACACAAAACATGGCTGCTGGGCAGGAGCCCATCCTTGCCTGAGTCTCTGAGGACATCCTCAAAAGGCAAAAGGCATCTCTGTCTCCCCTGGGTGGTTCCTGGAGACCTGGCTCAGGAGCTGAGGGGGTTGGGGGTGGTAGTAAGTGGGACCCAGTGAGGTTCAAGACCCAAGAGTCCCCGGATCCTGCTCCAGGTGGTCCATGCAGGGAGCCCATGTGGTCACTCAGACTCAGGTACCATATCTCAGTGGGAAGGTGGTTCTTCTAGGCCAAGCCAAGGACCATTCCCAGTTTACAAGTGATGCAGCTGAGGTGTGGGTGCATGGCGACGTGCCCAGGGGCCTGAGGAGGGAGACAGTGGCCAGGCTGGGAGTAGGACCCTGGTCTTCTGACATCATTAGGCCAAGGGGGTCCAGGTAGAAATGTCAGTTGGGTGTCAGGAAAGGATTGGGTCACTTTTCAGAGAAGCCATGTCACCTGGGCTCAGAGGGGAGCTGGGAAGGACCTAAGGGCCTGGCCTGGAGGCTAATTATTGGGAAGAAACCAAGAAGGACCCCCTCGAATGCCCATGGGCCACATGCAGGGCCTGCCTTGCTCACACAGGCCCCTCCCATGGCCTTCGCACCCTGTCCTGATGGGTACATACCCCGCCTACCTGGAGTGGGGTGGCTGGCTATGAGGAGGCAGGGCTGGGGCATAGATGGCCAGATTAATACTCCACCTCTTGGGCTGATAAGGCCCTGGGACCTTGGTTCTGGCAATAGAAGCTGGAGGAGCAGGGGCTGCAGTCCCTGGTAGGAGCTTCTGGCAGTCTGGTTGCCCGGGGCCTCACTGCTGGGGGCCTGAGATTGCAGGTCAGGGGGCCTGGCACCACCTTCCTCTCCTGGCTAAGGGCAGAGCGCTGCACTATTGTACTGGTGGACGTGGTGGGGGGTTCATAGGCATCTCTGGGACAAGCTGTGCTGCTATCTTGAGGAAAAAGGGCTGTTTATTCACAGAGGTTATAAATGCTTCATGGAATCAGAGTGAAGTTGCTTTGAGCCTCAGCCAGAATCCTCCAATCAACCTTTGGCTCTGATAAAGATAAGCAGACCCAAGGTGATAACACACAAACCAGAAACTGTCAACAGGTGCTAATTAGGGCACTTTGGTACTGAGCCACACCCACTACACCTGACCCAGGGAGAAATCTCAGGTGGGGAGCCAGGGCTCGATCTGGGTGGGGGAAGATATGGGCTCACTGCTGTATTCGGCCTTATCGCTTTCTTGTCACCTCCTTCTTCCAAGGATTTCCCCACCCCGATTCCAATCCCCACCCCTGCCTGCCTGGCACTACATAACACGAAAGAACAAAATATATTCCAACATTGTGTAACAAAACATGACGACTGTGATGTAACATGGTGGAAAGAGTCCTGGACTGGGAGCCAAGAGACCCGACTTGTGTCTTGCTCTGTGTAACCTCGAGCCAGTCATTTCTTTTGGAATTCCACTCACCACCACTCCCACCCCGCCCTCTGCAAAATGAGGGGTAGAAATGGGGCAGTTGTGGAGTAATCCCACGCTGGAGTCCTGGCCACACAGGCCATGTCTAAAGTTCACACTTTTCTGCTGCAAGACACTGCAATCGGCGAAGCCCGCAAAACATGTCGCTGTTGCCACCCAGCCACACTGGGGTGTGTGTGACACTTGACAGAGTCACAGGTCCGTTTGCAAGAGAGGGGGCCGTGCAGAGTGCACTGAGGCGTAGACAGTTCTCAGGGCCTATGGAATCCCTGTCTATCTGAGCCAGAGGTCAGCGTGACTGCTGCCTGCTCTTGGGGCACTCGGGGGCTATTTTTAACTCAGTGCCCCTTAAATAAACATGGCATTGTGCTGCTGGCTTATTTCCCTGCCTGCCCCCAGTGTGCACACACACGCACTGAAGTGGCTGCCCAGAGGTGACCCAGTTGTAGCTAGGGCTCCCAGACTTCAGGTCCATGCTGAGCCGGCTCGAGCTGGGGTGCTTGACCAACACCCAGCCCAGATTCTATTTCCCAGCAGCAAGGCCCAACCTGAGAGCTCGGCAGGAGCTTGCCACTTTCCCCTGGGATCTGGTAGGAAAGGTGGGGACCGGGCTGGACTGGGATAGATGTAGAGAGGAGGAGGAGAGGAGGGAAGCGACCGGGGAATGGGACAAGGGCCCTGACCGACCTTCCTCTGGCCAACATCTCCAGGCAGCAAAGAGTTACCTGCCCAGCCAGCTTGCCAGGCTCAGCGCTGGGCAGTGAGGCAGGGCGATGACTCAGACCCAGGCCCGCCCACAGCTCTCACAGGGCCCTCCGCACTGGACAAGGGCAAACATCAGTGCCTCGGGGCTGAAGTAACAGCCTCAACAGAAATCACTCCAGGGGGGTAGTGGCTCTAGGCTGGGGGCAATGAGAGGAGAAGGGAAGGCCCTAGGAAGGCGGGGCCCAAAGTGAAACTTGAAAGATGGGTGGAAATAAATGCATTACTCCTTAACCTCCCTCAGCTACAGTTCCCTCAGCGGAACAATGGGTACAATTAATGGGACTTTCCTCCTGGGCTTCTTGTGAGGATTGAATAAATGAAAATATGTAAAGCTCTTAGAACAGGGCCCAGCTAATGGTCAGTGCTCAAGTGCTGACAGCTGACTTTACGTCAGGAAGACAAGTAGGCAGGGTGTGTTGAGCAGAGCCAATGGCAGGTCCATGGGGATGAAAACACAAGAAAATGGAATGCCTTGTCCTGGTGGTCCAGCGCGTCCTGGGAAACCGCTTGGAGCCACATCACGTGCCCGTGTGCTGGAGCACGAGCTGGTTCGGCCAAGGTGTGTGGATGGTCGTGAAGCCATCCATCCATTGCCAAGTCCAGACTGGGGAATGGGGTGCGGGTGGGGGGCCCAGCAAGGCAGAGCCAGGGAGGGGAATCCCCTAAGCCTGGGGACTCACTGGGGCCTGACTTCAGTTTTTGAGGGTTGAGTCAAGGGCCAAGGTTTTGTGGAATTTGGATTCTTTGTTCAAGGGGCTAGAGTAGTAGAGAGGAGACCTTGAGGAGTTGCAGAGGAATCTAGCTCTGTGTGTGTGTGTGTGTGTGTGTGTGAATGAGAGAGAGGGTTGGGCTGCAGGGCTGGCGCACAAGCAAAGGAGCTAGCCACGGAGGGAGCCAGGATTTGCACCTATTCCAGGGGTGGGGGGGGATACCCAGGCCTATACCCGGGCTTCCCTGGTGGCTCAGATTGTAAAGAATCTGCTTGCAGTGCAGAAGAGGCAGGAGACCCAAGTTTGATCCCTGGGTTAGGAAGATCCCCTGGAAAAGGAAACGGCAACCATTCCAGTATTCTTGCCTGGAGAATTCCATGGACAGAGGAGCCTGGTGGGCTACAGTCCTTGGGGTTGCAGAGAGTTGGACACGACTGAGCAACTAACATGGAGGGAACCAAAGGCGCAGGCTCTTTCCCAGGCCTCTGGCTCTGCTGTCCTGTACCAGGGGGTGCTGGGGCCTCCACGCGAGAGGAGGCTATGCCCCACACAGGCTGCTCTGGTTCAGTCCGGCACCTGCACTGTTTCATCTGTGGTCAGAGCATGGCCGGGTGTGAATGAGTGTGTGTGTGTGTGTGTGTGTGTGTGTGTGTACACGTGTGGCATTTCTAGATCAAGCAATGCTCAGAAGGTCCTGCTAAAGGTCAGGCCAGTGAGGAGTGAGGGCCTGGCCCATCCCCTCAGGCCCTGGCACCAGGACAGCGCCTTTCCACCCAGATCTGTGGACGGGCCTCTGAGTCAGGCTGAGCAAGGAGGAGCGGCCAGAGTGGCAGGCCGAGGAGTGGGTTAGTCATCTGCCCAGCGGCAGGGGTAGAGGGTGGGGCAGTGTTGCCGGGGCTTTCTGACAACAGCAGCGGAGCCAGGGGTCAGCACTCAGACTTGGATGGCTCTCCTGAGCAACCCAGGGAGGTCCCAGAGGTGTATCCGGGGCCACTCCCTGAGCACGGTCTGGGTAGATCTTTGGGGACGTGCTGCCACCCCAGGTGGCCAACAGGCCATGGGAAGGTTGCACGAGCTGTCCATGCAACCCAGGTGAACTGTCAGGGCAGGTCCGCAGCACCCAGCACAGGGCCGGGCGCTCAAGAGCACACTCGCGGGACTGAGCGAAACTGGCGGAGAAAAGTACTGGAGGCCCGGACTCTACTGAGTGGCCAGAAGCAGCCCCAGAAGACACACTGGGAAGGGGAGCGACGCTTCATGGGTCTCACAACTGCCCAGGCCTCTGCCATGGAGAAGAGGAACCGCCCTGAGGCCCCAGGGCCGTGCCACGCCTTCTGACCCGAAGATGGAGCTGCCACGGGATCCTGGGTGAGAACCTTCTCGGCTTATCCCAGTTCTGGCTGCAGAGGAAAAATCTCCCCTGAGAGGAGCTGCCTTTGAACTTTCCAAGAATGCTGACCTGGGGGTGGAATCAGGGTGGCAGTGGAGGGGAGAAGTGTAGGGTGGTATGTTCCAGAACAGACTTGGACCCAAACCAAAGGGCACTGTGTTCCCATGGACCTGATGCCTGACCGTGGAGGAACCAGGAGATCATGGATGTGCCTGGCAGCGCCAGGATGAAGCAGTACTGTGTGTGTGAGAGAGACACACATATCCACACACACACATACATACACACAGGACTGGGAATGACCTGGAATATCGTGAGTTCATGCCCCTAGTGCCAAAGGCAGCCTGGATCAAGTAATCTCAATTTTACTTTAAAAAAATTTTTAAGACATAGAATAGTCATTAAAAGTTTGGGCTTTGGAGCCAGACAGCCTGGGTCTGAATCTGGATGCCTCTATACATTCCCAGCTGCTGTGACTTTAGGTAAGTTGGTTCATCCAGTTCAAGCTCTCAGTTTCCACAGTTGTAAAGTAGGCATCAGAATAGCATCTGCCCTATAGGGTCACTGCAAGGATCATAAATAAAGTACTTAGAAACAGGTGACTCAGAGTGAACACTGTACAGGTGTGATTGGTCCTGGCTGAGGGAATGAAATGCCACGTCATTCAGTCAGTCCATACATTAATCAGTCAATCAATGTCAGGCTCAGGCCCAGGCCCAGGCCCAGGCCAGGCCAACTGAACCGAAGTGGGATGTTGCAGGGCTGCCAACCTCAGCACATCCGAAGTCCCTAGCCCTGTTGAGTTGGCAGACTGCCAGCCCTGGCATTCTCCAGCCCTGAATAAAGCCCTAGAGAAGTGCCTGGACTCCCCAAAGTGTCGGAAGGTGGAGGGAACAGGGGATTGGGAAACCCCAGCCTTAGCCTGAAGTCTCCTTCTGCGGCCTGCCGACCTCCTCTGCTCTTGCTGTAGGCCTGGACCTGGCTGACTGGCCAGTTGTGCATCTTTTCTATGGCAAGTGGGAGGTCAAGGGTGTAGGACTCATTCCATGGAGACTGTAGTGATGAGTGGGTGCTTCTATGGGTTCAAAGTCCCCAGCCCATGAACGCTCCCCACTCTGACTAGAATTCCGTAGCAGCTAGTCCATGCCAGCCTTTTCGGCACTAATTCTTAGCTGACTTATATTTATAATGATTTCATCGAGCTGGTCAGCTGGTCAGTCAATCAACAAACACTTATCAAGGCCCTACTGTGTGTCACATTATTAAACCTTAGGTATACAGAGATCTGTCTTGAATGAGAGGACAAGCATGTGGAGTCCAAGAGTGAGATGGGAAAGGGGTTCCTGGTTGTAGGAATAATGTGGATCGGAGCATATGGGAAGGAGAGAGCCCACCCAAGATGTGAGATGTTGCCAGAGAGAGGGCAAACGTGAGGAGGTGAGGCAGGAGGCAGGATTGGAGAGTGAATCAGGAAGAGCCCTGTGGGCCCGGTTTTTTCTGGAAGGAGTCATGGAAGACAAGACCTCAGATAAAGGGAGGGTGAGGAGGTGCCCTGGACAGTCCACCAGGTTGGTCCAGAAGCTGTTCAATGAACAGGTCTAAAGACAGTGTAGCACTGGGGCATATCTGAGGGTCCAGGTGGCCCCATACATTGTAGCCCACATGATCAGCTCATTCTGTTGCTCTGTGTTTTGGTGGCGGTGGCATTTGGGGGCCTAGTGTTTGGGTGTCAGTGACGGGGTCTCCATCTGTGCATGTATTTGTGGAGCTGATTTAGCCTGTGTGTGTGTGTGTGTGTGTGTGTGTGTATGCATGGTGTGATTGGGGCATTTCCTAGCTGCTGGGGGGCAATTTTCGAAGATATGAGCCCATGGATTTGGCCCCTACCCCCTCCCTACCTGCTCAGGTGGGAACACCTGGAGGTGGTTCCTTATCTGGGCTTGTACTTGGCTGGAAGTGCATCTCCGGGCATCAGGCCAAGCAGGTGATGGCCTCCCTGGGAGGCTGGTCTGGGGAAGAGATAGGGAGTGGGGCTTGAGAGGGGGTCTTGGTGGGAAGAGCTGGCTCTTCCGGCCTTGTGGGTCTTCAGAGAGCAGTTAAGGAGATGTCCAGTGGCCATCCGCTCATTTGAGTGGACCACTTGTCCATTCATCCTTCGGTGTCTTTCCGTCCATCTGCTAGTCTATCCATTTGTCCATGCATTGGTCACCTGTCTGTCCCTGGTCCTCCCCTCCATCCGCTTGCCCCGCTCAGGCACCTTTTCCTCGAGTCTTCTGATGCAGGCTGTGAATACAAGCCCCACCTGACCCTCAGGGATCACGGCATACCTTCCTCATCCGTGGTGCTCGGTCCACCCACCGGCCTGCACTTCACCCCACGGATGTCTGAGCACAGACATGGCGCTCCTTCGTCAGCCTCGAAGTCAAAGGAGCTCAGATGCCCCTTCCAGCCCTCTTCCCAGGAGGGTCCTCCTGTCTCTCACTGTACGAGGTGCTCTCCTCCAGGGAGGCCTCCCTGAGCACCCTGCTCTCTCCCGTGTCTCCTGGCCTCACTCTGTCACACTTGCGTGCAGGCTGTGGGAAGCCCAGCCCAGGCCCTATGGGAGCAAGCCGAGGGTCCTCGATGGGGAGGTGTCACCTAAAACGGGGAGCTCCCTCAGATGAAGGGGCCAGGGAGGGCCGTGGAGCTGGTCCCATGTTCCCCCTCTTCCTAGGATGTGGCCCAGCCAGACCTCCACAATCCAGAACTCCAGCACGGTGCTGAGGCTCCCCCAGGCAGGTTTTTCCTGTAGAAAATGAGGATTCTCACATGTTCCCAGACAGGGGGTTGGAAGCTGACAATCTCTGGGATGCCCTCCCCACCACCCACCCAAGCCCTCCCCCTGGATTGGACTCTGGCTGTGGGGGATTGGCCAGGCCAAAAAAGGACAAGCCTCCTGGTGTTGCCCTCTCCAGGGCTTGTAGCACCTGAACACAGAGGCAGGGATGGAGTGAGGATGAGGGTAACTAGTTATAGAATGCGTGTGTGTGTGAGGGGAGGTGTACACACACGTTCATTTATAAAGCAGATGACTTCCCTGGTGGTCCAGTGGCTAGGACTCTGGGCTTCCAATGGATTCCATTCAATCCCTGGTCAGGAAACTAGACCCCACATGCCGCAACTAAGAGGTCACATGCCGCAATTAAGACCTAGCACAGCCAAATGAATGAATAAATAAAAATACATGTTTTAGGGACTTCCCTGGTGGTCCAGTGATAAAGCATCTAGGCTTCCACTGCAGGAGGCACAGGTTCAATCCCTGGTCAGAGAACTAAGATCCTGCATGCCATGTGGTGCAGCCAAAGAATAAAGAATAAAAAATACAGCGCAAATGTCTCCTGAGCACCTGGTGTATGTCAAGTACTGTTACAGACATTGAAGAAAGAGCAGTGGGCAAATTCAACAGGGTGCTACCCTGGAGAGGCTGGTGTTCTAGTGGGAAAGGCCTCAGGTTTGTCTGTGTCGGTGTGTGTTGGGAAATATGAGTGCAGTGAGGTTGTATGTGGACCAGGGACCCATATATAAACAGGAACAGGCCCAAGCAAGGTTCTGTGTGTGCAGACTTGGTGCATGTGTCTTGGGGGTGTCCGTGGATTCCTGGGGTCTGCACAGGCAGCTGATGTGATGCCTGTGCAGGTCCAGAACTGCATATCAGCCAGGTTGGGAGGCTGTGTGGCAGCCACACCCGGCTGACTCCCAGGCTGTGGGGCTATATTTTTAGGAGTGACAACCTATAGATCCCCCTAAATACTTACTCAGGTTCCCAGCCACTGGGGAGAGGGCACAGCTGGTCTGCAGGTGGGAGCAACCTGTCTCAGCCAGCACCTCCACCTCTCTGCCTGGTGGACCCATGCTTCTGATGGAGCAGCTTCTGGTCAAGCAGGTGGGCTGTGCCTGAGGACCCAATGGATGATCGATGGGGAATCTCAGCGCCCGTGCCCCACACCTGCAGCTCTACCTCTTATGACCCAGTAACACCCTGCTCCACCCCCCTTTGCAGGAGACCCCCCTCTGGAACCCTCTGGGAGGCCGCTGACCTACCACACCCAGCTCAGTCACCCTGAGAGGGGGACCAGGGTGGGCTGGAGGTGGGAGGAGAGGAGAGGGAGGTGGATCAGGGATGACCTCCTCTCTTACTAGATAGTCAGGGCCCTCCATCTCCGCCTCCTGCCAAAGGGCTGCTTTTCTGGCTGCAGGGGACTGTCCAGAGACACAGAGCAGTTGGGTGGCCTGTGTGTCGCTCTTTTCTGCCTCTGACCCCTCCTCCTTTTCTCCCCTTTGTGTTCCATCTCTCACGCACTCTGTCCCTTGTCATCTGAGTTAATGACACTGTGCACTGAACTCCATCTGTATGCAGGCATGGAGCCAAGTGCTGTACACACATCTCATTTAACCATCACAGTGACCCTGTGAGGTCACTGTGGTTGTCCCACTTTACACGGAGAAGGGTGAGGCCCAGAGGGACCCAAATCACCCAATGAAGAGGGTTCAGAGTAGGGGTTCAAGCCCAGGCTCAGGCACACCATTAGTAATGCTTGTCCTTGGGCTCACTCTGTTCTTCTCCTCCCAGACTTAATCTTCGTGGGAGCTGGACTGTGGCCCAGGACCCTGTCCCTGGGCTGTGGGAGGGGTGCACAGAAGGAAGAGTGGCAAACGCCACTAGGGTCCAGCTAGTGGCTGTGGGTCCAAGGCTCGGGCCCCTCCCTTGCTGCAGAACCTTCCATGGCTCCCTGTAGGCATTTGGGGGGCAAGCTCAAAGTCCTCACTGGCTGGCAAGTAGGCTTTCTTGCTCTACCACCATCTCCTCCTCCCTGACGACTCACTCTTAACCAGGTAAACACTTGCGTTCCCTCCAGTGCAGCTAAAGTGTAAGAATAGAAAAAAAGCCCCACCCAGAGTTAAATGCCTTGCTGATTTCATTTCGTTTCATCTGCCTCATGTCCCTGCAAACCAGGTCTTTTGGTGCCCTTTGTGTGAATGAGGAAACTGAGCTCAGGCATGGGTAGTACCTCGGCAGAGGAGGGTGTCACAACAGCTGGCAGAGAGCAGGAGTGGGATTCAAAACCACTCATCTGACTCCTCTGAGCCCTTCAACTCAATTGGATTTCATAGACAGTGAGTGTAACAGTGCTAAATCCTGTCCCAGAGGCTGGCGATAGACACAATATTAGGGGAGGGGGCACGTGTACACACACACACACATATGCAGGCAGGCATGCTTGCATGCATGCAAGGCATACTCAAATGGTTCTAGTGCCACTTCCTGTAGGTCCTCTCTGCCCTTTTCCCTCCAGGTTTCAGAAGGGGACAGGAGGCAGACAGGGAGGAGGAAGAGGTGCTGAATTGGTCACCTCCCTGTCTTAAAACCTTCACACTTGCAACTTAGCCCCCCAGATGGTCCCTTTCAAGGACAGAGCTCTATTTCCCTTTAAAGAAGGGCGAGAGTGGGGAAGAGCAAGACACATTTTGTTCTGATGTCTCAAGACATCATGTGGGAACAATTTGTCTCTTTTCCTCCCTATCTCTGTCCTCCCCTCTTCTTCACCCCCACCCCAGGCTGGTCCTGAGACCACAGACAGCATCACCTCCACCCTATCCTTCCCCACATGGCTCCATTACCCCATGGAGCCTTCCAGAATCCCAATGTCCAGTGCTGAGTCACTGGGCTGGGGGTGGGTTTGAAACAGGAGACAGTTTTTTATCTGTGGCAGTAAGGGGTTAGGTCCTTGGCTTGCTGAAGACTCAGATCTGATCCACTTCATTGCCTCTCCTACTTCTGTTGAGAAGGCAGCTTGTTCTTGGGTCAGAAACTCCGTAAGACTAAGACCTTGTCTGTCTGGTTCAGAGGGTTATAGGCTTTTTAAAATAAAACCACCACTGGTCCTTGACACACTTACTTTTGGAGGCCCCACCCAAATCACATGAAACATATTAAAATGCACTCTGATTCCACATTGAATGTCATTTTTTAAAAGGGTTTTTGGTTAATTATGATTGTGAAAGTATTCCATGCATTTAATTTAATGTGTTTGAATTAAAATGGACTCTAGTTTCTTGAAAAGCATCATGCATACTTGGAAATTTTTTAAAATGAGAACACCTAAACCAACAAATTGCTTTCACATGTAATGAAGTGTTTATGAGTTTTAGTTTTCAGTTAATGAACTTTTGTCAGAAGGTTTCATTTGGTCAACATTAAATTACATCATCTTAGGTTCAATTTTCTGGTCTCCAGCCCAAGAATACTGGAGTGGGTAAGCATCTGCCTGCAATGCAGGAGACCTGGGTTCGATCCCTGGGTCGGGAAGATCCCCTGGAGAAGGAAATGGCAACCCACTCCAGTATTCTTGCCTGGATAATCCCATGGACGGAGGAGCCTGGTGGGCTACAGTCCACGGGGTCACAAAGAGTCGGACACGACTGAGCGACTTCACTTTCACTTTAGGTTCAATTTTCTGGTTTGAAATTTGAAAAAATTATTGAAAAATAATTTTCAAGCCAATACATCCCCCACCCTGCCAGGTCTCAAACTTTTTTGTAGGAAGTTTTTTGAAATCTCCACGAGTCCTACGTATGTTGCCCATGTGGTTATGAAAATGAACAGCCTGGTGTACAGTGACTCCTTAAACACTGTTGAAGAGAGGTAAAGGAAAAAGAAATACAACGATTTGGAAACAGGAAAAAAATGCTAATGCCTCATAATAAAAGTGAAAGTGACAGTGGCTCATTGTGTCCAACTCTTTGCAACTCCATGGAGTATACAGTCCATGGAATTCTCTAGGCCAGAATACTGGAGTGGGTAGCCTTCCCCTTCTCCAGGAGATCTTCCCAAGCAGGGATTGAACCCAGGTCTCCTGCACTGGAGGTGGATTCTTTACCAGCTGAGCCACAAAGGAAGCCCAAGAATACTGGAGTGGGTAGCCTATCCCTTCTCCAGTGGATCTTCCTGACCCAGGAATCAAACGGGAGTCTCCTGCATTATAGGTGGATTCTTTACCAGCTGAAATATCAGGGAGTCCCTTATAATTAAAAGTGTAAATTAAAATGAGATGCTACTTTTCAGATTGGCAAAGACCAAAAGGTGGCTTTTGGTACATTTGGTATGTTTTTAGAGGACTGTTAGATGATATCTATTAAAATGCAAAGTACATGTCCCCTTTACCCCAGAAATTACTCCTCAAGGAATCTAGGCTTCTATAAATATACAACGATCTGGTAACAGACTATATGTCAACCAATTAGGACTGACATAAATGGCAGGACATTCCCACACTGGAATAGTACACAACTGTGTAAGAGTGTGCTGATATGGAACAAATACCTCACTACAGTGTTAGGTGAATTTAAAAAATCTGGGGGCAGAACAATACATAATGCATTACTGCCTTTGTGAAAAAAGAAAATCAAAACACAAGCAAGTGCATGCATGCATGTTAAGTGGCTTCAGCCGTGTTCAACTCTTTGCAATGCTAAAGAGTGCTCACCAGGCTCCAATGACCATGGGATTCTCTAGGCAAGAATACTGGAATGGGTTGCCATGCCCTCCTCCAGGGGATCTTCCCAAGCCAGGGACTGACTCGAATCTCTTATGTCTCCTGCATTGGCAGGCAGGTTCATGTATTTACATTTATGCGCTAGGAAATAACCTGGAAAGAATTGGAAGGAGACTTAGAAACTGGGAAGGATGGTTGTCCCTGAGAGTGAAACTGGGAGGGTGGAGGAGAATTACTTCTTGCTTTTGCTACTTTTTTTGTTTTTTTAACCATCAGTACATGTCTGTTTTTTTTTTTTCATGAAAAAAAAAGTAATTAACAGAAAATGTCGGTGGAATAAAAGAAATAAATGAATGACTGGATCGCAGGTGCCCCGTGGAGGAAGGAATTGCTACAAGGGGCTCCCGCCACCCTACAGAGAAGATCCGCAGGAAACGCAGAGAGTTCAGCTGTTATTTGACTGAGGGAGGAGGGGAGCAAAGGATTCCAGAGGCCTCTTCCAGGAGAACCTGAAGGAGGCAGAAGGCTGGGCAGGGGGAAAGGAGTGGTGGAGGAAGGTTGGTGGGCTTTTGTTGTGGGAAGGCTCTCCATCCATGTCCCTACCCCCTGTTCCTCCCTAGAGTGTGTATTCTATTTCAAGCCTGGAAAGTCCCAGCTCCTAGCATGATGCCTGGCATATAATCTGTGGCAATAAATAGTGGTTGACTGAATGGATGGAATCAGTCACTGGTTAATCCAGGTTACAGTGTTAGTCACTCCTGTCCCTTCTCTAAACACCGCCCCTCTGCCAAACAGCAACAACAAATGATTCTCTCAGGCCTGCCGTGTACAGCTGTGTATTGGGTTCACTGCACAACCACAAGAGGTGCCATTTTCATAGACGGGCATGTAAGTGATGCCTCCTGAAGTTGTGGGACATGGTGCACCAGTGAAACAGTTTCTTCTTCTTTCAGGCTTAGAAGAACCCCAGCCACACTGAGGGTGAGAGGGTTCAAGGAAGGGACCCTCCTAATCCAGGCACTGCAGGCCCACCCCCCGCCCTTTTGCTTTCTAATTCCTAAGGCCCCTTTCTTTGTTCCTGTCTACCTTGGATTTGAGGTGGCTTAGCCAAATCTGATCAATTACTCTGTTCCTTGACTACAGAGTTTAGGACTTACAGTATGATCTTGAGCAAGTCCCAGAACCTCTTTGGGTCTCTGTTTCCCCATCTAAGAAGTGAATAGATGTGTAGGAAGCACTTCTTTTTTCTTTTTTAAAATTGTTGAAGTGTAGTTGATTCACAGTACTGTGCTAGCTTCAGGCACATGGCAAAGTGCTTCCGGTGTGTGTGTGTGTGTGTGTGTGTGTGTGTGTGTGTATAAGCTGTGCTAGGTCTTTGTTGTGGCCCTTGGGCTTTTTGCAGCGCACAGGCTTCTGTTATGGAGCATGGGTCCTAGAGCACACAGGCTCAGTGATTGTGGGTGTGAACTTTTCTAGTTGTGGCTCACAGACTCTCTAACTGTGGCACAAAGGTTTAGTTGCCCTGAGGTATGTGGGATCTTAGTTCCTCAACCAGAAATCTAACTCGCACCCCTTGTATTGGAACGTGGATTCTTAACCACACTGGACCACCAGGGAGGTCCCTATATATATTTTTTCAGATTCTTTTCCATTATAGGTTATTACAAAACACTGGTTATGGTTCCCTATGCTATACAGTAAATCCTTGTTGCTTATCTATTTTATGTATAGTAGGGGAGCAATTCTTGATGACCCTCCTTGGCTTGATGGGACCTTATAGGGATAAAAATTTGAAGGAATACATCTTTGCAGGATGTGGCATTCTTGCAGGGGACAAATCGCCCCATCCTGCCCAGTTCTGTCTGGCCCTGCATGCCCTCTGGCCCTAAACTGAGTTCAGGGGGCAGCATCCTGAAATGCAAAGAACCTGTGTGGGGAAAAGGAGCCCAGGTTGAGTCATAACTCAGATGGTAACTGTTGTGTGCTACTGAGCAAGCCACAGCCCTGCCTGAGCCTCAGTTCCTGCCTCTGTAGAATGGGTACTTAGGCCAAATCAATGTCAAATGCTAGACTGAGTCTGTCATAGACTTTTATTTTTCTTTTGAATTTCTATAATTTTTGTTTTTTTCTTTCTGATTACAAACATCACGTATGTTCATAAAAATTCAGACAGTGCCAAGATAGGTTATGTACCAAGTGAAACCCATCCTTATTGAGAATCACTGCTAACTCACTGCTCTTTTTGGGGTGGGAAAGGAGTAACCTTTAATTCTGATATGATTTCAACTTTACAAAAAAAATGGCAAGAATAGTACAAAGACTCTGGTATAGATTTTATTCAGATTTATCGATTATTTACACCTTATCCCTTTTGCTTTATTTTTCCTCGTGTATGTGTATATAATTTCTTCCCAAACTACTTGAAACTGAGTTGAGACGGGTGCCCTTTTACCTCTAAATGCTACAGGGTGTATTTCCTAAGAACAAGGACATTCTCTTACCATGTAAGACTTACAAAACCCCTGCAGTTAACAAAATCAGGAAACAGCATTGATAAATACCATTATGTAGTCCACAGTCTATATTCAAAGTCACTTGTGTCTTTGAATGCCCTTTACACAGGCTTCCAGGGAAAGCAGAAAAATCCAGTTGATACCCTGAGGTTTTCTTAAACCTAACCTATATTTAATTTTAAGGATTGTGCTTATTCTAAAATTGCACTGTCCACTCTCCTGTTTTCTGGTTGTTTGCTGTTGTGGTGTTTAAGACGTCCCCACTTTTATAAAATGATGGTGAGGGGAGAAGTGGTGTATTCATTTGCTTTTAAAATTCTTGGCAAGATGAAAAGTGGGTGATCCTATGTTAGTCTTCAAACTTCGTTTGCAGAGATTCCCAAGGTGTGGTTCCCCAGTGCCAGTGTTTTCTGATTCCAGGTGACTCAGATCTCCATGCTTTCCTGAAGCCTGTTTAAGAATATTTTCCGAATGCTGGGAGTGTGGCAGCCGTAGACCCTGCCCTCCTGGACAGCAAATGGTCTCTCACTCAGCAGAGCACACCTTTATCCTTCCTGTGGCTCTCCAGCATCTGTTTGGAGCGTCCCCTACCTTTCGAGTCTCCCAGGGAGACAGAGCCCTCCTCCTCCTGCCCTGGAAACCAGACCTCACTTTCCCAGCCTCCTTTGCAGTTGTAGAGCAGGCACGTGACAGCTCAGCCAATGAGATGCAGCCACCTAGGAGCTCTTCTCTTAAGCAGGTCATACAAAGGAGCAGAAACGGAATGTATCTGACAAAACTGGCAGCAGCAGCAGCAGCAAGAAGAATTTTCAGAGGCAGTGGAGCCTCGGGGCCAGTTGCACTGCTGTCTTTCCTGGTCTCACCCTGTGGTGTGCTTTGGGCTGGGGTTCTGACTGTGGTCTGGTACTCCTTGGTTTCTGAGCCAGCTCAAGGAGTCTGTGAGCCTTCTGTGCTTGCAAAAGAACCACGAAATACAGAGAAGTGAGTATTATGGGAACAGAGAGGCGCTGAGGCCTGAAGTATGGACACATAGGGACTTGGTCAGCAGAGGTTCTGTAGAGTGGAAGCCACCAAGGAATCCAGTTTCCTCTTCTGGAAGGTGGATGGGTCATCTTGTCTAGGTGCTAGGTAGGGTGGCCCAAACAGGAAGTGGTGGGGGTGGGGGTAGGAGGGATGTGAGAGGAAAAAGCCTGGAGCCTGAGGATGAGGCGTATCCATGTGTGGTTGGCAGGGGGTGGAGGGGATGACTTTGTAGTAAGAGACAATTAGTCTTGCTCACATGGTTCCACTTGCCCCAGTATTTTCTGACCCTTTTCTATATCCAGGCAGTGTCTTGGTTAATAAAACAGTCTGGGGAATGAGTATTGTTATCCATATCTTACACATCAAGCAAGAGTGATACAGAAAAACGACACAACTTGTATAAGATCAGAAAAGTCGAAAGGGACTGGGCCCAAATTCAAACCTGGCTCTAACTTCTACACTGATGATCTTAAGAACCTCAACAAATGCTCAGATGAGGGAACAAAGCCTCTGCCTCAGTCCCTGAGTTTGTATATACTTCCAATGAGTACTTTAGGTAAAATATACTCCCTTTAAGTACTTGAAGCAATATAGTTGATTAATAGGATCTGGGAGCCTGGCTCACTTTGTAAATACCAATTCTTTCCTCCTCTTCCTCTACCTGTAGGAAAACAGGGCCCAATCAAATGAGCTGCAGCACACACAATTTGTTGCCTACCCAGTGGCCCTCCCACTTCCCCCCGCTCAGCACCCACTGAGCCTAGGTTGGTTTTGGGTGCCTATGCTTCTTCTTCTGTGCTCAGGTTAGTACTATGGCATTCATAGTGGCATTTTCTCCCTCGTTTGGGATAGATTCAGGCATGGAATGTGACTCCCTTCTGGCCAATGAACAGGAAGAACAGCCTTCTGGGGCCTTCTGCGAAAAATTGTCCTTGATTTTATAATGGCACACAGGGAAGTCCCTGTGGTTAGGTCCAGTGGTTAGGACTCTGCTTTCACTGCAGCAGCCTGTGTTCAATCCCTGGTCAGGGAACTAAGATTCCACAAGTAGCATGATGTAGCCCTCTCTGCAAAAAAAAGGGACACAAGAATGAGATGTTTCCTGGGATTTCGTTTTGCTGCTGTGGACATTGAAAGACAATGTGATGTCTTCAGTTCAGTTCAGTCACTCAGTCGTGTCCAACTCTTTGCAATGCCATGAACCGCAGCACGCCAGGCCGAGTTTACTCAAAGTCATGTCCATTGAGTCGGTGATGCCATCCAACCATCTCATCCTCTGTCGTCCCCTTCTCCTCCAGCCTTCAATCTTTCTCAGCATCAGGGTATTTTCAAATGCGATGTCTTGGTGGGAGCAATCATCTTGTGACTATGAGGCAAGCTAGCCAAGGACAAAGCAACTTGCTGAGAATGGTAGAGGGGAAGGAAGAGAGGAAATTAACCTCTTCTGAAGTTACTGTTCCTTTGGACTTCTTGTTCAATGAAAGAATACACCTTTGTTATTTTCTAAGCTAATGGAATAGAAGTTCTCTCTTTCTGGCCACTGAAAACATCTTTACTGATGGATGAGCCACGGGATCAAAAGAATAAAACACCCAACAGACTAATTTGATATACTAATAGCTGACAGCTGGGACAACAGCTTTGGTTAAATGAGGAAAACTTGATTCTTTGACCAAGTGAGGCCCCCAAGAACTCCTTTCTCTGCTGGTGCGGAGGGGAAAGAGTGTGGCAGCCTGAGGCCCTGCACTTTGCATCTTGTCAGGGCGTATGGGAGGCCTCCTATCAGAGCAGTCCACTCCTGGCCAGCTGAACTTCTGACTCCCATTTCCTGTAGGGTCAGCAGAGGAAAGCAGCTTTATTTACTGAGTCAGGATGGAAAACAGATGTCTAAGCACCCCGCTGGGCCCAGGGTCACCCTGGACAGAGGCAGGGCCTGTACTCAACCCTGACCTGCCCACTAACCCCTTGAGTCCAGATGTGGCCACTTCCAAGCTCTAATAATAATTTTGATTTGTTGCAACTAAGTAATTTACACCCTCTCTAGCTCAACCCTCAACTCTCCAAGGAGAATAGGAGTAACACTACGAAATATTTGAAGGAAGCTCTGGTAGGGCAGAGAAGACCGTGGACTTGAGAAGCAGGGCAACGTGGGTTCAACCACAGCCTGGTCTCATATTAACTGTGTGATTTCAACCATTGTATCAGTCATCAGCTGCTGTGTAACAACCACCACAAAACTCAGTGGCTCAGAAACAGCAGCTGTCTATTTGTTCACGGGTCTAGAGTTTGGGCAGGACTTGGTGGGACAGCTCACATATTCTCCATGATATGTAGCATTTAGCGAGGGAAGTCTGATGGGACGATGGAGCACGTGTGTAAGCAGAGGAATCAGTGTAATCTGTGTGACCACCTGGCTCCTTGCTTCCTTACCCCGCATTCCTTTCCCCCTTGTCCTTCCTTCCTCATCAGCATGCTGAAATCAGATAGCACTGCAGGATGTGTGCATATTAAGAAGAGAAGCTCTTCCCACAAGTGGCCTGAAGTCATCTCAGAAAATGGTTCGTTGTTCACTTGATCTAGAAAACCCCACTGCTGCTGCTGCTGCTGCTGCTGCTAAGTCACTTCAGTTGCGTCCAACTCTGTGTGAGCCCATAGACGGCAGCCCACCAGGGTCCCCCATCCCTGGGATTCTCCCAGCAAGAACACTGGAGTGGGTTACCATTTCCTTCTCCAATGCATGAAAGTGAAAGTGAAGTTGCTCAGTCATGTCCGACTCCTAGCGACCCCATGGACTGCAGCCTTCCAGGCTCCTCCGTCCATGGGATTTTCCAGGCAGGAGTACTGGAATGGGGTGCCATTGCCTTCTCCGGAAAACCCCACAAGATCATGCAAATCAAGAGGTTCAAATCTTGCTCACTTTAAGAACATCCATAAAACTGCCCAGGCCATCGCAGATCTGAAGGATGTCACTTCCTAGAAGCAGGGCATGCCACCCCATCATCACAACATATAGGTCTGTCCCAGCCAAACAGCAGGCCTGGATGCAGGGTCAGTGGCCCAAAGAGAGTGCTGAATTTTTGCTGCCCCTGCTTGAAGATGCAGAGAGCACTGTGCAGTAAGTACTGAAGGGTTTAGATGTAGATTCTTGGGTCATTGAGCATATCTAGGTAAACAAAGTCCCCAAGATGTGCAACCAAACTCGCAGAGCTCCTGGTCTGATGAACCCCCACACAAACTCACCCACGAGCTCACATAGAGATGACTGTTACTGCAAATGAGCAGATTGTTCCTAAAACAGAGGAAGAGGTGGAACAGAAGAAAAATCTATCCCAGAAGAAACGGAAGAAACAAAACATATGGCCTGGGAATAAATTCAGCATAAAATAAAGGCAAGTAAAAGCGAAATCAGAAAAAAGGAGAAATAAAACTTAGTTTCGTGCAGTGTTTTGTGCAGTGTGTCCACTGTTCTGGTAAGAATGAAATACATATGCATACATGAGCTATGAAATAGGAATTGCATCGTTTTGGTGGTTCCACACAGGAGTTAGATGCTCTCATATTTGCATTTAAAACTGGCATTGAAAAATATAAAGTTAAACAGTAAAATTCATGCTAATATTTAAAGTTTTTCTTGGAACAGCGTTAAGTAGCAAAAAATGACAAGAGAAACTATGGAAGGAGAGCTTTATATTTTAGTACCAATAACGACATTTTTGTCTTGCTTTTTGGACAAGGGGACCCACACTTTCATCTACTTTGAACCCTGCAAATTATGTAACTGGCCAAGGGGCCAGTTCTCTTAAGGCCTTGACCAAAATTGACACAGCATCGCATTTGCTGGTTCTGCTAGTCAAAACAAGTCACAAGACCAACCTGGAGTCAGAGAGGAAGGGAAACAGACTCCAAGTCTTGAAGCGAGGAGCCGCATTCAATTCTGAGATGGGAGGAATTATTGGCGACCATCTTTGAGGTCATAGGTCATCATCTTTCTGATTCCCATACTTCTCATCTGTAAAATGGGAATAATTCTATTTACTTCCCAGGGTTGTTTGAGAATAAAGGAATATGTGTTGTGGTTGCAAGTCCTGGAACACAGTGATGGCTCACTCAGCTCACTCAGGGTCCGCCCTTCCTGTTGTTTAATCTTGCTTTATAGATACTTGCTTTCTCCTTCATTCATTCACTCATTCAATATTGAATCCTATGACCCAAGTGCTGCTCTAGGAGTGGGCATCAAAGCAGAATAAAACAGACAGATGTCCCTGGACTGTAAACAGAAAAAGGTATAATCAAATAAGTGGTAGGTTCAGTGGGGACAGAAGCTAAGAACGAAAAAGCAGGGTAGGGCAATAGAGAGACTAAGCTGGGGGCTGCAGTGTTAGCTGGTGCGGTCAGGAAGGCCTCAGTGAGAGAATGTCATTTGAGTAAGCCCTGAAGGCGGAGTCCTGAGGATACTCCAGGCAGAGGGAACCACTAGTGAAAAGGCTCTACGAGGGGATTTCTGGCTGTGTGTGGAATACCAAAGGCCCAGGGTGGCTGGAGTTGAGAGTGAAAAGGAAGATAAGAGAGGGGAGAGCAGGTCCGCATGGGTCTGTATAAAGACTATAAGGACTCTGCCTTTTGCTGTGGATGAGATGCAAACATACTGGCTGGTTTGAAGGGGAGGGTGAGTGCCTGCCAGGGAGGCAGGGAGGCCAGTGGATGGTGGCCTGGTTAAGGTGGTCACCTGGACGTGGGAGAAGTGGTCAGACAAAGAACAGGTTTTTGGAGGTAGAATAGGCAGGGTTTACCCATCGACTCACAGTCGAGTAACTTGGCATGGAAAGCGGGTGTTAGTGCATTCTTGTTTCACAGAAAAGAAAAATCAAGCCTTGGCGAGGCCAGTTGACTTCACAATGTCGCATCGCGGCTGAGTGGTGTCTGCAAGCAGGAAGGCTGACTAGGATGTGGGCACGGATGCCATCTGCGTGTGGGTGTGGCTGTGACGTACCTATCTCTGAGTCTCCATATCTCTGAGCCCATCTCCACCTGTCCCCCCACCACTTTCCATCCTCCTTTCTCCTTCCACTTTGCAGACACATCTTCTCCCAGGGGGCCTGTGTGCTTCTGGTGCCCAGGGGACCCGATCTCTATCAACGAGACTGTGTCCCTACGGTCGTGGATGGCCTGCCTTACATGAGTGTGTGTCTGAGTGTTACTTTGGCTGTCTGTGAGGAGTACGTGGATATCCCTGGAGATATGCATCTTGGGGAGTGGGTCCTCAAGGAACTGAGTGCGTGTGTGTGAGAGTACAGACGTGTCCTCTCTCCTCTCCCACCCACTCAGACTTGCTCTCATCCTGAAAGGCGCAGGCCAAGCCTCCTCCCTCTATGCTATTTCCTGACCTCCCACTGCCCCTTCTGTCAGCATCACACCTCGGCTAGTCCTGCTTTCTTTGGTGGTGGTGCGCCTGATTTAGAGGGGATCTGTCTTCTAGAATGTCAGTTCTCACAGACTTCAGGCCGGAGGGGCTACGTGAACATCCTCGTCCCTTGGTCAACCATCAGCGTCCATCTCCTGAGATCAACTGCCCCTCCCTCCTCCTCCCAGTGGGGTGCTTGAATGGGAGAGGGGCACTGACCTCGGAAGGGAGGCAGATGGGTGCTGTCAGGCTCCTTTCTCCCTGTGGATGCCAGCTGAACCCTGTCCCCGCCCCAGCAGCAGGATGCAACCCCACACTGCACTCGCTGAGTGAGCTCCCAGGGCGGAGTTATGGGGGCCCTGGGACACGTGAGACTCCTCCCCACTCTAGAACCTCCAGCCTCGGGCCTTCTCCCTGAGCTCAGCCATAGGCTCCTTCTAGTCTAAACCCCCTTTTTCCTCTCTGCCCCTACTTCCCAAGACGTTGGTTCCTTAGAGAGCCCTTGGCCTTTTCTGTAGGTACCACAGGGTTCTTTTTCTTTAACCCGTGGATAGTCAGGCTCTTGCTTTGAGCAAGGTGAGCAGATGCCAGGAGGAATGGAGCCACGTGAGTCCACGCTCAGGCCAGCTTGTCCTTCCCTCAGTCCCGACCAGACACGCTTCTGCCCCAGGGCCTTTGTTCTGACTGTTTCCTGGGTCTGGAGTGCTTCCTCCCAGACCCTACTTGGCTTCCTCCTCCCCGAGCTTTTTTTTTTTCTCTTTCCAAGCTTTTGTTAAATGTCGCCTTCTCAGTGGGGCCTTCACAGACCATCCAACTTACCAATAATTCTGTGACCTGTGTGCATGTGGACACGTACAAATGCCCTCAGAACACGCCTCTTCACACACACAGCCCGGAATACAGACCCCCTCACACACACACCCTCTTACCTACCTGGCACTCTTCATCTCCACTTTTTCCCCATGGCTCCCACCAACTACTTACATACATTATTCTATATATCCCTTCTTCTGAGTCTCCCTAGCTAGCACACTGGCCCCATGAGGGCGAGGATCTTGGCTTTGCTCACAATGGTTCCTGAGTGCTGGGACCTGTGTTAGGCATTATAGCTGCTCCACAGACATTTGCACCGTTCTTGTCGGGCCTGTGGCTCAGAGAAGAGCACCTGTGGGAGACAAGGCTAGGCCTCTGAGGGGCTGGAGGGCAGGGCAGCTGCTGGACCACAGGACCTGTGGTCAGAGCAGGGGGACTCTGTGCCCTGCCTGCCCTCCTCCCTGGAACCACACCCCTCAGGCCGGCCCTGCACACACAAGGGGCACACCTGCACGCCTGCATCCACGGCCCTACCTCCCTCCCAGCCCTGGTGCACACACCACTGACGTGGTGGCTGTGGTTTCTGGGCCCCAGACGTGCAGACTAGAGTCGGGGCATCCTGTTCTCTGCGGCTGCAGTAGCAGGTGGGGGTGGGGCACAGGTTCCCCTGCAGAAGGCGCATGCAGAGGCCCCCTCTCCTTGCATTTTTATACACACACACCACATACACACGTGCACACGTGCATGTGCACACAGACAGGTGGAAAGCCAGGTGGCCCCAGCAGGCTGGCTGCTCTGAGACCCCAAGCATGGGAACTGTGCACCCGTCTGTAGCAAGGCCCCTTGAGTGGGGAGAGGGGGGCAGAGAAAGCAGCTACAGGCTCCCTTCCCGGTGCCTAAGCTCCTACCACTACTGCTCGTGCCCGACACAGGGCTGGCCACCTCATCCTCAGACCTTTCCTTTGGAGGAAGCATTGCGCTGTCTTGTCTTGTCAAAACCACAAGACCCGGTAAGAGGGGTTCCACATTCAGCCTCGGTGGGGCTGTTTGTCTGCAGCTGTGCGCACACGGCCAGTCCTGGGAACATACTGGTCCCTTGCTCAGAACACTGCCGTGGCTCCCCGGTGCCCACCAGGTCCAGCTCACACCCCTGATCCCAGGTCTTCCCTGCCCCAGGAAACCCCAGTTCAAGGGGAGGGGAGTATGGCCTCTGCCTAGGTTGAATACCAACTCTGTGTGACCTTAGGCGAGTCACTTAACCTCCCTGTGCCCCAGTTTCCTCCCTAGCAGAGCTGTTGTGAGAATTATGTAGATTCATACAAGTAAAGCAATTAGGGCAGCACCTGCCGGGCTGGAAAGTTGTCCATAAATGTTAACCGTCACCGTTATTGTTTCCTTGCAGGAGGGACCTGAGGTATGGTCTCTGTTGGGGCTTGCAGCCCAGCTCTGGCCTTCCAGACTGAGCCAGAGGCTTCCAGGCCACCTGGGAGCTTGTTGGAGGCTCAGAGCATCAGGCCCACCCTGGGGATCCTAAAGCAGCAGGTGGGTGGCAGGAGAGGCCTGCACACCATGGCCTGCAGTCATCTGTGGGACAGGAGTCTGTCACACTCTCCCCCCCGCCCCCCTCCCTCCACCAGCCTCAGACCAGCTCATCACTTGTGTCATCCCTCATCTTCCCGCCTCTCCAAGTCCCCTCTGCCTTGCAAGGCTCCTCTGGGGACATCTAACCCTGCAGCCTCAGTTTCCTCAAGTAAGAATGAGGATAAAAATGCCCACAAGTGGGATTCACATCCAGGGAGGTCATGGATAAACAGTGCATGGCCAAGGCAGACAGTCAGGGCTGACCCTTGTTACTGCCAGCGCCCCATGTCTGGCGGGTCTGTGCTGGGGTTCCTTCAGGGATGCAGGAAAGACCTGTTCATGGGGCGGGGGGCCTGGGATGAACCCTAGGAGCTGAGAGGGAGCACAGTGACTGGAGCTTACTCACAGCAGCCTGATGAGGGAGGAAGGGAGGGAGGGCAAGCCGAGCACACCCTGGGCCCCAGAGGAAGTTGAAAGCCGGGCCGTGGTGTGACAGTTCAAGGGCCCATACCACAGCACCCCACCCGACACCTACCTGCTGACGTCAGTGGACTCCAGCACGGGGCCCTCCCCTAGGCTCAGGGTCTGTGGGGCAGAGTCCTGGCCTGGGGGATCCCTCAGCTGTTCTCTGTACACAGGAGCAGCTGGCTGAGCCTTGAGCCTTTAGGTCAACGTTACCCTCTCTGGGCTCCCTTAATGAAAGGCAACCATTTGTGGCCCCTCTTTACAACACCCCATCACCTCACCTCTCCCAGGTGTGGCCCTAGAGTCTACTAAGCACCTTCTATATACCTGGTGGTGACTATCCACTAGCTCATTTAATCCTTCACAATACATTTTACAGATAAGGCATTTCACAGATAAGGAAACAGGCTCAGAGAGACTAAGTAACCTGCCTGAGGTCACACAGCTTGGAGGTAGTCAAGCTGGCCTTCCAACTCAGGCCCTGTCATGAAGTTCCTCAGGTTTCGGGGTGGGTGGATTCACGCTGGAGGAACCCTCAGAGAGGCAGGGCAACCAGGCCTCTTGTTTGTTAAGGAGGAAACGGACACCCCACGCTGGGAGTGAGTGCCCCAGGCCATGCCACAGGCTCCTGGCAGAACAGGCAGGACGAGAGAACTTTCTTTTGGCACCGGATGCCTGGTGGGAGGGGCTCTGCCGGGAGAGTTCCTTCTCTTACTGATCCGGGTCTCCACTCTTCTCAGGGAGAAGCCTTTCTGGACAGTCTTGGCAGAAGCAGAGCCCTGTCACTCTCCGCCTCCTGGCCTGGCTTTATTTTTCTTCGTGGCACTCACTGTCTCTTGCAGTTTTATGTATCAAATTATTTGTTTATTATCGCCCTCTTCCTAGAATGTGAGCTCCGTGACGCAGGGAGGGCCTGTCTTGTTCCTTTGCCTAGAAGAGAAGGAGGTACAAACTCAACAATTTTCTGTGCTGTGAATGAATGAGTGAAAGAAGTCAGGTGGTGAAGGGAGATGTTTACCCTCACAGGGGAAGGCTGGATGTGAAGGCAAACTCGTATGGGCAAACTAAATAGATCATTCTAGGTGGAGCAGGGGAATGACAAGTAATTTAGCAAAGGGAAGGCCGTGTACAGCCATGCGGTCTAGTACATAGACTGTAAAGAGAACGGTGCCCCCGCCAGTTGTACAGTTCTCAACCTGTACAACAGTTTATGGTGCCCCTGGTCAGGGGAAAGAACCCAACAGTTAGACCCCCTCAGCAGGGCTGAGTGGAGGCAGCTGTACAGGTGCCTGCCGCTGGAGGGACAGGCTGTACCCTCCGTGAGGACGCCACGTGGTCACGGTTAGCAGCATGCTGTCCGCTGGTGTCGTAGCCGCAGACAGTCATCCAACCAGGGGGAGCAACTGTTCTGCTGTTAGTGATCTCTGGTGCCTGGAGTGCCCGGCGGGACCTGGCTGGGGAAATCACCCTGACACACCCCACAAACACACACCAAATGCGGTGGACAAAGATAATCAGACACAGTGGGAGGGAGGGCTGTTTCCTGAGCCAGCTGTGAGCTCCGGAGGCGTAGGACACTGTGTTCTGAGACGACATCTCCATGGAGTGGAGGACTCAGCGAGAGACCTAGCCAGGCCCCCTCCTCCTCCCGGGCCCTGCTGGCCGGGCACAACAACCACCAGCCCGCGATGGCGGGGCTGTCTGTGATGAGTCACCTTGCCCACAGCGAGACTTGCTGGGCGATGTTATCAGCTCCTCTGCTTACTTAATTCTTTGGTTGACATCACAACCACCTCCGACCTCTCTTCTCGGCACTGCAGCCTGCAGCCTCGTGTGTCCTGGAAGGAGAGGTGCTGGAGGGCCCTTGCCAGAAGCTAGTGGGGCAGGTAAATCAGGACCCTCAGCTCTTTGATCTTTAGCCTCCGGTTCCTGCCGCATAGGAACCTTGGTTTACCTCCCAGGAAATGCTGTCTGGAGTCAGATCTAAGACCCCTTCTCACCCCTGCCTGAAGCTTATTCCCTCTCTCCTCACTCAGATATGGGCTGAGCCCCGAGCCCCTCAGTGTGTCCTGCTGGATCCTGGGGGTGCAGCCCCGGAATCCAACCTTCTGCTGCCTCAGGCATGTGCTCTAAGCGCTGTCTTATGGAGGCACAGCTGCCCCTGGGCCTTTGGGATGGGCCTCTGAGTTCCCAGGCCCAGGCTGTGCTGCCTCACTGACCAGTCACCCTGCCCCAGGGACTGGCTCCCTCAGACCACCCCTCACCCACCCCACCCGGCTCCAGGCAGCCTCCGGGGAGCCGAAGCCTGTGCTTCCCACCCACAGCCCAGGAGCCTCTCCTCCCCTCGCCTTGTCAGTGTCCCGAGCTGACCCAGCGTGGTCAGTGGCACCTGGAGGGCACCAAGGGGTCAGCAGAGTGGCGCCAGGGGCGACCAGAGGCACGCGCTGTTTCATCTCAGCCTCGCCTGGCTTTCCCTCTGCGGCCAGATGGGATGAGAAGGGAGGTGGCTTTCCCTCTGCGGCCAGATGGGATGAGAAGGGAGGGGTGCCGTTCCTGCTCCCCCCACCCCACTGGCCTCCTCTGCCCCTCCCCATCTTCAGAAATGGACAGCAGGGCGGTGAGGCTGAGAGGCCGCCAAGAGAGGCTCAGGGTCCAGTCCCCGATGGAAGGCTGCCCAAGCCTGTCCTGCCAGGGAGGCGGTGAGGGAAGGTTGGCAGCGGCGGGGGTGGGGAGAGGGGTAGGGAAAGGAGCCAGCCCTCTGAACTGCCCCAATCCCATCCTCTGTGGCCCCAGGAGACAGCACCTCAAATGTCACTGCCTGGGGCCAGGGAAGGGGGATGGGGAGGTTTCTCAGTACCCGCCATTTTTACTCCAGTTGTGAGACCAAAATGAATTGTTCTTAGAAGGAAAAAGAAAAAACCAACCAAACAAAAAGACCAAAAAAACCCACTGCTGAGGTCACTCCAGCTGCCCCAGCATCTGAAGAACAGGTCCTGAGAGCGGATACCACACCTGGGCAGGGTCTGCTCCCCTCCCCTGCCCCCACTCTCCCTGCCTGCCCACTCTGCACCCCAACACCAGTCGCTGCCTTGGCTTCCTGGAACAGGGCAGAATGCTGCTCCAGGTAAGGAGGGGATGGGCCCCAAAAGAGGCCTGGAGAAGCAGGCCCTGGGCTCAGCCCCACCCAGCCCAGTCTTGCTGGGTCTCTGTCCCCCAACTGCCCTGCCAAGTGGGGGACACCACTGAGGATCCAAGGACATAATAAATGTGAAAAAGTGCTTGGAAGTAATCACTAACCAGCCAATAGGCTGGGGTCCTGTAGAGAAGGAAAAAGGGAATTAGGGAGGGTTTCAGAGAAGAGGTCACTCCTCCACAATATAAGAACGTTAAGTCAGTTGATTATATCTGCTCTTGGAATCTTTCAGGTTCCCTTTTGAGTTCTTATTAATGCTCTCAGCAACGTGCACACCTTGAGAATGACGGATACCATGGTGGAACTCAGCTTGTGGTCTGCTCAGACCCCTGGATCCTTTTCAAGTTTGAGATCACAGGGTCATCAGCTTAGCCTAGTAGGGGTTCTGCGTAGTATTCTCCTTCTTGGCTGCAGACTAAGCTCAAATGCGAGTGAACCCGACTGCTTTCCTCAGAGAGTATAGCTTGATTTCAGCGGCAGTTTGAGCTCTTATCCCTCTTCACCCTGAGCCTGAAGCTCCCCTACACTCTCATAGCCCGCAGACACCTCTCCCCGTTGGCTCAGCAGTAAAGAATGTCTGCAATGCAGGAGCCACGGAGACTTGGGTTCAATCCCTTGGGTCAAAAAGATCCCCTGGAGGAGGGCATGGCAACCCACTCCAGTGTTCTTGCCTGGAGAATCCCACTGACACAAGACTGCCCATAGCGTTGCAAAGAGTTAGCACGCACACACTTACTTGTCATCTTTTACTAGCCACTTCCGTCGCTTGTGTGCTAAGATGTTGGTTCCTGGTGAGACTCCCTACCATCCAAGGCGAAGGCTGAGTCATCCTTAACCATGGCCTCTGTCCACCACGTCTGATTAGCATCTCATCTAGTGGATTCTGACACTGGTATCTCGAGTCTTCCTCCCTTCTCCCCCATTCCCCACAACCCCCAGTGTTTGTAAGTTTAGATCTCTTCTTAAGATCTCATCTCTTTTCTTAAGAGTGGCCAGTGGAACCAATCAGACCTCCTGGGCCATCCTCCACCCAGCTGATGTGATGGCACCCTCCCCTCCTGATGGCTCCAGCCTGCCTCTCTGCCCTCGGGTCCCAGCACTTGCAGGACGTGCAGAACCCACGAGCATGCTATGCGGGAAACAACTGGGCCAGACTGCTTCCTTAGGTTTGTTCAGAGGCCGCTGAATAGATCTGTGGGCCACTCCTTCCTCAGCGCCCCACTCTGCTCTGTCCACTCTGCTCTGTCCACTCTGCTCTGTCCACTCTGTGTTGAGTGGCTGAGAGAACACAGCCCTATTCTGCTCCCCCAGCCACATACACAGCCCTGACCCCAGACGCAGAGGGGCCTTCAACCTCTCTCTCTCTAGACCCTGATACCACCAACAGCGTGGGGGTCCACACCACGGAAACCTGGGTGGGATCTCGTGTTTGCCCCTTTCCCACTGGGGCCCTCAGACAAGTTATTTTATCTCTGAGGAATTTTTTCCTCATCTCTCAAATGGGGTAATATCACTACCTGTCTCCCAGAATGGGTAGTTGAGTCTGTCAAGCGTTTGGCACAGAGCCTGGCACATCATGAGAGGGTAGCAAATAACTTTCATGGTTTCCACTCTTGTTATTAATCACTAGGACCTGGGAGAAAGTGCAGATAACTCAGAGTGGCTGACGCCTCTGTCCTTCCCTCCCCTCCCCAGACTCTCCAGCACATCCTTCATCCCCTCTGCACTTGTTCAGAGCCTCCTGTTCGTCTCCTCTCTGGCTGTCTGCTCTCGTTCCCTAAACAGGGGCTTAGGCAAGGCCACCTAGTCCCCTTTGGCCAGCCCTTCCTCCCAGGACCCAGTGCTGTCCCCACGGGGCTGTGATCCCAGCATCAGAATTGTCCTCAGCCTGGGGGTGGTGTGGGCTGCCACGTTCAGCTTCTTATTACAACGGCAGTGGGATTGCTCAGTAAAGCCCCCAGATCTGACCCCAACCACACAGGGAGTGAGATGCTGAACTGGCATGCTGGCAACCCAGGTCTTCTGGCTCCAAAGCCAAGACTGTCTCCATTCTGCCCTGCTACTGTCCCTTCCAGCCTTTTTTGCCTCTGTATGTCTCAGTCTCCTCATCTGCACAATGGGCATATGAAGAGGAGGGGAGAAGCATGGGGTTGGGATGGGAAGCTGGGAGGAGGTGGAGGCCATGCTGTGTACCAGGCAGGCAAGCCTGGCTGGGGTGAGGACTCTAAGAGGGTAAACAGGATGTGAGGGAGGCCTGACCAGTCTCCACCCTTCCCGCCGCACAAGAACTGTATCTGAGTCCACAGCGCCCCCTGCTGGCAGATCACCCAGAAGCTCCCTGTGGGCAGCACCAGCCCCAAGCCGCACATTTCCCTTTGGTGACCACTGGGAAGGTGTCACCCCTCCCCTCAGGGAGCCCAGTCTGAGGGCCGACGTGTATCCAAGGCTCAGGAAGCCCAGGATGGGGAGTGGGAGCCAGTGTTTCTGTCTGAGAAGGGAGCTCCCTAGGCCAAGGGGTTCAACATTCTCTTCCGGAGAGCCCGTTGAAATCTCTGCCAGAGGGAAAGACCTGCAGACCGGCCGGAAGCCAGGTGGTCTGCCCCATGCCCAGCAGCTACCCATGGTTACAGCGTCTCCCATTCCCCCACCCCTATCCCACAGGGATGACGGGGGAGACAGGTAAGGGCAGACGCTGAGAAACCAGGGCTCTTGCTTGCCCTCCAGCCAGGTCCCCTCATCAACACTCTCACCATCTACAAATGGTCCTTTTAGCCCTCCAGATCCCAGGCCCACCTTCCTCCTTGCCAGGACTCTTGCCTGCATTGGCAGTAGTTTCATCATCTCTGCGTTTCCTTAGCCTGATTCTGTGTTAGGAGCTAGGGACTCAGAGCAACAAGCCCCTAACAAGACCACCAGGACCTCCAAATGGCAGTATTCTCCCCATCTTCTCCCTTCCCACTAACCCCCTGGATGGTCCATGCTCTGGGCTCCAGGACCCGCTCTGCAGGGCAGTCTTAACACACCCCAGATTAAAATCCAGCAACTTGTGGTCACCCTCCTGTCCCCTCCCTGGAAAGTCACCACTCACCACCTCCAACCTTGGGCTCTTCTCACTGCCTTTGAGACTTTTCCATCAACCTGTACCCTTCCTGGACTGTTTACATAAAGACCAGATTGAGATCCTCCTCTTCCAGGAAGTCTTCCTAGAGGAAGTCAGCTGGACACAGTTTTGCCCCAGGGGACATTCAGCAATGTCAGAGACATTTTTGATTGTTAAAACTGGGAGGTGGTGCTGCTGGCAGCTACTGGGTAGAGATCAGAGACACTGCCCAGCATCCTACAGTGCACAGAACAGTCCCTACAACTAAGAAATAACCAGCCCCAAATGTCAATAGTGTCAAGGCTGAGAAACCCTGATTTGCAGAAATCCACAGATTGAAACCTTCTAGGTGGCGCAATGGTAAAGAATCTGCCTGTCAGTGCAGGATAGGTAGGAGATGTGGGTTTGATCCCTGGGTTGGGAAGATCCCCTGAAGAAGGAAATGGCAACCCACTCCAGTATACTTGCCTGGAAAATCCCATGGACAGAGGAGGCTGGCAGGCTACAGTCCATGGGGTTGCAGAGAGTCAGACCCGACCGAGCACATATGCTGGGACTGAGGAATAAAATGGTGGCCAAAAAAGGGGCAATAGCTCATGCAGGGGAAGGGCCAGAGCAGATGTCTCCAAATAGACACAGGCTTCCCATTTGCGTGGGCTTTATCCTCCCATGTACCTCCCACACCTCTCTGTGGGCCAGTCCTCTCTTGCGTAAGTGGAGGTGACCTGATCCAAAGGAGAAGCCAGGGCCTGCCTAGAGAGTCCCTGGGGAAGTGGAATCTGTGTGGGGAGACCTTTGGGAGCAGAGGGTGCTTTGGCCTCAGTTTAGTCATCTGTAAAATGGGGTGGGTGTTCCCATCCAGTCCAAATGGTCCTAAATGGTATCTCTCTGATGGGCCCAGTCATTTCCCTCCTGCTGATGAGCAGGAGCCCTCCCACAGGGCTGAGGGTGGAGTACCCGCCACCAGCCCCTTAAACAGATGTGAGGGTTTATTGTTGTTCCAATTGCCCTCCCAGGAAACAGCTGTTAAGAACGAGGCTTCTTTGATAGACTTCATCAAAGCTGCTTCCGTGTCCCCTGGAGACTGAGTAGGGGGTGGGGGTGGGGCAGAAAGAGTCTCCATCTGAGAACAGCTAATGGCCAAGCCCCAGCACAGAGGTGGAGGCTGTGAAGGGTGCCTTCTTCTTTGGCTGGGGTTAAGAATGTCCCTGAGGCAGGTAACCCTGACATGGCCCTTTTGAGGGGCTCTTCAGGGCACTTCTCTGCTCCCTCCCTGGGTGGGCTTGGGGGACCAGCGCTCTTGGCAGCTGAGAGCTCTTTCTCTGTGGTTCCCATTCCCCAGAGCAGGGGGTGAACAAGGAAGGTAGAGGGAAGCCTGCCCTCTCAGTTGCCTTCACCCCGGAAGGTCCCTGGAGCTCTGGCCAGGGAGGGAACCGTGATGATGTCTCCCCCCCCGGAGCTCCCAGGCCTGCCTCACTCAGGGACCAAGCCTGTCCAGGAAAAGGACTGGTCTCTGAGGGGAACCAACAGGAGGAAGAACTAGCTTAAAACCTCTCTGGCCCCTCCAGCACTTTCCATGATGAAAATGTTGCCCAAGAGTTCCTGCTGCAGGGTGGGGTGTGGGCATGTCCACCTGCACACACGTGTGTGTGCGCACACACTGTCTGGAGACTGAACTGGAACAGTCACAAGTCTCCCGTTTCGGCCTTGGGGTTAAGGGTGGATTGTGGAGTTGGCCCCAGGCCAGAGGCTGGAATCTCTACCAAGACATTCATTTAGTTCCTCAATTTTCTCACCTGTTAATGGGCCTAATACTGTTCCTGGGGTTCTCAAGGCAAGAATACTGAAGTGGTTTGCTATTCCCTTCTCCAGTGGACCACGTTTTGTCAGAACTCTGCACCATGAGGAGATACTCCACGTTCAATGTAAGGAGCAACAGCTGCGCTTTGCTGGAGCAGCTGTGAAGAGATACTCCACGTCCAATGTAAGAGAAACCCCAGCAAGACAGTAGGGGCTGAGAGAGGGCATCAGAGGGCAGACAGACTTAAACCACAGTCACAGAAAACTAGCCAATCTGATCACATGGACCACAGCCTTGTCTAACTCAGTGAAACTGGGCCATGCCATGTGGGGCCACCCAAGATGGACAGATCATGGTGGCGAGGTCTGACAGAATGTGGTCCACTGGAGAAGGAAATGGCAAGCCGCTTAAGTATTCTTGCCTGGAGAACCCCATAAACAGTATGAAAGGGCAAAAAGATAGGACGCTGAAAGATGAACTCCCAGGGTCGGTAGGTGCCCAATCTGCTCCTGGAGATCAGTGGAGAGACAACACCAGAAAGAATGAAGGGACGGAGCCAAAGCAAAAACAACACCCAGTTGTGGATGTGACTGGTGATAGAAGCAAGGTCCAGTGCTGTAAAGAGCAATATCGCATAGGAACCTGGAATGTTAGGTCCATAATCAAGGCAAATTGGAAGTGGTCAAACAGGAGATGGCAAGAGTGAACGCTGACATTCGCGATCAGCGAATTAAAATGGACTGGAATGGGTGAATTTAACTCAGATGACCATTATATCTACTACTGTGGGCAGGAATCCCTTAGAAGAAATGGAGTAGCCATCATAGTCAACAAAAGGGTCTGAAATGCAGTACTTGGATGCAATCTCAAAAACGGCAGAATGATCTCTGTTCATTTTCAAGGCAAACCATTCAATATCATGGTAATCCAAGTCTATGCCCCGACCACTAATGCTGAAGAAGCTGAAGTTGAATGGTTCTATGAAGACCTACAAGACCTTTTAGAACTAACACCCCAAAAAGATGTCCTTTCCATTACAGGGGACTGGAATGCAAAAGTAGGAAGTCAAGAAACACTTGGAGTACCAGGCAAATTTGGCCTTAGAGTACAGAATGAAACAAGGCAAAGGCTAATAGAGTTTTGCCAAGAGAACGCACTGGTCATAGCAAATACTTTCTTCAAGAGAGTACTTTCTACAAGAGAAGACTCTACACATGGACATCACCAGATGGCCAACACCGAAATCAGATTGATTATATTCTTTGCAGCCAAAGATGGAGAAGCTCTGTACAGTCAGCAAAAACAAGACTGGGAGCTGACTGTGGCTCAGATCAAGAACTACTTATTGCCAAATTCAGACTTAAATTGAAGAAAGTGGGGAAAACCACTAGACCATTCAGGTATGACCTAAATCAAATCCCTTATGGTTATACAGTGGAAGTGAGAAATAGATTTAAGGGACTATATCTGATAGAGGTTCATGACATTGTACAGGAGACAGGGATCAAGACCATCCCCAAGGAAAAAAAAATTCAAAAAAGCAAAATGTCTGTCTGAGGAGGCCTTACAAATAGCTGTGAAAAGAAGAGAAGTGAAAAGTGAAGGAGAAAAGGAAAGATATACCTATTTGAATGCCGAGTTCCAAAGACTAGGAAGGAGAGATAAGAAAGCCTTCTTCAGTGATCAGTGCAAAGAAATAGAGGAAAATAATAGAATGGGAAAGACTAGATATCTCTTCAAGAAAATTAGAGACGCCAAGGTAACATTTCATGCAAAGACGGGCTCAAAAAAGAACAGAAGTGGTATGGACCTAACAGAAGCAGAAGATATTAAGAGGGGGCAAGAATACACAGAAGAACTGTACAGAAAAGATCTTCATGACCCAGATAATCATGGTGGTGTGATCACTCAGATAATCACGATGGTGTGATCACTCACCTAGAGCCAGACATCCTGGAATGTGAAGTCAAGTGGGCCTTAGGAAGCATCACTACAAACAAAACTAGTGGAGGTGATGGAATTCCAGTTGAGTTATTTCAAATCCTAAAAGATGATGCTGTGAAAGTGCTGCATTCAATATGCCAGCAAATTTGGAAAACTCAGCAGTGGCCACAGGACTGGAAAAGGTCAATTTTCATTTCAATCCCAAAGAAAGGCAATGCCGAAGAATGCTCAAACTACTGCACAATTGTACTCATCTCACACGCTAGTAAAGTAATGCTCAAAATTCTCCAAGCCAGGCTTCAGCAATATGTGAACTGTGAACTTCCTGATGTTCAAGCTGGTTTTAGAAAAGGCAGAGGAACCAGAGATCAAATTGCCAACATTCATTGGATCATCAAAAAAGCAAGAGAGTTCCAGAAAAACATCTATTTCTGCTTTATTGACTATGCCAAAGCCTTTGACTATGTGGATCACAATAAACTTTGGAAAATTCTGAAAGAGATGGGAATACCAGACCACCTGACCTGCCTCTTGAGAAATCTGTATGCAGGTCAGGAAGCAACAGTTAGAACTGAACATGGAACAATAGACTGGTTCCAAATAGGAAAAGGAGTACGTCAAGGCTGTACATTGTCACCCTGCTTCTTTAACTTATATGCAGAGTACATTATGACAAATGCTGGGCTGGAAGAAGCACAAGCTGGAATCAAGATTGCCCGGAGAAATATCAATAACCTCAGATATGCAGATGATACCAGACTTATAGCAGAAAGTGAAGAACTAAAGAGCCTCTTGATGAAAGTGAAAGAGGAGAGTGAAAAAGTTGGCTTAAAGCTCAACTTTCAGAAAACTAAGATCATGGCATCTGGTCCCATCACTTCATGGCAAATAGATGGGGAACCAATGGAAACAGTGGCAGACATTATTTTGGGGGGCACCAAAATCACTGCAGATGGTGACTGCAGCCAGGAAATTAAAAGATGCTTGCTCTTTGGAAGAAAAGTTATGACCAATCTAGACAGCATATTAAAAAGCAGAGGCATTACTTTGCCAACAAAGTGCTGTCTAGTCAAAGCTACGGTTTTTGCAGTAGTCATGTATGGATGTGAGAGTTGGACTATAAAGAAAGCTGAGCGCCAAAGTATTGATGCCTTTGAACTGTGGTGTTGAAGACTCTTGAGAGTCCCTTGGACTGCAAGGGGATTGAACCAGTCTATCCTAAAGGAAATCAGTCCTGAATATTGACTGGAAGGACTGATGTTGAAGCTGAAACTCCAATACTTTGGCCACCTGATGAGAAGAACTGACTCATTTGAAAAAACCCTGATGCTGAGAAACATTGAAGGCGGGAGGAGAAGGGGACAACAGAGGATGAGACGGTTGGATGGCATCACCGACTCAATGGACATGAGTTTGAGTAAACTCCGGGAGTTGGTGACGGACAAGGAGGCCTGGCGTGCTGCAGTCCGTGGGGTCGCAATGAGTCGGACATGACTGAGCGACTGAACTGAACTGAACTGAACTAAATGGGCCTAGTATCAGCTCCTCCCTTACATGCTGTCACCAAGGTTGAATGAAATAATGTATGCAGAGCACGGAACACAGTTCCTAGGTTAGAGCTACCAGCCAGGAAATGCTGGCAATTGTGGTTGCTGTTATCGCCATCATCATCACTATTTGGGGTAACATCTTTCCAGGTTCCAGTTTCAATGCAATCTATTACTTCAGCCTGATGAAACAATTGACACTTTCAAGGATGAGTTGCTTGTTGTGTTTTAGCTTCTTCAGGAGGCATAGTTGGGAAAGCCTTGGACTCCAGTACCATCTTGGATATCTCTGGTTCAGTATGACGACCCAGATGGGGATGAAACTGGGGGGCATGTGTGTTCTGGGTGTTTGCTAAGTGGGAACTTTTCCCAGCCTCTATGCCTGTGAGGCTTTCTCGCTGTGACTGATCCTCTGGGTTTATCGGCCTCACTGTTTCCATCTTTCTTTCTCCTTCCTTCTTTTCTTCCTTCCTTTTCTCCTTTCTCTTTCTCTTTCTCACTTTCTCTCTCTCATCTTTCTTCCTCTCATTTCTTTTTTTGGCTGCACCTCAAGGCATGTGGGATCTTAATTAACCCGACCAGGGATCAAACCCATGCCCCCTGCACTGGAAGCGTGGAGTCTTATCCACTCGACTGTCAAGAAAGTCCCCTTTCTTTTGTTTTTACGTTTTAGATTTTTTTTTTAATTGAAGTAACATTGGTTTATAAGATTATGCAAGTTTTACTGTATACAACATTGTTTTTCTACATCTATATACCATACAGTGTGCTCACAACCAAAAATATAATTTCCATCTGTCACCGTTCATCTGAACTGAGCCCTTTTACCTGTTTCCCTCTCCCCACCCCTCACCCCTTCCCGTCTGATAATTGCTACTCTGTTCTCTGCATCTAAGTGTTATTTTGATTGTTTATTCATTTTTGTTTTGTTAATTTGTTTTTAGAGTCCACACAGGAGTGAAATCATATGGTATTTGTCTTTTTCCATCTGACTCATTTAGCGTAATACCCTCAGCATGATACCCTCATGCTCCATTCATGTTGCAAGTTTCATCTATTTTTATGTCAGAGTAGTATTCCATCGTGTGCATGTGTGTGTGTGTGTGTGTGTGTATATAAAACACCTTTATCAGTTAATCTGTTGGTGGTACCTCACTGTTTCTTCTATTTTAAAAAATATTTGATTTATCTGTTTATGGTTGGGCTTGGTCCTCACTGCACAATTCGGCTTCTTAGTGTGGTGGTTTCTCTTGTTGTGGCTCAAGGGCTCTAGAGTGTGGGCCCCAGTAGCTGTAGTACGTGGGCTCAACAGTTGTGGTTCCTGGGCTCTAGAGCACAAGCTCAATAGTTGTGGTGCACAAGCTTAATTGCTCCAAAGTATGTGGGATCTTCCTGGACCAGGGATCGAACCTGTCCAGGCACTGGCAGGCAGATTCTTTGCCACCAAGCCACCAGGGAAGCCCAGATGGTGCCTCACTGTTTCTTAAGTGAACGCATCTGTGTACCTCTCCGTGCTTTTACTTTAGCTGCCATGTGTTTTTCTGTGTGGGTACTACTGGTCATTGGGTCCTTTCCCATGGTGTCCTGGTAGGTTTATTTGCGGGAGCCGTGGTTGAGTGAGGAGCTCTGAGGCTGAGGTAAATGGAGGGGGATAGGGTGCTTGGGCTTGGAAATGTCCTTTTCATGCAGGCAGAGGTTAAAGATTCTTTCTGAAAGTAAGTATTACTAAATCTAACTCTGAGCTTGGCGAGAGCTTAGAATTCCTCCCTGGACCAATGCTCTCCTCTTACTGACGAGGGGAGGGGTGTCCTGAGACTAGCCGGTGACTGGGAGTGGCTGAGGGGCGGACTGCTAGGGCTGTGGGCCGCAATTGGGCTTCTCCCTGGCCCCACTCCTTTCATCCAGTGGTCTCAGAAAGGACCCTGTGTGGAGGCAGGAGTCTCAGCTGAGAACCTGGGATCCGGCATAGCCTTTAGCCAGACCTGGGTAGGGACCTTTCTGGGAACAGGCTCCTAGAGAGGATAGGGGTTCCTCAATAAGCAAAGAATCTTTTAAAGTATTCAGTTCAGTTCAGTTGCTCAGTCGTGTCCGACTCTTTGCAACTCCATGAATTGTAGCATGCCAGGCCTCCCTGTGCATCACCATCTCCCAGAGTTCACTCAAACTCACATCCATTGAGTTGGTGATGCCATCCAGCCATCTCATCCTGGGTCATCCCCTTCTCCTACCTGCCCCCAATCCCTCCCAACATCAGAGTCTTTTCCAATGAGTCAACTCTTCACATGAGGTGGCCAAAGTACTGGAGTTTCAGCTTTAGCATCATTCCTTCCAAAGAACACCCAGGACTGATTTCCTTTAGAATGGACTGGTTGGATCTCCTTGCAGTCCAAGGGACTCTCAAGAGTCTTCTCCAACACAACAGTTCAAAAGCATCAATTCTTTGGCGCTCAGCTTTCTTCACAGTCCAACTCTCACATCCATACATGACTACTGAAAGTATATCCCAAATATTACATGGGACATATTTATAGTAAAAATGATTCGCTATTAGTCTAAAGTTCAGATTTAACCAGACATGTTGTATTTCCATTTGTTGGCTGTGACAACTCTATTTCAGGGCCAGGAGGCTGGGGGCTGGTGAAGTAGGGGTGGTGGGGGGTCATATTCCACCCAAGGACAGCTGCCTCAGGTCCACCCAAGCCAGCTTGTACCTGTTGAGTAGTTCCTGGGGCCAGCCTCAAGCTGGGAGTAGTGGGAGTGACATGCTCTGGGTCCCACGGCTCTGCCTAGATCCACATGCTTGTCTCAGTGGGCCTGCATGTGGGAGCGGGTTACTGCATAGGGTCTGGAAACCAGACTGATCAATGGGAGCTCTCCTGCAGATGTGGCCGCTGTTTTCCAAAAGTCAAGAGATACCATTGTGATGAATAAAATGCACATTTGTTTAAAGGCAAGCATTACATAACAGCTTTTGGCTCTTAGAGCTTTCTCTCAAAAAAAATACCAAAAATGTAATTACTAGGGTAGAGGAACACTTTTGGAGTTTTCATACTGGAAAAAAATCTAAGGACTGTTAGGACTTAGAACTCTAGGACAGGACTTTTCATGGACCATGGACACAGTGGACATCTGCTGAAGCCTACGGGCGTTTTCTTGGTGTTTTCAAACATATACAATCAAATCCACAGGTCTACAAAAGAAACCAGTGGTGCAAAAATACAGAGATCAAACCATGAAGGAAATAGCTTTATGAAAGAGTAACAGGCTTCTTTACTCACACTTTGGTGGTGGTCATTTAAAAGTAGAGATGGGTAGATATTTCAAAAGATGGGCAATAATTCCAATGTGATCTCAAAATATCTGATTTCTACTGGTGACAATGTCACAGTTTTTGCAAATACTACTGTAGATTGTTCCCTGCATTTAGAATAAAGGAAATGCTAAATTTCAGTTTGAGGCTTGTGCAAATACATATATTTTTCTCATCTGAAGTCATGGATCCATGAATTCTATCCACAAACCTTTTAGGGTAGGGCCCAATAGGCATTGGGACCTGGACATTCTGGAGACAAGGCCTGAGGGGAGGGCTTTAGGCAATGCTGATAACTCAGTGAGAAGGAGGCCCTGGTTTATATATATATATATTTTAAATTTAAGTGGTAGAAGAACTCACACAATACAAACACAAATGCAGGACTTCCCCAGTGGTCCAGTGGTTAAGCATCCAACTTTCAATGCAGGGGACATCCACCCTTGGTCAAGGAACTAAAATCCCACATGCTGCAGAGCAACTAAAAGAGAAACCTGTCTTGCAACCACAGGAAAAAAAAATTATTTCATAAAAAAAAAACAAACCATAAATGCAGACATGAAAGTACCTGGGCAACTTGATAAGCATATTTTTACAGGAATTAGGACTTAAGATAAGGATGTTCAGAGTTCATAAATACTGCCCTCTTGCAGGATGTCAACTCTCACCCCAGTGTGACTGCTTGTTAAAGCCTCAGGCTGAGCTAATCAAGAATATCTGCATTCCAAATATTCGGCATTGGAATTAATCTTGAGCTGGCTGTGGATCGAGGCCTTTTATGTATGAATTTTAATTTTTTCCAGACTTACTGAGATATAATTGACATATAACATTGTATAAGTTTAAGGTGAGCAACAGTGATTTGATAAATGCATACACTGAGAAATAACAATCATAATAAGATTAGCCAACATCTATCAATCACCTCACATAACTATAATTTTTTTCTTGTGATAAAAATTTTGGAGATCTACTCTTTTTGTAACTTTTAAATATACAACACAGTCGTGTTAACTGTAGTCGCCCTGCTGTATATCACATCCAAGAATGTATTAATCTTATAACTGGAAGTTTTACTTTTTGACCACCTTCACTCATTGTCCCCATCCTCCACCTCTGCTTCTAGTGGCAAAAAACCCTACCAATTTGTTCTCTGTTTCTATGAGATCTGGTTTTTTCAGATTCTACAACAAGTGTGATTGTGGTATTCTACAACTCCTTCTGACTTCTTCCGCTAGGTCCTGGTTCTGAAAGGATTACAGGTACATTTGCAATGAGGGGGAGTGAGGCAGGGAGGGTGGGCAGGTCCAGCCTGGGTTTTCCCCAGGTGGGGTGGGAATACACAGTAGATAAGACGCAGCGGGTAGGAAACCATAAGGAAGTTTCTGGAATTCTGTGCCTTTTGCCTCCTTTCTTAATTTCCCTTCCCCTCTTCTTAGCCTTCCTCCCACCCAGAACCAGGATCCAATTTTCTCTCTCTTTTTTTTTTTTTTTCAAAATACAACTCAAAACAATTTAATCTCTGGGGATTTTTCTGTGGAGGGAAACTAGAGGCTAGTTGTTTCTGCAGTTGTAAGAGAAATACATACATGCATACATACATATATGTGTGGGTACATATATATATATATATATATATATATATATATATATATATATATATATATATTTATCAAGAGTCTGAAAACAAAAAGCTCATTTGAGACTTCCCTGGTGGTCTAATTGTTAAGATTCTGCTTGCCAATGCAGGGGACATGGGTTCCATCCCTGGTCTGGGAAGGTTCCTCTTGCCTTGAAGCAACTAAGCCCGTGTGGCACAACTAAGCCTTTGCTCTAGAGCTCACGAGCAGCAACTACTGAGCCCACTTGCTGCACCTGTTGAAGCCTGTGTGCCCTTGTGCCCATGCTCTGCAACGAGAAGCACTGCAGTGAGAAGCCCATGCACCACAACTAGAGAGTAGCCCCCACTCGCTGCAACTAGAGGAAGCGCACACGCAGCAATGAAGACCCAGCACAGCCAAAATGACAATAACAAAAATGAATCTTTTAAAAAATCCCTTTGACGTGTGAAGCTTCTTGCATCTCTGGCTACTGGCCACCTGTGCCCTGTCTACAGTGAATATAACCTGGGGCAGTACTTCAGGGTTGGTGTCCCTCTGCTACCCCCACCCCACTGGGACCTTTCTAAAACAGCCACATGGAAACCCTGGGATGGGACTAGCACCCTGGGACCCATGGGGGAGGCTAGGAATGCAGATTCCTGGGCCCCCTTCCAGGCTAACGCTTTGGATCCCCTGGTTGCCACTGGAGATTCTGCTGTAGACAATACTACTCTGAGTAACCTTGGCCTGCTGGCCAGCGGCCCTGCTCACTCTGCTCAGAGCTGAGGCCTCTCTTTCTGCAGCGCTTGGAGTCTGAGCTTCGGGATGAACATTTCAAGCCCTTGAAAAGCGCCTCCTAATGTCACTCTGAAGTTGGGTCAGATGTGGTGGGATGGGTGGTGTTCAGTGTGTGACCATGAACCAGGTGCAGAGGGGGTGCAGGGTGACACAAATGATGTGTCAGGGTCCCCTGGCATTGTTGTCTCAGCCCCTCCTCCAGTGGTGTAGGAATGATGCTCCTTGACCTCCTATCACTCATGGAGACAAAACAGAGAGTCCCACAGACACCCTGGGCCTTCTAACCTGGTGGGACGAGATGTCTCTGACACACCATGGGCCACCTGTGTCTGTGACCCTAAGAGGCAAAAAGCCTTTTCCACCAAACTTTCTATTCCTATGAGGGGTCACTAGGCTGGCATTCCCCAGCATGTTGTGGAATGTGATAAAATACAGTTGACCCTTGAACAACATGGAGGTTAGCAGTGCCAACACTCGCATTGTCAGAAATCTGGTGTATAGCTTATAGTTGACCCTCTGTTTTGGTGGTTGTGCATCCTCGGTTCCGTCAACTGCTGATTGCGTAGCACTGTAGCATTTACCGCAGAAAAAAATCAGAGTGTAGGTGGACCCACACAGTTAAAACCCATGTTGTTCAGGGGTCAACTATATACTCCCACAAGTATGCAAAACTAGCAATATTTTCCTTTAAAATTATTTTGAAAAAATATATGTATGGAAAGTGACAGATATGTGCATACACTTATTATTCTATGATAAATCTGCTTTTACAAAATGAGATGCTTTATCCAGAGATGGCAAGAATTCCTACTGGGGCTTGTGTTTGCATAAATGGTGTTGAGATCCTGTGGCCCAGTACTACTTGGAAATGCTGTGCTGGACTGTCAGATCCTTGAGGACAAGAGTCAGGACTGGTGTCCCCTCGTATGTTGGTTGCCTGTTACACTGGAGACTGTGTAACCCAAGGAACCGTGCACATTCTGGCCTTCATGCCCGTGTATAGTCCTCTCCCACAGGTGGGTTTGGCCATGTGACTGGCTCTGGACAATGTGCCATCAGAAGCACAGTTCAAGCATCGACCTGACAAGTGCTTGCTTCTCCTCTTGAAATGCTCTTGGGGAAGCAAGCCATAAGCTGTAAAGAAACGAGGCAGATTGGAGACTGATGAGACAGCACTTGGAGATGAGAGGTCATGAGGTGCCAAGCCATTCAGTTGGGTCTTCTTGGACTTTCTAGCCTAGCCCAATTGAATGAGTGGCACAGCTGATGTTGTCTGGAACAGAAGAACCACCCAGCTGAGCTCTGCCCCAAATCCTGATCCACAAACTCATGAGAAAGAATAAACTGTTGCTATTGTGAGCTAATAAGTTTTGGGATAGCTGGTTATGTAGCAATAGATAACTGAGACATTTATAGTAGGTGTGTGAGAAATGAGTGGATGGCAAATCACAGTGCCGGCTTTAGGGTTGATCCTTTGCTTGCACTGGTCCTGATGCTCATTAAGCTTTGATTACATACACTCTCTCATGTGATTCCTGTGATGGTTAATTTTATCCATCAACTTGACTAAGCCATGGAGTGCCCAGATAATTGGTCAAATACTATTCTGGGTGTTTCTGCAAAGATATTTTTGAATGAGATTAGTATTTAAATTGGTAGACTAATAAAAGTAAATTGTCCTCCATTGTGTGGGTGGGCCTCATCCAAACAGCCAAAGGCCTGAATGGAACAAAATGTTGACCCTCTCCTGAGTAAGAGAGAATTCTCCTGCCTGACAGCTTTCAAAGCGAGACGTCGATTGTTCCTGCTTCTATAACCACGTGCCAGCCTCCGGACTTGAACTGGGACGTTGGCTCTGCAGATTTTGGACTTCCAGCCATCATAATCGCATAAGTCAATTCCTTATAATAAATTTCCTTTTTCATTTTTGTTTATGCTATTCACTTTGTTTCTTTAGAGATGCCTGAATAATACAGATTAGGGTACCAAGCATAGGGTTGCTGCTGTAACACATACTTAAAAACGTGGAAGTGGCTTTTCTTTAAAAAAAATTATTTATTTATTTAATTTTTGGCTGCATCAGGTCTTAGTTTTAGCACAAAGGACCTTTCATTGCAGTGTGTGTACTTGTCTCCAGTTGCGGCTTAGTTGTCCCATGACATGCAGGATCTTAGTTCCCCAACCTGTGTCCCCTGCGTTGGAAGGCAGTAACCACTGGACCACTAGGGGAGTCCCAGAAGTGGCTTTTGAACTAGGTAATGGGTAGAGGCTTGAAGAGTTTTGAGCTGGAAAAATCCTAGATTGCCCTGAAGTGACTGTTGGTGGAAATATGAACATTAAAAGTGATTCTGGTGAAGACGTAGAAAGAAAAGGCGAGAGCCACAGGGAAAGCTGTAGAGAACAGATACATCATCTGAAAGAGAATGCTGCTGGACTATGAACAATAAGGCTGCTTCTGATGGGGTCTCATGAGGAACGTGGTACTGGAAGCTGACAGCAAGGTGATCCTCATTACCAATGAGCACAGAGCTTGTCTCAGTTGTGTTGCTGTGTCTTGTGGAAGGTAGAAATTGTGTGTGACAACCTTGGATATTTACCAGAGAAAATTTTTAAGCAAAGTATCGAGAAAGTGGCCTGGCTTCCCCTTACTGCTAATAGTAAAATGTGAGAGGGGCGAGATGGTTAAGCGAAAGGAACCAGAATTCGGAGATTTAGAAAATTCGCAGGTTATCCATATTTCAAAAAAATAAGAAAGCAGCGTTCTGGAGGAAAACATCAAGGGTGTGGATGGATGATCATTCTGTAATGAGATTATCCATGAATTGAATCAGCCATCTCAGCTGAGGCCAGGAATAGAGGTGGGATTATACCTGCAGAATCACTGCCAGCAGGGACTAAAGGGAGAGAGAAAAGAGTGGAGGAAGGCTGTCAGATTTTTGGAATCTACAGAGCAGGGCAATAGAATAGCCAGCTTCGATATCGCTATCTTTCAAGGAAAGGGGAAAATGACCGTGAGATGATTCAGAGATCACAGGGCTGCTGCTCCCGCTGCAAGGCCCTTCAAAGGGTGGGGCTACTTCGTTGGTTTCAGAGGGCCAAGATGTCCTCAGCTAGTGCCTCGGGGGCAAGCCTGCCCAGCGCATCTCAGTGGACAGGACCACTGCCTAGGTCATGGGGTTATGCTCCAGGGGGCACAGAGGGTAAGGCATTGATCTAAAGAGGATCAATCTGGAGACTTAAGATCAACTGGAATTTGCCTTGCTAATTTTGGACTGGCTTGGGACCTGTTACCCCTTTCTTTTTTAAAACTTTCTCCCTTTGGGGATAAGAATGTCTATTCTATACATATCTCACTATTGTGTGTGGGTTTTTTTTTTCTCCAACTTATTTTAATTTTAAAATGTAATTTAAAAATTAAAAAAAATTTTTTTTGTTGTTGCCCTGGATAGTATATGGGATCTTAGTTCCCTGACCAGGGGTCAAACCCCATCCCCCTGCATTGGAAGCTCAGAGTCTTAACCACTGGACCACTAGGGACTTCCCCCATCATTGTGTTTTGGAATTCATAACTTGTCTGGTTTCACAGATTCACAGCTGGAAAGAAATTTTACCTGAGGATGAATCATACCTCTAGCCTTACTCATATCTGGTTTAGATGACATTTAGTGATATTTTGAACTTGGAATTGATGCTGGAATGAGTTAAGGCTTTGGGGGCTGTTGGGATGGGGGTGAATGCATTTTGCATGTGAGAAGGATATGAATTTGGGGGGCCAGAGGGCAGAATGTTATGGGACTGAATTTTTTTCCCCAAAATTTACACGTTGAAACCCTAACCAGTGCAACTGTATTTGGAGATGGGGCCTTTAAAAAGGTAAGTAATAATTAAGGCTCAATGAGGTGATAAGGGTTGGGCCCTAATCTAACAGTACTGATGTCTTTATAGGAAGAGACACCGGCGATCTCTACCCTCGTGTGCACAGAGAAAAGGCCAAAAAGTTGCATCTGCAAGCTGAGGAGAGAGGTCTCACCAGAAACCAAACTGGCAGCACCCTGATCCTGGACTTCCAGCCTCCAGAACTATGAGAAGATAAACTTCTACTGTTCAAGCTACTCAGTCTGTGATACCTCTGCTTAGGTAGCCTAAGCAGACAAATCAATTCCCCACAACAACTGATGACTGAGGGGTTCATGCGGACTTGGAGTTTAATTCTAGCATTTACTGATTCAATTACTCTGCCAATATTTAAGTCCTGCTATGAGTCAGACACTGTCAGACACTGGGTTTCAATGGTACACAACATGGTCACAGTTCCTGTCCTTGCAGAGCCTAAAATCATGGGAGGGAGATGACCTTTATCAAGTAATTACTCAAATAGGCATAAGATAATAACAGAGATGACTGCTAGAAAGGGATGTCCCCTAGTCAAGAAGGTCAGGGAAAGTTCTTGGAGAAGTGACACCAGAACTGAGATAGGAAGGTTGATTAAGAGTAAACCAGGCCAAGAAGGGAAGGATGGGTATTCCTTACAGAAGGAGCAGCATGTGCTCCCACCAAAAAGGGAGTTGGAGGGCATTCACGGTACCGATGTTCTAGTGGAGAGAGGAGGGGCAGGGAAGAGGTGGGTCTCTCACACTGGGCAAGACCATGGCAAGACTTTCTCATACGAGCAGCAGGAAGCCACTGAGCTTCCTAACCTCGGAGTTGACACGGTCAGATTGGCATTGACCAGCCCCAGGACTGCTGTGTGGAGGTGGAGCTACGTGGAGACCAACAAGGAAGCCACTGCAGGGGATTGGGCCAGAGTGGTGGCAGCAGGGGTGCAGGGAAAGGCTAGACTGGAGAGCTAGTCCCTGTAATAAGATAGAGTAACTGGGCTTTGGTGCTAAAGTGTGTGCAGGAGGTGAAGGTGAAGAAGGAGTTAGGCATAACCCGAGGTCACCGAGTTGAGCTCTTGGGTAGGGGTTGGTGCCATTCAGTGAGAGAGAGAAGATGCGGAAGACCAAGTCAAGGGTGGGGCAGCCACTTACTGGCCGGGTGAACTTGGCAGGCACTTCTAAAACTCTGTGTACCTCGATTCCCTATCTAAGTGCTTTGAGATGATGTTTGGAGAGTCCGGCTCAGAGCAACTGCTCCTGCATATCAACACCCTCTACCCCTACCCCCCCACCCCCCATCTTTCCCTCTGGATGGTGGAATGGGCAGATTCTATTGTTCCCATTTTAAAGATGAGGAAGCTGAGTCTCGGGAAGTCCCATACTGCTGTACTGCTGGAGCCAAGCTTAGAGAGAGGTAGTCAGAAGCACCTTCCCTCTCTGCCAGGCTGCCTTTTGTATCAGCTTGCAGGTCCTGAGAGAAGCAGTGATTCATTCATCAGCTGCTCAGTCATCCCCACAGGCTGAGTGTGGGGTGGGGAAGAGAGGACAAAGTTCAGGTGGGAAATGCAGTTGGGGGAGGGGACAGAGGCTTGTTGACCTGAGGGCAGGGCCCAAGTCCTTAAAAAGGCAGAAAGTTAAATACCGAATAGCCAACCACCCAAATGAAGGATCCTCACCAGGTTTATTTTTTATTCACATAAAGTCCAAGATGAGTGCCCTGACTGGCAGGAAGCCTTCCTCCCAGCAGAGGTGCTTTCCATTTTGCGGCTCTGCCATCACCTAGATCATGAGGCCGTGGTTACAGGGAAAAGAGAGGTGGAAGGGCCACCTGTCTGCTTCTTAACATCCTCAGCCCAGAAGAGAGACAGACTGCCTCTGCTCATGTGCCACCAGCTTGATGGCAGAGGAGCTGGAGCTGGAGTCCAGATGGCTAGCTGGGAAGAGGAGATGAGTTTGGTGACCAGATACCCAGTCCTACTACAAAGGGTCAGAGTGACCACTTGCTTGATAGGGTGGGAAGTGAGGGGGAAGAATGCCCAAGACCTGCAGGAAATTTCCCCAGAATGGGAGAGGACTGATCCTGGGGTCAGTGGGTATGAGAAGCTGGCTCGATTCCAGTATACTGGCTGGTGATGGTTGGCAGGGAGGCTCCTTCTGGTACACTCTCATGGGCCAAGGCCAATGGGAAATCTACCCCAAGTTCCACAAGAGAACAGGCTGTGAGGAATTAGTGAGCAATGCCCTCATGTATCGGAGAAGGCAATGGCACCCCACTCCAGTACTCTTGCCTGGAAAATCCCATTGACAGAGGAGCCTGGTGGGCTGCAGTTCATGGGGTCGCTAAGAGTCGGACATGGCTGAGCGACTTCATTTCCACTTTTCACTTTCATGCATTGGAGAAGGAAATGGCAACCCACTCTAGTACTCTTGCCTGGAAAATCCCAGGGACAGGGAAGCCTGGTGGGCTGCTGTCTATGGGGTCACACAGAGTCGGACACGACTGAAGCGACTTAGCAGCAGCAGCAGCCCTCATGTATTGTACCTACTGAAGCATCTGTGGCCTGGCAGAAGAGGGGGCATTGTTGTGACCTTTAATTGGGTGATAAGGCACATTTGAGGTAACATGTGAAGACACTGACCCATGGGGACGCTTGTGGAAGGGCAAAGGGAACGGCAAGTGCACAGGCTGTGTGGTAGGAGCAAGCTCACTGTGTGCAGGACCCAAGTGTAATAATCTAGGCCAGAGAGCAGGGTAGTAGCAGTGTGCATGGAGGCTGGGGGGAGGGGAGAGGGGAGCCGCGGTTAGATTCTGGATCCCTCCTTTTCTCACTTCCCTCCTTTCTCAATTTTCCTAATTAGGACACACTCAGTTGGGTCCACTTCTGTGCCCTTTTCTGGACAGAAAACCCCATGAAGGCAAGGACTGGGTGGAAGTCCTCTCTTCACCCTCACACCTGGCACAGGGAGGGCTCTGGCCAGTCCCGATGAACACGTCTGTGGAGAGAAGGCACGTCCTCCTGAGTCATCAGTTTCCTGGGGCTGAGCCCGGGCCCTGTTTGTCAGCATATTGCTCACTGATCTGGAAAGCTTTCCTGCCGTCTAGACACTCCCATCCCCGTTCTAAAGAGCCCTTCTAAAGGAGGTCAGCGTACAGAATCAAAGAGGTGGGGCGCGGAGTCATGAGGGCGTCCCTGGGACACCTACTGGGAGGACAGCTTCACAGGTTCTGTTTCGTTTCGGAGGTGCCCACCTGCCGGTGTCAGCAAACGACAGGAATCGCCTGTCCCCAGGAGGGACCCCGGCCCAAACCCGCCTGGTGCTGCGCTCCAGGGCAGAGTGTTGGGCTGGCTCCGCTCGATCACTGGCGGGCGGAGGGATCCCCAGCAGCCGCTGAGCAGCCTCTTGAGCGTGGTCTCAGGGTCCTTTATCCACTGTCCTGTAGCACCCTTCCCACAACACCCCCCACCCCTGATATTTACAGACACTTGGATGCGACTGCTGTTTATAGCCCAGCCGGCTCTGGACCTCCGAGAGGGCTTCTCAGAGCCCCTGGGCCTTCAGTTCAAAACAAGGCTGCCGGCTTCCGGCTTTCTCCGGGATCACATTCTGAGAGTCGTGTGTTTCCTGTGCTCTGATGCCACAACTTAACTGCCTTTTCACTTTCCCCACAGTTTTTATCTCTCCTTCTATGTGAGGGTGTGACGGCGCAGCGGTCACACACATGTGAACTCTGGAATCGGACAGATTTGAGTGGGCACCGTAGCTTCTACCTCAGCTGTTAGAGCAGCGAAGCCCTCTGAGCCTCAGTTTATTCATCTGTAAACTGAGGACGATCAGAGCCTGGTTGTGAAGATTAAACTGACCTAGTGACAGAATGCTTAGACCCACGATGGATGCAGGTTATTATTACTTTTAATAACAACCCAAAAGAGAGGCCAGGCTATGGGGCAGGCCAGCAGTCCTACCCCGAGTCTTGCTCTGAGCCCTGTTTCCTACTTCCTCCAGCCTCTCAGGCAAGTTCCACTTTGGGTCAGAGCGAAATGAGAAAGCTCTGAGTGTTCTGGGCCCTTAGGGGAGACTGAGAACAGCCGAATCCGTGAATGATGCCTCTGAAGGTGCCAGGGACGCCTGGCCCCACCCTCACCCAGCGCCAGAGCACTGCCTGCCAGACCCTTGTCAGCGGTTACAACCTCCAACTGCCTCCCGCTGCCCTAGTTTTATCAAAAGCTCAGTTGAGAGAAATAAAGTTCATGGGGGTTATTTAAAGGCCACACATTCCATCCATTCTTCCAGATGAGACTTATCCCTGAACTGACTTGGGCTCTCATGGAGCCAAGCGCCTCTTGGACCACGTTATTTAGCCACCACAAAATCTTTCTTATGTTCCTCCTTTATGGTGGGGCTTTCTGGAAAAATGGCCGGAGGAGTCTGCTATTGCATTTATTTTGGGATGCCGTTGTCTCCAGCAGTCACTGCCTCAGCCAGTGCTGGCTATAAGACCTGGGAGCTGAATGTATTTCAGGATCCAGTTTCTGGTGAAGCTCTGCATCCTCAGAGGAACTGGTCGGCTTCTGATTATGGGCAATCCAACTCATGAAACTGGCCCCCATTCTCATTTCATTTGAACTACCAGGAAGCTCAGAGCCAAATTTGGGGCTCAGCTTGAAGAATCTTAGAAGGCCTCTGGGCCTTCTATGTAAGGAAGGTGATTTCTTCCCAGATGCTGGCTGCTAAGAGATGAGATGATGGTAGCGATGATGATGATGATAATATTGTATGTATCTTGTCAAGTGCTTTAGAGCTCTAGGGGGACCAGAGTGGGAATTTCCATTCTGGAAACAGGGATGGAGAACTGGCCAGGGGGAGTGGAGAAGGAAGAAGCAACAAGGAGCAGATGGTGCCAGCCGTGGTGGCCGCGGGATGCATCTCTTTCTAGGCCACAGTGGAGGTGGTTAAGGGTCTAGTTTAACTGAACCAGAGGGTGTGAAAAGAGGATTTTCCATGAATTTGTGAAGAGAACCACAGCTGTTACTCAACTTGAACTTCTCCCTATGGCCCTCCCTGCCCCCTGCCTTTCTGGGTATTTTTGTCATGTTGTGAAACCCCGAAGCTTGCAGTGTCTCCTTTCTCTTCCTCTTCACTCTGTGGCCCAGGCAGTCCCACCCACCTTTCTCTTTTTCCTTCTTTGCCCTTCTGCATTTCCTGCCATTCCACCACCCGCTGGGCACAGGGGCAAGAGCTGGGCTGCCCGCTGTGGCTGTACACCCATCTCCGGGTGACAGAGGAGCCCCTCTGGTCTAAAGCCCATTGCTTTGCTGGCTGGAGCAAACATAAGGGCGATGAGGAGTCCAGACCCCTCAAGGGAAGAGTAACAGAGTAGTGACCACTGATTGAACTTGTTACTGTCTGCCAAACATTCAGGAACCATGAACATCACCCTTTTATTGGATTCCTTTTAATGAGTTGTATGCTTCAGCAGCTCATTGTCCCAGTCAGGCCCATTCATCCATCGGTTTACCCACCTATTTAGCCCCAGGAGTCTCAGTTTCAACACTGATGACCATTTGTGGCCAGATTCTTCTTTGTTGTAGGGGCTGTTCTGGGCATTATAGGATGTTTAGCAGCACCCCTGGTCCCTACCTACTATATGACAAATAGCAACCCCCCTCCACTCCATGACAACCAAAAAAGTCTCCAGATATTGCCAGTTATCCCCTGGTGAGAGGGGGTAAAATCACCCCTATTGCCCCAGCCCTCTCTGATAGAACCTCTCTGGCGTGTTAACAGGTATTTCTTCTGTGTATGATCTTGCAGCTCTGTTAACTGCCTGCTCATATCATTTGCCCAGTTTTCTATTCTGGTTGCCATTTTCTTCTTTTGATTTGCAAAGAGTGGTCCTTGTATAGTTTAGATCTTGGTCCCATGTTGGTTTTGGACCTGTGTTGTCTTCTCTTTTTCTGCTATCCATGTATTAATTCTCACCTTACAGGTGAGGACACAGGGGCACAGAGCTCACGACTCTAGTAAACGGCGGAGCCTGGGACACGAGTCCAGGTCTCTGTCCTCAGAGCCTAGGCACTGGACCTCTGGGGCACAGTGACATCCCTTCCTTCCAAACAAGTCTTCACTGGAAAGCAGCCGAGACCAGGCACTGAGACTTGGGGAGGGAAGGAGGTGGCTGGCTCAAGGTCACACAGCTAGTCAACAGCATCACTTGGGTCTCCCTGATACGGTGCCAAGCATATTGGGAGTTGGATTTAGCCTATGCTTTGCTCTAGGAATGGTCAAGTTTGATGGCCAGTGTGTGACAAGAGACCCTGGCGCTGGAGGGCAGAGGCGGTGGAAATCTGAGAGTGCTGGGCAGAGAGGGCTCTTTGCTAGCTTGGCCTAGAGGGCAGATGGACCAGGCTGCAGACTCAGAACTGGCAGGTTTCTGGACCTGGGCTTCTGTATGGGCAGCAGTGCTGTCTGTGCCCGGGGCCCCAGCAAAAGAGTGCTTCTTACCAGGCCCAGGGGGTGACTGATGAAGGGGGAGCAGGGGGCCAGCATTGGGGGCTTTGTTCCCTAAATGCCATTCACATGACTCTCTGACCTCAGAGTCCTTCCCCTTTCTCTTGTCTTTTTCTCCTTCACTGCCTCCAGCCCAGTTTCAGTTTCCCTTCTCTATCTTCCTTTTCTTAATCCGCACAAAGCCCTGGAGTTGCCCTGGGGCCTCCTGTCTCTTGTGAAGTTGGTTGCCAGTTCTTGGACTACAGCCTGGGGGCCATCTGCCCCAGGGGGTGCACAGGAGGCCTTGAGGCCAGTTAGCTGGGGGCAGGCAAGGTCAAGGAGCCAGTATCCAGAGGCTGGTCTTGTACCACGTGTCCTTCTGGGCTGCAGAGGTAGCAAGCCTCAGTGTCTGATGGCAATCGTGGTGCAGGCCCCCACCCCATCCATGACAGACAGGCCTCTCTCATCACAGGGCTCATCCTACTGGCCTCAAGTCCTTCTCAGCAGAGAAGGGGCAGATGGGGCACCTTGGGCTTAGAGCTTCATCTTTAGTTTCTAGAATCTTCTCCCACAATGCTTCTGAACCCTATCTGCTCATTCAGAATTACCTAGGTAACTTCCCAAACAGACTGATAAGCAGGCCCCAAGCCGAGATTCTAGTTTCTCTGGTCTTGAGTTTAACCTGGGATGGGTTTCCCAGGTGGTGCTAGTGGTAAAGGACCCACGTACCAAAGCAGGAGACGAGGCACGGGTTTGATACCTGGGTAGGAAAGATCCCCTGGAGAAGGGTATGGCAACCCACTCCAGTATTCTTGCCTGGAGACTCCCATGGACAGAGGAGCCTGGCAGGCTATACCATCCATAGGGTCGTGAAGAGTCTGACATGACTGAAGCAACTTAGCATGCATGTACGCAGGTAGACCAGGATGCCTACTGTGCAGTCTCCCCAGGTGAGTCCAATCAGGAATCGAGAGTGGTGCCTCTTTTTCACTGAGGGCTGCGTGTCACAGAGAGAACATGGGATGCAGTTTAGAAAGCCTGTGCCTGAGTCAGACCACCCTCAGTGAGACGCTTGTCCCTGGGCATAGTCCCTACTGTCTGCTGTCCGTGGGGACCCTAAGGAGAAATTTACCAATCTGTGGAATTTCAGACTTGGAAGGGACCCTGAAGGTCAACCAATCCACCCATCCCTCGTCCTCCAGACGAGAGGACTATGGCTGGAGGGACTCTGTGGAACACCCGGGGTCCCAGAGGACTTGGGCAGGGTCAGGAAACCAGCCCAGCATGTGGGCAGTCTCCTCTCCCTGGCTACACTCAGCCAGGCCCCTCTTGGGGAGTTCTCTCTAGATTAGATTGCTGAGGAGATTGTGTCTCTGCGAGCAGATCTGGAGGGGCATCTGGTCTCCCCACTGTTTCCTGGAGGAGGACACGGGCCTTCCGAGCCTGGGGGGAGGAGGGGGAGGCAATGACTAGAACCAGCGGACGTTGCTTTCAGCCAACCTTTGCAAGAGAACTTGCAGAGCTGCTGACTTTTTGCAGCTGTTTTATGAAGCCTGTGAACTGAAAGGGGAAGTTTGGCTGCATGTAGCAAGCTGTCCACAAAGAGGAATGGCGGGGGCAGGGGTGAGGAGGGTGGCCGAGTTGCGAAGCTGGAGGAGGAAGGTGGGCGAGCCGGGAGACATGCCAGCAAGGGCCTGAGGACAAGGGTTTGATTTGGGCCCACATGTTGTCACTTTGGAAGCTCTTGGGGTTGGGGGATGGTGGTGAGGGAAAGTGAGGGGGAGGGGAAAAGAAAAGGAAAGAAAAGAAAGGGGGGATGGTAGGAGTTTCCAGCCCGGGAGCCTGGCTTTTTCTTGGATTGAAAGCTAACGTGGAGAGTGCTGGGAGCATGCCAGTTCTGCCTCCAAGGCCCAGCCAGTGGTTTCCTTTAGAGAGGCGCAGGGACATGGCAAGAGGTGCAGAGAGAGGAAGAGCTTTGTCAAGATGGCACAGCCCAAGTTCGGCTGATGTTAAAGGAGGAACTTCCCCTCTTCCCGAGATGCAGAGAGGTTTCTCTGGGCAGCCTGAAATGTCCCTTCCTTTACGGCCAGGAAGGTGTCCGGCTCCTCCTGGACTGACGTGGGGCCCAGGCTCCAAGGTGGCCGCAGGAGGAATCCCGCACAAGTCTCCAGAGGCCTGGACGGTTTCCGAGGGCCTGATTGAAGATCCTCATGGCCCAGTTTCCTGTTCTTGCTGGCACCCAGGAGGAGCCGTCCCACTGCCCTGTACCATGTGCCCCGGCCCAGGGAGGACAATGGTGTTCCTGGTGACCATGTGGTCACCGCCTCCACCAAGCCCGCTGCCCTGCCAAAGTTGGCACCTGTTGGGTGCTGCACTGTGCTGCCCCCAGACCCAGGCTTGCCCGTGCTTGTGTATGTGAGGGCGGAGTGAGGGGTGGAGGTGGGGGGGCACTGTAACCTTCACCATGAGCTCTCTCACGGGAGATCCTGCCCCCACCAGAAATGCGCTGAGCAAAGCTTCTCTGCCCAAGGCGGCCTCACCCCAGAGGACCACGAGAGAAGACACTAAGAGGCAGGAGGGCCCCTTTGTCCCAATACTGACCATGCCACCCTAGGTGCAGAGATGGTGCTGCCATCTTACGAATGTCATAGAATTGGCATCCAGAGGGACCGCTCTGAGGATGGGCAGAGAAGGGGGCCTGCACTGGTTGTATCTCTGTGGCTGAGCATCTGAGGCCAGAAGTGCACCTCTCAAGAGCCTGCTTAGTGTGTCCTGGCAAAGAAGGCCACTGGACTCAACTCACAAGACTTCCACTCACTTTGTTATTCAGTAAGTCTTTACTGAGTCCCAACTATGTGCCAGCTGTTGTGCTAAGTGCCGGGGATGTAGAAGGGAGCAAACCAGATGTAGTGTCCCTGGTGGGGGAACTTGGGGGCTTATTGTGCATCTGTGTCTGCACCATATCCGTGAGGGTGCCCATGGTGCTGGGGCGGAAGGAGGCAAGACCCTTCCTCCCATGGTCTCAACGGGGAGAAAAGATACACACACATGAGACACTCAGAATGAGACAAAGATGAAATAAACACACGGCTGACTCTGGTAACCACATGCTCAAGTGAACATGACCAGGTTGAGGGTTCAGGCTATGAAGGTCTGTAAGTGCTGGCAGTGGACCTGACGGGGCAGCCCCACTGGGCCTGAGTTACTTTTTTCAGGCTTCTTGGAAGAATCTGATTAGGTGGGCCTGATTATTAACCTTGAAAAAAGGCATCAGTTCTGCCATGAGTATATTTGACTGGAAAATTTCTATAGATTCTTCCATCTTTCTTGATTCCTTTTTTCCCATTTCCTCCTTCTCCTCCTTCTTCCTGCATCTCACCTAGAACAGGAAACCTTCCATGGCCAATGACTGGATGCCAGGTTTGGTTAAATGTCTTCTGTTTACAAAGCACGGTGCTAGCTGCAATAGGATTATAGAGATAAACCACACAGACCTATCCCTAAGGATCTTCAAAGCAACTTGGGTTCACAGATTGATATCATAGGAGATAGTGAAAGATGTGTACAAGCATGCAGACAACAAGAAAGTTGAGTCCGATCCCCGGTATAGGATTTGGAATATTGATTCTGTGTTATTTGTGTGTGTGGTATGCTGCTTTCTGTTTGTTATTCATTTTTATCTCAAACTTCAGAAAAATTATGAGAATGTTACAGGTAATTTCTGTAAGCCCTTTTCCAAGATTCACCAATTTTTTTACATTTTATGGAATCATTTGAGAACAAATTAGAGACATTTTGCTTTTTTACCTCTAAACACTTCAGTGTGTATTTCAAGGACATTGTTTTACCTAGTCTGGTTTCCTTATAGTTGAACCTTCTTCCTCTCACTTTCAGAAAGTGTTGGTTCACTCTATACCCTAAATAAAGTTTATTTAATAGGAGACAGCTAGCTTGATTTTCTGCTTGAGGCTATGCTGGTGGCCTGGCCACTGGGACTGCTGGGTCACAGGGTCCCCTGGGAATCTCTGCTGGTTTCAGTGGCTGTGCCTGAATTGGCTTCCTGCTGGACAGCCATATTGCCCCCTCTGAGGCCTGGCCAGGCCTTGGCTGAACTCTTGTTCTCTTTCTTTCCACTTTGTTCTTAAGTTTTTCTGCACATTCTCCCGCCCACAGATACGAATGTCGCATGATGTTGACTTTCCAGTGTCTGACATGGCCTGGTAGAAGCAGAGTGAGCTTGTTTGGACTTTCTCTCTGGGCCTTAGAGACCAGCCCGGGCTCTCTGAAAACAGAGGAGGCTTCCTTTCCCTGACTTGCAGGAGTGAGGTGCTATGGCATGCTCTGGCTCCCAGGCCTGTGGTCGTGCTCAGGACTGGCAGTCTTAGGCTGAGGGAACATTTTCCAGAGTACAGCTGAGGGACAGAACGTCTCCATGAAATGCATTGGGATGGGCAGGGTTTTGGAAAGGCCCCTGCTTGTTCTGGGAGGTGTTCAGGAGGCTGAGGTTTTGGAGCTCCATGGTGGTTGTTCATGACTGCTCCCAGTTTGGGAAGGAGGAATGAATGGGTGCGCATTTCCCTGGATTCAGTGGCAGAGGTGAAGCCCAGGACTGTTGGCCCCGGACAAGGCCCTCTGCTGGGCCCAGGGAGGGTGCTGGGCTTTGAAGGGGAACACTGCCTGGAGGACCGGCACTTGGGATCATGAGATGCTGTTCACATACACTGAGCCTTGACCAGAGCTCTCCCAGCACTGGGCAGGACACAAACCCAAAATGATCTTCAGGTTCCACTCAAGGGTGCCTCTGATGGAGTGGGTAGGAGAAAACCCCAGTGAACCTATGAGACAGAACATACTGGAACAACTGGACAGATTGATCTCATGCATATAAAGGGCATAGAAGAGGGAGCCCAGAGCAGGCCTGGGCAGTCAAGAAGTGCCCTGGGGAGGAGGGGAAGACTCCTTTTCAGCAGCCTTGCCCTCTGTTCTTGCACACAGCCTCCCAGGGTCCCGTTCTAGCTGTTCTATCACCTAGGGTAGGTGGATTTACATCCCTGAACCTGTTTTCTCCTCTTTGAAATAAGAAATGGGGCATCTGAGCCATCTCCCGGGGGGCAGTGAGTACTAAGAGATAATCCAGCCAGGTCAGGGGGCTGCAGCAGAGCTTGGAGAGCTTATGAAAATACAGATACATGAGCCCTAGCCCAGACCTTGGGAGCTGATTCTCTGGGAGTGAGGCCCAGGCCTGTATAGGTTTCCTTTTGAACAGGTTCCCCAGGTGGTCCTTAGAGCGGAGGCCAGGTAACCGTGAGGCCAGGGAACCGTGGGGTCTTCGCATTCTCAGCCCCTGACTCAACCGCAGGCGGCCGGGATCCAGACCCTGCCCTTTATTCTTTGCAGTATTTTCCCTGGTGTCGACAGAGGTGGGTACAGGTGGGGGCACCCTGGCCTTCCCACCTGGCGATCCGGCACCTCCACCCTCTCTCCGCCCCCAACCTGGGAGCTGAGCCGAGTTCCTGAATGTATCCGCTCTCTCCTTCCCTAAGAACCAGCCTCAATGCCTCCCATTACCATCTCCATGGCAGTCGCCTCCAGGGCCCCATGGAAATCACAAGGCTTTCTGAGGAGTCGTGCAGACTTGAGAAAAGGCCCCGGGCCCCTGCCCACCCCGGGCCCCCTGCCCACCGCGGGCCCCCCGGCCCTCTAATCCTGCTCGGAGCGCGGACACAGAGCTCCCTCTCTCCTTCGCGGCCTGGCCTCTCATTCTCCCACAGAGCTGACGTTTCTCTGCGGCCCAGCTGGCTGCAGTTTTTAGAAATAACAATATCCCCGGGGGGAGGAGCGGCGGGGTGAATGGGCGCCTTTGTCCAGGGCCCTGTGAAGCCCGATTAATTATGCGCTGCGGAGCGCGGGGAGCGCGGCGGCCCGGGCCCCCGGCGACTGAAAGGCCGGGGCTTGGGAGCGCGGCCGCCGGCTCCGCGCCGCCGCACAAAGGGCCGCGAATTAGAAAACCGCCAATTACCCCGCATTTTGTATTTGCCCTTGTCTCGCTGACACTGTGGACGGCCCCTTCCCGGGCGGCTGCACTTTGAGGGTTTTCCTGCTCTTTCTCGGTTACCAGGGGCGACTGGACAGAGGACTGGGGGGCTTGGGAAGAGTGTGAGGCGCCAAGTATGCGGCGGGATCGTGTGCTGTGGGGTCGTGGGCGGGGGACCAGCCTGTGGGGATCCCCGTCCCCGCCCCGCCCTTCTCCGGAACGTGGGTCTCCAATCTCATGCTCTTGCCAAAGCAGGGACCGGTTCAGAATGCCGATCCCCGGGGCCCTGTTCCAGAGGACCAGTTGACTCAGTAGGTCTGGGATGCCCAGGAAGCTGTATTTGAACAGGTAGTCTGGATGATTATATTTTTTAAAAAATTTAAGTAGAATAGTGACATGCAGATTTTTTTTTGCAATATGGTTTATTTTTTTTAAACTGTAGTATGAAAGTGTTGTACATGCGTAGATGTTAAGCGTACAGTTCCATGCACTTTGACAAATGTATATACATACATCTGTGTTACCTTCATTCCATCCAGATTTCGAGGGGCTTCCCAGGTGCCTCTACTGGTAAAGAACCTGCCTGCCAATGCAGGAGACATAAGAACCACCAGTTGGATCTCTGGGTAGGGAAGATCCCTTGGAGAAGGAAATGGCAAACCATTCCAGTTATTCTTGCCTGGAGAATCCCATGGACAGAGGGGCCTGGAGGGCTACAGTCCATAGGATCTAGAAGAGTCAGGACCGATGGGACTTAGCATGGTGAACCGCAGATTTAGAACAATTCTTTCTCTCCAGAAGTTTCTCTGGATCTGCTTTCCGGTCTCCCCACTCCCCCCTCCAGCCCCCAGGCAAACACTGTTCTGACTTCTGTCATCACCTGTTCAGTTTCACCTGTTTTTGGACTTCATAATAAGTGGAGTCATACCCTATCCACTCTTGTTTCTGATTTCTGTCATTCAGCGGGATGTGTCTGAGATCCACGCACGTATCACCCATGTTTATTTCTTTTTATTAATGGTTTATCTGTTCACCTGTTGATGGGCACTAGGACTATTTCCAATTTTTGGCTGTTATAAATAAAGCTGCTACGATCATTTTGTGCAAGCCTTTTTTCCAAACATTTGTTTTAATATCTTGTAGGGGTAGAACTGCTAAGGAGGTATTTAGCTTTACTGGCTACTGCCAAACTTTCCCAAAGTGAGTTTACAATCTTGCATCCCTACCAGCAATGTAGGATAGTTCCAGTTGCTCTTCTTTGTTAGCATTTAGCATTGTCAACCTTTTTGATTTTAGCTATTCTCATGGGTGTCAGGTGGTATCTCACTGTAGTTTTCCAGCTAGGTGATTTTCATAGCTGAGCTCCAGTGACTCTACTTGGAGAAAACACCCATCTAGTGTAATTCTTGCGTTTGTCTGCACGGTCCAGCAGGGTGAATGGTGTCCCCAAGGCTGACAGCTGGTTGGACAGAGATGGGATTACAACATAGGACTCCTGACTATCAAATAAGTGCTGTCTCCTTGATATCCTTAATGTGAAATGCTACAGGTTGCATGTGTGTGAAGTGTGGGTCTTCCTCTGCACAAGACCATTCAGAAGAGACCTGGAAGGCCACTTCTGAAGAGTCCCTGTCTGCCACCCAAGCAGCAGCATCCACGTCTCTCTGGGGTCGAGAGACTGTTCTTGACCAGGTAGATGTGGACACGTGCACCCACGAAGACAAGGGTAGGGGCTGGTGTCTGGTGACCTTTGACCCTTACTCAGAGGGCACAGGCCAATTCTGAGAGTCCCTTTGCTCAGCCACTTATAGAGGGAGGGTCTTAGATATTCTCTCATCAAGCACAAAGGAGGTGTTGGGTGATGGAAATGAGGGGACAGGGATCCTGAGGCTTCCAAAGTCCTCCTTTGCCTACAAGCACTCTCCTAAATGGGTTTTCAAGACCCTCCAGAACCTGGCCTGATCTGTCCTTGCAGCCTTGTATCTGGTTGCCTCCACCTTGCATATTGTACTCCAGCAATAATAGACACTTGTCCATTCTTTCTCCTACCTATCAATGTAGGAAGGATTGGGGATTGTATTATCCAAGGATGGCCCACCAAAATAGATAGCCCACCTGCCATACTGTTCTTGCAGTAAAACTTACAGTCTTCCTGCTGAGAGGTGGGAATCTATCTTTCCTCTCATTGAATCTAGGCAGGGGCTTGTTACTGCTCTGGCTGATAGAGTTTAGCAGAAGTGGTGATTCTAGAAGCTAAGTAATATAAAGGATATAACTTCCACATGGCTTTTTCACTTTTTTGGGATGCTCCCCCTAGGAACCTAGCCTAGGAGAGACTGGGGTGGTGAACAAAAATCAGAGGAACAAATAAACAAAACAAGAGAGGGCCTTCATGGAAAGGACAGTGATGGGGTGCCATGGAAAATAATTGACTCAACACCTACACCTGAGGTCCAAATGAAAATCAAAATCCCTTTTGGAAGTGATACTACTGACTTTATTTTTTCCCTATCAATAATTATTTTAATTTTTGAATATTTTTTTCTAGAAGTATGTGACACTTGTTTTGTCTAATTACAAAACAGCACATTCATATTCAACTGATAGGAAGAGTTCAAAGGAAATGTTTTATTGAAGGGAACCCATGTCTGTGACAGACCATTCTCTGAGGACAGATGTGCTGAGTTTCAATATTTTCCTCTATTCCTCCTTTTTCATTTTCTTCCAATTTTATTGAGCTGTAATTGACATATAGCGCTGTATAAGTCTGAATAAAATGTTTGTGTAAGCACAGGACAATGATTTGACTTATATAGATCATGAAATGATGAGCACAGTAAGTTTAGTGAATGTACATCTTCTCATATAGATACAAAATTGAAGATACTGTGGACTTGAGGATAGCACTTATCTGTAGGCAAAGGGGAAGAAGGATATGGGGCGGAGATGTAGCTATAGCTCTGTAAAGTTTTCTTTCTCTAAAAATTAAAGCACTTTTTGGACTTTTCTGGTGTCACAGTGGATAAGAATCCATCTTGCAATGCAAGGGATTTGGGTTCAATCCCTGGTCCAGGAAGATTCCACATTCTGCAGAGCATCTAAGCCCCTGTGCCATAGTTACTGAGCCCACGATTTAGATCCCGTGCATGCATGCTGAGTTGCTTCAGTCGTGTCTGACTCTTTGTGACCCCATGGACTGTAGCCTACCAGACTCCTCTGTTCATGGGGATTCTCTAGGCAAGAATACTGGAGTGGGTTGCCATGCCCTCTTCCAGGGATTCCTGACCCAGGGATTGAATCTGTGTTTCCTGCATCTTCTGCGTTCCAGACGGATTCTTTACCCACTGAGCCACCTGGGAAGCTGTTCAAGAGCCCACAAGCCACAGCTAATGAGCCCACACTCTACAACTACTGAAGCCCACCCATGGTTCTAGAGCCCGCTGCAATGAAAAGCCTGTACACTGAAGGGAAGGATAGCCCCCACTCTCTGAAACTAGAGAAAGCCCACACACAGCAGTGAAGACCCAGCACAACCAAAAAAAAAAAAAAGGAAATCTGAAGCAAGATGGCAAACTGTTGACATCTGTTGTATCTGGGGAACGGCTACATAGGGTTCTGTTAGATTATTTTAACTGTGTCATCATTTAAAAAGTAGAGGTTGCTCTTCAAGACACTGCAACCTAGTTTTGTGATTTTGCCAGAATTCATTTCTGGTCGTAGATTGGCCTCTGAGTAGTTTATGGAACTGAAGTGACTGCAGGTCTGTCAGAGTCATAAGTCCCAATAAAAAACAGAATATAAAGAACTGACTTTCTGTTGCTGATAAAAGCACTCATAAATAAGATCTTTGGTAAATGGAAAACGTCATTGCCAACTGCATATAGAGTGAAACCAAATGGCTGAACAGTCAAAAAATCTTTTTTTTTTTTGATTGATTGGATCAGATCAGCCTCTCAGGACTTTGTGGGAAGGACTTCAATTAGCTATTGGCCTTCCTGGGGATGACCAATACTAGACAGTTTTACAGAACTGCTGTAGACAACTCTTGGAGGGCTGCACAGCTCTCACTTAGGGCTTCATGGTGAGGGGCTCAACAGTTTAATCTACTGTCTAGATTTTTTTTTTTAATTAAAAAAAATTTTTAACTGCACTGGGGTGCATGTGGGGCCTTAGTTCCTGGGCCAAGGATCGAACTCTTGTCCCCTGCTTTGGAAATGCAGGGCTTCCCTGGTGGCTCAGGTGGTAAAGAACCCACCTGCAATGCAGATCTGGGTTCAATCCCTGGGTTGGGAAGATCCCTTGGAGAAGGGAACGGCTAGCCACTCCAGTATTCTTGTCTGGAGACTTCCATGGACAGAAAAGCCTGGCAGGCTACAGTCCATGGGGTCACAAAGAGTCAGACATGACTGAGCAACTTACACTTTCACTTTTCACTTTAAACCACTGGACTGCCAGGAAACAAGATCGCTACAGTATAGGTTCTGTACTAGGTGACTCCCCCACCATAATTGGTGGGTATGGAGGGAGTAACTGAACTAAACTGGGCTGATCAGATTCTTTCTCTGAAGATTCTGGGTTTGGAGGAAGCCATTGGAATGGGGCTGCTGTAATGCAAGCGCTCTAGGGAGGAGGTTCATTGACTCTAGGTGCTTAAGTCCTTCGCATTGCCCTGGGTTTGGCCTTTCTTGAAATTCATTTGTTCATCCTTTTCTTAAAATTTAAAAACTATTATTATCATGTGCCAGTGTCGATTTCTGTTACTCATCCTATGGAGTAGGTACATGCAATGTTTCATTTATCTTCCATACTTCCCCTGGTGCTGCCACTGGTACATGTGGTGTTTTTGTTGGGTTAGAAGAATGTGCCTCTCTGGGCGGACAAATTAGAAAAAGCTGTTTTTTACCTCCAGGCAGACACAGTTCATCACCCGAGTGGAAGGTCTGGCCAGTGGAATGCGGGGTTGGGTTTCAAGCCTCGTTCCACTCACTGCCTTGGCCAGGCCCCTTTGTGCGGTGCACAGACTGCATAGCCATCCGTGGCGACCTTGCCTGACCACCATTTGTGTTCTGGCTGATTTGTCCTTTCTATCAAGGTGCCATCCAGAATACGAAATTTTATTCCCGTTAGGAGTTGCTAGAAGTATTGGTCTATTATGCAAACTCTATTCAGGACTTTATGACAAAGATGTCATTTTTAATCTCTGAAATCAGTTAAAAGTCAAGACTTAAAGAAAATTTAGGAAAACTCCAGGGCCTGGTTAAAAAAAATGTTTCATTTTCTGATACGTAATCTGCAGGCTTTTGTGGAAGCTCTCCATCAAATGGTCTGGCAGACACTCTTGAAATGTCAAGGGACATGACTCTTTCCCCTGTGTGAACACATTGTTGAGAAGGTGAGAGTGGGTGCGCAGGAGTGAGGTGACAAGGTGTCTCAGGCAGTGATGAGAATAACATGGAAACCACAATGAAGGCACGAATGGCCACAGGGAAGAAAATGATCTCAGGGAGGAGAAAATGCCTTGGGAGAAAAGTGAAAGTGAAGTCACTCAGTCGTGTCCGACTCTTTGTGACCCCATGGACTGTAGCCCACCAGCTTCCTCTGTCCATGGGATTTTCCAGGCAAGAATACTGGAATGGATTGTCATTTCCTTCTCCAGAGGATCTTCCCGAACCAGGGATCAAACCCAGGTCTCTTGCATTGTAGGCAGCCGTTTTACCATCTGAGAGATGGCTACACCAATTCCAATTCACTCATTAAGTTTCTTGCAGCTTATATGAGTCTCGCTACCCTTCTGAAAGCTGAGTACGGAAAATCAAGTCAGGAGCTTTCTCAAGACAGAGGACCCACTTGCCCTTACATCATGAACCATCTGCCCCTGTGTCCATAAATATAGGAGGCAGTGTAGACTAGTAAGCAGTTAAGGATGTGAGTCTAGAGCCAGAATGAAAAATGAGTGTTTCGCTTAGTTGTGTTTGACTCTTTGTGACCCCAAGAACTGTAGCCTGCCAGGCTCCTCTGTCCATGGGATTCTCCAGGCAAGAATACTGGAGTGGGCAGCCATTCCCTTTTCCAGAGGACCTTCTTGGCCCTGGGGTTCGGTCTGGGTTCTCCTGCATTGCAGGCAGGTTCTTCACTGTTCTGAGCCACCAGGGAAGCTCAAGAGCCAGACTGTGCTGTGCTAAGTTTCTTCAGTCACATCTGACTCTTTGGGACCCCATGGACTGTATGTAGCCTGCCAGGCTCCTCCGTCCATGGGATTCTCTAGGCAAGAATACTGGAGTGGGTTTCGCCATTTCCTTCGCCAGGGGATCTTCGCGACCCAGGGACTGAACCTCCGTCTCTTGAGTCTCCTGCATTGGCAGGCGGGTTACCACTAGGGCCACCTGGGAAGCCAAGAGCCAGAATGGCTAGGTTCAAATCTCAACTCTGTCACTTTCCAGCTGTGTGACCTTGGACATGTTACTTAACTGCTTGTGATGGTTTAATAATGTGCCCACAACCCTTTAACTCTCCTCTCATCAGAATTCGAGTCGGGACTTCCCTGGTGATTCACTGGCTAAGATTCTGAGCTCTCAATGCAGGGAACCCAGATTCAATCCCTGGTCAGGGGACTAGATCCCACAGGCCTCAGCTGAAAATCCCGCAACCAAGATTCAGTACGGCCAAATAAATAGCTATTTAAAAAAAAAGAAAGACAGAATTGGAGTCTTTGGGGAATTCTCTGGTAGTGTACTGGTTAGGACTCTGGGCTTTCATTGAGGAGGAACCAGGTTCAATCCCTGATCAGGAACTAAGATCCTGTAAGCCACTGGAGTGGGGGGAAAAAAAATTACAGTCTCTGTCCCTTCTCATTGAACCTGGGTATGGATTTCAGAGTGCGCAGACAAATAGAATGCAGCAGAAGTAACCATATAATTTCCAGGGCATGGTTAGAAAAGACCATGCAGTTTCTGGTGGTTTCTTTGGGGTCACTCATGTTGGGAGCCTTTAGCCAGCCACCCTAGGCTACCTTGTAGAGAGAGATCACATTCAAAGACAAAGACACCTGAGGAGCCCCAGCCATCTAACCCCAAGCCATTTGAGTCTTCCTAGCTTATATCCCCGGAGAAGGCAATGGCACTCCACTCCAGTACTCTTGCCTGGAAAATCCAAAGAGTTGGACATGACTGAGCGACTTCACTTCACTTTTCACTTTCATGCATTGGAGAAGGAAATGGCAACCCACTCCAGTGTTCTTGCCTGGAGAATCCCAGGGACAGGGGAGCCTGGTGGGCTACCATTTATGGGGTTGCACAGAGTCAGACATGACTGAAGTGACTTAGCAGCAGCAGCAGCTTATGTCCCAGGCATGTAAATAAAGAAGCATTTGAGTTGATCTCAGCCCCAGGCACCGACTGACTAGAAACTCCTGAAAGAGATTCTGAGAGAACTGTCTGAGTTAGTCCCAGGCAACCCCCAGATCTGTGAGCTAAATAAATACATGTTATTGTTTTCAGATCATCATTCTGGGATGGTTTGTCCTAATGCAGTATAGCTGATACAGACTTTTTGATATCTAGACCTGGAGAGCTGCCTAATACATAGCATGGGACTAGGATGTGGGCAGAAATCATATAGGTTTGAAGCTATTGTTAGTGGAAGCCTGATGGCCCTCCAGGAGTCTGCTGGTGCAGACTTACAGGAAAGTGAGGTCAATGTTATTAGAAGCAGCAGGAGAGGGATCTTTATTATGCAGTAGAGGAAAATTTACAACATTTTCACTTGAGGTGATGTGGACAATAGAAAATGGACCTGATTAGCCAATGATTCGCACTAAGGAGATTTTTGAGCAGAATGTTAAAAAATGCCAGGTATGCAGATGACACTACTCTAATGGTAGAAAGTGAAGAGAAACTTGAGAGATTCTTGATGAAGGTGAAACAGGAGAGTGAAAAAGCTGCCTTAAAACTCAACATTCAAAAAACGAAGATCATGGCATCCAGTCCCATCACTTAATGGCAAATAGATATGGAAACAGTGAGAGACTTTATTTTCTGGGACTCCAAAATCATTGCAGATGTGACTGCAGCCGTGAAATTAAAAGATGCTGGCTCCTTGGAAGAAAAGCTATGACAAATGTAGATAGCATATTAAAAAGCAGAGACATCACTTTGCTGACAAAGGTCCATCTAGTCAAAGCTATTTTTCCAGTAGTCATGTATGGATGTGAGAGTTGGACCATAAAAAAGGCTGAGTGCCAAAGAATTGATGCTTTTGAGCTGTGGTGCTGGAGAAGACTCTTGAACGTTCCTTGGACAGCAAGATTAAACCAGTTAATCCTAAAGGAAATCAGTCCTGAATATTCATTGGAAGGACTGACGCCTAAGCTGAAGCTCCAATACTTTGGCCACATGATGCGAAGAGCCAACTTGTTGGAAAAGACCCTGATGCTGGAAAAGATTTAAGGAAGGAGAAGAAAGAGGCAACAGAGGATGAGATGGTTGGATGGCATCATCAACTCAATGGACTTGAACTTGAGCAAACTCTGGGAGATAATGAAGGACATGGAAGCCTGGCGTATTGCAGTCTACGGGGTCGCAAAGAGTCGGACATGACTTAGAGACTGAACAACAATAACAAATGATAAAGATAGAGAAATATGAGTTTCAAAGGAAGCTTTAATTTTTCAACAAAATTTATAAGAAATATAAAAAAGCCAAGGATTTGTTGGGTTTGCAAGTAAATCATATTTCTCATGCTCAGACTCCCCAGGTAAGAATTCTCAAACTATGAAAGGGCTTCAGGACAAAGATAAAATTCAGAATAGGACTATAAGAACCTTTAATAAAACTTCAGAAAGAGCTAACACTTCCTAAAATCTTTCAGACAGACAAAAGCCCTCTAACTATTTCAAGAGTGTGCCTCACAGATTCTCTTCATTAAACGATAGGGCTTCTAAAATTGTAAGGGGATAATCCTTCTTGAAAGTTAAAGTTTCTCAGTTCAGTTCAGTTCAGTTCAGTCACTCAATTGTGTCTGACTCTTTGCAACCCCATGAATCGCAGCACGCCAGGCCTCCCTGTCCACCACCAACTCCTGGAGTTCACTCAGACTCACGTCCATCGAGTCAGTGATGCCATCCAGCCATCTCATCCTCTGTCGTCCCCTTCTCCTCCTGCCCCCAACCCCTCCCAGCATCAGAGTCTTTTCCAATGAGTCAGCTCTTCACATGAGGTGGTCAAAGTACTGGAGTTTCAGCTTTAGCATCATTCCTTCCAAAGAACACCCAGGGCTGATCTCCTTCAGAATGGACTGTTTGGATCTCCTTGCCGTCCAAGGGACTCTCAAGAGTCTTCTCCAACACCACAGTTCAAAAGCATCAATTCTTCAGTGCTCAGCTTTCTTCACAGTCCAACTCTCACAGCCATACATGACCACAGGAAAAACCATAGCCTTGACTAGACAGACCTTGGTTGGCAAAGTAATGTCTCTGCTTTTCAATATGCTGTCTAGGTTGGTCATAACTTTTCTTCCAAGGAGTAAGCATCTTTTAATTTCATGGCTGCAGTCACCATCTGCAGTGATTTTGGAGCCCCCAAAAATAAAGTCTGCCACTGTTTCCACTGATTCCCCATCTATTTCCCATGAAGTGATGGGACCAAATGCCATGATCTTCGTTTTCTGAATGTTGAGCTTTAAGGCAACTTTTTCACTCTCCTCTTTCACTTTCATCAAGAGGCTTTTTAGGGTGGTGTCATCTCCATATCTGAGGTTATTGACGTTTCTCCCAGCAAGCTTGATTCCAGCTTGTGCTTCTTCCAGGCCAGCATTTCTCATGATGTACTCTGCATATAAGTTAAATAAGCAGGGTAACAATATACAGCCTTGATGTACTCCTTTTCCTATTTGGAACCAGTCTGTTGTTCCCTGTCCAGTTCTAACTGTTGCTTCCTGACCTGCATATAGGTTTCTCAAGAGGCAGGTCAGGTGGTCTGGTATGCCCATCTCTTGAAGAATTTTCCACAGTTTATTGTGATCCACACAGTCAAAGGCTTTGGCATACTCAATAAAGCAGAAGTAGATGTTTTTCTGGAACTCTCTTGCTTTTTCGATGATCCAGCAGATGTTAGCAATTTGATCTCTGGTTCCTCTGCCTTTTCTAAAACCAGCTTGAACATCTGGAAGTTCACGGTTCACATATTGCTAACGCCTGGCTTGGAGAATTTTGAGCATTACTTTCCTAGCGTGTGAGATGAGTGCAATTGTGCAGTAGTTTGAGCATTCTTTGGCATTGCCTTTCTTTGGGATTGGAATGAAAACAGACCTTTTCCAGTCCTGTGGCCACTGGTGAGTTTTCCAAATTTGCTGGCATATTGAGTGCCGAACTTTCACAGCATCATCTTTCAGGATTTGGAATAGCTCAACTGGAAATTCCATCACCTCCATTAGCTTTGTTCGTAGTGATGTTTTCTAAGGCCTACTTGACTTCACATTCCAGAATGTCTGGCTCTAGTTGAGTGATCATACCATCGTGATTATCTTGGTCATGAAGATCTTTTTTGTACAGTTCTGTGTCTTCTTGCCATCTCTTCTTAATATCCTCTGCTTCTGTTAGATCCATACCATTTCTGTCCTTTATCAAATCTCAGTCATGTTCAACTCTTTGCAACCCCATGCACTATACAGTCCATGGAATTTTCAAGGCCAGAATACTGGAGTGGGTAGCCTTTCCCTTCTCCAGGAGATCTTCCCAACCCAGGGATCGAACCCAGGTCTCCCACATTGCAGGTGGATTCTTTACTGTCTGAGCCACTAGGGAAGCCCCAGCAGCATCCGTAGGAAAATCATAAAGTTTTAAACTGAATTACATTGGCAAAAGCACCATCAGCTTATACTAAAAGGGACTGAGTAGAACAAAATGACCCCCCTGCAATTTTTTTTTGAACTTTAGGCCCCCAAATTTTGTGGGAAGGAAAAAAAACTGAGAAAACAGCTTTCTGGCTGTTTCAGCTTTTTTTGGTTCAGTTGCCAAAAAATAGCCACTTTTTTTTTTTTTAATAAAACAGAAGGAAAAATTAAGAAAGTGGAAGCAAAAACAGAGAGGATAGATCTAAGAACCACAGAGAAATTTTCCCAGGCAGTTGAACAGAGCTCTAATCATGAAACTGGCCTTATGCTCCTGGCTGGATTTCAAAACTGCTCTGGACTAGTGACTCCTGAGTGCCTCCTTCTCCACCCATTTTGAAGTGGTCCTCCTATGCCTGTTCCATTACTGGGTATTGGATGTGCATGGAAGAATTAAGTTGTCTCTTTAGCTCACAAGTCTTTAGATAAAGAGGAACTGTGCCTGAGAAATTGCCTCTGAGGACCCTCTTCCATAGCTGGGTAATTTAGATGACAGGAATAGACCTCTAGTGTGAACCTGATGCCATAGTGGATGAGACTTTGGGGGAGATCGCTGGAAGCAAGTGAGTGTATTTTGCATGTGAGAAGAATGAAGTGAATTGATGTGCAGAGAGTAGTTTATGATGGTTCTAAACATGGCTCAAATTTGTTGACCCATTTTCTACCAAGAAACAGAATTGATGTCCCCTCCCCCATGTCAGGGTAAGCCTTTGTAACAACCTTAACAAATAAAATATGGCAGAGATGACACTGTATTACTTCCAAGACTAGGTAGGAAAGGTATCACAGCTTCTGTTTTGCTCTCTCTCCCAGGACACATGGATTTGGACGTTTGAGTTGCCATGGAAAAAGTCCAGTTATTCTGAAGCTGCCATGTTGGAGAGCTCAGGTGGAGAGATCATATACAGTTAGAGATGCCCCAGGACCCAGTTTCAGCCTGCCCTTGTTCGCATCCTCACAGCCCAAGTGCCAGGTATGTGAAGGGGCCTTTAAGACTAAACCCAGCCTCAGTCACAGTCTGACTACAACCCCATAAGACCCTAAGCCCAGAATTTCCCATCTGAGTTACTTGTTACCTGAACCACAGAATCTGGGAAAGGTAATAAACCATCATTTCATTGAAATCCACTAAGGAGTTCTAGAGTTGTTTGTAACTCAACAATAGATAACCCCTCCTTTTTGTTTTTTTGGCCACACTGTGAGGCACGTGGGATCTTAGTTCCCCAACCAGAGATCAAGCCTGTGCCCACCTGTAGTGGAAGCACAGAGTTTTAACCAAAAGAGAATTTTAATTAATTTATTTATCGTTGGCTGTGCTGGGTCTTCGATGCTTTGCATGGGCTCTCTCTAGTCGCGCAAGCGAGGGCTACTCTTGGTTGTGGTGCACCGGCTTCTCATTGCTCTGGCTTCTCTTGTTGCTGAGCACGTTTCTAAATGTATAGGCTTCAGAGCTGAGGCATGTGGGTTCAGTAGCTGTGGCTCACAGGCTCTAGAGCTTGGGTTCAAAAGTTATGGCACAATGGCTTAATTGCTCCACAGCTTACGGTATCTTCCCAGACCAGGGATTGAACCTGTGTTCCCTGCATTGGCAGAATTCTTATCCACTGTGCCACCAGGGAAATTCATTTCCTGATAAACTTTTAAAGTAACCTTTTCATTACCTATAAATAGGGCTAATGATAATACCTATTTCAAAGAAGGGTAAATGAGTTACATTTGTGAAGCTTTGAGCATGGTGTGAACCTAACATTCAATAAATGTTACTTGCCTTTTGCAGAGCTTCTGAGGGTTGTTATCCTGAATGATAACTTCAAATCAAACAAAAGTGATATTTAAAATTTACTCCATCAAAGAAACTATTTGCCTGGCAGTGTTTATTTGTTGAGTAAGTGAAAAAAGAAGAAGTAAAAGAACACTTTGGGGTGTTAGCTGGTGCTCTGCTGGAGAATTCCACATGAAGAGGGAGAAACCCTGAGACTAGCTGGAGACAGAGGGAACTCTAGCAATCCTAGAGTCCCAGCTGAGCCCAGCTTTTCAGAGTCCTGGCCAGGGTGACAGACACAAGAATCTGGCATCTTGATTCAGACAGTCAAGTGCCCAGATGACTGCCATCCCAGGTGCCATCTGACTTGTGGCAGCATGAGAGACCCTAGCGAGATTGATAGAAGAACTGTCCAGGTAACTTATAAAATCTTGACAGATGATAAATATTTGTTGTTCATTTTAAGCCACTATGTCTTAGAGTGGTTTGCTATATTACAATAGATAACCAAAAAGGAAGCACCCAGGATAGCGCCTGGCATACAGTAGGTACTCAATGAATATTGCTTACTAAATGAATGAACCGCTTCATTCTTTTCCTAGGGCCTGGTGCTCTGAGATGCCTCCCAGCCCCCTGCTCACCCCTCTGTACCTGCCTTATCTTACTGTCCAGGAACTACTGGGGCTAAAGTGAAAAGGGGGCTTCTGCTGCGCTCTTGAGTGCACAAAAGCCTGAAATGAAAGTTTCCTTTGTGAGAAAAATCCCAGCTTCTGGATCTCTAAGGCAATGTCTTCCCACTTGTTGGTAAAACAGGGGCAGGTTTTCTATATTTCTTTTTTAACAAAGCATTTATTTATTGCTTGTTTGTTTAGCTGCATCAGGTCTGCGTGTGTCCTGCAGGATCTTCTGTTATGCCACAAGGACTGTCTAGTTGCGGCACAAGGACTTAGTTGCTCCTGCAGCATGTGGGATCTTAGTACCCAGACCAGGGATTGAATTCATGTCCCCTGCATTGGCAGGCAGATCCTTTACGACTGTTGCACCTGGGAGGCCCAGAAGGTGGACTGTTAACCACCGGACCACCAGGGAACTCCCTCGTCTCTATTTCTGAAGAAGAAAGATGTGAGAACCAGCTCTGGAGTCCATCTACCCTGGGTTTGAGGCCACGCTCCTCCACGTCCTGACTATGTGACAGTGAACTGCTGATTTAACCAACTTTCTTATCTTCCAAATGGGCTCCAGATAAAGTTTCAGTGCAGAAACTCAACATGCTATTCTCTGTATAGCACCTGCAGCACAGCAGGTACCACAGCGCTATGAGTGCATCTAAACAAGGGTAAATCTCAGAGCAAAATATGCAGAGCAAAATATGCCCATGGCCAGAGCACATACCGTTTGTGATCCCACTGAAACAAAGTCCCCAAAAGGGGAAAAGACGGTGAGAGAAAGAAACTTCTGAGAGTGGTTACCACTAAGCGTAAGCAAGGGAGGGGGGGTGGAGGTGGGGTTACTGACTATGAAGGGCTCCAGGGAAACTTCCAGGGTGTTTGAAATGTTCTATATTTTGATCCATTGGGCCATACCATTTAAGACACAGTTTGATTCCTGTATGTTACATCTTAATAAAGGAGTTGAGAAAGGGTTAGCGTATCATCCCTTCACTCAGGCATGATCTTTAGGAATTTCCTAACTTCCAGGCCTTTTGCCCCCACAGGGCTGTCTATCCTTGCCTGCTCACACCCAAGTCCATCCTGGGAGCAGCCTTGGGTGACGCTGTCCTAGCGCTTGGTGTAAGTTGGCTGTCACTGCCAGGCTTGACCTGGGGCTGATTCCAGGATAGGAACTCAGTTGGGACACGTGTTGACTTTCTGCTCTTGGGACGGGCTCTGGGGCTTTTCAAGACCTTAGTGGGACATCCTGCTTCAGGATTGCTGGGGAGGCAGCAGTGGGATCCTCGATGCCCTTGGGAGTTCGTGAGTGGGAAGGGGGTCTTACTACCCCCCAGCGAAGACCTGGAAGCTCTAAGGGGGTGCTGCAGAGTATTTGGAATAAATGAGCAGCAGGAGCACGTCCTTGGCGTGGCGGGCCCAGTTCCTGGAAGGAGAGCCGGGAGGGGTGAGCACTGAGGGTGTCCGGACTGGGCAGAAATAAAGAGCTGCTTCTGCTCACAAGCCTGCTATTTGAGGACCTGGAGCCATGACGTCCCTCAAAGTTTCCATTCTCTGCACTGCAGCTGTTGGTTACGTGTTTCATTCAAAATGCTTTGCAGGAAGCAGCAGGCTCCACATTCCAGGGCTTTTAGTCATTTTTTCTCTCAGAGCTTTGGGGCCAGGATTAGAACGTTCTTCAAACCACACTGTCCTCGGCTGGACTCCCAAGAGGAAGTGGGTGGGCCCCTGGAGGATGAGAACATGGGCCCCAATTCAGAGATGGAATGAAAAAAGATTAAGGCCAGCACAAGTAAACTCCTAGAGAGATGGCTGAGCCGGTGGCCCACGTAGGGTGAGGGCGGAAGCCTAAGGGTGGCGACTCTGGCCTTCCCAGCAATGGGCCACAGGGAACTCCAAGTCCCTGGCGCATGTGTATGTGTGTGTGGTGTGAGACAGAATTGAATTCGTGGAGTGTTTCATCCTGAGTGACCCACACACTCTGCCCCTTGCTTTGGTTCTTGCCCTTAGGCCAAGCAGAGCGTGACATGCTGCAGGGGTGGGTGTGGTGACATACGTCTGGATTTGGGAGAGAAAGAGAAGCACTTTAGCAAACGGACCCCACAGATACATGAACCCAGAGAAACCACAACAAACGTTTGCTGAGTGTCTGCTATGTTCCTGGAGCTGGGCCAAGTGTTGGCAATACAACAGGGTACAAGATGGAATCCATCCCTGCCCTCCCAGCAAGGCTTGGGAAATAAGGCCTGGAAGGAGTCCACTGGGATAAGGAGGAGACAGCAGATGAAAGGAATAGGGATGGGTAGGGGCCAGATTCTGGTGGGCAGAGAGGAGGCGAGTGTAGATGGCCTTCAGAGATCATGTAGGTGGTGCAGTTCAGAGAGTGTGAAGGGCAGGGCAGAGCCCAGTAGAAGTTTGGGTGGGATGCAGTGGTGGAAGCTCTGGAAGAAGGTGATTAATACAAGCAGAGCCCCAGCGATTCCGAAGCAGGATCCACCGCTCCGCACCCCCTCCCCCCCACCCGCCGCCCAGGTCTTGATAAGCCCCAGAGTCTGTTTCAAGGAGGACGGAAGGGCCAGGGGTTCCTGGGCAGCCACGCAGCCGGGTGCCACATTGTCCCCTGAGCACCTGGGGCAGAGGGAAGGAAGTCCTAGTCTAACATTTAGGCAAAAATGTCAAAAAAGTTCCTGCATGTAGACAGAGTTTAAAATATGTCCTCCTGAGATTTCTCATTTTAATGCCTGATTATGAGAAGATATCAAGCCCCAGATTCTGTGACATTATATGCAAAATGATTTTAAAAACCTAATTAGGGTTTTGAATCAGTCAACTTGAATCAAAAGGGAGATTATCTGGTCGGTGTACCTAATCACACAGGCTCTTTAAAATAAGTAAGGGGTTTGGACTTCCTTGGTGGCCTAGTGGCTGAGAATCTGCCTGCCAGTGCAGAAGACACGGGTTTGATCCCTGGTCTGGGAAGATCCCATATGCGGTGGAGCAACTAATCTCCTGTATCACGACTGCTGAATTCTGCATGCCCCAGAGCCTGTGCTTCACAAGAGAAGCCACCACAATGAGAAGCCATCTACTGCAATGAATAGTAGCCCCTGCTTCTTTCAACTAGAGAAAGCCTGCACACAGCTATGAAGACCCAGCATAGCTATGGATAAAGTAATAATAAAAGCAGACAGTTTTCTCTGGGCTGCAGGCAGGAGAGGATATGACAGATTTGAAGCATGGGGGTAGGGGTTGTTCCCTGTACATTTAATGACCTGAGGATGGAGGAGACCCCTGGAAAGGGTGTAAGAGAGCAGCCTCTAGGAGCTGAGAGGGACCCCTGGCTGACAATTGGCAAGAAAAGAGCACCTCAGTCCAACAACCACAGGAGCAGAGATCTGCTACAATCAAAATGAACTTGGGAACAGAGTCTTGCTCCAGAACGTCTAGACACCTGCCCAGCAAGCTCACACCTTGATTCTGGCTTTGCCAGCTCTGAGCAGGGAGCCCAGCTGAGTTTACCCGAACTTCTAACCTAGAGAACAGAGATAATTCATTTGTGTTGCATTAAGCTGCTAACTTTATGGTAGTTTGTTATGCTGCAACAGGGAACAAATACACTTCCACTTTTTTGTTTTATCTTGAGAAGTGTCTTAGGACGCCTCCTTTGCGTCGGGGCAGCCTGGATGCACGTGTCCAGGCTGAGGCTCAGGCCTTGGCCAAGAGGATCTTGTTTTGCACTCAGGAGGGAGGGGAAGGGCAGCATCCTACACTCTTCTTTGTAAGAACCACCCAGCAGCTCCTTCCACAGTGCTGACTTCAGGCTGCAAAGCCGCCCAGTACTGCATTCCCTGCAGAAGAGCAGAGCTCTGGGCGGAAACCAGAGAACAGTGACCTCGCCCTCCCCCTGCTTCTCAGATGACAAGTCTGGGCTCTGTCAAGGCAAGAGAGGGGGAGCTGGGGTGCAGGGAGCAATAGAGTTCAGCTGCACCCTTCCCCGCCCCCCATAAGAAAGCCTTCTCTGACTGCTTGGGACGGGGATTTTTAAGTTTTATACTTGCTTCCTTAATAACTTGTTGGACACAAAGTCAGGTACCCCTGGGAGTCCAGAAACATTTGCAAGGAGGAAGATTAGGTTTCTGCTTTTTTGATTAAAAGCCCTAATGAAGGATTTCTCATTCCCACATGAGGTCTTTTCTCCAAATCTTCTCTGATTCTTCCCAGATGGTATCCAGCTCTCCTCACTTCAGCCTCTGGCAGGGTGGGGCTTCAGAAAGTAGGAGGGGCAGCTCTGTCATTTAACCCTCTGAGGGGAGGGGAGGGAGTGGGCAATGTCCTGAGCCTTAGTTTCTTCCCATAGGATATGAGCCAAGAAATACACACAAGGTGCCTGGTGGGCAAGAAGGAAGGAATAAATATTTTCCTTATGGCCTGCTTCACCTCAACACAACAGCTACCTTGCAATTTTCTTTCTTTTTTTTTTTTTTTTGATAACTAGAAGTTTTATTCTGGTGATAGGAGGGCCTGGTTAGCCAGCAGCAAAAGTCTTCAGTCAGCAGAGTTTGCCTCTGTGCTCCACCTTCTCAAAGCCACTTCCTCTCTCTGTATCCCCATTCCTTCTTTCACCCCTGCCTGGCCAGATCCCAGGGCCCTGGGGGTGGACACCCTCTGAAAGCTTCTCAGGGTTGTGTTAGTGAGAATCCCAGACTTGGGGCAAGTAGGTTGGTTGGGGGATGTTTTGGGGCAGGGGAGAGGGGTGCGAGGTTATGCCGGGGTCTGTCTGGTGGGGACTATGAGACATGCTTGTGTGAGCCTCCCTCCTGCTTGCTTTCTTGGAGGCTTGATCTAAATCCTCTTAAAAGTTTTGCTGTCAAGGAATCTCTGAGGGGAAGTCAGCATGATTTCACCTTTTCAAAGTTTCCATGGTAAGGACTGAGCTTAGTGGGTCCTGAGGACAGAAGATGAGGTTGTCATGTGTTTTGGGGGGAGGTGAAAGGAGCTTCAGGGTCTGGGCTCCAGGACATCAGACCCATGGCAAAAAGGAAGTGAAGGATGGAGGAGGCAAGGTGGTGACTGGCCTTTCCTCCTGAGGAGATGGAGACCTTGGAAGTTCTGAGAAGGAGAATATTTCAGGGTCCCTGGGTGCTGGGAGCAAAGCTGGTTCCTCACAGGATCACCTTCTGGGGCAGAGGCTGAAGGAAGTGCCATGTGGGCATCGATGCTGCGGGGTGGGGATGTCCAGGCTGGGCCCAGAGCACTGCCCTCAGCTGCCTCCGCCCTCCTCCCTGGGCTGAGGGCTCCAAGCTGAGCCAAGCGTGAAACAGACAGCCTCTCTCTGCCTCTCTGTTCCCTCCCCCATCCTGTAGGAGTCTGGTTTTCATCACCCATTAATCACTGAAGCTACCCACAACCTTGTGTCTGTCTGTCCACACTCATCAGCCCTTTGGGCCCTGGTGGGGTGGATAGACAGACAGGCAGATGGTCTCTGACTTGGGGAAATTTAGGGTCAGGGCAGAGGCTGTTCTATCCTCCCAGGCAGGCTTCCTGAGCTTGTTGGTTACCCCCCACCCTCAGCCCGGCTTGAAGCTACCAGCCTGGCCCCATCACCCCAGCAGCAGGCTGCTGGGGCTATTAGCTGTCTTGTTCACCAGGAAGGAAATGGGTTGGAGGGCTGAGGAATTCTAATGAAGCTTCCCCAGCTGGCAGGCCGGCTGGCGGGTGAGAGCTGGCACCTCCAACCCCACTAGAGTTGGTGCCAGCCCTGTTCGGCCGGGCCCACTGGATGCCCACCTGCCGCTGTGGGAACCCTGGTTTGGGCTGCCTCACAATCCCCCTGAAAATTCACCCGGCTCTCTCCACACCACTTCTCGGGCCCCATCCCCATGCTCTTCTTCCGCTCCCTTGCCATGCCTTGCCTGAAGGAGACAGCCTCTGGGCTGGGCTGTGGGGCCCTACCTGTTCAGGCTGTCATTGTATCCCCGCCTCACCTGGCCTTCCCCGGTGGCTCAGTGGTAAAGAATCCGCCTACAGTGCAGGAGCCGCAGGAGATGCAGGTTCGATCTCTGGGGAAGATCCCCTGGAGCAGGGCATGGCAGTCTACTCTAGTATTCTTGCATGGAGAATACTATGGACAGACAAGCCTGCTGGGCTACAAAAAGTAGCAAATGGGGAAGCAAAGAGTGGGACATGACTGAGCAACTGAGCATGCCCACTCAGCCCTGGAGACCTGGGTTCTGATCAGACTCTGCCCTGACCCACTGTGTTGCCTTAGGGCCACTCAGCTATCTGAGCCTCAGTTTCCTGGACTGTGACAGTCCCAGTCCAAGTCACTGGCCAAAGAGGGTGCTCATCAGTGCTGGGAAGCCTCTCGTTCCTCCAGCGACCGTGGTCTGCCCACCCCATGCAGGTCCAGGCTGGTGGGCACCCCAGTGAGGCCTGGAAGTGGTCATGGCGAGTGGCAGGCAGCCAGCAGCTCCCATTGGTAGTCACAGCAGAGACCCGAGAGAGCCTGAAGATCTGACCATGATCATGGTGCAAGGAGTGATCTGTTCCTTCCTGGTCTGGTGTTCTGGGCTTGCCCCCCTCCACTCCTGCCATGCTATGTCCCCAGAATCCAGGCATCTCCAGCTCTGCCTACATCTCCAGCCTTTCTCCAGGGCAGGTCTCTGCTTTACACACCTTGTGTCAGCCAGGCTGCCCGGGTAGGTTTCCACCCATGCTGAGAGCTGTGCAGGGACCACTTCCAGTGTCCCAGCTTTGCCACTCAAGATCCCCAGCAGACACAGAGCCCCCACTCAGAGGGCAGAGCCCAGGGGGCCAGGGTTCTGAATCCAGATGCACACCTGCTTATCACAACATGGCTATTTGCATTCATCTGCATCAAAGTCTATATCCACCACACCCTACACCCATTTCCACTTCTAGGAAGACTACATATTTAACCAGCAACTCCAAAAGTGTAGTATCTAAGGTTCCAACCCCATCCCATCCATTTCAAGTAGGTTTTGAGGACCCAGGTGTGCACGGGCCTGTACTTGGGCTGCTGGGCAGATGAAAGATACAAAAAATAGAGCCTTTGCTCTTGGGGTGTTTACTGCCTAGAGGGGGAAACCAAAGTCAGGGATGGGATCCTGGGAAAAGTATTAGATGGATTACACTTGAGTGTGTGGTGATGCAGATGGTGGATGTTAGGGTTGGGCTGGGAGTTCAGAGTGGGCTGGAGGAGCCCAGGTGGCCAACTCCAGGACACTCCTGTGTCCCTGACACAGGGCTTTGTGCATGCAGGCCACTGTGTTGAGAGGGGCCTGTGACATCTGGAGGGCCAGGTTTTCTTACTCAGTCCCAGGTCTAGTTGCCTTGGGTGGTATCATTGATCTGCTCTCAGCCTGGACAGAATGGCTCAAGTGTGAGGCCAACCAAAGCTAGTATCCAGGCTGGACCTGAGAGCTCTGAGCGTGCAGGAGTGTGTGCCCTTCCCAATTCAATCCCCAGCCAATGAGAGGAGTGAGGGGGTGAGGTACTAGAGACTAGGTCACATGCGCCAGCAGCCCCCCAGGAAGAGGAGCAGGACCGGAACCAGGCAGCCTGGCTCTTCAGCCTGCTCCCCTAGCCTCATGTGAAGGGATGAGCTGGACGGGGCTCCAGGGAGGGGTTAGCAGAGCTGGGCTCCGGAGTCCAACTCAGTTCAGTTCAGTTCAGTCGCTCAGTCATGTCTGACTCTTTGCAACCCCATGAACTCCAGCATGCCAGGCCTCCCTGTCCATCACCAACTCCTGGAGTCCACCCAAACTCATGTCCATCGAATTGGTGATGTCATCCAACCATCGCATCCTCTGTCATCCCCTTCTCCTCCTGCCTTCAATCTTTCCCAGCACCAGGGTCTTTTCAAATGAGTCAGCTCTTTCCATCAGGTGGCCAAAGTATTGGAGTTTCAGCTTCAACATCAGTCCTTCCAATGAACACCCAGGACTGATCTCCTTTGGGATCTCCTTACAGTCCAAGGGTCAAGAGTCTTCTCCAACACCACAGTTCAAAAGCATCAATACTTTGGTGCTCAGCTTTCTTTATAGTCCAACTCTCACATCCATACATGACTACTGGAAAAGCCATAGCCTTGACTAGACAGACCTTTGTTGGCAAAGTAATGTCTCTGCTTTTTAATATGCTGTCTGGGTTTACCTAGGTTCAAATCCTGACTTCATTGATTACCAGCTGTGTGACCAGGGAAACTGCTTGATGTCTCGGCTGAGGTTTCCTCACCTGTGGAGTGTAATAACAGCACCTGCCTGATGGGTCCCTGACTCCCTCTGCACAGTAGTAACTGAGCACCGCATGCGTCTGCCATTGGGTGGGGACTGAGGGAGGAGGAAGGAGGGTGGCCAGCTGTGAGCTGTGTGAAGAGATCAGGCTGATGTGGCGGGAACTGCCCAGGGAAAGGGAAGGGGACAAGGCCGGGTTGGGTGGAGGGAAGCCCCAGTGTTTGGGGCTGTCGCCCCCGGTTACCTCCGTCATTTCAGAAGCAGATGTGGCAGCCATGTGCAGAGCTGCCCAAGGCTAGGCAGCTTCTCTTCACTGAAATCACTTGGTCATTTGTGTGATGATGAGGCTCCAGGAACACAGACGTGCTATGCCTTTGAGTCCCAGGTCCTAAAATGTCACTGTCTGCCCATGCTGAGCCTTTGAGGCCTAAGTGTGTGGTGAGATTCTGAGTTACCTGTCACACAGCCCAGAAAAGCAGTCCCTTAAGTTTCCATTTCGGGTTCCTTCTCTGGGTTCCTTAAACAGTGTCCAAGAAGGATGAGGACGTGGTCTCTCCGTGTCATTGTGAAAATCTAATCCCACTATCAGGGCAGGAAAACTGTGGGTGTCTGTGGAGAAGGGCAGGGATGCTGAGCAGAGGTGAGAGAGCAGAGTAGGGGCGCTGAGCATATGAAGATAAAAGCAGAAGAGCCCATTATAAGGAAATACAATACACGGGAGCAGACCCACTCTTGAGCGCACATTTCTGCCCACTCACACCTGTGGACCATCATCAAGATGCAGGTTTTTGGAATGCTCTTTCTTTCTTTTTGGCTGTGCTGAGTCATCACTGTTGAACTTGGGCTTTCTCTGGTTGCAATGAGCAGGCGCTACTCTTTAGTTGCGGTGCACCGGCTTCTCACCGTGGCAGCTCCTCTTGTTGCTAAGCACGGGCTCTAGGGTTCACGCGCTTCAGGAGTTGCGATGCGAGGGCTCAGTAGTTGTAGCCTGTGGGCTCAGTTGCTCCGTGGCACGTGGAATCTTCCCAGACCAGGGATCAAATCCATGTCCCCTGCTTTGGCAGGTGGATTCTTAACTACTGGACGGCCAGGGGAGCCCCGGAATTCTCTTTCTTATGAATGATCCCATCCAGGAGTTTACATAAAGCAAGCAGAATGAATAAGCTCTCTCCTTGACACCTATTATTTAAGCACATTAGGGCAGATTGAGTTTATCTATTAACAGTGGGTGAAAGAGAGGTTTGGAGTTCAGACTATTCTTTGCCCCACAAGTACGGGCAGGGTAGGAAGGCGGGAGACAGATGGTCTGAGACCGGCCTCCACGTTGGATCCACAATGTCCAGCCCTGCGCTGGACATACACTGAAGGGTAACCTGACCTGACATATGTGGGGTCAGCGAGAGGGTCATGTCCTTCATGTCCTACCCACTCCTTCAGGGCGGGCCCTCCTCGGCCAAGTCACTCAGTCTGGGAAGAATACTCTGGGCCTTCTCTTTTCCACTCTTGGCTCACTCCTTTCCTGGCCTTCGACCCCGTTCCCTGAAGAACTCCTCCTGTCTGCCTGGGTTAGACCCTTTGTGACTTGGATTGCTCACCTAGTAAAATGTATATACATTAGCGTAAACAGTGTACAGCTGGATGGATTCCACAAGTATGTCTGTGCCCATGTGACCACAGATAGAGATGTTAATGTTTCAGCACTACGGAAGGTCTCCTGTGCCCCTCACCAGTAAACACCACCCCTAGAGGTAACCAGTGGTCTCCCTTCTCCCACCATTGATTCATGTTGACTGTTATTGACCTTCTGCGAATGCTGTCTGGCTTATTTTACTCAACATCATGCCTGGGAGATTCATCCATTTTTGTATGTTTTGTGTGTAGCAGAAGCTCTTGTGAACATATGGATATAGGAGTCCATTATATAAATACATTGCAATATGTTTAACTATTCTCCTGTCAATGAATATTTGGATTGTTTCAGTCTGAGGTACTGTGAATGAAGCATTCTTGTGCATACCTACTCATGAACACAGGCATTTGATCCTTCAGGTATGCAACTAGGAGAGGAATTGCTGGGGGACTTGGAGTTTTAAGAGACCTTCCTTCGCACTGTCCAGACCTTAGGACAAGGCAACGTTAGCAAAACAAATGGTCCCTTCCTCTCCGTGTCCTCCCATCTCCTGGGTGCCTCTTCTTGGAAAGTTCAGGCGGCTCTTACCCAATGCTGGGTGTGAGGAACTGCGCAATCTACCCTGGAGGGCTCTGCACTTCGAGAGTCACTTGAATAGGCCTGAACAGCTGCAGAGGGAGTTGTGGGTTCTCCTTCAGGGTCTGGAAGGGAGGTCAGGAGAGGGTGAGGGCCAGGGCAGCGAGACAGCAAGAATGTGATTGCCCAAGATGCTGCTGGACAATAAGCTCCAGGGTTAACGACCTGCCCAAAGTCACATGGCCAGGATGGGGCCAGCGAGGTGGTCAGCTCAGACGGGCCTCACTCCAGTCCAGAACTCTTTCCATTACAGCAGCCTACCCGCTCCATGCGGGAGCCTTTCAAGGACAGTTAGGTATAAGGGTCATGGTCCTGTGGATTGCTCCACCCTGAGATCAGACTTCAGGCCACCCTTTCTGAGCCTCTTCATTCTGGCCTGCCCATCAGCCTTGCCTCTGGCCGGATGGCCTCTCCAGGAGGCATTCACAGGCCTTGGACAGCCTGAGTCATGGCCGTGGACTGGAGGAGAGACAAACAAAGACAGAGTCTGGGGGCTTCAGTGCCCAAGACCCTGTGTTGGGGCCTGCCACTGCGCCAGCGTGGGTGAGCGGGCGTGGCCCCCAGAGAACAACCCTGGAGAACAGCCTGCCCTGCATAATCATTTCAGGCTTTCTTGGCCAGAACGTCATCACATTAGGTTCCAGATTGGCAAGGGTGATGGGATGGCTTTATTAAGCATCTGGTGAGGCCGTGGCAGGTCAAGGGAGGAGCTACCTTGGCCTTCTGGGAGCTGGTGATGGACATCTCCACTGGAAGGCTCTGGATGCTGTGTTCCCAAATAATGCTAGGTGTGGTTCATGGTGTGAAGACTTCAGGCTGTGGAATCAGAGATTCTTTGACTTTGCTGTTCTCTGGGAAGGGAGACAGGCTAGCCGGGCATGCACACGTGTGTGTGTGTGTGCGCGTGCGCGTGTGTGTATGTCTGGGTAGTGGGTGTGTGTGCATCTACTCAGTAGCCGTTCAGTCTGCAGTTATTTACCGACTGCTCATAACGTAGGGATCCTGCCGTGAATAAGAGAGACAAAGTCCCTGCCCTCAGAGGAGCTTATTAAACCCAGAGCACGTCTCCGTGCGATTGTGCATGTATCTGAAAGTATGTGTTATATGGCTTCCTCTGTGTGCCTATGTGTGATGTGCGTGCATATGTGTGTGTGTCTGAAGGGGGTGGGGTGTGGAATATTTGAGTATGTATGTGTGTGCCTGAACATGTGTGTCTGAGTGCATGTGTATGTATATTAAGGGGAGAGAATTACTCATCCACTCCGAAGACTATTCAAGAAAGGCCTCTCCCACAGTTACATTTTCACAAATAAAAATAATCAGATAATGAGTTCATTTCCGATCTCAAGTTTGATGCCAACATTCCAGTGAAACAAGACCCACTGGCGGGCGGGCTGCTCTTTGTGTGACTTGGATTAGCTGGGGAAAGTGCAGGGGTGAGACCTGCCACTTGCAGGCTGCAAGGGGGTGACGGGGGAAGAGGGAGTGACCTGCAACCAAGGGAGCAGCTGCACACGCCTGGGGCTGAGAAGCCCCTTCCTCTTCCATGGCCATCAGGGGGCCCCCCACAGCCTGCACAAGGCCTGGACTCCCTCCATTCATTCCTTCGGGAGCAGGAGTGGGCAGAGTCGGTGTAGCTCTGTAAATGCAGCTGGCTGCAGAAGGGGTGGCCTACCAGGCTTCCCAGGGTCAAAGAGGCATGCAGATCAGTGCTCACAGATGCCTGCTGGGGGAGTGGGCCGCGGGATACAGACAAAGCCTTGAGGGGAGAGAGAGACATGGGGGCCACGCCCGGGCCACAGCTCCTGCGTCTGCCTGGATTCACAGCGGGGGAGTCAAGAGGGCACCTTGGCTTGGCTGTCACAGCCACGCACAGCGCGTGCCCCGGCCAGCCCTGCAGCCTGTTCCCCTCGTCCACCTCCCCCTCACCCCTGCTCCTGGCAGGCTGAGCCACCCCGCCTCTGTTCCTTCTCTTCGCAGTGCTCTTTTCCCACTCTGAATGTTCCAATCTATCCATCCTTTAAGACCCACATTACCCCCTTCATGACATCTCTGATTCTGCTAACTGGAAACGCTTTCTCACCCTCAGCGGTTAACATCTTCTAACTGTCTCCTGTTTTTCCTCCTTGAGTCCAAGTTCCAGTTTGTGCCTCACACAGCTGATTTTCCTCAGCAAGTCCCAGCCAGCCTGAAGATGGGCTTTTCCTAAAGGGCTGTCCAGAAAGGTGACCTGAGCTGGAGTCAGAAACCTGTTCCTGGCCTGAGTCAGGGGAGTCTGTGAGAGCTTGTGCCCTGAGATTTGCCCTTGTGCTGAATCAGAGCCAGGGCCAGAGAATTCCTTGGCAGTTGGACAGAAGCTGGGAGCACGGCATTTGGGGAAGAGAGGGGTGAGGAAAGAGAGGAGTTTTTCCCAGGAGGCACAACTTGGAGCCTAAATCAAGACATCTGTGAGATGTCAGGGAATGACGCTGGGGTGGGGCAACTACGGCTAATCAATTCAGAGGCAGAGGCGGATTGTCTGCAGAAAGAATTCACAGAGGCCATCTGTCCATCTGTCCGTCTTCTCCATCCATCCATCCATCGACTGTTTACCCATTCATGCATTCAACAAGCAATACCGAGCACTCACTGTGTGCCAGGATCTCAGGGGGCTTTACCTACAGGCAACCCCCATACATTATTCATCAGTTCCTTAGAACAGCTGGGTGAGGAATGCATCAAGAGCTCAGAGAGGAAATCTGAGCCTCAGAGAAGCTGAAGTCAATGTTCAGGGTCACACAGCTGCTGAGGGCCTGAGTGGGATTTACACTCAGGTCAGGCTGCTTCTCCGAAGACTGAGAGCTTCCCACGCTAGGCAGGAACAAATGGCTTATTTCTCGGTCTCTCCACGGCTTCAGGCCGAGCTGGATGGAGGCCCTCTGGCAGTATGATTAAGCCTTACTCTTTGTCTGGGAAGTTCAGCCTGGGTCCCTACCCACTGCCCCCAGCACAATGTTGCTATAAGCCAGCTGTCTTTATCTTTTAAAATCTTTGCTGACAAGGCCATTTGTAGGGGCATGATTCTAACTCAAAGGACCAAGTTCCACTAGTGGAATTTCTAGCCTAGAGGGAAGCTTGGCTGGGCAGGGGGTCCTCTCATTTTGCTTTGTAGTAAAACAGTCCTAGCAAGAGGGCGTAGCATTAGCTAAAGAGGGAGGCAGAGTTGAAAATGTTCTCAAAATATCACTTGGGAAGTGGTTGAAAATACATCTTCTGGGGCTTCCTCCCTATAGAACCTGAATGAACAATCTAGGTGGGCCCCTAGATCTGCATTTTTAACAAGCCCCAGAAGTTTTTGATTTGAGTGGTCAGTGGACCCATAAGAAATCCCTTAATGAAATTCACAGGACAAAGAAATCTTGGAAAACAAGAACTTCCTCAATGTAGCTGAAGATCACATCACTGTTTTGTTCAGATTAATCACACAGTTGATTGGCAATATGCTGAATACCCCAGATCCTTCCGTTTGTTTTTTTTTCCGACACGTGCTGAGGCAGGTGACCCCAAAAGCAGAGTGTGACATTGAACCGTCTTCAGACTCATCTCTGAAATGGGCCCTATTCGCCCAGCATGAGCAAACCTGTTAGCTTTTATCACACAGTGTATTTCCTACTCTTCTCAGATTTGATGGTCTGCAGACTTGAGGAGTCTACCACCTACAGCTCCATCCAAGGGCCTGCAAACATGCTGAAGGCTTCAAGGCTGTAGAGGAAGTGCTCTCCTTGCTGCCGTGGGCCTGAGGCTCATTCCCGGACGACTCACCAGCCCTTGGACATAACCAGCCCCACCCTCCAGGTCTCCAACATGAAGGATGCTATGAAACACTGTCTGGACTCCAGCTACAGAGGCTGTGCATCTGGGTGTCTTCCCTCATTCCCATCAGCAGAATGCGAGGGCTACCTGGGGCAGACGTTGAGCTCACTGCTTTACCTGGGGCAGACATTGAGCTCACTGCTTTACCTGGGGCAGACCTTGCACTCACTGCTTTGTTGCTATTGCTGTTCAGATGCGACCCCATGGACGGCATCATGCAAGGCTTCCCTGTCCTTCACTATTCCCGGAGCTTCACCAGCTCCTGGAGCTCACTGCTTACTGCATTTTGAATGTACAAGCCCATCTTTCCACAGTGTGTGTCCAAGACCATGATGTCAAGTTCACCAATGGGTAAAGCAGGTTTCTCTCTGTACCCTCCTCCTGAGCTCTAGGCCTGCCTTGACATCCACGCTGCAGCTGGTCATCTCAAGTGCTCTAGGTTGGAGGTGGGGGATGTGGAGGGGGTGGGGGTGGGGGTGAGTGAGCAGAGCTGGGAAGAGAAAAGAGAGACAGTTGGGGGAATTTGACTTTCCTCCAGGGTGGAGGCTTGAGTACATGGGCAATATAATTAGCCTAAAGCCTTGGAATGAAATTCCTCCTCTCCCCTGGTGGAAGGGTGGGCTGTGCCTTGTGCTTCCTGAGCTGGAACTTGAGCCCTTGTGCTGGTTACGTGCAAAGTGGGGAGAGAGGCGAAGAGAGGGACTCTGAGATTTCAGTGTTCTGGCCCAGGCTGGGAACACAGGACTCAGAAATTTGATCGGGGACTGTAAGAGCTCCAGAGTTTTCCCACATTTCTCGGAAGTCTTTCTCACCAGAACTTTGGTTTCTTTGGAATAATCCTTCCCCTTGAACATGTCTCCCATTCTAACAGGGTGGGGTGAGGACAGGAAGCAAACACTGACCGTGCTTTAGGGATTCTGGCCTCACTGTTTCTGAAACCACCATCAGCTGCCAGAAGGGCAAAGTGGGCAAGTGCTGGAGGAGAGAGGGGAGAGCACCCCAGGACCCCCGGAGCACTCTAGTGGGGTGATGAGGTCCAGTGATGGGTATTCCTGGGAAAGGAGAAAGTTCTTTCTGCTTCTCAGGTTCTGAGCTGTCCTTTCCCCCATAGAACTGTCCCATGCTCCTTGAGGGCAGTGACGCCTTTCTCTGACCGTCCATCTCTGTGGTCTCGGGAACCCTGATGTGTGCTCTTTTAGCGGCTGGGAGAGAGAGTGGCCTGACCCCCTGCTCGCTACCACTGCCCCTTAGCCATCCCTCCCATAAGAAACACCACCCCCTCACCCCAGGACACGCTGGCCTGTGTCAGAGGTTGGGAGCACTTTGCCACACAGCCCTGCGCCTCTCAGGAGCCAGAGGCAGCAGCTGCTGGGGTGTAGTTTTGTCTGTTAAAAGGAGACGATGTGGAAGTAGCCAAGAGGAGGCAAGGAGAGACTGTGTCCTGGCTTTGTGGGGGTTGGGAGCTGACTCAGTTCTGAGCCAGGCAGAGCCCCTCGCCCAGCTTTCCAAGAGGCAGACCAGAGGAAAGACCTCGGGGATCATGGGGGCGAGAGGAAAGACCTGAACAAAAACAAAACTCCTTTATGCCTATCACGCTCCCTGAGGAAGTCAGGGTCTTGGGTTCAGGGCTACTTTGTCACGAGCTGACTTGGGGGCTGGTTCCCCAGCCCCGGCTTCTCTCTCTTGTGGCTGTGGACTGCTGTGCTTCACAGTGAAGTGCCAGGGTTTGAGATGCCACAGGATAACCGTGGCTCATCCTCCCAAGGTCAAGTTTGCCAGATGATTGGAGGAAAAACTCCCATTATTTTTCTATTGAAACAGCCATGTCTATGTTATGAAGTGGGAAGCAAAATTCACATCAATCATTAACATTTCAAAAAATTTTAAACTTGGAGCTTCTTCATGCTATGCCCCCTAGATGCTTACTCTCTACTCCTTTCAGACACATATTCCAGCTCTCCAGGTCTTATTTTCTTCATCTGAGAAATGGGATTACAGCCATCTTACCCTTGCCGAGAAGTTCGTGAGGGTGATGGAGGGAGAACTGGGTGGAAGCTGGCGTTTCCCCCTCCTGTAGCCATTTTCACACTCCAGCACTGCAGAAAAACTCTCCTTTACTGGTTCACTGGGCTTTCCCTGGCTGAGCTGGAAGTGACAACCTCCAGCTTTTGGCCAGGCACCAGGTCAGTCAGATCTCAGTGGCCTGGAGGTTGCCTGCCTGAGCCCTCTGCATCATGAGACAGCCTGATGCTGGGCCCGGGGATCTGGCAGGGGCTGGGCATCCTCCAGCACCCATCCCTCATCCGTTCCTCACTCACTGACACTGGAGAAGGTGGAGGGAGAGGGTCTTGGGGGAAGGGATGGGGCGTTTCTTCCTCCTGAGGCTCTGAGTACCGGAGCATCTCTAACACTGTACCTAGGAAAGGGATTTGTGAACTGCAACCTGCAGGCTGAATCTACGTTCGTGTGCTGAGCTTAGTCACTCTGTCACGTTTGACTCTTTACGACCCCGTGGACTGTAACCCGCCACGCTCCTCTGTCCATGGGGATTTTCCAGGGAAGAATACTGGAGTGGGTGGTCATGCCCTCCTCCAAGGGATCTTCCCAACCCAGGGATCGAACCTAGTTCTCCTGCATTGCAGGCAGATTCTTTACCATCTGGGCCGCCAGGGAAGCCCCCACAGCATATTTTAAAATTGGGAGATTCCACCCAAAAGGCTGGATTACTTTCTCTCTCTTGAAAAGCTCAGGCCTGGCCATTTTGGCCCGTAAGGCACTAGTGGGCCAGAAGGAGCAGTCACTGCCACCTTCACTACAGAGTTTGCCACAGTCCCCCTGCCCCCAAGGCCTCACAACCATGCCCCCCTGCCTGCTTTGCCCACTTCTCCCACTCCCATCACCAGCTGCTACTGTGGACAGGGTGTGCGCTCTCCAACTACACCACCTGTGAGGACGGTGACACCCACAGCTCAGAGGATGCTCTTCATTTAAAACTGGACTATTTGGGGCCCTCTGGAGTTCAAGTGAGAGCCAAGTGGCAGAAGAAAGTCCCAGGTCCTCTTCCTCCCGCCCGCATGGGTCACCATCAGCTCCTTACACTACTCTGTGCATTGGAGAGGCCTGCCAGGCTGCAGGTATAGATCCTGAGGGAGACACAGTTCTGCTGGGGCTGCTGGAAAGGAAACCACGTGGTCGCATTTCCTACCCCTCAAAGCCCTGACCCTACTGACCAAAATTCCCTGGGTGAGTGGAGGTGTTAGTACCGACACAGTGCTGCTCGGATCTCCCAGAACAGCTTCCTAGAAGGGAGTGGACCAGAGTCTCAGGCTGGGAGCCACCACTTCCTCAACCTCCCAGGTCATGCAGGAATCACAGAGTGAGGTGGGGGCCAACCTTGTCATTCATTCACAAATTCATTCATCCGGCATGTACTTGTTGAGTGTCTAGTCAGGGCCAGCGAATGTGTGAGACACCGTTTCCTACTGCAAGACCTTGGGCAAGTCACAATCTCTGCCTCCACCTCCCTTATCTGTGAAATCGAGCTTAGGCATCAGCCCTGCGGAAGTTCCTTCCTCATGAGGATCAGACGAGGTGACACAGCTCTTGGCAGGCAGCTGGTACACAGTAAGCGCTCAATAAATGGTATCCATGTTGCCAAAGCGCTTACTCATGGTATTAATAGTCCAGCTCCCCGATCAGATCCCCAGGGCTGGGCAGGGCTGCCAACTCGGACCTCTCTGTTCTATGACCCCGCTCTCCTCCCGCACCCCCAAGTCGGGACCCCAAAGCCAGGCCCCGTTAGGGGCACAGAGGCCCCATTCTCTGGCCCCGCGTCCCCTCGGCCGCTCCTGGGGGACCCTGCCTGGTGACCCCGCGAACCCGCTGTTTGCACGGGCAAAGAGGGGCCTTTTGTTCCCGACCGGCCCGCGAGGCTCCCGCCCTAATCCGGCTAATTACCGTCCACAGGGCGGCGGGGCGCGCGCTCGCCCACCAGTTTCCCACGGCCGCGAAGAAAGCCCCTCAGTGCGGCGCGGAGAACAGAGCGGCGATTCAGCAGCGTCCGCCCGCCCGCCCCGCGAGCCCCTCGGCCGCCCTTTCCCTCGTCTTCTCTCTCGTCCTGCGACTCTGCTTGCCGGGCCTCCGGGGCTGCTTCCCCGACTGCTTCTCTCTCTCATTCCTTTTCTCCCTGCCTGTGTGTGTGTGTCTCCTGCCTCCTCTCTCCTTCCCTTTCTGGCTGTCCACTCTGAGGCTCTCCCTGTCTCTGTTCCCTGTATCTCTCCCATGGCTAGGGTTCAACTTGCCTGCTCACCTATGGGTCCATCTGGGGCTCAGCAATCCTCAGGCCCTTCTTTCTCTCTTGGGGACCCCAGCGACCCAGCTCCTTAAATGTAAGGAAACCAAGGATGCTTTGGGTCCAAGCCATGTCTCTTGCGGTTTGGGGGAAGCTCTGGGTTCTCTGGTGGGGGCAGCACTGAGATAGTGCTAGCCCCGGGAAGGTGTGGGGTGTCTCCTACAGCAGAGTATGAGCACAGGCCAGAATGGACCCAGGACACTCAGCACATGGCCTCCTGTGGCCAGTCCAGAAAGGGGAGCAGCTCTGAAGCTGCCTTAGCCTTGTGGGTTGCCACGAGCCACAGCAGGATTGGCCAAGGAGAAAGTTGGGTTTGGGTTGTCTTTGGTGAGGGTCTGATTGGCTGCTCTTCTAGAATTCATTGACAGTATATATCTTGGGGCTTCCCAGGTGGCTCAGTGGTAGAGTCTGCCTACCCATGCAGGAGACGCAGGAGATGCCAGAGACGTGGGTTCAATCCCTGGGTCGGGAAGATGCCTTGGAGGGGGAAATAGCAATCCACTCCAGTATTCTTCTTTCCTGGGAAATCCCCAGGACAGAGGAGCCTGGTGGGCTACAGTCCATGGAGTCGCAAAGAGTCAGACAAGACTGGGCGCACACACATATATTTGAAGAATTCTGGGCAGGCTCTGGAACAGTTCTTTTTGGCCACATTTAGGCCTAAGAAATTCATTCATTCATTCACTCAACAAATACTTATTGGGTGTTTACTCTGTGCTGAAAACCACTGTAGGCCACAAGGGAGAAAGACATGAACAAAGCAGAGTTCCCGTGTTCCAGTCTAGTGGGAGAGTCCTCTGGAAAATAAGGAAACCAGCTGTCAGATGGTAGGAAGGGCTATAGAGAATGGCAAAATCAGGAAGAGGGTCTGGGAGCTGGCAGGGGGATTGGGTGGTCACAGGAGGCCAGTCTGAGTTGGTGACACCTGAGCAGAGACCTAAAGTGAGGTCAAGTGCTTTCTCTCCAGGGGGGTCCTGGACTTGCTGGAAAGTTCCCACCAGGAGCCTTTTCCTGGTGCCTCAAACCCCAGTCGCTGGTTGATGCTGAGACCCTCTGTGGCCTGGTGGAGGCACCCGGCTCACCAAGGGACTGTAGCCAGAAAGGGGCCAGCCAGGAGACCTGTGTTGAGGGAAAACTCTTCCTGGCCCTCACTTTTCTTGCCTTTTCCTCACCACTGTCAAGGATTTCCCAGTGGTGACCTTTGAATGAACAGATCACAAATAAACCACAGAGCCCTGTTGGGCGGGGTCCTGGCCCGGGCCTGGTCGTCCATGCCTGAGGGAGCAGTAGGGCCCTCATGTCTGCAGAGAAACCAAGGGCTTCTTTACATCGAGGTGTTTGAGGAAAAAGTGTTAGTGAGTTTTGTGAGCTCGTAAATCGCAAGACAATACAGTTTGGTTGTGGGTGTTCAGATTAGGAGGGACGAAAAAGAAGGAAAGGAACAAAATGCGTTTCTAGTGGGCTCATGTTGGTCTCAGGCAAAGCGGGAGAGGCTGGGGAACAGAGGCAGGACAGATGGACACATTATAGGATCTGTGGTTGCTCCGGGCTGGGATTCAGGCCCTGAGGGAGTCTCGTGTCCCAGACAAAGCGTGTTTTTATGACTGTGCTTGCTAAGTGTGGTGTGTGTGACATCTGGGTGGAGGCAGGAGGCCCACGGGGTCTTTCCCAGCCTCTCCCAGCAGCCCACTCTTCCCACCCTAATTGCCCACCCTGGCACAGCCTTGATCCTGGCTGACCTCCCACTGAGTCTGCTTGTAGGAGGGGGCAATGGCGGGTGGATGGCAAACCTGCCTCTCTCCTGCCAAGCTGAAGTGGGGTGGGCCAGGCTGAGGGGTCCAGACACCCTCCAGCTTGGACCTCCTTCCCATGGACTATGCTGCCCAGGACTTTGTGAAGTAGACAGTGCCACAGTTCTGTTTGGGGTCAAATGCAGGGAAGCCCAGCTGGGTCTGGGAGCCAGGAGAGTTCTTCATAACCTTCCCCTCACTACCTAGGAGACCTTGAGTGTAGCATCAGACCTCTCTGAGCTTATTTCCTCAATGAAAAATAGGGATGATAATAATAAACCCTCCCCGCAGGGATAGGAAGAATAAAATGAGATAAAGTTGTAGAATGTGTTCTGTCAGCCAGCAATTTCAGGCTTTTCTGACCAATACATTTTACATTTTGACCCATTACCTTCACATATAATCAAAACAAAAGTTTACACTTTTTCTTATTATATTGAATGCACTGATCATCTAACTCTATTTCATTCTATTTTTTAAAAATTGCAAGTCATGAGACTTGCCTGGTGGCCCAGGGGTTAAGATTCAATGCTCGCAATTCAGGGAACCCAGGTTCAATCCCTGGTTAAGGAATTAGATCCCACATGCAACTAAAGATCCCACTTCCTGCTACTAAGACCCAGTGCAACCCAATAAGTAACAAAAATAAACATTTAAAAGTAAAATAAAAATTGCAAGTCATGACCCGTTGGGTCTTGAACTACAGTTTGAAAAACACTGCCATAAACCGTGGATACAGAAGCTAGTGTCGTTTCACTGCCTGGAGAGCTCGCTGGGGAAAGAGCAGGGTGTGAGCTGCCATTCTGGGGACACTTCGCTGACCACAGTGTGGCCCGCCGCTGCTTCTCCATGGTTGACTGCAGCTTTGCTTCTCAGCTGCCTCTCCTGACTGCCCCCAAACCTCCCTGCTGACTGTGCTTGGCTCCGTGCTGAGGCCAGCCATAGCTTGCTAAACTCCAATAGGACCCAGGGATCACCACACCCCTCACGACTTTAGAGGAGAGAAAACTTCTGTAAACTTCCCAGTCAGGGAAAGCGATTTAGTCAACACCATCTGGAGTAGTCAGTCAGCAAAAACAAGACCAGGAGCTGACTGTGGCTCAGATCATGGTCTCCTTATTACCAAATTCAGACTTAAATTGAAGGAAGTAGGGAAAACCACTAGACCATTCAGGTATGACATGACTCAAACCCTTAAGATTATACAGTGAAAGTGACAAATGGATTCAGGGGATTAGATTTGATAGACAGAGTGCCTGAAGAACTATGGACAGAGGTTTATAACACTGTACAGGAGGCAAGGATCAAAATAATCCCCAAGAAGAAGAAATCTAAAAGGCAAAATGGTTGTCTGAAGAGACCTTTCAAATAGCTGATAAAAGAAGAGAAGTGAAAGGCAAAGGGGAAAGGGAAAGATATAAGCATCTGAATGCAGAGTTGCAAAGAATAGAAAGGAGAGATAAGAACGCCTTCCTCAATGATCAATGCAAAGAAACAGAGCAAAACAATAGAATGGGATAGACTAGAGATCTCTTCAAGAAAATTAGAGATACCAAGGAAACATTTTATGCAAAGATGGGCACAATAAGGACAGAAATGATATGGACCTAACCAGATGCAGAAGATATTAAGAAGAGGTGGCAAGAATACACAGAAGAACCGTACAAAAAAGTTCTTCATGACCAGATAACTTTGATAGTGTGATCACTCACCTAACGCCAGACATTCTGGAGTGTGAAGTCAAGTGGGCCTTAGGGGGCATCACTATGAACAAAGCTAGTGGAAGTAATGGAATTCCAGCTGAGCTATTTCAAATCCTAAAAGATGATGCTGTGAAAGTTCTGCACTTAATATGCCAGCAAATTTGGAAAACTCAGCAGTGGCCACGGGACTGGAAAAGGTCAGTTTTCATTTCAACCTCAAAGAAAGGCAATGCCAAAGATTGTTCAAACTACCTCACAATTGCACTCGTCTCACACACTAGCAAAGTAATGCTCAAAATTCTCCAAGCTAGGTTTCAACAGTATGTGAACCAAGAATTTCCAGATGTTCAAGCTGGTTTTAGAAAAGCCAGAGGAACCAGAGATCAAGTAGCCAACATCTGCTGGATCATCCAAAAAGCAACAGAGTTCCAGAAAAACATCTACTTCTGCTTCATTCATTATGCTAAAGGCTTTTACTGTGTGGATTACAACAAACTGTGGAAAATTCTGAAAGAGATGGGAATATCAGACCACCTTCAACAGTTATAACTGGACAGGGAACAACAGATTGGTTCCAAATCGGGACAGGAGTACATCAAGGCTGTATATTGTCACCTTGCTTATTTAACTTCTATGCAGAGTGCATTATGAGAAATGCTGGACTGGAAGAAGCACAAGCTGGAATCAAGATTGCCGGGAGAAATATCAATAACCTCAGATATGCAGATAACACCACCCTTATGGCAGACAGTGAAGAGGAACTAAAAAGCCTCTTGATGAAAGTGAAAGAGGAGAGTGAAAAAGTTGGCTTAAAGCTCTACATTCAGAAAATGAAGATCATGGCATCTGGTCCCATCACTTCATGGCAAATAGATAGGGAAACAATGGAAACAGTGACAGACTATTTTCTTGGGCTCCAAAATCACTGCAGATGGTGACTACAGCCATGAAATTAAAAGACATTTGCTCCTTGGAAGAAAAGCTATGACCAACCTAGATAGCATATTAAAATGCAGAGACATCACTTGACTGACAAAGGTGCTGTACTGTGCTGTGCTGCGCTTAGTCGCTTGGTAGTGTCCAATTCTTTGCGGCCCCTGAACTGTAGCCCATCAGGTTCCTCTGTCCACGGGGATTCTCCAGGCAAGAATACTGGAGTGGGTTGCAATGGCCTCCTCCAGGGGCTGACAAAGGTCCATCTAGTCAAAGCTATGGTTTTTCCAGTAGTCACGTATGGATGTGAGAGTTGGACCATAAAGAAAGCTAAGTGCTGAAGAATTGATGCTTTTGAACTGTGGTGTTGGAGAAGACTCTTGAGAGTCCCTTGGACTGCAAGGAGATCCAACCAGTCCATCCTAAAGGCAATCAGTCTTGAATATTCATTGGAAGGACTGATACTGAAGCCGAAGCTCCAATACTTTGGCCCCCTGATGCAAAGAACTGACTCATTGGAAAAGACCCTGATGCTGGTAAAGATTGAAGGGAGGAGAAGGGGATGACAGAGGATGAGATGGTTGGATGGCATCACTGATCTGATAGACATGAGTTTGAGCAAGTCTGGGAGTTGATGATGGACAGGGGAGCCTGGTATGCTGCAGTCCAGGGGATTGACAAGAGTCAGACAGGACTGAGCGACTGAACTGAACTGACCCGGTGAATGGGCTTCCCCAGGTGGCACTAGTGGTAAAGGACCCACCTGCCAGTGCAGGGGACGTATGAGACTGGGATTCAATCCCTGAGTTGGGAAGATCCCCTAGAGGAGGAAATGGCAACCCTCTCCAGTATTCTTCCCTGGGAAATCCCATGAACAGAGGAGCCTGGCAGGCTGCAGTCCGTGGGGTTGCAAAGAGTTGGACACGACTGAAGTGACTTAGCAAGCATACATGCACAGCTGGTGAATAGGTGGCAGAGCCAAGGTCATAGCTTGGGTGTCCCTGTCCACCCACAGCTTGTTTTCACTTATGGCCTGGTCTCCTGCCTGCCTGAAATCCCTTCCCGCCTCCATCTCTAGGGTCTGGGAGCCACCCTTGACCTTAGTAGAGTAGGAATAAAGCAGCAGGATCACTCAGGTATGCACACAATAGCCGCGTAGCCAAAGGCAAGCTCATTAATGCTTCTGAGCCTCCATCTCCTCTCCATGAAGTAGGAGTGGTGCTTCTGCTCTTTTCAACCGCTTTTGCAGATTAACTAGGTAATGTGCATAAGAAGAACTTCGAAAAAGCATTTAAATATGCTCTAAAATTGAAGGCTTCTTGAGGATGGGGGAAAGGTTGAATAAGTGAAGCCCAGGGTTGGTGGGCTACAGTCTATGAAGTCACAACGAGTCAGACACGACTCAGTGGGCATGCAGGCATGCATGCAGGTTTTTTTTTAGAGAGTGAAATTGTTTCGCATGATCTTTGAATGATAGGTACATGACATTGTGTTTGTTGAGACCCATAAAACTTTACAGCACAAAGAGTAAATCTTACTGTGTGTGCGCTCTGTCATGTCTGACTCTTTGTGACCCCACAGAACTGTAGCTCACCAGACTCCTCTGTCTACGGCATTCTCCAGGCAAGAACTCCGGAGTGGGTTGCCATTTCCTCCTCCAGGGAATCTTCCCCACCCAGGGATCAAACCCGAGTACTGTATCTCCTACATTGGCAGGCAGATTCTTTACCACTGAGCCACTTGTGAAGCTTAAATCTTGATGTATGCACATTTAAAAAAGTCATTTAGGAGGCCTGGAGATGCCAGGATGGAATACAGACTATGACAAACTTATCTGTATTACAGATGTATGAAACAGCCTCATTGAAGGGCGAGGCTGGGGGGGTGGGGAAGGTTTCAGTTTAAATAAACTTTGGGATGCGTAGTCTGTAAGACTAAAGGCGGAAGAAGCTATGAGCACTGTACGCTACTCGATGAAGCGGTTTGGATCAACAATTCTGAAACCTCCATACATGTATATTGGAACTGAACCACTAAGTAAATGGATGGTGGATGGTGACATCCAGGTTTCTCTCTTTGGGAGTGGGAAGTGGAAGTTACAGACAAGCAAAGGGAGAAGGCTGGTGTGATCCTTGTGATCACAGATTAAAGTTGTAGATATCAGCATGAACTCAGGTTTACCTTAATATAGATACAGAAAGTTACATATAGAAACGTTTATAGATTTGTGTTCATTTGGTTAGTTTGATAGACACACAGGTCAGTATACAAACATATTTTATTGTTGCATCAGCTGAGAGGGCCTAGAAGCAGCGATACTCCAGTAGCACTGAGCACACTTAGACCTTCATTTCTAACACGACTTTCCAATAAAAGGAACTGGGGCTGCATGGAAAGACGGCTGCTTCTAGGACAGGAGGCAGGAAATACACAAGATGAAGCTGGAGCATCGTGTAGTGCCAGAAAGCAAAACAGTGCTTAAAAAAACAGATGGTAGCATGCCAAAGAGATACAGGGGCCAGCTGAAAGAGCTCCAGTGACCAAAGCTGGGACAATCTGAGCAAGAAGATAATTACAGTTGTATTAGATTATTACCCAAAGTATAAAACAAATATTCATGAGCCTGTACGTAAATAAATAAATAATTTAACAATTAATGACATATTTAATTAAGTTATTAGAACAAATAAATGGGGGAGGAAAGACAAACTCCAGTGCAGAAACATTCCCAGTGATTTATGCAGACACGTCCCCCTCAAGGAGGAGCCTGGCTCCCCACTCCTTAAATGCGGGCTGTACATAATGACTTCCTTCCAAACAGTGCAGTGTGGAAAGGGGACAAAAGAGTAACTTGATACTGGAGAAACCTCAGCCAGGTGGTCAAGGTCAGCATCAACAGTGATAAGTCATGTTGGTAGCTTGTACCCTTGCTGTGATGCGATGACAACAGCTTTATCTCTGTGGTCGTCCTTCCCGAACCCGTGATTCCAGTCCAACTATGAGAAAAAGCACCAGACAGGTCTCTCCGGAGCAATAGTCCACACAATTCCTGCCCAATACTCCTCAAACCTGTCAAGATGATCAAAAACAAGGTAAGTTTGAGAAACCGTCACAGCCAAGAGGGACCTAAAGAGACATGGCAACTAAATATAATGTGGTACCCAGAAGAGAAAGAGGACATTAGGTAAAAAACTGAGGACATCTGAAGAAAGTATGGACTCACACTATAATAATAACGCTTATCATAATGTATTGATATTGGTTTATTCATTGTGACAAATGTATCCGACTATCCGCTGTGGTGTGGTGCTTTAGTCCATAGATTCTGAAGCCAGACTCTGTGTGTGTGTGTGTGTGTGTCTGTGTGTGTGTGTGTTAGTCACTCAGTCGTGTCTGACTCTGCGACCCCGTGGACTGTAGCCCACCAGGCTCCTCTGTCCATGGGATTTTCTAGGCAAGAATACTGCAGTGGGTTGCCACGGCCTCCTTCAGGGGAATCTTCCCAATCCAGGGATCATACCTGGGTCTCTAGAGTTGCAGACAGATTTGTTACTGTCTGAGTCACCAGGGTAGCCCAAAGCCAGACTGTTGGGATTCAAATCTGACCCTAAACATACTGATTGTATGACTCCAGGCAAGTTACCTGCTCTCCCTGTGCCTCAGTTACTTCATCTCTAAAATGGGGACATTGTTGGGCACGGGGAACAATTGTTGGGAAGATTAAACAAACATAAAGTACACAGAAAAGCACCTGCATGAGCATAATTACTCTGTCAAGTCATGGTGCCAACTCCCCTGGATCGTCATTTTGTTTAGCCACTTGGGTCCCCAAGCTGACTTCCCAGGTGCCACCAATCTGTCTCTCTGGAGGGTGAGTTATTGCTCTGCCTGTGCCTTGCTCACTGTCATGGCCCTTGGCCTTCTGGTCTCTTCTGCGCGTCTCTGATCCTGACTGCCTATCTTCCTTGCTTTGGGCAGGGTCATTGGGAATAAAGAAAGAGTCGGGAGGTGCATGTGGAGCCCCCACTGTGGGGAGTGGTGTATGATGGGGCGGGTTTTTAGTTCATAAACTTCTCTGGGAAACACAAGCTTATCATCCATACATCTCATGGGAAGACATTGATTTGTTGTTGAAATAAGAGTCCAGAGAGAACGGGACACATTTTCAGTGAGTCTTGCTGCAGGGAAGTCAGAGTTTTCACAGCCCTTCTTAGGACCTGCCTGATGGATGCTGCAGGCTCCTGAGGAAGCTAAGGTTTCATCTTAATTAGACGTAGCCAGAGAAAACTGAACGAGCTCTAAGAGACTTTCCCACATACATCTTCAAGAACTCAAACGTGCTTCTGGTCCAGCCTGCACCCCAGGACTCAGGTTTCACCATCTCAAGGAGCTTCCTTTTGATGAAGGAATGCAATGAGCTGGGGAGCAGGAAAATTTCTTTGAAATTCCTTTGGAGGGGGGAGCCTTTGCCCTAGCCTTAGGAGCAGGGAGCAGCCTGCATAGTGGAGCTTGCGGGGCCTAAAGCTCTCCTGAAAGGTTATCATGGAACCTCCAGCAACTCTTCGTCAAGTGCTCCCTGGTGCCGTCCACTCCACCATCGCACCTGGAAGAATGACCCACTTTTTAGTGTGGGGAAGGCCATTTTGATGACTTGAACTTGCAGAAACAGAACTGGGAGACAGTCCACCTTCCTTCCGACCCGCAGGGGAGCCAGATTACTGGGAGGATTGCGAGCCTTCACCAAACCAGACCAAGAGGGTCTGGGCACAGGGAAGGCACTAGCACCCCGGCAGAGAGGGCAGCACGGGCTCTGCCATATGTGAGGGGCTGGACAGGAAACAGACTGGGCCAGACTGCAGGGAGAGACGGCAGTCCAGCTACAGAGGGAGCTGAGTGAGTATCTTGCCCATCTGGGGCCACCTGACTCGCAGGGGGCATTGCTGAGAGTGCCATTTCTAGGGGGGTTTAGGAGCATTGAGTGAGGACGATGTGCAAAGTGGAAGGAGGCCTGTGTCTGAATCGGCACTCTACCCCTGACTGTGGGGACCACATCAGGCAAATGTCCTAATCTCTAGGAGTCTCATTTATAAAACAGGGATAGCATTGCACTGTGCGCACACATGTACACACACACACACACACACACACACACACACACACACACTACAACCACCAAGAACAGCAAGTTTCCAGAGGACTTTTTTGCTCAGGAAGTTCTTTGAAATGTACCCTGTGAAACATTGGGAAAGACTGTTGCTGGGAAAGATTGAGGGCAAGAAGAGAACGAGGCCACAAAGAATGAGATGGTTGGATGTCATCATCGACTCAACGGACATGAGCTCAAGCAAACTCTGGGAGGCAATGAAGGACAGGGCAGCCTGTCATGCTGCAGTCCATGGGACCGCAAATAGTTGGACATGACTGAGCGACTGAAGAACAACCACCTGTCAGTCACCAAAAGGAGCTAGAGTAGAAGCCATTCCCCAAATCTCATTGATCTCAGAGCCCTTTCTGGAAAGATCCAGGGCATTCACTAGCTGGCTGGTGGCACAGTAGAATAACCTTAAACCTAAACATAAATGAATAAGTGAAATGTGACCTTACTCCAGAATTATGCAAACCTGATGCGGCCCAGAGACTGCATTGCTTTAAAGCTCAGGTGATTCTTTGGAACACGCAGGATAAAGGATTGAGGTTCATGGAATCAGACTTGGTGGAGGACCCCTCCATGGATACCTCTCCCAGTCCCCACAGGCAGGCTGTTGTTAGAGAGAGGGCTCCCTCCCTCAGTCACACGTCTAGATGCCACCAGCTCTAGGCAGGGCTCAGTGGATGTTACCTCCTTGAATGGAGGCCCAGGCTCGTTGCCTCCCAGGACCCCTCGTGTCCCTCAGCCTCTGCTGCCCTCGGGGCACATCCAAGGCCATGGTAGCTGGGCTGCCGTTACATGCTCCTGGCCCTAACTTTAGCAGCCCCACCAGCCTAGCAGAACCAGGATCCCCCCTCGCAGGTCTGCCGTGCAGCTGGCTCAAGGCCCAGAATCTGTGGGCCTTCAGCTCCATTAAGATGCTGCCCCCACTCTGCCCTAGTTCAGATTTCAAAGTCCATGGCACGCACCCCACGGTTTCCCTGCTCCCTCTCTCACTCTGGAAACAGGTCTCAGTTTCTGGGGGCCCAAGGAGCGTGGTGGGCTTGTCCCCTAGTGCTGACCGGTTGAGGTGGGAAAGAGCCTGCCGAGTCATGCAGCCATGGGGAGGGCCTAGGCTGGCCCTGCAGAAGAGGCCCTTTCTGAAGCTCACTGATGTTCACTGGGGGTGTTTTCGAAGTTTGTCTCTCTCCTTGAGGGTGCCTTTCTAGAACACACAGAGAGGTTGCCAGGGTACACAGTGGCCTGGTCTGGCTGCTGCCTTCTGGCAGCTAGCTCATAGTGCTCAGCCCTAGGATTCTGACCCAGCCCCACCCCACAATGAAGGGAGGAAGTGCCTTCTCCTCCTGACTCCAGACCAGCCCAGCACCCCTGCCGAGGCCAGGAGGAGAAGGTAGGGGGCATGGCTGTACAGAACCTGTCTTGAGTTCTCCAGGCATTTCCTGAGCCTGAGTCCCTGTCAGACCCACCTGGCCAGCGACGTGTCTATGGGAACAACCAGGTGATGACAATGATTACACTTGGCTTCCTTGCCTTTGAGACTCCATGACACTTGTAGGTCTTCTCTCCCCAGACACCCCCCTGTGCGTGGGCCACAGCCAGCAGGAGATTCCTGGGGCAGGCACAGGTCTCTGACACCCAGTGAGGGGCTCCTGCCCCAGAAGTAAGGGCCCGGCTCGGCTGCTGTTTTGTCACCTGTCCCCGGGGCCCCGTGCTCCTCTGGAGACAGGGTCTTTGCACCCCCCAGGCAGTGCTGCAGAGAATTAGCTGAGGGGAGCCTACAGGCTGGCGTGTTGCTGGCTGCCCGGGGGCTCCCCGCCTGGAGTGAGATGAGTATGGTGGCTGCTGTGGGCGCCTCACGCAGGTCCCTTTACCAGCTGCTGTAAGACTTGGCGGCTAAGGTTCACTGCACCAGCTTCTCTGCAGCATTTTCTTGGCTGCCATCTCCCAGGAACCCACCCACCGGTTCCCCACCTACAACCAACCACTGACCCAGGGCATCATGGGCTGGGCCAGCATAGTGCTATAAGTCATCTCTGGGGCTCCACAGGATCAAGCTGGAGCTGGAGGCCACATCTTTGCTTTACTGATCCCTGCCCCACCCTGCTTCCTTCACAGCCCTGTCCCCAGGAGTGCTCTCCCAGTTAACTATTTTCACAGGGATTGTCATTTCAGGCTTTGCTTCTAGGACCCTAACTTGAGGCTCAGATGGGTCTATGGAACTCTGAGGACTCCTATCTCCAGGTGCGTATAGCTCTGGGGCAAGGATGAAGCTGATCAAGGATGAAGCTGTCCTGGGCTGCAGGGCTAAGAGCAGACAGAGGATGGAGGGAAACTGGGAGCCTCAGCTGGGGCCTCTGGTCCAAACAGAGGAGCAAGGCCAAGGTGAGGGCCACTCAGCCTGTCTCTTCCCTCCACCCTGAGCCTGGCCTATTATTAGTCCTGTCTTCTTGATGTGGCAGCTGAGAATGGATAGTTCTTCTCAAGGCCTCAGTGTCCCTGGGAACCGAGGGCCTCTGCCAGACTAGCTCCCAGTGTCCTGCAGAAGCCCAGTCCCTTCTGCCCGGTGGGGGTGGTGGCAAGGGGCGTTGGCAGAAGCCCGACTCTCTGCAGGAAAGAACCAGGGGAAATTGAGTACCGGCTCTTCCTGTGGCGGGGAGAGAGGGCTTAACAGGGTTGGAATGGCTGGAACAGCTGGCCTGACACACACAGCTGGCAGCTGAATTATGAGTTTGGGGAAGCAGTCTTCCTGTCAGCTTCCTTCCCCTTTCCCCCAGGAGGAAGAGGTCTCCTAACTTCCCTCCGCCCTGCTGACTCGGCAGCTCCCTCGTGAACGGGCGGGTGGACAGCTTCAGACACAAAGGCAGAAGGACAAGGCGGGCCTTTCAGGCACTGTCTGTCCCTGGGGACTTCTCAGGGCTCGTCACGTCATGTCAGATAGACTGGCCCTGATCTCAGAGAAGAGGACAGGCCTTTGGCACTCAGGTCAAGCTCCTCCCCCACGCCTCTGCACGCAGCTGCCCTCCTGAACATCAGAGCACCCTTTGGGGTTTGGGGAAGGGAAATCTGTAAGAGGTTCAGAGAGAGACCAATGCCCAGAGGAAGGGCTGAGGAGGAGGAAGTGCTCGGGGTTTCGCTCACCCGCTGATGTTCTCGTGTTGGAGGGGCCTGCATCAGCACCACTGTGCTGCAGCCATGCTTCCTGTGCTCGGCCTGGGGGAGGTCAGCAGACACTCTGGCCATAGCAGGTGGTGGCCCCGGGGCCCAGCGCCCGGCCCTGAGGGCTGCAATCATTGTGCTTTCGGCATGTTTATCCTAAACCTTCCTTCCTTTCACTGCCAGGAACCAGGAAAGCCTTGGCTCTGTAGGCTTTGGGGCTGGGGCTGGGCACGTTCAAACAGGCAGGGACTGTGGGGTTTGTGAAAGCCTCTCAGCTTCGGGCACACACGATCAGTGAAAAGCGGAACGGATGCACCCTCTCTGGGGACAGCTTAGCATGTGGGTCTCCAGCCCCAAAGATGTACATACCTTCTGACTCAGCAATTCATTTCTGGGAGTCGATCCTAGGGAAATAAATTATAAGTTCACACAGGTGTGTGTATCAGGATGCTTACCTCTGCCTGGTTTAGAGTTGATATGGGGCCATGGGAGGTTGGTACGTGCACACAGTGGAGAACTTGGCAGCCAGTTACACTGATGGAATTATCAATAAAGCTGCCATGAACACTCTGGTTCATGTCTTTTGGCAAGCATAAGCATGCCTTTCTCTTGGGTATGAACCTAAATGGAATTTCTGGGTCAGAGGACAGATGTGTGTGCAACTTGATGGTGCTAACCAGTAACTGTTCCAACCAACCCAACCACCACTAGTGGTGGCCCACTTGGCCCCCGTCTTCACCAGCACCCAGTATCATCAGCCTGTCTCACGCTGGCTTTTCTAGGAATGTGTAAAGGTGTTGCTTTGTGGTTTTCATCTGCATTTCTAAATATATGTCAGCAGAAAAAGTGATAAACATACTGTGGTATACTTATAAGCTGAGAATTGGCACAGCAATGAATAAGAATGAACTACAGATTCATGTAACCACATGGATGAATCTCAAAAAAGAGGATGCTGAGTGGAGGAAGCCAAACACAGAAGAGTATATATACTGTGTGAATCCATTTAGAGGCAAATCCCAAACAGGCAAAACTATCTACAGTGATAGAGATCAGATGTGTCGCCTATGGGGACAGAGAGGTAACGACCAGGAAAGAGATGAGGAAACCTTCTGGGCTGTTGGAAATATTCCTTATCTTGATCTCGGTTGTGGTTAAATGAATGATATTTATGTAAAATATTTTATCAAATCAAGTAACTTTGCATTTTCAATCTTTTTTTAAATTTTTGGCCGTGCTGTGTGGCATGTGGGATCTTCGTTTCCCAAATAATGATCAAACCTGCATCCCCTGCTGGGGAAATGTGGAGTCTCAACCCTTGGACTTCCAGGGAGGTCCCTATCTTTGCATTTTGTTGTATCTAAAGGCTGAGCACCGAAGAATTGATACTTTTGAGCTGTGGTCTTGGAGAAGACTCTTGAGAGTCCCTTGGACTGCAGGGAGATCCAAACAGTCCATTCTGAAGGAGACCAACCCTGGGATTTCTTTGGAAGGAATGATGCTAAAGCTGAAACTCCAGTACTTTGGACACCTCATGAGAAGAGTTGACTCATTGGAAAAGACTCTGATCCTGGGAGGGATTGGGGGCAGGAGGAGAAGGGGACGACGGGGGATGAGATGGCTGGATGGCATCACTGACTTGATGGACCTGAGTGTGGGTGAACTCCGGGAGTTGGAGATGGACATGGAGGCCTGGCGTGCTGCGATCCATGGGGTCACATGACTGAGTGACTGAACTGAACTGAACTGAACATTTACTTACAGCATTTACTTACCTTGCTTCTATCACTAGGCACATGAACAACTGGGTATTGTTTTTGCTTTGGCTCCATCCCTTCATTCTTCCTGGAGTTATTTCTCCACTGATCTCTAGTAGTATATTGGGCACCTACTGACCTGGGGAGTTCCTCTTTCAGTATCCTATCATTTTGCCTTTTCATACTGTTCATGGGGTTCTCAAGGCAAGAATACTGAAGTGCTTTGCCATTCCCTTCTCCAGTGGACCACGTTCTGTCAGAATGAAGAACAAAGCTAGTGGAGGTGATGGAATTCCAGTTGAGTTATTTCAAATCCTGAAAGATGATGCTGTGAAAGTGCTCACTCAATATGCCAGCAAATTTGGAAAACTCAGCAGTGGCCACAGGACTGGAAGAGGTCTGTTTTCATTCCAATCCCAAAGAAAGGCAATGCCAAAGAATGCTCAAACTACCACACAATTGCACTCATCTCACATGCTAGTAAAGTAATGCTCAAAATTCTCCAAGCCAGGCTTCACCAGTACATGAACCGTGAACTTCCAGATGTTCAAGCTGGTTTTAGAAAAGACAGAGGAACCAGAGATCAAATTGCCAACATCCGCTGGATCATTGAAAAAGCAAGAGAGTTCCAGAAAAACATCTACTTCTGCTTTATTGAGTATGCCAAAGCCTTTGACTGTGTGGATCACAATTAACTGTGGAAAATTCTTCAAGAGATGGGCATACCAGACCACCTGACCTGCCTCTTGAGAAATCTGTATGCAGGTCAGGAAGCAACAGTCAGAACTGGACATGGAACAACAGACTGGTTCCAAATAGGAAAAGGAGTATGTCAAGACTGTATATTGTCACCTTGCTTATTTAACTTATATGCAGAGTACATCATGAGAAATGCTGGGCTGGAAGAAGCATGAGCTGGAATCAAGCTTGCTGGGAGAAATATCAATAACCTCAGATATGCAGATGACACCACCTTTATGGCAGAAAGTGAAGAGGAACTCAAAAGCCTCTTGATGAAAGTGAAAGAGGAGAGTGAAAAAGTTGCCTTAAAGCTCAACACTCAGAAAATGAAGATCATGGCATCCAGTCCCATCACTTCATGGGAAATAGATGGGGAAACAGTGGCAGACTGTATTTTGGGGGGCTCCAAAATCACTGCAGATGGTGACTGCAGCCATGAAATTAAAAGACGCTTACTCCTTGGGAGAAAAGTTATGACCAACCTAGATAGCATATTCAAAAGCAGAGACATTACTTTGCCAACAAAGGTCCGTCTAGTCAAGGCTATGGTTTTTCCAGTGGTCATGTATGGATGTGAGAGTTGGACTGTGAAGAAAGCTGAGTGCTGAAGAATTGATGCTTTTGAACTGTGGTGTTGGAGAAGACTCTTGAGAGTCCCTTGGACTGCAGGGAGATCCAACCAGTCCATTTTGAAGGAGATCAGCCTTGGGATTTCTTTGGAAGGAATGATGCTAAAGCTGAAACGCCAGTACTTTGGACACCTCATGAGAAGAGTTGACTCATTAGAAAAGACTCTGATCCTGGGAGGGATTGGGGGCAGGAGGAGAAGGGGACGACAGAGGATGAAATGGCTAGATGGCATCACTGACTCGATGGACGTGAGTCTGGGTGAACTCTGGGAGATGGTGATGGACAAGGAGGCCTGGTGTGCTACAATTCATGGGGTTGCAGAGAGTCGGACACGACTGAGTGAATGAAATGAACTGAACTGAACATTTACTTATATTGAAATTTAAAACAGTATTTAAGCAAAAGAAGAGAAGATAATGCAGATCTCTGTTGATAAATCTGGAATTATGTTTAAGATATATTAAATACATAAAGCAGATTGCAAAATTCTGTGGACATTTGGGGGCGTTACTCATAAACTCTTCTTTGGTGGAAGTCTAGGTTATCTCATTTTAAACTAACATTAGATGTGGAGAAACTGAATAACGGTTTTTGGAAAGGATCCAAAATGCATAGGAAGTTAAAAAATTGGGAAGAGAACTGCCATATGACCCAGCAATCCCACCGCTAGGCATATACTCTGAGGAAACCAGAATTGAAAGAGACACATGTACCCCAATGTTCACTGCAGCATTGTTTACAATAGCCAGGACACGGAAGCAACCCAGATGTTCATCAGCAGATGAATGGATAAGGAAGTTGTGGTACATATACACAATGCAATATTACTCAATTATAAAAAGGAACACATTTGAGTCAGTTCTAATGACTGATGAACCTGGAACCTATTGTACAGAGTGTAATAATTCAGAAAGAGAAAGATAAATCCTGTATGTTGACATATATATATGGAATTTAGAAAGATGGTACCAATGATTCTCCATGCAGAACAGCAAAAGGGACATAGGCATAAAGAACAGACTTTTGGACTCAGTGGGAGAAGGTGAGCATGGGATGATTTGAGAGAATAGCATTAAAACATAAATATTACCATATGTAAAATAGATGACCAAAGCAAGTTCCATGCATGAAGCAGGGCACCCAAAGCTGGTGCTCTGGGCCAACCTAGAGGGTTAGGGTGGGGAGGGAAATGGGAGAGGGTTCAGGAAGGGGGGTGGGGACACATGAATACCTGTGGCCTATTCATGTTGATGAATGGCAAAAACCATCACAAAATTATAAAGTAATTATCCTCCAATTAAAATAAATAAAGTAAAATAAAAGAGAAAACAAACTGCATAGAAGGCATAAGAAATAACAATTTAAAAAATTGAATGAGGCATGAAACTTCTGAGAATATAAAGAAATACTATGTTGTTAAAAAAATAAGAAATTAACATGTGATACAGTATTATTAACTAAACTACAGATTTTTTTCAAATTTCACGTGTCCATTATTTGTTTTCATATCTTATTCAAGATTCCACATTGTATTTAGTTCCATTGAGCAACTTTAGCTGCAAACAACAAATTCTGGTAAATTCTCTTTTCATTTTTATTCTGTTACAAATATTTTCTAGTTTTCCTTGTTATGGCTTCTTAGATACACTCTCCATTTTAAAGTGGACATTTAATTTCCACATACATGGGGGTTTTAAAGTATGTTTGATATTAATTTTTCATTTCAATGCAATCATCTCTGCAGTCACCTTCTGTATTTTTGCAGACTTCTAACTTTCTTGAGGCTTTCAACAACTAAGTCAAAGATTGCCCTTGGTAAATGTCACAAGGCACCTAAAAATATGTGGGTTCTTTTCAAATATCTTTCAATATTGATTTCTAACATAGCACATTTCTAACATATTTCCACAGTGATAAGAGAACAGACTGTATGATTTCAATACCTTTAGACCATGAAATTTTTGCACCTTGTTTTATGTCCCTGGCTATGTTCCAGTGTCTCCTAGTTTATAGTCTATGGGAACGTGAATAGAATCTGTATCCTGCTGTTGTGTGAAAACTGTATAAATCTTAACATTGAACTGGTTCATGGTGCTTTTTAGGTCTACTATATTCTTCTACCTTTCTGTATGTTCATTCTATTAATTTTTGGGAGTTTGCTGTTGAAATTCCAACTAAAAATCTTAATTTATTCTCTTACAGAATAATTGTGGAATAATATATAATTGTGGAATAATATAGTGGAACTATATGTAACTTTGTTATGTATTTTCCAAGCCTCTTGTAAATATGTTGTCGTACTTTCATCATTTAAAAAATTTTTAAAAAATAAAAAATAATTTTATGTTGATGAGGAAACTCAAATTTTATAGCAGTCAGTACCACATTTTGAAGGACTGAAAACATATCCTGTGTCCAGTGGGCCATGATACAGCAGGAATGTCTATAAATTATATAAAATGGAATCAGATAAAGGAATTTGGAGTGTTTTTTCCTTCCCTTTCTTCTTCTCTCTCCTCCTTGCTCCTCCTTCCTTCTTCTTTCCTTCCTCGTCTTCCACCAGTTCTGCCGGGAAGACTCCTGCTTCTCTCTCCTGTGCACGCGAATCGTGGCAGCAGGAGGACGCATGTGACTTAAATTCAGGTGGGGGCCCGAGTCCTGATTCTGCCGCTTCCGGGGAGGGCGACCTTGGGATGATCACTTGTCCCGCTGAGTCTCAGTTTCATCACTTGTAAAATGGGGAAGATAATGCCCGTCATGCTAGGTGGCTGGCAGGAGCAAGGGAGCAAATGATTGCAGACATTGATAAGTTGCCAAAGAACTCTGACACCTCTAATGCAGAATTGTCATCGCTGGGGTGAAGGAAGCGCAGAACAGACTGTCAGGTCAGGTGGTCCCCGGCTCCAGTACCTCACTTACTGTGTGGCCTCAAGCATGGGGGCTAACGTTTATGCACCTTGATGAGCTTGTCTTTAAAACACTGATGAAGACAGTGTCTCTGACACAGGGTTGCTCTAATGATTAGAGGTCATATTCATAAAGTAAGTAGTGTAGTGAGAGCCTAGGTGGAAAAAACACTCAGAAAACAAAACAACAGCAAACAGACGGCCACAGGCTGCTCCTGGGGCATCATTATTCTGTTATCAGGCTTGCCACAGGAAGCGGCCTCTTAGCTCAGTGGAGGGAGCACCTGGCCTTTCCTTTCTCTAGGAAGATTTCAAAGGGCAACCTCTGAAATGCTCTGTATTCCCACATTTGATAGAGGGTCCCCTTTAAAGCTTCCACTCCCTCACTGTCCCCTTGTCTCACCCTGCCCCATCCCCCTTTAACAAAATTTCCAAGCTGAAAGGACAGTGGAGCCGCTCTTTGTTCAGAAACCAGGGAGCTGAAAAGTCAAGGAACCCAGCCAAGGTCGCCCAGCTGGTCCTGGCTGAGGCTGGAGGCCTAGACCCCCTGGGTCCCCATCCAACATTTTTCCACCATGTGCGTCACGGGGCTGTTGTTGAGGCTGACCAGGGTGAGCTCTGAGCTGTGGGTCCGGGGTCTAGAGAAGATACAGACAGTCCTTAAAGCCCTGGGTCTGAGCTGGGCTGGAATCAATAAGATCTGGGATTTTCATCCTGGTAGGGGCAGAGTTTTTCCTGTTCTGCCTTTGGTTACTGCATTCTCTTCCTTCATTGTTGGAAATCATTCCAGCATCTCCCAGTGTTGGTTCTGCCCAAACTCCTGGTGGAGGTGGCCATTCCGTGTATGGATTGTACTTGGGTGGGGGTATCTGTGTGGGTGTGTGATGAGCACCCACGATGGCACATCTGTCTGTCTGGGTGTGATGTGACTCAAATGTTGAGGCTCACACTCCTTTAGCCTCTCCCACCCTCCCCCATCACCCCGCTGCTCTCAAAGCAGCTGTATCCCACCCCCAGGGAAAGAATGTCCCTGGCAGCCTCAGTGCCCACCCCAGGCTGGAACGGCAGCACAGGTGGGGGTGCTGTGTCCAGCTGGCCCCATCACAGGGCCTCCCGGGAGGAGAAGCCACCCCTCCAGCGTCCCCATCAGTGCTGCCTGCCACAGCTGTTGCCCTAAGGGACCGACTGCCCTGAAAGGAAGTGTCTGGAAGCTGGGCAGCCAGTCCACGGGAGCCCTCCTGTGTTCAGCCTGGGGCCTAGTCCAGGGAGTGGGTTTGCCCGGGAACCCCTGGAAGGCAAGGGTGCCCCATGGTGCCGCACCAGCATCTACAGTGTGCTGGGGGCTGGGGCCTGGCCAGGGAGCTTTCAGTGAGGACGAGCAGAAGTTCCCACACTGGGCCTGGTTGTCTGGCTGTGGCCTCAGGAGGAACGGGCTGCCCCCTGGAGAGGAACTCCGTAGTTATCATGAGTCCCAAGCCCACTGCACGGAGGGGCTGGAACCCAGACAACATTCACTTATTCTCATGGCAACAGTGAGCAACCTGAGCAGAGTTGGAGAAAAGCCCAGAAAGGCAGTTTTGGTGATTTTGAGCGAAGCACATGTGTCCTTTGGGAAAGGCAGGGTGACTCCTGTGACGGGTATTAAAGGGTGGGTGGGAACCTGGGGAAGGTGGGAAGGGCAGAGGGGTGGCCATCAGTGGGGGCACTTCTGATTTCTTGGAGGGATCATACCTGGTGCCCAGATAAGAGTCAGTAGGTGTCAATGTATGGACAGATGTCTGTTATGAGGTGTGGCAATTCTGGGGAGAGAAATTGGCGAGCCTGGGTGGGGTCAGGAAGGCCTCAGGGAGGAGGGAAGAGCACTTCAGGGGAATGATATCCATGAACCCTAGAAGGCCCTTTACTTCCCACCTGGACCTTGCAGGCCAGAGGCCCGGGGATGGAGGGCAAGGGCACTGTATCTGAGAGAGCAGCGATACCCAGCTTGTACCAGCGAGGGGTGGGCAGGGCTTAGACCAGGGAAGCAGGGGCTCAGTGCATCTAGGGAGACCCAGCCTGGCCTCACCTCCGTCTGGCCCATCTTCTTCAGCCCTGGAAAGAGCCATGCCCCTCCGCCAGCCACACTTGTAGAGCACAGAGCTGAGCAGATTGAATGGTGCTGCGCGACCTCACACGAGTCACTCTGCCTCTTTGGGCCTCATTTTTCTCACCCATAAGCCAAAGGGGTTGGAATCTGTGGGATCTCAAATGATTCCCAGGTAACCTGCCAGCCCTGACTAACCGGTAAAGCTAAGTGGAGGACTGTGCCACCAAGTCCAGGCTGGGAGGAACAGATGCTGTGATCCACTAGTGATGTCTGATGTGGCCTCCTGACTGGGGCTGGGGGGCGTGGTACCCATGCCTTCTACCTCCAGTCTTTATACTTCTAAAAGCAGGCAGCGGGTGAGGGGCTGGACAAACCTTCAGTCTTTATACTTCTAAAAGCAGGCAGGGGCTGAGGGGCTGGACCAGCCTTCAGTGAAGAGAGGCGCTCCTGGTCCTTGTGACAAATCTGTGTATTCTCCAGGGCCAGACATCTAGATGGGGAGCACGTGTTGCCGAGCATCCGTCCCTTGGCCTGGTATAAACACAGGAAGAGCCACAGTTTCATGAGGAAGAAGAGGGAGGGTAAACACTCCCACATCTGAGTTCTTGGTCCATTTGTTTTTCTGGCATTTTGAAAAATGTATGTCCAGCTGCGTTTATTTATAGCTAGTAAGAAGGAAAGTTTTGTGTTGCTTTGTTGCTTTTTTGCTGAAACAGAAAAAAAAAATCCATAAAAATTGTAAAGAAAGAAAAGGACAGTCCAAAAGAAGTTGATGAGTTATATAAATGGGTTTCACTGGAAACTAAAATCTTGAGAACTTTAATTAGAAAACAGAATGTTTGTGAGATGCATGGGTATCGGTGAGTGTGTATATATGTATGAGCTGGTGAATGTTGTATTTGTGAATGTATTGTATGTGTATAACTCATGTTGATGCACGGGGCATATTTGTGTAGCGTAAGTGTGGCATGATCGTGTGTGTGCACTTAGTGTGTTCTCCGCAGCAGGCATGTCTGTAGAACATGGACATGGCTTGTGTTCTGCATCAGCGGTGTGTGGGGTATGTACAGCATGCCTGTGGTATAGAGTGGGCAGCAGAACAGCTAGGCATAGTGTGTACTCGTGCAGGATATGTGTGCACCAGGCATGTTTGCATGACCTGTGACGTGTGCATTCTGGGTGGGCACGTGGTGTCCTTGTGCAGAACGGTGATGCTTGTGTGTCCTGTGATGCTCTGGCCTTTGAGCAGGTCTTGGAGATGACGTGAAGTATCATCAGAGCTTGAGAACAAAAAGCCCTGAGTCTTTTTGAAGGGTTGGCTCTTCCAGCAAGAAATCAGGAATTTCTGAGCTCTACTTTCCACATCCTGTGAAGTCCAGATAGGCAGAAAAAGACTGGATACAGTAGACACCCAGCTGCCAGCTCATGAAGGCCGATTAAAACCTTGCAGCTTGCTGTTTCCAAGAAACATTGCTCATCAAACTTTTCAGAACTTCCCACCACTTGACAAAGGTAGGGAATGTTCCCAGTGACTTTTTACTAGAAAGCTTAGCAATTTCTACGATGAATTTGGGATATACATTTTTTTAAAAAGTGGCTCCATGCTAAGGGAGAAGGTTGCCGGTGAGCTGGAGCTCCTAGTCCAAGCGTTCACAGTAAGAATCGTTCCCCTCCCCACCAGTCCCCTGGAAGCCACCAAATGGGGCAAATCTACATCTTTTATCTGCCCTCAGGCAAGAGGTTGAGAGGATTTCACTCTCCCAAGCCAGGGGCAGCGGAGAGAGTGAAGGCTGCTCTGTGGTGTGCCTTGCAGAACTCTTGGCACCTTCTTGAATCTTTGATTTGTCAGGAAGCGTTGTCCAGAGACTTCCCTGGTGGTCCAGTGGTTAAGAATCTGCTTTCCTATTCAGGGGACGTGGGTTTGATCCTTGGTCCAGGAACTAAGATGCCGCATGCTGCGGGGCAACTTTGATGGCCTGCGGCAACTACTGAGCCTGCACACTCTCGAGTCTGAGCACCACAACTAGAGAGTCTGTGCACCATGGCAAAAGATCCCGTGTGACACCACGAAGGTCCCACACAGCGCGCGTCACAACCAAGACCAAATAAATACATAAAGTATTAAAAAGAATCTGCAAGGCACCGAGCAAATGAGATTTGTTATTAAAAAAAAAAGAAGAAAAGGTGTTTTCCATCAGAGCCCTCCCTGCTACACAGGACTGTTGTGTGGGCCCAGAAGCCACAGTCGCGAATATTTTTGCCAAGTGGAAGGGACAGTCCCGAGGGGCAAGGTTGTTCCTGGCATGGGGCCTACCACCTAGTAGGTGTCCAGTAAATAGCCGTTGAATGAGTGAGAAGCTGGGAGGGACCATCCAAGAGAAACAGCCTGGTTTCCACCCACCGCCAAGCAGAGCTTCCAGGGCAAGGCTGGGGCGGACGTGCCTGCCTGTCCCGGTTGCTGGGTTTCCCCTCTGCTTTTCCTGTCCCTCTCCCCATAACTTCGGCTGGTTCCCACGCCCTCGCCCAGGGCCTTTGCTGTCATTGTTCCACTGTTATCAGGGCCCAGGCCTCTGCCAGCCTTGCCCCTTTATTGGGCCAGGAAAAGGAGCGGGAGGAAGATTATGGGGAGGGTCAGCTTCAGGGAAGGATGAAGAAAGGAATCAAATGCGGCTGATCGGTGCAGCCTCAGGGGAGGAAGCCACAGTTTAGGGAGGGATGGGGACATTCCCAAGCTTAGGTGGAAAGGTAGAAGACTAGTCATGATCGTTGTAACCATGGTAATAGTAGTGACTACTATCGATCCCTGGGTTAGGAAGATCCCCTGGAGAAGGGAACAGCTACCCACTCCAGTATTCTGGCCTGGAGAATTCCATGGAGTGTATAGTCCGTCCATGGGGTCGCAAAGAGTCAGACACGACTGAGCGACTTTCACTTCACTTTCACTATATAAAATAGGATACATGCTGGGATGATACTTTTGAAAATATGCAGGGGGCGGGGAGGGATTGGGTGATTGGGATTGGCTCATACACACTATTGATACTATGTCTAAACTAGATAGGGTTTCCCAGGTGGTGCTAGTGGTAAAGAATCTGCCTGCCAGTGCAGAAGACTCGGGTTTGATCCCTGGGTCGGAAAGATCCCCTGGAGGAAGAAATGGCGCCCCATTCCAATATTCTTGCCGGGAGAATCCTATGGACAGAGGAGGCTGGCGGGCTACAGTCCATGAGGTCAGAAAGAGTCAGACATGACTGAGCATCTGAGCAGACAGAGAAGATGAAATAGATAACTAATGAGAACATATTGTATAGCACAGGGAACTCTACTTAATGCACTGTGGTGACCTGAACGGAAAGGAAACCCAAAAAAGAGGGGATATATGTATATGTACGATTCATTTTGCTGTGCACTAGAAACCAGCATAGTGTAAGCAATGTAAAGCAACTGTGCAAGGCTGCGTGCTGAGTCACTTCAGTCGTGTCCAACTCTGTGGACACAACCCAGGGGCTGAACCCATATCTCTTACATCTCCTGCATTGGCAGGCGGGTTCTTTACCACTAGTGCCACTGTACTCCAGTAAAAATTAATTTTTAAAAAAAGATCACAAAAAATAATAAAATACTTGAGACTTCCCTGGCCATCCAATGGCTTTGATTCCTAGTCAGGGAGCTAAGATCCCACATGCCACGGAGATGTGGCCAAAAGAAAAAGAAAAGAAAATATTAATCTTTTCCCCCAAAGTTTTCTTGCACTCGATAGCTTTGCCCACTTCCTGTAGCTAGATTGCTTTAAGGTGCATAGAGAGAATGTGTGTTCACATGGCACTTGGGATGATTGAAGGAGACCTAGAGAGGCTGCTGGGGGCTGGAATTCTCAGCCACGGGATACTTGGTGGGAAGCGGGATCTTGACCATTCCAGCACTTGTTGGCTCAGAGAATAGACTAGGATTCGTGGGTTTTGAGCTTCAAAAGCCAGAATGTAGAACTTCTAAAATAAAAGGCATAATCACTGAAATTTCAGTGACTTTCTTGGTGGTCCAGTGGCTAAGACTCCAAGCTCCCAATGCAGGGGCCCTGGGTTCAATCTGTAGTCAGGGGACTAGATCCTACATGTTCCAGTTAAGAGTTCACATGTTACAACTATATATCCTGTAGGCTGCAATGAAGACACAGCACAGTCAAATAAATAAGTAAAAATAAATATTTTTTTAAAAAAAAGAAATTTCAAACTCAGTGGGAGAAACAGAGCTGGAGAAGGAAATCTCAGAATTCATCCCAAAATGCAGCACAAAGAAGTAAATAAGTAGAAAACAGGGAAGAACCAAAGGTGTGGGGAATAGAATGAGATGGTCCAATCTGTGTCTCACAGAATTTCACAAAGACAGATTGGAAAGAATGAAAGGCAATCTTCAGAGAGACAATGGCTGAGAAACCGCCAGGACTGAAGACAGGCATGAGTCTTCACACGGCAGAATCACACCAGGTTCTGGGCCATCATACTATAACTCCAGATCTCAAGGACAAGGCTTTCGGAGGCCCTTGTTCCTGAAATCCCTCTCTTCTGACCTCCTCAACTCTAACCACTGGACCCTGGCTTCTGCCTTGAACCTTAAACTGCTTCCATTCACCATTCTTTGGTGAGCAAATTTCTCCTCCTCCGTGAAACTGGCAGCTTCCTGAGGGTAGGGGTCCTTCTCTTAACCTCTGGTGCTGAGGAAAGATGGCAAGAAACCTGGTCAGAGGTCTGATCAGAGTCCTGGGCAGGTAACTCAACTCCTCCTGTCCCACTTTCTCTACTTCAGAAGTGGAATTAGAAATACTTGGTCAGAGAACTGTGAGGTTACACACTAGATGATTTCCTCAGACACTCTGCTCCTGTTCTGTTCAATCTATCGCTTTTTAAATTTCACTATTTTTTATTTCCAGATTGCCTCCCTCCTCGCCCAGACCAACTCTGCCTATTTCTTTCTCTTTCTTCATATAGTCATGTAGAATCATAAAACAATTGCTTTCAAACTTAGTTTTAGCTGCAGAACCCTTCTGCCCAATAAAATTGTATTATTGGAAAACTGATTCAAGCAGAATATAGAACCTGCTGGTGAACTGGGTTGGGATGGAGAACCGGCATCCAGCTGGCTCATTTCCCCCTTTGCCTTAGATCACCCCTGGGACACCTTGGCTGGAACAAAGTTAGAAAACCACCCCCCTGAAAAGCTTTATTAGAGCTTTCCCCAGAATGTGTTTCTGGGAACTCTGCTTTATGGTGTTTTGTGAAAAAAAAAAAAAAAAAGGGTTCCATGGTCAAATAAGCTGAAGAAACAGTGAATTAACTGAAGTTAATTTGGTCTTTTCAAGATTTTTTTGAGACTTTATTTTTTTTTAATTAAAAAATATTTATTTATTTATTTGGCTGCATTGCATCTTAGTTATGGCTCCAGTTGAGGTGTATGGCCTCAAGTAGCCCTGCAGCATGTGGGATCTTAGTTCCTTGGCCGGGGATCAAACCTGTGTCCCTCGCACTGGAAGACAGATTCTTAACCACTGGACCACCAGGGAAGTCCCTTTTTGAGACTTCAACATTCACATTGTGCACTAGGAGTCTTTAAGAGGGTAGTGATGTGCCAGGGTCTGTAAATTTTACCAAGGATTACGCTTGTAGGCAGAACACACCAGAGAAAGGCTATGCTGGAGAATAACAACCATAACAATAGGAATTTTTCCTATGTCTTCCCAACGAGATCTAGTACAGGGTTAGACCCTGAAACGGGAGGAGAGGCTATAACCACTCTGGGTTGAATTTCAGCTTTGGTCTCCCCCATTCCCAGAATCTGAAAAGGCCTGTAGGAAGCCCAGTGAGTTCCAGGCTTTCTTTTTCCGGCCTCAGCTCTGCTGCCACAAACATGGCCCAGTGGGCGTGGACCTGGCCAGGTACAAGTCCATTGGTCAGTTCTTCTGACACCTCTGGCTGGGGCCCAGACTCTGTCTCAGGGCTGACTGGCCTTTGGCCCAGGCAAGAGGCCCCATTGCTCCAGCCTGGCTCGTGAGACCTCTGGGAACCCTGGTTCCCACTTGCCCGTCCCTTTCCCGGCAGCCCAAGAGGCTCTCTAGTCTTCTCTTTCCTCTTCTTACTGGAGGGAAGAATTTCTGGAAATGCGGCTGAGTCAGTGACAATATAGCAGGATGCCCCCCCTCCTGCCCTGACCATGCCAACCTCGCCAGCAGAGCTAGTGCCTCTCTGGGCTGGGGCCCACTGAGGTAACCTTCTCTGGCCTGTCAGCCTCTGCAGAGGCAGGGGACAGCCAGCTGAGCCCAGCCCCTCCCTGGCTGCCCTTCCCAACCTCAGGCTCCAAGGCCGAAAAAGAGGGGCAGAGAGGTGCCCTGGAGCCTCTCCCAGGAGGCCACACCCCGTGGTGGTGGGTTTGTCAGATCCCCTCCTGCCCACTGTCTTTCTGTCTTTCTTTCTTACCTTGAATAGACAGTGAGGGGTGTGGCTGCCCCTGTCCCAGTAGCTGCCATGAACAAGGCTGGGGGCTCCAGAGTGGGGTGCGGTGGTCTAAAAGGCAACTCAAGGATGTTAATACAATGTTTTAGGGCTTTGACAGACATGTGCTCTGTGGAGCATTTAGTCCAGGCCTGGTAAGGACCGTCTTCCAGGGCTGGGGCGTGGGGTGGGGTGGGGGACACAGTTCATGAGCAGCTTCCCCAGCTTCAAGGCTGAGGATACACAGACTGAGCGAGACCCAGCCCTTGCTTTCAAGGAATTTCCTCTCTGGGTCACTCTGCCTCTCCCTGTCTTTCCTTCTTTTTTTTTTCTGGTTCCTCTGGCTGGCTCCATCCCACCTTTCTCTTGTTTCCGACTCCACATCTTCCTGACTCCCTGCCATGCCCAGTAAACCTGTTATGTTATTCCCAGGAAAGGTGAATGAACACTAGAAACTCGGCAGACCCCTCTCCACAGCTCCCTGGTTCGGTATCCCATCCGGGGCCTGGGGGTCTCAGGAAATCTTCGCGTTGACGCACCCCTTGGGTCCGCTGGCTTACTTTGTTTATCTTCTCGGCGACTCTGTTACTATGGCTATAGCCACATCATCCAGCCATCCTTCCTGGGGGGAAGTTGGGCAGAAATTTTTGTATTAAAAAAAAAAAAGTTGTTTTTGTCCAAGGGGAAGCAAGCCAGGAAAAAAAAAAAAAAAGAGGGGTTTTATCTGCAGGCTGGACCTGGCTTTTCGTCACAAGCTAATGGGGTTTCCGAAGAAGGGATTTAATGAGGTACTTGAGACCAGAGGAGGGAGCAAGGTCCTAGGGTGTCTGTCCCTCCCTTAGACTGGTGGCTCAAAGATGCTGGGTTCCTTGAGGGCAGGAGCCCTGCCTCTGCCATCTGACTGGAGTGTGACGATACCGAGGCCCTGCCCCACACCACCCTCCTCCAGGTTTGAGTGGGCCCAGGATGTTGCCAAGACCAGTGTTTCTTGGGTTCGCTCCTCAGTTAACATTCATCTCTTCCCAGACTCATCTCTTCAGCCATCACTGGGCTACTCTGTCCCCTCTGCTCCTGGGCCCCAGAGTCTCTCAGGGCTTGGCTTTGGACTGCTGCTGCTGCTAAATCGCTTCAGTCGTGTCCGACTCTGTGTGACCCCATAGACGGCAGCCCACCAGTCTCCCCCATCCCTGGGATTCTCCAAGCAAGAACGCTGGGGTGGGCTGCCATTTCCTTCTCCAATGCATGGAAGTGAAAAGTGAAAGTGAAGTCTCTCGGTCGTGTCTGACTCTTAGCGACTCCATGGACTGAAGCCTGCCGGGCTCCTCCGTTCATGGGATTTTCCAGGCAAAAGAGTACTGGAGTGGGGTGCCTTTGACTTCTCCGTGGCTTTGGACATCCACTGTAAATTCCTCAGCCTGGCCCTAGTCCCCCTGTCTCATCAACCCAGGCTCCCTTGCCTGGAACCCCTTCAGCCTGGTTGTTCTCCAGCTCCCTTCCCATCCTCTGTACAGACTGGACTGCTTCCCACCTCTGAGCCTTTGCTCAGGTCGTTCCCTGGACCTGGAACTCCCTTCCTATCTCCCCATTGCCCAGTTTCACCATCCTTTGGGGCCCAGGATTGGTCCCACCTCCCAGCAGCCTGCCCTGAGTGCCCCACCCAACGCTGGCCTCTCCTCCCTTGCTGCAGTCCCTCCATGGCCAGATAGCAGTCATTTAATGGAGACCGACACCTCGACGCTCAGCCAACGCCCCCTACCCCAATAGACACACACACACACACACACACACACACACACACACACACACCCCAGCTGAGAGAGGAGGCCCAGGGGTGCAGGATGATGGATGAGGCTGCAGTCGCTCCCTTCTTTGCTGAGGCTGTGGTTAGATCTCCCCTTGAAGAAGCCTGATATTTTCCAGGAATTTCCTGAGGGGAGGGGCCCAGGCATTCTGGAATGAGAGCCAGCTGTGGGGTTGAGGCCTGGGGATGGAGAGGGGGGTGCCCTGGGCTTCCTGGCTGAGTCAGCGACCATCCCCAGGTAATTTATGGGCTGAGTCAGGGCCTGGGGGAAGCAGGGGTGGGTGTGGGGGTAGGGATGGGGAGGGTGGGGTGCCTTCTAGGAAGGCTGTTAAGGGAAGGGCAGTCTGACTGCTGAAAGTGAGGTTGGCCAGTCCAACTCAGACCTCCCCCCGCCCCCAGGTCCTGCTCTGCTGCCTGCTGCCGGCAGAGGCAGCGGCCAAGAAGGGGAGGGAACTGATGGCCAGAGGCAGCAGAATGGGGAAGACTCTGGCAGGCCCTGGGGACCCAAGAAATCAGACAGGCCTCGGCTGCCAGGGAGTGGACCTGGGAAGGCCTCAGGGCTGAGATGGGGGTGAGAAGAGCTGCTGATTCTGGCACCCCAGTCTGAGAGCTGCTTATCCTTCCTCCCTTCCCTGCCTGACCACGACCCCGACCCTGACCCTGACCCAGCGGCCGGGCCAGCACTGACAAGCGGATCTGTCTTTTGACCCCCTTCTGCCGTGGACCTGCTGGGCCACAAAGGCTTGGCGGCATCCTCCTCTCTGAGCCCCAAGTCCTCACTTGGGCAGGACGGCCTGGCTCCTCTGAGCCCTGATGTGGGGCTGCTCAGCTACAGCCAGGGAGTCCAGTCCAATGGCGGTGGCTTGGAAAGCAAGACTAAGCTGGGCCTTGAAGGGAGGTGCGGCGTGGGTAGGAGGGCCAGCAGAGAGAGGCTGAGCCTGATCACCGTCACCTCCAGGTTGGAGGAGTTGTGGGCGACGTGGGGCAGGTGCGTCCTCACACACAGGAACACCCGCACATCACAGTGTCCCAGGAAAAACCCGTTCCTGCCCACATCACCCAGCAAGGAGCTTGACGTCCCATAGAAAGATGAGTCCAGATTTAAGCTCCTAGGAGGAGCTCCCTCCTGCTGACGAGGGTGGTGGAAGCGTCCCCCAGGGCAAAGGGGCCCAGCTTTCCCATGTCATTCGTGCACAGCCGTTGCATCATCGCACCTGCTGCAGAATCATCACAGCAGTTTACCAGCAGGGCATTGCTCTGCCGGGGCTCCCCCACCCCTGGTCGCATCATCTCGGAGAGGCCCCTGCACTGCTGACTTTGTTGCCCTGAGTGAGGCTTGGAATCTTCATGGTGGAGAGGAATGCCTGTGAGATGGTGGATTTCATAAATCCTGGATTAGGATGGAAGACCTGAAGAATTTGGGAGATAGTGATATCTTGTAAAGATATAGAAAGAATCTCATTTGTACATGACGAATGAACTGTTTTTCTCAGTAGGACTGGCCAAGATTCGATCAAATCTGGACAGGAGGGTCCTGAACACACATGAAGATCAGTGGCAGAGACTCCATCCCCACCCAGCTCTGTCCCCTGGCTGTTCTGTAGAGCGGGGGCACTGGGTGGAAGTCTGTCGAAATTATTTGGGCAAGAGATGCTAGAGCAGAAATAGTGAGAGGTGGCTGGGGTCTGGACTATGTTAGAATGCAGCTGACAGGGCTCTTGAGGGACTGAACCCATGTTCTGAGAGAAGAGATTCAAGGTCAATTCCAAGGTTTTGACCTGAGCAACTGAGAGCACGGAGTTAACCATTAACTGAGAGAGAGAATGAGTTTCGTTGAACATTTAAACTGCTTCAACTGTCGAAAATCAGGAAAGGCTGGAAATGAGTAGGACGTCTATGGGTCCCCCACCACCCACAGGGACCTCTGATTCATCACACCACCCACTGCAGCCCTAGGTGGTCCCACGAGCCCCTGTGGAGAAAGAAGGAGGCTCACCTTCTTGCCTCAGGGTGGGGGAAGGGCAGCAACCTGGAGAGGTTTGCTCCCTGCCGCCACCCACCCCCCCCCACCCCCCCAGTCCTCCAGGCTGGCACAGGAGACCTGGGGCCCAGGGAGGGGGTGGCATTGGAACAGGATGGGTGATGTGTGGGCCTCTGTCTGCAGACACCAACCTCTGGCCCACAGAGGCCCTTCCGCCCCAAACTGCTGCTTCCAGAGCCTCTGGAGGAAGTATCCGCAGGAGTCTGGGGACGGTGCTTTGATTCTCCAGCCACAAACCCTGCAGGCCTGGCTGACAGAGGCGAGCCTGTGCACCCGGTCAGGCCAGCGCCTGGGGACGCACAGCCAGAGAGGCTGTGAGGGTGGCTTTGTGAGGCTCTCAGTTTGTCCCTGGCCAAGTCCCCCTGCCAGGAGAGGCCCATTTGGCTGCCAAAGCTCCTGAACTCAGGTTACCTGAGGAAGCAGCCTGTAGCCCATCTGTTTGTCATTGCTTTCCCTGCCTTGGGCCTGCTTGACTCAGGGGCCGAATGCCCTGTCCCCCCACCATATCAACAGAGATGAGGGACACGAAGCCAGCTCTGTGCAAAGAACCAGGAGGACCACACTTTGTGCAAATATGGGTTCCAGGGAACCTCTCCAGACCCACAAAGCCTGTGTTTCTGAGGGAGAGGCCCTGGACCCCATGTATTTACAGAGCTCTCCTGGTGTTCTGACAGGGTCAGGAGCCCCATGCTCCCCAAATTACATGGAGAGACACCAAACTTGGAGAGAGTCAGAGATGCCACACGGGACAGGCAGCAAGTAAGGTTAGGAACGTGACCTGATCCTCTGGACACAAGAGAATCCCGGACATTTGTGGGGTCTCCTGGGGGCATTGGCAGAGTTTGAGCCTAAAACAGGGATAAAGCCCTAGAGAGGGGATCACTGCATGTGCTCAGACAGAGGCCTGAGCAGGATTCCAGAAGCCAGCACCAGAGAGGCCTCGTGGAGGTACCCCACGCCCAAGAATGGGCATTCGGGAGATTCTGCTTCTCATGATGAATGCTTTGGGCACATGGCTCACAGCCCAGCTCCGCCTCCGAAGAGTGGAATCCTCACTGCCAGCTCAGCTGTATCAGTGATGTTTCCTGAGCCCCAGGTAGGGAGGCAGGATGTGGGAGGCTGGAACTAGGGACGGGATGTTCTGGGGGTGAAGGAAAGTGGGGCCCCTTCTGGGGTGAGCCCTGGAGCTGGTCGCTCAGCACTCCATGAGCTGGTCCTCCTCGTGTAAACTCTTAACCTCAGTCTGGAGAAAGGTGATCTCTGACAGTGGAGGCTGACCTGCCCAGAAATACATTAAATAAATAAATGTGCTCTGCCCAGATTTTATCTCATCAGGATTCCAGAGCATAAGACAGATGGCCTCATGTCCGGCTTGGAGGTGTAATTCACTGTCTCAGGTGAGCCCACAGCCTGGGGGTGTGTTTGGGAAAAGAGAGGAGGATGGCTTGAAGCTTGTGGAGCATGCAGACTTGGGGGCTGGGTGGGCCCCAGAACTTGGCGCCAGGCTGAGTGCATAGACTTCTAGAAACACCCAGCCTTCCCTGGGGCCTACTCAGTGATGAAAACAAAACCTAGAGCCCTTTAATTCAGGGAGTTTATTCCTGAGACTTCATTCTAGGGGCATACATATCATAAGTGTGAAGACAGCTATAGGGTTGTTCTTCACTGTTATTTATAAGCTTGAAAAACTGGAAACAGCCTAAATAGCCAATGAGAGGGGATTGGTTAGATAAATTATGAATCATCCACAAACTAGAATGCCTTTGAAAGATGGTGCTGAGACTCTGCTGTTGGTCCAGTGGTTAAGACTCCGTGCTTCCAGTGCAGGGGCATGGGTTCAATCCCTGGCTGGGGAACTAAGATCTCATGTGCCGGGTGGCCAATAAATAAATAAAATAAAAGATGATGTCATAGAAGAATAGTTAATAACTCAGAAATAAATTTAAAGCATAGTAAACAGAAAAACAAAAGGCTGATGAGTATAAAAATCAATCTGATTTAGAAACTATGTCAATTCATTAAAAATACTGAAAGGATACACACCAAAACATCGACTAGTCGTGAGATAAGGAGACATTTTAGATTTCTTCTTTTTCCCTTGTTTTTATTTTGATTTTGGTTATCTGAATTTTTAAAATTTTCTAGAATTGTCATGCATTTATTTATACAGAGGACAGAGTGATTTTTAAAATTATTATTCGTGTTAGAACTTTACAACCAGAACTTCCAAGAATTAGTTCAGAAAGGAGAATTTCCAGGTGGGAGGACCAGTAGGATCAAACAGCCCCAACTCTGCCTCCCTCCACACGTTTCCCTGTTTGGGTCACTTTCTTCCTTCCCATTGTCTCCTGCTGCCTGACCCTCAGGAGGCCACTGTCCTTCCATTCTCTGGTCTGAGCATAGCTAGAAACACAGTCTTGGGCTTCTTTTAGCAGAGCACAGCTAAGAAACCTGGGACAAGTTATACTAGGGTTAATAAACCCCATAGGGAGACAACAGGGACAGAAACACAGCACCTAGAAGGACTATGAAGCCAGCCAGGGACTTCCTTTGTAGCCAGTGGTTTAGACTCTGCACTTCCAGTGTGCAGGGAGCATGTGTTTAATCCCTGGTCGGGGAACTTAGATTCCACATGCTGTGGGGTGCTGCCAAAACCCACCCTCCCCCCCAAATCACCCAGGCTTCCTTCAGCAATGGTGTCAGGCTCCCTCCAGGGACCCCCAGGTCCTGCCCACCCTCTGAAGATCCATGAGGGACAAAGGCTGTGAATCTCTGCAAAGTTTTTGGTGTCTCCCATCAATGCATTACTCATTAAATTGTATTAATGGGAACAAAAGTAACAGGGAACACCAGAGCAGGGCTTTACCATATTTGCTGCACTTTCTGAGACCTATAGAAATTTCTGGGGTTTTGGGTTTCACGCACCTAGTGTAACTGACTATCTTTTGGAACCTGGCTGGAGGCTGAAGCCACCAACCCCTGGTGCTCCCTGGAGGGGTCTGGCTCCTTCTTCTGCTACACAGCTGCTCCCCTCAGCTTTTCAGAAGCACCCTGGAGCCCAGGGGGAACTGTGGTCAGCTGAGCAGAGGGAGGTTGGGAGGGGTAGTTGTTGTCCTGGGCTTGGTGGGCAATGCACTGCCTGTTCAGAGCCCCCTGGGGGCTCTGAGCACCTGGTGTGGGGCACCACGCCCTTCTGTAAGTTCTTTCACCAAAGATTTCCTTTCAGTCCATCCTTGTGGCTTCTTGGGGAAGATACAGAATAGGGATCACCCTTTCCTTCTTCACACAGGGCATCCTAGTCTCAGAGGGGCAGAGAGGGCTTGTTTGAGGCTGGCAAGGTGTGAGACAGGTCAGGATCCAGAACTCCAAGACACAGCTTGAGTTCTCTCTCCACCACCCAGTGTTGCTAAAGCACAGGCCTATACAGGACACTTGACATCTGTTGTCATGAACCTTTGAGGTTAAGGGACTCTGCTGTGACAGCCTTCTCTGGGCTGGAAGACAAGAGAATGGAAGAGGGGCAGGGGCGGGGTTCTATCTCCCGGTCAGACTGTGGGTAAGGAGCGTGTTCTTGAGTTCCATCTGCCCCACTGTTTTAGGTGCTGAGGGTCCAAGGTTGACCACACTACGACTCTTCTTCTAAGGGTTTCTCAGTCCCTTGGGGCCAACAGATGGGCAGAGTTAACAAGCATATGGCAAGGAAATCCTGTCATTTGGGACAACTCGGGTCAACCTGGAGGACATTATAAGCGAAATCAAGCAGACCCAGAAAGACAAATACCTCATGATCTCACTCATATGTGACAGTTTAAAAAGTCCAACTCAAGGAAGCAGAGAGCAGAATGGAGGTTACCAGGGGCTGGGAGGTGAGAGAAATGGGGAGATGTTGATCAAAGGGTTCAAAGTTTCAGACACGCAGTATGAATAAGTTCTGGAGATCTAATGTATAGTACTAGATTAGAGTTAATATCCCCTGGAGAAGGAAATGGCAACTCACCCCAGTATTCCTGCCTGGGAAATCCTACAGACAGAAGAGCCTGGGGGGCTACAGTCCATGGGGTCATAAAAGAATCAGACATGCCTTAGGGACTAAACCACCACCACCATAGTTAGCATTATATTATATTATAAACTTCAAAGTTGCTAAAGGAGTAGCTCTTAATTGTTTTCACAAAGGAAAAAAGGTAATACATGAAGTAATATGTGTTAAGTATCTTGGTTGTGGTAATCGTTTCACAACGTACATGTATATCAAAACATCGTGGGGCTTCCCCAGTAGCCCAGTGGTTAAGAATCCATCTTCCAATACAGGAGACACAAGTTTGATCCCTGGTCAGAGAACTAAGATCCCACACACTGCAGGGGAGCTAAGCCCGCGTACTGACTGAAGCCCATGGGCTTTAGAGCCTGCGCAGTACAACTAGAGAGAAGCGCTAGGGCCTCAATGAAAGATCCCGCATGCCGCAACTAGGACTTAAGGCAGCCAAATAAATTAATTAACTAATTTAAAACAAACACAAAAAATTACGTTGTACACCTTTAAATGTATGACACTCTTACTTGTCAATTATACGTCAGTAAGCCTGGATGAAAGGAAGGAGGGGACAGAGGAAGGAAGGAATTAAAGAAAGAAAGAAAAATAAAACACCTCTCTACTACATAGATTCGTTGAGTGAAATGAATAAGACAATGTCAATAAAAGCTGGTCACACAATAGCCTATGAAAAATAAGTGCTCCTCAGGAACTTTCTGTTTAATTTTGCTGTGAACCCTAAAACTGCTCTAAAAAAAAATAAAGTTGGTAAAAAAAAAAAAACCACCTTATTTAAGATAAGCATGTGGCATGGCAGACAGAGAAGACTTCCTGCAGGAAGGGACATTTGCGCTGGACCTTGAATAAACTGGTGAGCCAGATTTCAACAGGTGGAGAAGGTAGAAAATGCTTTCGGATAGAGACAGTAGTTTGCTGAGAAGGGAGCAGGAAGACCACTATTACCAGCTGGCTGTTAGGGTGTGGAGCACATGGCCTTGATATTGGGGTCATCACTGGAATGGGACACTCCTAGAAAGTAGAAAGTGAACAGAAAGGCAGGTTGAGAAGAGAACCCTGGGACACACAGGCAGAAGGACCACCAGGGGAGTGGGCTGATGCAAGATTTAAGAGCAAGGTGGAAAATATCAAACACCTCTAAGAGGGCCAGGGACAGCCGTGCTAAGAAGGGCCCAAGTGTTGCCAAGAGTTTGGTCCCAGGTGGGGACTGGATGGTGGGATGGACAGGGCAGAGGTCAGGAGGTGTACGTCTTTCTCTTTTTTTGAAAAAAGTACTTATTTATTTAGCTGTCCTGGGTCTTATTACAGCTTAGGGCGTCTTTTTTAGTTGTGGCACGTGGGATCTAGTTTCCTGACCAGGGCTGAACCTAGGGCATCTATGCCTCGGGAGCACCTAGTCTTAGCCACTGGACCACCAGGGAAACCTCAGCGTAGGACTTTCCTATTGCTATGTAACACATCACTGCAAACTGAGTGACTTAAATAGTAAAGCTTCATTCACTTACATTTCTACAAGTCCAAAGCCCAAAATCAGTCTCACAGACGAAAGCCACGTTGTCAGAGGGCTGGTCCCTCCCTGAGGCTCCAGGGAAGAGCCCATCTCCTCACCTTCTTCGGCTTCTAGTGGCCGCCTGCATTCCTTGGTTTGTAGTCCCTTCCTCCATCTCCAAAGGGCATCACTCTAACCTCTGCTTCTGTCATCTCATCACCGTCTACTCTTAGATCTGCCTCTCTCTTAAAGGACCCTTGTGATTACATTAGACCAATCAGGATAACCCATGGTAATCTTCCCATCTCAAGATCCTTCATTTAATCACGCATGCACAGACCTGTATAAGGACAGATTCCAGGGAATGGGACATGGACATGTTGTGGAATTGAAAGGCGTTATTCAGCTTCCCATTGTTCAGGAGGCAGGGGCTTAAGGTGGAGGAAGAAGAGGGAAGGGAGCAGGTAAGTGGAGACATTTCACTGGAAAACAAGTGAAAAAGGAAGGAGGGATGGGACAGAGTCACTCAGCGGAAGACCCAGCCTGGTTGGAGAGAAGTGGCTTTTAGGATTTTTCTTCCTGATCCTGTTGCGTCTCCTCTCCCTCCTTCCCAAAGCCTAATGGGAAAATTAGAAACATAACCCACGCTGTTGATTCCATAAGACACTGCTTCCGCTCACTCATGATACTTATCCAGCCAGGGGTCTTCCAAGCTACATGAGTTGAAATCTGCATTTTCTGAAGATTTACATTGTACTTCCAATAGCAGATTCTCCTTAATTTAAAAAAAAAAAGCTGATTATATTATTAAATCTTCCAAGTTCAGATATTAATGTCCAGCTTAGAAATGTGACAATTTAATTCACTTTCCTCAATCTCCACGTGCACTGAAAAATCCCCTCTGAAAAATTTTTCTTGCTGTGCAACTGATTTTCCTTCTTCAACTGACTTTACATGTAGCTTAATTTTTTCCCCAGCTTTTTTGAGATATAATTGACAAGGGATCTACATTTTTAAACCACAAGGAAAAAGAAACCCAGAGCTACCAAGAATAATATTTTATTGACTTGGAACACATTTTGGAATCTATATTTTTAACCAACTAGGTGATTTTGATGATCAGACAGTTTTAGGTATGTGTTTTTTTTTTTTTCCCTCCCCTTTCCTCTTTCTCTTCCCTTCAGTAAACTGTTTTTCAACTTTGTTTTTCACTGAAAACCATTTCCTCCTCACCGTGGACTTGATCCAGAGGCTGCGCCCATCTCGCCCACGTCAACAGTCTTGTGTCCTTGGCGGAGGACAGTACTCTCATTCTGGGCCTTTCCCTTCTTCCTCAGCCAAACCCCAGTTTCTGCACCTCCGTGCAGCTAATAAACAGGCTGAGTTCCCCGCAGCAGGGAAGGCCCCCATTGGCTGTCATTCTCAGGGGTGAGGGGAACCTGACACTTTCTCTACATTTTCCCCAGTGCAGCCTCTGTCCCAGGCCTTGGGGGTTCCAGGGTTGAGGCAGAATCCAGCCACCCCTAACTTACAGAGCCAAAAGAGTCCTGAGTGAACCTGCAGAAATGTGAAACCTGGGCATTTCTGGGCATTCCCAAGTACAGTCTTTCTGTGAGAGGGCATGAGCTGATTTGGGACAGAGGCACTCAGTGGCCCAGGAAGGCAGCATTGGGCAGGGATGAGCCCTGTGCTGAGTGGAAGTGGGTGGGTATATTTCCTTGGCTCACAGAGCCTCTCTGGTCGGGTGGGATCAGCTGCTCCAGCCAGGAGCCACCTGGCCCAGCTTTGGGAGATGTGGAGAATGGATTTCACAGTGGTTTCCATGGGGCCAGGGCACTGAAACAGCTGCAGGAGGGGGCACAGCTGGCGCGGCCCCTACCCTTTCCTGCAGAGCTGCTCTGGAGGAATGCCCCTTTCCCAGAGGGAGTGAGAGGGTCCCACTTGCTGTGGTTCCAGGGGCCGTGAGATGGTACTGCTCAGCTAAACCCCTGATTTTGAGTGCACCAGTTGGCCTTTATTAAAATAAAATCCCATCGTCACTTATTCCAGTGGCTCCCAAACATGGATAAACGTCAGGATCACCCAGGACGTTTATTAAAAATTAAAAGATTGATAAAAATAATGAGTTTGGGAACCCATCCAAGACCTATCGAATCAGAAGCTCTTTGGAGAAGGCTGAGGCAGGAATTGGTATGAATCACCTTCATCAGATTGCTTTTTAAAAAAAAATTTATTGCACTATAGTTCTGTGAAACTATAAACGATAAACTATAATGGTGCTATGTTAGTTTCTGCTGTACGGCAAAATGAATCAATAGTATGTTTACATATAGCCTCTCCTTTTTGGACTTCCTTCCCATTTAGCTCACTACAGAGCACTGAGTAGAGTTCCCTGTGCTACACAGAGTAGCTTCTCATTAACTATCTATTTGATACGTAACGTAGTATATATGTTAACCCCTATCTCCCAATTCATCCCACCACCCCCTAGGTATCATTCCTTTTTGACTGCAGAAGTTTGAGCCCCTAGAATGAGACCGTGAAGAGGGAATGGTCAGGGTTCCGGATGAGACAGACTATTTAGAGTCACCATTTAGAGGCATACCTCTGTGCCAGGGAATTGCAGACTTCAGTTAAATAGAACATGGTCTTATTTAGTTATCAAAACAAAGGTATGCCAGGGATCATCTGCATTTTGCTGACAAGGACATGGGAGCTCAAAAAGGCCCCAGAGCTTGGAAGAGGTAGAGTCAGAACTCAGATCCAGATCTCGCTGTCAGCATCTCGGCCACAAAAAGGATGATGTGAAACCTGGGCACCACCTTGGGACTTGGGGCAGCTCATGACCAAACTGTGGCATCACCACTGAGGCTGATTTTGGACTTCTGACGTCCAGACTGTGAAAGAATAAAGTTGCTTTGAGTCACTTGGCTCCTGGTGATTTGTTACCACAGGGACAGGAAACTCATCCACTTGCCTAGAGTGGTCGAGCCTCTTCTGGGCCCCAGACTCACCTCAATGGAATCCCCATCCCACACTGGTTGGGGCTGGGCTAGGTGGTCAGGTGGGACTTCCCTGGTAGTTCAGATGGTAAAGAACCTGACTGCCAATGCAAGAGACACGGGTTTGACCCCTGGGTTGGGAAGATCCTCTGGAGCAGGGCATGGCAACCCGCTCCAGTATTCTTGCCTGGGAAATCCCATAGACAGAGGAGCCTGGTAGGCTACAGTCCACGGGGCCACAAAAGAGTCAGACGCGACTTAAAGACTAAAGCAACAGGAAGGAATGCAGTTGAGGCCCTGAAGGGGCCCAGACAGCATGGTTGGTGAGGTCCAGATCTCGGGGTGGTGTGTGCGTGCGCCTGTGTGTTAGAGCGAAGGGAAAGCACACCTTAGTGCACCAGGAATTTCTGGGCAGACGATCTGCCTGGGCCGTGTCAACGTTTTTCTCTCCAGGAAAAAATAACTTAATCCCTATCAGAAAAGTCACACGCACACACACGAACAAATTTGTGGGTCCTCGGGAGAAGCAAAATCCCCCTTTTGCTCCAGGCATCTTGAATTTTCACAGGGCTGGGAGCAACAGTTGAGAGGCTGGGGGAGCGTCAGCCAGAGGACCGGACACATTGTAACATCTGGATTTCCCCGAAGCTCTGGGGTCTGGTGGCCACCCCCACACTCGCCCCCACACGGCTTCCCACTTTCACAGAATCTCTGGGAAAATTCGACACTTTTTTTTTTAGCAGCAGAGAGCACTTGGAATTTCCAGCTTAATTCCAGTAGTGCTGACTGTGCTGGGGGAGTTTGGCCTTACCAAGCATCCAGGAGGCCTGCCATCCCACGGGACCCCCCAGCACTGGCCTGCACCATTGTGCGTGTCCCCCTTCCTCTACTCCGAGTCATGCGGTTGGGCTTTTCTGTGGGGAGCTGGAGAGAGGCCACATGTGGTGGTTTTCTCATGTGTGGAGAGGGCTGGGTAGTGCGTGGGCCTGAGCTGGTGGGCTGCAGCCCAAAGCACCTCCCGGACAGGGAGTGGGGGCTGTGACGGGAAAGGAATGAAGTAGTGAGAAGCGCCCTGGGAGTGTGGACGGGGCCAGGGGCTGGATGTGGAGCTGCGAGCGGAAGGGTAGGCGAGAGGGGGACTCGGGGAACCCAGGGGTCAGTCTGAATGGAGATGATAGCTGGCGCCTGGCCAGGAGCTGCTGGGAGAACAGGCAGAAAGGAAAGGCCCTATATCAGCTAGCACAGCCTGTTTCTTGCTGCTCAGTTCCCCGGACAAGACGTCAGGACAGTATGGTTCCTCGGCAGGAGTGAGGGTCCCACTCAGTGCCTCAGCATAACCTCAGGAGGATTAAGAATGTTGCCCCAGGAAATCCCTGGGGACTCAGTGGTTAGGGCTCGGCCCTTTGACTATCAGGGCCTGGGTTCAATCCCTGGTTGGGGAACTAAGGTCCCTTAAGCCGTGGATGCACCCCCCTCCCAAAAAATGTCACCCCCTTTCGCCAGCATGTCTGTGATTGTCCTAGTTAGCAGACAGAATAATGCCTCCCCACCAAGGTGTCCACATTTAATGCCAAGAACCTGTGCATATGTTAGCTCACAGGCAAAGGACTTAGCAGACGTGATCAGGTTAAGAATCTTGAAATGAGGAAACTGTCCTAGATTATCTGGGAGGGTCCAGTGTAATCACAAGGGTCCTCCCAGAAGTTCAAAGTAATAGAAAGGCAATGTGACGGGGCCACAAGGCAATGAATGCAGGTGGCTTCTGGAATCTGGAAAAGGCAAGGAGATGGTTTCCTTAGAAGCCTCGAGGAGAGACACAGCATTGCTAATACCTGGACTTGAGCCTGGTGAGGCTGATTTTGGACTCCAACCTCCAGTAACATAAAAGAAATTTGTGTTGTTTTAAACTGCTAAGTTTGTGGTGATCTGTTACAGCGACAATAGGAAACGCTGTGTGGTGGGCATCACACTCCGCCCCATTCCCTTCCACCAGTGCCTTTTCAACGCAACCCCGGGTGAGGGAAGAACCCCACCTGTCTCCCCCACGGCCCTGGCTGGGCACCAGCACAGACCACCATGAGGAAGCCAGGAGGGGCTGCTGCCCACCAGCCAGGGCCTCCAGCTGGTAGGACCCCAGACTCCTGGGCCAAGACCTTGGTCCCCCGGGCACTGCCTTCCTCGCCCGTGGATGAAGCAGCCCAGGGCCTGTTGTTTTCTCCGACCCTCTACCTTCCCCTCATTCTCTGGGGCACTGCTCCCCACTCCCAACGAGGAGAACAACACTTTCAAGCTGCAAAAGAGGGAGCCAGAAAAGACACACACACACACACACGCACACACACACAGAGTTCTGGAAAACTTGTTTCCTGGGAACTAGACGTCAGCTACACCTGCTGTAAACAGGATTTTAACAAACAAACTCAGGAACTGCGCTGAGCGAGGGCAGGAGGCGGCCCGGCTGGGTCAGCATCCTTGCCCCTAGAACGCTGAGATTCCACTGCGTTCTTTCTCACTATTTTTTCCTCTCTCCTCACAAAGCCCAGTATAGATCACTGTTGTTGTTCAGTCACTCAGTCACGTCTGACTCTGCGGCCCACGGACAGTAGCACGCCATGCTTCCCTGTCCACCACTATCTCCCGGAGCTTGCTCAAATTCATGTCCAGTGAGTCAGTGATGCCATCCAACCATCACATCCCCTGTCACCCCCTTCTCCTCCTGCTTTCAATCTTTTCCATCATCAGGGTCTTTTCCAATGAGTCAGCTCTTTGCATCAGCTGGCCAAAATTTTGGAGCTTCAGCTTCAGCATCAGTCCTTCCAATGAATACTCAAGAGTTGATTTCCTTTAGGATTAACTGGCTTGATCTCCTTGCTATCCAAGGGACTCTCAAGAGTCTTCGCCAGCATCACAGTTCGAAAGCATCAATTCTTTGGCGCTCAGCCTTCTTTATGGTACAACTGTCACATCCATACATGACCACTGGAAAAACCATAGCTTTGACTAGACAGACTTGTGTCAGCCAAGTGATGTCTCTGCTTTTTAATATGCTGTCTAGGTGTGTCATAGCTTTTCTTGGAGCAAGCAACTTTTAATTACATAGATACTTATGCACAAATCACAAGGCACCCACATGTACACAAACATACACAGGGACACAAGTAGCGCCAGTGTGTACAAGAAGGAAACAGGCAAACACACGTGTACCAGCACATAAACAGGCCGTGTGCCCGACAGACATGGACAGGCCCACACATACAGATCCTGTACACGCTTGCACAGACCCACACGGGGGGCACACACACACAGACATACACCTGTGCACAAGTAAAGAGCACCCGTGCAGATGGACACCTAGACACCTGTGAGCAGGGAGGACCGTCCAGTACTTCACACACTCCCTGCAGGGAGGGAGGCGGGGCGTCCTGCTCTGGAGGACTCTGCTCTGGAGCCCTCTGCTGGCGATGCCAGGAATAGGCCGCCAGGCCCTCTGGCCCTGGAACTGAAGGAGGCCTGGACTAGGGGTTCCGAGGGTAGGGCGATGAGGAGAGAAAGGGGTTCAACTAGAGCCAACTCCTGAGCCCTCAGCATCCCGTCTCCACCTGGTCCAAAGGACTTTCTGCAGCCTTGACTGAAGAAGAGATTGGCTGAAGGAGAGATTCCTCCTGCAAAATTTCCTCTTGGACCCCAGCCTCTTTTTGTTAGACTCCAGGCCTGCCTCGTCCTTTCAATGGGCATTACTAGGTGGCCATGTGCAGGGGAAGAGATCCTGGCCTGGCAGTATACACATTCGCCTCTCTCCAGGACAAGTCGTCTTCCCCTCCGACACTCCAGGAGCCCAAGCTGGCTCCACCCTACTCCTTCCACCCGACATGAGCCATCTTGCAGAGGCAGATCCCTGACTCTCCTTGTTACAGCTGCCTGTTCAGCGGCAAAGAATTCCCCTGCAAGGCAGGAGACATAGGAGATCAGGTTCGGTCCCTGGGTCAGGAAGATCCCCTGGAGGAGGGCATGGCACCCCTCTCTAGTACTTTTGCCTGGAGAATCCCACGGACAGAAGAGTCTGTCAGGCTACAGTCCGCAGGGTCACAAAGAGTCAGACATCACGGAAGCAACTTAGCACACACGCGCTTCCAAACCTCTACTTCCTGCACCTCCTCGAGGAGTCACCCTCCTGCTCTCACCACCTTTCTCTCCATTTCCTCCTGGGGGCCGAGGGGGAGGAAATGAAGAAGATATGGGCTTTGGAATGAGATGGACGAAGCTGAATTCAAATCTCATCTCAAAGGTGGGATTCACTCACCAGCTATGGGCCTCTTGGACAGCTAACCTAATTGCCCTCAGCCTGGGTTTCACCAAGTAGAATGGAGATCATGTTACTTATACAGCAGGGCGAGAACATTCTCAGTGCCAGTACCAGAGCTGGTGTAAGGAGCAGGCCAGTCAGGCAGTTGCTTGGGTACCATCTTTACAAGGGGCTCAGGCATCATTGGAAATATAAGGAGATGAAGAAAATCATGTCTGGAACGCTTTTAAGAGTCAGTTGGATGTTCTGCTTTAATAAGCTACTAGCAGTGGGGTTGTTGTTTAGTCGCTCAGTCTGTTCGACTCTTTGCGACCCCATAGACTGGGGTCGCACGCCAGGTTTCCCTGTCCCCCACTATCTCCCGGAGCTTGCTCAGACTTAGAGCCACTGAGTCAATGATGCCATCCAACCATCTCATCCTCTGTTGCCCCCTTCTCCTCCTGCCTTCAGTCTTTCCCAGCATCAGCAGTGGGGTGGGGGAACCCAAAAGAACAGGCCAGAATAATAGTTGATCTCTAAGCTGTTCCATAAGGAGCATGGGGCAAGGTCTCAAGTTTTTGTGTGTCTAATTGCAGCAGGTGAGTTCACAGTCAGAGCTGAACTGCTCAGAGGAGATGGAGTGTTGCCAGCACGGATCCTCTCCTCTGTCTGCTCTCTCCTTTCTCCAAGCAGAGATTAGTTCCACTACAGTAAAGCTGAACTCATAGTAAAGGAATGCCAGTTTGATGGGGCACAAAATGATTAGGCTGTGTTGGGAATCCACATGCTCCCGCACTGGGCCCTTCCTCACGCGTGGACTGTGCTTAATAGATGTCAGTTGGGTCTGTCTCTCCAGTACGTGGCCCTAACCCTTCTCCCCAGACCCCTCCACTCAGCCCAGCCCTTCCTGCATCCTCTCTGCCCGGTCCTCGGGTCCACAGCATCACTTGGTTCTTCACCATACCTTCTCCTCCACCAGCCTTAGCACACTGGCCCTGCCCATCCTGCAAGCCTCAAGAGTTCTAGCAGATTTCTATTTCTTGGGAAATCAGCTAGTTCTTGTACAGTATCCTTTTTGAAACAACAAAAGGCTTTCACCATCTTGCCCTGGGAAGTATCTCTTTATCTTAAATGTCTAGTCAAGCAGTCAGTCCCTGCTTACCAGTGAACAATATTTCAAAACTTGGTTTCTGGGAAGTGGGTCAGGGTTCCAGACAATGAGCCAAGAGAAAAAACCAAGGACTCAGCGTTATGTATGGGGCTCAGTTTTCCAGGTTGAGCCACAAATGCTCATTTAACGCATCTCAAAGCTGAGTGTCACACACCCACATGGGGGAAAAAAGAAAACCCTACTGTTGCAAGACCTGGAGGTAGCAATGGAAAATAACAATGTGCATCTAGAAAAGTCTGTTTACTTTTTTCTTGAAAGCTGGTGCTTGAGGGAAAGGAGGTTTCTTAATAGAAGTATGAGGTGATGGGTGGGGCGCTCTGAAGGAAACTTCCAGGTGCATTTCAAGGGCTTTGAAGGCTGAAAGCTTTTGTTCTTCATCATTCTGATGGATCTTTCTGGAATTCAGTCTGCCTTTCTTTTGATGCAGAAGAAATCCTGGCTCTATCCCGACAAGCAGTCAGCCAGGATTGTTTGAGCTGAAAGAGTAAACTCGGGAAAGGAACTCCGGAGGTAACTGGGGTTGGGCTGTTAGAAAGGGGATGGAGGAAGGGGATTCAAGGGTGTGAAATCTGGATTTTAAAGATGCCCTGAGGGGAACTCCCTGGCAGTCCAGTGGTTAGGATTCCATACTCTTGTTGCTGAGGGCCCGGGTTCAATCCCTGGTTGGGGAACTAAGCTCCTGCAAGCTGTGTGGTGTGTCCAAAAAAAAAAAAGTCCTGAGGAGGAGTGACCGGAACTGAACTGGTTGTGGAAGAAGAAACAAAGAACAAAAACAGAGAGAAGAGACTTCCCTAGTGGCCCGGTGGCTAAGACTCTGCACTCCCAATGAAAGGGGCCTGGGTTTGATCCCTGGTCAAAGAACTAGATCCCACATGCTGAAACTAAGAGTTCATATGCATAAACAGCTAAGAGTTTGCATGCTGCAATTAAGACCTGATGCAGCCTAATAAAGTAATGAATATTGAAAAAAAAAGGCAGCTTATGGTACATATGTGACCCTCCCTTCAACTGCAAAAGAAACAAAAGGAGGTGGGAACCAGACAGTTCCATAGCTGGCCATCAGGGGACACCACAGGCCCAGGACAGCTTGGTTGCAGTCCAGGGGGCTCTGGAGGCCCCAAGGGACAAGGGGAGTCACAGGTTTGGAAGCACAGGGCATTCTCAGATTCTCTCTCGCTCTGAATTGAAGAGAGATACGCATGCACATTGCCTTCCTTCTCCAGCCCCCGCCCCGCCTCCTCTGAGGGCTTTATGCTGATACAGGAGGCCTAGGTACTAGGTAAAGTGGTGATGGAGGGTGCCCAGAGGGAGGGGGGCCAGGGACTGAGGGTGAGTGAAGAGAAGAGGAAGAGGGGCTCAGGAATGCCTTGGTCAGAACCCTGATAGCATGAGGGGACGGAAAACAAAGATCGTTTGTTCAAAGTCCGCCCCCACTCACACGTCCTGACACAGGCAAGCCCAGAAGGGAATCAACTGCCCCACCTATGGGGCTGCCCACAGATACAGGTGATTCAGAGTTTAGGTTTGGCTGATAACAGCCCTGGATAAGCTGAAAATGCGCCCTTTGTGAAGGTGGCCCCTCCTCAGGCCCCCTTCTCACTGCTGGACTGGCTACACCAGGGGAGCTGCCTTGCAGGAAACAGAACTGACTGGAAAAAAATGCAAAGAAATGGAAGGTTTTTCTGCAGTGAGATGCCGGGTGAGAGCTTCCTGTGGCCTCAGACCAAACGTGCAGGAGACTCGGTTCTCGGCCTTTTGGCTAAGATCAAGTGAAATGTGCAGGAGGAAGCTGCCCTTGTCTGGAGCCCATGTTCTTTTCCTCCAGGTCTGCAGTCTCAGCTGGGTCCCCACCTGTCACCCCCACCCAAACCCCCTCGAACTCCGCCGGGAGAAAGCATCACTTTCAGTACTAAGTCAGGACTCTGGGCTCCAAACGGCCAAAACTTAGCTTGAATCGGCTTGGTGAAAAGGGACCACTGAGTTAACTGGTTCAATCAGGGCAAGGGTGGGGCTCACCCCGCTGGGACTCTCTTCTCTCTGCGTCTCTCAGAGACCGGTGGCACCCTGTCTTCTGAAGACAGGCTTTGCCCCACTTTGGCAGGGAAAATGACCGTGGTCAGTTCAGGGTTACTGTCTCACAGTTTTATGAACAGAAAGGAAATTGTACCATCCGCTACTTGGTTAGGGAAAAGTCCTGAGGAAGTGTTCTCATTGGCTCACCTTGAGTCATGCGCTCAGTTCTGGACCAACTGCCGTGGCAGAGGGGTGCATTACTGTGGTTTTCCGGATTGAGTCACTTGCCCAACCTTGTGGGAATGAGGTACAGGGCAGACATATAATACGAGAACCTCCTTGCTGTGCACTTGGGGTCTCATGATCCAGAGCTGCTTGTTGCTCCCCAAGAACAATTTCCCCTTTTCTCTAACAGGACAAAAGGTGCTAACTGGATGCATGGCTGCTGAGAATAAAAACTACATTTCCCAGTTTCACTTGCTCACATCAATGGGATGAACTCGTAGGCGTGAACTTCTAGATGGGAAGCAGCCCCTCTGGACCCTCTTTCCCCTACTCTGTGCAGTCTGGAAGTCTGTGTGATGATGACCCTCTTTGGATCCCACGGATGAGGACAGGACCATAGAGATGGCACAATAGCAAGTCAGTTAGAAAAGTCTGAGTCCCTGTTGTTATTTTGGCCTCAGTTTAGACACCTCTCTTGTTAGAATGTGTTAGCCGCTCAGTCATGCCCGACTCTTTGCATCCCCAGGGCTATAGTTGTTGTCCATGGGCTTCTCCAAGCAAGAATGCTGGCGTGGTTAGCCATTCCCTTCTCCAGGGGATCTTCCCGACCCAGGGATAGAACCCCGGTCTCCCGCATTGCAGGCAGGTTCTTTACCATCTGAGCCACCAGAGTTTAAGCCAGTCTTATTTGGGGCTTCTGCTGATGGCATTAGTGGTAAAGAATCCACCTGACAAGGCAGGAGACGCAAGAGATGCAGGTTCAATCCCTGGGTCAGGAAGATCCCCTGCAGAAGGAAATGGCAACCCACTCCAGTATTCTTGCCTGGAAAATCCCATGGACAGAGGAGTCTGGCAGGCTATATAGTCCAGAGGTCACAAAGAGTTGGCCACGACTGAGCGACTGAGCACAAGGCTACATCTTAAGTAATAAATCTTGGGGCCTTCTATTGGTTCCCACTGCTGCGAGCTGAAAATGCCATCTCTTGTATCTGGGCCAAATTTGTTCTCTGACCATGTATACTTCCATCCAAATCCAGAAAAGTCCTCCCTATAACCAACCCTTCGTTTGCTGAGAATATGACCGGACACATCACAGAGACCTAAGAGATTAGGTCTCCCTAACCTAGGAGATGATTTTCATGTCCCCCCTACACCCTGACTCCATCTCACTGGGCATGTTCCAAAGTGTTTCATATGTGGGTTAGACCAGACTCTGCCCAGGGCTCCTATAGAGTGGAGACCATGCTCCCTTATCAGACTAGGATTCCTGAATGCTGGAGCGGTGGAGAAGTATAAAGCCCAGGCCCCTTCCTGCCTCCACCCCAGGGAACTAGCTAAACCCCTCTCTTTAGGGTAAGGGCAGCACACAGATGGTCCATCTGCCCCTGAGGCATGGACTGGGGGCACCGAGTTACTTAGCTGGGCAGTGGAGAACTCAGAAGAAACTGCCAGTTCCTGCCTCTTCTGCTGCCACCTGGGGGTCTTCCAACCCCAGGCTCCTACCCAGATCCTTGTGGCCCATGGTCCTGAGGGAGGGAAGAGAAAGTGCCAGCAGGGTAGGGCCTGGGTTCTGGGATGGGGGAGAGGCCATGGCTGGGCCATGTGTGAGGTCAGTGTAGGAGAAGGGGCACAAAAAATAATCCAAGGACTTTGTGTCTAATAATCCCAGAATAACTGAGTTAATCCCAGGTGAGAAATTCAGAAGGAAACCTTGCCTAAAATTGTAGAAACGCAGTCTGGGCTGGGCTGGACTCTTCCTTTCTGTACTGATGTTGTTGGAAAACAATGGCTGGCAGGCTGCATCGTTTTTAGCACCATCCTTGGCTCCCAAGAGGCTGGCTCCACCTCATCTTCTTTCCCTCCAAACTCCTCCCGCAGAGGGGCCTCCCTAAGAGCCAAGATGTTGCCTCTAATCTCAGACTGGAGTCAGAAGACTTCTCATAGAGCAAGTTGGGCAAACCCAGGGCCCCAGGAGCTGGTAGACCCCACCTGAACAGACAGGAAGATGACACTGGGTGTCCAGGATCCCTGGGCCTCCTCTAACCGAGGCAGTTCTCTGCACTGGCTTTCCCTGACTCTCTGGCTCCCCTTCACACGAGGTTCACCAGCCCCAAAGGGCACACAGGGCTGGTGACACAGCGGCGTGGTAGCGAGATGCTGAGCGATGACCCTTGCACACATTTGCCACGGCCAGGAGCAGGCAGCACTCCTAGCTGATGAGACAGCCAACGCTGGCCATCCATCCGCGAGGTCCAGGGCCACCTGCCCCCCATCCCTGTGCGGCTTCCTCGCCTGCCTCGCTGAGCCCCGGGACGCAGGCCTGTTTCCCCACCATCAGCCGGTCCCCTGCTCTCCCGATACACGGCAGGCAGCGCTCTCTGCTATGCCTTCAGCCTCTTCTCAGAGTGTGTCCTCCTGCTGGGCCTGAGCTACCACCTCCCTGCAGCCCTTGGGAATGGAGGCTGTTGAGTCTCACATTCTCTGCACCTCAGGGCTGAAAGGCGGAGCTTGTCCTTATTATTCCTCAGGGTCATTTCCAGCCGTTCCTCCCAGCCCCCTGTAAAGCCCTGAACTCAGACACTGCAGCTTCTGGCTCTGCCATCCTCCTCCCTTGTTCCAGGCGCCTCCCAGCCTCCCAGGTCTGCTCCCTCCCCTACTGAAGACCCCCATTCAAACTGCCTCATCTTCTCCTCTGTCCCCCTCCTGCCACCATCCTAGACAAATAGAATGGCCTGTATCCACACTCTGACTTCTTGCTTCTGTCACCTACTTCTCCAATTATCCCCATCTTAGCTATCATTGCCTCATTTGTCCTTGACGATCTTACAGCCTCCCAGAGCCTTATCACTTCTGAAGTCAGAAATTCTCATCCCTTCACTCTTCATCCATCCATCACCTCCAAGCCTTCCTGCTCCCCAATCCAGGTGCCCCTGCCACACTCTCCAGCCTCTCAGAACACTCTGGTCCACTGACTCCTTCACTTTCTCTCTATCCATCCGCCCCCTCCTTCCTTCACTTCTTTCCCTTCTCAGCTTAGAGTCCATGGTTTATAAACCGTGAGATATTCTCATAATGGACTATCATTCGTTGTTTTTGTTGTTCAGTTGCTGTCGCGTCTGACTCTTTGCAACCCCATGGACTGCAGCACGCCAGGCTCCCCTGCCTTCCACTATCTCTGGGAATTTGCTTAAATTCATGTCCATTGAGTCGGTGGTGCTATGGACTATCATAGAGCAGGTTAAATAAATGAGCCACAGCAAAGTAAAATAACATGAATGAATCTTAGCAACATACAATTAGATAAAAAAATGTACATCCTCAAGATTGTGGGGAAAAATGGTATTCTTTTAATGAGGTTAAAAACAATGAATATAAAATACATAAATTTGGGAAATATACATAGATACAATAAAACTACACTAAAAGGAGGGCATGTGGTACATAGACTTGAAGGTGATAGTTACTGTGGATGGGGGAGGCAGGGGATGCCGTGGGAGGAGGAATCATAGGGAAAGAGGTGGGTCATTGTCAAGGCTCCAGTTGGCTGGTGGTTTTGCAGATGCCTATCACATCACTACAAACAACTAATTAAATAAAAATAAAGAATTCATTGATCAATGATGAGTACATCAGGGAACAAATGATATGCGGAGGAGTCCAACGAATACAAAATTTCTTATAACAGCTTCACTCTCTTGCGACTATGTTGAGTCTCCCTCATCTTCCCACCACTAAATTCGCAAATATTCCTATGTTTCCATTATCACAATGGAAGACACATCCAAGTTTCTTCAGTGAAAGGAAGATTCTGTCTCTTGTTTCCTGAATCCCATTCCTTCTCATCTTCTCAAGGACCTTGTTCCTTTGGTTATCTGCCCACTCTTTCCTCATCAATCTCTCCCTCTTTAATGGGTTATTTTCATGAGGACACAACATGCTCTAGTCTCTCCCAACTTAAAAACAGATAAACTGGGGATTCCCTGGCGGTCCAGTGGTTAGGATCCATTCTTTCACTGCTGTGGCCCGGGTTCAATCTCTGGTCAGGGAACTGAGATCCTGCAAGCCATGAGGCATAGCCGGGAAAAAAAAGGAAAAGCAGATAAACTCTCTGTATTAGTTAGGATAACACTAGGCTGCTGTAACATAGAAACCCCCAAGAGTAGAAATAAAAAGTAGAAGTTTGACTCTTGCATGTAAAGCCTGGGAAGGCAATTTAGGAGTGATATGGTAGCTTCTTCCATCTGCTGGTTTGCCATCCTTCACTTGCAGCTCCTCTCTGAGATTTATGCACCAGCCCTTGCCAGCACTTCATTCTCCCAGCCAGAAAAAAAGGGGAAAAGAGAAAGAAGGTATGCCTACTTCCTTTGAAGGGCATTGCCTGTCAGCCGCATACATTGCATCTACTCACATGATATTGCTCTCAGGCTTGGTCAAAACACACACCTCCTTGCAAAGGAACTTAGGAAATACATTCTTTGCTTGGACAGCAAAGTGTCAGATTCCACCCTTACTGAAGAAGAGGAGAATGGCTGTCCAAGGAAAGCTAGTGATGTCTGCCATAGTCTGCACCTCTGAAGACCTAAATAAATGCGCATTCTTCTCATACTTGCAACATGCTCATCCCCTTCTCAAGCCCCAATGCACAAGGTTTCATCCATCACTGCAAGCAGCTCCAAGCCCAGGTCTTCCTGACAATTGTCAGACCTTTATATGAAGTTCACATGTAGGTCTGGGGACATAAAAACTGAAAAATAAGGTTTTTGCCCCCTAATCTTTACCAACCAGCAACACAGACACACACACAATAAGAATGGGATGTGCTGTGTTGTACTCAGTCGCTTAGTTGTGTCAGACTCTGCGACCCCATGGACTGTAGCCCGCCAGGCTCCTCTGTCCATGGGGATTCTCCAGGCAAGAGTACTGGCGTGGGTTGCTGTGCCCTCCTCCAGGGAATCTTCTCCAGGTCTCCCGTATGGCAGGGGGATTCTTTATTGTCTGAGCCATCAGGAAGCCCATGAATACTGGAGTGGGTAGCCTATCCCTTCTCCAGGGGATCTTCCTGACCCAGGAATAGAACCAGGTCTCCTGCATTGCAGGCAGACTCTTTACCAGCTGAGCCACTGGGGAAGCCCAGGAATGGGATATTCACAGTTAAGTTTGCCATTTGGATGAGAGGAAAACAGAAAACACATAGCAGGAATATAGCAGTCAGCAGATGCAGATCTAACTGAGCAAGAATTCCAAAGGTTCCCTACCTCAGAGAGCTGTGCTAAAAGCCTTCTCAGACTCTCGGCTCCGCCCTCGGGGCCATCCTTCTTCGTCTACCCCCGTATCTGAAGAGGGCATTGGAGGATATAACCTTTTGGGTTGCTGAGGGTGCAGTGTTCACAGCCTGTTACCTACTGCTGAAGGTTTGGGAACTCACAGCTTGCTTTAGAAGTTGAGCCATCCTAGAGTTTGTACTGGGCAGCCCTGTAGACTTTTGCCAGTTAATTTCCCTCAGAAACTTAGCATAATGTACAAAAATGAAATATAAAAAATAATCCAGTTGCAATCATATAGAAAAGGATTAAATAGGAATAAATCTAACAACAGAAGTTCCAGGCTTCTACACTGAAAACTATACAACATCATTTTAAAAAATTAAAGAATAACTAAATAAATGGAAGTCATCCCATGTCTGTAGATTGGAACACTTAATATTGTTCAGATGGTAATACTCTCCCAAATGGCCTACAGATTCAATGAAATCCCTATTGAAATTTCAATTGCTTTTTTTTTTTGCAGAAATGGAAAATGTATTTTAAGACTCATACAAAATTGCAAGAGACCCAGAGTAACCAAGACAGTCTTGAAAAAGAAGAACAAAGTTGGAAGACTCATACCATCTTATTTCAAAACTTACTGCAAAACTATAGTAATTAACACAGTGTGGTACTGGCATAGGGGCTGACATAAACCACGGAACAGAATTGAGACTCTGGACTCAGAGACTTTTACAGATGGTGAAACATGAGGTTCTTTTGGAGGTAATGAAAGTGTTCTAGGATGAGATAGTGGTGACGGTTGTACAACTCCGTGAACACACTAAAAACCCCAGAATTGTATAATTTTAAAGGATGAGTTTTATCATATATGAATTATACCTCATAAAACTACTTTTTTAAAAAACCAATGTAATTAGAGTCTATTTATTTCTAATCTGTCTCATAAGCAAGTAGCCCAATGAAAAAAGCTGTGCAGACATAATTCTTAAGCCGGAAGACCCATCTGTGCATATTTATTTCCCAGCCTCTATGCTCTGTCCATCTCACCCTCTCTTATTTATTTATCTAGTTTTGGCTGTGCTGGCGCTTTGCTGCCCATGGGCTTTCTCTGCTTGTGATGTGTGGGTTTCTCATTGCACTGACTTCTCTTGTTATGGAGCACAGGCTCTAGGGTGAACGGGTTTCGGTAGTTGTGGTACAGCGACTCGGTGTTTCCGCGGTATGTGGGACCCTCCTGAACCAGGGATTGAGCCCACCTACCCTATATTGGTGGGCAGCCTTCCAACCACTGGACCACCAGGGAAGTCCTTCCTACCTTCTCTTAACTTCACAATATTTCATGCGGTTACTTAACCCAGCAGGCCTGGGTGGAAAGGCAACACCCTTAATCTGCTCTGGGCTGTTGAGCTGATTCCCACTGTCTGGCAGGCTGATCTTAACGGGAACTGGCTGGGAATGGCTTGGGCCACAGTCTTATCTCCTGGGAATGCCGCCTCTTCAGGGCCCCTTCACATCCCTTCCTCAGTTTGGGGTACACAAGCAGTTGGCTTTCTCCGTGTGTGGAGACTCCAAATACTAGCTTATTCTTAGTCAACTTACGATACTGGCCCCAGACAGGAAGAATCTCCATAAAAAGGGCTCTGCTTATTTTCATCTCTGCTTGCAAACTGCTGTCTCTGCTGAGTTTCTCTCTCTTCCAGGACCTTGCTAAATGTGGGGAGAACACTATACCCACCAACATTTGCACTTTTCTAACCACTTCCTCCAGAACTAGAGGCTCAGTAGGCATGTGAACTGTCTTCCAAGATATCAGAGGAGATACTGTTACCAACTGTTTTGCATAGCACGGGTCACCAGCCTTCCAACCTAAAAGGCCTGCTCACTCTCTGACAATAGCACAATGCCTCATATTTAAAATTTTGCCACATCTAACATTCTACTTCTGGGTATCAAATTCTATGTTAATCAGAATATGGTTTAGACTGCTGTAACAAAGACCTCAAACTACATTAGCTTAAGCAAAATAGAAGGTTGGTTTTTCTTTCTTTCTTTCTTTTTTTTTTTTTGCTTGTTTTTCTGTCATATACCTTGATGGTTCAGGGCTGATACTGGGGTTTAGTGGTTTTAGAGGACTCAAGTTTCTTGTACCTTTTTGCTTCACTATTTGCAACATGCTGCTTCCAGAATACAGTCTAAGACAGCTTCTGTCATGGGTTGGATTACTTGGAAAACGAGCTCTGAGATAGATGTGCAGCCAGATGTCCTATTGGGGCATGAACTCTCATTGTGAGTGGCCGTAGCGGGATGGTGGTGATGGAGGTAAAACAGGGCAAATGGCAGGGCTGAGCTGTGATGCAGTCCTAACAGAGGACTCAGCCAGCCCCGGAGGAGCTCGGGAGCTGGGGTGGCCTTCAAAGTTATCTCAATTAAGGCAAGGAGCTGGGCTTGTTACTTCACTGTTATTGGATATAGGCCCCCTTTAACACCTCCCAGGAAGGAAACATAAAAAGCAGTTTCTGGGGGCAGATTCAGTTGAACTGTGAGTGAACAATACTCTTGGCAGATGGTGGAAGGGGGCTTCGGTTTTACAAGGGGCATCAGGCAGTGTCTACTGGAGTCCGAGGCTACCATGTCCGTGAGAGCTACTCCTGCAGTTCTCACCATCCAGTGGGAAATGGAAAGCCCCCAGAGGACCTCCACCTACTTCGCTTTAACCTGATTGAGTCCCACAGTCGCACCTACTTGGAGGGTAGAAACTTGAGACAGAAAGCAAAGGTGAACGTTGGAGTCCCATGTCCTCTGATTCCGTCATGTCCATCGCCAGCCAAGGTCTCATTTGTCTGTCCCTCCTCAGAACCTGACTTCCTCCCCTCCTGCCTCTGTCTTTGTTCCAGAAGGCCCACCTGGCACCTCTAGGGTGCGGTGTTAGTTTTATTGGATTGTCTCCTTCAGTCACATGGAGAAGTATTCAAACTAGCTCCTAGGGGGAAAAAAGATTTTATGAGGTCAGGTATTGGATCAAAGGGAGGATCTAGCTTCAGGTAAGGATGGACCCAGAGGTTCAGATGGTGTTGCCAGAGCTTAGTCTCTCTCCATTTCCTGATCAGAGTTTCTTCTGTGTGGGTTTTATTCTCTGAACAATGCCACTGGCAGCGCTAGCCGTACCTTTCCTTATAGCTTGCAAACTCAGAGAAGAGTGCAGTCCTCCCTTCCCCAGGGTCCCCCACATGTGCTTGCTCCAAGAACCATCTCCGTGTCCAGGGGTGAGTGCTCTGATTGGGCAGCCTGACTCACGCCCTTCTGTGTTTCTGTATGCCTGTGGAAGTGAGGCTGTGAATGTGACAACTCAACCAGAAACACTTGTTGGGGCAGGAGGCCTCTGCTGCAGCAATGGGGGGTAGGGATGCTAATGCTGTCATCTCCTGGGCATCTCAAGCTGAACATGTCTAGAGCTGAACTCTTAGTTCCCCTCCCAGCCCCAAATATGTGCTAGCCCACTTTTCCCATATTGTAAATGGCATCTCTGTCTACCTAGCAGCTTGGGCAAGAGTACTGGGAGCTATACTTATACCTCCTCCCCATGCCACCCTGCTTCAGAGCCCCCCATGGACCGAATCTGCCGCCCTGATGCTCTTGAATCGGTCCTTCCCTCCATTTGTTCCATCGCCAGCATGATATTCGGCCTTCATCGCCTCTTCCTGTGTTATTCCGACGGGCTCCCCTGTCTCCGCGTGCTCACTTTCTCTTATTGATGGTTGTTAATGGCAGACAGAGACACCCTCTCAAAACCTGCAAGTGAAACCGAATACGACATGGTGACGAGGGGTCTGCTAGAAGCAAGTGGTCCCAGCGCACAGAAACTAGTTCTTCTTCTCCACTGGGGAAGTCCCAGATGAGACCTCACTGTCACTCACCACAGCACTTGCCACCTGAAGACGTGTTCAGTACCCATTTTTCTCTCCCAAACAGGAAGTTTGGGGAGGGCCAGGGTCTTTTCAGTCCCATAGTGCACTGCGTCCCAGGCACTGTTCTGAGCACACAGCCCGGCGGGGAGGGGGTGCCTGGTGAGCCAGGATGGTGTTCTTGGGGTGAGTGGGAGGGGTCCTTGGAGTTAACTGCTCCCCCCACCGCATCTTAGAGCTTTCGGAGAGGTCAGAGTCCTGCGAACAGCAGAGTTGCCCTCCAAGCTCCTTCTGTGGCAGAACACCCAGAGAGAGGGAGGAAAACGGAAAGAGAGGCCGGCTCTATGGAGGGGGAGAGCCCAAGAAAGAAGGCAGGATAAAGCTGAAGATAACAAGGGCAAGCAGAATGAGAGAGGTGGAGGAGTCCAGAGAAAGGGAGACTAAGAACAGCACGCAGTAGGCTGGGGGTGAGGGGATGCACAGGAAAGAGAAACCATTCTTTGTGACTGGACTGGAGTGGGGGGGGTCCCCCAACACACTGATTCTGAGGTGTGGGAAGCTGAGACCGCCTGCCTTGTGCTGCGGTTTTCCTAGTCAGTTCAAGACCCCTGGGAGAAGAGTGGAGGACACCCAGCCAGAGGCTCCCCAGACAGGAGAGCCACGGTATATGGTGGCAGTCCCCAGCACTCTCACTGGGGCGCAATGCACAGCGGTGGCCAAGCCCAGCAATGCGCTATCAGGACATGCAATTACAGGGCTTGGGTTACAGCCCCAACGCTGGCAAGCGCTCGGCGGCAGGAGATAAGAAGGTGGCACCCGGAAGGGCTGTGTGTGTGCTGAATTGCAGGCTCGCAGCACACCCCCAAGGCCGGCTCACAAGGCCTCCATTGTTGGGGCTGGCTCCCAGCCCATTGCCAGCCAGATAGGAGCTGCTGTTCCAACAAGGCAAGAAAAGCACACCCCAAGTTTGTCCAGATGCCGTTACCCCATCCTTATCAGGTGGAGGGAAGGGAGTTAGCAAAGCTAATGTTGATTCAGAGAGAAAAAGCAAAGGCCATATTAACAATCATGGCACAAGTGAGTTCTGGCAGCAGGGGCGAGGATCACGGGTGCTAGTCTGCGGGGTTTTCTGATGAGCAGCTGGAGGCAGGGGTGGGACAGTTAGGAGTGTCCAGTGGGTAGGGGAGGAAGTCCCGCAGTGTGCCCAGCCCTGTGCTGGGGACAGAATCTAAGCAGGTGCATTCTGTTGCTTAGGACTTGATGTCTAGTTAGGAAAACAGGGTTCATTTCTTCACCCAAGGTAATCAAGGGCTCACCATTGCACGTTCTGTTTGTAGGTGCTATGGGTTCCCGGGCTGGTGTTCTAGAGGAATGTACCTGAAAATAAAGAGTCCTGAAGACTCGTGCTTAGGGGAGCACAGGGAGCATGTGAGCAGGTCAGACAGAGGGAAAGGGGCTCTGAGACGGCAGCTCAGGAAAGGCACCAAGGGCTGGGCCTGGACTGGGGGCTGAGGGAGCAGAGGAGATTGTTGCCAGGAGGCCCGGTGTGAACCCCAGTTCCTTCCTCTGCTGCCTGATTCTAGGCAGGGAAACTTGTCTCAATGACTCAGTTTCTTCTTCTGTAAAATGGGGACAAGAGAAACTACCCAAGGGAATTAACACTGAGATTGGAAAGAGGACACAGGTAAGCACAGTGGTAAATCACGGCAAGCTCTTGGTCCTTCAGATTCACAAAGGTGAGAGAGACATGGCCACCAGCTACAGGGGGCTGACCGTCAAAAAGGGAGGTAAGACAGGTGAAGAGGGGGTGGACCCAAGCCAGCGTGGTGGGCTAGAGCTGGGTTAGCCTGTGAGGAGTGGGGAAGGGAGGCTGAGGACAGGAAGAGCAGGAGTGAAGACATGACAGCCCAAGGGAGCCCAGCACTTTGGGGGTGGGCGGGCATTCACATACCATCTTCCCCTCCGTTTCCCGACCCCTCAAGAACACAGAGTGAGCACTCCAAAGACGGCCACTCAATGGCATCACCATTTAAAAACTGCTGTGCCCTTTGGGTACGCTTTAAAATACAGATTTGGGAGGAAGAAAGCACTTCAAAGATGAAAAGTGCCTAGAAAATGCCAGTTTATAGAATCTGCTGCCTTCAGCACAGTGAGCAAAGAAGTCCATGAATGCTTCAGAGGCCAAACTCTGGTCTTGGTTGCTTGAGGGACTTTGGGTAATTTATTTAACCTCTCTGATGGTTCCTCATCAGTAAAATGAGTATCATTATAATAATACATCCTTCATACTACTATTGTGAAAATTAGATGCATAAATAAAAACAAAGTGCACACACACACACACAAAAGTCCGGTCAATGAAGACTGAACTTGATTAAGAGGAAAGGGAATGGGCCGCGTGGAAAGCTGGTTTCTGGGGAAACCCGCTGATTAGAAGCGGAGAGGGGCACTCAAGTCATGTTCTGGCAGGAGTTTGAGACAAAGCCGCTGTGGGTAGATAAGGCATGGGAGGAACAGAGAGGCTTATTTGTCCACTCGGGCGGCCATAACAAAGCACTGGAGGCTGGGTGGTTTCAACAACAGATATTCATTTCTCATAGTTTTGGAGGCTGAAAGTTCAAGGGGAAGGTGCCAGCTGATTTGCTGCCTAGGGAGGGCTCTCCTTGTGGCTTGTAGGTGGCTGCCTTCTTTCCGTGTCTTTCCTCTGTGCAGGCGCAGAGCAGGAGAAACCTCTCATGCATCTTCCTCTTCTTGTTAAGGACATCAGTCCTGCTGGATTCAGGCACCACTCTCAGGCTCTTATTTAACGCTAATTACTTCCCATTTCCAAATACAGCCACACCGGGTGGTGAGGGCGTCAATATATGAATGGGGGGATGGTGGTAATACAAACATTTAGTCCACAATAGAGATCTTCTTTAATGTTCTAAGCAGAGGCAAGAGAAAGTGAGTGTGAGTCAGTCTCTCAGTCGTGTCTGACTCTTTGCGACCCCATGGACTGCAGCCCGCCAGGCTCTTCAGTCCATGGAATTTCCTAGGCAAGAATACTGGAGTGGGTTGCCATTCCCTTCTCCAAGGAGAAGGTTCAATCCTGACCCAGGGATCAAACCTGGGTCTCCTGCATGGCAGGCTGATTCTTTACCATCTGAGCCACCAAGGAAGCCCAGAAAACAAGGTTTTCCCTGGGATTAGCAGAACAGATCACAGATTTAGGCCTCTGCTTGGGGCAACCAGGGATGTCAGCACCAGAAGAGCTACAGATGGCCCATTATCCCTGGGAGTACTGAGAACACATCCCAGAGAAATCCCTAAATTGGAATAAGGAAAACAGCTTCTACAGTCATTTGTGACCAGCAGAAATTTAATAATGAAAATACCTGACTGTCCCCAGATATGGGTCTTTCTTTAAATCTTAACCACTGGTGAATAACAAGTTCTGATGATTCTTAGTTTATGAAAGTTTGTAAACACAGGAAATCTCACTGGGATATTGAAAGAGTGTGATGTTCCATCTCTTAATTATGAATACCTTAGAAAATCTTAACAGGTTGATTCACATTAGATAAATGCCTCTGCTCTTATTATTCATGTGTGAATAGCAGGTGTGGTGCTAGAGGAAAAGAAAAATAAACCTCTACAGAGTCAATTATGTGCCTGTTATTTTGCTTGCATCATCTCATTTAATCCTCCTAACGATTCTGCAAGTTTAGCATTATCCCCATTAATTTGTTGGCTTGCTTGTTTTAAGGTAAAATTAGGTGGAGTTTTCCCCATTTTACAAAGAGGGAAATTTAGGCTCAGAGAGATTAAGTAACTCAGTGGAGATTAACCAGTGAGTAAGTGACAGAGTAAGCTTCCCAGATAGCTTAGTTTTAAGGAACCTATCTGCCATGCAGGAGACGTGAGTTCGATATCTGGGTCAAGAAGATCCCCTGAGGAAGGAAATGGCAACCCACTCCAGTATTCTTGCCTGAGAAATCCCTCGGACAGAGGAGCCTGGTGGGCAAGAGTCCACGGGGTCACAAGAGAGTCAGACTTGCTTTAGTGACTAAACAACAACAAAGTGACAGGGTCAGAGTTCGAACTTGAGTGTTTCTCAAACTCATGCTTGTGTTTTTCACATTCTTTGCTGCCCTAGTCTTGCAAACTGAAACAAACGGAACAGTACAGATGTCATGCGCGCAGGCATCCAGCCACTTCTCCCAGCTGTACGTGCTCACATGCATGTACATCCCGGTCTGTGTCTGGTCATAAACCCCTCCTTCACATCCAACCAGGGGTCGGCTACCAAGTCAACTGGGGAGTCGTACCGTGGAAGGGAGGGTGTTGTGGTGGTTCCTGACACAGGCCAGTGTGGCACCTGCCACTTCCTCTTCTGAGTGCCAAGCACTCAAACTGCTTTTATAGAAGGCAGAGGCGACGCACACGGTTTGAGTTTCCTTCGTCTCTATCTGCCCAGTCTTGTATGCTAGCCTTGACTAGCACTCCTCCAGATGCCTGCGGACCTGTCCCAGTTGATTCCATCCAAGAGAGGGGGCCCCCAGCTGTGGGGCCAATGCTCAGAATTGTACCCCGTCTTTCCTGTCCCCATGCTCACTGGAGCTTCCTCAACCTTGAGTTTTTAAGATTCACTGTGGACTGAATGTCTGTGTGCCACCAAAGTTCATATGTCAAAATCCTAACCACAACATGATGGTATTAGGAGGTGAGGCCTTTGGAGGTGATTAAGCCATAAGGGTAGAACCCTGGTGAATGAGATTAGTGCCCGTATAAAAGGAGCTCCCTCATCCTTCCCATCATGTAAGCACACAGCAGAAAGACGGCCATTTGGAAGCAGGTGGGAGCAGGCTCTCACCAAAGCTGCTGGTGCACTGACCTTGGGCTTCCCAGCTCCAGAACTGTGAGAAATGAATTTCTGTTGCTTATGAGTCACCCAGTCTGTGGTGCACTGTTAAGGCAGCCTGAACAGACTAAGCAAGTCTTAAGTGACGTGCCCTTCCTCCCAGAAGCCTTCCCTGCCCTTCCTAAGACCACCAGTGTTGCTGCAAACAGGATGTAGAAGAGAATTAATTGCATAGCAATGAGTGCTATAATTTAAAATAGTTGCAATATAACTACAATATATAACTAATATGTTAATATATAACTAATGCAGGCAGATTCTTTACCAACTGAGCTATGAAGGAAGCCCAATATATATAAAATAAAACTAATATAACTAGGGCTTCCCTGGCGGCTCAGACGGTAAAGAATCCACCTGCAATGCAGGAGACCTGGGTTCAATCCCTGGGTTGGGAAGATGCCCTGGAGGAAGGCATGGCAACCCACTCTAGTATTCTTGCCTGGAGAATCCCCAAGGACAGAGGAGCCTGGCGGGCTACGGTCCATGAGGTCACAGAGTCTAACACATCTGAGCACGGTACAGTACTGTAACTAACTAGTAATATATAATTTCTTTTCTGTTAGTATGGACTTTCTTTCCTAGGGCACCAATGGCACCCTGAAATGCCCCTATGAGAGCCCCAGTCCTCCTTGTGGTAGGCTGTGTATACTTGTCAATCTCCCCTGCTACACTGAATCTCCCCTGCTACACTGGGTCTTTCTTCACTGTATCTCCCAAACACAGCTCTTGGTAGGTGCTCAGTTAGGTCCTCACTAACTTGCTAATTTTATTTAGCAAATAAAGATTCAGAATGCCCAGTTAGATTTAAATAAACGAAGAATAACAATAATAATGAATAAAAATACTGCATGACCGTGTCTGGTAACCCTGTGCTCAATAAGTGTTTATTGTATTCCTCCCTGTGTGAATGAGCAAAAAGCACAGAGAAAGAAAAAGGCATTGTATTCAGGAGAAAGCAAGAAACTTCAGGTTTTGGGACTTCCCTGGTGGTTCAATGGCTGGGACTCTGAGCTCCCAATGCAGGGGGCCCAGGTTAAATCCCTGGTCAGGGGGCTAGATCCTGCATGCCACAACTAAAGATCCCACATGACACAACTAAGATCTGGTGCAGCCACATAAATAAATTTTTTTTTTTTTAAATAAAATACTACCAAACAGGAAGCTTCAGTTTGCCTGGAACCTAGCACTGGTGCAAGTCTGTCACAGAGTGAAATGAGAGGAGCACGGCACGCCTGTGCTTAGAGCTGCGCCTGTACCTAGAGAGCACTCCATCACCAGAGACAGAGGGGCAGACTGAATGTACACATGGGGGTGGGGTTAAATGCTGGGAAAAGTAATGAAGACGTCAAATCAGAAATGGAGAGCGCGATGATGACAGTGGCTATGGTCACGGAAGCATGAGAAGGAGTGAAGCGACCAGCAGGCTGCAGCCCCCACACCCTCACAACTCAGAGCCACCATGTCCCAGTTGGATGAGGAATCGAAACTCTCCTCCCAGATATTGTAGGGGATCTGTGCCCACCTTGAGCAGGACAAGAGCAAAGCCCAATTCTCCTCTCTCTGCCCAAAGAGTAGAAGGGGTCCCCGGTTCCCCGGAGGTTACTGAGGCAGGAGTTACAGCTACCCCCTCTTAGCCTGGGCTTCCCCACGAGCTCCTCATGTGGAACCTGGTCTCTTGGGGAGTCTCCCTAACGCTCTGCAACCGGTGGCTGGGCTCCCAGGCCCCAGGCTAACGGGGGAGGGGTTGTGGGGAGAGGGAGGAAATAGGCCCCCTTTGTCCCCCCGGGCCTGGCAGCACAATGGGAGCCTGTGTCATGCCAGCTGCTCTAGGCGGCTCTGACTCTGGTGGACACCAGCCTTGAGGGAGCACACAGCCTGGGGGACCTCGTCTGTTTCGTGTCCCTCTGAGTGGGACCTGTGGACAGACTGCCTGTGCCCGAGGGATGACCCGTGTCTGGGGGTGCTGGCTGTCCCTAGGGATGCACATATGTGCATTCATGCTGGAAGGTCTGACGGAGGGCAGGTAAGTGTGTGTGCCGTGTGTCTGCCTATGGTGACACACATGTGCCTGGGGCTGTCTGGACGAGTCTGCAAGTACATACACACATGGGTCTGTGATTGTGTGTTGAGGACAGGCAATGCTGCAGAGCACGTCGGGGCGCACTTGCCTAGGCCTTCCCCATTGTCAAAATAAGGAGCCTTTCCCATGCACCAGGCCAAGAAGGGCAGAACTGGCTGTGAAGCCTCTTTGGGAAAGAAGTACTGAAAGATGGGGCCCAAGACTGCCCAACTGAAACTCGTATTCTGCACACACATTCCCTGGGACTCTAGGCTTGGCTATCTCCTTCCCTTGGCCCCTCCCTGTCCCCCGGCCTCCTCCTCCTGCTGCTTCCCTGCACCCTGGACCAATAGGGACCCTCATCTGGGATGGTGACCCTTAGCCAAGCAGCAGCTGGAAGGAAGCTCTTTGGGGTTCAGGATGTTCCTCCAAGGGCTGAGCTGCCCAGTTTGGCCTCGCCTCCCTCCCACTCCACCGCCCCACAAATCAGAAAGCCCAGCCCACCCAGCTTGACCTTCCAACCTGGCTGGAATCAGGAAATGAGATTTCAACTCCATTCAACTAAATCCAACAAATATTTACAGAGGAACCTCTAAGCACTAGGCTCTGTAAAGCTGGGAGCAGTGGGGAGAGGCTCTTTGCCAGGGCCTGCCTCCCAGATGACTCCAAATTTAGGTCCCACCTTAAGGCTTTGCTCCCTACCAACACACACAGCTTCAGCCTGCAGCCCAGGGTCCATTGATGAAGGGTGTGCCTGGTGAGGGTGCACCCAGAGGCTCCCTGAGAAAATGCTCGCAGCACGGATGGCCCCTTCCCACCTCTGGCGGGCGGGGGGGCGGGGGGGGGTGCTTCTCCCCACCCTCCAGGATCAAAGGCAACCAGGGGAATAGGCAGTAGAGGAGAGGTGGTCCCCTGCCCCCTTTAGGAGATGGAACCAGGGACTGAGGAATGTGGGAACCTGGACTTTCCTTTTGATTAGAAGGAAAAGCTATTCCTCCCCACAGAGGGGCTTCCAGCCTACAGAGTCCAACACACAGGCAGGCCTCTCTTAGCAGATGCCCTGAAAATCTCTCCCTGTATCTTGGTGTCCAAAGTGAAATGTGCAATATGATCCTTCGGGTGAAACAAAAAATATTGAGTAAGGTTTTTTTAATCTAGAAACTTAAGACTTACCAAATATTTAGTAAGTGGGTTGGCACCTCCCTTCCTCAGTCCCAGTTTCATATTATTCTGAGTCCCAGAAGTTTCTCTGGGACTCCTGGGGGTGAGGGCTGTGTGGGGTGTTTAGTGGCACCCTCCCACTTTGGCTGCCTGTCAGTACATGGCTTCATTTGTTCCTAAGTACTCCAGCATGTCACCAGTGCGGCTGGTTCTATAAAAATGAGGCCTTAAACAGAATATTTTCATACTTTGTAAAAGAGAGAGGTGTAACACGAAACTCTTTCTGAACCTGCAGGTGTCCTAGGAATCAAACCGAAGGACAATTTGTGCATTTTTTTATTTTTACAGAAAAACAAGTGTGTTCTAGTCTCTAACCTTTTCTATGATGAGTGCCTATTGATAGTGTGTGACCTCAACCAATATTTCAGACAAAAATTAGTCCTTCCTGTCAACCTATAGGAAACATTTTAACAGTGAGAGAGGAACATCTTTTCAAGCATGCTAAGGAGAGAGCATTTTGAAAATGGTTATTTGGAAGTGTTTCCATCATAAGGTGATGTTATTCCTGAAAACTATGTAAATATGTCAACCATTAAAAATTCTATCTACACAGTTATAAGCTTGGACAATTTTCCAAACAAAGAGTGTAAGAAAATTTTGAATCAGTTTGCTAAAAACGTAAAAACAAAGCTTTCCAATTACTTTGCAAATATAATAACCAGGAAAAGTGGAAATTTATTAGCTAAATGTCAAGATAAATTGCACAATGGATGGATGGAAGTGAAATACAAATATCATGACTTAATGGGTCCAGAATGATACATACCTGTCATTTAGTGAAGTATTTCTTATATCATAGCTGAAGTATATCAGCTATGGCCATTATGAATACCAAGACTAAGCATGTATAAACATTCACTTAGCAAATGATTCAGCAATCCTACTTCTAGGTATTTCCTCAAGAGAAATGAAAACCATGGGCACACAAATATCAGAATGCAAATGTTTATTTGTTTTATTCACAAATTTTTTTTGTTCACAGTTTATTCACAACAGTTTTATTCACAATTGCCCCAACTAGAAACAACCCACACGTCCATCAACTGTTAAATGGATAAGCAAACTGTGGTACATCCATACAATGGAATACTCCTTAGCAATAAGAGGAACAAATTACTCATATACACAGCGTGGATGAAACTCAAAAGCAATATGCTAAGTGAAAGAAGCCAGACACAAAAGCTCACATACTCTGACTCCAGTTACACGAAATTCTGGGGGGAAAGGCAAAAATATAGGGAAAGAAATCGGACTAGTGATTCCTAGGGGTTGGAAGAGGGAAGTGACTGAAAACATGCATAAAAGAACCTTGGGGTGATGAAAATATTATACATCTTGAGTGTGATGGTAGTTGCATGCTTCTATATACATGTCAAAACTCATCGAAAAGTGAATTTTACCATACCTAAATCGTATTTTGATAAACCCGGTGTTGAAAAAAGTGTTTAGCATATGTGTTCAGTCGCTTCAGTCGTGTCCGACTCTTTGCTTAGCATATAATGCTACATAAACATTGAATAAAACAAATATTTTAAAGCATAGAAGAAATCTAGAAGTATACAACCAAAGGGAATTCCCTGATTCTCCATGGTTAGGACTCAGCATTTTCACTGCTGGGGCCCAGTTTCAGTTCCTGGTCGGGGAACTACGATCCCACAAGTCATGTGGCCAAAAATAAATTAAATAAAAAATAAAATGAGGACTTAAAAAAAAAAAGAAGTATTACAACCAAAATACTATCAGAGATAATCTCTAAGTGGTAAATTATTGTGATTTTTACTTTTCTATTTTGTTTTATTTTGTTTTATTTTTGTTTTATTGTTTTATTCTGTGTATAAAAGTAAGCAGAAGTTTGAAAAATGACTCTAACATTCACATGGAAGTGCCAGGACCTAGAGTCATCCAAACAACTTTTGAAAAATGAAGCTGGGAAACACTACCTGATTTCAAAATTTATTATAAGGTTATGGTAAATCAAGACAGTTTGATATTATTGGCATAAAGATAGACATCAATGGAACAGAATTAAGAGACCAGAAATAGACCTTTATACTTAAAAAAAAAATCCAGCTTTATTGAGGTAAAATTGATCTGTAAGTATTATCCTTTACTTATGTGGACAAGTGATTTTCAACAGAAGTACAAAGGCAATGCAATGCAAAAAAGATGGTGTTTTCAAAAAATTCTGCTGATGCCCATAAGCAAAAAAGTAACCCTCTATCTATGCTCTGCACCAGACATAAAATATAACTCAAAATGGCCATAGACGTAAATGTAAAATTTAAGACAGTAAAACATCTAGAAGAAAACCTTTACAACCATGGAGTAGGCAAAAATGTCTTAGCTATAGCACCAAAAGTATGACCCATAGAAGAGTAAATTGATCCACTGGACTTTATCCAAATTTATCCAAACAGACACTATTAAGAGAATGAAAAGAGGGACCATAGGCTTGGAGAAAGTATTTGCAAATCATGTATCTGATAAAAGACTTGGATCCAGAATATATAAAGAACCTCAGAAAGTAATAGTAAGAAAACAACCTAATCAATAACAGATAAAGCACTTGAGATACCACTAAAAACCTATTGGAATGGCTAAAATAGATTGACCCTATCAAGTTTTGGCATGGATATGAAGGAACTGGAACTTGACACATATCTGGTGAAAATGTAAAATGAGACACCCACCAACCACGTTGGAAAACCTTTTGGCAGTTTCTTAAAAAGTTAAACATACACTTCTCATGATCCAGCCATTCAACTCCTAGATTTACCCAGAGAAACGAAAGCATATTTTTCTACAAAGACTTATTCATGAGTGCACATAGGAGCTTTATTTGTAATAACCAAATACTGGAAACAACCAAGGTCCATCTTCAGATGACTGGATACACAAACCGTGGTATATCTGTACAATGGAATATTGCTCAGTATTAAAAAAAACAACAACAACTATTTATATGTTATGTAACACAGATGGGTCTCAAAAATAATTATGCTGAGAGAAAGAAGTCAGACTAAAAAGAGTTCACATGGACTTTCCAGGTGGTCCAGTGGATAAAAATCCTCCTGCCAATGCAGGGGACACAGGTTCAGTCCCTGGTCCATGAAGATTTCACATGCCGAGGGGCAACTGAACCCATGAGGCACAACCGCTGAGCCCATGCCCTGGAATGAGAGAAGCCACCACAGTAAGAAGCCTGCACTCCGCAGCTAGAGAGTAGCCCCTGCTCACCACAACTAGAGAAAGCCTGCACAACAGCAAGACCCAGTACAGCCAAAAATAAGTAAAATTATTTTAAAAAAAGAGTACATCTGGCATGATAACATTTATATAAAATTCTAGAACATTAAAAAAAAAAGCAAATTGGTGATGGCCTGGGAATGGGTAGATGAGGGAGGGGTGGAAGAATAACATGGGAAGAAACTTTTAGGGTGATGGAAATGTTCCTTTTCTTGATAGTGGTGATGACTTCAAGAGTGTCTAAATATGTCAAAACGTATCACATTGTACACTTAAAGTATGTGTGCTTCACTATAGGTCAATTATATTTCAATAAAGCTATTAAAAATAAACAGATTACTTTTGTAACACAATAAATTTCTTAAAGGACCGGAATAAGAGACCCAAGTCATTGCATTATATTACACACATCTTTTTGTGGTTAGTTGCTGTGTGGCCCTACTTAATTATTCATATAGTGTTTAGAAACTTTGTAATGTAGAGATTATGGGTATACCACTATGACTCCTGGGGTTTGGTTCTGTGGTCAGTTCTATAAAAATCTGTATATCAGGCCCATGGCCAGGAACATAATCCTCTTTCATAACATTGTTTCTGTGGGAAAATTGAAATTGACTTGCATTACATTTTCACAGTTCCTTTCCTTTGCCCCCAGGCTCTCTCTTCTCAAATCCACCTTATACACAGTTGCCAGACTTTTTTTTTTTTTTTTAATTAGATCATGTTACTTCCCTGTTAAACCCCTCAGTTTAGTTCAGTCATTCAGTCATGTCCGACTCTTTGGGACCACATGGACAGCATGCCAGACCTCCCTGTCCATCACCGACTCTCAGAACTTGCTCAAACTCATGTCCATCGAGTTGGTGATGCCATCCAACCATCTCATCCTCTGTCATCCCCTTCTTCTCCTACCTTCAATCTTTCCCAGCATCAGGGTGTTTCCCAATGAGTCAGTTCTTCACATCTGGTGGCCAAAATATTGGAGCTTCAGCATCAGTCCTTCTAATGAATATTCAGGACTGATTTCCTTTAGGATTGACTAGTTTGATCTCCTTAAAGTCTAAGGGACCCTCAAGAGTCTTCTCCAACATCACAGTTCAAAAGCATCAATTCTTTGGTGCTCAGCTTTCTTTATGGTCCAACTCTCACATCCATACATGACAACTAGAAAAACCATAGCTTTGACTAGATGGACCTTTGTTGGCAAAGTAATGTCTCTGCTTTTTCATATGCAGTCTAGGTTTGTCATAGTTTAAACCCCTCAGTGGAGAAAGCAATGGCACCCCACTCCAGTACTCATGCCTGGAAAATCCCATGGACGGAGGAGCCTGGTGGGCTGCAGTCCATGGGATCGCTAAGAGTCGGACACGACTGAGCGACTTCACTTTCACTTTTCACTATGCATTGGAGAAGGAAATGGCAACCCATTCCAGTGTTCTTGCCTGGAGAATTCCAGGGACGGGGGAGCCTGGTGGGCTGCCATCTATGGGGTCGCAGAGTCGGACACAACTTAAGCGACTTAGCAGCAGCAGCAGCAAACCCCTCAGTGATTCCAAACAATAAACTCTCAGCTCCATAGCATGTCATTCAAGGTCCTTCCTAACTGGCCCCATCTATGTCACCAGTCCCATCTCTCAGAACTGCCTCTGTGTTTATGCATCTGGACCAGGTGCTTTCACCACTTTGAGCCTTGCCTCATGCTGTCCACCTGTCAATACGGGCTTCCCTTTCATTTCACTTGTGCATCTAGAAAGCTCTCTCGTTTAAGATGCATTTCAAATATTGCCCCCTCCTGGGAGCCTTCCCAGATTTTCCTAGAACAGAATTTATCTTTCATTTCACTTTCCTTAGCATCTTTCACATACATCTGCTAGAACATTTATTCTATTGTATTGCGGTAATTAATGTGCATCTGTATTACTTAGGTTAGCAGCTAAGATGTTATAACAAAAACAAAGCCCCCAAATGCCAGTGATTTGAGCAAGTTCATTTCTGTCTCACTTATAAGTCCCACCAGCATGCTGGCTCGGCTCCACAACATTGAGAACCCTGGCTCCTTCTATCTTGTTGCTCCACCATCCTTAGCGTCTTGCATTCATATGCATAGACCAACATACATGACTCTCCAATACATCTACCTTCTGGCCAACAGGACAGAGAAAGGGGATGGAGAGACTGTCTCCTGCCTTTCTTTGGTATGATCCACAACTCATACCATCACTGTTTTCACATCCCTCTGGCCACATAAGGCTGCAGAGGGATCAGGGAAATGCAGTTTTATTCTGGGTGGCCACACCACTACACATCAGGTGTTATATTATTAGACAGGCAAGGGCAAAATGGATCTTGGGGCAAATTGGCACTTTGCCACAGTCCACATCTTTAGCCATCTTACTGTCTGTGATCACTCTTTACACACATAACATTGTATTCCAAGACAAGTAACTTCAAACACCAGGCCATCTTGCACCCAACACCTCCGTCAGATCTGGAGATGGTTACCTGTGGTCTGGAGACCAACACACTTAAAAGATACATCTGTCCCCTACCCTCCTCCAACAGACAATGATGGAGCAAGAAGCACACACCACATTTTTAAAACAATTCTTAGGCGGAAAATAAAACAATGGGAACTACACAGATGGCCCCAGTCCACAGCAATTACCAAGTCATGCTAGTCAGATGTTATAAAGACTCCTTGTCCTTCTGTTTTCTAGAAGTAACTCTTTTGTCCACTGTCCTCCTTGGCTCCTGGCTTTGCCCTCTGGGAGACTCTGGTCACCACCCTCTACAACCACATCTGAAGTGGGCATCGAAGAATATGCCTCTTTCAGGCTCCTGGACTTATTTGCTTCCAGCCAGTTCCATGGGCAGGTAACTCAGCCAAAGGTCTTGTCCTGACAGAATTTGTCAGGCTGAAAACTGGTTGTATTCTTTTACAGCTTCCGTGCTCTGCCCAGACCCCTCTCTCAGCTTCATGGCTGCTATCTTCAGGCCATCTGAGACAATAGACCAGGGTGGAAAGGGAACACCCTTAATCTGATCTTGGCTGCGCAGCTGGCTCCCGTAGTCTGGCAGAGACTTCTCACCTGGGAAAGCTTGAGAAAGGCTCAGGGCTGTAGTCTTAGCTCCTACCAAGGCTGTGCAGAGCCAACTTTGGTCATGCCTTCTATCTGGGGTGCAGAAGCAGTTAGTGTCAACAGCTCTTCGACATTCCAAGTTTCCAGACTCTCAGTCAATTTAGATGCAGGCAGCAGGCACGGTGCCCCCGAAGCAGAACTGCATTCCCTTCTGTCTCTGCTTGCACACTGGCTGAGTCGAATCTGAGCTCATCTCTCCTTTCTAGGAATCTGCTGAATGCAGCAAGAAGCAGTCAGGACCCCCTAGTTCTCAAGTTCTCCTAGTGTGGCAGGCTCAGAGAGCATGGGATCTTCCTGTCAAGGTATAGACCACAGATAACAGTTTACTAACTCTTCTGCCAGAGCCTAACAAGGGTCACCAACTTTACAGTCTGCATAGCTGCGTCCATTCCACCTGGCTGTGAATCCAGTGCCACGCATGTGGGTAAGGTTTATGACAGTCCTCTTCTGCCAGGTAGTCTTAAATCACACACGGGAAGATTTTGTGACTGTAACCGGGAGACCATATATAATAGCAGCTTCAACAAGATGGAAGTTGCTTTCTCTCTCATGAGAGAATCCAAGCTTGTCTGATGGTTCTGCTCTGTGACATGAGGACTCTGGATTTCTTTCGCCTTGCTGCTTCCCTGTCCCAGGAGGATGTTGCCATCCCTGCGGTCCCACATAATTCACTCCCAATTTTCCACTCCAGGGAATAGGAAAGGGGAAAGGGGCTGGGGAGTGTGCATTTCAGAATTTGAACACACCCCTCTTGTTCACCTCCCTTTGGCCGTATGGCTATACTCAGTTGCAAGGAAGCCCATGAAAGGCACTCTTTGCTCTGGATGGCCATGTATCCAGATGAAAACTCAAGTGTTCTATCACAGGGAGAAAGGGAGGGAGTGATGTAGTGCAGGGGTCCCCAAATTCTGGGATCTAATGCCTGATGATCCGAGGTGAAGAGCTGATGTAATAATAATAGAAGCAAAGTACACAACAAATGTAACACACTTGAATTACTCTAAACCATTGTCTCACCCCTGGGCCATGGAAAAATTTTCTTCCACGAAACTAGCCCTGGTGCCAAAAAGCTTGGGAACCACTGATGTAGGGAACAATTAGTCATGTCCATCACAGCCTGGCTCCTCTTGAGGGAACTCTTTGAAGGGCAGGGACCTGTCTCACCATCATCATCCTAGGCACAGCCAAGGGCCCAGCACAGACAGGGTCAGTGACTACACATATTCAGCATCAATTTCCTGGACCATAACCCAATCACATGATGGCAGACCTCTGGGACGTGATCATGATTAAAAGGCATCTTTGCTGATGTGTATACAGTCTTGAATTAGGATTCAGAATAAATATTTTGTCCTCTACCAAAAAAGAGGCATCTTCACCGGTGTAACCTGGGTGCCCCTAAGCTACAGGTCTTCGCGTTCTCCAGTCCTGTGGAGTCACTTCCCGTGCCCACAGGGCTTCCTGAGGTGGGTGGTTTGTTTCTCCCACTGCAGCGTGCCCCTCCAAGGGCATTGCTCCTCATCGAGGTCCTTAGCCCTGTGCCAGGAGTCCCCATTCAGAACCGCCTCTTTCTAAGCTGGTGCCAGTCTCCTCCCTCCTCCTTCCCAACCTACCAGGAACCCAAGGCTCAAGGGTGTAGCAGATGTTTAAATATATTTAGGAATAATGGACAGTGATTTTAGCATCATGTGGAAAGCACTTCAAGTTCAAGGTCACATACCACTCTTTCAGGACGAGTTGATCTTTCCCTGCCCCAGGGAACTTCCCCTTGGCAGGATTCCTCTGTTGGTCCCCACTGCCCCACAACATATTTTTCAAGCCTTCTCTCAATATCCAACATCTCTCTGTTCTCACTTGTTTCGGGGTTCCTTGAGTGCTCCCAGGAACAGCCCTGAGAGCGTCAAAATGTCCCCCCTTGGTTCAGCTCAGCCACACCCCCTCCACGCTGTGCTCACTGGTACTCCTTTCTAAATAAAGGTCCATCACTATTTCTCCAAGTAAAAGGGCCATCAACCCAGAGGTGAATCATGGCTTTCTTTAGTAGAAGACAGAGGAGGCCACAGTCCATTGGAACTTAAGTCATTTTATTTCCTCCGCACTCTACATACAAGATCTCATTCAACCCTCGAAACCCCTCTGTGAGGAGAGGTGAGACTCTTGAGGTCCAGAGGTGTTAAGCCTCAGTCCAAGGCCACACAGCAGGTGGGAGGCGGGGCCGGCCCACACACTGGGCTCCAATGCCCCAGCCTGGGAAGCAGCCGGCATCACCATCTCCGGTCACCTCGTGTGCTCTGTGACGCGAGTCACCTCTCCGCCATGTACGGCTCCCAGGGGACAGTGCTCACTCTTTCTCGCAGATGCCTCGCCAGGCTGGAGCTACGGCAGCCTCGTGTAGGCCTTCCTGTCCTGCCACCAGAATGGGATGGTCGGGGTGAGGAAAGCCTCTGCGCGCAGGGCAGACTGCCTGAGATGCCGTCTCAGGAGGCACCCCACGCAACAGTCCCCTAAGCACACCCATTCAGACTCCAGTCAGGCTCCCTGATGCCCCAGCCCTGCCCACTGGCAGGGCCAGGTCAGTCCCCACTGGGCAGGGGAGTGGGGGCAACAGATGGGAGGAGGAGGGCAGCAGAGGGGTGGGGGTGGGGGCTGAACTGAATAGCTGCTTTCTTCTCAGAGGCTCCCCCCACCCCCAGTGGTCACTGATTAACCCTCCAGACCAGATAACTCCTGTATAGGAGGGAAAAAAATGTGTTTATCTTGGGTTGTAAAACATCAATATTGACTTCTCACAGGGGAAGCCAAAGGGGAAGAGGAGGTGGGGTTGAGGAGGGTGTGAGACTTGTCACCCCTCCTTCTCGAGGCCTGAAACACACTTGCCTGACACCCAGGGGCCAGCCCACCTGGTCTCCTTCCCTAAGGAGAATATTGGGTATTAGGGCTGCAGCAGCTAAAGAAGCTGGATCCCACCCCCTTCCACCTCAGAGTCCTCCCTGCCTTTGCACCCCCCCCCCAATTATTCTCCACTCTGCTGCTCAGGAGGCCTGTTCCCCTGCCTGTCCCCCTCCCCCATCCTGACCCCAGCAGATAAGAGAGCGATCCAGGTCATGGGTTGGATCTGCTGTTTCCCAACTCTGCAACGTGGACAGGGGATTGCCTTGAGGCCCGGTTCCCTCAGCTGTCCCATGGCGGGAGTCACAGCACCCAGCTCACAGGGTTCCTTAGGGTGACTGACCGAGGTCCCTTCCAAGAAGCCCTTGGAGCTGGTGCTGCTGTGAACACCATCACTTCCCCACCTTGTTCTCTCTTTCCTCTCCTGTCCCCTCCCTCCTGTAGCTTGAAGCAACCATCACCACGGACCCTCTTCCTTGCTCTCGGCGGAGGCCCCCTGACGTGGCTGTGGGGTGGACAGTGCCGGACTCACCCAGGACCAGAGACCACGCATGGTCTGACCAGGGCTGTGGGTCTGTAACCCTCTTCCCTCTGGTCCAGAAGGAGTCAACACAAACACTCTCTCTGGCTGGCACTTTTCCTCAGAGGGCCTGAGGAAGGGGCCTGTGGGCACACGATGTTTGGGAGGGGGCTGCCGGCTCTAAGAGTGTGGCTCTGTCCTCCTCAGGGAACCTCACACCTACATCCCGGGGTCTTCTCTCCAGCCTCCATCCCCTTTCTGAAAAGTGCTCCTCCTGCCTCTCTTGGTCCTTCCAGCCTGGGCTGGGCCCTTTCTGCCCCTCACTTCATTCTGGGCTCCGGAAGCAGTGCGGGAGGCATCAGGCTTCTTTGATCCTCACCCAAGGCCAGGATTCTCTCCTCCCTGGCCCCAGGTGAATCTCACCTGATGCTGTGGGAGGCCAAGGCCCCAGCCCCAAGTGCCCTTCATCCAGGTGGCCAGAGGGGCCCTGTCCCTGGGCACCTGGTCAATTATTAACACTGAGCAAACTCAGGCTGGTGGGCCCCTCGGCAGGGTCAGGACCAGACAAAGGCCCTGCTGTCTCCCTGAGCTGCCATCTTGGTGGGGGGTTGCTGGCTGGCTAGTCACCCCACGGTGGCAACACCCCTGCTTCCAGCAGGGTGCTGGAGTGGCTGCCACTCTGCAAGGGATTGGGTGGAGATAGGCCCTGGAAGAAGAGGAGGAGGGGGTGGGGTTTGGCCACAAGCCTGTTTTTAAGCCTCAGCTTCATATTTGTGAGCAAGCCTAGGATGGGGGCTGGGGAAGCAAGGGCCTGCCTCGGGGCTCCCCAGGTATGCTGCTTCCTGCAGCGTGTGCCACGGGGCTGATGGAGGGGTGGTGACCTGCCTCTGAGAACAGCTCTCTGCCCCCTCCTCTCCCCCTTCATCCCCCCATCTTCCTTCATTTGGAAATGTGCCGAGTGTCTTCTATGTGTCAGAAGTGTGCCCCATCTCTCCCCACTCCCCCAAACTTCTGCTCCTTCCCAATGCCTTTGCTGGCACTCTTCCATAATCTAGGAAACCCTTTTTCTTTCTCCCTCTGAATCTCTTCCTCCCCCAAGAAGTCCTCCTTTCTCACCCTAATGCCATTGCCCTGGCTCCCTCACACTGAAGCTCTCATCTCACTGGGCCTGGGGCCCCTCTCCAGCTGCACCATAAGGTCCTTAGGGGCTAGGAGCCAAGACTCCCCTTTCCCCACCACAGGAAACGAGCACATTAGCAGCTTTATCAGCAATGCCTCCCTCAGCCACCCATCAAGCAACAAGTTACTTTCTTGCAGAACCACCACTCGGGAGACAACTTTTACATCTGCCAGAAGATTCCAGATGCACAGCAGGCCCCAGAGTCAGCCTTGCCAGCCCAGAACCCCTCCAGCTGACTCCCTTTGGTCTTTCTGCCAGGGTCATCCTTGCTCCTGGGTCCCATTGCCCTCCAGGCGCCCCCCCCGCGCCCCCCCAACCCAACTCCATGCATCTCCAGCACCAACTGATATCCACTCTGCCACAAATGAGCTGCCCCACCCCAGGGAAGGAAGAAGTGGGGAGAGAAGGAGGGGTTCTTCAGGTTTCCCTTCTTGGCTAAAGACCTAGAGAGTAGGCGGTACAGGGCGGGTCAGCAGCGGGAGGGTCACCATACTGAAAGCTGGCGTAATGTATTTTGTCCTTCATTCATTCAGAGCAAATGCTTTCTCTACCCTGCCTCTCCTGCCGATGTTGAACGCTCCTGGGAGCCTCCTGGTAACCTCTTCCTTAGTTGGGGGTAGTGAGCACCTCCTGAGGACAGAGGATGTGACCAGCCCTAGGGGCAGCCACTCAGGAAAGACCCTCATGGTGACATTCCCATTGGCAGATGTCTCTCCCCTGGCTGGACCTAGAGTTTCCGTGTCCTGTGATGACGCCCCCAAGTGAACCAGCTCACAGACAGTGACCCTAGTTGAAGGCAGAAATGGAGGGGAGAGGGATGGAGAGGAGGGGCAGAGAGAGGCTGGGGATGAAACCCAGAGAGTGGGGAGGAGTGAGTGGAGCGGGTAGACACAAGGAGAGCAGCAGGCCCTCTGGGAGGGAGACAGGACTGAGGTGCGCCCCCTACCCCCTCCAGCAGCCCCCAGAGCGGCTCCTGGCCCCTCCCACTCTCAAGCAGGGATTGCGGCCACTCCTTGGGCCCCTCAGTCACCAATTCCAGCACGATGGCGCCATCTGCTGTGAGGAGTGAGCAGCACAGCTTGCTCCATTAAGGAGTTTTGAGAATTTGGGGTGAGGGTAACTCCTCTCTCAGGCTTTCCAGGTGGCTCAGAGGTAAGGAATCCATCTGCCAGTGCAGAGGCCACAGGAGATGCGAGTTTGATCCCTGGGTGGGGAAGATTTCCTGGAGGAAGAAATGGCAACCCACTCGAGGGTTCTTGCCTGGAGAATTCCATGGACAAAGGAGCCTGGCAGGCTACAGTCCATAGGGTCGCAAAGAGTCAGACACGACTAGGCGACTAAGCATGCGACTCCCGTCTCGTGAATCTCAGGGATCGCAGCTGAGCTCCGGGAAATAGTCTTCAGTGTGGGGTCATCTCCCATGACCCCCAGACACCTCTCAGGTGGCCAGATTCTTTTGCCTCGCTTTCCAGGTCCCCACAGATAGGGCTGGAGCCCTGCCACACCTCTCCCCTTTGGCTGGACCTCTCCTCACTCTCTGACCCCAGGACAGTGTCTCCTTTCCTCTGACTGTCCTATGGTTACAGCTCCCAAGTGGCCTCCCCACCCCAGCTTTTCACAACTCACAGTTCCTCACCACCTTTCAGCTAAAGTCTGGGTTGGATCAAACTGAGCATGACCCCCCCTACACCCCCCACCGCCGCCTGGGAGGAGGCCAGCGAGCTGGGGGCGGGGGTTGGCTGGGTCAGTGTTGGGGCTGGGCCCAACACTGGAGATCTTCGCTGGCCTTCGTGCCCTACTTCGCCAAGACGAGCTGAGATAGCTCGGTCTGTGGTCCCGGCTGTCGCTCAGTCTGTAGGCAGGGCTCTTCAGCCTTCTAAAGGCCTCTTGGGCTCCTTCTCTCCTTCCCTCCCCTGCTTCTTCTCCCGCACCCATAGCCTGGGTTAGCGCCGAATCTTCATGGACTCTCCCTCTCTAGATCCTCGTGCTTCCTGCCAGGACAATCCTTCCAAACTTCCAAGTGATCCCTTCACGTTGTTCAGTCGCTCAGTCACGTCCTATTCTCTGCAACCCCATGGACTGCAGCACTCCAGGATCCCTTCATGCCTCTGCTTAAATTCCTTCATAATCCCCCTGTTGTCTTCTGGAAGAAATCCAAACCGCCCCATCAGGCAGGCAGGGCCACACGCCCTCTGGCCCCTCCAGCTTCATCTCTCAACACCCTTCCTTTCGCCCTGCCGTGGCTATGCCAGGGGCGCCTGTGGTCTGCCGCACCTGGGCCTGCAAGCGCTTCCCTAGCCTAGAACACCTTCCCTTTGCTTGGCTTACTCCTCCCCTCCATGAAGCAGCTCAGACCTCACCTCCTGTGAGAAGCCTTTCCTGACAGTTCCCCAACCCTCCCTAAGAAGGTGAGCTCCTCATATATTATACAAACAACCCTCAACCTCAACTAGGACAGGGACCTGGTCTTTGTGGCAAGTAGATATGCAGGAATGAAGGGACAGATGAATGAATGAGGGCATCTGGGGCCGGGGCGACAGCCAGAAAAACGGCGTGCTGATCACCAGAGGACCATGTGACTCTGGGTTCTCTGCCCTCCCCTACCCGCTGAGCCCTGTCCCTCACTTGACAACCCCCTTCCTTGTGTCACTTCTGAGCCCTTCAGGGTCCCTACCCTACCTCACCTCCAGAAACCCCCTGGCAGCCTCTCTCTAGTCTCAGAGTGCCCTTCTCCACACTCTCTTGGTTCTCTGGTAAGCAAGAATCAGCCCCCTCACTCAGCCAGGCCTCTGCAGTTTCCTCCTTCTGACCAGCCCACAGGTACCAGGCCTCCTTCCCCAAGGAAGAGTCACTGGGATCAGGGCAAGGAGGCAGGGCTTTTCTGCCCGTTCCCAGGAATCCTCCTGCTGCCTGACTGGGCAGGTCCCTTGATCCTCAGAAAGCCCACATCATTTCACTTGGACCTCAGACATGTTTTGCAAAAGGGAAATTTCATCTATTCTGCAATGCCATACCATTTTTGAGAGCAAGGGCCACATGGGAAAGCAAGACTTAAGGCAAGTTTGTCATAAAAAGACATTGTTCTTTCAGATGACTTACTCTGGAGGAAACCACCATCATGTCATGAGGACATCCAAGCAGCCCTAGAAGGGGATCCATGAGGTGAAGAACTGAGAGCCTCTGCTAACAGCCAGCACCAGCTTGTCAGGTGGATCTTAGAATCACATCCTCCAGCCCCAGTCAAGCCTTCAGATGACCACAGCCTAGGCCAACATCCTGACTGTAACTTCATGAGAGATCCTGAGCCAGAAACCCCCTGCTAAACTGCTTCCAAATTTCTAATCCCCAGGAAGCATGAATTTCAGCTAAATTTTGGACTAATTTATTATAAAGTGATAGATAATACAGATTTGACAGTTTTATGATTCTCAGCTCCTGGCTGGCCAGAAGAAAACACACAGTGAGCTTCAAGGAAAGGGCTGATGACTAGAATTGAAAGTATACAGCTGCCCCAAACGTGTACAGACATGATTATTGGAGAGCTGAGTCACACTTACCTACCCAGGTGGGTCAAACCCGAATCCTTCTTCATTTTTCTCATACTCCTTTCATCTTGCTCTGATCATTCCTACTATTGACAAGCAAGGGAAAAAAGAAAAGAAGCAGCAAAAAAAAACCCCAAAAACCCTTTAAATTGCTCCTTAGACATATCTCCATTTCCATACATTTAGCTCGTTCTCTTTTGTATAAAATTGCTGAGTTTTCCAAGATATTCTCATCCCTTCCCGTTCTCCTAGCCAAGATAATTTCCTGGTGCAGGGAGATGTTTATGGACCTCATGGTGGTGGGAAGACGGAGTTGAAGTTCTAAGTGGAGTCCTCTGCATTTGTATACACACACACAGGTGGGACAGGACTGGAACCTCCTGGTCCCTGGGGCTCACTGGTAGGGGTGAGGCTGGAGAGCAGTGATGCTGAAGCATGTGGTCCCTGCTCCGGGCTGGTGGTACAGATCTTGCCTCTGTGGTCCCCAGGCACTAGGACCACCTGGCCGCATTCTTCCCACTCACTCCAGAACAAGCAGTGTGCCATGAAGCTGTCTCCCAGACGACTTTCCCCAGCCATTTCAAACCACCTCCTGGGTGGCATACTATTGCTTTGGCAGCATCTAGAATAGCTGCTTTGCACAGGGGACTGTCACTAAAGTTTCCTCCCCTGCTGCAACCTGAGTCAAGCTCTACCCACCCCTTGCAGCAGGATTTTCCCTCACACCTAACTGGGGTTTCTCCCACACAAGCCTCTGAGGTTGAAGGATGGTGCTGCCTTCTTCCCCCTTTCCTGGTCCCATTGCCATTAGCAGCAGCTTCTCTGCAGCCTGTCTGCTTCAACCTTGCTTGAAGCCTTGTTTCGAAGCCCCCTCCATTGGGCAATAAGCTTCATCAGGGAGGGCTACAGGGAAACAGGAATCATGGGAAAATGAAAACACATCACTTTACATATCTGCATGCAGAGATCCATAGACACCAATATCAAGATCTCTACCTACTCAGGCCCTCATGGCAGACACCCTGGGGTGAGTGGGACCAGTTCAGGGACTTCTCAGTGTTACCCCAGGAGCCCCACTCCATCCTGATCCTTTGTCTTCCCTCTCAAGATTGTTTTTTCTCTCCCCATCTCTCAAAGGCCTTGGGAGGGAGGCAAAGAGGAGGGAACGATACCTCTTCTATAGATCTTCCTAAGGATAAAAACTTGGAGGTGCCCCTCTAGCTGGTGGATTTCTATGGCTTAAATGCCTCCTGCCCCTCAAGGCTTCTGGACACAGTCCCCTCTGCTGGGCTCCAGACCCCTCCGTCAGCTGCTCCGAGACCCCCCTCTCTGATCTCCCAGCGGCTCTTCCAACTCACCCTGTCCCAAACTGACTCGTCCTCTTCCTTAAGCTACCTGCTCCTCTTTCCCCAAACCCACACGCATCTGGTCCTCTCTGCTCCCTAAACAGCTCCCCTCTCTCCCTCCCTCTCCCACTGCACTGAGTCAGCCCTCAAGTTCCACTTCCCATCTGGGTCTCCTCTCTCCACCGCCCTCCCAGCCCTTCATGGTGACTGCAGGACTATTCTTAGGGCAAGTTGGGTCTTAAGCCCTCAAGCTTAAACTCCTTCGCGAACTTCCCGGTGATCACAGGACGCTGCGCCCTGATCCAGCCTACCCTGACCCTTCTGCTCTGATGTTTATGAGCAGCTTCTCGGGCACCCAGACAGGCCTGGCTCGCTCTTGACTTCCCTGTCACACGTGTGGTTGGAATGCTCACTCCCTTGAGTGCCTGCTGAACTGCTCATTTTTCAAGATCCTGCTTGAGTCACATCCCCTGGGAAGGCATCCTGAGTCAGAGTTAATCACGCCCTTCTCCTGTTACCACAGAACGTTATTCACGTTTCCCCTTGGGTGCCTCTCCCACCCTCCACCATGCAGCCTGGCCAGAGCACCCCCGCCTCCCACCTGGACTGTTACAAGTGTCTCCTGACCCAGCCCCTGCCCTTGCTCTCGCCTCTTCCAGGCTACTGTGGAAACAACAGTCCAAGTGGTCCTTTGGAAAAACCAGTCAATAAACATCTCCCGGTTCAAAACTCTCCAGTGCCTCCCATCTCATTCACCATAAAAGCTAAAACCCTACAGTGGCCTCTGACATCTCCTGGCCTGGTCCTCCTTAACCTTTGGACCTCCATCCCTGCTCCCCTTTCCCTCCCCGCCCCAGAAACACTGGCTTTCTTGTTGCTCCCGAACACTTGAGGCCCTCTCCTGCCCCTGGGCCTTTGCACATCCCCCAGAAACCCACTCTCATCTCTCCTATCAGCTTCAAGTCTTTGTTCAGTCTCACCTTCTCAGGGAAGCCCACCCTCCCAGGCCTGTGAACACTGCAACCAGCCTCTGGCTCCCAATCCCCCCTTATCTGCTCCATTTTCCTTTTTTACAGCAAGTCGAAGAACTGATGCTTTCAAATTGTGGTGCTAGAGAAGACTCTTGAGGGTCCCTTGGACTTCAAGGAGATCAAACCAGTCAATCCTAAAGGAAATCAACCCTGAATACTCATTGGAAGGACTGATGCTGAAGCTGAAGCTCCAATACTTTGGCCACCTGATGCAAAGAGCCAACCCTTTGAAACAGACCCTGAGGTTGGGAAAGATTGAAAGCAGGAAGAGAAGGGGACGACAGAGGACAAGATGGTTGAATGGCATCGTCAACTCAATGGACATGAGTCTGAGTGAATTCTGGGAGATAGTGAAGGACAGGGAAGCCTGGAGTGCTGTAGTCCATGGGGTCACAAGAGTCAGACATGACTTAGCGAGTGAACAACAGTGATAGCACTTTTTACCTTCTAAACATATTAGTTAACTTATTATTTTTTTTTTAATTTTATAGCCTATCTCCCCTTCCAAAACTATCTGGTTTGTTTACTCATAGATCCAATGAGCCTAAAATATTGCTGACACATGGTATACACTCAATAATGAATGCATGAATCAATTAATCAAAGCTATTTATTGGTGGGCTTCCTCAGCAGTCAGTGAGGCCCTGGAGATGGAATCCATGCTCAGTCACCTCTGGACCCTCAGAGCTTAGCCCACTGCCCTGGCTACAGTGGTTGCACAAGAACCATTTACTGAACGAATGGGTATCTGTATGGACGGATGAATAAAACTAGGCCCTGCCCTTTTGGCTGAGGGAGAAGAGCAGGGACCTGAGCCCTCCACACAAATGCCCAGTTTTTCCTGGGCTCCTCCTGTGCCCTGATCTCCTGCATCTTCCCAGAGGGTCCTGCCTCAGCCCTTTCCCCTCAGGCCCAGGCCTCACTGGCTGTTTGTTTAGAAGGAGTTGATAAGTTTACCTCCACCCAGGTACGGCTGTCTGAATACTGTCTAAGACTGGTCCTTTCCTAGAAATGTGATACATTGCAACCAGAGACAATCCCTTAAGCCAGAGGATTGGAGCAAAGCGGTCAAACACCAGGTGTTTCGGGCTGTAAAAGGCTTCCGGGGCCTGGGCCGTGGCTCAAACTAGGGCAGCAGGGTGGAGGCCGCTGTGGCCTGTGTACAGGGTGCCTTGACCTTCCTGGGTGTCCTCCTGAGGACCGGACTTGGTGCAGGGCTCAGCCCTGTGCTGAGGAGCAGACACTGCGCGCCCTACACAGAGTGAGAGCAAGAAGGTCCAGCAGCCGAGGCCCCCCTCCCCACCCCCCGCCCCTCCAGTCTCACGCTCCTCCTTCTATCTCAGGGGTCCCGAGGAGGTAAGGGGTGGGGGTAAGACTTGGCGCCCCACCCCCCAGGCCTGGGATGGACCCCCGACAACGTGGGCCTTGGGGGTTTCCGGCTGTTTTTGTAGCCACAGTCACGTGTTCCTTCGTGTAACCTGAGCCTCCAACACGGCATGAGCCTGCACCCCAGCTCCCGACCCACATCTGCTTCTCATTTCCGCCCCAGGAAAATGGCCCAATTTCCATGAGTCGCTGGCCCAAGCCCAGGCTGGAGCCTCTCAGCGGCCAGCCCCACCCAGCTGGGTTCCATTACTGGGGAGAGGGGTAGAGGCTGAGAGAACATTAGAGGTAGTGGGTGTGTCATGGAGCTGGCGGGAGGTGCGGGGGCAGGCCAGAGTGCTTGGGGTGGTTCTGTCAAGACTTCGCAGTGTGTCCTTGGGGGAGTCCCCAGCCTCTCTGAGCCTCAGTTTTCTCATCTTTCTCATGAATAACACACGTGTTACTCTACTGATGGACATCTTATGAGGACTTGGGGACCAGGGTGATTCTTTAGGATGAAAACAATGGAATTTTCCCCAAAACCAAACTGAAAATAGATTGGCCTGCAGACAGAACCAGTGGAGCTGGCACATGTCAGGAAACTGCTGAGGACCCAGAGCCACTTCCCTACCTACTGGGCCCTCCCCTGGGCAGTTTGATGGGGTTTGGGCCTAAGTCCTCGTCTGGCAGGCTAATCCCAGCTCTCAGTTCTTGGTCTACCAGCATTTATTAAGCACCTAGGATGTGTCAGGCCCTGGGTGGGCAGGGGTCAGTAGACCAAAGTGATGAATACAACTTAAGCTTCTTGTCAAGGAACTTAGAAGTAAATAAATATAGTCCAACACAGCAGAGTGCAGGGGATATGAATGGAATGAGGCCAGAGGCTGGAAGTAACACAGTCTATTTCTAGTCTTGCAGTGGAGATCCTTGACTTTTTAGATGTTCTTAACTTGATTTTTTTTTTTTTCTAATAAAATCTACATCAAACTCCATCCTCCTTCCAACAAAGACCAGGACCTTAGAAAGTGCCCTCCAGACACCTCCCACCCTTCACATTCTGAATCCCAAGTCGGTTCCCTCTGTGGGAGGTTGTCAGGGACTCCACAAAGGGAGGTCCCACCTCCCACAGCACCTCCCCTCCAGGCCTCTGGTGTCACCTTGCTACCCTCACCCTGCACAGGCCATGCCCCACCATATCCCCTGCTTCCTGGTCAGGGGGCAGAGCCTGAGCTGGAAGCCACAGAGGGCTGGTGGAGGCAGAGAAGGGTGATAGATGGAGACTCTTGGCTCTGCCCCCTGTGCCTAGTCACGAGCAGCAGGACAAGAGCACCTTGTGCAGCTTCGGGGGACATTGTGGGGTCCTCACCCCACCCATGGGCTTCCCTGGTGGCTCAGACAGTAAAGAATCTGCCTGCAATGCAGAAGACCCAGGTTCAATCCCTGGGTTGGGAAGATCCCCTGGAGAAGGGAATGGCTACCCACTCCAGTGTTTTTGCCTGGAAAATTCCATGGACAGAGGAGCCTGGTGGGCTACAGTCCCTGGGGTCACACAGTTAGACACGACCTTGTGACTTTCATCTCGCCCACAGGCCCCTGAACTAAACCGCCACCTTGGAGGCCATTTTGTAGATGAGGACCCTGAGGAACGGAGAGGCTCAGTAACTTGCTCAAAAACAAATTGTTTGGTCTGGAACCTCATCTCTCTGACCCCAGGGTCTGTGATCTTTGCGCCAGCTTGGCACTACTCTTGAGCACCTAGGTTAAAAAACCTAGTTCAGTCACTCACCAGGAATGTGACCTTGGGCAAGTCTTCAAAGTCTCAATTTTCAAAATACGTTTTTTTAAATAAATCAGCTTTATTGAGGGATAATTTATACACAATAAACACACAGATTGTGTTTGACTCACTTGAGCTTGATGACTCTTGATGAACATATGCGTGCATGTCACAAACCACACAATCAAGATACAGAACATTTCCCTTCCCTGCAGGAAGCCCCTCCTTCTGCAAAAGGGGCAAATAAGAGTACCTGTCTCCTGGCACGTCAGGAAGGTCAAATGCAGTAACACTGGCAAGATACTTAGCAAGGCTCCAGGTGTGAAGTAAGTACCCCATCAACATGCATTGCTTTTGACAGCATCTTGCCTCCATGGCGCCCCCTTGAGGCTGGGGCAGGGGTGGGGGCAGGTGCAGCAATGCTGTCTCTGAAGCCTTCCCCTCCCCAGTGTGAAGGCATCAGCCCATCTAAGAGAAGACTTGGGATAGACTCAAAACCTCTGTCTTCCTCCAGGAGCCCCGAGGGGCTGAGTGCAGAGAAATGGGCCAGCTTCTGCCCTCAGGCTGGCCCAGAACATAGGTCCTCTGTTCTGAGACCTTCCCATGTCTGTCTCCAGCATTGGAAGCAGGGCCAGCTTCATGATTGGCAAGCTGTCAGTCACTCAGGACTCCATGCTCAGAAAGCCCTGTACTTGGTTTAATGTTCTGATGTCACCTTCTTGCAATCTTCAATAAAACAACGGACCTTGCGTTTTTATTTTACACTGGGCCCTGCAAATTATGTAGCAGGGGATGGTGGCGGTGAAGGTAGGGTGAGCTGGCTGATTTCCTCCCTAGAGAAGCTGGTGCCATCCCTCTCTAGGCATGCACACACACACACACACACAGGCACACACACACACACGCACAGTCATCACATGCAGTCACATATACTCATTCAGCACTTTCTCCGTCCCTTCTCTGTCACTCCCCACAGAGGGGCAACGGGAAGGCCTGGCTCATACTGAGCCCTCAGCCACCAGGAGGCACCCACGCAATCTGGCAGCCTGCTCGGTCTGGAAACCCCCTTGGGGACAGCTCCTGCTCATAGGGCCTGCTGGCCAGGCCACCCGAATTCCCATCCTCTGACGGTCCTCTCCAGCCGCCTCCTCCCAACTCCACAGCTCAAGTGTGAAACCACAGCTGGGCGCCTGCCAAGGGGGCTTGGGTTTCATCACACTCAACTTCCCACACCTCGGCCAGAGGCCAAGGTCTGATGGGGCTGCTGGCCTGAGGCCTGGCCTTGAAGGCAGAGTAGGGGTAGGGGATGGCTCCCAGTTCCCCCTGGCTTCCTGTGTATCCTAGAGGGCCCCCTCTTTCAGGCCACAGTTTCCCCTCCATGCAGTGGGATGGGATTTGGTAGTAATGGAGCACTTGCCAAGGGTGAGGGGAAGGCAGAAATTAGAGACGAAGGCATTGAGAGAGAGTCTAGAATGTCACTGTCCACAACAGTAGCCACCACCAGCTGCATGTGGCTATTCGAATTTAAATTAACTTACATGAAAGCCAATTTAAATTTCATTTCCTCAGCCACCCCGGCCACATTTCAAGCACTCAACAGTGATGTGTGGCTTGCAGCTGCCATCTTGGACAGCTCAGACACAGGACATTTTCATCAACACAGTGAGACACATCCGCCGGTGGGGGAAAATCAAGGCGCAGGGGATGCTGGGAGCTTTACTGGCCCCGGGGGTGGGTGGGCAAAGGGCCGTGAGTGGGACACATTTGAGAAATGCTCTCAGTCACCTCTAGACCTCAAGAATGAGAAGATGGACACGCCATAGAGGGGAGTCAGGAATCAATCTCCAAGGGGCACAGAGACTATCTGAAGGCAGCTTCAGCTCGCCACCCCGACTGAGAGACCAGAGGCCCAAAGAAGAAGGTGGCAGCCAGAACAGGTGTCCTTCCTAGCAAAGGGCTCCCAGAGCCATCTCCAAGTGGGAAATGCCATCACTCCTTCCTGCCTCACCTCTAGACTCAGGATGCACCTTTGCATGCTCTAGAATAATATTCTCAAACTTTAGCCTGCCTCGGAATCACCCGGAAGCTTGCTGAAGCACAGATAACTAACTGAAAACTCAAAACACATATACTTTTACTTCGTTTAGGAGTCAACGTTGAAATACAGATATTTGGGTTGTGTTCACCGGAGGGTTCACTCGCGTTTGGCTGTCTGGGTAAATCATTGAAAGGTATTGAGCTGGCTTAATCTGGACACATTTTATAAGCTATAAATGGATCAGCAGAGGGTGATGTGGTGATTTCAGAAGAGACTGGAGGGGGCAGGAAAGAAAGGGAAGGGAAAGGGAGGAAGGACTTGGCCCTAAGAGGTTACACAAGCCCCCGCACCCCACCCCCAGCAGACACAGGGTCACTCAGCAATCAGGCTGTACTTCGCTTCTTCCTCCCCGCTCTCCAGCTCTGACTATTTTCAAATGAAATAAGCCTGGGAAGCAGGGAAGGCTCAGGGCTGTGAATACATGTTCTTGTTTTCCGGGCTTATTCGACTTTGACAGGGAGCTTGGCTGAGTGCAGGCATCTGAGCCCTTGCTCTCAATGGTGCTTTTAAGGCATGTCTTACCCAGAATTTAAAGAGTCTCCATCAAATATACCAGCAGGCCTTGATGGCCCCCTCAGTCCCTGAGGCGCAAGCCCACCCTGCCCTCCTCCACCGCCCACCCCTAGCCTGCACCCGCCTCCACACTTCTGGGGAGGGTAGAGAACAACAGATCCTGGGTTGGGAAACCAATTCTGAGGGACCCAGCCCAAAAGTTGGCTTCTCATTTCAGGAGGACTATTTTCAGCATTGGGGAAACTATACTCACAGAACAAGCTTTGAAGATTCTAGAATGACCCTCATTCACAGGTGGGGGAATAGAGGCCCCTCTGGAAAACTTTTGAACATCTTCTTCCCCGGACCCTTCCCTCTCCAAGTGGGAAAATCTCACCTCCTCCTTCGCGACCACCCATTCCACCCACAGTATGTCCCCACAGCATAACCACCCTTTGGATGGCTGCTCTTATATTTGGGTAAAACCTCAGACTGTTTCTTCCACTCTCTCCACAACTGCCCAGTGAGGGGGGCAGGGTCCCATTTTACGGATGGCCAAAGGGGTGAAGCAACCACGTGGCTGATCACTGGAGGACTGCCTGTGCCTCCTTCTGATCACAGGGGCGGGCTTTGGCGGCCCGCCGCCTCCACTCCCTTCCAAAACACCTCCTGTCTCCTCACCAAGGCCCAGGAGCACCGCTGATTTAGCATTTCCTGCCCTTCTGACAATCAGTGTGCACAAAACAGGCTTTATTTAAACCACTTTTGGAGGGCATCTCTTCTACCCCTTCCTCTGGCTTCAATAAGCCGCTAATCTGAAGCAGGATAAATCATTGGCATTTAACAACCTGATTACAAACATGTTCCTGGTTCCTGTCCCTGCCCTGATGGGAAGCTCATTTCTCAAAGGGTTAATTAACAGCCTTCACACAGGCCGCATTTAGCAACGAGTACAAAGCCGCACACATAAATAACGTCTCGAGCGGAAGACGAGGGTGCAGATGGCTTGTGACTTTGCCGTCCAGAGTTTTTAAACCGGTGTGAACCAGGTCCTGTCGGGACCCGGGGCCATGAGTCAGGGTCAGGCTTCGAGGTGGGCCAGACCAGATACACTGGTGGCCAACTCTGTGCTCTGTTGAAAGAAAGTCTTAGCAAAACAGAGCACTGAGCCAAGATGTGGGGGGGAGGGAGGGCGGGCCTGAGGTGGGGAATGGGCCTGCTGACTGACCCGGATGGACAGCAGCCAGGGAGGAACCAAACCAGAGGCCCAGAGTCCTTCACGGGGCGCTGGGTTTACCAAGGGGGCCTCCACCCAGAGAGTCATACCCTGGGGCACAGAGCCCCTTGCAGACCCTGCAGCCGGGGATGCCAAGTGTGCCCAGGCTAGGTCAGAGGAACTATATGGGGCTGGGAAGAAGGCAGAGAAAAGGACAGCCCCAACGAAGCCGAGAAAGTTCTGGAAGCGGTACAAAGGCGTCAGCAGTTTTCTGCCTCCTTCGTGGGTAATCTCTGTTCCTCTGCAAAGCCTTCAACTCCCAAGAGGAGGTACGCAGGACTCACCCGCCCACCGACAGGGACATATCTCAGATTTTATCAGGGGCAACTTTACAGAAACACTGTTGCAAGCAACCTGAAGCCAAAAGAGAAGGACACAAATGCCAAGAAACAGAAGGAAGGATGTAAATATGCTCTGGACATCAATGGAAATGAGAAACAGGAAAAGGCAGAGAAAAGAGGAGCTCAGAATGCAAGCCTTCCACATTCTGTCTCTTCCCATTTTCCTTGTTTCTCTGGTTCCTTATGTTCATCTTCTCAGCCTTTAAATAGATCCCATCCCTCAGCTTTCAGAGTCCCCCCACCATCCTCACCAAACACTCTCCTCCTGGGGGCAGGAGGTGCCATCTGGGGAGGCGGACAGGGAGCACCCAAAGGCGGTCTGCTGGAGGTAAGGGCGCCCCCTGAGTGGCAGAGAAGAGCCCCATCTCAGTGGCATCCTGGCTGCCAGTCCTGACCCAGGGCTGAACCTGCCAGGCTCAGGCCAGGGGCTGCCTCCCCGTGCCAGGCTCAGCGCCCTGGGGGTGAGGGAGCAGAGAAAGAGATGGGGGCCAGGTCACACTGGCTGAACAGAGGGGCTCTGTCTCCAGGAGTGGCTGCTTCTCCCTGAGTAATTTTCCAGGGTTTGCCCTTCCCTCACAGAACTCACACAGGGGCTGCCATCCTCCAGAGGGTTATTCTAGGCCAGTCACCTGTTTGGTGACCCTACCTGCTTTGATTTCTAATCCCCCTCACTCATCCAGCTTTGCTTCTCAAAGTCCCCACACCCATCTCCAGGATATGATACCCCTGGACCCCAAGACACCCAACCCACCCGCTCCAGGCCCAGCTCGCGGGTCGTTCTGGGAAGTCCCAAAGGCGCCATTATTGCTGGGCTGAGGCCAACATTTCTGTTTTCTCAGAAGGATCAAAGCCGCGTCCCAACCCTGCTAGGAGGAAGCAGTTGTGACTCGTGCAAATATCTGCAGTCCATTTGGGATTTTACTTTGGTGAGAAATAAATACACAGCCATCTGCAGATGATGGAAATATGACTTAAGTAACTTTTTGGTCGAGGCTATTGGGCCAGAGCCCAGATGGAAATAAGACCTTGTATCTCAGTCTCTGCTGCACACTTGAAAAAAAAAAGAAAAAGCAGAGGGGAAGGGGAAAAAAAAAAAAGTTGATGAAAACTGAAGCTCAAAATGGAGTGTGCTCTATTACTTGGCCTGAGAAGGGAAAAATAAACACCAAACAGCTACTCCATTCAAGTGTGTGTTATCTGGCTCATCCTCGCTGAGCATTCCCTCTCCTCCCTCCTCTGCCCAGGAATTACTGTGCCTACAAACAGCCCCCACGCCCACCCCTAACCCGGGGCAGGCAGACAATGGGCCAGAAAACCAGGCTGGACCAAGGCCTCTCCCTGCAGCCCCCAGAGGCTGTAAGATTGAGAAACACAAGGCTATTTTTAAAGTCCTATTTGTCTACCCACGTCGGCTCTGCGAGCCTGAGAAATGGTATCATTTGTGGGAGGTGGCATTGATTTCTTTTTTAACTTGCTCAAAGCCACATTTTTGCAAGTTTGAGAAAAGCCAAAAAGACAACAGTTTCCAAGGGTGATCTCTCCCCTGGCTTGCCTTCCTGCCCTGCAGGAAGGACTCAGGTGTATGTGGGAGCGCAGCCCTGTGGCTGTGCCCTGGTCTGCGGCAGGCACAGGCCCCCAGATCCAGGCCCAAGGAAGTGGAGTGAAAGATTTGGAAATACAGGAGAGCTGGTGAAAGAGGAAGGAGCAAGGGAGTAAGACAGAGGCAGGACCCGAGCGTGGTGGGGTACTCCATCTGTGGCACAGCTCTTCGCTGGGAGGCCCCATTGATGGGGGGGATAAACAATCACCTACCCTGGAGATAGAAAAGGGTGACAGGTCACACACAGAGGAAATGGCTTCTCAATACCATCCAGCCCCCCAAATCTATGCACAGATGCTTCAAGCAGCTGGTGTGTCTGGAGGCCAAGAGGGTGCTTCCAGGTGGGTCTACCAGGCTGAGTCGGACCTTGGACTCTGGGCTGCAAAGATCCAAGGGCAATAACAAGAGCCTCTCTGTTCTTGAGATCTCTAAAAGTTTTTTTTCTGTGAGGACACAACCCCACCAAGGCTTCAGAGGCCTCCCCACTACCTACTGCCAGGACCAAGAGATGGAGAAAGATGGATGGATGGCGAGAAAGAAAGAGATGAGACGGAGAAAAAGAGGAAGCGGAAGCATAAAGATGCAGAGATGGAAAGACATAAATTGAGGAAGAGTGAGGAGATTCATCTCGGTCGATCCCCAGCCCCAGCTAACATCTCTGATGCTGGATGGAAGCGGGACTGTTCACGAGGACCACAATAGAGGGACATGCTCTGTGGACCATTTCTTTTCTCCAGCGGGTCCATGGCCCATAGCCTTGAGGTATGGTGAGCACGAAGTCTCCAGCTGCTGCCTGAATACCACGAGGAGCCGCTGTCCCCGCTCCTTCCCCGCACCGGGGACACAGCTCAGCCCACACCACTCGGCTTCCTCCTGTGTGCACCGGCTGCTGCCTGAACACCACGAGGAGCCGCTGTCCCTGCTCCTTCCCCGCACTGGGGACACAGCTCAGCCCACACCACTCGGCTTCCTCCTGTGTGCACCAGCTGCACAGCCTTGAACAGTTCTCTGGCTCTCTTTGTTTCTCAGTTCTCACACAAAAAGGAGATAGTACCTTCCTGCCTGCGGCGTTTGGAGTATTAATTGACATAGCATGTATGTGTGTGTGTGTGTAAATGCTTCACACAGACTTGGAACACAGTGAGGGCTTGATACATGGCAGCCTTAATGCATGTGGCCTGTGGTCCATAAATGGTGGTTATTGTTGCTGGTGTTCCCAGGAGACGGGCGGGCCTGGGAGAGTGCTGGAGGCAGGATGGGGAGGCAGAGGAGTCTGGGGAGAGGGGGCCAGAGGAAGGTGATGCAGAATGTGCGGAACCATATGTTCCAAAGCTGGATGTACCCAAAGACCACCCATCTGTGGCACCCCTGGTGCTGACCCTAATGTGGACCCCATGCAGGGTCTGAGACTAGGAGAGCCGGACTCCCCTGCTACATGTCCCTGGTTCCATGGCTGCCCAGGCTGGGACCGCAGGTCAGCCTCCCATCAAACCCTAAGCCCTCCCACCCCCAGCCTGGGGATGTCTTCCCTTTGGTGGTTTGGAACATGCAGCGCCAAGAGGAGCAGAACAACAGCCAGATGGGCCAGCAGGCGACTCGAAGCCTACCCCGGCCCTCAACGCATCAGGGAAGAGCAAGAAACCAAGCAGAGTCGGTCATCCTGGCTGAACCATTTCATGTGAAAAGGCTCCCAGCAGCCCCTGGCATCACTGAAGGGAGTCTGATCCTTCTGTCCTAGGAAGGGACAGAGTCTGATCCTTCAGGAAGCCCAGTTCTGGGGAGGGGACAGACCTTCATCCCTCATTACAGCCCTCAAGAAGCACCCTCCCCCTCCACCTAAGCTGACCCAGAGCCTGCTCTGCCTCCCCAGCTGCCATGTGAGGACATAGGCACAGCCCCCACCTCCCTCCCAGAGAGTGACCCCAGCAGCAACACTTTCCTCATCTCAGAAGGGAAGTAGAGGGAGGGGAATCAGACTGTGCAGGCTATGAGGAGGAAGTCCTGAGACCTGAGTTGTCATCCTGGCCCGCTCCCGTTGCAAAAGTCACTCACCCTCTCAGATCTTCATGTTCCTCCTCCAGAAAATGGGAATAATAATCTTTACATGTTGGGGAGACAATAACACATATCTAAGCACTTACATAACACTCCGACCCGTTCCTTTCGTGGGTGGGGAATCAGAGCAATTGGGTGTGTGTTCGCTGGCAACCTAAAGACTGCAGCTTTCAGCAGGGCTCAATGTTTGCATTGAAACCGCTCACTGGGAGGCAGACAAAATCAAGAGGCTGGTCCTTCCAGAACCTGGAGGGTGCGTGGCGGACGGAAGCGCTATTTCTGGAACCAGATGGCATGTCCCCCAACCAGGTTAACTCTCTATACCTCAATTTGCTCATCTGTAAACGGGGATGATAAGAGCTCCCCAGGCATTTGGTTAGAGGTGAGGATTAAATAAAGCAGTCCACCTGGATCCTTCAGCATAGCACCTGTCAGCAGCAAATACTCAGGGCAGGTGGTCAGTTATGGTAAAGGCACACAACAGAGACACCTTCTAGGCACTGATGGGGAGAGACCGCCAAGATGCATGTTGAGTGGAAAGCATGGCATGTAGGATGCTACCATCTGGGCAGGGCGTGAGGAAATCAGACCACATGCCCGATTTGCTTGGATTTACAGAAGGGTATCCTAGAAGAATCTTCCCTAGTGGCCCAGACTATAAAGAATCCGCCTGTAATGCAGGAGACCTAGGTTCAATCCCTGGGTCAGGAAGATCCCCTGGATAAGGAAATGGTGACCACCCCACCCCCTGCCCCGCCCAGTATCATTGCCTGGAGAATCCCATGGACAGAGGAGCCTGGCGGGCTACAGTCCATAGGGTTGCAAGAGTCGAAGATGACTTGGCAAATAAACCACCACCACCATCCTGTAAGGATACCTAAGAAGCTAGTCAGTGGGGTTACCTTGTGTTGGGAGAATGAAAGGGGATGGAGTGGAGAAGCAGGCCTTTTGACTGTACACATCTTCATGAGATTCTGATCCATCACCCATGTGAGTGAATTGCCTATTACAAAATATTTTCAGTTAACATAAAAGCGTGAGCTACTGATAACTATTATTCTGTCTGAGCTTCAATTTCTTCCCTAAACGAGGAAGGTGCTCTATGCCTCATCTGCCTAACTAGGGTTTCGTAGGGATTCAAAAAGAAAGTGGATACACAAGTGCCCTGAGAAAGACCGGGATGATGAAGAGGAAGGGGAGGAGGCTGAAGAAGGAGGGTGGGGATGGGAGGCGCCCAGTGGGAGAATCACTGAGCCGTTGTCCCAGGAGCTGAGCCACGCCAGCTGGACACATTTTGCTCTGGCCTCAGTCTTTGGCCTCTTTCCTCAAACACCCATGGTTCAAATGGGGCCCCTTGTCCTGCCAAACATCTCAGGGGAGGTGGATGCAGGTGCGGGGGGCAAGGGTAGGGCTCATGGGCACCTGCAAATGACCCTTGACCACTGGCCAGAGTGTTGGGAGCAGGAAGGGGCACTGGGCGTGGAGTTGTGAGGTGGATGAGACACTGCAAAAGGAAAGGCAAGATTCTCCCCGGCAACGACTCAGAGAGACCGGACCTTGCCAAGGGTGTGGCTTGTGTGAAAGGAGATGGAGAGAGTCATCTCATTTATCATCACCCCCAACAATTCTGTCATGGATTCGATTACCATCCAGATGAGGAAACTGAGGCTCAGAATTTCGGGTGTGTCTATAGTCACAGCCACGAAGTAGCTCAAATTCAGACTCAGGCAGCGCCCCTCCATTTCAGTACCGCTCCACCCTAGCTCGCAACCCAGACAAGCTAGCCACTTTCTAGGTGACCCCATTATAGCAACAGACCAAAAATCACTAAAGCTTAGCTCAGAAATGGCAGCAGCAGCATTGCCGACGGCTGAAGTGTCCCCGCTCCAGGAGGTTTCCACGCTCATTAGCTATCCAGAGCCTGCAGGTAGAGCCTGGAAGGGCCCAGACTTGGGAATCCCTCAGGACCCCATGCCCCTGAAATTTCAGGGGCACGAGGCTGGACGAATGAAAGTGCTTTTCATGGAATCCCAACAGGAAACCCACGAGAACATTCCTGCCCTGAGGATTCCAACAGGAAAACCACGAGAACATTCCTGCTCGTGGGATTCCAACAGGAAAACCAAAAGAACATTTCTCCTTGTGGGGTTCCAGCTGGGAGTCAGAGTCCATGTTCCCTGCTACACAGGCTGGCCAGTGGGTGGGGGGTGGAGGGGAAGACTTGCCCGCCCTCACCAGAGGTGCCCAGCCCCTCAGACACACTCAAAGATTCCCCTGGCCTCTCTGGGATGGGGTGGGCCGTTTGAGAACTGGCCTGCCTGGCTCCCAGTCCTCTTGGTTTTGCTCCAAGTGGCTGTCCAGTACCCAGGTTCCATGCAGAACATATGGGCCTGTGTTCCTCCGAGGGTCTTTGTAGTTAGGGTGAAGGCATGCGAGCATGTAGAAAAATTATCTTAAATTTAACTGCCTCTTGAGGTGCCTTAGTCAACAGTGGGGTGCACTTGAAGAAACCTGGGACACAGCTGATTCTGCCCACCCTCCTCCAAATAGCTATTGTGTCCCACCATCGGTACTCGCCTAAAGCTATGTGCTGAGAGGGGTCCTGAGGACAGGTTCTTGGTCCCAAGAAACTCCTACTCTAGTGGAGAAGCTGGGAGGCAATCCAATAGGAAGTGCTTTTAGAGTGCTGAAAGATAAATGACCGTTAACCCCAGGCATTATCAAAGCAAACCCTGTTCGTGAAGTACCTATCATATGTCAGGCACTGTCTTGGGCTTCAAGGCAGAGTGACAAAGCTCCTCCTCCCCAAAAACCATTGCTGATGGGAGAGATCAACAAATAAATGACTACCTCACAGTGGGAGGAGAGTTAAAATCAAGGTTTGGTCAGGATGCAGAGAAGAAGGGAAGGCTTCCTGGAGGAAGTGATACTCGAGCACGCTGAGACGTTCAGCTGGAAATGCAGTGGGACTTCAGGGGTGGGACTGGGAGGTGGTGGGGTTTGACATAAACCTCAGTAACCATGGTTGGGCAGGGATGGGGCACGGAAGAGTAGGTTTTGGACCATAGGACAGCAGATGCAGACACCAGGGGGGCAGATCTGAAGGGGAGAGCTGGGAAGGACAGAGGTCCCAGAGAGCTGGAAGGGCTGTGGGTCAACATGGGACATGTTCCTTCACTCAGTGAAGGAGAGAGTCAGTGAATGTGGGCAGAGGAGAGGGTTGCCCTCAGGAAGATGGGAAGGAATCCAGACTTTGAGGGGGTCACGGAGCACCGGGAGGGAAGAGTGTGACATTTGGAAAATGAAAGAAATTCTGAGTGAGATCCCAGGGCCTTTTCATCTGCAACCATCCAGACAGACACCCCAGCCCCACGTCATGGAGTGGAACGTTATGTTCCATACGAGGCCTCAGGGCTGATCCAAGCAGGCTGGCAGTGACGCGGAACAGCTGAGGCCAAGGCAGGAGGGAATGGGTCCCTCAAGCCATCCAGCCAGCCACCAGGAGAGGCCAGGAGCAGGAATCAGGGGTCAGAATTAAGGGAGAGCAGAGGTGGAGAATCAGAGGCAATGGCAGGGATACACATGGCAGCGTCAAATTGTGGGGCCAAGAGCTGAAACCCACAACCAGGGTCAGGGTGGGAGAGGGACAGATCTGCCTCCAGAAGGAAGGAGGAGCCTGTGGGCCTGAACTAAGTGGAAGAGGGACAGGGGGACAGGAGGAAGGGGGCCATGGTGGACAATGTCTAAAGCAGTGGTGTGCCAGAGCAGACATTCACAGGCTTCAAGAGCTGACTGTTAAATGCCAGTAAACTTGCAAGAAAGTTGTTTCAATGTTGGTGAAATCAGCCACAAAGCATTTATACCATGGAAATGGGAAAATGCTATTACCAACCCAGGCACCATTTTTTCCTTTCTCAGAGAGATGGCTGAGACCTGAGCCCACGAGCCCAGGGTCTGGCCTTTCTCCACCATGCGGCTGTGGCCCCACTCGCAAATGACAGTTCTCAGCCCTGCAGGGGTGGGAGGTGGGGGTGGTCATCTAAATGAACATAGCTGGATGCTGCTCTTTAGGACAAAGCAGTACACAGAGAGAGAATTGCAAGTGGCCTTCCTAGCCTCTCCCTGGATGTCTGATCTAAATTTAGGTCCTTTTAGTCTATGCTGAATCCCAGCCACAGCCTTTCCTTCCTTCCTGCAGGCTCTTCAGAGATGGCCATAAGGAAGGCCCTGCTGGAAGGCAGCTGACCTTTGTTGTTTCACCTGCGTGTTTGGATGTGGCTTTTGGGTCAAAGTCCCCCCAACCCCCCCTGTGCCTCCCCAAACTACCCCTTCCCTCATGCTCAGAAACTTGCAGTGGCTCCCTAATCCTCTCCTAATCCCACCCTTGCCTAAGTCCATCCCCTTTTGGATCCACGATGATGACACCAACTCTTTGCTCAGCCACTCCCTGAGAGAGCATGTCCTTCCACATCAGGACACCTCAGGCATGTTCCTACCCTAAGGATGATGTCTATAATAGCCCTGTGTGATTTTTCTATAGGTAATAGAAACTGACCAACAGGGACTTCAATCATAAGAGAGCTGCCTACCAAGAAGTCTAGAGGTGGGCAGTTATCTAGCTGGCTTGGAAACTTCAAGATGCCAGTGCTCTGGATCAAGGTCCAAGTGGTCTTCCTCACGGTTGCAAAATGGCTGCCACAGCTCCATATATCACATCTTCAGACTTCCTCCAATGTCTGGATGTAGGGTGATAGTAAAAGCGGAAAGAGCTCTCTTTGTGTGCTTTCCTTATTTGATCAGGGATGAAAAATCTTTCTCAGAAGCTTTTCTATCATGATTCCCCACAACTCCCAGCAATTTTCCCCTAGATCTTGTTAGCCAGAACTGAGAATGTCTTTTAGATGGCCAACTAACATGGTGTTTAGAGGGTATCTGAACATCAGACACAATGGCCGTGAATGTACTCCCTGTTAGGAGAGCTCACCACCTCCCAGACTCCTGCTCTGTCTCCTGACCGGTCACCCTGAGGCTGTAGGGGCATCCTCTTCCCTAGGGGTTACTCTTCAGCCTGAAACAACAGTGCGTGGATAGGCTCGAGTCCAACTGAGTGCAATTTCATTGATGATTCCAAGAGTAGGAAGAAGGTCTGAGTCTTGTCACAGACAATCTGCAAATCTGTATTGGCCTCCCTGTATGCCCAGCCCAGGGGAGGCCAGAGCCTGTCCCTTGTGCACTAATCATCTGGGTAATCTTGCCTGCAAGTGAGAGTTACCTGGAAAAACTTTTTAAAGTCTCCTTGCTCAGAAAAACTCAAAACTCCAGCTAACCATGAGAGAAGCTAACAGACAAGTGTGATATCCCTGACCAGTTTTCCTGTCAAGGTTCTCAGAAGCAAGGACAGGCAGAGAAAATGCCATGTCCCTGAGTGGACATGATGACGCAATGTAATATGGTATCCTGGATGGGCTCCTGGGATGGAAAAAGAACATTAGATTTACATAAGTGGGCCTTGAATACAGCATGGACTTCAGTTAGTAACAATCTTAATCTATCAACACTTGTTCATTAATTTTAACAATGTGCCACACGAATGCATGATGCTAGCACTAGGGAAACTATGCAGAGTATATATAAGATATGTAGGAACGCTTTTTACCATATCTTCAATTTTGATATAAGTCTAAGATTGGTCTAAAAAATGAAGTGTAACATATATACGTCTCCAGGCCTGCACTGCAGACCCATGACATTAAACCACTGATAGGGGAGCTTCAGGGCTGCCCCATTCAGGTTTCAGCTCCCTCGTTTTCTTAGCATCTCAGGGACTGTCAGATTCCCTGTCACTCCAGTGACTGTCTTCCGTTCTACTCCTTCCCAGCAAATGTCACAGCAACCTGATCCCCAGGCTTTTCCCTCCCTGGCACAACACTGGGAATAACCCTGGGCTCCTACCTGGATCTTCCCCCAGAGAGTCTCCAGCAGGAATCAAGTTCCCAGATAGGTATCACAGTGAGGGGCACAGACGCATGCTAGGCATGCTGGCTGCTTCTGGAGGCGGATCCCCTGTTTTTGCCCAAACTTCATTTGATGAGAATGAAGAGGAATATGGTTACACAGGAAGTGTATGAAAGCTGATGGAGGAAGCTGCATCTCTTGGAGATCTAAATTCAGAGTTTATACAGGATAAAGTTAGGAGAACTGCAAATTTTGCATAAGATTCCTCCCGAAGAATGTTGACAATTTAGAGGAATGAGCTTTGAACACAGGTTTTGGGGCCAGACACATTTCAAATTCGAGTTCTGCTGCTTATTAGCTGAGTGACATTTACATCAGTCAGGATAGGCTAAGTTATGCTACAAGAACAAATAACCCCCAATGGCAGTGGTTTAAAGCAACAAAGCTCTGCTCAGGGACACAAAGCCTCGCTGCACGTCTGGGTGGCTCTGTGCAGCTGCTCTCCATGTGAAGATCCTGCGGTGCGCCTCCAGCCTGACACAGCCTTCCCCACCCGCCACAGAGGGGGCAGAGAACTGGGGGTCAGGCACCAGTGATTCGGTGCTGCCACAGGAAGGGACCCGTATCATTCTATTCATATGAAAGTCAAATGACCTCATCCAACTTCAAGAGGACCGGGAAGCACCATCCTCTCACGTTCCGGGAAGGAGAAGGGAACTCAGTGCTGGTGAGTAATAATGTTTTCCACAATTTTGCGCTAGTGATAAAGAACCCTCCGGCCAATGCAGGAAACACAAGAGATGCGGGTTCAATCCCCGGGTCGAGAAGATCCCCTGAAGGGGGCATGGCAACCGACTCCAGTATTCTTGCCTGAAGAATCCCATGGACTGAGGAGCCTGGCAGGCTATATAGTCCATTGGGTCACAAAGAGCTGGACACAACTGAAGTGACTTAGCAGGCAGGCAGGACACAATTTCAAGTACTTTAACCTGTTTCCACATCAATCTGCTCAACTGTGAAATGGAGATAATGATATTTTCCATAGCAGGTTGTTGTGGGGATTGAATAAGATCTTCGGGCTAGCCATTCCAAGTACGCAGTCCCCATGAAAAACTGATTGGCTCAGGGATGGGCAAACCCGAGTGATGCCAATCAGAAGCTTCTTTTTTAATTAACAATTGTTTATGTTACTTTGAATTTATTTATTTAAATATTTGTTTTTTGTTGCACTGTACAGTATGTGGGATCTTAGTTCCCTGATCAGGGATTGAACCGACGCTCCTTGCAGTAGAAGTGTGGAGTCTTAACCACTGGACCACCAAGGAAGTCCCCAGAGTTTTGCTTAGGTTTCTTAATGGAAGCTGGAGAGACTTTATCTTCCTCTGAGACACTGAGTGATGAGATCAAGAGTTTGTAGCTCTCATATATAATGAGCAATTGTTTTTTGTCTTAATAGAAAATAAATTACAGGAACTGTGACAGTCCCTGAACTCCATTTAACCTAAGATTAAGTGGGACCCCACTCCAGTGCTCTTGCCTGGAAGATCCCATGGACGGGGGAGCCTGGTGGGCTGCAGTCCACGGGGTCTCTGGGAGTCGGACACTACTGAGCGTCTTCACTTTCACTTTTCACTTTCATGCATTGGAGAAGGAAATGGCAACCCACTCCAGTGTTCTTGCCTGGAGAATCCCAGGTATGGGGAGCCTGGTGGGCTGCAGTCCATGGGGTCACACAGAGTTGGACACGACTGAAGCGACTTAGCAGCAGCAGCAGCAAGTAGCACCTAAGGAGGTTTCCTAGAGCAACTCCCACATTGACTAAAAAATACCATTTATTCCCACAGAATTGATGAGATTCAGTTCAATGGATTCATGGAACCCAGTGATTTCCCTGCATAATTTGTAACGATTTATAATTAAATACATGGAGATCCATTTGGGGTAAAACAAACGTTGCTTTTTTAATTTCCCCAAATTAATTACATCTAGCTAAAATCTGGATTTGCCATGATGATAGGCAGTGGGTAAAGAAAGTTTTATTGAATAGAAGGACCCCAGGCTAAGCCTGGTCCATGAACACGGATGGCAGAGGCTTAATCATCAATGCATGGCTGTCCCTATTGTTACCCACATGGTCCATGCAGAGGGGGTAACTTGACTCTGAGGAAGACCTGGCCTGGGGACTTTTCTCAAGGTTTCTGAGCCTCAGCACCTGGGGTCCAGTTTCCCAAGCACAGAATAGTCCCTCCGCCCAGGGCCACACCTCATCAATTCTTGGGGGCTGATCTCTGGGCTTCAGGCCCCATAGAACCCCCAACACTTCTCCTCTGCAGTCCAAGAAGGCCCGCACTTCCTACAGGCCATGTCCCTCTTGGCCCTCTGGACATCCACCCTGGGCACAGGCCCTCCAAATCACAGGGCAGCCCACCCCAGCCCGACAACTTCTCCATTTGGCCGGAAACACAGACCAAAGACTGTTATTTCCCTCCTGCTGATAAGGAAAGCTCAAACCTCAAGAACTCAAAAGCTGGGCTTTCCAGAAGGGTAAAGGAAAAGACACACACTCCTTCTTTTATCCTGATAAGACAGCAATCTGAAAAGTAGAAAAATTAGACCCCGTTTCTTGACAGTTTGTTCTGTTGCTTTATATTGGCATCAGGCCCACCTGCCAAATATATTTCATATTCAGTTCAGTTCAGTTCAGTTCAGTCACTCAGTCGTGTCCAACTCTTTGCGACCCCATGAATCGCAGCACACCAGGCCTCCCAGTCCATCACCAACTCCCGGAGTTCACTCAGACTCACGTCCATCAAGTCGGTGATGCCATCCAGCCATCTCATCCTGTCGTCCCCTTCTCCTCCTGCCCCCAATCCCTCCCAGCATTAGGGTCTTTTCCAATGAGTCAACTCTTCTCATGAGGTGGCCAAAGTACTGGAGTTTCAGCCTCAGCATCAGTCCTTCCAATGAACACCCAGGACTGAGCTCCTTTAGAATGGACTGGTTGGATCTCCTTGCAGTCCAAGGGACTCTCAAGAGTCTTCTCCAACACCACAGTTCAAAAGCATCAATTCTTTGGTGCTCAGCTTTCTTTATGGTCCAACTCTCACATCTGTACATGACAACTAGAAAAACCATAGCTTTGACTAGATGGACCTTTGTTGGCAAAGTAATGTCTCTTTAATTTTTAATATGCAGTCTAGGTTTGTCATAGATGAGGAGTGTAGTGGCTGGCCATGGGAAGTTGACTACAACCAACTGAGGGCAATCATCAAAGATGATCCTCTTACAACTACTGGAAAAGCTGCCAAAGAACTCAGTGTTGACCATTCTACAGTCTTTCAGCATTTGAACCAAACTGGAAAGGTGAAAAATCTTGATAAGTGGGAGCTTCCTGAGCTAACCCTCACCCCTCAAAATTGTCATTTTGAAATATCGTCTTCTCTTATTCTATGAAACAACAATGAACCATTTCAGGATCGGATTGTGACATGTAAAGAAAAGTGGATTGTATACAACAACCAGTGATGACCAACTCAATGGTTAGACCAAGAAGAAGCTTCAAAGCACCTCTCAAAGCCAAACTTGCATCAGAAAAAGGTCATAGTCACTGTTTGGCGGTCTGCCGCCCCTCTGATCCACTAGAGCTTTCTGAATCCTGGTGAAACCATTACATCTGAGACGTGTGCTCAGCAAGTCAATGAGATACACTAAACGCTGCAACACCTGCAGCCGGCAGGTCAACAGAAAGGGCCCAATTCTTCTTTCTCCATGACAAGCCCAGCAGCACATTCCACAACCAATGCTTCACAAGTCAAACAAATTTGGCGAGAACGTTTTGCCTCATCTGCCATATTCACCTGAACACTCACCAACTATCACTCACTTCTTCAAGCATCTCGACAACTTTTTTGCAGGGAAAACGCTTCTACAGCTAGCAGGAGGCAGAAAATGCTTTCCAAGAATTCACTGAATCCCGAAGCACAGGTTTTTATGCTACAGGAATAAACAAACTTATTTCTCATTGGCAAAAATGTGTTGATTGTAATGATTCCTATTTTGATTAATAAAGATGTGGTTGAGCCTAGTTATAATGACTTAAAATTCATGGTCCAAAACCATAATTATGTTTGCACCTACCTAATAATATATGGGGACAGGAGGTCCTAACAGCTCATGTCTAATCTGCTCACAATTTATCCCAGTTTCTGGCTCACAACATAAGCTGTAGGTCTCAATATGTATTGGCTCAATAATTACTTATTAATCACAACTCTTTGAGTGCTAAGGAATAGACATTCAAACTTAATCAGCTTTTTTTAGAAAAAAGTCTTTGGTGCTTGTAACTGGGAAAACTGCAGGCAGGCCTGGCCTCTGGGAAGACTGAAGGATGCAGAACTGGATCTTCTCTCTGGTCCCCTGGCCTCCTTTCTGCAATGTGTTGGTTTCATTTTGCCAACAGATTCTTCCTTGTGTCCCTGGGCAATGGCTCCAGCATCTTCAGGCTTGCATCATTCAGTGTCTCTTCATAACAGGATCTCAGTGGAGGAGACACTCTTTTTCCAGCATCCAAAGCCCAAATCTTAAGTGAGACTCTGATCACACTATATACCTACCCCTGAACCAGCCACGTGGCCAAGAGGATGGTATACCTGATGGCCACTCTGGATGGTGGTGAAGAGGCTCCGTAAGAAACAGCTTCACCAAGAAGAGGAGTAGCTCCTCTAATGAAAACGGGAGCTACGACCTAGAAAAGAGAGAAGGGTGCTGCACAGGCAGACAGAACCAGCAGGCCTCCCTACCCAGAGTGCTGGGAACTGAAGCAGGTTGGACATGGATTCAGCTAGGTTCAGTCATGACAAGTGTCATCAGTTCGGGTGAGTTAGCTGAGGTAACAAACAACCTCCAAATCTCAACGGCTTAACATAGCAGACTCACTCATGTCACAGTCCAAAGCAGGGTGTTGGGGTGCTCTTCACGCTGTCGTCTGAGGACCCTTGTTTTAATGCCTTCCTTATTCTCCAGGGCTCGGGAGTCCTGCGCTTCTAGATGTACAGATGGGAAAAAGAGGAATGCACAGAAGGCCATGCAGGAAGTTCTCAGGATTATGGCCAGAATCAGTGCATATCACTCGGGTCCAGTTTCCACTGGCCAGAACTTGGCAACTACATAGAGTAATGGCAAGGTTGGCTGGAAAATGTTCTCAGGAAAAACAGGTACGCAGCATTTGATGAGTTCATAGTCTCTGCCACGTTGAGAGAGGGCCCCTCACAGGACCAGGTTGGGGTTTGGGAAGAGGTGGGGGCAGCAAGGAAGGTGGGATAGGCTTGGAACTTAAGGCTGCCAGCCTCTGCCCTCCAGATTTTTTAAACTTGGGAAGGTCACTCTCCCTCTCTGAGTCTCAGTCTCGTCACCCCACCTCCACTGTCTGTCAAGTATAGCCCCTTTTATAACACTTCCCATGCAAATATTCTTTTGCTTCTATGATTCACCCCCTACCTAAAGCCTCCATACCATTTCCAAGCTCCAAGTTTCTATGGTCTTATAACTTCCGATCTCCCCTTCCTAAGACCCCCCTATCCAAGCTCTTCTTTGCCCCATTTTTGCTTTATTTTTTCCATAGCACCTATTATCACTTGATATACCAAATGTTTTGCTCATTCATTCAACCTCTCCCTGCACAAGAATATCAGCTCCAAGAGGGCACAGCTTCTGTATTCAGTTCACTGCTGTATCCCAGATACCTAGAAAGTGCTTGGCATACCGTAAGAACTCAGTAAATTTGTGTTGAATGAATGAATGAATGAAATGTAAAACCTTTCTCAGAAGAGAAATTGTCTAAAATTCCTAGCAGGGTAACACTGCTATCTGGTGCCAGACATTTGAATTGCAGGCACAAAGTCAGATGGGTGAGGGGTGGGGTGGACAGAATCCAGAGACAATCCTTGTTGAATCAACCCTACTTCGTTGCTTTAAACATTATGGTCTAACTTTGGTGTTCAGATGACTCAACAGACCTGGACGGTCTGATTTTCTGTCCCGTGTGTGCTTCCCTGCTGATCACTGCATGTGATCTCACTAACCATGCATAAGGTGTTCAGATGTACCAGGCATTCAGTGCTTGCTCTGACACTGCTAAAATCTATAAACCTATGCGCAATGCTAACTCTTCAGAAGATGAAATATCAGAAAAAGACCCCAGTCCTGAGAGAGGATGAGAGAATATACCTGGCGAGATGAGTAGGAAGGACCAAAGCAAGAAGGAAAACCCATTGGGAAGAGTCAGAACACTAGACCCTACCACGAACCTGACCTTGAATTCACTTTGGTTTCTCATTTGTGAGGTGATGGTGATGGCCTCGATGGGCTGTAGCCTATACCTGAGCCTAGCCCTAAAGTCCTTGAGAAGGAACAGGGGGTCATGGGTGCCTCCACTTTCTGGAGTTACCATCTAGGAAGACAGCTTAGTGGTTTATCCACTGGTCAGAAGCTAACGCCCTCGGCTGGGGGTCTCCTCATTACTAGGCCCTTGTCCCAGCAAATCTTAGCACCTAGAGTCAGGGAGGGACATCGATCGGTGAGAACCCTCCCCCCATCCTTCCCCCATAGAGTGTCACTGAGATGTAAGCCTGGCCACCTCGTAACACTGAAGCGTCTAGATGCTCAGGGCAATTCAGGGACCCCCAAGAGACTCTTTCTTCTCCCTCCATCCTCCTCCTCCTCTGCTTCACCTACCATCACCAAAGACTCTTCCCCTCTTGGTTGATCCAGGGTCCCTGCTCTAGTTACTGCTTTCTCTCTCTGTCTGTGCTCTGCCTCTGCTGCCCCTTACACCTGGAAACTCCTATCCTGGGAGCTCCCAGCTAATGGAATAATGGACAGATCATTTGTTGTCAGCTCAGCATCACCGCCATCCCACCTTATGGCACTGAGAGGCTGAGAACTACAATGCCCAGAATTTCCTTGACTGTATGGTTCCATCTTGGAAATGCTAAGGAGATGCTCTGGTCAAATATTTGTCATATTTGTAAGAACATCGGAGGCCATGATTAAACCTACATACAGATCAAGAGTTTTCTATGAAAATTTAGCAGCCAAACTGATGTCCTATAAACGTAAAATGCATGCTATATTTTGAAGAGTTTGTACCCTTAAAATGTAAAATATCTCATTAGCAATGTTTATATTGTTTCTATGTATTTTTGATATATTGAGTTAAATAAAACACCAATTTTGCCTGTTTCTTTGTACTTTGTTAATGTCATTATTGAAAAGTTTTAAATTACATATATAGTTCATATTATACTTCTATTAGGAAGAACTAGTTTAACATGTGTGGAAAATGGATGGGAAACAAACACCCGAAACGCTTCATAGATGCAGGAGACCATGAGCAATGGCAGGGTTGAATGTGGATTAATGCCACACAGGAGAAGCAGATGTCGAGAGCAAAGACCTCAGAGAAGAAAAAGAGGCCCCTGAGGGCGCCACGATAGGGAAGGGAGGTGCTGGAGGCAGGACTGAACTACAGCCTGAAGTAAGGAAGGATGTGAATGGGGTGAGTGTGTCGAGGCTATTCCAGGCAGTGGATTCAACCTGCTAGGGGAGGAATAATTCAAGCGCGCAAAATACAAAGGCCCTGGGGGGTCTCAAGCAAATGTGAAGCAAGGGTCATTGTTCCGACCTGTTTTCAGTCACCCCTCCATTCATTCCATCCTGTAGCTAGAGTGTTGGGGAGGCAGAGAGGCATATGCAGGAAGGTCCTAAGTAGGCACAAGGGTGCCATCGCCCGGGCACCTAAAGGGCTTTTGAGCACCAGGTCACAGTGCAAACTCAAACCCGGATCCAAACACCTCCTCTGGCTTTGTCTAGAGTGGGCTCCCCAAGGGACCACGTTCTCCGGGGGTGCTGGGGTCAGGGGTGGGGTGCTCTACCCTGGCCCCAACCACAGGGGCTCTGCCTCTCTTCTCCAGCCCCATCCCAAGCAGGCTCCTGGGGTGGGTCAGAGGGGAAACACATGCTCCAGTCTGAGATGAACGTGCTCCATCCAGGCAGCATGGAGTTTGGTAGAATGAGACCGTAGGGACAGGAAGCATGAAGCCCATGGCTTAAAGATGCTTGCGCTTGCATTTTGTAGAATTTCTGGCACAGCAGTAGGATCTTTCTCAGAAAAGCTGGGACCTCTGTGGTCCAGGCCTGGTCCTGTGGGACTGGCCGCCTGGAGCTGGGGGCGGGCCTGGAACTGAGTCCAAGTTGGATGTTGAGTCATTTCAGGAAGGGCTGGCTGTCATGTCCAGCCCAGGCCAGAAGCCAGGCCCAGACACTGGACCCAGGGGAGCGTCAAGGCCAGTCAGACCAGAGGGGGCTCCAGAGCGCCCATTGCAGGACAGCCAAGAGCAGGTAGCACAGGGGCCTCAGAAAAGCGCTGATCCCCAAACAAGAAAGCGCACTGCCTTGGAGAGGCCTCCTGGCCAGGAGGTCTCTGAAAACAGGAGAACTTCTCCACCACTGCTTCAAGGGACCTTCATGCTTGATTCCTGAAAGAGGAAACCCTAGCAGCTTGATAAATCCTTCCTATGCACCTACTACCCAACAATGAATCAGGCCCCGTGGGGGAAGAGAGAGGAAAAGTAGAGAAACTTTAAATCTCAGGGCAGAAAGAGCTTTAAGAGGTCACTTTAAAACGACTTTACGGGGATTTCCTTGGTGGTCCAGTGTGTAAGACTCTACGCTCCCAATGCAGGGCACCTGGGTCTGATCCCTGGTTTGGGAACTAGGTGCCGCACGTCCCAACAAAGATTGAAGATCCAGATTGCCTCAATAAAACCTGGCATAGTCAAATAAATACAATTTTTTGTAATGACTTCCCAACGTAGAAATTCCTGCAACACTATCCAGAGCAGTTCCATGTAGCTTTGGTGCTCTGAGAGCAAACCGTTTAACAAAATTCAAGCAGAAGTTCTCCAACCCCAAAATCTCTGTTGCCTAAAATCTCACTATGAAATTATCATTTAGGATTGGTGGGGTTGGGGGGACTAAGATTTTCATTCTTAATTTTCATCCTTCAAGATGAACATTTCCTTGCTGAGATAATGTGAGGTTCGTAACAGGACATAAGATGGTGACAATCAAGTAACAGGCAGATAAGAATGGGATAAAGACAAACTCTACTATTGTCTTGCCATCAGTTAGCCAGTTCTTCTAGTGACTAGTCATGTCCACAAAAATGCTATGGCACTTTGTGTCTGTGGCTCAACAAATGTTAAGGATCCAGGCCACCCTCAATATTCGGCTCGACCCCATTATTCAATGTGTCATTCAAGCTCCAGCCGGCTCTTCCCCTTCTTCATCCTCATTATCATCTTCCTCACCACACTTTCAGAATACACACTGTGTGCCAGAAACCACCCTAAATCACTCTTCAAATATCAATTCATGGAGTCCTCACAATAACCTCATTACAGCAATATTATGTTTACTCCTGTTTTGAAAAGTGAAAGTCGCTCCGTCGTGTCCAACTCTTTGCGACCCCATGGGTATAGTCCATGGAATTCTCCAGGCCAGAATATTGGAGTGGGTGGCCTTTCCCTTCTCCAGGGGATCTTCCCAACCCAGGGATCAAATCTAGGTCTCCCACATTGCAGGTGGATTCTTTACCACTGCAACATAAACTGTGGCATGAAAAGGTTTAAATAACTTGCCCAAGGTCACATGAGTTGAGGTGGCAGGGCTAGGATTTCGATTCAGTTTGGTTCCAGAGTCCAGTTACTAGGAAGGCGCTAAGAAGGGGATTTCCTGCCCTTCAATGACATTTTGGCCAGATCTTAAGTCACATGGCTCCATTCAACTGCATGGGAGGCTGGGAAATGTAGTATTTATTGAGAGCAGCAAAAACTGGGAGTTCTTTTACTAAGAAGGCTTCCCTGGTGGCTCAAATGGGAAAGAATCTGCCTGGAATGTGGGAAACTGGGGTTCGATCCCTGGGTCGGGAAGACGCCTTGGAGAAGGGAATGGCTACCCACTCTAGTATTCTTGCCTGGAGAACTCTACGGACAGAGGAGGTCTCAAAGAGCCAGACGAGACTAGCACTTCCACTTTCTTTGGACTAAGAAAGACAGGGAAACATATACTGGGGACCAATCTGCCATTGGTAGTATGCTGCTGCTGCTGCTAAGTCACTTCAGTCGTGTCCGACTCTGTGCGACCCCATAGACGGCAGCCCACCAGGCTCCGCCGTCCCTGGGATTCTCCAGGCAAGAACACTGGAGTGGGTTGCCATTTATGGATCCCCGTAAATTCATCCCCTCTCTCATAGTGGAGCAGCCCCAGCAGTAATCCTGTATAACATGACCTCTCCCCCCTGGTCTTCTCCAAGAGAGGCTGGTTGATCTCCTGAACGGAGACCAAGAGAGACTCCATCTTTCTGTATTGGACAGCAGCATTTGCCTTCCAGGGTGGTGGGCTGCAGATTTCAGCACGGTTTTCAAGGCTACAGTCTGCAAAGAAAATGCTTAAGCGAATGTTTTCACAGAGCATGTTGCCCAAGTTATATTTCCGGCTGCCAATGCCAGGGCCCAAGGTGCCGTAGCATTCCTGCTCTTGGGTGCTATCAGAGCTACCATATGCCTGTGATGAAAATTCCTTTGTTTGCTCCAGTGGATTTCTGACAATTGCTATCAAAGAATTCTCACTCCACAGGCAGGCAAGTGTGGCGAGTGCCAACAGCAGGATCAACACAAATGCTATGGAAGTATGAAGATTTGGCCCTGCAGGATCAGATGAGGCTTCATAATCTAGGTTATTACTGCTGACACATAGAGTGTTGGCCACGTGCCATACACTCTTCCATGTTACACTTAGTGTCACTTAATCTTCAAATATCCAGCGAGGCAGGTATTACTATTACTACTCTCATTTTACAGATGAGTAACCAAGGCACAGAGGGTTAAGTAACCAAAGGGTCAAACAATGAAAGTAGTCGAACTGGGTTTTGCACCCGGTCAGTCTGACTCTACCATCTCTGTTCTACCATTTAAGTTGGGGTGCTTGATGCCTAGGTTAGGCTTTTGCTTTTTTATTTTTTGAATATTTACTTATTTGGCTGCACCAGGTCTTATTTGTGGGTATGGGGGATCTAGTTACCCAACCAGGGATTGAACCCAGGCCCCCTGCACTGGGAGCGTGGAGTCATTGCCACTGGACCACCACGGAAATCCTCTAGGCTGGGTCTTAAAGGGTAGGACTGCGATGGGCAGAGGCAGGCCTGTTCATGCCAAGCAGAAGGCACCTAGAGCCACATCATGGAGCCAGCAAGAGTAATCTGATTTGGGGAGCCTGGAGCAGTTGGGACACACACGTTCTACCAAGCAAGAGTGAGGAACCAGGCTAGGAAGCAGGGTTGGGAGTCCATTCAAGGTGGCGGGATTGTGAATCTATGTAACGATTTCTGCGGGTGTTCTGGAAGTACTGGGGGGCCATCTAGAGCGTTGATAGTGGAAGCAGGACTCTCCAGGCCCGGCTTGGGGATGGCTGCTCAGGAGCTCTGTGACTGGAAGTGAGGAAGACATTCAGGAGGTTCTCGCCAAAAAAAAAAAAAAAAGATCCAGCCCATGCAATTTCAAGAAGGATGAAGAAGGGAAGATGGAGATGTGACCTCTAGGGTCTAGAAAGAGGACTTGCAGCAGCCTGGGAGAAAAGGGAGATGGAAGTGCCAAAGGCAGTTCCAGAGAGATTCTGGGCCTGTTGGGCTGGGCTTCGATGGGGACAAGGGGAGGTTGAATTCAGGTTTCATGAATTCAAAGGCATGAATTTGAGGTGCCTATGGCAGCAGTCCCCAACCTTTTTGACAGCAGGGGATTGTTTTATGGAAGACAATTTTTCAAGATGATTCAAGATCATTACATTTATTGTGCTCTTTATTTCTGTTATTATTACATCAGCTCCATGTTAGATCATCAGGCATTAAATCCCGGAGGTTGGGGACTCCTGGCCTGAGGGCCACTCTCATGGATAATCTTACAGGCAGACCTGGAGAGAAGTTAGGAATGGGGACACAGCTTTGAAGTCATACACGGAGCATGATTCCTTAAGCTGTGGGCATGCGCAGGATGGAGACCCTTGACTGGGACCTGCAGGGAAAGGAGCCAGAAGCAGCAGGCTGATGGTCTGAGGACAGGAAAGCGTGTGCCCTCCAAGCTTTGAACAGGCTCTCCAGGAGGAAGGCAGGACCCTCAGTGCCCAGTACGGTGGGGTAGGAGGGCGGGAGGTGGCCCAGAGCCAAGGCCTCCCCTGGGGGCCCAGCTCCAGCTCCCTGCAGGCCCGGCCCTGTCAGAGCTCCTGCCGGCCTTCCTGTTGCCCTGGAAATGGCTCCAGCACTGGGGCTCTACTGAGCCCAATCATTCAGATTTATGATGGAAAATGGCCCCAGGGACTGGGGCAGTTTACTGTTCACAAACAAATTCCAACTTGTCCATGAAAGTGCCTCATTCGGGTCCCAACACCCAGGCGTGTTCACACCTCTGGAGAGGAGGCCGGCCTGCCCGGAGGGTTAGCATGTGGGCTGGGCTCTGTGCAGAGCAGCGCTGCCTCTAAAGGAGGCTGGGACAGCCTTCACGGCCCAGCCTCTTGCCCCAAAGCATGACGAGGGGAGGGGGTCGAGGAGGGCGGGGTTGGAAGACAGGAACCACTGAGCCACCTCCCCTCTTCTTACACCTGTATTCTTCCCGGAGGACGAGTGCTCAGGCTGTTGTTCCTCCTCGCCCCAGCCTCCTTTCTCATTTGTAACGTCTCCAGGAAATGGGGGAAAGCGGCAAGGTCCCAGCTCCAGGGGAAAGCACCCGCTTACAGTCGAACCTCTAAACTGCCCAGGTGGAGGTGGAGGCCGGGCCAACAGGCTCCGGAGGGACTGAGGCAAGAGGGAAGGGTGCCCCCATCCTCTTGAGCCTCTGGCCTTGTGGGCAAATCGGCAGCCCAGGGTCTCCTCCCTAGATTTACATTCTGTTTCGTTGTCCCTTCTCTCCTCTCTCATAATAATCTCATTTCCCCAGCCATGTCGTCTTTACCAGTCTATACGAATATGGAAGCAATTGGCCAATTTTGAAACAAAGTAGAATTTTTCTCCCTCTTGCCTGATGTTCACCTCTCTGGACTGCTGGGCTGCTGACTTCCTCTACCCTTGGCTCAGTCCCAGGCAGGCTTATTCTCTCTGTTGTGCTTGCTTTTTTTTTTTTTTTTTGAAGATTGGGATTGGCGCCAGGATGAAGAAATAGACTGGGGATTTGACTGTTTCCATCGAAATGCCTGTCTTCCACCCCTTTGCTGGAATCCACTGGACGAGAAGGCACTTCTCAAAGGGGAACATCACCCTCCTGCTTGCCAGCCTTTGTACCCATCCCCAAGGTGTGTGTGAGGAGGGGGCAGTGCGGTGAGAGGGAGCTGCAGGAGGGGGCTTCATCCCAAGGTAGTTGCCAAGTCAGATAAAAGAAGGATCAGATGTGTTTCACTTGTCCCCACACCCCCTCATGCCCTGGAACAAAGGTCCTTCACCCCTGGGGTGAATGCTAAAATCCCTCATCAGTCCCAACCCAGACCCCAGGTGGGTCCCAGGAACAGAGGGTTTGGTGACAGGGGCTTATAATGGGCAGGAGACCTAGCTCCTGCCCCAAGAAGATTTTTCAACATGCAGCTAAAGAGATGAGATTGACAAATGTGAACCATTTAGAAACAGAATAAGACTTAGGATTTTAAAAGCTGAGGTTCTAGGGACAAGTCCTACCATTGTTTGCAAGGACCTGGTGGGATCCAGATAGGGCCCCAGAGGGTTTGAGAACGGGGCAAGCCTATGCTGCTGCCGTAGAGAGGAGTGGATGAGCAAGGGCATCTTGAGGAGGAAGGCAATCAGGCATGGCCACCCCCACAGAGCTCCCAAGCACCCGGTCATGAGACCATGTCTTGAAACAATGGCCAGTCGTGACCTGCTATCGCTGAGGTGGGCCAGCTCCTTTCAGAGCCCCTAGGGGAGGCTGAGGTTTGGGTTCTGTTTGGGGAGAAGCTTAAACTTCAGGGAGGTTTCTAGCCAGACACTTTGACTTACCTACCCACGAGCCCCTGATTGTGGTAGAGGCCCAGGAATGCCCAGGAGGTGGGGACTAAAGGAAGACCAGGTGGTACCAGCACCAAGGGCCCCCTGGTGTCCTGGAGTGGGGACAGGCGACGTGAGCTTTCTCGGCTGGAGGAGGAGAAGGAGTTAAGTGGAGCCAGTGATCTCTGGGGAGCGGAAGACAGCCCAGCAAATCCTGAGTCTCATGGACAATTGCAGGAAAAATCCCAACCTCATTTCAAGGGATCCCAGAGGCCCTAGCATCCCTGATTAAAGAACTCAAGTCTTCTTCTAACACCCCCATTGCCATCCCATCAGCAGCACAAAGGGCAACCAAGAAGGCTTGCTTCTGATACTCTGATCTCTCCCAAGCTGAGGCCAGAGCCCCTAGAACCACTCCCAGTTGCACCCCGTCCAGTGCAGCCCTACTCCACAAGCCTGCAAGGGTAGGGGAGGAAACCAAGAGCGTGCCACCCAAGATAAAGCTTTCCGTCCAATTTTGTGGTTCAGCCGAAGTCGTGTTCTTAATTGTCCAAATAAACAGTTTTCAGCCCGGAGGCCAAAACACGCCAAAACATGCCACTTCATTTCTAGCACCGACTGGGTGCGACGGGCACAAGCCCACTTTCTAGGTCACAGCCAGCACTAAACAGTGCCCAGTGGGCCATGGTGGCCAGCCGGGAGGGCTGCTTACCAGCTGTGTGACCCTGGGCCTAAGGACTGATGCAAGGCAGTGCTGGGCAGGAGAAGGCCTGCTAACAGGGAGGTTAGAATCCTGCCCTCCCAGCTGCACCATCACTTCCCGCCGACCTGGCTCAAGATGCTTTGTCCCTAACATCCGTAAAACGGGAGAGGAGGGCTAGTATCACGATTCTCAAAGTGTGTTCCCTCTCACACCATCATCCCTTGAGAACTTGTTAGCAATACAAATCCTCAAAACTGCCCCCTACCGAATCAGAATCTCTCCACAGGACCCAGAAATCTGTTTTAACAAGCCTTGCAGGTGATTCGGATGCCAGCTAAAGTTGTTGTTGTTGTTGTTAGTCGCTAAGTTGTGTCTGACTCTTTGAGATTCCATGAACTGTCAAGCTCCTCTGTCAATGGGATTTCCCAGGCAAGAATATTCCCAGGCCTTTTCGTTCTCCAGGAGATCTTCCTGACCAAACCTATGTTTCCTGCATTGGCAGGTAGATTTTTTACCACTGAGTCTCCAGGGAAGCCCAGCTAAAGTCAGGAGATCTACATATTTCTGTCCAGCTCTAGTATCTAATGGGATGTGTTTCTTTTACCCAGAAGACCTACTTACTTCCCAGGTTATGTTATACCCTTGAAAGAAGGACCAGCTCTTCCCTTGAGAGAGACTGAGTGCTCAGTCTTGTCCCCATTTCCAGCCTAGTATGAAGCTGGCCTCCCCAGAGCTCTGAGCTCTGCCTAAACCTCAGATCTTGCTCCTACTGTGCTCTGGGATGTGGCCTGGGCTCAGGACTCTGGATGTGGCCTGAGATATAATAGGCCAGAAGAGCCAAGTTCAGGTAACCCCAGTGGCTGTCACAAAATCTCATTTCCAAACAAACTTCCAGGTCAGCTCCACCAGAAGATTTGGAGAAAGCAAAGAGCTAGATGGAAGACTATGCTAGCTCTAGGGATCACAAGCATTATAATGAGAAACAAATTTTATTTCATTGCCCCCAGCCTTTACTCAGAACTCCAAGGACAGTCTCCCTCTGCAAGGGATTTCTAAATGCAAACAAGACCTCTAGGTCATACAGGGTATGAAGAGGCACCTCTCCTGGCTTAGATCCAAGCCCTAGATCTGTCCACAGGGATACTGTCAGATGTCTGACTGTCCCAGCAGGGTGGCCTCAGCTGAGTGGTCTTTAGGAGCTGGTTCCCTGGGAAACACCAGCTCTGGAACTGGCGTTGGCCCCCACCTTACTGAAACTGCAGGTCAGGCCCAAATCCAGAAGGGCCAGGGGCCAAGCCTAGGCTAGAATGTAGGGGGGTCCTGGAAGCTGGACCCAGAAACAGGGCACAGTGAGTGGGGACAGGAATCTGAGACAGGCACTGGACAGACCACAGACTAGTAGGCCGCCTCGATCCCTCTAGTCCAGGGGGAGCTCTGGGGGAGGGGCTGCTCTCTGGTGAAGATGGGGAGAGGTTGGCAAAGCCAGACGGTCTAATTGGTAATACCCTCCTCCTTAGGCCCTGGGCCACTGAACCATAGGGCCCATTTCACAGAAACAAACACGACGAGTTCCTAGCACTCAGGGAAGAGGCGAAGCTGGGAGAGGGAGGCGGTGGGCCCGGCTGGCACATCTGTCACTAATCACAGGGAAAGGCTCAGACCAAAATTCATTTTGGACCCAGAGCCTCTGGGCCTGTTTTGGGAAAGTTGACTAATCCCATAATCCTGCCCATCAGGCAATTTTTCTGCCTGGCTTCCAAGCGGGAGTGGGAGAGAGCCCTGGGGGCAACTGGCCCTCTGAGGAGTGTATTCTCTTAAAGGGGAAACCCTCCTGAGTTAGGTTTTGTTTGCTCCACAGGGGTCTCTGCTTCAGGTGTGTCTGTAGTTGGGCCTGATGGCAGTGCCCGTCCCCAGGGGAGGTCAGACCTTGATTCAAGGGCAAAGAAAGGGCACAGGGGGCTCTGCAGGACCACGCCGCTTCTCTGGGTCTGCTACTCAGATGTGGGCCGGGACGAGAAGCTCAGCCCAGCCAGGAAACTGTTACAAAGGCCTATTCTCAGCCCCTCCAAACCAGCAGCCCGGATCCTGGAGTGGACACCATTCTCCCCGGGCCAGGCCACGTGGCGCGTGGAAATGGCCCAGCCCCTCCTCCAAGAACTGCTGTCTCCTCAGCCCTGACAACTCAGCTTGTGTACATCCCCAGTGCTGGGGAGACCCTGTTCAGGGCAGAGACACTCACGGCAGCGATCTGGCGCCAACACAGGCTCTCAGACTTGTGTGTACACACAGGCACGCACACTACTCCACCCCACAGTGACTCCAGCACACCACCCCAGCAGCACACAAATGATACTATTCTAGACCAGAGCCTCCTCAAGTCACAAAAGAGCGAAGCTGCAGGTTGTGTGCAAGCTAGATTTGTCCTTTTAATCATATTTGCTCTTCATCTGACATGGTCACTTCAGAGATATATTCACTTGGCAGGGGCAGGGATGATGGAGGCAGGGAGGGGGGGTGGCGTGCAGAGATGAAAATATATATTTTTAAAATCACACTTGAAAGGGAAGGAACCCTTTTCAGTTCATATACACAAAAGAAAATAGTAATCTCACGGTCAAACCTCACAAGTACCACTCAGGGTGACCTCTGCTACAGCAAAACCTCAAACTATTTTCTACTTGGTTTGTGTCCTCCAGAAAGGTGTGGGAAAGGAGAGGCCTCTCCTAGGACACTTTTCTGATAAACTGCTCATACTCCTGTTCTTGCCTTGAGAATCCCATGAACAGAGAAGCCTGATGAGCTATACAGTCCATGGGGTCGCAAGAGTCGGACATGACTGAGCACCTAAGCACAGCACAGCTTTGCTCATAGTCAACTTCTTCCAGCGAGTGTCCCAGAGTGACCCCGCAACACCCCCGGCCCATCACATGTGGGTCTCACAGAGTGAGCAGGAATGAGCGCCCAGCTGGTAATAAGCATGCACTGTCTCTTTAAGAGCACGGCCTGAGAGTTTATTTACCAGGAGGTTTGTTTGGGTCTCAGTGGGAGGAAAGGAAAAAGATAAAAGTGGGTTGGGATACTAGAAAGACAAAAGACAGAAAAAAAAAAAAAAAGCCAGAATGCAGAGAGAGCAAGATTATAAAAACTAGGTCTAGAGGGAAAATTTATTTTTGCAACAAAGATTCCAGTCCCCCAGGGACTGTTTCCACTGAACAAATTAATCACCAAATGTGTTGGCTAGTCAAATAAAATCCATTGAGTGAGGCTGACCTGGCCACTCAGGTCCACCTACCCAACTCAGGGTCTAGGCCCAGGCCCCGGCACTGCAGCTTCCTGGGATGGGTTGGACTGGGGTTGGTAGGGGTAGTCTGGAGACAAATCCAGCAGATGGGCCTGTGGGAAAGAAAAGCTCCCAACCTGGGCTCTGGGTATAGGTTCTGGGGCACCCAGGAGCTCTGTAACTGTTCCCATCTTTGCGTGCTGGACATGTGCACTCCTGGGAACCCACAACTTTCACAGCATCTCACGGGCTCCCTTGATGTTTGGGAGCAGCAGGAAGAGACCAGTTGGGGTCAGGGCTGAATCAAGTCCCCTGTGATGTGAGGTAGGCCACTGGGCTTTAAGCTGTGCCAGTGAATCTGTTTCCCTAGGAGTTGCAGAGCCGCTATGGGTGATCAGGTAGGAAAGTGGTAAAATGAGACCTGTCACTCCAGGTAAAAAAGAGGGAAACCTTGATTGACTTAAGGCTTCCCTGGTGGCTCCGGTGGTAAAGAATGCGCCTGCAATGCTGCAGACCCGGGTTCGATCTCTGAGTCGGGAAGATCCCCTGAAGAAGGGCATGGCAGCCCACTCCAGTACTCTTGCCTGGAGAATTCCATGGACAGAGGAGCTTGGTGGGCTACAGTCCATGGGGTCGCGAAGAGTCGGACACGACTGAGAGACTAACACTTTGCCAGAGGAGTCCAACGATAGTTGACACTGAGTGAGCTTGTGGGACAGGGAGAACCCTGTAGGTTTGGACCCAGTCTTTGATGAGACGTTCTGGGTGGGAAGTAAGCCTCTCCACAAACAGGCTGGACACACAGCACATGGTGTACTCTTCCTCGCCCAGCCCTCCTGGACAGCGGGCTTCCTGCAGAAACAGATCTGCCCATGCTGGCTCTTTGAGCCCATGCCTCTCCAGAGAAGACGGCCGAGAGCTGCCGGTCATGCTGAGGACACTGTCTAGCCCTGCTTGGACAGGAAGAGGCCACCAGGTCCTTCTCAGGGGACAGCTGGGGCCAGATGTTCCTGGAGCAGGTTCCCAGGATTTTTCTTCATGTCATATCCCTGGACTGGGGAACAGCCTCTAAATGAGATTATCCCATCACGGCTGCTTTAAACTCGAGCTGTGCCAGCTCCAGAGCACACCCTCTCTCCTGGCAGTGGGGATAAGAAGGGGGGCATATGGGGCAGAGACCGTGTCACCCCTAGGTCATGGGACTGGGCAGTCAACACCTCTGCCCCTTCACACCTTTCACACCCACCAAAGACCATGCATCCCTCGAGTCCTGGCCCTGGAGTGTCAGGGTACCTCTCTCCCCATTGCCATGTGTCCCAGGAAAAACTCCCTAGTTAGGGAAAACTTCGCAATTCCCATTCACCAGGAGACTAGGAGATATACTTGCCTCAAAAACTTGAAGTGTTTGATTTCTTCTGGGGAAACCAAGGGGAGTTTGCATAAAGGTTATTAGACTGTGCTTCTTGGGAGAGGGGCTATACCACCTCTCCCCCGCCACCACAGCGCCCCTTCACCGCTGATGTCAAGTACACAGGCAACTTACTACATGCATGTTGGTTAAAAGGATGAGAAGATGGAGAGATGGACAGGCTATATCCAGTCTTCCATTTTGAGCTCCCCATGCTAGCCAGTTCAGAGTGGACAGGTCAAAAGGGAGTGGAGCTGTCAGAGGGAGGCAGGGGGCCCTCAGGTGGGTGCCCAGGTGGAGAGAAGGAACAACAGTAAAGCTTTGATTGGTCAGATCGAAAAAGCCCTGCAGGGCCTGGGAGGGATTGGGTTGAAGTGTCCACTTGCTCGGAACCTGCTGTAGGCTCCCATTCTCCGGCCAGCATTCTCGGTGCCCCTGTCAAGCTGCCTCTTGTTAAATAAACCTGCCTTTGTGTGTGTGTGTCCTGGAGGAGAGAGAACTGACTGGGGGAGGGGAGGAGGTTCTGTCTGAAAATAGACCTCCTGAATGCTTTTAAGGGCCTGCAGTTTGGATGAGTAAATATTTTCCCTTTCAGATGAAAGGTGCAATCATCGCCGTTTTTTAATTACTTTAATTAGAAAAGATTGCCTTAATCTTTTACTTATCTGTCCTATTGTGGGAACTGCCAGAAAATGAAGTGCAGGGAAAACAGGTGGAGTCTGACCTTTGCTCTGAGCATCTTGAATTTCTTCTAGGCTGGTAATTAAGAAGAATCAGGGGAAGTTCCTTGCAGAATCTAGGAAACGCAAACACACACACAATCGTGGATACAGGGGAATGTTGGCTCGCTCGCTCACACACACACACACACAGAGGCACACTCTCACACACGTGTGTGTACACGAGTGGAAAGGAAAATGAACCCCCATGGGGAAGACCAGAAAGTTCCGACTTTGAGAGCAGCGTTCCTGCTCCAAGCCCTGAGAGGTGGCTTAATGAGTTTCCCAGGGTGGCCTAAAATGATTAATTAAGCAGACAGCTTCTTGCCCCTTCCCCAGACAACGGAAACCCAGTAACGGTCTGTTTGGGGAGGGAGCGGCAGGGGCCCCCTGACTCCAGGGGTGGTTGGGGACGTGGTGTAAGAGCCAGGAGCCCCAGATAAGGGACGATATCAACGTCCTGTAACTGCCACCAAGGCTCCCCCTGCCCAAGCCCCGGTTCAGGGGCTTCCCTCTGCTCCTGGCCCCTGGCCTCCTGCCCTGTGTCCGGGCACGGCCCAGGCCCAAGGGGACCCTTGGCAAGATGGCAGATTGGAAGCAGTTGTCTCTGGGCTCCCTCCCTTCCTCTGCCTATTTCTATCATGCAGTGTTACTGGGCTCCCAGCTGAACACTGAGGAGGGATTCTGGAGTCTACCTGGGTGTCTAGACCCACAGGCGTGGAGCATGAGGGGAACAGAAAGAGAAGAGAGTGGGAGGGCTCCAGGGGGGCTTCCCTCTCAGATCACCCATGTATGGAGAACCTACACTGTCCTTCAGAGCTGTCAGGGCCTCCCAGAGCTCAGCATTAGCCATTCACTGCCTCAGCGAACACGCACTGAGCTCGCCCAGTGTCAGGATACAGGGGTAAGCAGTGGGATGAAATGCAGACTCCCAGGCCCCAGCCACTGGGATCCAGATTTCATTGCCTGAAGGGGGTCCTGGGATGCAGGTGATGTTTGCCCATAAGCAGATCTCAGCATTCAGGTGTCCTCTGAATTCAGCAGCACCTCCGTCCTCTGAATCTATAACCTAGACGGGCTGCCTCCAAAACACTATGGATATTTCTCTTGGAAGGTGCCCCAAGGATTCAGCTGTGGAGCTGTCCTCTTTCCACAGACAAGGGCATGGCCTTCCTTCCCAGATAGTCACATCCCCTGGGGACTCGGACAAGACTAGGACAAAGGCTTCGCTGGCATAAGGAACACCCAGCTGGGGCTTTGCAGTCTGCCCTTGTAAACAGACCATGAGAAGGGGACAGGGGCTTGAAGCAGGCCCAGACCCAGCCAGCCTGCAGGGTGGGAGGAGACGGAGGTGGAGGTGTGCCTCGTGAGAGCCAGGAACAATGTTTTCCTTTTGAAAACGCTCCGGGTGCTTGGGTTGGATTTCCAGCCTCGTGTTTACAGCATCTGCAGCCGCGTCCATGACCGCGTCTGTCTGTACCTGTGTCTTGCGCTCCAGGTGTGTGCGTCTGTGCATTTGCGTGTCCTATCTGAGTGTCTAATCACACCCGTGGGCATCGGTCCTTCTGTGTCTGGAGGAGGCTTTCTGAGAACAAATGGCTCTGGTTTCCACTTGTGTGAGCTCTTCCACCTCAAAACATGGCAAAAATAAACCTCGCTGAAAAAGCTTTAACAACATTTTTTTTTTTCCTTGTCCCTGGCACGGCCAATAGCACCAGCGGGTCTCCACGGTCAATTTAGGAAGCTTGGGAAAACACTGCTTGTAATTAAAAGTCTAAAAGGGCCTCAATTAGGGCAGTGTTTGCCCTGCCAGACCCGTTCCCAAACCCCACTCAGCAGCATTCCTCTCCTGGCTGGAAAAAGTCTTTGATTCGCACCAAATGTTCAGTGGCCACACGGGACCGGGTCTTGGCACTGCCTCCCCTGCCAGCTGCTTAGGGCGCAGGCAGGCCTCCACCCCAAGGCTACGAACCGAGATCCCAGCTCTTCCCACCCCCCGACTTCCCAGCCCCTCCGTCATCCTGAGCTCCTGAGGTCTCGAGGTGCAGACCTCCTGGACATGGGGGAACCCAGGCCACACCAGCACCCACTCCCCATCTGGGGTGTCACTGCTTGCTTGAAGAATTCAAAGCCGACAGTCAGGCCTATCTGAGGAGGAGGCAGCTGCGGTCAACGTGGAGAGAGGTGGTGTTGGGGTCCAAGGAACACCCCAGTGCCTCTTCTTACTTGGCAGAAACCCCTCCATCTGAGCAGAAGGCAGCCTCAGGAAACAGTCATCTCAGGAAACACAGCCAGAGGGCTCCAGAAGATTCTTCCAGAACCAGAGAATGCAGGGCCCAGCTGGGAGGGTCAGGAAGCAGCACAAGCCTCTGACCTCTAGAGCCCCTAAGGATTAAAGATAAGGACCTCCTTTTGGGGGGGCAGCCAAAGGCAAAAACCTGGCGGCCTAGGGTGTTGCCTCTTCCCTGGGGAAGGGTTAATGGCTCAGCTGGGTGGGTGGGAAACAGAAGTGCTGAGTCAGCTCAGGAGCAAGCCTCTTTCCCTCCCAGGACACACACACACACAGAGTCAGGCCACAAGTGCGGGCGCCCTCAGCCTCCCAGATCACAGACACCTACACAAACACATTCCCGCACAGGCTCCTACTGACACCCACTCAGAGTCACAGACATGGCGAAAGTCGGACACACAGACAATGGAAAAAAGGCCAGCAGGCCCCAGGCAAAACCAAGTTGCCTCCCAAGGTCCCCGAGTCCTTGACAGCCACCTCGGCAGCTCTTGCGAGAGCAAAGAGGAATCACTGTGTAGCAGACGGTCTGTGATGCAATGCCAAGTTCGGGTCCTCAACCGCGCTGGCCACGCCCTAGGGGTGGGGTAGGAGCATTTGGGGTAACCTTGAAGAGGGCAGCCTGGGTGTCCACCTCAGCTCTGCTCATGCCCCAAAGGGCAGGCCTGGACCCAGAGACAGGGAATGGCAGGGGAAGGGTTACAGGCTAACCAGAAAAGACAATTACTAACGGGAAAGGCAGCACATTCCAGCCCTGCTTAGCGGCAGCCAGGGCCGTGGGTGGTTCTTGGATTATGCATTTCCTTGAAAACAAAAAGGAAAGTTCAGGGCAGTTCAGCTGTGCCCTGAATCTCACTCTGGGGCCTTTGTCTCCAGTCCCCACATAGCCTGCGTGCCCGCACACACGCACACCATCCCAGCAGCCCAGCCAAATGTCCACTGGGAAAGTGGGAACAGTAATACCACTGAAAGCTTGCGAGGAAAGTAGGGAAAGACTGGAACTGAACCAAGAAAAGAGGAAAGGGTAAGGAGTGGGAGCCCTAGAGATTTCTTGTCACCCAGAAATCTCCATTCTGCGGGTCTGAGGTCGTGGGGAACGTTTGTTGATTCACTCAGCAAACCTATCTGAAGCCCCTTCCTTGATCCAAACATGAGGCCAGGCACTGGGTTCATTCTTGAGGGTTCCTGGTCTTCTATCCTCCCCACAGCGGTCTCTTGCCCCTATTTCTATGTTAGGTCCCAGCACTCTCATCTATGAAATCTGGTCTCCTGATAGCTTCTGATGATGGAATTCAGACTGAGAAGTGGGCAGCCGAGAAGGCTGAGAGGAGATCCTCCAAGGTGGTTTACCCTTAAAGGAGGATAAAGACGGTGGTGCCTCCCTGTGGAAGAACAGAGGGCCAGCCATATTACCACAAATATCGGAACAGATTCAAATGGCTGCTGAGTCTGACTGGACATGTCTTTCTTCCCATCCATCACCAAGCCTGTGAGCAGGCAGCTTCCCCACCACAAAAGGGGAAACTGAGGTGTGAAGAGGGCTAAAGGCCCTCACTCCAGTCACTGCACAGGCTGCCTCCCCTGGAGTCTTTCTTTCCTCAGTTCTCTGAGCGGCACCTTTGAGGTCTTGGCTTAAAAGCTGTCCCTCGGAGAGGGCCTGTCTGAGCACTCGTCTGAAGAGGTCTGCACCGCATTGCCTCTCCGTTCCCTTCCCTTCATGCACATGATTTCATGTGTGTTTACCTCTGGTCAGACTCTCACCTCCTAGAAGGAAGGGCTTGAGACTGTTTCGTTCACCATGTATATCCCAGCTCCTGGGATAGTAATGAGCACACCGTAGATGCTTGATAAATGTTTGTGGAATGAATACAGAAATGAGCAGCTACATAGCTTGGGTAGATGGAACCAGTCAACTCCCAGCCTCCTGTCAGATTTGTGTTGCTCTCCTCCATGGAGAAGACTCAAGAGAAGACTCTTTTAAGGGTTCCTTGGACTGCAAGATTAAACTAGTCAGTCCTAAAGGAAATCACCCCTGAATATTCATTGGAAGGACTGATGCTGAAGCTGAAGCTCCAATACTTTGGCCACCTGATGCGAATAGCTGACTCACTGAAAAAGACCCTGATGCCGGGAAAGATTGAGAGCAGGAGGAGAAGGGGACAACAGAGGATGAGATGGTTGGATGCCATCACTGACTCAGTGGACATGAAATTGAGCAAGCTCCAGGAGATGGTGAAGGACAGGGAGGCCTGGTGTGCTGCAGTCCATGAGGTCACAGAGTCAGACTTGACTGAGTGACTGAACGACAAGGACCTCCATGGAACTCCCTCCAGGATGACAAGGTGAGCAGGAAGCCAGGAGCCTCTCCATTCCAGCCCTGGGCTAGAAGTGAAACAGCCCAAACTTAAAAAAATAAAATCATACTCCATAGCTGGGCTGCTTATTACTTCCGCAAGGCCCAGATGCCTGGTATACAGAGTGTCTTGGGGGCCTGCACAGTTGGGACCTGGCCTAGAAAGAGGGCAGGGGGCGCTGGCCTATGTGTTCCACCCAGACACACTCATTCACTCCTCTGCTCCATGGGTACTGACCAGGCACTGAGCTGGGGGTCTCACATGGTGCCTGCCCTCATGCTACACCCAGGCTTTCCAGAAAGACGATCAAAGAAAAATTCTGGTGAATCGTGCTCAGACCTCACGAACAGAGATGCTGTGAGTGGCCACAGCTCTACTGGGGATATCAGGAATGACATTTCAAGGTGGTCAGGCATGGGCTGAGAGGCGGGCTGACCAGCATGGATGTGCCAGAGATGGGGAACAGCACCTGCCAAGGCCCAGAGGGAAAGAGCACCTACGTGGCCTGGGTCAGGCCAGGAGTTCACTGGGCCTGGATCAGAAAGTTCAGGGAGGAGAGTTGCTGGAGGAAGGATGAGCTGGGTCACTGGGGGCAAGGTCCTCTGACCAGAGAGGGCCAGGGCTTTTTAAAAGGGAAAAGACACAGGCAGCTTTGCATTTTAGAAAACTCACGCAACCAGAAATGTGAAAAGCCTTGATGGGACATAAGAGTGGATATTTGGGAGTCTGCGCCTGCACCCCAGTGAGCACTGATGGCTGGGACCTGGGGCTACGGGGTTAGAGGTGAGAGAGCCATGTGATGAACAGACATGAGGGGGCAAGGGCAGGGTGCTGCCAAGGGTGACCCCAGGGTTCTGGTCTGCTCAGCTGAATGGAGCGGGCAGGCAGGAAGCCAGGGGGAGAGGATGCTGGGTCAGCCCTAGCCATGTATCACGGGGCTGTTAGGGATGTGAGTCTGGAGGGGAAGGAAAACGCTGGCCTGGAGCTCTGGAGTTGTCTGAACCCAGCCAGGCAGGGGTGTTGCCTGGGCAGAGGACAACAGTAAGGTTGAGCTGAGTGAGAGAAGAGGGCTAAAGGCAGAGCTGCCCCTGCCTCTCAGCCAAACCAAATCCTCACATCTCTGAGAACCACTTCCTATTTGCCCATGTACCCTATGTGTGAGAGACAGCACGCAGCGAAGATGGGAGGGAAGAAGAGAGCTTGCACCGAGCCTGAGGAGTGGAGAGCCTGGGATGGGGAGAAAAGGTACAGCGGTAGAAAGGACCACGTCCCAGAACTGTAGGGGTCCCCCAGACCAAGGCCGAGACTCAATGGCCCACTACGGGTCCTGGGAGCCAGAGGCTTAGAATGATCTTCCTCTATTGAGGGGTGGGGGTAGGGACCAGACCCCAGCCCACTCAGATGCAGTTGCCAGATGCTATGGGGGCAGCCCTTTCTCAGGGGGCTGTTAGCCCACGGACTGCTTGGTTCAACCTGGGGAACTGGATCTGGGTCTCTTGTTTCTCTCCACATGGAATCTCCAGAGGCCAGGCACAGAGGGACAGGGAGAAGTACCCGTCCGGAAACAAGAACCTTGAGTTGAGAAGTGTTTTCCACTCCCTGTCCTTTCGTGGTGTCAAAGAGAAGATTTTACCTCTTTGCATCTAACAGGCAGTAGGCTGGTTTGTCCCAAGCCAGGAGGCCAAGGTCCTCAGGGCCAAACCATCAGCCCTCAGATCTCTCCCTGAGTCACTGCATAGATGTCAGGCGAGGCCTACCACCCCAACTTGCCTCCCACCCCTCCCCCTCCTCCCAGATGCCAATGCAATCCCACCCTTTACCTGGTCTCTCCTGTTCAGCCAGGCACTGCTGGAAGAAGGTCCCAAGGACAGGGCTATAAGGAACCCATGGGTAGCTAAATGGCCAAGCTGACTGCCCTTGGCTCTCCTAATGATGGTGATGCAGCTAGCTGCTAGGGGTCCACCCTGTCCCACAAGCCTGTGCCCTGCCAGCCTCAGATGCCAGTGGATGGCCAATCTCTTTGGTACCCTTGACCAACCCCGTCCATCTCTCCATCATTTCCGTTCCTGATATTCCACCCCACTCCCCGCTCCTCAGCCTCTGTGTGTGTGTGTGTGTGTGTGTGTGTGTGTGTGTATGGGGTGCAGGGAGTGCCCCAAGCCTCTATTCTGGCCAATGAGATCTGCCCATCGAGGTGGAAATCATTGCTATAATTAACAAGCCTCCTTGGTGGCGCTGGTGGGGGTGGAGAGGCGAGGAGACAACTAGAGCCTGCTTAATGGGCCCACAAGCCCCCACCCCAACCCCAACAAAGGCCAGTGCTCCCCAAGCCATTCTTGGGGCCAGGACAGAGAACTAGCCCCTGTCCTGTAGAGGTGTCACAGGCCTGGGGTCCGGCACATTCCTTGGGGCAAGAGAAATGGAGGTGTACAGGGCCCAGTGTGGAGGGCCAACTCTCAGCCCAGAAGTGAGTCTAGCTAGGGAGGTGGGTGCCCCACAAATGCCCCTGGGGCCTCCCGAGTCACTTCCGTCCCTATCAATCACTGGTCTCTCACCCAAGACTCTCCCCTGGACAACTGGGTGGGAGGACCTTGAAGGGAGGAGCAGGAGATGGGAAGCCAGCTGGCCCCCTTCCTGTTTCCCCTGGAGCCACTCTGCCCTCATCTCAGGGCTCCAGGTGTGGCCTGTCTCCTCCTTTTTAAGGGTCCAGCAGCAGATTTCAAAAGCGGGAGCTCGCTGCTCCCACCCCAGCTGCCTCCTTCCAGAGGTGGAATTCAGCACAGGAGAGTCATCTTCAAAACCTTGTCGTCACCATGAGGCTGGCACCAAGGTGTTGTGGGCTCTGCCATCTACCACCCCAAGCAAGACTTTGGGCTGCATCATAAGAAAGGGGAGGGGGCAGTAAATACTGAATGCTTTGGACTGAGGTGAGCTAAAGTGAGGACTTTCCCAGGGGCTCGGCAGTAAAGAATCCACCTGTAATGCAGCAGCCACAAGAGATGTGGGTTCAGTCCCTGAGTCAGGAAGATCCCCTGGAGCAGGGCCTGGCAACCCACTCCAGTATTCTTACCTGGAGAATCCCATGGACAGAGGAGCCTGGCGAGCTACAGTCCATGGGGTCTCAAAGAGCTGGACACGACTGAAGCGACTTAGCACACACGCACACACACCAGCTAAAGTGATGTGTGCGACAGTGTTCCTCTGGTTCTGCTGGTGTGCTGCGGGTCTTCCTGCTTTGGGCCTCAGCTTCCTTGTCTGCAAAACAAGGATTGAGAATGAGGTTTGTGGGTTTCAAACTCTGCTGTCAGAGCTCAAGCATTCTACAGGAAAGAATCAGGGCCTTAGTAACTCCTGTTTTATCGGTTACACAACTGGGCTTTATCCCTAAGATTTCATTTGCAGAACTAGCTCACAGCTGAGAAATGTTTGATCACTTCTGGGCCAAGTGATGCTTGTGTCGATCTCAGCTTGAAGCTTCCAAGGACAGGCAACACCTCATCCACTGCGGGAGGATGTCTGGAGAGAGAGGATGGACCCCAGAAGGATGAACCAAAGGGATTTACTCTGCAAATCTTAGGTCGGGAACAACACTGGACACACAAATAAATACATACGGCCAGGACGCAGAGGGATGGGACTGGCCATGGGAAGTAGGCTCAGGAAGAGTCTGGGCAGACCCAGAGGAGAATACGTACCCAGGCTCACTCATATATGCTTATGTGCACACACACACACACACACACACCACACACATTTGACCTTTGCAGCCCCGCCTCCATGGCAAGGCGCCACTTGCAGGAATAGCCTTCTGTTTCCCTCTGAACCCCGCCCCACTCCCACTTACCTCCTTTTGGACTCCAAGCTGACCTCGCTGAGCTCTGTCTGGAGAAGAGGAAAATGTCTCTATCTGTTTTTCAAATATTTGGGGCTTGCTAAAGACCAACACATTTTTTTTTAAAGTCTGTATAATTTGAGGGCAATTTGATCCATATGTTTCTGATTCCTTTGCACTTAAATCATCAAAATATTGATTTTTAAGAGCCATTTGATGTCTAAGGAGCCTTTTTAATGAGCTTTTAAAGCTCTTTAAACCCAGAGACTGGAGCCGGTGCCAGGGCCCAGGCTGGCTGCTGGATGGCCAAGGCCCCTCCCCGGGGTCGGGATCACTTGGAGCTGAGACTCACTCCCCCACTGCAGGCCTCACCTCTGCCTGGCCTCACTGAGTCTACCAGAACTGGCCAGGTGTCCCAACCCCAGCTTCTTGCTATTCCTGACAGGGGGCTTCTTGTTATAGGTCACAGTCACCTTTTCTCAATGTACACTTAAGACACAAACTAACAGGAACAAATGGAATTTTTAATTTTTAAAGCCTGCATCATATTTTGCTATAGAACAATGCTACAATTTATGCTCAGTTCAGTTCAGTCAGTTCAGTCGCTCAGTCGTGTCCTACTTTGTGACCCCATGAATTGTAGCACTCCAGGCCTCCCTGTCCATCACCAACTCCCGAAGTTCACTCAGACTCACGTCCATCGAGTCGGTGATGCCGTCCAGCCATCTCATCCTCTGTCGTCCCCTTCTCCTCCTGCCCCCAATCCCTCCCAGCATTAGGGTCTTTTCCAATGAGTCAACTCTTCGCATGAGGTGGCCAAAGTACTGGAGTTTCAGCCTCAGTATCAGTCCTTCCAATGAACACCCAGGACTGAGCTCCTTTAGAATGGACTGGTTGGATCTCCTTGCAGTCCAAGGGACTCTCAAGAGTCTTCTCCAACACCACAGCTCAAAAGCATCAATTCTTCAGCACTCAGCTTTCTTCACAGTCCAACTCTCACATCCATACATGACCACTGGAAAAACCATAGCTTTGACTAGACAGACCTTTGTTGGCAAAGTAATATCTCTGCTTTTCAATATACTATCTAGGTTGGTCATAACTTTCCTTCCAAGGAGTGTCTTTTACTTTCATGGCTGCAGTCACCATCTGCAGTGATTTTGGAGCCCCCAAAAACATAAAGTCTGACACTGTTTCCACTGTTTCCCCATCTATTTCCCATGAAGTGATGGGACCTGATGCCATGATCTTCGTTTTCTGAATGTTGAGCTCTAAGCCAACTTTTTCACTCTCCTCTTTCACTTTCATCAAGAGGCTTTTGAGTTCCTCTTCACTTTCTGCCATAAGGGTGGTATCATCTGCATATCTAAGGTTATTGATATTTCTCCCGGCAATCTTGATTCCAGCTTGTGCTTCCTCCAGCCCAGCGTTTCTCACGATGTACTCTGCACATAAGTTAAATAAGCACTCCCTATTGGAGAACATGTAGGTCATTTCCGATTGTGCACCTTAGTGCACATTTCTGATTATTTCCTTTGGCTATGTTTCTAGAAATGAAAATACTGAGTCAAAGAGAGTACACGCCCTCAATGCTCTCTCCACATGTGGTGCCACGCCATTCTTCCAAAACATGACACCAATTTTTACACATCCACACATCTCCCCTCCTGTACTCTTGAGAGGAACATTCATTTCTATTCAAACAATGCTGTCGCATTTGAGCAAAGAGACGCTCTCTCACACAGCACAGACAGGAGGAGGCTCTAAAGCCAGAAGGCCTGCGTTAGAATTCCACTTCTGCTATTTACTAATTGGAAGAGTGACTTACTCTGTCTGCGCCTGTTTTCCCGTCTATAATTTAGGGATAATAATGGCACCATCACATGTTTACCATGGGGACTAAATGGCATCACGTACATACACATAAATGACTTACTGGCCGATACACAGTTGGTGGTCAATTAATGATGACTAATATTATTACTATCCTTTAGCTGGTCCTTCAACCCAGAATGCCCTTTTCTTTCTCACCTTTTTGATGCCCTTCCTCCCCCGACACCCTGAGCCTCACACCCAACTTTTTGATGCACCCACTATCCAGGGCCTTACTTATCTCTACACTTAGCTAAGCTCCATTTCATTTCAAATCAGTTCAATTCCATCCCCCAGATTCTGGCATTGGTGCAAGCCACTGTCCAGGGAGCTGGGCAGACACGTAAAACAGATCATCTCTAAGGTCCAGGCCAGGACGCGTTCTTTGAGAACTAGAGTGGCGCCCACCCCAGCACATGCCGCGTGTTTTGTGTCCATAAGGTCATTAAAGAAGAAACTACATAGAATTCTCCACCACAAATGACTTGTGTGTGCACGTGCATGCGTGTTCTTATGCATACATGTGTTTTCATGTGTGTGTTTCTGTGGGCATGTGTGTAGTGTGTGTGTGTGTGTGTGCTCAAAGTTTAAGTGCCTGAGGTGCAAAGATAATACAGTGAGCTTCCTCTGACTCGTCCACAGATCTTATACAAGGCAAGGTACAAACCTTGGACAATTATAGCTTATACAATTCAAGGAACACATGAAGGAAGGAACAAAAACCCTAAACTTCCGCTTAGGCTGAGGATCTGGGAAGAGGGTTTGACTAGAAGTCAGAAGTTCTGCACTTGAAATGCAACAGGCCCTGAGTGACACGGCAGGCCTTGCCCCCTCTGTTCCTCAGTGTCCATCCCCCAGAGTGCAGGGATTGGACTAGACGACCTCTGAGGTTCTTCCCAGATCCGAGGACACGTTCAAGCCCCTCTTCCCCAACAGGGCCCTGTTCCCAGTAGCCCACCCGCCTCAGTCCCTCCAGACGCAGACCTCATCAGACCCATGAAGGCCCCAGTCCCATATGGGGTGGGCCTCGCTTGGGGAGGGGATTTTGCTCCCCTGCCTCATGGGGCTCAAGGCTATTTTGTCTAAATTCTCCAGGAACAGAGGAAAAGCACAGAGGCTTTTGCTAAAGCCCGGTGGGCAGGTCTCTTTGAGGACAGGGATTAAGTTTGTCTCTGTTGATCTCCCCTCCTGCCGACTCCGCTGTCTGTGAACCGGCTTCGGATTCTCTGGGCTTTATCCTCCATCATATGGTTCCACTCCCCTCACATTACCCTGGTGGTGCCATTTTCAGCCATCCCTTCAGAGCGCCTCTGCAAAAAAGAATAGATCCCCAAAAACAAAGCAAATTTTGGTCCAGGCTGGTTCTAAATGAAGTCCCTCTTTCTTCAGCAGTTGCAGTTTGGAAAAGAAACAAGACCCTCCTGACTCCCCGGCCTGGGGCAACTCTGTCAGACCTCACACCAGACCTAAGACTATCTCCACTGGTGATGGGGGGTCAGTCTCAAGGGGCCCCAGCTTGCCTTCACCCCAGCCCAGGACATTTCAGGCTCTGATGGAGCTGCTGGTGATGGGCTGGTGGGCTGACCCTTACTGGATTATCTGAATTTGGAAGGGTCACTCAGAGGTTAGCAAGTCTGGGAGGGCTGATCCTAACTTCACAATGAAGAGGTGGGCACAAGGGTCTCTGTCTCTGAGTGACCCCTTCTGTCTCAGAATTGCCTGTCTGCTCAGGGAAAGGGGCCTGATGCCTCTTAAGGGTCTTACTTCCCGCAACTCTCAACCCTAGATATCAGTGTGGGGCTATAACGTGCTATTTCTAACACAGCAACAGGGATATGAGCTTTATGTAAATAGTAGCGGATGTTTTTGAATAATTTATGTGATCTTTTTAATCCAAGTTTTAAAAATCCTAATGTTCCCAAAACAGAGGAAACACTGATGCTGGAATATTCAAACTGAACAATCTTTTGCTTTTACAGATAAAGACTTAGAGTTCTTAACCAATTGCGGGAATCTCAGGAAACTCATTTAAAAGCATGACTGAGCTGCGCGGCTTTCAGGATCTCAGTTCCCTGACCAGGGATTAAACCTGGCCCGCAGGAGTGAGAGCATGGAGTCCTAACCACTGGAAAGCCAGGGAGTTCCCAGAAAGCCTGTTTTTAATGATCTTGATTCTGACTCATTTTATTTAAAATACACGATTTGTATGCCCCTCTTTTGTACATAGTCACACCCACAAACAGCAAACACACTTGCTCTGTGATTCTGGGACAGGTTTTGCAGTATCTCTGGGCCTCAGTTTTCCTTGGCCTCAGTTTACTAATTTATAAAATAAATACAATTTACACAATAAAAAAACTAGATAACTATGTCCCAGTTCCCTTCCAACTCTTGAATTCTATGATATCAAGAGAATTCTGAGCATATGAACTTATGCAGCAGCTGTATAGTAAGAAGACTATTTCACCCTGGATAATCCTCAGAGCATTCCCCTAGCCATGGGCCATGGCTAGGGCAGAGCTGGCTGAACTAAGGAGAAGGCAATGGACCAATGAAGGAGGCAAAATACTGCTCATGCTTTCAGGAAACACCTCTGTGAGCTAACCAAGGGTAACACCACCTCTGCCTTGCTCACTGCTATGCTCCTCTCACCTAGCACAGGGTTCTGTACATAACAGCTGTCCCGAATGGTTGTGAAATAAACAAAGGAATTAATTAACAAATTCATTAAGGCATGCATGCTGGGTCTCTTCCTGGATTTGTATAACTCTTTGCCTCAAAAAATTCAAAAGTTTTTTGTCAGAACATCTAAAACATGAATTTTTTTCAGAGGGTTCTAGAGCAGATATTAAATGTGTAAGGTAATAAAACAAATCCTACCTAATTCCTATGAAAAGCCTTCTACCCCAAAGATAACCTGAGATGACACAAGCAAACTGAGTATTATTGGCCCATTGCACTGAGGCAGAATGTGTAGACAGACTCCTGAAGCAATGTCTTCTTAGAAGTGAGGCCATGGTTTTCACTGTGGGTATCAGAAGTGGAACCACTATTTGGACTGATTATTTTCTTAAGGCAAAGGTCGTCTCAAGTAAGGCGAGGTGATGAGTGAAGAACAAAGTGCTACGGAAATCCAGACAGGCCATGGTGATAACTGCATAATTGATGGGAGAAGGGTACTGGTTCTTATCCTGCAGACCCTTCGCTTTATGGCCATTCTCTGTCCAAACCAAAAGGTCAGCCACAAAAGCAGCCTCTACATCACTGTCAGGATGCCAGGTGACGTTATCATCACAGAAATAACAGTTGGGAGTTGGATGAATCTGGCCTCCCTGTTCCATTTGCCAGGTGATGAGCTGTTGAAACATATGATGTGATTTTATTTGTACACCTACAGTCAAGACTCCAGAGAGTCTACACTTGGCAACCACCATGGACATGAAGACGAAAAGGGTGTTTAGGCTTTGTGGAATCCTATGTTACTGAAACCAGGTTAAAAATCATGTCCTAGAATCCATTTGAGTTTATCAGAAATGTGGCCATCTCCTTCAGTTTCAAATAGGTTGGTATGTCTAGTCAAGTAATATTTATCCAGGTGTAACACAAAATATTGACAATGGCATTGATAACTCCCTGGTTAGCTAACAGAAAATATAAGATTATTTGTCCATTTCCATTGGGCCAAAGAATTTCAAACTTTGGTGCTGAAGAAGACTCTGAGAGTCCCTTGGACAGCAAGGAGATCAAACCATTCAGTCCTAAAGGAAACCCAGAATATTCATTGGAAGGACTGATGCTGAAGCTGAAGCTCCAATACTTTGGACACCTGATGCAAACAGGCAACTCATTGGAAAAGACCCTGATGCTGGGAAAGATTGAAGGCGGGAGGAGAAGGGGATGACAGAGGATGAGATGGTTGGATGGCATCACTGACTAAATAGACATGAGTTTGAGCAAACTCTGGGAGACAGTGAAGGACAGGGAAGCCTGGTGTGCTGCAGTCGAGGGGTGACAAAGAGTTGAACATGACTGAGTGACTGAACAATCACAAAGGTGAATAATATATTTCTGTCTTCCACTGATATATCCCTCATTATAGGAATCACCATCTGGATGGTGCACGTAAAAAGTGAATTGATATTTCCTCCAGGTAATTTTCTAGAATCACCTGGTATGTCTTGCCATTTTGTAAGTTATGTGACTTCATTTTGTTAGTTCCTTGAGGCATGCTTCAGTGAGACAAATTCCACAGAGGGTGTTGGGATCTTAAATACCTAAACATTTCTAAAAAGTTAAGGCTGGATTTGTACACACACACACACACACACACACACACACACACAAGTCATCCTCTAGTGGGGCACAGACTCTATTGAGGACGTAGATGCTTAATGATAAAGTTGGATAATCTCTTGATATCTCTTATGGATAGCACCAAAATAAGAATAACAGCAACAATAAACATGATAGTGACCACAGACGTTTTCTCAATATAACTTAGGCAAAGGAGAAGCAGTCATACTATCAGCAAACTGTTGTCACAAAAGAGTGAAGTAAAAGGAAATAGGCAAAAATGAAAAAGGAAGAGTGTTAGACAAAGGAGAGTGTGTTAATTTGTGACCCTAGGCATCTGAGAAACATTATTCTGAAGACGTGGAAGCACGTGCATCTCATGCTTTCATCTGGTTAATACGAAGGTGTGAGGGTAGTCTTCCCAGATTCTCATAAATTCTTAATAGAGTCTCCTTTGGAAGATATGCTTTGGGGGGAGTCTTAAGCATCCTCACTGGGAAATTACTGTTTGAGATGGCCCTCCAGTTGCCAAGGATGATCTATGTTTCTTTAATTGGGAAGCATCCATCCAAAAATCAAATCCCTGGAATTCTATTGTTCTCCTAGGTTATTAGCAGTGACTGCTAACATCTTTTTCCATCAGTGTCCAAGGGCTACATTTCTATGATGTTTCTTCCAAAAACCAAGTTTTTGTTTGTGAGGGCATGGAGTAGGAAGATGTTAATAGTAAAACTGGCCTATGATATGGAGCCCTTGCAATATTTGGCTACTGAAGCTCCTAACAGGGTAGAGTCTAAGATTTCAGGTAATAATCGGAGGTAATATTCCTAGATGCTTGGGGAGGCCTGTTACCAGCTCATGAGGAGAGAGCTGATGTACTTTCAAAGGAGCTGATCTTGGGATCAGTGGTTAGGACTCTGCCCAGTGGTTAGTTTTGCTGGCCAGGGCCTGAGTTCAATCCTACAAGCTGTCCAATGCGGCCAAAAAAAAAAAAAAATCCTAATTCAAAGGAGTTGAAAGGCCAAGGGCAGGACTTTGAACCAGGGAAATTCAGCTGTTTCTGAAAGCTGGGCTAAGTTTAATTTGAAAATTCCATTCATCCTTTCTACTTTGCCTGAAGTTTGTGGGTGATGAGAAATTTGGGGTAAGAGTAATGTCTTCCTGTAGAACTCTCTGATGATCATCTCAGGAATACGGGGTAGGGGGGGAGGTCCTCATCATTAGAGCAACAGATGGGGACCCCTCTAGTAGGAAACAGAAAATTGAATGGTTCATTCTGATGCTCTTCAACAAGGAAAGGTTTCAACAAATCTGAAAACAAACATGCTCCCAAAGCCAAAAACAAACAAAAACAGCAGAACATATTCATATCCCATTAAAGGGGATAATTGTATTACATTCATTGGGAAGTTTTCAAACGGGCCTTGAGGTCTTGATTCCCAGGCATGCCCCACCTTTACTGTTTTGCCAAGATTATGTTGTTGGCAGCTGAGGTATGCGCTAGAGCAGGGTTCAATAAACTATAGCCCACAGGCCAATTCTAGCCCATAGATTTTTATTTTGTAAATAAGTTTTTGCTGGAACACAATCATGCCTATTTGTTTATGTACCGTCTATCACTGCTTTTGCATCCCAAAGGCAGAGCTGAAGAGTTGCCACAGACTCTGTGTCCCAAAGAGCCCAAAACATTGACTGTTTGGCCCCGTACAGAAAAAGTTTATTGATTCCTGGTCTAAGGCACCATTATGATGGGCCGTTTGGGTCATATTGTAAGTTCCCCAACCTGGCCACTTTAATTCCAGGCTGTTCTTGGAGAGGTTGTGCCATTTTGTAAAATATGCACAAGAACCTGGGTTACAATGAGAATCCTACAAAGAGTGGGCCTTCAGCCTGGTGAAGTACACGTGGACTGAAATGAATAACAGTTGGCCAAAAGAGTCACTTCTACACCCCTTATCTTGGGCTCCCAACCAGAGGGTAGCTATCTTCAGCTGCATTCTTCTGCAAAAGGGGTTTTGGAGATTTTGCCTCCCAAATCTACCTTCTGGGACACAAAGTCAGGATGGAGGAAAATAGAGCCTGTAGCATTTTCAGATGGGCAGTCAAACTATACAGTTCATCCTCTTAAAGGTCACCAACCAAGCAAAACCTTACATTTGTTCACTCTTGGGACTAGTTTTGGCTATGGACTCATTGGTACTCATCTGCTGACAATTCTATGGCCATTCTCTCCCCTTACAGACAAATAAAGTTTATGACAAAGCAGTACAAGACAAGGGTGAGATTAGAGGGCTTTCTAAATTGTTAGACGTTATCAATGGAAAACCACTGCTCAGTTAGAGAAAGTGGTTGTGATAAAGTAAAACTGACTTTCATTGATCTAGAGCAGCAAGGGAGAATACTACACTGACAGTTCTTAAATAACATTTTGTTAGGAGAAATGAATGCATTTTATTTTACTCCTCCTTACGGGGCTCAGAAGTTCTTAGAGCAGGATATCAGACTAGGACATGTTTAGACTGGCTAGTTTCCTAAGGCAAGGATCTGTATATAAAAGGCAAAGTTCTAATTTAAAAAAGGAAGTCTTGTACTAGTCACCAGGTTTTCTGATGGTGTTACTGAACAATCGATGGGCACTTCTGGTTCTCACTCCCAGGCATTCTGTGGTGATGATGGCCATCACTTATTGAACCAGACAATGTAGATGATTTATCCTTGTGTACCCTGTACCAGGGGCTTCCCTGGTGGCTTAGATAGTAAGGAATCTGCCTGTAGTGTGGGAGACCTGGGTTCGATCCCTGGGTTGGGAAGATCCCCTGGAGGACAGCATGGCAACCCACTCCAGTATTCTTGCCTGGAGAATCCCCCCCGACTGAGGAGCCTGGAGAGCTACACTCCATGGGTTTGCAAAGAGTCAGACACAACTGAGCATGCACAGATTCTAAATGCATATTATGCTTAAAACTAAGAGCTTAAAAAAGATGAAGGTAACTTCCCTGTGTTCCAGTGATTAAGACTCCACACCTCCACTGTAGAGGGCATGGGTTCGATCCCTGATCAGGGAACTAAGATTCCATATGCCACGCAGCACGGCCAAACAAACAACAACAACAAAAAACAAACAAACCAAAAAAATGATGAAGGTGTATAGCATCTTCTTTCTATCCCACTCCATCCATCGCCGCCCAATAAAGTCCATTTTCAAGGGGAAGGAGTTTCGAATCCAGAGGGCCTGTGTCTGAAATGCCATACTACTGGTCCCTAAGACAGAGGCTCCCAAGTTCTGAGTACCCCACACAGCCTTGCACATACTGCAATGCACACTTTGGTCTTGCATCATGAAAGTAACAGACTGGAAATAAAGAGGTTTTAGAACCAGACAGAACCCAGCGCTGCTACTTACTGACTGTGGGGCACTGGGCAAGTCCCTTCATCTCTCCAAGCCCCTATTCCCTTATCTTCAATCAGAAAAGTAGCACATGCTGTTTGCTGTCTACCCCTAAAATCATTCCTTCCTGCCTCTTTTCTTCCCATTACCACTGAGTGGCTTCCTAGCCTCTCAGGTTGCTATATTGTGTGTGGCCCTTCAGAATGGGGGGACACTTGTGTTAGAGGCTGGCACACTGTTGTCCTGACTCTGGACAACTGGAAGGAGAAAGAGGCCCTGGGTGGTCTCTCCTGACGGACTTGAGAGGTTCAATTCTCTCCATTAGGATTGAGAGATGAGAGCTCTTTTTCCAGGCTGCAGGGCAGGTGCCAAAGGAGGTCAGGCCTATTGGATCCAACTGCTGATTGTTCATTAGTGCCTTCCCATATTATTTTCAATAAATATTCATTCAATGCCTATGAATGGCAGGGACACCACTGTGCGCTGGGGACACAGTGGTAAACAAGACAGATAGGATCCTCGCCTATCAAATGGCCACAGCAATTCAAATGAACACATACTTACCAGCTTCCTGACTTTCTAAATTATTGTGAGCTTAACTGTGAGCATATTTCCACCTCTGCATTTTGAAATCCATCCATAACCCAAGGACTCTCCCAGAGCCCCTGGCTTGAAGTTGCTCAAGATGAATTGCTTTGCAGGAGAGTGAATATTTATTGAGCATCTTCCACCTGTAAGACTTGGGTCTATAAACATGAGGCCTGTTTTCATACCTCAGGGAGCTAAATTCTGGGGTGGTTGGTACAGGACAAATATTTGATCTGAGTAACACAAGTTATCATGCCTGAGGGAACCATAAGGAAGGTCCAGAGCAGCTGAGTCAGTTTTGGGGATGAGGTGACCCTAAAGGTGATAGGATTCCATCAGGCAGAAAAGGACAGGAGATGGCCCACGAGAATAACTTAAGGGGCAATGTCCAAATGGGGTGAAAGGCAAGCTGAGGATGGGGATAGGAAATGAATTGGCCCAAAGACATGGTTTGCAGCCTGATAGAAGACCTTAAATACTAAGCCAAAGAATTTGGACTGCATCCTATGGGCAAAGGGACATTTCAGGTCAGGAAGTTAAAGTGACAGAGCTGGTGCTGTGAAACGATTACTTTGACATCTGTGAGGGAGATGATTAAGAGGGTGGAGACCCTGGAAGCAGCAAATTGAGGCCTGAGCAGCTTTGGACCTTTCAGAGAGGGGCTCACACCCTCTGGGTTTTATTTCTGGCTCAGTTGCTCTGCTGCTAAGTAGCTTCAATCGTGTCCAACTCTGTGTGACCCCATAGACAGCAGCCCACCAGGCCCCCCCGTCCCTGGGATTCTCCAGGCAAGAACACTGGAGTGGGTTGCCATTTCCTTCTCCAATGCATGAAAGTGAAAAGTGAAAGTGAAGTCACTCAGCCCTGTCTGACTCTTAGCGACCCCATGGACCGCAGCCTACCAGGCTCCTCCATCCATGGGATTTTCCAGGCAAGAGTACTGGCACCCCACTCCATTGCCTTCTCCGAGTTGCTTTGCTAAGATTGTGCAAATCCTGCTGTGGAAGACTACTGGTTGCCTCCCAATATCCACTTTCCTCTCTCACTTTTCTAACAAAATCTTGAGTTTGTCTGGAGCAGCAAAACTTCTTGTTAAAAATGTTCAGCTCCTCCAAATCTTGCTCCATACTCCTGGCCAATGAGGCATAGAAAGAATTTACAGTGAGGCTTCTGGAAAGGTTTTGTTTTCTCGGTAAAAAGACATTGATCCGGCCAGTACAAATTTTCTCTTTACCCACTTCTTCCAGCCTGGAATTCAATTATGATGTCTGGAAGTGGTGCAGCCATTTATGACCATAAGGATAAAAGCTCTAAATGAAGGATGGCAGAGAAGGAAGATAGCAGGAGTCTTGACTCTTAATGACTCTCTTGAATAGCTGTATCACTCTGAATTGCCTATCTCCAGATTTCCTATTACATAAGAAAAATAACTGTTTAATTTGTTGGAGGTTTATTTTAAGCAGCCAAACTTATTTCCTAACTGGTGTACATGGCTAACCCCTAATGCCTCACTTTCTTCTTTTTAGTCTCAGCCTGGTGTAGAAATGGATTACCCATCTGCCATGTGCTTTTCAGGAGCTGCCCTCAACAACTGAAGAGGCCCTTGGTCTATGTTGCCCCCTTGATCCCAACTCTCTCAGCCATGCAGGGCCTCCCTAGCTTGCCCAGATCCTTCAGAGACCAGAAGGCAAGGCCAGCTGGGACAACCCCAGGAGACCAGATCTCCAGCTGGGAATCCAAAGCAAGAGTCCTAGACCAACAGTCAGAAGTCCTTGGATGCTGGACCACCTCTACTACTAATCAGGACATGACCGTGACCCCGTCAGGGCCAATTCTCTTGGGCCTCAGTCACTTTGTCTTTGGAATGTGGGGACTGAGCTAGGTCAAAGTTTTCAAAGTACACATCAATTAATTTGCATTTAACTGTAAATAATAGAGAGCTTCCCAGGGAAGGCTAGTGGTAAAGTACCTGCCTGCCAATGCAGGATACACGTTTCGATCCCTGGGTCAGGAAGATCCCCTGGTGGAGGTCATGGCAAGCCACTTCAGTATTCTTGCCAGGAGAATCCCATGGACAGAGGAGCCTGATGGGCTACAGTCCATAGCGTCACAAAGAGTCAGACACAACAGAAGCAACTTAGCACATACACAAAAAAATTATAAAAGAAAGCAAACAAACAACAAAAACCAAAAACCAAAAGGCAGTGCATTCCATCAGGCTTAAACAATAAAGTTATCATCTGATAAAGTCCAAAGACAGGACCACTTAGGTTTGGTATGGTCAGCTGCCCACCAATGTCATCAGGCCCCCTGCAGTTCTCTGTGGATTAGCTCTGTCCTTGAACTGGCTTCCTTCAGGGGCACCGGATGGCTTCCACAGTACCAGACCTCATGACCAGGCACTCCCCTAGCCAAGAATGAAGAGGAATGTATTTCTTGTGTTTGATTTTTAGGAGCAAGAAGCTTTTCCCACAGGGCCCTATTAGACCTCATTGGTCAAAAGTGTCTCTTTCCAACCAGTCACTGAAAAGGAAAGGGGCACGGCCATCTGATCTGAATGTATTCTGGAGAGCCAACCATGACCAGGACAGAAAGGAAGCCCTCTTTTCTAAAAAAAAAAAAAAAAAAAGACATGTGACATGGAGCAGATAAAAGCTGAGTCCCTTGAACTGAAGTTAGCAGTGGGGAGAAGGCCGGCTTCCCCGCTAGTGTCCTCAGACTCCCAGTCCCAGAGCTGGATCTCCTAACACCAGTTTGAAAGCCACTGGGCTTGATCTCTAAGGCAGCTTTCCATTCCAACCCCCTATGCATCTTTGCTTCTAAAATTAATAGCTCTGGCAGAATGAGGTCAATATGAGAGGGAAAACTACCCATATCCCCTGAGGTCACCCTGAGGACAGACTGTCAAAGAGCCTGGGGGGCTTCTAGCCTGGTTACAGCTAGGAAAACTGTACATTTTTCTGTACACTCACCATAGCGACCCACGTTCATATAATCTGTTCCTCTTTGAGGGCACACACAGTCTCACCCAGTCTGAGAAGCTGTCCAGTAAGTAGTGTAAGGCCCAGATGGCTCCACACTAGAGTCACAGGTGGGGAAACCGAGGCACCAGACAAGGAGGTCTTGGCTCCCAAAGCCAGGGTCTGAAAGAGCCTGGCTGGAACCATACACTGCCGATTTTGCCTAAGGATGAGTGATGTTCCTGGGAAACTGGGAATACAAGGAAAAAGACACAGGTCTGATGGCTCCTGATCACAGGCTCGCTGGCAGGGTGCCTTAGGTCCCTCTGCCTCTCTGAGCCCCACTCCCCTCATCTGTAGAATGCACCACTTCAGGGTCACTGGGAGGACTTGCGGGAGCCCTGTGAAGGGTTGTTTAAAAGAGCTGCGGGGTCTTCCGGCCTGAGGCTGCAGACAGCTAGGAGAGGACCCGCTCTGTTTCCCTCCTCCAGACTGTACGTGAAGGAAGACTGGTCCCGAACCCCAGACTGCCGCCCCACGCGCCTGGCCACCGCCTCCTCCCGGGCGGCCCTGGCAGAGTCTCTGGTCCAGCCCCTCCCCCACTCCCTAGGGGCAGGCGGCTGCTAATGGCCCTCCCCACAAGCTGCTTCATTAAGGATTTGTTCTGTGAGCTGCAATCAAAATAAACAGACCAGCCTGAAAGCCAGGGAACTAAAAACCAATTAAGAGGGAATGGAGATGGAAGGGGCGGGGGGTTGGGGGGGTGGGTGGGCAGGAGGGGAAAAGAGGCTGGGGCTTTCCAAAGACTCAGTTCCCATGGCAGCCAGCTTCCAAAATAGTCTGGGAATGAAAAATAATGAAAACCACAGTGGAGAGAAAAGTGATCCTGGCAGGAGAGTCCTGACCTCGGGTTGGCTAAATCCCCTTTCTCCTGGCTCCCAGAGGGCAGCTCGGTGGGTCAGGGCACCGGTGACCCTTCCTCCCCCCACCCACCCGCAAGGCTGTGAGTGGTGCAAATCCTCTGCGGGGCCTGCCGCCAAGGCCCCAGCGTGAAGGAGCCGCATTCCCTGCTTTGCGCGCCGGGAAACCATGATGGGGAAATGGGGCAGGGTAGGAACAAGACTGAAAAGGGAAGTTCGGGGCACCGTGAGGTCCGCCAGCCTGGTTTCAGAGGGCTTCCTGGAGGAAGTGACATTCAGACTGAGATCTGAAGTAAGAGCGGGCCATGAAATGAAGAGGCGGAAGAGCACCTCCGGAAGAGAGGAGGGGAATCCCAAAGGCTTGGGCGTGGAGGAGTGGAAGAAAGGCCAGAAGTCTGGTGGGGCTGACAAATATTGAGTTAGGTGTGCTGTGTGTCAAGCTGAATGCTGTTTTATGCCCTGAATCCTGAGAGGCAAGAACCCGGCAGGCTAGGACTCCCAGGTGTTATGGAAAGGCAGTGCAGCCAGGACCCCACCCACACCTGCGGATGTTACACATACCTGCTTGCCCTCTGCCTGAGCCCGGCCTCCCAGGGAGCCCCCACCAGCCCCTGCCATGACCTGCCCCTTCCCCCACCCACCCAGGTGACAGGGGAGCCCAGCCTGGCGTTTCTAGCATCATCTCCTAATGATATCTCCAAGCAGGCCCCACAGCCCACCAGGACGCATCACCGGAGGCATCACCGGAGGCATCACCGTTTAACCATCTCCAGACCCCTTTGTGGTCTGGTTTCTGTTTCACTGGTGAGGCAACAGGAAAGCTGAGATCCTATTAAGCTAACTTACAGACGCCAAAAAGGAATAACGGCCAAAATTAAATTAACCCTTTCACTCTCCCTCGTCTGCCCTCGCTTCCTGAGCTGCAGACCTAAGAGCGCTGAACGTTTTACCATCAAGGGATGCAATGCCTCAGCCCCAGGGGGCGGGCTCCCAGATCCAGAGGGGACGCGTGGCCGCCCCAGCAGCTCTGACGGGTTGGGAGCCTGTTCTGCAGGGGCCTAAGCAGCATGGTGATGACTGGCAGTGCCCTGCCCACCAGCACTTACTGGAAGGCCTCCTAGTCTGGAGGCAGGACAGGAAGAGGTGAGGTGAAGGCTGAGGGGTCCAGTGGCAGCTTGTAGGCTCTGACTTAGTCTCTTTCCAAGTAGCCAGCGCCAAGTGGGAGCCCACTGGAAACGGGATGCATCTGAGAAGGCGAAGCACAGCCACCCGCTCCCAACTCAGTCTTCTGAAGTCTCTAAGCAGAACAAGGAGAACATGGGCCAAGGAACTGAATGTCCGGAAAGCTAGCCTTGAGCAGGGTCCCTGTCCTGTCCTCATGATGAATGGAGCAAAGATTTTGTAATCAGAGCCCCCCAGGTATCAACCCTATTTCCATCATCTGGTAGCTGTGTGATCACGGGCAAATTCCTCCTCTCTGAGCCTCAGTCTCCTCAATAGTAAATGGGTACAATAATACTGACCCCATAGGAGGGCCTCTAGAAGGTGCCAGAGTGCCCAGTGCAAGCTGGGCATGGAGCAAGAATTCACTAGTATTCTTTCCCCCATCCCAGGCTTCAGTAGCATCAATTGTATTAATAAAATGGGGTACCAGCTCTCCCAGGTTAAGGGTGCAAAGCACTTGGAAAACTGCAAAGGTCTATGGATTCGTGCAAAGGACCTCTGTTTGAAGAAGATGCTGAGTTACTCCTTTCCAGCCTCCACTACCCTCAGCATTTCCCTCATCTGACATCTGCCGTAAGGCCTTCCCTACCCTGCACGGACTCTTCCTGGGTGGGCTTGAGGAGTCTCTGTTAAATGAAAAGAGTTAAATGGACATTTATGGAGCAAATCTGAGAAACAGCAAGTATAAAAAACTGGAATTATGATGCACCCCCACTCCCTGGGTCCCTCACTTACTGTTCTTTTTAAATTGGGTTATAGTTGCTTTCCAATGTTGTGTTCATTCCTGCAATACAACAGAGTGATTCAGTTATACGTATACACGTATCCCCTCCCTCTTGGACTGCCTCTCACCCCCCATCCTATCCATCTAGGTCACCACGGAGCACTGAGCTTAGCTCCCTGTGCTATATACAGTAGGTGCCCACCAGCTATCTGTTTATAATTGAAGGAAATGAGGCCCAGGTACAGAAGGTGACCTTCTTGAAGGCATAGATGGTAAGTGCCTGGGTTTGGAACCCCAGGGCTGTCCCACTCCGAGGCCAGTGTTCCTGCCCAACCCACAGCCCTAGTTCACCAGCCTAAGGGGCTGAACAGGGTCAGCATGCGGAGCCTCCTGAGACCTGGGGTAGGTCCCTCCTCCTGTGGGTGCTGAGAGTGGTCACCCCTCCACAATGGGAGACAAAATGAGCCCACATGGGATGGGAAGAGCAGCCTGCCCAGGAGGTGGTGACCCTCAGACCTGGGCTGGAATCTGTGCTCAGCTGTGCAAACTTGCACAGCCCTCCACTTCCCTGGCCATCTCAGCAGCACATCTGTAAATCCAGGAAGAATGCTCGCCCCATCTCACGGGCTGTCAGGAGATTAGAAGGAGATGATTGACAGGTGTTGAAAACCAGCAAACCCTGTTGTCATTCGTAATTAGCACACTCATATTTGTTTGTGTTTCTAAGCAGCAGATTCACTAAGTAGGTTAAACAGTGTCTCACTCCCCAGTCCTTGGGCCTCCCCATCCTGTTCACACTATCCTGCTTTGTGCACCAACAGGGAGAAGGTGAACCCATGTCAGCGTCAGAATATCTTCGGTGAAGTTACTGAGCGCCGGAAGTTCATCTCACATGCTGTCTGAGCTAGCCCTGAGACAGACATGAGAAGCAAGGGTGGCAGGTATTTCCTCCTTTTGACTCTCATAAGTGAATCAGCAGACATATTAGGTCAACAGCCACCTGACACATCTGTGTGGGGCACTTACACGTGGGTCAGGCATGGCACTCACCTTTACAGACAGAATCCTAGGAGCATCGCATCACAGCTCTTGAGATGGAGCAGTGACTGACTTATTTCCTCCCTTCCTTCCTCCTTTCCTTCCTTCTTGCCCTCGGATTTCTGCCTTTGATCCCCAAAGCCATATTTCCAGGCAGTCCCAGGGCCATATCAGAGGAGGGAGCACCGCTGGCCTCAGGGTCCCTGTCGTGGGCAGGCAGTAAGGGCCCAGCCAACTGAGGGGACCCAGGGGCCATGGCCCAGTCAGAGCAGCAAAGAGAACAGAGCAAGGGCAGAGATCTGGGGCTCAGAGAAGGCATTTGCCTGGAGATTTGGGGCTTTGGCTGGAGCAGGGGAGCCCTTCTGCCTGGATGTCCAAGAGGGAATGTTTCCCAACCAGCCCCCCAGGTTGACACCTCGAAAGCTAATGTCCCAGGCTCCCACAGCAAGAGCCAGGGCATCACAGGTGCGCAGTCAAGGAACATCAAATCAAACTAACCAGGCCGTCAGATGAAATGCCCCTTCCTCCCACACCTAAGGAAAGCAGGGAAGCCCTCAGACAGGTGGGCCAGGTCTTGAGGAAGAAGCAGGGAGTCAGAGAGAGAGCCCAGAGCAGCTGAGAGGGGATCTCTGGCCCTGGGAAGCTAGATTCAGGGACTGAGGAGAAGCCCCTCATCCTGGGCTCTAGGTGGCTGCACTCCTGTGTCCCTGGGGGCCACACAGAGACACGCCCAGCCACTGGGCTCAAGGAGACCCTGTGCTTTTCATGGATCATCCATTCAACCCTCACAGCCAAGCCCATGAGGTAGGAATCATCATACCCAGTTAAAATTAAAGAACCTGCGGCTCAGAGAGGTTGAATAACTCACTCTGAGTCACAGCATCCTAGTCAGGGTCATCTGGCCACAAAGAACCTACGGACTTACTGTTTGACAAGATGCAATGATTAATCAGTGATTGCTCCAGGCCTCCCACCAGCGCTCTCCTGCTAAGGGGACCCCGGCTGGCCCACTTCTTCGACTCTCCTTCCCACCCTTGAAGACATCGTTGCCAAGAAAGGTGGTTCTCTGGGCCTTAGACAAGCAGAATTAGAAGTAAAAGGAGAAGGGAGAGAAATATCCGAGAGGCACTGCTAGCTCCGAGGTGGAGGTCTGGGGAGAGGAGCAAGCTGTGCCCTGGGGAGGCACAGAGGCAGAGAGAGAAACGGACAAGTGGGCTTAGGAGTATCGACTTTTCGTGCCGGAGAAATCTAAGGACGGAACTGAAGTTCTAATGACATCATGTTTGGCTTCTCTATTCTCTTGAACCAGCACCACTGAGCCTGGATCCCATGAATCACAGATGTGGGAGCGATTCAGTTGTAAAGAGACAGGAGGAAAGAAAACAGAACTGAGATTGACGCAAGGTGGAGCCCAGCTTCCCCTCCCAGCATCTCTGTTTTCCTCTGTGTGGTTGTCTCTTCTGTGAACGCACTCATTTACTATTGCTCACTTTTAGTTTCTGCTCCGATTTGACTCTGGTGAGCACACAGCCCACCGTGGCCGCCTGCCGCCATCTCCTCACCCCTTCTCTAGAATGATGCCAGTTCTGTTTGAGTTCCCATTGTGAACAGTCTCATAATACTCATGTTTCCTGGTTCAAAAGCCATTTTCCCACAATTAGGTCTCTTTTTGGAGGTTTCGTTTATCTTTAAAAAGCTTAACCTTAAGCCATTCCTGCTCAAGTCTAGGGCCTGTGAATCGCTAGAACTATATGTTGACCCTTCAAGAATTCACAAATAAAAATGATTTATTGAAGAGTCTCAACTTAGTAGGAAATAAGCACAAAATCAGTTCTATGTGTTTTATCTTCCCCTGTCTATACTATGACAAGTTCCTTTGCTCATCGGTTAAAGGTTCCCTTAACTATAACTTAGTCCAACCCATACCTTTCAATCTCCTTGAGTTCCCAGGACAATCTGGTCTGTTCATCAAGACCCACTTCTGTCACTGGTTTCTTTCTTGTCCTCCCTTTCCCAGGAGAGGCCAGAGCTGTAGCCACAGTTACTTGTGATGGAAAAGGGAGGTGAACTGGTCTCCAAACACTTTCCCCCACCTCCTCCTAGGTTCAGGTCATCGAGTGTTTGGGACAAAAGGGAAGGATAGGGGACATAACTTCTAAGTCAGGCTGAAATCCTCTCGAGGTTGGTTGTCTCTGCTAATTATTTAGTGAAGCCGAATGACCTCTGTGCCCCTGATGCGGCAGGCATCCTCGCACTGGCCCTCTCATGGGATGCACAGCTGGGCTCTTCAGAAGGCCCTGCAAGGAGCAAAGGGCCATTTGTTGCTGGTACTTCTTACTCAACAGGCAAGCTGCTGGCCGGGTGTGGAGGGTGGGAAGGAGGGGTTGGGGAAGGGGGAGGAGGTAGAAGGAAGGGAGAAAGAGGAAGGCAGGAGCGGGTAACAGGAAAGAACTCAAGGCCAGGTGTCTTATCTGGCATCCACTAAACCCACCGGAAACTCAGGACCCCACTAGCGGGAGAGCGGCTACTCCTCCTCCACTCGACCAGCTCTCTCATATCCTCCTCTCTCCTATTCACGGCACACAGGAGCACACCAGAAAGTCCCTTCTCTCATTTTGGGAGCCCCTTCAAAATATAAAAAGGCTTTTACAAGGAGAAATTAATATAACATTGTATAGTCAACTGAACTATACTTCAGTTGAAAAAAAAGAACGGATCTCTTGGTGTCCACCTTCTTTGGCTTTAAGGAAGAGAAAGGACTCCATTTCCCTCTCCAACGAAAAGGAAAGAACAGCCTCCCTTTCTCTCTCTTTTTTTATATTTATTTATTTATTTGGAGAAGGAAATGGCAACCCACTCCAGTATTCCTGCCTGGAGAATTCCATGGACAGAGGAGCCCAGCAGGCTACAATCCATGGTCTCAAAAGAGTCAGACATGACTGAGGGACCAAACCACCACCACCACCATTTGTCTTAGTTGTGGGCTTATGCCCTGAGGCATGTGGGATCTTAATTCCCTCAACAGGGATCGAACATGCCTGCATTGCAAGGCAGATTCTTAACCACTGGACCACCACGCAAGTCCCAAGAATAGCCTCTCTCTTAGGACAGCTGCGTACTCCCCCAAAGGATACCAACATCCAGCTCTCTCCCAGTTCTCTTCTATCGATCAAGGGGGTGGGACTCCCATCCAGGGGCCCAGGCAACTGCAGACAGTTCCATTTGTACAAGGCGAACGTGCCTGCATCCAGGAAGTGGCACATGAGACAAGACTGCCAACCAAGTGTGCAAAGCAGATGGCTCTACCCAAGGAGGTATGTGCTGAATCCCGTTGGCATTGTAGACTGGCAGGCCAATTATTTGTTTCTGTCTGGACAGAATGTGCCTTCGTGAGGGGCTGTGGATAACTGTAATCACATGAAACTGTCAGACAAGCTCATCTGGACAACCTAGGGGCAGGTCAGAGTGAATTATCGTGCTTCCCAGTACTTTTGAAGAAAGGCAGCTTTACTTCTTTTAAGTACAGTAATGGAAACCAGGTGTGATCAGGAGCAGTCCTTGGGGAGCTACTTCAAGAACCAACTAAGAATGAGTTGTAGCTAGCAAAGTGGTCTTTAAACGTGAATGATGTGATTTTAAATGTCTTATTTGAATGTCTCTCCTAATATGGTTTTCTCACTGTCTTATAGTACTTCCATGAAGAAAGGTTGGCAAAGCAAAGGTTAACTACTTCCAAGCAACATCCAAATTATTCCAAATCTCAGATGACCACCTTCTCACAAAGATGTTTGCCTGAGTTGGCAGCTCAGGGGGAAGCTTGTGTTTCACAGCAGGAAGAGGAGTTTAGCCAAAATTTCCACATGAGACAACCAAGATCCCAGCCCTAACCCATTTCAAAGTAAATACCTCCAGACTTAGGTGCTCAGTAATATGGGGTGAACTTAGCTGAGTTGAAATATGAAGGGGAGAGAGAGGGAAAGCTGAAATCTCCTCTATGGGACCAGACCTGTACCACATCAAAAAAAAAAAAAAAAAAAGGCACTGAAATCATGAATCATTCAATTCAGTGAATGCAGTGTATCTGATTCCTTTGGGGCGGAGGGGATGCTCTGATAAACAAGCCACGGTCCATGTCCTCCAGGAAAAATTGAGTCTTGTAGTTGAGAAGGGACATTTAAACTAACAATGGTACAAGGCAAAGTAAAGGAAATGCAACAGGTCAAAAATAAACAGTATTCCACAGTGGGGCAGGAGAACCGCAAGTGGCCCTAGGAAGAAAACTTTTGAGGTTAACTTTAAGCTAAATTAAATATATGTATATATATATATATACACATATACATACACACACACACACACCAATAATGTACACATAAATGAGTACAATTATTTGAAGACTAGTTTGGCAATGTATCCTGTGGTTGAGAATATGCATTCCATCACCCAACGATTACACATCTAGATGGATATGGTAGAAAATTCTCCCACATGAACTAGAGATGACACACAAAGACATTCTATGCCACCTTCTATGTCATATCAAAACACTAGAAATGACTTAAATGTCCACTATTGGATAAAAAGATGAATAAATGTAGGTACATTCACATAATGGAATACTATACAGAGGTTGAAGTAAATGCTCTAGAGATTCATGTGTCAACATGGAAAAATCTAGAAAATTTTGTTCAAAGCATTTAAAGATATCTCTGGCCAATTATTAGTTAGTCACTAGGCTGACCCAGCGAGACTTCAAAGGCTGTGTATATAGGAAATACAGCTTTTACAGAGTTAGTCCAGCAGAGTCACTAAGCAAGCCAAAAGCAACAGCAAACCCTTCAAGGAGAGGAGAATCTGACTTCCAGACTTGCCATATTAGATCATCTGTGCCTAGATACATCAAAGCCAAATTGACAAAAGACAAGAAGAGAATCTTGAACACAGCAAGAGAAAAAACAAACTCATCATATACAAGAGACTGTCAATCAAGAATTCTCTATCCAGCAGGACTATCCTTCAGAAATGAAGGGGAAATTAAGACACTCCCAGATAAACAAAGCAGCAGAAGTCAAAAAATGTACATGAGCCAACCTAGCCAGAGATTGTGAAATTGGATGTTTTTAATCTATCTATCTGCTATTTACAAGAGACACACTAAAATATATGGATGCAGAAAGTGTGAAGTAAATGGATAATTCAAAATATACCATAAACAATAATTATTGAAAGAAAGCTGGTATAGCAATATCAATATCAAATAAAATAGATTTTAAGGAAAAAGTATCATTAGGAATACACAGGGTCAATCCATAATAATGAAAGGAAATTTATTAGGAAGATATAAAATTTTTTAATGTGTAGGCACCTAATAACATGACTTCAAAATATATGAAGTTTCACAGAACTACCAAAAGAAACCAACATTTCCACAATCATAGCAGACGTCTCTATAACTGCAAGGGCAGAGAAACTATTAGTAGTGGTTTAAATTAACACTCTTAGTCTAATGGACAAATATAGAACACTTCACTCAGTCATTATATTATTCATTTTTAATGAAACATTTATAAAGACTGAAAATTTCTAGAAATTAGAAATTGATAGCAAGAAATAATTTTTAAGACATTATTTTATAAACTGATAAATATGTTCCTAAATAGCTCATGTTAAAAAAGAAATTATAATGGAAATGACCCTAACAATAATTCAAATAACATTTCTACATTTCTTGATACAGCTACAGGGATGTTAGAGAGATTATGGCTTAGGTAAGAGAAGTAAAGGCTACAACTTAGAGTTAATTGTCCAGCTCAAGTTAGGGAGGAGGGATATAGCAAAGTAAACCCAAATAATGTAGAAGGAAAGAAATATTAAAGATGAGGACAGAGATTAATGAAATAGAAAATGGGCATAAGCAAGCATCAATAAAACCAAAAACCTGGTTCTCTGAAAAGACTGATAAAGCAGATAAATCTCTGGCAAAGCTGATCTATGTAAAAATAGTGACAAAAATAGGTACAAATGAACCCTCTGGTGGAGGCAAGTGGCCACACCAACCATGAGTCCCAATCTCCAGAATGCTACATATTTCTTATTAAAATAGCTTCCTATCTTGTTTAAGTCATTGTCACTTTGAGTATCTGTTTCTTGCAATCAAACCTACTCCTAACCAACACAGAGGACTGGTTCAGCCCTGAGCTAGCTCTGGGTATATCAACAAGGCTAGGCAGGAAAGAGGGTGGTGAGAGATAGTGAGTTGGACCAGTACCATGGGTGATTAGGCAAAGCAGAGGTGGCAGGTGAGGCTGTAGCCAAGTTGGGTTAAGGTGGCAGCTGGGACAGTGGCCGACAGGTGGTAACCACAGTATGTGGCAGACTGCCATGACTGCTTCCAGCAGCCCCCTGGCTTCCCAGGTGGGCTCATCCCAGGGTGGACTCTTGGGGCCCAGACCTAATGGACAGGTCTGGTCCCTCCAGGACAGGGGCCAATTACCAGACTTTTATTTGCAAGTCCCAGGAAGTAGGACTCAAGCTGGCTTGAACAATAAAGACAGTGTATTCATTCATTTGCCTGCATGCTCAGTCCCTTCAATCGTGTCTAACTCTTTGCTACTCTATGGACTGTATCCCACCAGGCTCCTCTCTCCATGTGATTCTCCAGGAAAGAATACTAGAGTGGGTTACCATACCCTCCTCCAAGGAATCTTCCCGACCTAGGGATAGAACCCACCTCTCTTACATCTCCTGCATTGGCAGCTGGGTTCTTTACCACTAGCACCACCAGGAAGGCCCACTCACTCATTTAGCTAAGTTTAATTTAATAGCTCAAACTACAGTTTCAAAGATCAACCATGTTGGCGCCATATGGTCCCATGCTACCCACCCTGTAACAATTCCAGATTCTTCATGGGTGAGAGAAAAATAGCTTCAGCGGTTCCAGACATCCAGTCCCTACCCCATACTACCCAGCGAGAAAGAGTTCCTTTTCCAGAAACTCTTAAAGACCAGTGATTAGTGCTCTCTCATTGGACAAAATTAGGTCATGTGCTTGTTTCTAAACCAATCAACTTGCTGCTTGACTTCAGCCGATGGCGGAGCTACCACTGGAGCTGCTACTGAGTTAAATTGTGTGACTTGGACAATTTACTGAGCCTTGTTCTCCTCATGTATAATACAGGATGTTAATAATACCTAGTGTTTTGAGACAATATAAATAAAATCAGAATTTAGTCAGCACAGTGCCTGACATTCTCTGCATTTGATCAATGGTAGCCACCAATAGCTATTAGCACTAATTCTAAAAACTAGGGCTCCATTCTCAAACCTGGAGTAAGAAAGCTGGATTGGAGCTTTCAGTTTGAAACAGATGTCAGTCTGGGGCCTGTTCCTGAGAAGAGGGGGTGGTACCAACATTAAACTTGACCCCCAGCCCTAGGAGGTAAACTGAGGCAGTATGCCCATAGTTTAGCTGAAAGCACAGGGGTCCAGAGAGATCCACAGCTCCCCCTAACCCTCAGCAAACCCAAGAATAAAGAGACAGAGGTGATTCTGCCCAAACATGACTTTCCTCTCATTCTGTGACCTCCCTAGGGATCATTCGGGCCCCTGGGGCGGGGCTGTCCATTAAATGGCCACGTTCGATGTAAGAGAGCAGAAAGGCTGCAGAGCGCCACTCTGGCTCAGCTCATGGTGGGCGACGGGGTCATATGCCCTGACAGGCCTTTACCCAGGGAGAAAAATCTTTCTAATAGCCCAGAAGAATGCCCTAATCTGACATCTCGTTTAGCAGATTATTGGGCCCAGCTTTGATCTCTACTGGGCATAATGAGTGCGCCTCTGGGGCCAATCAGCAGTCATTAATTAGCAGAGCGGCCTGCAGCTGGGCCTGCCCAGGAATGGGGTCCTCAGCCTGCGAATTGGGAGTTGAGGGTGATGTTTGTGAGCAAGTCAGACCCAGACTGAAGCTACGGGATAGATCAGGGTCACCAGGATCAGCCCCGAGGCCTCTCTGGGAAAGTGCTCTAATCTGGGCCTTACATGACACGTGTGACACACCAGGGACCAGGCACGGCTCCCGTTCGGCAGGACATCACCCGGCAGTGAGTGCAGAGAGCCGGCTGGGCACGCAGCTCACGGCACGTGACGCCACGACACAGAGCACCACAGTGTGCAAGGCAGGCAGCAGACACCACCCGGTTCTTCATCTAGCCCTCTTGTGGAAGGTCAGACTCTGCCCCTATGACTGATTGACCCTTGACCACCATTTCTGTCTCTTCTTGGGCCCCTAGCAACCACCTATGTGGGCTTTTGGGACCCATGGGAGATGATGGTCTAAAGAGAGTTTTGAGTCCGATGGTTTCATCATCTCTAAGAGCAGTGGTACTCAGCCTTGCAGTCCTGCATTAGGGAGGGTTGGGGTTGCAACAAAGCCGTGACCAGGAACACAGATGAGGAGGGCCTGGGGGAGTGCAGAGCGGGTATACACGATGTAGACTTAGCATAGCAAGAGCTGGAGTCATATGCCATTCTCTGCCATTCACTAAACAGCCATGTGACCTTCCGCTAAGGGCTCTTAGCTTCTCTGAATTTCATCCTTTGTGTCAGGACAAGGTTATCTTTCCACACAGTCATTGCAGTATGGGTTGTACTTAGCTTTTGTATAACACCAAAACACAGAATTACTTAATATATGTATTTTAAGGGTTCAGAATTATTAATAAAATTTTAAATCAAACTAAACATTAAACTCAATCTCAAAAATTAATAAACAGAGGACTTCCCTGTTGGTCCAGTGGTTGGGTGTCCGCCTGCCAATTCAGGGGACATGCATTCAATCCCTGGTCCAGGAAGATCCCACATGTTGTGGGGCAACTAAGCCCATGCACCGCAACTCTAGAACTACTCAACATTCTACAGCCTGTGCTCCACAACGAGAGGATCCCCCATAATAAGAAACCTGAGCCCTGAAACCAGCGTGGTCCCCACTCACCACAACTAGAGAAAGCCTGCCCACAGCAACAAAGACCCAGCACAGCCAAAAATAAAGTTAAATTTTTTTTAAATTAATTAAACAGATAAAACATTAAGCAAAACATTCATTTATAGACATACAAACATTAAGTGAGTGTGAAAGTCTCTCAGTCGTGCCCAGCTCTTTGCAAACCCATGGACTGCAGCCTGCCTGGCCCCTCTATCCATGGAATTCTCTAGGCAAACATTAAACTTGATATTAATTCAGAACAAATCATTAGGAGACAAACATTTTAAAATAATTATTCAGGTAGTTATTCATGTGAATTACTATTCAAAGGATAACAAGAAGTGTAATTAACTCTGAAATTAAATACTATCTGATCTTTTTAATACAATCCTGGAGAAAAATTAAGGTGTCATTGTTAAGTCAAGTGCATTTGTGCACAAATTTTTCTCATTGCTGTGAAAGCTATTTCTGACTCTATACCATTCAGGGGAACAAATGTGGAGAGAGTTATAAACTAACACCAAATTCTTTTGATACCATCATAGTGGGGAGAAAAAAATCTCTTGTTTAATAGATTTTTAATTTATTAATAGCTTTTTAAGCTTTTTACTGGCAGAAGTGGGCAGAGACTGAGACCTTTCTATTGATAGTAAGCATTCCTTTCTGTTTAACAAAAGCCTCCTTCACTCTCATTGGGTCTAGATGGTGATCCCACACCATCAGTGGGTTGTATCTAGTTCTAACTTCTCGTAGAACTAGAGCTTCAGAAGAAGCTTGCTGTGTTGATGAGTGTTTTCTCTCTCCTCTTGAGAATTATGGAAATATAAAAAAGGAAAAAGCTTTCTAAAAGAGTGTCCCTTTGTTCTAGTTGGAATTTTAATGTAGTATAGAACTCTCTGCGTGGTTTCAAGACAAATTACTCTGATTTTAGATTTTTTTTAAAAATATGAACTAACAGTATTGCACTAAAAAATGATTGGAGGACTTCCCAGGTGGTCCCTAAGACCCTGCAGTCCTAAGGCAGGGGCCTGGGGTTCAATCCCTGGTCAGGGAACTAGATCCCACACGCCACAACTAAGAGCCAGTGCAGGCAGTTTTTAAAAACTGGTATGTGATGCATTACAAACCTACACAGAGAGGCTAATAGAAACTGACTGTGAAATGGCGTGTTCCAAATAGGTCATTTTCAAATCTTTTCTACTGTCAGGATGCTGTATAGAGGGACTTAAATATGGAAAACAAACAAAAGCAGAGTCCTTGAACCAAGTGGACAGTAGGGCTCAGCGTCCTCCTCTCTTTCCTCACACGCCCTCTACACACACTTACACATTAGCATGGCAGTGAGGGTGACAAGCCAAGATGCCCCAGTGGACAGTAGCCCAGCATTTTTAGTGGTCTCTAGACCTTTAGGCCCTTTCCCACCCTTGAACCTCGATGGGGCTGGCATGGCTTGTCTCATCCACTCCAGGCACGTGACTGGTGCCATCTTTTCAATGTCTTACAGCCCTTCCTGGTTTCTGGGGTTTGGGTTCAGGTTGACGAGAACTGCTAGTTTTCTCATCCTAATCCCTTCCTCCTTCCTCTGTCATTGTCCTCCCATCCATCACACCTCACCCATCACCCACAGCCTTCCAGTTCCTCAGTGGCACAGACAGCTCTAAGAGGACACATCCATGGACACACACACACGGAGACATCCCATCTACAAGTCTGCTACGGGCCTCCTGGAACTCATGACTTAGAGATAAGAGAAGGACCTGACAGCCCTGCTTGGCTCCCTCCATCTGCCCTCCTGTATATATTTACTTATTCAACTCATTCTTTTGATGAAAGTTTATGAAGCAGCCCTCTGTACCAGCCACTGTGCTGGGTTCTGGGATTACAGTGGTGAGAGATACAAACAAGGGTCCTGTCCTCACAGAGCTTACAGTCTACGCAGGGAGATGAACATTAAAGAAATAATCATTCAATAGAAATACTTGGTAACAATGGTGTAGGAATGCCTTCCACTCTCTGGTCCTCCTGCACTGTCTGCAGATGCATACAGAGAGAGATCTAACGGCCTTGAGAATCCCAGCTCACTCAGCTCCTATATTCAGGAGGTTCTGCCAGTCTGAGGGGTCTTGCAAAGAAGCCCAGCTGCCCCAGCAGGTCCTCCTGGGCCACAGGGAAGATGTGAACAGTGGCCAAGCCCACTAGGTTCCCTCTGCCGCCCTGGCTTCTGACTCGGGGCATCCTTGGGGCTTGGGGCAGGGAGCAGGGGTTCTCAAGGCAACTTCCTGTCCCTCACCCCATCCCCACAGGCATGTCACCAGCACCAAAATGGATTCAAGCTTTGTGGGGCCTGAAACTTACATGACTTAAAGGACCATTTTTAAGAAACCAAACACAAAATACAAAACTTGGTTAAAAAGTGAGTATTTCTTTAAAATACTTCTCATTCTTTTCTAGAAGTCTCATTACTCATTCATTTTTTTAAAAGCTGACCAACAGACTTCCCTGGAGGTCCAGAGGTTAAGACTCTACTTCTAATGCAGGGAGCACAGGTTTGATCCCTGGCTGGGGAACTAAGGTTGGTCATAGCTTTTCTTCCAAGGAGAAAATCTTTTAAAGCTATGACCAACCTAGACAGCATATTAGAAAGTAGAGACATTACTTTGCCCACAAAGGTTTGTCTAGTCAAAGCTATGTTTTTTTCCAGTAGTCATGTATGGATGTGAGAGGTGGACTATAAAGAAAGCTGAGTGCTGAAGAGTTGATGCTTTTGAACTGTGGTGTTGGAGAAGACTCTTGGGAGTTCCTTGGACTGCAAGGAGATCCAAGCAGTCAATCCTAAAGGAAATCAGTCTTGAATATTCACTGGAAGGACTGATGCTGAAGCTGAAACGCCAGTACTTTGGCCACCTGATGCGAAGAGCTGACTCATTAGAAAAGACCCTGATGCTGGGAAACATTGAAGGCAGGAGGAAAAAGGGACGACAGAGGATGAGATGGTTGGATGGCATCACCAACTCGATGGACATGAGTTTGAGCAAACGCCAGGAGTTGCTGATGGACAGGGAAGCCTGGCGTGCTGTAGTCCATGGGGTTGCAAAGGGTTGGACACGACTGAGCTACTGAACTGAGGAACTAAGACCCCACATGCTGCACGGTGCAGCCAAAACAACACCAACAACAACTAAATACAAGTTGACAAATACACCAAAAAATAAAAATAATATTTTAATAAATTCGCTCACTGATATATCTTTGTCATCCTCTACATTTTGGGCTGCATCTTCTCTTTGAGGGCCTCATCATATGGCAATGATTTCATGATGTTATTTTCTTTTTAAAAAATATTTATTTGTATTTATTCATTTGGCTGCACCAGTACTTAGTTGAGCCATGTGGAATCTTTTAGTTGCAGCATGCGGATTCTAGTTCCCTAACCAGGGATCAAACCCAGGCCCCCTACATTGGGAGCTCAGAGTCATAGCCACTGGTCCACCAGGGAAGTCCCCATAACATCATTTTCTATAGAGAGTATTGAAGAGTCTTTCCACTAACATCATTGACCAAACTAGATACTTTGTTACTCAGAATTTAGAAATCTTTATTTTAGCTTCTTGACCAACCTCATGTGAATTTTTAGAACTATTGTCTGTTGGGTAAATCCTTGACAAGTTTCCCATATAAGCTGTAAAATGAAAAGAACTTTCCACAGGCTAGCTTCTGGCTCCGTATGCTTCAAATCTTGTTTCTCTAGTGCTTCCCACAGCCTCCCATCCTGCAAGCCACAGGACACATTCTCACTGCCTCACACCAGGTGAGTCAACACCATGGGAAGTAGGTGAATTCCTGGAAACCATTCCTCTCCCAGTAACTCTAAGGAGACATCGAAGTAACGGGAGCCTCATCATGAAACACTATATATGTATACTGTATCCCATACAAACATTTGCCCATTCACCCACACTAAATGCATCGCCAACACAAGTTTCCCTTGTGTTGGATCCCAAAAACGCCCACAATTGCTCCAATACCACCTGACAAGAGGGAAAATGTGACAGAGGGCAAGTCAGGGGGAAGAGAAACAGCAGCCTTCAATGACTGTGGTCAAAGTAACGTACTTTTGCAAGTTTTTACAAAAACACGAGACCTTGTGAAAGCATCACCAGGAACCACAAGTGAGGGGCCCAGGAAGACTCTGCAAAGTGGGGGTGGTGGGGGCATACCTTGGAGATGAAAGAGGTGAGAGTAAGGGTAATTACTGAGGCGGGGGCCTCAGGCTGCGGCTGCTGGCACAATTGTCTTAACAAGTTAAATTAGCCCCAGATAAACCTGTACCAAATAAACCTGGGCTGCTTGTGCCTGGAGCCTCCAGGAAGAAGGAGGACTTCAAAGTCCCAAGGCCGGGTCATCAGAGGTGGCTGTGTCCCCCAGGCCCTGCTCATGGGCTGCAGGCCAAAACACCGCCTGACTCTCACCCTCACATGCCCAGCGCCCAGCTCCCACAGGGGCACCCACACAGGCTCCTGAACCCAGGTACATACGCCATTGCCGCCCCCTCCCCCAAACCTCACCTGGGAACACACACTGCTGAGAGCCATTCCCAAATCCAGGACTAGGGTCCCCTCAGGCACATCTCTGGGGGTGGGATGGGGCAGGTGAGGGAAGGGAGAAGGTCCTTTCTTCTCATTCCCCACTCACAGGGTGGGAGTCAGTAGTGAGCACTAGCTGCTTTTTTTTTTTTTAACTTCATTGAGGAACAACTGAACATAAGTGTATTTATTTAAAGTGCACAATGTGATGATTTAATATACATGTGGCACGATTATTAAGGTCAAGATAATGAACACATCCACCGCCTCACATTTAACATAGTTAACTCTTTTGTGTGTACATGGTAAGAATGTTTAAGATCTACTCTCTGAAAACGTTCATGTCTTTAATACCATATTATTAACTATAGCCACCAGGCTGTATGTTAGATCCTTAGAACTTACTCTTCTTACAACTGAAGGTTTGTTCTCTTTGACCTACATCACCCCATTTTCCCCTCTCCCCAACAGAATGGCAGCCACCATTCTCCTCTTACTTCTAGAAAATCTGCCTTTCTTCTTTAACACCCATTTCAGCACCAGGGTCCAAGGCTCTATAGACTTGGAATGCTCTCCTGCCCTCCCTCTCTTCAGTCCATACATCTCTTCCATCCAAGGGGCGGGGACCAGATGGTGGACATGATGCTGACTCTGTCGTAACTCAGAGCAGAGTTATATACTGAGCCCCACATCAAGCCAACCACACGTGATTCAGGCTGGAGAGGAGGGTGAGGTCACACACTGGCCCCAGCCTCCACCCCAGGACAAGTGGGAAATGATGGGGGTGACAGGTATGGAGCTTCCTGGGGCTGAAGGGTTGACCAAAGTCCTAGTTTGCTTTCCTCAGGCTCTGGGGCCCACAGATCTGCCCCATAGCCCTGGTTTCCAGGCTCCAGGGCACCACAAAGCCCCAGGTTCTGCCAAGGAGTTTGGCTGATCAGCAAAGGGTCTTCAAAGAATACCAAATTGGGTCAAGATTCCTAGGTTCAAATTCCAGGTCTCAGGAGTTTGGGGAGAGTGAGGGGGGAGATAATGGCCACAAAGATCCTTGGATGGTTGGGTGAGGGGGTTCCTCATGCTGAGTAACAAGAGCCATGAGCAGGCAGATCGGTCAGAATTAGCTGGGAGTGGGCCAGGTCTTTGAGGCTCTTCCGCTCAGGAAAACCCTGTTCTCCAGCCTCAGCCAAAGGGGGAAGGAAAACAGGAAACACATGTTCTGTAGGGGAGGCTGAGCACCCAGCCCCGAGACGCCCGCAGGCAGGACTGCCCCCTGGAAGAGAGTTTCCCAGCCCCACCTGAGGACCCAGTCCTGACCAGCCTTGAGGGAGAAACACACCCTTCAAGCGTATACAAAGAGCCCAGAGCCACCAGGCCAACATCTGTGTTCTCACTCACAAGCTCCTGTGCAGCCTTGGCCCAGGAACTCAGCCGCTCCGGTCCTTTCCTTTTTCCCCTTATCCAATGGAAGTGATTGTCCTGCCTGCCTTTCTGCCTTGCCTGCCTAGCTGGCTTTTGCAGTGACAAAGCACCACACCCACAACATGGGAATACTGTTGGGAATCCCAGAGAGCTTCTTCCTTACCTACCCTTCAAGCCTCAGCCTCCAGGAAGCCTTCCCTTATTGCCAAAAAAGGGACGGCCTGACCTGCTCACCTGATCGATCCCCTCCGGCTTCACCGTTTTCCCCTCTTTGATGGCCCTGACACTTATTCTGCAGCAGACAAAAGTACTGATATCTGGTCATCCTATGCTTAAAATCATGAGCAACTTAAGGCCCAGCCAGCCCTGTTATCCTTCGTGTCCTCCCCAGGAGCCAGCAGGCATGTAAGAAGCTCTGATTGGAGACACCAGGCCTAGGTCAGATGATAAGTCATCCCCACCCTCCATCCCATCCATACCTCTCCCCCTTGATCCGGTCCTGACCACCAGGGACTTGGGGTTTTACCAGCACAGAAACCAGTGCACCCAGGGAGAGAGCCCAGAAAACCCTGGGTGATCACGGTGAGACCTCGCCCATCTTCCTTTGGCCAGGACAGGAGGAGCCTCAGAAAACATCTGCCCAGACCCTCCTCAGACCCACGCTGCAGGCCTGGTCATGGCACTCCGTGTCTCTAAAGGCCAGAGCGTGGTGTCGTCGGAAGGACTTTGAGAGGAGGAGCCTGCCTGAGTGAGAGGCCACGGTGTGAGCATGGAGTGTCTCTTCCTGGGTCGTCCCCTAGCCAGTGTCCATGTGTGTTCCCTCTGCTCCTTTTCAGGAGGCCCCTCAGAAACTGGCCTGGCCACAGTGACCGGCAGATGGCTTGGGGAAGAGTGGGGGCCCAGGAGGTCAGGTAGCTGAGTGAGCCCCGCCCCTGCTGCCTCCACCCCCAAGACAGAGAGAGCCGGCAGAGATGCTGCTGCAAACCGAGCTCTCCCTCACACCATTGTCATCATCTCCCAGCCTCTCTTGCATCCCGGGGGCCCCCATGACTGGTTCTCACAGCAAGAACATGAGCTATCGCATCCAGGGCAAGGTGGTTAAAAGAGCTGCCTTCTCTACTTCTTCCCTTTCTGCCTGCTCAATGCAGAGAACCCCACAGTCATAAAGGAGCGGGGAGCCGTTGATGCCAAGAGCATGGATCCTTGAATCACCTCATAGAAGGCCTCCTGCTTGGCCAGGAACACCTCTGTTCAATGGTTATGAGGGAGAATTAAAGTCTATCATGCTCAGCTGCTGACATTCAGGGATTCCCTTGTGGCTCAGGTGGTAAAGAATCTGCCCACAATGCGGGAGACCCGGGTTTGATCCCTGGATTGGGAAGATCCCTGGAAAAAGGAATGGCTACACACTCCAATATTCTGGCCTGGATAATTCCATGGACTCTACAGTCTATGGGGTTGCAAAGAGTCAGACATGACTGAGCGACTTTCACTTTTCACCAACAAACATTATCCTAATTCAGTTGCCTTAGAGGAGCAAAATTGCAAGGAAAAAATGAGCTTGACATCCCAGATCTGTCTACCTCGACCCCATTTAGGAGTAGGAACGTGATTTGATCTCATCCCATTAGTCCTGTCCATCAGTTTGGTTCCAGTGGAAGGAGACGCTTTGAGCTCAAACAACTGAGGGCAGAACTTCCCAGTACTCTTCATCTCCTGGCTCCCTGTCATCAGTCCGGCCTCTCTCCACCCCTGCCAGTCCCAGGCCCTCCAATCTGGCATCCTGCCTGGACCCTCCCTGGATTCCGGCCTCTGGTGTTGTGTCCTGGCTCCTACAAGGTCCACGCACTCCCCTTGGAGTCTCTCCAAGATCACAGTTTCTACACTTGCTTGGTGCCCCTTCCTTCCTCGGAGGCTGCTGGGAAAGTCCGGAGGCCAGGTCAGGCCCAGAGGATACAGCAGGCTCCTGGTATAGTGAATGCCTCTTCCCTAAGGGCTTTCTGTTCCTCGTCCTAACCAGTCTTCACAGCAAGCCTGTGAGGTAGATAGACACCAAGCCCACCATCCTGATTCTGCACTAGAGTGTTATTATTCCCATTTTATCTATGAGGAAACCGAGGCATGACATGGTGAGTCACTCATTCAAGAGCACATGTAAACAGTAGAACCAAGATTAGAATCCAGGTCATCTCGACTCTGGAAGCCACATTCTGACTTCACTAAAGGCCAAACCCAGCCCCTTGGGTTGGTGGTGTGAGGTGGCCCTGGGACATCCTGCAGAATCTTCCTGGAGAAGGTGGCATTTGGGGACAAGTTACATAAGCTCACTGAGCCTGGTTTTCCTTCCAAGGTTCTGCCAGTTGTTCAGGGGTGTGTGTGCGTGTGTGTGTGTGGTGTGTGTGTATGTATGTGAAACCTACATAGGCTTGGACACGGAGTTACAACAAGGAAGTGCTTTAGAGTAGTGCTGGCCGATAGAAATAGACTTGTGTGACACAAGTCACAGGTGCAAGCCACAGATATCATTTCAAAACCTCTAGTTGCTACGTTAGAAAATGAAAAAGAAACAAGAAATTAACTTTAATAAATTACTTTATCTGCTATAGAAGTAGTGTTGTCTCTTCAATGTGTAATTGATGTGGAAAATAATGAATGAGTGCTCTTCTGTGCTAAGCCTTCCAAGTCCAGTGTGTATCTCCATGATTAACACCCCTCCGCTCAGTCTAGCTGCACCTCAAGCAGTCTAGAGCTGCAGGTGGTTGGTGGCCACCATCTTGGACAGAACAGCTCTGAAGAAGGGCTGGGCTTGGGAGGTCAAGCTGACCCTGGGAATGAGGCTCTAGAATATGATGGGCCTCCCAGACCCGGAGGGCACACATGCTTAGGCCTGGCTTAGCAGAGAGCAGCAAGAAGCACACAAGGGAGTAACTCCTGCATAAACACAAACCGCTGTGTGTTAGGATTCAGGGAGAGCAGCGGATGGTTTTCATTTGCTGCAAAGTCAGCATGTGTTTGTACTTTCCTATTTACAGTAGGCCCTCTACGGAGGCTTGTAAACAACTCCAGGAGCCCAGCGCTCCATGCAGCAGGTCTGTGTTCTCTGATGACCCCCGGCCCCCAGGTTACAAGCAAGCGCAGATTAAACCCCGAGTGTTTTCATGATCGAGGAGCCTGGCCTATGAAATGTGACGAGGCAGAAATCTGAGCAAAAAGCCAGGTCAGGAAATCGTTGCCAGCTGTGGTATGTGTGATCCTGGGAGGGGACCCCAAAAGGAAGCTCTGAGTCCTGCCCTGTGTCGTCTGGGGTCCGTGTCTAGCCTTGGAGGTATAGCCCAAGAGAGAAATTTTTCAAAACTTGAGTCCACAGAAGGAGTGTGAAGTTATCTGCCAGAATCAGAGGCAACCAGGCCTGTGTGCTCATAAGGTTCCCTCCCTGACAAGCGCCCATGCCCAGAAGGGCCTCACACTTGGTTTAATGCTCTGCTGTCGCCATCTTGAAATTTTTATTAGTTTTGGAACCACGGTATTTTCCTTTTGCACTGGGCCCACAAATGTGGAGCTGGTCCTGAATGGAGGCCACTGCAGGAAACAAGAAGCCCCTTCTGCCCGAGGTCCCCTGCTGGGGAGGGGCTCAGCATTCTCGTGACCTTTCCAGGAACCAGTCCCCTGGTCCAGCCCCTTCAACTGTGCATGGAGAGACCATCTGGAGGAAGGGCAGAGCCGGCCTGACAAGGGCTGCCTGAGACCGCCCTGGAGAACAGCACCAGGATGTTGTGTATTTTCCAAAGTTCGATTCACAATGGTCTCTTTTCATTTAAAGAAAATACCGCAACCATTTCCTAGCAAAGGTTAAGTCTTTACACTTAAAAAAAAAAAATGTTTTTTAACCTGCCAAGGAATGTGGCTTTTTTTAAGCTTGTTTCCTGCCCTTCCTGAAGTTAAGGTTCCCTCCCCCTGCTCACAGGGAGAACCCTGGGGTCCTATGAGAGTGGTGAGCAACTGGACGGTGACTGCCCCCTAAAGCAGGTCAGGGATGTGGCAGAGGTGTGGGGAGCCGGTGCTGGCTGGCCATCCCCTGACCTACCAGAGCCAGTCAATCAGGACAGGAGCCCTGAGGCCTACAGTCCAGCAAAGCCTCTTGTTGTAGAATCTGTACAATCAGTATTAAAGTCTCCTTTCTCACTGTGGATATCAATTAGCTTCTCTCTCTCTCTCTCATTAATTTGACCAGAAGTTTTGTTAATTTTACTGGCCTTTTCAGAAGATCAACTTTGTGCATTCTTCCTACTTTTTGCTTGTTTTAAATTTCATTAATTTTTGCTCACACCTTCAGTATTTCTGTCATCCCACTTCCCTTGGACTCAATTTGTCTTGGGCTTAGTTTTCCTAACTTCTTGAGCTAGATAGTTAAACAGTTGATTTTCCACCTTTCTTTTCTAATGTAAGCATTTGAAACTATGACTCTCCTTCTAAGTCTGGCTTTAATTGCATCCTGCATTTTGCAATGTAGTCTGTTTATTGCCATTCAGTTCAAAATTCTTTCTAATTTTTAATTGTGATTTCTTCTTTCTGGACCATCAGTTACATGGAAAAAAATATTGTTTAATTTGCAAACGTTTGAGGATCTTCTAATTGTTTTTTCTGTTGCTAGTTTTAAGCTTAATTACAATGTAGTCAGTGAATATATTCATTTCAGTTCTTGGAAACTTGTTGAGATATGTGTTATGGCCTCACATAGGGTCAATATCACATAGGACATTTTTGTAAATATCCCGTCTGCACTTGTAAAAACTGTATATTTGAAGTTGTTGGAACCTGTGTTCTATGTACATCAATTAATTCAAGTTTGTTAATGATACTGTCCAAATCTCCTATATCCATACTGGGCTTGATTCATACACTTCTCACTAAAGGAGTCTTTCACATACATGATTGTGGATTTTCTATTTCTCCTTTTAGTTTCGTCATTTTTGCTTTCTTCACTTTGAGGTAATATTATTAGATTCATACTCTTTACAATTGTTTTAGCTTCCTGGTTAATTGAACCTTGTATTATTATAAGTATCACTAACTCTAGCATTTTTTTTTAAATTTCCTTAAAATCTGTTTCCTTTGATGGGGCATCCCTGGAGGCTCAGTGGTAAAGAATCTGCCTGCCAATGCAGGAGACGTGAGTTCAATCCCTGGGTCAGGATCCCCTAGAGAAGGAAATGGCAGCCCACTCCAGTATTCTTGCCTGGGAAACAACACCACCCCAACTTTCTTTGTATAGTTTGTCATTTTTCTTCCAATCTTTCTGTATACTTAAATTTGAAACCTTCCCCTTATAAGCCACTCAAGTACTCTTGCCTGGAGAGTCCCATGGACAGAGGAGCCTGGTAGGCTACAGTCCATGGGGTCGCAAAGAGTCGGACATGACTGAGCGACTTCACTTTCCTTTCCTTTTCCTTATAAGCAGGATACAGCTGTGCTTTGCTTTGTTATTTGCTCTGACAATTACACATTTTAAATGGAATACTGTCATATTGGGTTTTAATCCACCACCTTGTTTGCTTTAGACTCATTTTATTTGCTTTATACTCATCCTGCCTGTCCTATGGTCCTTTCTTTTGGATTTATTCAATGTATTTATAGTGCCATTTTGACTCACTCTTTTGAGAATAATACACTTTGCAGTGTTGGCCTTTTTTTTTTTTTCATGGGCTGTGGTTGCAACATCTATCTTTGACTAATCAAATTCTGATACCAATAAGTACTCCTACCACTTCCTGGACAATGCAGTGACCTCAGAGTGCTTTAACTCTACCATCATCCTCCAGCAGCTGCTATTCTTATATGTTATTTCACACATTTAAAACCCCACAAGTTAGGATCACTGTGGTTGTAAATATAGTCAGTATTCATTTACATTCACACACATATCTACATTTTTCTGTTGTTCTTCCTTCCTGCATCTCTCAGATTACATTTGAGTTTATTTTCCGTCTGCCTGAAGAACACCCTTTAGCATTTCCTTTGGAGCAGGTCAGTCGGTGATGAGATTTAGCAAGTGTTGCTTTCTACAAATATATACATGTATGTAATACAACATTTGTTTATTTGGCTGTGCTGGGTCCCAGCTGTGGCACTCGGGCTTAGTACATGGCCCATGGGCTTAGCTGCCCTGTGGCATGGGAGATTTTAGTTCCCTGACCAGGGACTGAACATGTGTCTCTAGCACTGGAAGGTGGATTTCTAGCCACTGGATCACCAGGGAAGTCCCTAAAAGTTTATTTTTTCCTTTTTATTTTGGAAGGATGTCTGTGCTTCCGTAGACTTCCGCTTGGCAGTTCCTCTCTTTCGGGGCTCTGAAGATGCTACCTTACTGTCTTTGGCTCCCATTGTTTCATTTGAGAAGCCAGTTACCAGTCTTCCGGGTCTTTTTCTCTCTGCCTGCCTTTAAGATTGTGTCTTTGTTGTTTGCCCTGCAGCACACGGTCAGTGTCTCTGGAAGGGGTGAGAAGAAATCTGGGAGATGGGTTGGGAGGCCTGCTTCTATGACCTTGGACCCTTCATACAAGCCAAAGGAAGCCCTAAGAGGGTCACCATATACCTGCAGGCCCTAGGATGGTGGTCCCCAGAACTTGGGTCTTCCCTGAGGAGGGTCTTGAGTTTGCTCACTTAAAAGCAGGATAACTCCAAGGTTGTATAGAAGAAGATGGAGAAAAGGAGAGGGTAGGGGAAGGGCAGATGCCACCTGAGTCATTTAAAACCAACCACCATGATGAGATTAGGATCTTAACACCTAAACCCCAAAGCCAATGCATGAAGTCACAGCACTAGTAATTCAGCCCGAGGGCAGTCATTTTTGCCCCTCAAACAAAATCCCCTAACTACATGATCAGCCTTCCCAGATCCTCACTGGAAACCCTATACCCAGCCTTTATAACACACATTAGGAGACAAGCCTGTAGCACCTAATTTCACCACATGCTGGGCTTTGGGGTGAGTATGTTGCAGTAACACATGTGGGTATGTATACAGACAGATGATAGTGAATAGCCATGTGGTAATTAGTTTAGAAACTATTTTTATTGTAAAGGAGAGGAAAAGCCCTTGATATAATCAGAAATTGTGCCTTTCCCATCCTTTCAAAACCCAAGGCTGACAGTAGAGTGACACCAACCTCAGCAGCGGCAAGAAGAAGGCTCATGGTACAGCCGGATTCTTGAGCTCAGTGCACACTTGCTGAGAGTCCCATCCACCACTTTCGGTCTCCAGAAAAGCCTCTGCTATAGCAAACGGCAAAGAAATAGAGCTATGAAACCATGCCTCCTAGATGGTGCACGCTAGGTGCAACCCTGGGAAATTAGAGAAACTAACAGTCCCTAGGCTCCCGAAGAGGAAAGGGAACAGCTTGCCTGCAACACATGGAACCGAAAATGATTTGCAACAAAAGGAGAGAAGAAAGATACTGCCTGAAACCTGGGCCAGAACATGGACTGAAACATTCCTTTCTCAGCCCCTCCTTGAGGAGGGATTGGAAACTAATGTCAGACACATACCTTACATTGTCTGAGATTGCTGTGGGTATGACTACCTGTTTAGAAAACCATATACGGTCCATCCATACTATAGCTTAAGTTTTCTCAACAAACCTCTTTTGCTGCCATTATGAAATTGTAAGTAAAGTCCCCTTTTCCCCAGACATGGTTTAGGAGACACAGGTGGGCCCACCTAACCATCTCAGGTGGAGATCCTGGGTCTGGAATGGGAAGCCAGGTCGGCAGCCGCCACCTCCGGGCAGAGGGCCAGGCCCTGGCCTACACTCATCTGGGGTCGCCCAGCTGTACCACACATACGTGGGCTCCAGGTTCTGTTTCTCCTCTTAAACCAGGCTTTCCTTGTTTCTTGAAAAAGATAAACACACCCTGAAAACTCATCTGCCGATCATTAAAGGGGAAAAAAGCCCCACAGGATTCTGAACTCCATTTTGCAAATGGCCAGAAAGATGTCGGTTGAAATGAATAATTATTTCTGGTTTAGAGGGCAGGCCACGTTTGTCTGGCTTGTACAGGCAGTTCCGGTGCTTGCAGGATATGATAGCCAGGCCTCGAAGAGCTGGGCTCCTCTCCTCCCTGCTCCGTCTCTCAAGGAAGTACAGGGTCCCCCACCTCAGAGCGCTACCTGCATCGGCCTCTGAACACAAGACAAATGCCTTCCAGTCCTATCCCCATGGCCCTTGCAGGGCAGCGAGGACTCTAAAAGGCCGCCAGCCGAGCCCAGATCTCCAGCAACTTCCTCTCCTCTTGGCCCCAAAGAGCAGGAGGGAAGCCCAGGGGAAGCAGAAATGAACTGTTGATTTTTCTGCAACGGCTTTGATTTTTTTGTTTTTCCAAGAAGAAAACATTCAGCCCTGATCCCAGGGGAGGCAGAGAGGACAGAAACTGAAGGCTATTTCTGATCCTCTGCTTTCCCCAAAGGAAGGGTGTGAACAGCATAGAAAGAGTCCAGCCCCAGCTTCCTGGAATGGAGCCCTTGGGCAGCCTCTGCAGTCTGCAGCTAGGCTTCAATCACTTTATCTCATTTGGGAGCCTCACAGTAACCCCCCTGGGAGAATAGGAAAGGGTTGTTATTCCCACTTGATGAGTGAGGAAACTGAGGCTCTGGGGAGGTAACTAACTTTCAAGAAAGAGATGAAGTTTGGATCCTGAAACAGGACCTCTGCTTACAACCCTCCAGCCTTGTCCACCACCTGCAACTCTCTGGACTTTGCCCCTTCTAGACTCCTGCGCCCAGACCCTGCAGGCCAGCATCCCAGAAAATACCTCACTTAGAGGGAAAGGAATGACTAATTCCCTGTCCCCGCTCTGCCACCATCTGGCTGTGCAGCCCTGGATATGTTCCTGAGCCCTCTGGGCCCTAATCTCTGTCTTCATCTGCAAAAATGATATTAATAATCCTCTCCTTGTCCACCTCAATCACGTGATGGGAGGATCGAATAAGGCACCCTACGTGAAATGGCTTTGCAAATTCTAGCATATTATACCAATATCTGGGCTGATGAATATTACCTTCATGATAGGAGTGAGCAGAAAGGTTCCTGGCCTCAAATTATCTCCCTCTCCTCCCTGGATGGGCAGTCCAGCTTCTGGTGAGTCTTGTTCCTCTTTTATCCACCTAGGAAGGCACACACACTTCTAACCATTATCGATCGTGAGTTACTTGGAGTAAGCAAGTTTATCAGCCACTCGGGAAAAATCTACAACAGAGAGCGTCCAGTACCTGCCTTGATGAAATCCACAGGATGCGTCACACAGGAGATGGTCAACATGGTGTCTCCAGGCCTGGGGAGCTCTTTTTTTGGTTCTGTACTCTGAGAGTTTCAAGAAAGGGGTGAACTGAGAACAAGAAAGAGCTCTTCTCCTCCCAACAACCAGCCCCCACCCCCAACTCACACATCCCCCACAGGCCTTAGCCTGGGCAGGAAGTGTTCCTGGGATCAGGGCCTTCTCCCTGAGCACCCAACCCCCAATAGGACACTCTAGGGGTGCAGGACAGTTTTTTTTTCTGGGGGCCCAGTTGGGAGCAAGGAGACCCAGCCCGTCCCCCGGGTGCTCCCATTCCTGGCCTCCATCTGCCTGGGGGCGCAAGCCAGGCGCGGTCATTCTTGCGCCCAATCTGGACTGCACCCTTTTCTCCTGCAACTGTTGGGGGTGGCCCAGGCCCACTAGAGACAAGAGCAGCGGAAGGTGGGGTTGGTCTCCCACTTGAGTCCCTCTCCCCTCATTTTTCTGTGCCCCTGTCCCTCCTCCAGGAACCTGTCCTCACTTCCCCAAGTCCCCAGTGCCTTCCTGCAGCCCTGGAGGCTCTAGTGGTCACAGGGGACTCATTACACTGAACTCTTTTCTGCTTAATGTGGGTGGGACCTTTCCCAAATCAATGCTCGGCCCAAAGGTGTAGGCTTCTACCAGTGGGAGATCAGGCACCGTGAAAGCAGGGTTAGGGTGGCGTGGTGGAAGGAGGCCTTCCCACTCCCCTCACATCCGCTGAGTGTGACCGCCTGCACCTGCTGTAACATCATCCCAGCCCGGTGGCCCCAGCACCTGAGAACTGAACATTCTGCAGCCTATAAATTAACAACACAGGGCTGAGTGGGAATGTGCCAGAGGGTTGGGGGAGGGGTGTCCCAGCTCCTTTAGACTAGGATGGATGCATGCCACACCTTGTCAGATGACCCCTCGCTAATTCACAGCTCATTCACCCAGAATCATCCACCAGGACCCCGCCAAGCCCCACCCACCCGAAAGAGGAAGAAATAAAAGAAGGAAGGGTAAGGAAACTGTTTTATAGCTGTTTAATAACTGTTTTGCTAGGTTCTGTTTATTCTGTTCAAAGTAGGTTATAAAGATATTCTGTAATTAAGGAAAGAAAAAACAGAACAACAGGAAAGTCCTTTTAGAAACAGGCTTGAGGTAAAGAACAGGTTGATCCTAACAGCTTGGGGGGGGCGGGTAGGCTGGGGGGTACATCTCCCGCAGTGAGAGGCATCTGTGAATGTGTGTGCTCACCAGAGGCAGAGAATGGCAAGGCCGAGGGGATACAGGGCCCCGGGCCCGAGGGCAGCTCTCTGTCCTGCACCTTCAGCGCTGTAGCATGAAGACAAAGAGTTACTCACACCAAGGTCAACCAACGGCACACAGCTTTTTTCTCCAGGGATCTGGTCTTCACAAATTCTTCGCCCCACAGCTCGTCCAGCCCTGCAAAACGGAGCCCAGCTCTGTGACCCAAGCTGTTCTCTCAGCCTCTGCAGGAAAACTCTGTCTTTCAGCTCCCATTGCTCTCCCCAAGACACCAAGGCGAGGGGAAGGGACTGTGGGATCGCTGCTGATAGGAACTCATGTTGATGGAAAAGCAACCTAGTCCTGTGGTAGAGTCTATTCTTACCCTCAACCCCTCTCTCTCCCTTCCTAAAAGAGGATGATACCCCCATGCTCGTGGCAGCAACGTCCATGGAAGGACCATCCTTCCCCATGCCACTGATATGGCCACCGTGTGACTCACCTTGACCAGCGGCACATGAGGGAAGATGACCTGTGCCATGCCCAGGCAGAAGCCTTAAGAGCCAAAGCTGGATTAAAAAAGGAAAGAAGATATGTGGGGCAGAGACCAGCCAACCGCAGCCACTAACAAGTAATATGACTACAAAGCAAACTGCTGTGTTTTAAGACATGGAGATGTGAGGCTGTTTGTTACTGAGGCCTTACATAGCTGATTGATACAAGCCTTGTCCTCCTTTAAATCCTCCAAAGTAATACCTCTGGCCCCCTTGGCTGAAGTCCATGGCCAGAAAATCCTACTCTGCTTTCTTTGTCTTGGGTAGAGTCCTCACCTCACCCATGATTCCCCTAAGGTCTAATATGACTCTCATCCAATGCCCAGCACAGGTGGGCACTTTACTCTTGTTGCCACAACCCCTCTTGTAATCCTCCCAATCACACTCTCAGCTAATTTCCAACCTCCTTTGGGCTCACAAGGACATTCCAGAGCCCATCCACCCAGCACAGATGCCAGGGCAGCTGGAGAAAGTTGCCCTCAAGTTCTCCCTCTGCCTAACCACACTGGGCCTCCACATTTAATCTGATGTGGCCACCCACAGCTTGGTGCAGGGGGCAGACCTCCTCTAGCCCCTCAGGAGGCAGGGTAATACCCCTCTACCCTGAGCATCCCCTCAGCCAGACCAAAGGTGGGCCAGAGCAGAAGAAATCAGAGCACACCTCTCACCCTCTGCCTCACTCTTGCAAAACTTCCTCCATAATCCCTGGGCTTGGAAGGAGTGGCTTTCTACTTCCTCTTTGTCCTCACCTGAGCCTTCCCCACCTGGGGAGAGATAAACTCTGTTATCTGATCCATCAAGCCCAACCTGAATATGCTAAAGGAGGATCTGTTAGCCATCCCTCTATTTCCACAAAGCCTGGATTTCCACACCATTGTCTCAATAATGAGGTCAAGAAAGCCAGTTTGGGCCCCAAAGATGACCTTCGCTATGGCAGAGTTTGATGGCTCATATTCTAAGGTGAAAGCCGCAGGAAAATATGACTGAAAGAGTAATATTTAAAAGAAATCCATTTTTGTACTATGCGTTTTTACAAAAAAAAAAAAAGGAAAGAAAGAAATCAGTTCAAGCTCAGTATATTTTGTCAATTACTTTTCCCCTTACATCACCTAGACCCATTTGCAGAGGAGATAAGAAGTAAGGGCCATATATCTAAATTGCGTTTCTCTTAAATGTTGCTCCTGTCTTCTCCTTCTTTGAGATTCTTCAAGCTATTACTGTCCACATTCTTCTGGGAAGGGCATAGACACTTCAACACCACCTGTCCTGCAGGGTTAGTGCTTAAGAGTGGCCCTCGACATCTCATGTGACTCTCTGGTCCCAACAAAATCCCCAAGAGTTTCCTTGCCACAGACACACAAAACTCAAGAGACCTGACATTTACACTAACATGCTTTGTGTCGTTCAGGCATTGGGTTGGCTGCATAGAACAGAAAACCCAAATTGACAGTGGCTTAAACAAAATAGGACTCATTTTTCTCTCAGATAATGAGAAGATCAAAGATTGGAAATTCAGGACAGTCTAGCATCCCCACTGTGGTGTCCAGATCCCAGGCTCTTTCTAGCTTTCTCCTCAGTGACTAGAGTATGACTTCTATATTCCTGATCACAAAGTGGTTGCTGGAGTCACCACCATTACCCCTACCCTCCAGGCAAGAGGGAGGGTCAAGAACTCTTTAAGAAGCCCCTTTCCCCTTTAACTATATGTTGCTTCTATCTCATTGTTCAACACTGCTTATGTGGCTACCCCTAGAGTCAAAAGAAGCTGGAAAATGTAGTATTTTAGCTGGGCTAATTGCCAACTCCCCAAAGAGTCCAGATGCTATATAATAAGGAAGAAAAGAAAAGGGTAGAGTCGGTCAGGAACTGGCAGCCTCTGTCACTCATTTCTAATGCTAATGTTCCATTGAGAGGTTCTGAGGCTCGTGTATCATTTGTGTCTCCTTTCTGCCCCCTCAGATGATAAACCTCTTTGCAAACAGAGACAAATGTTTTTCTTTTTTAGGACTGTCTCTTCCCCCACTCCAACTTTGCAGTCCTATTGTCCAGCTCAATAAATGCAAATTAAAAAAAAAGATTCACTATTAACCCTATGTGCCTTGCGGCATTTCCCATTACTTACTTGAGTCACCGTTCTTTTGTCATTTTACATTTCTTAAGTGTATGGAGTAACTCCTGAACTCAGTTGTAGACTCCTAAGAGTCTGGAAGTGCCCAATCCATTGACCTTCATGCTAGGAGTGCTTTCAAGAACTGTGAAACTACAGGACCTGGGTTTTAGTGGTTATCTGTAACCACGGCAATTGTAATTTGATCTCTTTGTGATGCTTTAGAGTTTAGACAAGCTCCTTCAGCCTCATCACTGCATAGGTCTTCTAAGTGAGTCAGATTGTTATAATTATGCTTTCTTTACAGATGATGAAACGGAGGCCAAGTGAAGGTACATGACATGCCCAAGGGCACGCAGTGAGTATTTAGTCTAGAACTTGAGTGGAGGGCTTTTGACTTCAAGTCTGGAACTTTTCCATCAAACTTTAAGCCTTAATTCCCTCATTTTCAAAATGAAGAAATTAATTTTGGTGATTCCTCATGTACTGCTGTCCAACAGAAATAAAATATGAGCCATGTATGTAATTTTATACTTTCTAGTATCTTTTAAAAGTAAAAAGAAATGAGGGAATTAATTTTAACAATTAAATTTATATTTAATCCAAAATATTATAATTTCATTATGAAATCATGACAAAGATTATTAACTAGGTATTTTACACTCCTTTTTTTTGGTACCTTCACTTTTTTAGTCTTTGAAATTCAATGTGTTTATTACCCTATCAGCACATCTGAGTTCAGACTAACATTTTAAGTGCTCAAAAGTCACAACAGTTCAACTCTAATGTTTGAAGGGTACATTTAAATTTAAGCTCTGAAATTTCATATTTCATTATCAATATTTTAGAAATTATCTAAAACAATTATTTTCTATGCATTCTTGCAATAAAGAACTGTGTCTCCAGAAACCTTGTTGGGGGCTGGTGGGGAGAAGGGCCTGCTTAAATTCATTACAAAGCACTACTGCCATCTGGTGTCAGCCTACTGAATTGCAAGCAAATTCCTAAATGCTCAACTCAACTCCTTAGAATCCAGCAGACTACAAAGAGAAAGCAGTGGTCTTCAAAATACACGAGCTGCAGCATGGAAAAAGGAGTCTCTCCTCTGACTTTCGTTGCCACTGAATATTCTGTGGTTGCATTAAGTAGGCATGTTCTTTAGATCAACGATCCTCAAGTTCCAGTGTGCATGTGGCGTTTGGGATCTGTCCTGGAGATTCTGAGTCAGTGGGGTCCGGCAAAGTGTATTTTTAAGAGGCTTCCATGGTAAATCAGATCCAGTATGTGAATGAAATGTGACTTCCCTGGTGGCTCAGACGGCAAAGCGTCTGCCTACAATGTGGGAGACCGGGTTCGATCTCTGGGTCGGGAAGATCTCCTGGAGAAGGAAATGGCAACCCACTCCAGTACTCTTGCCTAGAAAATCCCGTGGACTGAAAAGCCTGGTAGGCTACAGTCCATGGGGTCGCAAAGAGTCGGACACGACTGAGTGACTTCAATGTCAATGTATGTCAGTGTCCTAAATGTGCTTTTCAAAGCATGGTCTACGTACTGAATCTGATTTACCATGGAAGCCTCTTAAAAATGCACTTTGCCAGACCCCACTGACTCAGAATCTCCAGGACAGATCCCAAACGACACAGGCACACTGGAACTTGAGGATCGTTGATCTAAAGAACATGCCTAACTTAATGCAACCACAGAAAATTCAGGGGCAACAAAAGTCAGAGGAGAGACTCGTTTTTCCATGCTGCTGCTGTTATATTTTGAAGACCACTGCTTTCTCTTTGTAGTCTGCTGGATTCTAAGGAGTTGAGTTGTTTTCTAAATAGAAAAACAACACCCCACTCACCCAACACACACATAAAGTTAATAAGAATCCATAATCTAATCACTTTAAAGACTTAAGGAAAGTTTATACGACACCCCCCTTTCATGCAACCCAGATATATATACATAGCTCAAGGCTGCACACGAGCTAGCCCCTGCTGTTCCTCTTACCCGTGCTCCCCTCACATTCTGTGATCCAGCTCAAGATCCTCTCCTCCTTCAGACTTTGCAAATGCTGTTCCCTCATCTGGAATAGCGGTTCCCATCCCCAACCCACCCCCCCCCGACCCTGCCCCCATCTCAGTGACAACTCAGCCTTCTGATTCAGCCTGGGTGGACATCACCTACTGAGGATGGGCTAGATAACCCCCACTTTTCCTCCTAAAGTTTCCTGCACAGTTATTGTCTGCTATGTCTGACTTCCCCACAGGACTGTTAGTTGTTAGAGGATGAGGTTGTGTCTCTTTTCTCTGTTTCTCCACAACTAGGAAAACAATCTGCCACAAAGCAACATCTAAAACTATTTGCTGAGTAAATAAATGTTTTCTAAGGCAACAAGTAGTTAGTCTGATGTTTAAAACAGTAACTGAGGTGCTAATGGGGCTTCCCAGGTGGCGCCAGTGGTAAAGAACCCACCTGCCAATGCAGGAGGTGTAAGAGAAGATCCAGAGGTCAGGAAGATCCCCTGGAGGAGGGCACGGCAGCCCACTCCTTGCCTGCAGAATCCCAGGGACAGAGGAGCCTGGCAGGCTATAGTCTATGGGCTGCAAAGAGTCAGACACGACTAAAGCAACTTAGCACACATGCAATGCGTCAGAAGAAACTAACAAGGTGGGCCTCCCTCAGTGAATGTATTTCACGAGCACCTTCTGAAGGCATCGTGGTGATCAGCAATCATGGTAGAACTCGGGGCCTACAACTAGCTGAGCAGGAGCCTGGGGCGGTGGGGGGGCGGGGGGCATGGACGCCCAGGAGTCAGTGAGGCAGGGAGGGGCATGGGGGGAAGGCAGGAATAGAGCAACCTGGGAATGTCCTCACCACCTCCCAGGAAGAGAGCCATTTCCCCAGAGGACAGGGGCCTGTCACATCTCGCCCAGCTAACCTGACAGAAGCCAGCTGCAGCACTGGCTGGGCCTGCCCCCGGGAAGGCGTGCTCGGGCTGGGAACCACATGCCGTTGTTCTGCCCCCAGGGACAGGGGCACCGAAGGAGGGTAATTGACTTGTCTCCCAAACTTATTTATTAATTCCTAGCTGCACCATTTGATGTGGTTTCCAAGAGGCACGCCGTTGCAATCTGCCCCTCCCTCTGCCTCCCCACCACCTCCCCCGAGCCTTAACTACATATCGTCCCCCAGGGAGGCGGGTGGGGCTCAAAGCCAGCCCCACAGGGAAGACTGCATGCAGGAGGGGGCTGGAAAGGGTGCCCACCATGGAGAGGGGCTCACAGCCCCCACCCAGCTCAGGCTTCTGAGCCAGTTCAAGAAGCCAGTGGGACAGCACGCTCAGGAGGCCTGGGTGGGAGGAGGCAGGGTACACGTGGGAACAAGTCTCACTCTTCTCCTTCAAATTCCCAGCTACAAAAAGAAGGAAATGGTGACTGCTGATGACCCTTCACAAAGCTGTGTGACAAGATCGAATGTGACAAAAACAGGAAAGTGCTGTTGCAAGTGAAGGGCACCCAGAACCAGCAGAAACTCAGACATGGTGGTGTTCACGTGGGCAGAGGTGTGGTTCTCCAAGACCCGGGTCTACACCACTGAGGTGTCCTGCCTTATGCTTTCTCAATTTCCCATGTTTCCTACAATTAGCTATGAGTTCTATAATCGGGGAAACACCAGAATAAACAAGGGCTGGTGAGCTTGTGGACCAGAGAGGTCACATGTGCCTAAACTTGCCTCATGCAGGAGGCAGGCCCTTGTGGCTCAAGCCGAACAAGGAGGGTGGTTACAACATGGAATGAGAAAGGGGGTCCTCCCCCCACCTCTGCTGAGCCAGGAAGGAGCTCCCACGTGGAGGGGGAGGGTGGAGACTTCAGGGTAAGGTTGCTTTCTTAGGTGAATGTAACCACAGACCCCAGACAGAGGGGATGGGAGTCAGGCCCCCACAATTCCCCACTATTGACCCACCATCAGCCTTTGTAGGATCATCACAGGCAACCTCTATGTAGCTAGTGTGCTGGGAGCTGGGTGGCTCTCAGTTCCCTGACACTCTCCAAGGAGAGATTCCACCCCCTTCCAAGATGGAGAAAGGACTAAGTGTCCAAGTCGAGGAAGCTGACTGCAGAGGTCAGGCACCCTTGACGCTCTTCACAGCCCTAGGACCCTGGCGTTGCGTGTGTGTGTGTTTTGTGTGAGTATGTGCAGCCCAAGTAGGGCTATGAGCTGAGGATTCAGGGTGGGTCTAGCATACCCTTGTCCCAGCGAGGCAGGAATGGCTTCTCCAGAGCACACATTCCCATCTGAGGCCCCATGCCATCTGCCCTGGCCCTTTTACCACAGCTTGTGACTCCTCCGCTCACTCCCGTCGACCCTCTGGAAAAGGAGAAATGTTCAGAGGTCTCAAATCGGGCAGCAAGCCAGGGGCCTGGCAGTCCTCAAACTGACAAGCCGTAGATGCTCACGCCAAGATGCCTGCCCTTGGTAATTCCAGGAGAACAGGCCCAAATCCTGTCATTCACGCTTGCCCTACCCTGTTCACCTCTCAGCACTGGCTTCTGCTGAACAGTTCAGCGGGCAAAGAGCATCCTGCCCCATAGTCTCAGCCCCACCACTTCTGCATGGACAGGCTCAAACCCTGGAATCCACCCCCTTCTTTCACTCCCCCGCCAAAAACCCACTTGCACAAGGCAAGTGTGTGTGTGGAGCAAACCCCACTGAAGGTGGGTGATGGAGGGCTTAATGATCCCCTGTGGCTCTGTAAACGCCTCCCAGCTTTTACGTTTCCCCATCTCATCCCCTCAAACCTGACTGCCTTTATAGAAATGAATTCTTTTCACTTTGTTTCACAGATGATTTTTTCCCCCTCCATCCCAACTCTGCTCCCTGCTAATCTTTCCACTACAAAAACCCACCTTCCTGCTCAGTGAAACCCTGGGCTGGGTCCCCTCCCCCAGGCCCTGCTCCTCAGCACCATGGAAACATTAGCAGAAACTCTGAATCTGTCATCTTCCTCTCCCTTCGTCCCTCTCCTCTTCGCATACATCCATACCCTCCAGACTTCACAAGCTACTCCTGGAAAGGAAGAGGTCAACTTTCAAAACTAGTACATTCCAGGGCCCAGACCACGGAATCCTGTCTCTTTGACTTCACCTCAGGTGCCAGATTTTAGGGACACCAAAATACTCAGTAGGCAAGACAACTCATATTTTAATGCAATACTTTTTATTTATTTATTTGGCTGAACTGGGTCTTAGTTGTGGCATGTGGGATCTAGCTCCCTGACCAGGGATCGAACATAGGCCCCTGGATTGGGAACTCAGAGTCTTAGCCTCTGGACCACCAGGGAAGTCCCTTAATGCAACACTTTTAAAAACTAAAACTAATGCAAACTATCCATGATGGATGAATGAAATACCAGATTTTTCGGTAAAGACAGATTCGGCATTACTAATTTTTCCTCTTGCTTCAGACTGCAACAGAGCCCAGCATTGCGTAGACTCTACGTCAGGATTAGACCATCACAGGCAGGAAGGTGCTCCTCAATGTGCCAGGAGGATGATGGAGCAGGCAGCTCAGAGTGAATTTAAGGAGACTCTACAACCAGCCAGATGATGAGCTTTGCAGAGGCCCGAGCTGTCTATGTAGCAGCACCCATGAAGCCCCAAAGCAGCTGGAACCTGGAAAAGCCAACTGGCCAGACGAGGGCTATACACTCCAGCTCCCTGGGGAGGGAGAGGCAGAGGGGCAAGGGATCAGAAATGAGGCTGAAGAAGGGGACGGGGAAAGAGAGAAGCAGGAAGCACACTGGGCAGGCTCCTCTCTCCTCCCCACAGCACCTCAGCCTGCTCAGACCTGCCTGCATAACTCGGGCAGGGCTGGGCCTGATAAGACACTAACTGTTCCTGTCAAACACCAATGCCACCTCCATCTCCCCCAGGGCCACCAAGACACCTCCAGGAATGAACACCTGGCTCCAGAGACCCCTTTACAGATGGGTGGCACCAAAGGCTGGGCAGGCCAGGGGCCCAGGAGAGCCTGGCCTGGGAGCCTCAGAGTCTGGCCCATGTGGTAGGCCAGGGCCTGGGAGTCTAGGACCCTGAGGCTCCTACACACACCGGGGTCCCATCACCACACCTGCCAGAAAGGTTCACTTTCCCAGCTTGGAAAAATTTAAACCAGCTCACGACTCTGAAGGCTGAAATCATCTTCATCTCCAGAAGGGAAGCTCGTGTCTGCTCAACCAGACCAGGGAGAGAGTGGACTGCTGCCCCCATTGCTCCAGGACCTTCCCAACGACAGGCATTCCCCCCACCTCCAGGCCAGGGTAGTGTCCAGGATGTTCTTGATGCTTTACTTCATAATTTACAGGAAGCATGAGGCTCAGAATGGCTGAAGAAGGCTGTATTCCTCCTTTAGGGAATAGCGGGGAGGAACAGGGTGGTGTCATGGCCTCAGCCCAACGTACCACCAAGCCTGCCCCGTGTGGGTGGGGGTGGTTAGGGACACTTGAGCCGGTGTCCACCCACTGAGGAGGCCAGGGAGTCCTACCCTAGTTGATGCAGACCTCTGCTGAGGACAGCTTTAGTTGCTGATTCTGGAATTCTATCTGCCCCAGGGGTCTGCACGGAGCCTACATTCACACTTATTCACTCAACAAACAGAGGCACCCGCGAGGTGCTAGACCCCCGGCTCATGCAGGCCAGGCTGTGTGCACTCAGACTGCTGTACACCTACAAATCTGGGCTGGCTGGCGTCCCACACCCCCTGCAAAGACTGGATGGAGCTCACCCTCATGAACATACCTGGGCTGGGCCACACTGACATTCGCTTGGCCTCGTTCATGCCCAGGGTCTCCCTTGGTCTCCTGCCTCTGTCTGCCCTGGGGCGACACCTGTCCCCCAGTGACAGATGCCGCTCTTGGGTTTAGGTGGCTGAGACACCCAGAGGCCCACTGCAGGGGTCAGGGCCACGATGGGCAGGTGCTGAAGGAGGGGCCGGGGCCTGGGCTGGGTCGGGGCCTGGCCTCCATCTCCCGGACCCACTGGCCTGTGGGGAGGCGCTGTCCCCAGCTGACAGTATTCTCGGGTTAGGGGATCCAAACGCAGAAACAAGATCTGAAGAGTGTCTGAGGGTCAGAAAATATGAAGTGGATTCAGTTCTTCCACATCTGACCCCACCCATGACCCTGGGCTTCCTTACTCCAAACACCCCCACCTCTTTTCTCCTCTGCTCACAGCCTCCACCCCCACCTAGCGTGTGGTCTGATCATCCGGCCAGTCTTTCGGCAGGCCACTCCCCGCTCAGGAATCTTCACTAGATCCCCATGGCCTAAGGATGAACTCCAGCTGGCATTCAAAGCGCTCTGTGGACAGGAGTAGCAGCTCCCTCTTCTCTCTTCCCAGACCCCTCCGGAAACAGTCTCAGCTCTGTCACTCCGTGAAGGCCTTGCCCTTTTCCATCTCTGCATCTTTCACAAAGCCCTCCCTCCTCCTGAACGGCCTCTTTCTGAGTTCTCTCCACTCTTCAGGGCCCAGCTAAACCCCCGTCCTGAGAAGCCTGACTGATGACCACCGTCTCCGGGGGCCACTCCTCTGCCCCTTCTCTGTATCATATGCATTCCCTGCCCCCCAGGTTCTGCGAGCCTCTCTCAGCCCTCCTGCAACCCCAGCCGCACAAGACTGTGTGACCTTCCGTCCCTGGAAGGTGTGTCCCTGGCCTCCTCCAAAGGCAGCCACCGCGGCCCAGGCTCCACGCTCCCAGTCAGGCCGCGGCCTGCTCTGCTGGGCGGCAACCGTGCACATTCCTTCAGAATTAAACAAGGTCTTGCTGGCTCCAGGCTCCACAGCACAACGTGGGTCCTGTCTGCCTTTGGAAGTAGCTTTTCGCCCTCCCTAGCCAGTGAGGCCTCTGGGTTCCAAAGGCCAAGTTCTCCTGTCTCTAGGGTTAGAGATCTCAACAGCCACAAAGGAGAGGGAAGGGTTCCCACGTGGGGCCATTTGGAAACCCGAATCAAGACCTAAAACTCTCCTCAGCCGCTGAATGCCTGGTACTCATCATGCCATTCATCTGGAGAGAACACTCACGTGCAAGCACACACTGACACACACAACTGCACAAGCGTATATAGCACACGCGTGCACAGACACAAGCATGCAGGTAAACACACGTGCACAGACATAAACATGCACACACGCATGAGCAAGCACGTGGTCTCAGACCCAGGCATACATGTTGCCACACACACACACATGCCTGTATGTACACATATGCACAGACAGGAATACACGTGTAAACACACAGAGATGTGTGCACACAAACTCACATACAGACCTGCATTTGGTGATGCTGCTGGTGGGCGAGGGGGCCAGCCACCTCTGAGAGGGCTGGATCTCTGGCAAAAAGCCCATCCCTCCCTTCCCCAGAACAAGTCGGAAAGGGCCAAAACCCAATCTGAAGCATGGCCAGATCATTTTTCTCTGCTTTCTTCCAAACAACCTCAGCCCCCAGAGATACTTCTCAGCAAAGACATAAGTATCCCAGTAGCCCTGCCCCCATCTGTGGCCAAGTGTAGGGACTGAAACGGATCAGGGATGGTCTAGAGGAGTGGACGGGCCGGATGCCACACATCTCTGGACTCCGGGAACACGCTGGCTGCAGTGGCCCATGCCTGCCCACTGGAAAGCAACAAGGGGAAGGCTCTCATTGCCACTTAGGACAGATCTGCTCGATACTTGGGTGCCACCTGCCTGCCCATCCTGGAACTGAAAACATGGGGGTCCTGCCTCTGGAACAGAGGGAAGGGGCAGAACCAGAGGAGCAGCTGGGGGAAGCTCTCACCCACGATTCTGAAACCCAGCAGGGCCAGCCAGGGGCCAGGGTGCCGGGCAAGTAAACACGGGGCAGCAGTGACACGTGTGGTTTAGGCTCTGACGGTGCAGAACCAAGCAAACAGCCTCACTCTCAGCCTGGAGGCAGCAAGGGGAAGTGTCAGACGGGCCTGGGTTCCAATCTAGCTCTGCTGCCGACTGGCCGTGGGACTTGGGGCAGGCCACCTGCCCTTGGCCTGCATTTGCAGTTTTGTGAATCCAGGATGACAGTAGCCGCCTCTCAGAGGGGCTGTGGGGTGGCGCAGGGAGGGGAGCCTCACAAGCATTGGTTTCAACCTGCATTATATTGAGTCAGATCTTTGGCCTTCGGGGAGCTGAAAACTCAGCCTGGAGAGACTGCAGGCAAATGGTGGTCTCCGGGTTGTAGGTATGGGTCATGCCCTTCTCCGGCAGAGTCTGAAGTGGTTGAGAAACTTCACCCTTTACTCTCCCCTCCACAGCCCTAGTTCTCAGAAGCCCCCAAGGGCCCCTTTGTGGACCCGGCAGAGAGGACAAGCCAGGAGGACACCACTGTGCTCCCGGTTCACAGCACTCTGCCAAGGGCTGCAGGTCAGCTCGGGGAGGAAAGGGAGCACTGTGCTCCCTGAGGACCAGCCCCCACCGCCCCCAGCCCGCCAGCTGTCCCAGCCCCCTCTGGCTCACACTGGCATTTCCACGACTCTGGCTTCCCAGACTACTCCCTTTCATCCTTTCCTTCTCCCAGCCTCCCCTGCAAGAGCCAGTCCCTGAATGGAGACGCCAAGAATCAGATGCCCTGTGCATGGGGCAATGAGATGTGCAGAAAGAGCTTTCTAGCAGAGGTGGGTGGGTTGTTCCAGCATCTCCTGGGGCAGTGAGGAGGATCGGGTGCTCATGCCCGCTTTGGCCATGGGGCTCCCAGTCATGACGTTCCTAGACGGTCAGAACAGGGAAAATCCAAGACCACCCCTCACATTTCCCTCTGTAGACTGAAGAGGCTTTAGGAGTAGTTTCTGTCACTGTTAGGAAGAATACGGTCATTACAAGACCAAGGGAAGCCACTGCCACATGATCGGCCCAGGCTAAAAGGTTATCGGAGTCACATGACTCCCTCACACACACTCAGCTTAGTCCATGAAAGTATGACAATCACAAGACCCTGCTCAGACTCGTCAACATGGCTAACCGAGGTCTCCAAGCCAGTCTTGAGTTCTGGACAATCATGTGGCCCAGCCACTGTCAATCCCAAAATATCGAGACTATGTAGAAAAAGGTATTTTTCTTTCAGGATACTTTATTGCCATCAGTCAGGAAATTATCATAATATACTTTAGGGTTAGAACAAGCACCACCTGCCTTAAGAAATATACAAACTGTCCAACTTTGGAGTCAATAAAATTATTATAACAAAATGAAAAAGAATTCCAAATAATAAAACTGTCTGTGCTATGAACTGAGCCCCTTAGGTGTGGCGCCCTTGTGTAATCCTGCGGCAGCCCCACCTCTGGCCTCCATCACCCTGTCAAGGGCTGAATTGTGCCCCAAATTCTTGTGCTGAAGCCCTAATCCCAGAACCTGAGAATGTAACTGGTTTTTAAAATTTAGGGCCTTTAAAGAGGTGATTAAGTGAAACTGAGGCTCTTAGGGTTCGCCCCAATCCAATCTGACTGGTGAACTTCTAAGAGGAGGCGATCTGGACACACAGAGGGACACCAGGGGTGCCTGCTCTGGAAAGAGGCCGCAAGAGAGGTGGCCACTTGCAAGACAAGGAGCCAGGCCTCGAGAAAATGCAACTTGCCAGCAACTTGCTCTTGGACTTCCAGCCTCTAGAACCACGAGAAAATACACTTCTGTTGTTTAAGCCACCCAGTCGGTGGTATTTTGTTACGGCATCCTGAGCTGGCTAATACATCCTCTTCTGTCCCCAGGACAAAATCAGGGCTTCCCTCAAGATAACCCCTTGGGATGGGGGAGCCATCCGATAGCCCCGATAACGCAGACTAGCACGCCCTGTCCTATACCCCGAAGCGTCACACTCTTACCACGCACAGTCCCCAACAGCTCCCACGCCGTTGGCTACAGTCTTAACAATCCCAGTGCACACTGATCTGGAGATGCCACCCTTCAATACCAAACAAAGGCACCGAGAAGGATCTGCCCCGCGGTCCTGTGTAGCAAACTCAGGCTGCCCTCTGCTCTAGCAGGCAGGCCACGCACCAAGCCCTCTGTTCACGTGGTGCCCAAGCCTCCACGATGGAAGAAGAGGCCTGGGGAGACTGCGGCTGAGGAAAGCCACAGCCACCTCGCCTCCACCCGTGCAGGGAAGTGTCCTGCAGAAGAGAGGGGTTGCTGTCCCCACAGGGACAGTGTGGAGGCTCCCTGGCAGCCATCGGGGTCAATATCGATCTTAGGTCCAGGGCCTTGGGCCCACGATTCTTTGAGGGATCCCTCAAATGTTTTCATCTCTTTTAAAACCAGGAATAGAAAAACAAACATAATAATGAATTCAGCCCCGATTATATTCACCTTTATACCAGCACAGTCTGAATATTACTTATTTAAAATTAAACATAATTTTAAGTTTTTTGTTTTTTTTTTAATGGAGAAAGTATCTCATGAAAGCATAGAAGCTCTGGGCGCAGCAGGTGTTGAATGCCAGGGTCTGAACTGGTGTAGGACTTGCTGCCTGTCTTTGTTTTCTATTGCTCTGCTAACAAGTCGGGTTTCCTGGGGGGGGGGGGGGGGGGGGCGCTAGTGATAAAGAACCTGCCTGCCAAGGAAGGAGACTTAAGAAACACAGGTTCGATCCTTGGGTCAGGAAGATCCCCTGGAAGAAGGCAGGACAATGGAGGAGAGCAAGGCAATACAGGAAGGCACCCCAGTATTCTTGCCTGGAGAATCCCATGGATGGAGGAGCTTTCTAGAGGCTGCCACCACTGCTTGATAGGGCTTCCCTCATAGCTGAGTTGGTAAAGAATCTGCCTGCACTGCAGGAGACCTGGGTTCAACCCCTGGGTTGGGACGATCTCCTGGAGAAGGGATAGACTACCCACTCCTGTATTCTGGCCTGGAGAATTCCATGGACTCTATAGCCCAGGGGGTCGCAGAGAGTTGGACGCAACTGAGTGACTTTCACTTAACTACTTAACTTAACCACTGCTTGATTCCAGGGTCTCTTCCTCCATCTCCAAGCCAGCAGCGGTGGGCTGAGTCCCCACAAGTAATCACTCTGAATGTCCTGCCCCCTCTTCCACTTCTGAAGACCCTATAATCACATTGCCCGTCCCCCAGATAATCCAGAATGATCCCCAATCTCAAGATCCTTAGCTTAACCACACCTGCTGTGTAAGAGAACATATTCACAGGTTCCAGGGAGTAGGACACAGATATCACTGAGGGCCAGGATTGTGCCTACCATAGGCTTTGTAGTAAGGCAATCATCAAGCATTATTGATCATATCCTATTATGGAGGAAGGGGCCACAAAGGCAGAATTACGTAGGCTTAGTAGGCTTACAGAAGTCATTGTGCGGCGGGTGTTAAGGGTTGGGGTCTGAACTAGTGTGGGGACTTGCTGCCTCTCTCCTTCACAAGGGTCTAAAATGTAAGCCCCTTCAGACAGGCTGCCCCCAGCAGGTTCCAGAAACTCACGGTCCCTCCCCAAAGCAGGTCCAACAACACCCATCTTCACATCCACGTAGCCAAACCCACGCTGGAGGCCACTGGGCAAAGCAAGAGTGGTCAGGGCAGACAGGGGGATGGGTCTCGAGCCAGGGGCAACACAGGGCTCGGCCTGGGGGGCAGCAGCCGCACCCGATCTCCCCTGTGCACTGGAGAGAGGCTGGCCAGCAGGTCCCGCTCAAAGGGTCTGTCCGTGTGGAGTGCACAACTCCTTCCATCCAGGTTTAAGTCAGCCCATCCGGCTGCACTCAGCTGGTTGCAATTGCAGCCCCACTGGGCTGGGGTTTCACTTTTAACACTGATTTATGGAAAACACAAGGTTGCCTGAAATCCATTCAAATTCCTCCTCCGTGAAGCAATGGCTCTGTGAGGAAGGGAAGGGCTCTGGCACCCTATCGTGGGGTAGCGGAAGTGGGGGTGGGGACGCATCCACAAACCTGGAGTTCCTCCCACAAGGAAGAACCCCTAAGGAGCAGAGCCACCCTGCGGGGCTAGGAGAAGGCCTCCTTGGAGAAGTGATGCAGTCACGCCGTGGAATTCTACACAGCATAGGAAATGAGCAAGCCACAGCCACACATGTCCACATGCTGGAATCCCTAAACATATTGACAGGCAAAAACTGATTGCACAAGAATACATATTAGAATGACATTATTTATACAGAGTTTCAAAGCATACAAAACAACTCTGTAAATACTTTCAGATAACATGCATATGCAGTCAAAAGTTAAAGAAATTTGTGATGCCGAATGTGCTTTCCAGGTGGGGCTCGTGGTAAAGAACCTGCCTGCCGATGCAGGAGATGTAAGAGACAAGGTTCGATCCCTGGGTGGGGGAGATCCCCTGGAGGAGGGCATGGCAACCACTCCAGTATTCTTGCCTGGAGAATCTCCTTGGACAGAGGAGCCTGGTGGGCTCCAGTCCGTAGGGTCACAAAGAGCTGGACACGACTGAGGCGACTTAGCACACACACAATTATTTCCTGCGGAGGAGGGGAGTGCAGTGGAAGGAAGGTGTGCTTGGGAGGTGCTCACGGAGGCCTTCAACTGCATTTCTAATTGTATTTCTGAAACCAGTATGTGTCTACATAAGTGTGCATTAGCTCACCATCCACTCAGGTATTTTCAGGAGAATGAGGCCTGAAGACGGCGGAGGATTGAAGAAAATTTTCCAGCTTCACATCCAGGGAGCTCTAGATCCAGAGTCCCTGAGGAGCTCTCCCGGTGACTCAGTGACTCTCGGAGCAACACCTGTGGAGGGTGACGACATGCCCACAGCCAGACCTGGGGCCTCCTTTCACGCCTGCATTGCTCACAGATGAGGGCGGGCAGGGTGGGTGACGCAGTCAGGAGAGACCTCTGGCTGCCCCAGAGGTGGCCTCAGGCAGTGGGGTGATAGCAAGCTACTTGAAGTCCCCACTGTGCTCGAGGCCTGGGCTGAGGGCTCCTGCCCGGGGTCCCAGAGCACCGCTGCCACCCTATAGAACGATTCTCCCAGACGGCCCAGCCCTCACACCCCTAGACTTTCCCCTCCCTCCACACAGGCCTCCTAGGAAAAGCTGGGGTCCATATAACTGTTCCAGCCCAGAACCCAGGCCTGGGCCACAGGTACAGCTGCAAACCGCAAGACCACCCAGAGGGCCCAGGCACAGTCATCTCCCGCTCCTGCTCCTCCCAGAACCAGGAGACGGGGCCTGGCCTGCCCCTTCCTACCTGCCTCCAGCGGCAGAACTGGCGGCCGAGCATGTGCTGGCTGAAGGCTCACCCCCACCACTCCAGAGCCCAGCTGTTCCCTGTGATGTCACCAGAGGGTTGCATTTTAAAGCGTTAACATTCAGAGACACGAAAGGACTTGGGCAAGTGGTCAGCCGATGTTGTAGAAGATGCCCTCAGCCTGCAGCACCCTTGCTCCCAGGATAAAGTCCCAGAAAGAGTGGGCCCGTGCCCCAGAGCTCTCTTGCCTGCCTCATTCTGTGCCTGTGGGTGGCCTGCTGCTTGCTGCCAGGGAGCTGGTCTTGCTCACGTATTCAACAAACACATGCTAAGCACCTGTGGTGTGCCTTGCACCTTGCTGGGGAGTCGGGGGTGAAGGAACAGCTCCATCCATGCTCTGAAAGATACGTCAGATGGAGCAATGGCAGCAGAGTCATTTCAGAGAACCTGGAGGCTAGATGAAGGCTACAGACCAACGAGACAGACCCATCGATAGACAAAGGACTAATACCTAGGAGGTGACATCACTGCCCAAGTCACAGGCTAATAAAGGGCAGAGCTGAGGCCTGAGCTCTTTCTCTGCCCTTTGATGATCCCAGAAGCTTCAGAGGCCCTGGAGCCAACATGAGTGCCCCTCCCAAGTTTGGTGGTCACTGCCAGGCTGTCCCTGGGGACCCAGTTTGAGCCCAAGAACACCCTCTGGGACAAGACTGGGGCTCTGGGCCTTGCTCCATGCCTTCTCACCCTAGTGGCCACACACAGAGCAAAGCAGAAATGTCCCCTCTCAGGCCAAAGGCCACCCTCTCCCTTTCTTCCAACCTAAGAACACAGGGCAAAACCTAGAGTTGCCTAGCTCTTCCCCGCAAACACAGTGATTCTCCAGTATTCCCCCTCTCTGGAGAAGGTATCACGTCCAGAACCCAGGAAGCCGTCTCTGACATCCATCTGTCACCTGCATGGATAAGGCTCCCTGACTCAGGGTGGCCACTCCCGTCCTCCGTGCCCCAGGCTCCCTAGAGGGGCTCCCTCAGGACAGTGCCCAGTGGAAGAGCAGGGCTCTGCGTTCCTGTCTGGAGACCAAGCAAGCCTATGTACCCCAGGACAGTGTAGGCAACACGTCGAGCTCTCAGGAAACAGGCTGTGTGCAGCCTTCAGCAAGGCACGTGAGCCTTCACGGCGCCTGACGCCGGGATTCCCCAGTGAGCTCAGGGCTGAGGCCTGATGTCTCAGCGTACATCCCCGAACACCCACAGCGCAATATCCTCGGCGTTTCACACCAGCAGAGGGGCAACCGAGCCATGACCGGCCAGTAGACGTGTTTTGCTTGGCCCACACCATGTTTTAAGTTGGATTTTGTTGCCAACACGTAACATTAGGAGAGTCCACATAGTAGTCCAGATGTGAAAATAGAAGAGCTGGCTTCACTGGGATGGCATTCCAAAATTGCATCCCTTTCCTGCTATGAAGGGTCACCCCCTGGACACAGTACATGCTCCAAGGAGCTTCAGGGCCACCCCTCCTCACAGATGCCCAACCCTGGGTCCCGCCCCTCCTCTCCTTTCACCCCCTCCAGGGTCCACATGGGCAGTGGGGCTTGTGAATCCTCATTTTAGGGTGTGAGAACATTCTGTCGGTGGGATATTATGGCTCCCTGATCCATATGTTCAGGGGATGGTGCTTTCCATGGCCTGCAGCAGCCAAAGTGGGAGGTGAGCCGCCTGGTTAGGAAAGAGAGCCAGCCTGGGTGGTGGGCAACCCCAAAGGCCACAGCGAGAAAGGACAGCTTTGCCACAGTCTTCAGTCAAGCAGGGAGTTGAGGCTGGTGAGCCTGACGTTCGGATAGCTGTGCTGGTCAGAGCCGGCGTTTCTCTTGGATTCTTCTTCTTCTTTTTTCTGGGAGTATAGTTGCTCTACAATGTTGTGTTAGTTTCTGCTGCACAGCAAAGTTCAGCAGAAACTAATCAGTGAATCAGCTACATGTGTACACATATCCCCTATTTTTTGGACTTCCTTCCGTTTAGGTCACCACAGGGCACTGAGTAGGGTTCCCTGTGCTACACAGTAGGTTCTCATAAGTTTATCTATTTCATGCATGTGTGCTGTGTGCTAAGCTGCTTCAGGCGTGTCTGACTCTGTGCGACCCCATGGACTGTAGCCCATCAGGCCCCTCTTGCCAGGGGATGCTCCAGGCCAGCGTACTAGAGGGGTTGCCACACCCTCCTCCAGGGGGTCTTCCTGACCCAGGGGCTGAGCCAGCATCTCCTGCACTCCAGGTGGATTCTTTGTCGGATTTTACACACAGCAGTGTGCATACGTCATTCCATCCCTCACTCCATCTCCCCCACCCCACCCTGGAATCCATGGGCCCATCCGCTACATCTGTGTCTCTGTTTTCTAAAGTAAGCCTCCTTCCAGAGTACAAGATCACCTCCTCGGTGCTTCTGCCCCCACGCCCAAATATCCCTCCACTTCTCCCTAGTCCCCCAGCCCAGGGAAGCAGGAGGCTTACAACCCAGGCGATGCCTGAGCCTGCCCCAGAGGCTCCCCAGACAGAGGTGACCGGGAGGCTTGCTCGCCACTAAGGGGCCGCCACCAGCTGAGGAGTGAATTTAACTGCAAGAAGGAGTTTCAAATCCCAGGGTGACCAGAAGGAGGGACAGAAGGAGAAACAGGAGGAAGCGGAGGGTCTGAGGGCAGGAGCCGAGGGAACACACACAGACAGGGCATGAGGATGGGGCAGGGAGGCCTGCTCTGAGAACAGGACATTCGTTCCACGGAGACACTGAGCTCAAAAGGGAAACCCTGATTTTCCAGATGCCTTGCCCACTGTCCTGCCCTCACGTGTATCCAATCTGAATTCAGTTACTGGAAACCAGAGTCCAGACTTAACTGACATCCTTCCGCTTCTCGCCTTCCTCCTCCGTGCACACACCCCGGCCAAGACAAAGAGCAGGCCCTGAAGCCAAGTTCGCTCAGGTCACAGGGAGACAAAGGGATGACCGCAAATGCCACCTGGCCAGAGAAACCATGAGACAAATGGACAGCTTCCCCTGACCACCCCAGTTCACAGCCAGGACGTGGACGCCAAACAAAATCACCATTGGAACAGCCCAGGTTCGCAAAAACAAGCCTTAGGGCAAAGCACAGTTGTCCATTTCTCTATGTTTACGTGAATATCAGCTGACTTATCATTTGGCAGGCACCAGAGATTTAATGAAGACTTACTGGAGGAAAACTGAAGAGGGAAGAACTCCAAACTGTTTACCTAATATTTTCCTGCAGATCTGGACAAGGCAGCCAAGATTTGGTGTGAGCGGTGAGAAGACACCTGCTTCAGGTGGTGAGTGAGAAGGTTCTTCAGGCAGGCAGTCTTGGAACCACTGTCCTCATACGCCATTACTATCGCTGGGACACTTGGGTATGACATGAAAGGCATCTGCCATCAGGCCCACCCCCTCCATGCCAACTGGCCATGGGCATCCTGGAGACTTCCCAGCGGTGGGAGGGGTCTACATGGAGTCTTCTGGACTCTCCAGCCCAACCCAGACTGGTTCACTGGCTGACCAAGGTCAGGGTGACAAACACTGGGAGGAGATTGAGGACCAGAGTCCACCAGGTCCTTCCCCAGCCCAAAGCACCTCTTTTCCCTTCTGGCAGACCCCAAGCACTCAGTGGTGCTGAGGGCCCCTGACCCCCACTCTGGTGACCCCCACCCTCATGGAGACATGGCCCTCCCAACCTCCCCACCCCACTGGTTGGCGCCTTTTCCCAGAGACCTGCTCGTGCAGCAGGCAAAGGCTTCTCAAGCTCCCTCATTCCTGACAGCGGCCCCCAAACAAGCCCGCAGAGTATCCTTTTCATGCTGAAGGCTTTCTGCCAATACTGGAGGGAAACAGAGTGGGAATGATAAAATTTACAGCCGCGGGAAGGGATGCCTGGGCCTTCCTCCACAGTTTATAGTTAAGAGTCCTCGGCCGGCAAGGGGTAATGTTCCTTTTGCCCTGAAGCCAGTCATCCTCCCTTTTAACCTTCGCCCCCCTCTCCTTCTTCCTCAAGCCTCCTCCTCCAGGCGTCTTAACTGCCAACAACTCACTTTCCCAACTTTGATTTATCTCCACCAGAGGGAATGCAAAGTTAGATCCAGCCCCACCCCCAAGGCCTTTTCAAAAAGGAACCCAAACACACCCAGCAGAACTCAGATTCAGAGGTAAACACTCAGAGCCACTCAGTCCAAGACAGGGGCACAAAGACACGCAGCCACATGCTTGGAGATAAAGTGTTTGTCCACGCCCGTGCCCTGCACTCCCTCACACTCAGGACAGACCCACAGACACAGTCAGACATAGACACCAGAAGTCTGCCTTGCCTTGAGAGCATTTGGAATATCTTTTGAGGAAAAATATTTTGCTCCAAAGAAGGGCTCCTACAGGGCTTTTTTTTTTTTTTTCCCCCAGAGCGGCTGGATAAATTGCTTTTGTGCAAAAATAAACACAAGTGAACTGCATTAGCTGAGCGAGTGACACATTAGTTACAGATGCGGGGCCTGTCAGAACATTGAGGGAACAGCTTTTATTGGGGAAGGGCTGAGAGACTCATAAAGAACCGGTTGGCAATCTCATATAAACATTTGCGCATTCATATAAACACCGCCTACCACAAGCACTGGCCTGGCTGCCAGCAAGGCCTGGAACAGCCCTCTCCCCTGTCCTCAGAGTAAAAGCCAGCAGGAAGACAGGGGAAGGGTCACGAGCACCTTCCCTCCCATAGTCCCAGCTCCTGGACTCAGTGCTTGCACCCTAGGGGGGGCAGGGAGGGATGCCAGCTCCATCCTAAATGCCTCCAGAGACGGAGGGTCGAGGTCCAGCCACAGCAGACAACAGCTCTGCTTTCCTCCCTCTACACAGAATAGAACGGAACAGGGGATGTTATTTCAACTGCCTTATTAAGTAAAATAAGAAAAAAAATAAGATTTAGAAAAGGCAGAGGAACCAGAGATCAAATTGCCAACATCTGCTGGATCACCGAAAAAGCAAGAGAGTTCCAGAAAAACATCTACTTCTGCTTTATTGACTATGCCAAAGCCTTTGACTCTGTGGATCACAACTGTGGAAAATTCTTAAAGGGATGGGAATACCAGACCACCTGACCTGCCTCCTGAGAAATCTGTATGCAGGCCAAGAAACAACAGTTAGAACTGGACATGGAACAACAGACTGGTTCCAAATAGGAAAAGGAGTACCTCAAGGCTGTATATTGTCACTCTGCTTATTTAACTTATACACAGAGTACCTCATGCGAAATGCTGGGCTGAATGAAGCACAAGCTAGAATCAAGATTGCCAGGAGAAATATCAATAACCTCAGATATACAGATGACACCACCCTTATGGCAGAAAGCGAAGAACTGAAGAGCTTCTTGATGAAAGTGAAAGAGGAGAGTGAAAAAGTTGGCTTAAAACTCAACATTCAGAAAACTAAGATCATGGCATCTGGTCCCATCACTTCATGGCAAATAAATGGGGAAACAATGGAAACAGTGAGAGACTTTATTTTGGGGGGCTCCAAAATCACTGCAGATGGTGATTGCAGCCATGAAATTAAAAGATGCTTGCTCCTTGGAAGAAAAGCTATGACCAACCTAGACAGCATATTAAAAAACAGAGACATTACCTTGCCAACAAAAGTGCATCTAGTCAAAGGTATGGTTTTTCCAGTAGCCATGTATGGATGTGAGAGTTGGACCATAAAGAAAGCTGAGCACTGAAAAATTGATGCTTTTGAACTGTGGTGTTGGAGAAGACTCTTTAGAGTCCCTTGGACTGCAAGATCCAACCAGTCCATCCTAAAGGAAATCAGTCCTGAATATTGACTGGAAGGACTGATGCTGAAGCTGAAGCTCCAATACTTTGGCCACCTGATGTGAAGAACTGACTCATTTGAAAAGACCCTGATGCTGGGAAAGATTGAAGGCAGGAGGAGAAGGGGACGACAGAGGATGAGATGGTTGGATGGCATCACCGAGTCATGGACATGAGTTTCAGTAAGCTCTGGGAGTTGGTGATGGACAGGGAGGCCTGGCATGCTGCAGTCCATGGGGTCACAAAGAGTCAGACATGACTGAGCAGCTGAACTGAACTGAAGTAAGGAATTTACAAAGAAAATGCCTCTTGGATGCAACTCTAGTGGGTCCCATCATAATCAGGGAGAAAGTGAAATGAGGGCAGGGCCACTCTCCATCCAAGGACAAAGTCAGCAGAAGGTGGCACAGACTCGTCTATCCATGAGGACTTCCCTTGGCTCCCATTGGTAATACCCTTGCCTTGGGCCCTGGGGGTCTCTCCTCTGAGTCGAACACCTCAGAGTCACATGGAGCTGATCCCATAAAGAAGGCAAAACAGGCCATTTGAGCTGACATGAGCTGTTATCTCTCCTTCTCCCATGGTTCCTGCCTATCCAACCTGCTACCCTCACATGCCTCACCTGTCCCAAGCAAAATCTGCTCTCTAGAAAGCACCTGGTGTACTTACTTGCCTGGAGGTATGAGTAAGAATTGATGCAAAGAACTGACTCCTTGGAAAAGACCCTGATGCTGGGAAAGGTTGAAGGCAGGAGGAGAAGGGGATGACAGAGGATGAGATGGTTGGATGGCATCACTGACTTGATGGACATGAGTTTGAGCAAACTCTGGGAGCTGGTGATAGACAGGGAAGCCTGGCGTGCTGCAGTCCATGGGGTCACAGAGTCAGACACGGGGACACGACTGAGCAACTGAACTGAACTGAACTGATGAGTAATCGTGCCAAACCATCTCATCCTCTGTTGTCCCCTTCTCCTCCTGCCTTCAATCTTTCCCAGCATCAGGGTCTTTTCAAATGAGTCAGTTCTTATCAGGCGGCCAAAGTATTGGAGTTTCAGCTTCAGCATCAGTCCTTCCAGTCAATTGTGTGTTTCATTCTTACCCCTCACCCTCCTCTCTGTCACAAATGCTTAAGGCAAAGGGACAACATATGAAATGGTAGGATTTAAAGCAAATGGCTAATGCTCAACATTTTTGTTAAATTTTTGAATTGGCCAAGAAGGGAGAAGGGTTGGGATCTTTTCAGGAAGGAGGAAGAGAATGCTCACTGGCCCCAAAATCACATCACGATGATTGGCTTAAAATCAGCTCCGTCCACCCACAGCTCAGTAACTTTCCACTGGTCTTCTCCTTCCCACCATATAAAAGGCCAGCGTCCTTGGACTGAGTGGCCTTTTTCTTTATTCGTCATATATGATCTACTCTCACCCCACCCTTCAGCCTGATTTCCCTCCCTGGCCCTCAGGCACTTTGGGGTCCAGCCCAGCTGGATTCATTCCTCTCCTCCCCGTCCACGTGTTACAATTTTGCACTTTCCCTTACATCAACCCCTCTTCCAAGAAGGCTTTTTCCTTCCAGTTCTCGGGGTGTAGATCCAGCCCATCCTTCCAGCCTCAATTCAAAAGCCGCTTCATCTCTCCCTCCTTTGAACTCTAGCAGCGTTTGTAGGTGCCTTATCATTGACTCTCCTTGTTGTTCTAAGTTAATTGTACACCGGGCCATTCCGCATGGAGATCTTTTAAAACATTCATTTATTTATTTGGCTGCCCCAGATCCTAGTTTCGGCACTCGAGATCTTAGTTGCAGCAGGTGAGATCTTAGCTCCCGGACCAGGAATCAAACCCTAGCCCCCTGCATTGGGAGTGTGGCGTCTTAACTACTGGACTCCCTGGGGAGTCCTTCCCTGGAGATTTCTAAATCTCAGATTTCTGTCATGGTGATTTCCCAGGTCTCCCTCTGTCCCAAACCCTAGCCAATGCCTGGGAGATGGTAGGTGTGTTGCATTCATGAAGGATGACCAAGAATGATGCCGTCTGGACTCATGGTCGTGACAGTGGTGGAGACGTGGTGGTGGGGTGGGATGAGAGAGATGGAGACTGGCCAGCAAGTCCCCGACCCGGGCAGTCCCCCTTTGTGCTTTCATGTTGCTGTTTCATAACAAACAGAGCTGTTGTTGCTTTGGAAGAGAAATTAGGATGCCAGGCAGGTACAGACAGCCAAGCACTCTAGCTCTATTGAGTCCATCTCAGCTGTCTAGGCTGTTTCTTCCTGTCAACAAATGGAATACTTTATGAGAAAATACAAAGCACAGCCCTAGATAGGAATATTGAAGGCTCTTCGGCCAGGACATCCCTCAGGAGGGAACACAATGTAGCCATAATTTATTGTATTCGATATTTTTGCTTCCAATCTTATTTTTATAGACATTATTTCATAGGCTGCAGCTTAAACGCAGATGGAAAAGATTCTGGCTTTGTAACGAGAGAAGGTTTACGGCACACCAGCCCCCTGCTCTGTGTTTGTGTATGGGGAAACGCACATTATTATCATGTCCTTAGCTGGGCAGGGAGATGCCTTTATTATGTGTTTGGGCTTTGATCCAACAAATTCTGCCTTCATATGTCTGCTTGGCCAGGGCCTGCGGATGCTCCCAAGGGGAGGAAGCGACAACCACCACAGCAGGCTTGGGTGGAGGGATGGACCAGCCTTTGAAATGCATTCCCAGCTCTGACCGAATCTGCCAAGGCTTAGGGCTTCTAAGGGCCTTGACCCAGGGACAAGGCCTAGACCCCAAAAGACAGAGTTGAAAGAAAGTGAGCACTATGGTGTTATACATATGACTGTGTTGTGTGATTTGCACTGTCTTTGGTGGGGGGAGGGTTTAGAAAACCAAGTTCATACGGCCTGTAATGCCTTATGAGCACTCCCCTCTCCACAATATATCACAGGTAGGTTCATGGCAACAAACATTCTTAAAAACCCAGTTTGGCTTTTGATGTTCGTAGTCTGGATGTACTCTGGCTTGATGGGTGGAGAAGAGAGAGGAAGCACAGGAGAGGAGGGGAGGGAGGGCTATGGAGAGATCTAAGGAGGAAAAAGGAGAAAAGAAGAGGGACAGAGAAGAAGCGGGGAAAGACACACCACACAGAGCAGAGGAGGGGGTCAGGAATGTCTTGGCCCAAGGTGCGGCCCCCACAGGTTCCCAGACTCACTGCCGGCAGGCAGCCGGCCTAATGGAGCTTGGGCAGGCAGCCCGGAAGCTGTGCCATCCCATTCCTCCTTTCTCTCCTCCCAGGGTTAGTTTTCAGCAGACTCTGAGGAATCTTGGGAGTGTGGGTCAGGAAACACTGGGGGCTTTGGGCTGATGGGGGAGACTAGAGGAAGGGGCAGCGGCTACATTCAGCGCAGAGGGTCAGTGGAAAGGGGATGGGGGGTGGGGAGGGCTGGGGAGGGACCCTCTAAGAGCCTTGGGAAGAGTAAGGCTTCAGCCAGGCTTCTAAGGGAGTCCATGAGAAGGGGCAGCCGTATGAAGTACTATGAGCCTTCACACAGCTGCTCCATCCACGGGGCCTCCATCAAGAGAGCCTGTCAGTAGAGCTCTAGGGATGGGGAATGACCCCCTCATTATCTTGCAGAAACGGTATCTTTCATGTCTATTGTACAGACGTTTCTATGGGGCACAACTGCAGTGGCATGAGTCTGGGGGAGCCGTCCTTGGAGGACCCCTGAGTATTCAAATAGGCCAGAGGAAATGGTAACCCCCACCTAGAAAGCCTTCTGCCTTCACTGGGCTCAGGCATTCCTGCCCTACTAATGACTGTCACACCTGCCCCAGGGGCTTGGCCAGAGATGGAGAGCTTTGAAACAGGACTGGGTGAAGAATCTGCTTCAGGCAGCCACCGGCTTCTCGAAGATAGTGCCTACTACCTAGGCTCCTTGAGAAATCTGGCCCAGGTGCCCAGCACAATAGACCAAGACACCAAATTTCGCAAACGGTTATAAGCAGGTGTGGAAGGCATGTTGCCTTCTGGAGGCCTTCCATCCTTGGCAGGGGCCCATGCTCACGTCCCCCACCCCCTAACTCCAGGAGTGATGGGAGCCGTCGCTTGCAGGGCTCCCCAACCCCCACCCCTAAAAACAACATGGGCGCACTCTGTCTCTGCCCTGGGACTCCCCGGCTGTGGGAGCTGACATGTTCTCTCTTTGCTGAAGCCTGTTTGAACTGGTCTTTGGTCACTTGCAGCTGACAATGTCTCAGCTGACACCCCAGGCTAATGACTGGCTATGAGACATATTGCAAATTGAAGAACTGAATCAGAGTGAGAACGAGTCTTTCAAGGGTCAGAGTTCTGCAGAACTTCAGGAGAGAGGCAGCGCCCTGCCAGACCTGTGCAGGACAGCTGGGGGCAGCAATCACACACACACACACACACAGTTACAGAACACGCAGATGCCCTGCCCCTGGGATCCGCGCTCAGCACTTGCACAGGTGGCCTCTAACCCTGGACACCCACTGTCCTGGGTAACACCGTTCAGGCCCCACAGAAATGCTTCTCTACATCATTCAGATTAGGTCCTTGAATCAAAGGAGACTGTGTCTAAATGCTAAACAACATATGGGCTGTGCTGCTCCTGACATCAGAGATGGACGCTGCTCTGGAGTATAGGGAGGGCTGGATGGTCGAAACACTTAGGTAAGAGAAGAGACACACTGATTGATCAAATCCTTCCTCTCAGAACAAGAATGCAACAGAAGTAACACATCCCAACAGCAGCAAGCATGCATTTGCTTGCTTCACTTTGTGGTTCCAGAGGCTCGTAAATTAATACAGCAGTTGTTACCCCTGCAAATGGCCGCTGAGGAACACTTTCCAATTTAAATAATTAATATTTCTCCTACATTTGTACATATGCAGGTCAAGATTTAACACGCATGCAGTGTGATACTGATTCTTTACGTTGGCAACTAGACAGACATGGTACAACCCTACAACTGTGAATGATTATATTTTCATAAAAATATCCACTAGATTTAACTAAATTTTCAAAATCTTTATTAAAATTCAGCTATAAATATTTCATTAAAATTTTTGCACATATTACATAGAATGTAATAGCTATACTATTAGTTATATTTGCCTTTTAATTTTAATAGATAAATGAATATTAGAAAAAAGTAAAACATACAAAAAGGCATTTGAAGTTTTGCTCTCTTTCAAGTTAATTTGCCTTTTTTATTGAAATATCTGTCATTTTTCTTTCACATTTGTTATCTGTTGCTATATAACCAATCCTAAAACTTAGTAGCTTAAGATAAATTTTTTTTCTCTCCTGCAGTTCTGTGAACTGGCTGGCTCAGGGGTCACTTGGAAAGGGGGTGTCTCTTGTGTGGGTGCAAATGGTGACAAGGTCTAAAGTCCAGGCAGCTTCAGCCAGACCATAAGTCCAAGATGGCAGCATCTTTACTCCCACATCAGCTGGGATGGCTGGAACAAGTGGAGTCTGGTTGACTATGTACCTGTCACCTGTCCATATGGCTAGCGTGGCCTCCTCAGAGCATGGCAGTCTCAGAGGAGTCAGACTTCCTACATGATGGCTGGTTTATCCCAGAATGAGCATCTTAAGAGACACAAGCAGACGCCCAAAGGCTTCCTGTGACCTGTCCTCAGAAATCACACAACATCACTGTTACTTCTTTTTACTGGTAAAAAGTGAGTCACAGGGACAGCCTCGATTCAAGCCAGAGGACTGCACAAGGTCATGAAGACAGGAGATGTGGGTCACTGGGGGCTGGTCTTGAAGACTAGCTACCGCAGTCTGCCCTCTGGCCCCCAGTGAGCTACATCCTTCACACTCATTGTCTAAGACCCCCAAAGTCTCATCCATGAATGAGACTATGAGGCTTAGGTGTGATTTGAGGATCTGTGAACTAAAGAGACAAGTTATCCATCTCCCCAAACCCAACACACAAAAGGAGGTCAGCACAGGACAACTGCAATAGACACTCTCACTCAAAAAAAGGAGGAGAAAGTTGCACAGCTGCTGCTGCTGCTGCTGCTAAGTCGCTTCAGTCGTGTCTGACTCTGTGTGACCCCATAGAGGGCAACCCACCAGGCTTCCCCGTCCCTGGGATTCTCCAGGCAAGAACACTGGAGTGGGTTGCCATTTCCTTCTCCAATGCGTGAAAATGAAAAGTGAAAGTGAAGTCGCTCAGTCATGTCCGACTCTTCACAACCCCATGGACTGCAGCCTACCAGGCTCCTCCGTCCATGGGATTTTCCAGGCAAAAGTACTGGAGTTGGGTTGCTACTGCCTTCTCCGAAAGTTGCACAGAGCAGTTTGCAAATCAAGCCAGTTCATTGATTAGGGCCTGGTCCTGCGCTCTGGGAGTGACTCTCCACTCTCTGAGTTATCCTTCCTTTTCCAAAAGAAATAGTCGGTGTTTGCAGCTGATTTCTCAGCCTGCATCCTGACCAAAAAAAAGGTCTCTTCGGAATTTCCTTGGTGGACCAGTAGTTAAGGCTCCACCCTTCCAATGTAGGGGATGTGGGTTCAATCTCTGGTGGGGGAACTAAGATCCCACATGCCATGTGGCATGACCAAAAATATTTATTTTAACTTAAAAAAAATTTTTTTAAAAAGGTCTCTCCACTTGGAACTCTCTCTGTCCCTTTTAATCCAAGCTGAAAAAATTCTATTAAACATCTGTGCCTTTATATATCAAATTATAATCTAATCCTTTAAACAAAAATGTGAACGTGTTAGTTGCTCACTCATGTCTTACTCTTTGCAACCCCATGGACTATAGCCCACCAGATTCCTCTGTCCACGGAATTCTCCAGGCAAGAATACTGGAGTGGGTAGCCATTCACTTCTCCAGGGGATCTTCCCAACTCAGGGATAGAACCTGGGTCTCCAGCAATGCAGGCAGGTTCTTTACCACTGAGCCACCAGGGAACCCCCCTTTAGACAAAAGGCACACCCCAATAATCTCCAAAAGAGAGCCCTTCCTATCTGAAGTCACCTGTGAGTTTGCTGTGGGATTTTTAGTGCTGTTCTTCAACACAGACTTCCCTGGTGGCTCAGATGGTAAAGCGTCTGCCTACAGTGTGGGAGACCTGGGGTCAATCCCTGGGTTAGGAAGATCCTCTGGAGAAGAAAATGGCACCCCACTCCAGTACTCTTGCCTGGAAAATCCCATGGACAGAGGAGTGTAATAGGCTACATACAGTCCATGGGGTTGCAAAGAGTCGGACACGACTGAGCCACTTCACTTCACTTCTTCTTCAATACAGAAGACCTAAGAGGTAGATCCTTGGCATTCTTAGAAGTCCTTTTGTCTACCCAAAGGGTCTAAAGGCACGCCCTTCCGTATTTTAAAGGGTCTCACAGCCGTAACAATGACTCTGCCTGAGATCACATTTCACTGTCAGCACCCTGTACGTTCTCTCTGCTCTGAGACTGTTTCTTGCTGTTCTAGCCTTTTGGTGGCTGGAACAATAGACTTGGCTCCTTCAGTTCAGGCGCTCAGTCTTGTCTGACTCTTTGCAACCCCATGAATCGCAGCACGCCAGGCCTCCCTATCCATCACCAACTCCCAGAGTTCACTCAGACACTCAGTTCACTCAGTCCATCAAGTCAGTGATGCCATCCAGCAATCTCATCCTCTGTCGCCCCCTTCTCCTCCTGCTCCCAATCCCTCCCAGCATCAGGGTCTTTTCAAATGAGTCAGTTTTTCGAATCAGGTGGCCAAAAGTATTGGAGCTTCAGCTTTAGCATCAGTCCTTCCAATGAATACTCAGGGCTGATCTCCTTTAGGATGGACTGGTTGGATCCCCTTGCAGTCCAAGGGACTCTCAAGAGTCTTCTCCAACAACACAGTTCAAAAGCATCAATTCTTCAGTGCTCAGTCTTCTTCACAGTCCAACTCTCACGTCCATACATGACCACAGGAAAAACCATAGCCTTGACTAGACGGACCTTAGTCGGCCAAGTAATGTCTCTGCTTTTGAATATGCTATCTAGGTTGGTCATAACTTTTCTTCCAAGGAGTAAGCGTCTTTTAATTTCATGGCTGCAGTCACCATCTGCAGTAATTTTGGAGCCCAAAAAATTAAAGTCTGACACTGTTTCCACTGTTTCCCCATCTATTTCCCATGAAGTGATGGGACCAGATGCCATGATCTTCGTTTTCTGAATGTTGAGCTTTAGGCCAACTTTTTCACTCTCCACTTTCATTTTCATCAAGAGGCTTTTTAGTTCCTCTTCACTTTCTGCCATAAGGGTGGTGTCATCTGCATATCTGAGGTTATTGATATTTCTCCCAGCAATCTTGATTCCAGCTTGTGTTTCTTCCAGCCCAGCATTTCTCATGATGTACTCTGCATATAAGTTAAATAAGCAGGGTGACAATATACAGCCTTGACGTACTCCTTTTCCTATTTGGAACCAGTCTGTTGTTCCATGTCCAGTTCTAACTGCTGCTTCCTGACCTGCATACAGATTTCTCAAGAGGCAGGTGAGGTGGTCTGGTATTCCCATCTCTTTCAGAATTTTCCACAGTCTATTGTGATCCACACAGTCAAAGGCTTTGGCATAGCCAATAAAGCAGAAATAGACATTTTTCTGGAACTCTCTTGCTTTTTCCATGATCCAGCGGATGTTGGCAATTTGATCTCTGGTTCCTCTGCCTTTTCTAAAACCAGCTTGAACATCAGGAAGTTCACGGTTCACGTAGTTCACGGTTCACGTATTGCTGAAGCCTGGCTTGGAGAATTTTTGAGCATTACTTTACTAGCATGTGAGATGAGTGCAGTTGTGCGGTACTTTGAGCATTCTTTGGCATTGCCTTTCTTTGGAATTGGAATGAAAATTGACCTTTTCCAGTCCTGTGGCCACTGCTGAGTTTTCCAAATTTGCTGGCATATTGAGTGCAGCACTTTCACAGCAGCATCTTCCAGGATTTGAAACAGCTCAACTGGAATTCCATCACCTCCACAAGCTTTGTTCATAGCAATGCTTTCCAAGGCCCACTTGACTTTACATTCCAGGATGTCTGGCTCTAGATGAGTGATCACACCATCATGATTATCTGGGTTGTGAAGATCTTTTTTGTACAGTTCTTCTGTGTATTCTTGCCACCTCTTCTTAATATCTTCTGCTTCTGTTAGGTCCAGACCATTTCTGTCCTTTATCGGGCCCATCTTTGCATGAAATGTTCCCTTGGTATCTCTAATTTCCTTGAAGAGATCTCTAGTCTTTCCCATTCTGTTCTTTTCCTCTATTTCTTTACATTGATAGCTGAAGAAGGCTTTCTTATCTCTTCTTGCTATTCTCTGGAACTCTGCATTGAGATGCTTATATCTTTCCTTTTCTCCTTTGCTTTTCACCTCTCTTCTTTTCACAGCTATTTGTAAGGCCTCCCCAGACAGCCATTTTGCTTTTTTGCATTTCTTTTCCATGGGGATGGTCTTGATCCCTGTCTCCTGTACAATGTCATGAACCTCATTTCATAGTTCATCAGGTACTCTATCAGATCTAGGCCCTTAAATCTATTTCTCACTTCCACTGTATAATAATAAGGGATTTGATTTAGGTCATACCTGAATGGTCTAGCAGTTTTCCCTACCTTCTTCAATTTGAGTCTGAATTTGGTAATAAGGAGTTCATGATCTGAGCCACAGTCAGCTCCTGGTCTTGTTTTTGCTGACTGTATAGAGCTTCTCCATCTTTGGCTGCAAAGAATATAATCAATCTGATTTCGGTGTTGACCATCTGGTGAAGTCCATGTGTAGAGTCTTCTCTCGTGTTGTTGGAAGAGGGTGTTTACTATGATCAGTGCATTTTCTTGGCAAAACTCGATTAGTCTTTGCCCTGCTTCATTCCGCATTCCAAGGCCAAATTTGCCTGTTACTCCAGGTGTTTCTTGACTTCCTACTTTTGCATTCCAGTCCCCTATAATGAAAAGGACATCTTTTTTGGGTGTTAGTTCTAAAAGGTCTTGTAGGTCTTCATAAAACCGCTCAACTTCAGCTTCTTCAGCGTTACTGGTTGGGGCATAGATTTGGATAACTGTGATATTGAATGGTTTGCCCTGGAGACGAACAGAGATCATTCTGTCGTTTTTCAAATTGCATCCAAGTACTGCATTTTGGACTCTTTTGTTGACCATGATGGCTACTCCATTTCTTCTGAGGGATTCCTGCCCGCAGTAGTAGATATAATGGTCATCTGAGTTAAATTCACCCATTCCAGTCCATTTTAGTTCACTGATTCTTAGAATGTCGACGTGCTCCTTAGACTTCCTCTATTCTGCTCAAAAGCTCCTTGAGTTCATCCCTACCTTTTCACGTTTTCAGAGTCAGCTAGAAGAAGCCAATGGGCATTTTCAACCTTCTGCACTTTCAATCTTCTGCCTGGAAATCACTTCTTAGGTACCCTTTCTTTTTTTCCCCATTCTCATGTAAGCCTTCTGAGTGACTATCTTGAAAGTGAAAGTCGCTCAGTTGTGTCCGACTCTTTGCAACCCCATGGACTATACAGTCCACAGAATTCTCCAGGCCAGAATACTGGAGTATGTAGCCTTTCCCTTCTCCAGGGGATCTTCCTGACCCAGGAATCAAACTGGGGTCTCCTGCATTGCAGGAGGATTCTTTACCAACTGAGCTATCAGGGAAGCCCGACAGACTGTCTTAGGTCCCCTCTTCTCCAATCTCCAATAACAGTTTCTTTACTGTTCCAAGCTCTTAGGAACTCCTCAGCACTCTTCAGCTTCTGCTCTCTGGTGGTCTCGAAGTAAACCACAGGCTTTAGGGGTTTTGTTACATTACTCAGGTACAGCACTGAGGTGCCCAGTCTCCAAAGAAGGCCCCATGAACAAGACCTCTGGTATGGTCCTCCCACACTGAATCTGACCTGTGACCTGTGACCCATGCTAACATGTGGAATGCACTGGATATACACTGCATAAGTTTTGGATGTAGTCTTTAAGGGGACTGGCAGTTTCCTCTTCTTCTTTTTTGAAATATTCCCTTCTGGGAGTCCTCAGCTGCCATCTGGGAAGTCCAACCACCCTACTGGAGAAATCACATGGAGAGAGAGGCCCCAGTGGGGATGAGACTCTCAGAACTGTCTAGGGGAGCAGCTAGGGATGAAGGCTGATCCTTCCACTGGAGGTCCAGACTCACAGCTCTGGTGTGGAGGGGGTACTGACTGGGTTTGGGTCCTCATTCTGTCTGGAGGCCTCAGGCAACTTGCTTAATCCTTTTGTACCACAGTCTCCTAATGTATAAAAATGGAGATGATGATGATGATGAAAAAGAGGAAGATGAAGATGATGACAGTTGTTGGAGGGTTAAATGAGTACTGGGTGAAGCGCTAAGAACAGAGCCTGGCTCACAGGAAGTGCCTATGTCAACATTTGCCAATAGAGGAACAAGAGCCAGGCTTGGGCAAATGCAGAGAAACTGAGATACCCAGGGCCAGTATCCTGCACTCACAAAGGACAAGGGGATGGGGAGAGGTCCTGAGATCTCAGGCAAGGCTAAAACTTGATTTAGCTTCTGGAGATGAAGGCAAGTCTGGCCTCCTTCCCAAAACCATGCTAACCCCCCCACCCCCACACACACACTACAGCAGGTACCAAGATCAGAGCCATATGAAAGTCCATTCCCTGAGAACAAACACCCTCACGTTAGGTCAGTCAGTCCAGAAACGGGACCGTTCTGCAAGGCTCGGCATGCACGTGGTGGGGATTCCACACCTTGTGACATGTCTTGTGGAAGTACATCTACCTGTGTGCAGGAGGTGTCTTCACATCTGTAGGAAAGCCTGCAGCGGGTCCTGCGTGTCTGTGAGAAACACAACAGAATAGCCAGTGGTTACCTGTGCAGGCTCTGAAGCCAGACTGCCTGGGCTTGAATCCCAAATTTACCAATTATTAACATTAGCTTTGTGACCTTGAGCTGTGACCTCTTTGTGACTCAGTTCACTCATCTGTTAATTGGGATAAGTAACAATACCTACTTCATGAAGTTGTTGTCATCCTCTTGTATAGCATTAGATCAATGCCCAGAGTATAAGAACTTTCTAGTAGTCTATAATTACCATGCATAACTGTATATCACGTCTACAGAGACAGATTCAAGCACTTCTACAGAAAGGTTTAAGGGTGTCTATATGTCTTTGGGTAGGAGAATATACATATCTAGGTGAATGTGTCTCTTTGTATTTCCTTAGGTGTATGAACGAGACCTTTCTGCATGGCCAGTGATCATAATGGCTGGCATTTATTTCGTGCTTACTGTGTCAGGCATCACCCCCGAGAGTTCTACAGGTATTCACATGGAGACACACGTGAATGGGAACAGCTGAGCACTTTTGCAGACACATGTTGGTAAATACCTGCAAGTGTGGCTTGTTAGCCTTGCCTGGTGAGACATCCTGAGTGAGCTGTGTGAGGGATGAAGACTCCCACCAGCGCCTGCCTGCCCACAGCATTCGAGTTGGGGGCAGAAAATCACGCCCACCACTCACCCCCTTCCCCAGGCTCCTAGTTAGCTTGAATCCTGTTTTCTTTCCTCCAATAGGAGAGGGTGATGGCGGAGTCTGGAGAGAGGCCCACCAATCACAGCCTTCCTCTCATCCTATGCCTGCCTTGGTCTTGCCTTGGCCCCAAGGAGCTCAGAAAGGATTCCCGCTGGGCTGAGCCATCTTTCCACATTGTGTGCTGTTTTTTTTTTTTTTGCTGAGTGGCATCTACTTCTGACTCACTGTGTATCCTCCCTAAAAGGACAGAGTCTAACACGAGCAAGATAGTGAATTATCCCCGTGGAAAAATCCTTCACATTTTACCTGTTAGGTATCCTTTGTCCATTATCCAATGTTGTTAACATTTCAAGCATAAAAGGATATTTGAAAATCTATGAATGTGTTTTTCTTTCTTGCCTTTATAAATACAAGACCTTCATCTTCCTTAGCCCGAGGCATCCTCTCTGCCTGAGGAGAGATGAGGATGGAGTTTCGACACAAAAAGCACAAAAGAAAAATGCTGTAATGTTCGGCATCTGACCTGCAAAATATGATTATGTGGTAAGTCAAAAGTCTTCTAAGCCATGCTATGCTCTTGAGAGCATATTTTCCGGATGCCTTCGTTTCTCTTCTTGAGTGTGATCAAGGCATTCTATGTAAGGGATGCCTGGGCAAGAGGAGGAAGTCCCATCTGCTTTGCTCAATAGAGGGGCCCTGGTGACAACCCTGCCCGTCTCCCAGGCTGCTCTGAACCTACCTGCCTCTGTCTCCAACACCAAGGCTCCGGGTAAGGCAGAGGAGCCTGGGAAGCTCAGCTTCACAGGCCAGCCTCAGTTTCCACAGGCCTACCTACAAGCTGTGAGCCTGCAGGTCACCCAGGGTCACGGCCACTCAACAATGAGATGCCACAGGAAGGGAGGGGACCACTGGGTCAGTGGGAGGCCCTGTGGGAGGCAGCCAGGGGCACCACAGGGGCTCTGGCCGGACAAGCGAGACCAGACCACGAGTCACAAACTCAGCAGGGACAAGCTACCTTGCCTGGAAACCAAAGGACACCACACCCCAGGATCCCAACACGTGGCTGCTGCCAGCTGTCACACAAGCTGCCCTGTCTGTCCACACACCTCCACCTTGCATCGGTGGGAGAAACTTAGGAAGTGTTCAGTTTGAAAACAACACTTTCTCTAAGCAGAATGAAAATCACTAAACAGGACAGGCTAAACTCTCAGGTCCCAGGACGTTTAAATCAAGTGGGACATTTCATTGTTTTTCTCATTGCTTATCAGATAGGAGTTGGGGGAAAGGCCAGATTAATTATACAATAAATAAAGAAATGACTTTTTACTCCGCACAGACGAATTGAAGTGTGAGCGATATTATCAACCCTAGTACACACACACACACAAATAGAGGACCTTCCCCATTCCCACTGAAGTGCCAGCTGGCCTGGCAGAGAAGAGGTCCTGGCCTCCTCCAGGTGGGGTGGGATGGGTTGTGGCAGAACGGTCCCTTCACCCCAAGTGCCCACATTAACCTCCTTGGGCTCACACACAACGGGACTCAGCCCCCTGGCCATCTGTGCTTTTTGGAGAGAAAGAGCAAGGTTTTAATTCTCCTTCCAGGCCCTTCCCACCCAGGGCATTTGGGCTCCTGGCCCTGGCCGCTGTCTCAGAGGCTGTTCCTATCCCTCCCACTTCCTCTGGGAGGTGGGAACTTGGGGTGTGAACTGAGTAAGGCCCAAGCTCCGGCCCACCGGGACAAAGAGCGCACGCGAGAGGAGCGATGCTGCCACCTGCTGGAGTCCAGAGGGACAGCATGAGGAGCGGTGGTCCACGGCCCGGGGTGGGCCACGGCAAAGCCCTGGCCTTGGATGATTCTTTCCTTTTTCCAGAACTGTATCTCACTTATTCCTCCATTTGGTCATCTGGTTTGCAATGTCAGTCATCCCATTTTATGGATGAGGAAACTGATATCCAAGAAAGAGCAGAATGATCTCTGACATCATAAGACTTGAAGATGGGTTGACAACAACATTTGACCTCCAGCTATCCAGCCAAGAGCTGTGTCCCCAGCTCAGTGCTCAGACCAGGCTGTCCTGGGAAACAAGAAGAGCCCCCTTAGGAACAAGGTTGATTGGGCCACCCCAACATCCAGGGAGAGGGTGTAAGGGAAGGGGGCGTGTACATGTCCCTGCTGAGACTAAAGCAGCAGGTAGCAATAATGACCCTGGAATAGCTCAGTGCCTGATATATGTCTACCACGATGCATTGCTTAAGGACTCACACACACATGATCACACAAATCGTTTCAGCCATTCTGGCACCATTTTCTGAAATGCCGCAGGAGCATGCTGGCTACTAGGACCAATGCCTGTCCTGATTAACTGGGCTCCTCCGTATCTCAGAGGGCCCACCCCACCTGCATGGTCCCTGTTCAGAGTTCTCAGTTTCATGGCCTCCCTGGTTCCCCAGTCCTCAGGATCTAGAAACCAGCCCTGCATTGCTGCTGGTGGGCAGGACTCCCCAAGTCTCAGAGTGTCCACCAGAGTACCCACACTTGGCTCAGCTATGCCTGAGGACACCTGCATCTCAGACTAGCTGACTAGGGTGCCCAGACTGTGGCCAGAGTTGGCGCTGCCATGCCCCAGGTTCTCCCCACGGCAGGGCCAATTCCCCCAGGCCCTCTGCCCCAGCAAGAAGGACGCTGGCCCCTCTGTCTTTGTCCTGCCGTGAGTAACTGCCAAATGGGGAGACTGTTTGGTTCAGAGACAGGGCTGGAGTCTAAGCCCAAATAGCCTTGAAATGCACCACCCTCAGGTAGCCACACCAGCCCTCGGCTCCATCTCAAAACCACAGCACTAATTGAGGTTTCTCTGAGGTGGCTGAGAGGGCATATTATGAAGCCATGAAAACACAATTGAAGAAAAAGAATGGGGAGCGGATATCAGGATGGGCAATGACTTTCCCGGCAAAGAAAAGCTTATACAGGGAAAGACATGACTTAAGAAAACGCTGAAACTTCTGTACACCCAAAAGTCTCAAAATAAAAGGCAAGCAGGACTCAGAGGAAGAGTTTTCCATACTCTTAACACATTTTTCCACCTATGTCTTTTAATATCCATGCTGCCTTTTTGTCGGAAACATTAGATTGGGCTTTTATCTATTAAACAGAAGTTTACTTATTTTGAAACCTTTGAAATTTGAAACTTTGAGTATATTACCTAATGACTAAAAAAAGAAATGGCATCTTAAATATAAATCCAACAAAATATTTTCACTGAGTCTACACGAACAGCTGATGAATGAAAATTTAATATTTAAAAACATTCCTGGTGGTCCAGTAGTTAGGACTCTACACTTTCATTTCTGGGGTCTGGGTTTAATCCCTGGTCAGGGAACTAAGATCCCACAAGCCGTGTAGCCATCCAAAAATAAAAATCCTAAGGGGATTTCTGCCCCAGCCCCCAGCTCAGACAACTGGGAATGGCGGAACTGCAGAAGTGATTAAGTTTGTCTCCAACAGCCCGCCCCCCTCTGCTTTCTGCTCCCTGTTCCACTTCCAAGCACCCCTCTTTCCCAAAGGCCCCCAGTACCTTCCCTCCCTCTTCGCCACCCTCACAATCTGCTCTCAGAGCGGCTCTGCTAAACTGACGCAGGCTGGGGGACTGAGGAGGGTGGGGACTGACAGGCGGCCCACTTGGGAAAGCATTAAGGAGCAGGAGGAAAGCTGGGCAGACATTGAGTTCAGACATTACTTTCTGTTCTGACATCGACCCTCCTGCCCAGCCCACTGCTAAGCAGCTGTGCTTGTGCTCATTCGCCCAGTCACGTCTGGTTCTTTGCAAACCTTTGGACTATAGCCTGCCAGGCTCTTCTGTCCATGGGATTTTTCAGGCGAGAATACTGGAGTGGGTTGCCATATCCTAAGCAGCTGATACATAGCAAAACCTGGCTTTCTGGCACTAGTGTGGGCTTTGAAGAAGAATTAAAAGTTTGTCTCAGTGATGTTGTCTTTTGATGCGAATCTCAAAGGCCTGAGCCCTGGGGCAGAGCCTTGGATGAGTCCTTACATAGGAAACAGGTGATAGCAGATCAGCTCGTGAGGGCCAGCATCCTAGGAGCCGGTTTCCCAAGTGGCAGGGGCGGCCAGAGGACAGCTGGGATCTTTTGTCAGCAGGGGGTTGACAGGCAGATGACTGGGGGTCATCCCTGGCCCCAGCCCAGGCCTTCACTGGGCAGAACAGTCTGTAGGATGAGAAAAGTACCTTCTCTCTGCCCAAGCCCTACCCCTGCACCCACCATGGCGAGGCAAGTCCCCTTTCCCAATGTGTTTTGTGCACACTGGGAGGTGATTTGGGCCAGTGTCCCATTAGTCCCGGGAGACAGTCCCCACCCCTTCTCCTGACAGCTGCGCTCAACTGACACCCTCATAGCCATGACTCTGCACTGGCCCAAGCCTTCTCCTCTCCAGACCTCCTGACCTTCCCTCCCCTCTCTTTTGGCCTGCCAGAGTCCAGGAAAGGCAGAAGGCTCTGTACAGGCCCCAGGTTGCCCAATAGGCTGCAGATAAAAACAAAGCTCAGCGGCTGGTCCCGCTCGAGTGCCACTGCTAGGGGGAGCCCTCTGCCACAGGGGAGCCCTCTACCACAGAGCCACAGCGCCACCTGGTGGGAGAGGGCCGTCAGCGCAGCTAGGTCAGGGCCAGCCCAGACACCTCTTGGGTGCCTCTTCCTTTTCAGTCTAGTCCCTGGGGTTCTTCCCTAGATCCCAGGAGAGCCCCATCCTGAGAGCTGATGGATGACTGTCAGGCTGAGGTCCCAGCCACCTCTCTCTCTCTCTCACACACACACACACCCATACACATAGCAAAACACGAGGAAAGGGCCTGGGCTTCTGCGTCAGGCAACTGTATCACTCCCATCTCCACTGGTTGGAATATGTCTGAGCTCAATCACGTAACTTCACAAGCCTCAGTGTCCTGCCTCTAAAATGGGAGCAATATAAAGGCTGCTGAGGAATAGATTAGATAACAAAGGCCCTACAGCAGCGGCCAGATTATTGCAAGTGTTCAAAAAATAGTGGTTTCCTTTCCTATCTGTTTGGGCTCAGTGCCTAGGAAACCTAGACTTACCCAAAGGCGGGGCCAAGGAGACAGCCAACATCCAAGTCTAGGACAGGAAACGTTTCCATCTCAGCTCCTTCAAGAAGCCATTCCAAGCGATTCCATCGACTGCCATTTGCCTCTCTCTGAACACGTTCAGTTGAGGGTGACTGACCCACCTGGTTTGCCAGGGACTGAGGGATTTTCAGGGAAGAGACCTTAGGTGCTAAAACTGGGGTGTCCCAGGCCAACATGGATGCACTGGTCACCTAACGCTTACCTCTTCACACAGGCCAGTTCTAGGGCTTCCCAGAATCACAGGCTATCGCCCAGGAATCTGCACTGTAACATCCCCAAGGTGATTCTCATAAACACCAAGTTGGACTTCTCTGGCGGTCCAGTGGTTGAGACTCTGTGCTCCCAAGGCAGGGGTGTGCGTTTGATCCCTGGTCAGAGAGCTAAGATCCCACACGCCCAGCTAGCGGCCAAAAAAGAAAGAAAGAAAGGGGTAATGGACTTATAACAGACCAAAGGAGGGAGAAATCCAAGTCCTTTGTTATTCTAAACACAAGTCACTGTCCGCACCCACTCTGTGTTTTCTCATCAGCTTCTGGTGGGAACGCTACTCATCAGCTAGATGGGAAGCCACCTGAGGCATGACACACACTCAGTGACAACACCTTGGAAAGACTCCAGAGAACTGTCTGAAACCCAGGCTCCAGACCCGAATCTGCACAGTAATCTAGCAGCAACAAGAGCATGTTTTCTATGCAGCTTTAGAGTTTACACCCATGTATTGCCCCTCTACTATCTTCCATTCATTCATTCTTTATCGAGTACCTATTAGCTCAGCACAGGGGGAATTAATATCCTAATGGTAGGAAATAAGCAATTGCCACTTCACAAAATAACTTTTTGAGATTTTTTTGATGTGAACCATTTTTAAAGTCTTTATTGAATTTGTTACAATATTGCAGCTGTTTCCTGTTTTGGTTTTTTGACTGCAAGGCATGTAGGATCTTTAGCTCCCCAACCAGGGATTGAACCTGCACTCCTTGTTCTGGAAGGCAAAGTCTCAACCACTGGACTGCCAAGGAAGAAAGTCCCTAAACAGTAATTTTAGATAGTAGTGAATTCAAAGGCACCCCTGAGGATATCTGACTGAGCTCTGCAGGTTACAGAGCCAGCTCCCTAAGATTTGGGTGAAGATGTTCCAGTTGAAGGAATGGCTGTCACAAAGGCTCTGAGGCACAAACAAGGGACAGAAAGACTCTATGGCTGGAACGTAGTAAGCGGGGTCAGAGTGCTGGGAACTGAGGCTGGAGAAGCAGGCAGGGCCTGATAAAAACAGCTGGGGCCTTTCAGACCACTGTAGGCCTATGCATCTTGTTCTGCAGGCACTGGAAAGCCATTGGTGGTTTTAAGCGAGAAAATGACAGGATCTGATTTGTGTAATTAAAGGCCCATTTGGGCTTCAGTGTGGAGAAGAAACAGGAGAAGGCTAAGAAGTAAAGGCAGGGAGTCAGTTTAAGAAGCTACTGCAGAGTCCAAGCAGGAGATAACAGAAGCTGTGGATGGAGAGAAAGGCAGGGCCCAGTATACAGAGTAGAGGGAGATCCTGGACTTGCTGATGGATTAGATCTAGAGGGAGCAAAAGGGGATGATGAAGGCTATTACCTAAGCTTTTCACTTAGAATCCAGATGAATGGATGAAAGGACCATTTGTGGGATGGGAAAGACTAGGAGAGCAGGTTTGGGAGGGAAAAAAAAAAACCCAAGTGTTGTGCTTTGGATGAGTCACTCAAGCAGAGGTGGCAAGTGTGCTGGTAGCGGGGCCTAGGCTCTGTGCAAAGGCACAGCGGAATATCTATGAACTTCATCCCCAGGCCAGTTTAAGAGCTTGAATGACTGGATGCTGCCATTTCCCTCAGAAAGGAATTCTTATTAAGAAATTTGAAAAATCAGTCATCAATATAAAAGGATGTTTTGTACATAACATCCATAATAATTGCAAGAGTCAAAATCCCTTTTGGTTACAAGTGAAAAACTCAATCTAACTGGCCATCGCAAAGGGGCACTTTTTTAGCTTGAACATTCAAACCACGGAAAGAGAACCCATGAAGCTAGTCTTCAGAATCAGAGACTCAAACATTAGCAGACCTCTTTTTTAATTATTATTATTAATTTATTTTTATTTTTGGCTGCACTGGGTCTTTATGGCTTCCTGTAGGCTTTCTCTGGTTGCGGCGAGCAGGGGCTACTCTTCATTGTGGTGCACCGGTTTCTCAGTGTGGTGACCTCTACTGTTGGAGAGCACAGGCTCCAGGTGCTCAGGCTCAGCAGCTGCAATGTGCAGGCTCTAAGGTGCCTGGGCTCAGTAGTCATGGCTCACAAGCCCTACAGTGTGGGCTCAGTAGCTGTGGCACGTGGGCATAGTTGCTCCATGGCATCTGGGATCTTCTCAGACCAGGAGTCAAACCCACTTCCTTCACTGGCAGGCAGCTTCTTATCCCCCATTCCTTCCCTGGTCGGGGAACTATGATCCTACATGTTTTGCAGCCAAAAAAACAAAACATGAAACAGAAGCAATATTAAAACAAAGTTAATAAAGACTTTTTTTAAAAGACTGAATATGTCTACTCCTTTCATGAATATTTGAAAGAAAGTCATATGTCCCTCTTCAGCCTGCTCTTCCCTTGGACCCATATTCCTTGGAGTCTCAATCCTAGTCATCACTGATGGCTTATTGTTATGGGAAATAAGAGGAACATCTAGTCACTTGGATTATTAAGGTCAGGAGTCGTCAAAAGCTCCGTGGGGAAAGGCAGGGAGCCAACAGAGGGGGAAAGATCCTCATCCCACCAGGCTTTCCCTCAGGATGAACCCTACCCCACCCATCCGCCAAGGGGTTCTGTTCCCAAAGGGCCCGCCAACCAACAGGGAACCTAGAAACACTTAAAGAGAATTCAGTTTCACAGTTTACATTAAAAAACAAAAAACAGATAGCAGAAGATTAATAAATTTAGAATAAAAAGTTGAAAGAAGGCTAAGCGGAAATGAATGCAAAGACCAGGTATGAAGGGAAGGGTGTGTAATAAAAGCTAGAGAAGGAAATCTACTCATTAACCAGAGTATTTAAAAGAACGAAATAGTTAAGACAGAACAAATTTTTAAAGATAAGAATAATTAGGAAACATGAAGATAATAAAATGATAATTGGCTAAATGATTTTTTAAATGACTGAATATTATAAAACTAAAAGACTCAACAGAGATGGGTTAAGCTGAAGGCAGCAGGGCAGCGTCTAAGGGTCAGAAGGTGGAATCTTGTGGACTTTTTCTAAGCCTGGGTTCTCTCCAGGGCAGCCCTGTAAGGTGAGGTCCTCGGCCAGCCATGCCTTATGTCAGGGCCTCCAGTAAATGCCACTTCCTTAAATAACCACTGGGGAGAGGCACTGAGTGGTGTCTCCCCTGGAACTGGAACTGGAGGACATGAAAATGCCCCATATAGCATCACTTGGCCCAGGTCCTTCAACCATTGCTCTTACGATGTGAATTCTAGTGGCCTCATACACATGGACCATCATATCATAAACCCTCTTTAAAGATAATTTTACATATATAATTTTATATACATATTATGCTTAGTTGCTCAGTCGTATCCAGCTCTTTGTGACCCTTTGGACTGTAGCCCACCAGGTTCCTATATATGTTATATATATGTATGATATTACATTTTATATATAATATAAATTACTATATATAAAATTAAATATAATCATACATATTTATATTTTATAGATATCCAGTTCTCAGACCAGCAATCCCACATATAGAATCTATCTCAAAGATAAAATAGCAAAATATTCAAAACTTCGTGAACTTTATTGCAGCATCATCTACAAAACCAGGAGACTGAAAACATCCAACTGTTCATGAGTAGAGGACTGGCTGAATAAACAATGCTACATCCACAGGAACAGAATACTATGCACTGTGATAAGGAGTGAGGAAGAGTCCTATTTACAACTTTGAAATAACCAGAATACACTACCTGTGGAATCAGCAATGAATATAAGAGCTTTTGAAAAAAGAAGGAGAGGAAGTGGAATACAAACACAGACGTGTCTTTGTTTATGTTTTTTAAGAATAAATAATGGAAAGATATATCAGTTCAGTTCAGTTCAGTTCAGTCGCTCAGTCGTGTCCGACTCTTTGCGACCCCATGAATCGCAGCACACGAGGCCTCCCTGTCCATCACCAACTCCCGGAGTTCACTCAGACTCACGTCCATCGAGTCTGTGATGGCATCCAGCCATCTCATCCTCAGTCGTCCCCTTCTCCTCCTGCCCCCAATCCCTCCCAGCATCAGAGTCTTTTCCAATGAGTCAACTCTTCGCATGAGGTGGCCAAAGTACTGGAGCTTCAGCTTTAGCATAATTCCTTCCAAAGAAATCCCAGGGTTGATCTCCTTCAGAATGGACTGGTTGGATCTCCTTGCAGTCCAAGGGACTCTCAAGAGTCTTCTCCAACAATATATCAAGAAAGCAATTTTTAAACTATCACCTATACAAAAAAACAAAGAGGAAAACAGCATTAGAGGACAAGGTTTAGACTTCTTGGAATAAACCTTGTTTTGTAGTTTTGAGTTTAGAAGCATGTAAATATTTTAGATAAATAAAAAGAAAAAAAGGGAGGATATATGTATACCTATGGCTGATTCATGTTGATATATGGCAGAAACTAACACAATATTGTATAGCAATTATCCTCCGATCAAAAATTTAAAAAGAGATTCTTAAAAATGTAAAACAAACTCAATCAAAAGGTATTTACTGAGTATCAAGTTGATAGCATAGCCACAGAGAAAAATTACTTTAAGCATAATACTTCAAATACTGTATTTTGAATATGAACTAAGGACAAAAGAAATCACAAAGGAATCTTAAACTGTAAGCAATAATCTTATTATGAGAAATAACATATAATATTACTTTAAAACTATTATGTGGTACAATATAGCAAATAAATAATTATGTAAGAGTTGTAAAGAACTAGTATTTTTAGAGCAAGAAAAAAGCAGTACAAATATAAAATCAAAGTGTATAAATTCTGTAATCTTACATTTGAATTGGAAATATCACTATAAACTCGAGCTTTATTTTTCTCTCTTTTTTAAAAATATTTATTTATTTATCTAGGCTGCACCAGGTCTCAGTTGGATCTTCACGCAGGATCTTCGATCTTCATTGTGGGATATTTAGTTGTGGCATGCAGGATCTACAGTTGTGGTAAGTGGGATCTTGTTCCCTGACTAAGGGTCAAACCCAGGTCCCCTGCATTAGGAGTGTGGAGTCTTAGCCACTGGACCACCAGGGAAATCCCTACTTTTTTCTCTTTAAAAAAATATGCATGTCCTAGTTCTGTCTCTTGGAAAGGCTTGGAAATATGACAACCGCAGAGTAGCAGTAAGGAACTCTAGCACACAGATTGTGCTCACCTAAATAACATTTCCCACCAAAAAGAACCACGCTCTTAGGAGAAATGGCCAATTCCAGGATTGAGAGAAGACAAGTACAAAATGCACTTCGAAATGTCTTGTTATGCCAGAAACATATCATATCTCAGATTTAAGATTATGTCACAAAGACCTGGGAGCCAACTTAATGGGACTTACCCTGGCCAAATATGGGACAAATTAAGCATCAACAATGGTAGCAGGGTCAGCTATAGAATATAGGGTCAGGTAACAGAATCAAGACTTCACAACAACTGTAAACATTTATAAGGCCAGTAACAGAGCCTCCAACAACATGAAGAAGGAAAAGATGGAACTAAATGGTGAAACAAGAAAATCTATCATTGCAGTTGGTTATTTTCATGTCCTTCTCTCAATAGTAGCTAGAACAAGTAGGCAGAAAAATCAAAGATACGGAACGTTTGCAGAACTCTATAACCAATTTGATATAATTGATATCAACAGAACATGCTGCCCAACAGCAGCACAGTCTGCATTCTCTTCAAGTGCACCAGAATCAGATGAAAATCAGGAAAGCAATAGAAAAAAAAAATCTATGAAAGAAAAAACTAGATATGTGAAAAGATAAATAAAAGTGGAAAACATCTGAGTTTGATCAGGACAAAAAAACACACAAATGATCGATATCAGAAGTTAGAGGGGACATCACTACAGATCCTAAAGACAAGAAGTAAATATTATGAATAACTTTATGCCAATAAATTCAACAAATTTAATGAAATAGATAAAATTTTCTAAAAGACACAAAATGCCAAAACTCATTTAAGAATAAATAAATAACCTGCATAGCCCCCATATTTATCAAAAAAAAACAAACACAAAACCAAAAACTGAACTTGTGGGGTTTAAAAAAATTTTTCCTACAAAGAAAACTGCAGGCCCACAGTACTTTACTAGTGAATTCTGCCAAATATTTAAGGAAGAAATAATACAACATTATAACACTGAAAACTATAAAACATTGTTTAAAGAAATTAAAGGCCTAAATAAGTGAAGATACACATCTTATTTATGGAATCAGAAGGTTCAACATTGTTAAGGAGGCAATTCTCACTCAACAGATTCCTTGTAAAAATCCCAGGATATTTTCATACAAATTGGCACACTAACCCTAATGTGTGTATATATATAGTGTGTGTGTATATATAGTGTTATGTGCTGATTACTATAATCATATAAATATATATAACTTTATACGTGGTATGTATGTGTTTGATTACGGTAACCAATACGTGACACCACACTGACATATAGCTCATAAGATAGAATGAAGTCCAGCAAAAGACCAGTACTGCTGCTGCTGCTAAGTCGCTTCAGTCATGTCCAATTCTGTGCGACCCCACAGAGGCAGCCCACCAGGCTCCCCTGTCCCTGGGATTCTCCAGGCAAGAACCCTGGAGTGGGTGGCCATTTCCTTCTCCAATGCATGAAAGTGAAAAGTGAAAGTGAAGTCACTCAGTCATGTCCGACTCTTCGAGACCCCATGGACTGCAGCCCACCAGGCTCCTCCATCCATGGGACTTTCCAGGCAAGAGTACTGGACTGGGTTGCCATTGATTGCCATTCTTGTCAAGCTATGAAGTCAATTCAATCAGGAAAGGGTATGCTTTTCAACAAATGGTGCCAGAATTGGATATCCATACCCCAAAAAAGAAAAATTTAGACCTCTATTCACATCATACACAAAAGTGAACTCCTAAAGGTAAGAGCTAAAACACAGAATACAATCTTGGTGACTTTGGGTTAAGCAAAAATTTCTTAGCTATAACACCAAAAGTATCACCCATAATTGGAAAAAAATGGATAAATTGAACTTCATCAAAATTTAAAAGTCTGCTTTTCAAGAGACACCATTTAGAAAAACAAAACTCAAATCACAGCTGAGAGAAATTGTTTACAAAACATATACACAACAAAGGAATTACATCTAGAATATACAAAAATCTTATAACTCAATAATAAAAACATGAGTAACTCAATAAAAAACAGGGCAAAAGCTTTTAAAAGATAATTCACCAAAGAAGATATCTGAGTATTTAACAAGCACTAGAAAAGCTACTCAGCATCATTAATGCAGTTCATTGTATGTCAAACATACCTTTTTAAAAAGCTGTGACATAAAAAACTCATTGGTCACCTATGGGAATTGTTAGAGCACCAACAGATTATTCTAAAGATTAGTAGAAAAAGGAAGCATCCAGCAATATTATCTAACCTTTTCTATGTGAATAGTGCTTTAGGAAAACCAAACATTCAAAGGAAAAAAAGGTTTTTTGTTTTTTTTAAGGTATCACAGTCACAAATACAGAGGCAATAATAGAATTAGAAAACATTATTGAATAATCCTTAATATAATAAATCTAGACAGAGCATCAACAGCTGCTAAAATCATTAGGTCGGAGGCTGATGTGGCATTTCATAATGCATGGACCAGGCTGACCACACCTGAAATCGTCAGTAAAAGCAGAACAACCAGCCATTATGTACTTGCCCTCTTGTGATACAATAGCATATAGTACCAGCTATAATCTTTTTTTTTTAATTGAATCTTAATATTACCAAGCTTCTAGATCTAAATGTCAGGGGGACTGAAGAACTTTTGAAATGATGCCTTGTTATTCAATTAGCCAAATTCTGTGGGAAATTCTATAGATCAACAAACAAATATCAGGGAATTCCCTGGAGGCCCAGTGGTTAAGACTCCAGGCTTCCACTACAGGGGACACAGAATCAATCCCTGGTGGGACAACTAAGATCCTACATGCTGCGGGGCCAATAATTTAAAATAAGAAAATAAACATCATAAAAGAGAATGGGTAATTAGTATAAATGAAAAAAGAGAGACAGATTTAGATATTTAAGATATATTGATCAAATTTAGTGTGTGGCCCTCGCTTGGCTCTTGATTCCAATAGACCAATGGTAAAAATATCTTTTAAAGCTAAGTGCAGACATTTGAACACAGACAAGGTGTTAGATGATGTAGGGGCACTATTATTTATCTTGTTTGGTATAATAATGATACTGTGGTTATGCTCTTTTAAAAAGTGGCTACCTGTTGGGTATACATAGTGAGGCATTTACAAGTCAAATTAAACTATAGCTGGGATTTCCTTTAAAATATTTTGATGACTATGATAGGGGAAATTGTTGTGAGAATGAGATAAACGACAATTCTCGAAAGTAGTGATGGATGGATATATATTAACTATATATATATTCTCTACTTTTAAATATGGTATTTTTTCTACTTTGGATATGTTTGCAATTTTTCATAATAAAGAACTGGGGATTTTGTTTGTTGACTTTTAAATAGGTTGTGTTCACACAGGTTATAGCCATCAGGTTGAGTTCAGCATGAGCATTCCCTATCTTTACCCACACCCTCAATGACTGTCGGTCACAAATGAGAGGAGTGAGTCAGTGGTGAAGAAAACAGCAAAGCAAGTGAAGTGGGTAGAGCAGTGGCAGCTGGTACCCACCTCTGTGTTTGGGATGAGTGGGGAGTTATAGGACTGTGACAAACGGGAGATCACAAACTTGCTCATCCAAAGGGGAGGAAAATGTTGCCATGGGGGAATAAGGGCTCGGGGTGGACAAGCCTTCTAATTTTTCATCGAAAACTTGAAATCTAGGCATTACAGTAAAATCTCCGGATGTATAGGCAAATGATTATAATTTTTTTCAACACTTTACAAGTCAGCGCTAGAAATGCAAACAAAACCTGCCTGGAGGCTAGATTTGTTCCACAGACTGCTGTTTTATGATCTCTGACACCACACCATGTAATGCATTATGTAGTAATGCATTAATAATCGGATGATATTCTCAGCAATTGAATCACAGGGCCAGGACGACTGAGGCTGTGCATATCCGATATGCCCAGATTCTTTATATGCAAACAGCTGTCAAGCCAGGCACTGACCACTTTGAACTCTGAACTGAATACAGGCTTACAATTATCTCTATCAAACTGTATCTTGTCACTTGTCAGAAACATTTGTCTCTTATTCTAGCTTCAAATTCTACTGAATTTGCACTCCCTTCCAGCTCTTTCTAGCACACACAATTTTAATTAGCTTGTTCAAAGCCATCTACAAAGTTAATGTCAACCTGTGTGTACAGTTCAGTGGAGTTCAATGGGTGGGTCAGGCTTCCCTCCAGCTAGACCTCTACAGATATTCAGCTATAAATTCACCCTGCCTTCTGAGTTTATCCACCTCATATTTATCCATCTTCCTCCCTGCATACAGGTCTAATCCACTAGTTTTGTGGTGATAGGAATGCCACCTCCTTATACCTGTATATGTAGTACTTTATGGTTTTTATAGCATATTTCCATAATTTTCTGACTTGATCTTTATCACCCTTCACAACCTTTAAAAGTCCTATCAACTTCACATTAAAGACACTGACCTACAAATCTGCCAGTGGTCTATTTGTTTGTTTGTAATCCACTAACACTCTATCTGGTGATTTCTAGCTTAAACAGAACAAAGACAACTAATTTAGCTTACCTTCCCACTTCACCGCCTGACCAGAAAAAGAGCTCCCCAAACCACCATCATTCCAGCATAACCTGAAGGAACAGAAACAATATTTAAGAAGAATGTTCTAACCATTAGAGTTGACAGAAAGTGGAACACATCACCTTGAGAAGAAATGGCATGCTGATGCTAACACTTTTCAAATAGGAGCTGGGGTTTTGTAGAAGGGATTCCCAATGTGGACAGGTGGTTGGGCAGAATGATCTTTCTTTCATTTGTTTCTGTCCACCTTGGGGGCCCACTCCATGCTCAACTCTTGGCTGAGCTCTTGGAAATATCTGACCAGTTCTTGCAATGATAACCTCTGAAAGTTAAAAATTACACACCTGGCAAATGTGACTGTTTTTACGCTTTGTACATTTTAACATTAATATCCTTTTTAAAAATTTTTCAGCAAATGTTTTTAAAATGCCAGCCTTTTCTCTATTCAAAATTGAAAAAAATCCATACAATGCAATATTATCCAGCCATAAATTAAAAAAAAAAAAGTACTGATACAAGGTAGGACAGGATGAATCTTGAAAACATTGAAAGAAGCCAGTCACGAAAGACCACACATTATGATTCCATTCATATGAAGGTCCAGAAAAGGGGAAATGTAGAGACAGAAAGTAAATTAGTGACTATTTAGTGGTGGGGTGGGGTCATAGCTGAAGGATACACGATTTCCTACTGAGTTGATAAGAATGTTTTAAAATTGACTGTGGTGACTGATGGTTGCACCTATCTGTGAAAGCACTAAAATCCACTGAACTGAAACTAAGCGGGTGAATGGTAGGGTATATGAGTTATATCTCGATGAAGCTATTTTTAAAAAAAATAAGCCAATTTTTTGCGTCGGGGTGGCGGACAGATATTTGTTTCCAGGCTGGCCAGATTTCTAAAGGGGAGCCCTCGCCATCTGCAGAGGATGAGCCTGTGAGCAGAAGCGTCTGGTCCAGCCAGGTTAGGTGACGAGGGACGGACTTTCTCACATTCCAGGTGGTGCGGGGCTTCCCTTTCGGAACCGGGGGCTGGGGTTAGCAGTCGAGGAGACAGACAAGAGCTCCGCCCACTTTCTCAGAGCTTTCCAGGTCTTTCTTCTCAGCACTCCCGGTAGTATTTCCATCCCAGGAGTTTACTAGCACACCCCATAAAAACAGCTGAAAACACGCGTATGGGAGAACGTGTCCGGGAGGCCTCTCATCCCAGCTACTCTTGGTCTCCACTTCGCCCCACCTCCCGGGGATGTGGGGCGCCCCCCGCCCACCCATCCGCAGGCAAAGCGGCCCCCGTGCCTCAGGGGTGCGTTCACGTGCTGGAACATTCCAAATCCAGCTGGCAGATATCCTGCTTAGAGGGGGTACTTCTGAACATGGGGTGTGCGGCGGGCAGGAAAGGGTATCCCTAGAAAACGTCTGTTCTCCCGTCTGCCAGCGAATTCCACCCGTCCTGTCTTGACACCAGGGAGAAGGGGCACAAATAGGGAGGAAAACGCCCAGGCACTTTTCCCAAACTCTGCAGATCCGCCCAGGGAGGCCTGGAGGCCTGAGGAGGGGAGAAGGGCCCGCCGTCTAGGGGCTCTAGATCCGAGGGAGGGGCGACGACTAGTTAGTAGTAGTTAAAAAGGAGGACAGCGACCGCTCCTGCTCTGGGCTTCGCGGGAGTGGTCGCTCGGCTCCCGCCCCGCCACCCAACGCGCACCCCGCCGCTCCTGGTCCTGGGTGAGGGGCAGCGCCCGGGAACCGGCTCCGGGAGCTCGGGCAAGCCCCGTAGAGAGGGCGCCGGAATTTTCGATGACGAGACCCAGGTAGGGCCCCATCACCGGTGCAGCGCCCCTGCGGTCCACATCCCCGGTCCCGGCATCCGGGACTGGGTGCCGTTAAAGGAAATGCCTAGGGAGAGGGAGCAGCAGGTAAACGTCCGGGTTCGGGGGGCTGGATGGTTCGCGGGGGCAACAAGTAGCTTGGAAAGCGAGTTAGAGGAGCGGATACGAGCGGCTTCCTGCCTGCAGCGGAGCAAAACACGCAAGCAGAGCAGTCAAGAGACAGGAACTGAGGAGTGTAAAGAGAGACTGATTCGTTTCCTTGAGCACGGAGGTAAAAGTGGGGGAACGTGCGGGTATCCAAAAGGGTCATGCTCCAGGTGAGGCTCGAACTCACAACCTCGGCATTGCTCTGCATGTACTGCTGTATAAGTACCGCGCGCTAACCGATTGCGCCACTGGAGCTCTGCTCACCCCGCCTCGCGATGGCTCTATCAGGGTTTACTCAGGCCCCGTGCGGGCCTCTGCGGAGCATGCGCACCTTCGGCTCGGCACGGCGGGAACTAGCCGGGGCCCCGAGACCCCGCAGCTTCCGGTCCAGCAGCTCCCGTTCGAGTTAAGGCCGGGAGGCTGCGGAAGTCTCCGTCTGGAATGGCGGGGTCGTGTGGCAGGGCCTTGTAAAGAGCTCAGCCCGCCTCCCTGAGCAGCGCGGGAGGAGGAGCCCTGGCCGCGGCGGTCTGAAAACCACCTCCGAGTCCTCGGTGTGGAGCTTCGCCTGCCGGGAGCAGACCCCGCGAGGAGCCGGTCTCACCCAGGAGACAGGCTGCGGCCGGCGGGCGGGCCCTGTTGCGAGGGATGGGGCGGCCTGGGCTCCGGGGCCGTAGATGTCCCGGACGACTGTCCCTGCGCCCTGCTCCAGCCTGCCTGGTGAGCGGGAAGACTCCACCCCCTAACCTGCGCTCCCTGGAAGTCGGTGGGAGCCGGGAAACCCGCGAAAGAGCGAAGCCGGTTGAGGCTCCAGAGAGTGCCGGGGCTGAAGTGGCCTTCGAGCTTCCAACACCGGACGGGGCGGGGATTTTACCGTCAGACCCTTGTTGTGTCCCGAAGGCTTTCTACTGCCCCTTACTCTGTCCTGAGTGGGGTGCTCGGGCACTCAGGCTGAAGAAGTGTCCCCGAAATCTTGTCAAGCCACGGGCGTTCCGGGGACACGATGATAGTCCGAGTCTTCAAGAGGCTGCAGCCTAGGTTCCGCGTCTTTTGTTGGGCCACACAATGTATGTTTTGTTTAAAGCGAGTTCCTAATACGTAAAATCAAGAGGTCTCCTACAAATATCTGGATATCCATTTCTGTTTTTAAGCGGAAAGTGTAAACCTTACCCAGGACTGAATTATGACTGTCCCGCGCCTTATGCACTTCGTCTTTGTGGGCCCCTTTCTGCATTAAAAAAAAATTTTTTTTTAAATTATGTTTTGCTGCTATAAAACACAAATATAATCCAGGCTGGATTTATCGTTACATTTATTATATTTTTTCTGATCCCAAATTTTAATGTAAACATTCTGGAGAGTTCTAGGCACTGTGTCTGTTATCCTTGACTGATAACTCTAGTGGGGACCTCTGGGAGTTTATCAGCAGCCTCCTCCACCAAGTCCCCCGACCCCTTCCCTCTCGGATTCCCTCCATCGATTGTCGATTGTCGCCGGCGCCTCTGTTGGCATGTTGGTCACCCTGTTAGATGACCTCTGCTTTCCTGGGAGAGCCAGGACAACAAACAAGACAACACTATGTCAATAAATTTAAGAACCATCACGAGCAAGGGATGGGGGCAGAATAATGATCATGCATAATCACCGTGTTGAAGGGAAGGTAAGTGTTAAGTTGCTCAGTCATGTCGGACTCTTTGCGACCCTATGGACGGGCTCGCCGGGCTCTTCTGTCTTTGGGATTCTTCAGGCAGCAATACTGGAGCCCGTTGCCATTTCCTTCTCCAGGAGATCTTCCCAACCCAGGGATTGAACCCCCGGTCTCCTACATTGCAGGCTGGAACCTTTACCGTCTGAGCCGCCAGGGAAGCTTAATCACATTGATGGTGCTGACTGTCATTAACAGGTTGTGTTTGGGTGATGAAGTCAAGAGTAGGATTGTAGAAAAGCCTTGAAATTGGAGCAGAAAAGACTGGAATGGTCAGGCAAAGGCTGAGGTGACAGACACAGGCTCTGTGTAAGGGAGGGGCCTCTGAAGGGGGTGTTTTCAGGAAGGTCAATGCTTTGTGCATACTGTGGTGTGCACCCAGGGAAAGGAGATAGGTAAGCCTCTCCAGATGGTTTGTGAACTATGGGAGATATGCATCCAGAGCTCTGGAAGGATGGTCAACACCCCTGCAAGATCCCTTCAGGCTGATGGTGGATGCAGAGCTGTTTACAAAATGCCAGGATTAGGGCTCCTTGGAGCCGACTTTGCTGGGTCCTTGGTAAATCAAGGACAGCAGAGAGTGAGCCTTTGAAATAAATCCCTCCTAAAACACAGAACAAACTCTCAAGGTAAAGGCATGATTTGCCCACAGGTGGGAATAATTTTTCCCCTAAATTGAAAGGGGTTAATTTCCTAAAAGACACGAAAATAAGTTATGGACTCAAACACAGCATCTGCTCAGATCCAGTAGCATTTGCAGAGTCTGCTCTTTCTTGCTCCTAGCTCCTCAGGTAGAATATTTCTGGTGAACTATAAGGAGCAAAGATAGCCCCTGGTGGTCCAACTTCCCTTTCCACGCTTCACTTTCAGATCTTGTATTGGTTCAAGCAGATACTGCTTTGTATGAGACCCTTTACAGTTTTGGTTCAGCAGATATTAACTGACCGTGGTTGCGCAGGAACGGAAGGCAACACCTAATACAGCCTTTTAGAACTAAAATAGTTTAATCCCCAAGGAAATTAGGGCTCTAACGGAGGAATCTGGTGAGGGCAGTGCTGAGCCTAGAGAGGGTAGTGTCAGAACCTGTGCTGCTAGAGAGATTTTTCAGCAAGAACGAGTATACTGAGACCTTCAAATCACTTAACCTCATACACACCCATCCTGAAGAGCACTGAACGAAGAGTCTGAGTCTGGCCCTCCCCGGTTGTGTGACTTTAAGTAAATCTCTTACCCTTTCTGGGCCTGTTTCCTCATTTGTGAACTGAGGTCTAAACCAGAGTTTCCTATCCTATCTTGACTGGAGAATTCCTTTTACCATGTATACCCTTGACAACAGCTTGCGCTGATTTAATCATGTAATAATTTGTGTAATGTGGAACAAAGAAGTGATTCTTAAAACTTATTTTAGATATATGTATGATATTAAAATAAACTTGAGTAACATCCATAGTATCATAAGACTAGTTTCAACTTCCCATTTACCATGTAATGCAAAATGTTTGATTTAATTATGTAAGGGAAAAGCATGCTTTGTTAACAGTCTTTAAAAGAGCATATACTGGTCTTAGGACAAATGTATTAAAATGTATGAAATGCAATGACTCACTGTAGCATCGAAAATAGACACAAACTGCTTTCCTAACTGAATGTTTAGAATTTATGCTTTTTGCACTTTAAAAACTGGTTTATTTTTATTACTTTCATGTTTTTGTGTGTCTAAATGATGAGCTAAAACAGAAGGGTTCCGGCTGCTGTGTGTAAGCACCATTCTGCAAATAACATGAAGCGGGCGTGGCTGGTCTTTATTCCTAATAATGAAAGACCAAATTGGATATAATGATCACCATATTTTGTCTTTTTGGTTTTTGCTTCTGACATACAAGATAAACATTTTGATTAGCCGAATGCAATTTGCACATCAAGTAAATGAAGACCATCTTGAACTAGATTTGTAGAATTTTCATTTTATGGTCTTCTTTTACTTTATTTCAGCAAACTTTTTATATTTTATGTTTTTAGCCAGCATTCCATTATGGTTGTATATGAAGCAATATATGATTTTAGATAGGTGCTACAGAGGAGTCAAAACTCACCACTTAGGACCCACGACTGCTGCTGAATCATAAACACACATCTGGTATTTAGGGACCACTGCAGGTGCTGGTCAGCAGGCCTCAGATGTTCCCAGAGTGATCTCACATTCATGGGGCAAGAGGTTGAATGAAGAATTATTGTATTATTTTTCTAAGTAGAAATAGAGAAGATGCTCTATCACCTGTAACAGTGAGAATCATCTTGAATGTCTTTCAGAACTTCTAGGATTTGGCAATGTCTAAAATCCCTTCCTATCCTAGTAGTCCATGATCCTTACCAGCACCACATGGAGAATGACCCTTTATTTGCCCTTTGGAGGAGAAAGATGTGTCGGTCTTATGGCCCAAGCTCTAGGGAAGTGTGATACAGATTTGAACCAATTACACACAGGAGAGGAACATGATAATTTGGGAAAGTACAGATTCCCTTGACTCTGGATTGAAGCTGAAATGACATGGTGAGAGCCTGTCAGAGGAGAAAAACATTTAAAGACTGATGGCATTTCAGTGTTAGTATGGGGAAATGAACACTGTTCAGTTTTCTTGTTTTTTTAAGACAGTTAAGCAGAATCTATCCAATACATGTCCTTTGACCCAGCAGTTCCACTTCCAGGAGTCTCTGCCATAGAGACATTCAAACATGGGAACAAATATACCATATTTCATCAAATCTGAGTTGCCCTATCCTATAAAATGTACCATGACTTTATGTGATATTAGAGAAAGAAAAGATGCTGCCATTTTAACAACACTGTGCTTTCATGTCAGACTTTTTATTTTGTACGTATTAAAAGAGCTCTTTTAGACAAACCCAGACGTACATTTTAAAAATCATATATCACTCTTGAGAACTATTTCTTTTGGCTCAGCTTTTCAGCCTCTTAGTTTCTCCCACCTACAAACCGAACAATGCTTCACGGAGCAAAGCAGCTCGGGCTGCACTTCTTCCTGAATCTGGACCCCTCCACACCTGGGCTGTCTTCAGTTTTGCGTATCTGTATCTATTGTGTTTCTAACTGTTACCAGTGGGAATAGTTTGACAGAAAATAGTATGTAAAGAGTTCGTGTGACCACGTTTTTATCCTCCAAAAAGGGACATTCCTTAGAGTGAAAGGGGATGTTGTAATAACCAGCATGACGGTGACTGCAGCCGACCGCTAAGAGCACAGGGCTGTCCTAACCATAGGCTGCTATGTACTGCCTGTTGTTTAGTTTCTAATTCGTGTCTGACTCTTGTCCTGTAGCCCACCAGGCTCCTGTGTCCATGGGATTTCCCACGCAAGGATACTGGAATGGATTGCCGTTTCCTTCTCCAGGGGATCTTCCCGACCCAGGGATCAAACCTGCGTCTCCTGCTTCGCAGGCAGATTCTTTACCACTGAGCTACCAGGCTATAAACACATATAACACAAATAGAAAGGATTCCCTATGAAATGTCGTCTAATTATGAGAATGTAAACAGGGTGTGTGTCAGTTGTTAACTTAGTGCTTCTCTGCTCGAAACACACCATCTCTGCCCTGTGGTCTCGCCAGCCAGCACCACTGTTGTGCCCCATCAGTGGATGGAAGGTGCCAGAAGAACGCTGAAGGGTCTTCTCTTCCTCCTTCTACAGCACAGCTGCCAGTGGGCGGCTTCCAGTTAGATTTTGCCATCCTCCCAGCGCAGCTTCCTGCTTGCCAACCCCAGCCTGCAGCGCCTCGGCAAGCTTCTCTGCCATCCAGTGAGCCCCCACCACGCACCCACCAGAGAGTTCCGAGCCTCAGCTTCGGTGGAGAGGGAGGGCTCTTTCCAAGTTTATCCTTCCGTGGGTTTTCTCTGTTATCTCTGGAGGTAGAGGCTGCTCCCTCTCTCCGTTATTCCTGTATCCGTTAGAGGATTCCTTTTACCCCACTTAGTAAACAGCTTTTTATATTGAATTTTCCCTGTTCAAATTACTGCATCCTGAGTGGATTCTGGCTGGATCCTAATTATTTCTTTCACTTGTCATATGAGAACAAAACCTTTCAAAAAATATGGAGAACAAGGGGGCAGGTCAGTTAAAAAAAATAATAACACACAGTGCTTACCATGTGCCAGGCAGTGTTTAAGAACTCAATAGCTTATCAACCAGTTTAATCTTCATGCCAATCCTATGATGTAAGTAGTAGTAGTATTTTATTTTACAGATGAGGAAACTGAGGCACAGTGAGGTTACCTTAGTAAGTGGTAGAACAGGAATTGTATCACTCAGGTGTCCATACCGTCACCACTCTACAGAGTACAGTGCTCACTGTGCCTTGGAGAAAGAGTCCCATGAGAGGGTCACCCTCAAGAGAGGTACCGATCAGGGCTGACAGAGTCATGGCCTGATGGTGGCCAAAGGGTTCCAACTAGAAATATGGGAAAGACCAGGTAAAGCTAGGGACACTAGAGATGAAAACTGGCATCCAGGTATGCTGGGCACCCAAATAAATGCCCCCCCCCCCCCCCCGCAAGCCCTCCTGCCAAGAAGATGAGGGAGTTCCTCTGTCAGTTCTGGCAACAGTTGAACCCAGACCTACTGGACCAGGTACAGGATGTCAGGTCTTAGAAGCTAAGCACAGATAATGATGGGAGGCAGGGAGTCTTCCCTTTGAGAGGAGGAAGGGAGAGTCTTAGCAGAGGCAGCTGTGGAACTCTGGGGTTTCAGAAACATTCAGGGATATCCTTAGGTCAAAATTTTGGAGTTTAAGTAGGAAAATTCACCCTGTGAAGTTGAAAAAAGGTAAGGAACTGGAGTAAACCACCTTTGTGCATATCTCTGTTTAGCCACCAATTGATTGAGTGGCTTCAGTAATATTTCTTTACATATATACACCACAGTTGGTTAGCCATTCTCCTATTAATGGACATCTTGGGTTATTTCCTGTTTGGAACTATTATAAACAAAGCTGCTGGGAACACTCTTTTACAAGTCCTTTTGTTTTCATTTCTTTTCAGTAAATAACAGGAGTGAGATTGCTGGGTAGTAATATAGATTTTTTGTTTTGTTATTTGGAAGATAATTGCTTTACAATGGTGTGTTGACTTCTGCCATATAACAACATGAGTCAGCCATAGTATACACATATCCCCTCCCTCTTGAGCCTCCCTCCCACCCCTCGAGCTCTTCACCGAGCACCCGCTGAACTCCCTGTGAAAGTGAAAGTGAAGTCGCTCAGTCGTCTCCGACTCTTTGTGACCCCATGGACTGTAGCCTACCAGGCTCCTCTGTCCATGGGATTTTCCAGGCAATAGTACTGGAGTGGAATGCCATTTCCTTCCCCAGGGGATCTTCCCGAGCCAGGGATCGAACCCGGGTCTCCCGCACTGTAGACAAACGCTTTACCGTCTGAGCCACCAGGGAACTCCCTGTGCTAAACTGCAACTTCCCACTAGCTAGCTATCTTACACATGGTAGTGTGCACTCTCAATTCACCGTACCCTCTTTTGCCTCCTTGTTCCACAAGTCCATTCTCTATGCATCTCTATTCCTGCAAATAGGTTCAGCAGTATCATTTTTCTGTAAGATAGATTTTTGTATAGTTTTTTAAAGCATTTTTAAATCATGGTAAAATATACATTACGTAAAATTTGCCATTTTAAACGTTTTAAGTGCACAATTCAGGGAGTTCCCAGGCGGTCCAGTGGTTAGGACTCAGTGCTTTCACTGCTGTGGTTCAATCCCTCGTCAGGGATCCTGCAAGACGTGCAGTGCAGCCAAAAAGAAAAGTGTGCAGTTCAGTGGCATTAAAAATTCACACTATCCAATAAGCATTTCAAAAATGCTCTATACCATTAATCATCAGGGATATACAAATTAAATCTACAATGAAATACTATTACACACCCAATAGAGTGTTGTGCAACTATTACCACTGTCCATCTCCAGAACTTTCTCACCATCCCAAACTGAAAATTGGTACCAATGAAACAGTAAACTTTCCATCCCCCTTCCCTCGGCTCCTAATAACCTTTATTGTACTCTGTCTTTACAAGTTTCACTATTCTGATTGCTGCTCCTGCTAAATCGCTTCAGTCATGTCCAACTCTTTGCAACCCCATGGACTATAGCCTGCCAGGCTCCTCTGTCTGTAGGATTCTCCAGGCTATTCTAGGTGCCTCATATAAGTGGAGGAGAAGGCAATGGCAACCCACTCCAGTACTCTTGCCTGGAAAATCCCGTGGGTGGAGGAGCCTGGTGGGCTGCAGTCCATGGGGTCATGAAGAGTCGGACACGACTGAGCGACTTTACTTTCACTTTTCACTTTCATGCATTGGAGAAGGCAATGGCAACCCACTCCAGTGTTCTTGCCTGGAGAATCCCAGGGACAGGGGTGCCTGGTGGGCTGCCGTCTATGGGGTCGCACAGAGTCAGACACAACTGAAGGAACTTGGCAGCAGCAGCAGCATATAAGTGGACTCATACACCATTTATCCTGTTGTGTCTGGCTTACTTCAGTTAACATAAAATTTTCAAGGTTTATCCATGTTGTAGCATGTGTTAAAATTTCATTCTTTTTCCATTGTATGTATATACCACATTTTGTTTATCCATTTATCAGTCAATAGACAGTCAGATTTCCTCCGTCTTTGGATTATTGTGAATCTTGCTGCTATGAAAGTGGGTACACAAATACCTGCTCAAGGTCATGCCTTCACTTCTTTTGGATATTATTTACAAATATTCCCTATTTTGTGGTTAGCCTTTTCACTCTCTTAATAGTGTTCTTTGATGCACAAAAGTGTTTAATTTTGAGGGGCATTCTAATTGCTGTGCATACTTGTCAACACAGTATTGGCAATCTTTTTAATTTTAGCCATTCTATTGGGTGTATAATAGTATTTCATTGTAGATTTAATTTGTATATCCCTGATGATTAATGGTATAGAGCATTTTTGAAATGCTTATTGGATATTGTGAATCTTTATGAAATGTTTGTTCAAATCTTTCACCCATCATTTTGTTGTTTTCGTTTTGTTTCTGTCTTTTTTTTGTTTTGGTGGTTTTGATCATTTTTTAAATTAAGTTATAGGAGTGGCTGATATTTCTGTTTCCTCTTCTGTAGGTAGTAAGTATGAATTCCTCCATGACACCTGGGCTACAAGAAATGCCAAGTTCAGCCACTGTCCACAGTGTCCTGGACTCATAAGAGCCCACATATGTCTACTTCTGTCCACAGCTTGAGATCCATGCTTGGAAGAATGAGGGAGATGCCCCAGGATGTTGGGGAATGGGGGAAGAGGGCAGTGGGAGTGTCTAACACAGAGTGATTTGAAAGGAGGCATTATTTGTGGCTCCTGGCAAAGAGGAAAAAGAAGACCCTGTGGAGAATATCATCTCCACAGGAGGAGGGAGGGAGGAAAGGGAGCAGGGAGAGCTCACTGGCCCTCAGTCAGAAGAAGGAAATGCAGCAGCTATATAAGCCAAACTGAAATCTTATAGCAGAGCTGCCCAGTGAATGCCTCCCCGAAGACCCCGTCTTTGAGGTGACAAGGAGATATCAACTTCCTGCTCTGTTTGCACCCCTAAAACTAACGGTGACCACCATGCACTGAGGAGGAGGATTTTCTTCTCAGTCGCCTTGCCCTGCCCTACCCTGTCCAGTGGGGTCTTAGCTGAGGTTGCAGGCTGCATCCCAGGGCCTACAGCCAGCTTTGATCACATTAGAGATGCACTATATTGGAGGGTTAGCCCCTTTAAGATCTGATGACCCAATCTTAGAACCTAACCCTCCCTGGAGAAGGAAATGGCAACCCACTCCAGTATGCTTGCATAGAGAATCCTGTGGATGGAGGAGCCTGGTGGGCTGCTGTCCATAGGGTCACCCACAGTCGGACACGACTGAAGTGACTTAGCAGCAGCAGCAACCCTCCCTGAGTTGCAAATCACAACCATAAAGAAGTCTTTTAATATAGAGAATGAGGCTTATTAAAGTATATCAGTCAGGAGACAGAAATCATGCCAGTTATTTAACAAAGAGAATGTAATATAGAGAATTGTTAACTAGGTTTAAACTTGCTAACTAGTAACTAAAAAGTAAAACAAAAAATCTGCAGTATCACAGAGGTAGCAACTGTAAGAAGCAGTTTCTATCCCCTAGAACTGAGGGAACCAAATCTTGGAAGGTGGAGGAAGACTTCCACAGAATTGAAACTCAGACCTCTGAGAGGTCACTCCAGCCTCTGGAACTGGTATCTCTGAGGGGGTCACTTTAAAGCTGATTCTGTGAAAACTGGAAAAATTGCAAATTGGATTTAGAAACTGCTAAAGGAAGAAGCCAAGGTGATGAGCCCAGGAGCCACAGGCAGACCAGAGACAGACAGGAAGCAGTCAGGAAAGAGCAAGTCCCTTCTCCCTCCTCCATCCCCACAATCTCCCTCCATTACCTCCACTTTGCAGTGGAGGTAAAAATAAAACCTAATAAATATCATCTCCACAAGAGGAGGGAGGGAGGAAAGGGAGCAGGGAGAGCTCACTGGCCCTCAGTCAGAAGAAATGTAGCAGCTATATAAGCCAAACTGAAATCTCATAGCAAAGCTAGCCAGTGAATGTCTACCCGAAGACTTTCCATCTTTGAGGTGACAAGAGGATATCAACTTCCTGCTGATAAAACTTCCTTCCTAATAAAACCAGCTGGTAAAGCCTAAATGGAGTTTGCAGAATGCCAGCCCCTGTATTATAATGCAGAGTATAGAAAGTGAATTTTGGGCTGAGAGACAATTAATAACTGGTTAATACATTCAGTTCAGTTCAGTTCAGTCAGCACGCCAGGCCTTCCTGTCCATTGCCAACTCCCAGAGTTCACTCAAACTCATGTCCATCGAGTCGGTGATGCCATCTAGCCATCTCATCCTCTGTTGTCCCCTTCTCCTCCTGCCCCAAATCCCTCCCAGCATCAGGGTCTTTTCCAATGAGTCAACTTTTCGCATGAGGTGGCCAAAGTACTGGAGTTTCAGCTTCAGCATCAGTCCTTCCAGTGAACACCAGGACTGATCTCCTTTAGGATGGACTAGTTGGATCTCCTTGCAGTCCAAGAGACTCTCAAGAGTCTTCTCCAACACCACAGTTCAAAAGCATCAATTCTTCGGCACTCAGCTTTCTTCACAATCCAACTCTCACATCCATACATGACCACTGGAAAAACCATAGCCTTCACTAGACGGACCTTTGCTGGCAAAGTAATGCCTCTACTTTTGAATATACTATCTAGGTTGGTCATAACTTTCCTTCCAAGGAGTAAGTGTCTTTTAATTTCATGGCTGCAGTCACCATCTGCAGTGATTTTGGAGCCCCCCAAAAGATAAAGTCTGACACTGTTTCCACTGTTTCCCCATCTATTTCCCATGAAGTGATGAGACCGGATGCCATGATCTTCGTTTTCTGAATGTTGAGCTTTAAGCCAACTTTTTCACTTTCCTCTTTCACTTTCATCAAGAGGCTTTTTAGTTCCTCTTCACTTTCTGCCATAAGGGTGATGTCATCTGCATATCTGAGGTTATTGATATTTCTCCTGGCAATCTTGATTCCAGCTTGTGCTTCTTCCAGCCCAGCATTTCTCATGATGTACTCTGTTAAATAAGCAGGGTGACAATATACAGCCTTGACATACTCCTTTTCCTATTTGGAACCAGTCTTTTGTTCCATGTCTAGTTCTAACTGTTGCTTCCTGACCTGTATATAGGTTTCTCAAGAGGCAGGTCGGGTGGTCTGGTATTCCCATCTCTTTCAGAATTTTCCAGTTTATTGTGATCCACATAGTCAAAGGCTTTGGCATAGTCAATAAAGCAGAAATAGATGTTTTTCTGGAACTCTCTTGCTTTTGCCATGATCCAGTGGATGTTGGCAATTTGATCTCTGGTTCCTCTGCCTTTTCTAAAACCAGCTTGAACATCTGGAATTTCATGGTTCACGTACTGCTGAAGCCTGGCTTGGAGAATTTTGAGCATTACTTTACTAGCGTGTGGGATGAGTGCAATTGTGTGGTAGTTTGAGCATTCTTTGGCATTGCCTTTCTTTGGGGTTGGAATGAAAACTGAGCTTTTCCAGTCCTGTGGCCACTGCTGAGTTTTCCAAATTTGCTGGCATATTGAGTGCAGCACTTTCACAGCATCATCTTTCAGGATTTGAAATAGCTCAACTGGAATTCCATCACCTCCACTAGCTTTGTTCGTAGTGATGCTTTCTAAGGCCCACTTGACTTCACATTCCAAGATGTCTGGCTCTAGGTGAGTGATCACACCATCGTGATTATCTGAGTCATGAAGCTCTTTTTTGTACAGTTTTTCTGTGTATTCTTGCCACCTCTTCTTAATATCTTCTGCTTCTGTTAGGTCCATACCATTTCTGTCCTTTATCAAGCCCATCTTTGCATGAAATGTTCCCTTGGTGTCTCTAATTTTCTTGAAGAGATCTTTCCCATTCTGTTGTTTTCCTCTATTTCTTTGCATTGATCACTGAGGAAGGCTTTCTTATCTCTCCCTGCTATTCTTTGGAACTCTACATATCTAACTATTGCCTGTATGAAACTTTTAAATAAGAATTTAAAATATCAGCAAAGAAGTTGCCAGTAGGGAATTCCAGCAGGGAGTTAAATCTTGTCCAGATTCCTTTGTTCTTGTCTTGATCTAGGGGTGGATACAGATGCTTGTTAACAGTACATGTTAGAAATTACAAGTTTACATTCATGCACGTTTAGAGAATAACTACTGTGGGACTTTCCTGGCAGTCCAGCAGTTAAGCCTCCTCACTTCCAATGCAGGGGACACAGGTTTGATCCTTAATTGGGGAACTAAGATCCCACATGCCTTGCAGCATGGCCAAAAAAAAAAGTTTTTTCAACTAAGAATAAATGCTAGACACATTGGAATAGCAGGTAGAGGGGGCAATGGCTCAAAGGAAACAGTAAAATCCAAGAGTAGCAGACATGGTTCGCTACCTTCCCTGCCTCTCAGTCATGAGCCAGAGTCTGTGTGACTACCCCGCCCCTCTCATATGCGCACAGACTTTGAGGGAAGCCAACTCTGCTTCCAGCTTCAAGTACAAATTTTAATTTGAATAAATCAATCAGAACATCCCTCCTCTCACTCCAGGAATTGGTTCAGGTTGGGGTACGTGACACACCTTTATTGCCAGTAAATACACCTGGTTCTCACTTGCAGGCAATTTCCCCCACCCCACGGGGATTTGGCAATGTCTGGAGACATTGTTGTTTGTCCTAGCTGGGGAGAAGACACTGGCGTCTGGTTGGGAGAGGCCATAAGTGTGCTAAACGTCCTACAGTGCAAAGGACAGCCCCCCACAGCAACTTTCCACCCAAAATGTCAGTGGTGCCAAGGCTGAAAACCCCTTATTTAAAGGAAAAACTGTGGATAGTTTACATCTCTTGACCCCTTGGGGGCAAGCCCTGGGAAGAAGCTACGCTGCAGATAGCAGATCTGAGGAATGGAAAAAGACAGGGTCTATGATGACACCACTAGGTCACAGGCTCATTCTGCCTCTGAGTATCCAGTCACATAAGTTTAACTTTCTCATGGTTAAGCCACTGTTTAACTGGGGTCCCTATTATTTGCACCCATGAGCACCTTGATGAATTAGGAAAGAGATTATTTGCATAACACAAAAGGTTAGGCTAATAGAAACATTTATAACTATATTCTAAGCAGAGATCAGCCCTGGGATTTCTTTGGAAGGAATGATGCTAAAGCTGAAACTCCAGTACTTTGGCCACCTCATGCGAAGAGTGGACTCATTGGAAAAGACTGATGCTGGGAGGGATTGGGAGCAGGAGGAAAAGGGGATGACAGAGGATGAGATGGCTGGATGGCATCACTGACTCGATGGACATGAGTTTGAGTGAACTCCGGGAGATGGTGATGGACAGGGAGGCCTGGCGTGCTGCGATTCATGGGGTCGCAAAGAGTCGGACATGACTGAGCGACTGAACTGAACTGAACTGAAGCAGAAAAAACACATTCACAAAAATTGACCATAGACTAAGCTGCAAAGGAAATTTTAACACATCCCCCATCCCCAAATAATACATAGACCATCTTCAGTCACCACAATGCAATAAAATTAAAAATTACAAACAAAATGATAACTGAACAAAACACAACAAAAATCCCTCAAACCAATCATGTAACTAAAAAATGTAAACACATTTGTCAATAATACAAGTAAAAGAGACTGCAGGACCAGAACCCAGATTTCCAAATAACTAGTACAATTCATGATCTAGCCCTCATGTTTGTTCTTAAACAGTTGCTGAATTATATGAAAGGGAGGGAAAGTGGGAGAAAGACAGAGACAGATCAAGGTGAGCTCAGATAGGATAGGCTGTAGAAAAAACTTCTGTTCATCAAGAGACTGTTAGCAGCAGTCAGACTCAGTAAAGCCTAGAAGCGTCTACTGATTTTAGTGATCTGGGCAGGCAGCTGCCATCCAGGGGAGACCAAAGCCAGGCACCAGCAACCAGGAGAGGCTCTGATGAGCTCTGGTCCTAAGGCAGAGACGGCTTCTCACACCGTGGTGCAATGAACTTCTGTGTGCAGAGGGGAGAAATGGCTGCTGTGAGCAGGTAAGATCCAGAAACTAGAAGGAACTCATGGGTCAATAGCTGGAAGCAGTCCAGATGACCGTGACCAAACAATGCCAGAACACGCAGATAAAATTTAAATTGTTGAAATTCAAATACAAATTTGAATGATTGAAAATCAATAAAAATTGATTTTCTGAACATTGGATCCAATGGTGCCGAACACCCAAGCTAGGAGGCTTGCCAATTGAATGGACGTGGTGTTTTATCTATGCAGCACAAACTAAATGGCATATTTGACAGAAACCATGTGGCAAATTATCTAGCCTGTATTTAAGGTTCATCTCAATGGTTTAGACCTCAAACAATCAATTGTAGCCTCAATTATCCATGTTGTTTGACTAGTTAGGTTAAAATGAGAGTGTGTTTCTGTTTTGTTAATAAGTTCATTTGTATGTCTTTTTTTTTAGATTCCACATACAAGTGATATCAATTGATATTTCTCTTCATCTGAATTACTTCACTCAGTATGACAATCTCTAAATTCATATAAGTCCCTGCATTATTTTACTCTTTTAATGGCTGGGGAATATCCCATTGTATGTATGGACTACATCTTCTGTATCCAGTCTTGTGTCGATGAACATTTAGGTTGCTTCCATGTCTTGGCTATTGTAAACAGTGCTGCAATGAATATTGGGGTGCATGTATCCTTGCAAACCATATTTTTCTCCAGACACATGCCCAGGGGTAGAACTGCAAGAGTGTATGGTAGCTCTATCTTCAGTTTCTTAAAGAACCTCCATACTGTTCTCCTCAGTGGCTGTACCAATTTACATTCCCTCCAACTGTACAGAAGGGTTCCCTTCTCTCCACACCCTCTCCAGCATCTATTATTTGTGGCGGTTTTGATGATAGTCATTCTGACTAGTGTGAGGTAATATCTCATTGTAGTTTTTATTTGCATTTCTCTAATCATTAGCGATGTTGAACATCTTTTCATGTGCCTCTTGGCCATTTGTATGTCTTCTTTAGAAAAGCGTCTATTTAGGTCTTTTGCCCGTTTTTTTAAATTGGGTTGTTTTTTTGATGATATAAAGCTGTTTGTAAATTTTGTAGATGGTTACCGGGGGCAGGGGAAGAGTGGTGGGGAGGGATAGTTAGGGAGTTTGGGATTGGCAGGTACACAGTGCTATATTTGAAACGGATAACCAAGGTGAACCTACTGCATAGCACATGTAAGTCTGATCAGTGTTATGTGGCAGCCTGGGTGGGAGGGAAATTTGGAGGAGAATGGATACATGTATATGTATGGCTGAGTCCCTTTGCTGTTTACCTAAAACTATCACATTTTTAATTGGCTATACCCCAATACAAAACAAAGAGGTTTTTAAAAATGTTATATAACAAATGGGAAAAGAATTTGAAAAAGAATAGATGTATGTATATGTATAACTGAATCACTTTGCTGTACACCTGAAACTAATATAACATTGTTTATCAACTATACTCCCATACAAAATAAAACGTTTAAAAAATAAGATGCAGGAAAACTGTCATTGTTTTCCTTGAACTACATATCAGAGCATCTGTTGGGCTGAAATCATGGAGTTTTTTGGGTTTTGCTTCCCCTTTTAGTGGGAATTCATTCATGCCTTTATCCACACACCCACCCACCCTTCCATTTAACAAACATCCAAAGCAAACCCCACACATCCTAGATCCTTGGTGTTTCACGTGTCATTGTTTACATCTCCTCTGCTTACTTGTAGATGAGAAAGATAAAGAAGATGGTTTGAGTTATTTTGGTGCCAAACAAGAGTCTAGAAAGAAACACTCAGCAAAAAAAAAAAAAAGGTTCTAAATAAATAACTAAAAAGGAAAAGGAGGGAGAAAGGGAAGAGGGTGCGTGGAGAGGAAACAGGAGGGGCCCAGCGGGGGAGGGCAGGAATCTTGCCTGCTACCTGACTGGGTTTTCATTTGCACCAGGAGCGCTGTGACTGAGGACGCTGAGAAAACCCGCCCACCCTACGTAGCAGGGAGGGGCCAAGATGGGGTGCGGGACGGGAGTCGGAGGAGTTTCGAATTTCTTCTAAACTCTCCAGTCTAGATTCTGGTGTCAGCTCTGTTCCTTTCCTCTTGGCCACCACCACCTCCCCTCCCGGCCCTCTTCCAACGAGCGCAGTCTTCCCAAGAATTCTGGTTCTGGAAGAAAGAGAAGAAAGCAGGTGTCCAATTGGTCTTCCCCGCCTCCGCACCCACACAGGCAAGCCTCGCGTCTCCGCCCGCTCTCGAGGATCCAGGTTAGGCTGGAATCATCAGCGCAGTAGGTTTGTCCGCCCTCCCCACCGCACCTCAGATTCCCGGTCCCAGCGCCTGGGTCTGCATCTGTGAAACTCCTCGTAAATTGTGGTGTGACTTGAGTACGCCCCAAGACACGAAAGGAGCTCAGAACAGCGCCAGGCACCCTGTCTGCGCTCTGCCTGCCACCTGCGAGCGTAGGTGAGGGGCCGACCCCGGTCCCTGTCTAGCATCACGGTCTCCCAGCAGTGTGCCCCCCCACCCCGCCTCTCCTCCGTCCTCTCTCCAACCAGTCACTGACAGAGCCGAGCAAATGGCACCCAACACATCTGCGGGCTCTGGCCTGATCTCTGTCCTAGTGACCAGACAGGGGACTAACATCAGTCGGGGCCTACGGTGGCCGCTGTGCAACCCAGGCATTCCCAGTCTACAGATGAGGAAACAGGCCTCAATCCAGCGTCAGCAACCCAGTGATCAGGCGCTTGGGTTTCCAAACCCGCCTTCTCCTTACAGGATTTCTTTGGGGGTCTCCCTGGGTCCCAGGCGGAAAGTCTGGGGACAAGGGGCCAGGAAGGTTCTGGATCCCGTGTCCTAAGCCTGGATCGGGCGCTCCACTCTCACGCGGGTGGCAGAGAGCTCGGGATGTGGCGAGGGGCCCGGCGGGGCGGCACCGAGCGCGAGGTTGGGGGTGGGGGGTTCCCAGACCAAAGTCCGAGAGAGGCCACAGAGAGTCCTGGTTGTTGCCCCGCCCTTTGACCCTCAGGATGCTTATTAACCAGGCGGCCAATAGGTGGCCGGGCAGAGGCGCGCCCCTTCGACAGAGCGGAGGACACGCTCAGGAGTGCGGATCCCGGGGCACCATGGAGCGCCCAGTGAGAGTGAAGGCGTGGGTGGAGGAGAACCGGGGCTCCTTCCTGCCCCCGGTCTGCAACAAGCTCCTGTGAGTCGCACGCACGCCCCCACCCTCCTGCCCTCTGTTCTCACCTCCCTGCCATCCTCCAACTGCTCCCCTCAGCCTCCGAGTTCCTCCTCCCAGAAGCTTGCAGAAGGGGGATGCGGTCCTCGTGGTGATCACAAGAGGGTGAGGACGGACTGTTACGGGTTTCCCCACCCTCCTCTGTTCCTCTTTGTGGTGACTGCGTGGAGACGACGGGCCTTGTTGTCTGAGGAAGCTCTCTACTCTCTACCGAGACTAGAGAGATGCAGGTGCTAAGTGGTAGCCCTGCCTTCCAGGGCTGAGAAACAGCGCTCCAACCCCAGCTGCCTCTCAGAAATTGGGGGGCGGGGAGGTCAATACCCCAGAATTATAGTAGAACTGAGGTCTGGGAACTGTTCAGTATTACACCCCTACTGGTCCCAGGAAGCTGCAGGTGGAGGGTGAAGTCAGGGTCAGCTCCTGGGGCAGGCTCTCTGGTGCTCTTCCTGGCCCCCTCTGCAGCTGGGGGCACACACAGACTCCCACCAGGCCTCCCTAGCCACCTCTGCCCCCAGCACCCAACAGGGCTGACCCTGGTCGGGCAGTCTTCCTCCAGCTGAGGCCTCAGGCCCTCCCTGTGGCCTCCTCACCTCGTCCCCCTCAGTCACCTGGGGTGTGGGGCCTTCTGCGCTCCCAGCTCCAGGGTCACAGTCTTCCGTTTGCTGGGTCCACAGAACATCAACAAGGTAGCTTTTCAAACTGCCGAGCTCCAATCGCTTGACTAGTTGGAGACTACCAGGCGTTTTCACATCGTCTCATGTAATTCTCCCGGTAGCCCTATGAGGTGGGATTTTTTTTCTTAATATTTATTTATTTGGCTGTGCTGGGTCTTAGTTACAGCACTTGAGATCTGTGGCCTGCAGGATCTTTAGTTGTGGCATGCGAGATCAAGTTCCCTGACCAGAGGTCGAACGCAGGCCCCTGGCCTGGGAGCATGGAGTCTTAGCCACAAGGGAAGTCCTAGTCCAGGGCAGGGAATCTTAACAAGGAACTTTGCCAATGTCACAAAGCTAGTGTGGGCCACGGTGCAAGCCCATGCAAGAGTTTGACTCCAAAGTCCACCCTCTTGTGACTGCGCAATACTGTGTCAACATCCCCCACCCCCAAACCTTGTCTCTTCTAGTACTTTCGTCACCCCCAACTCTCTCCTCCACTTCATCTCTATCCTCAGTCCTCCACCTCTCCCCCTCATGGGACTCACATTCACCCGCTCCTCTCCAGCCCCACGCCGCTGCTGTGGTTCCACCCTCATCACCCTGGGCACTTCCAGGCTGCAGCAGCCTCCAGGCCCCCACCGCGCTCTCCAGCACTGCCCTGATATTAGTAACCACAAAGTGCAGGTCCTCCCCTCACTCATTCAGCAGATGTGCGCATGTGAGCACCAACCGCATGCCAGGCACAGTTCTGGACCCCGGAGATACACAGGAAGAAACTGGCGGAAGCCCCTTCCCGGTGGAGCGGACATTCTGGTGGGAGGAGGCAGCCAATACGTAGAAACAAACAAGGGGTGCAGGTAGGCAGGCAGGCAGACGTGGTGAGCCACAGAGCAGAACGGAGGGGAAAGCCCACTAGGGCTGCTGTGTCCCCTCATGCTGTGAGGGAGACGCTGCTCCGAGCTTCTCCTTGATCCAGGAGGTTTGGCTGCAGTCTTTGCACTCCTTGTCGTTTGCAGCATCACTCTGCTCTCTGCCTTTTTCTTCACATGGCATTCTCCTCATAAGTGTGACTGTGTCTAAATCTTCCAGTCTTCCAGACACCAGTCATATTAGGTTAGAGCACTCCCCCCACCCCCATGCCAGTATGATCTCATCATAGCTTAACTAATTACACCTGCAATGACCCTAGTTCCCAATTAGGTCATATTCTGCGGTACTGGGGTTAGGATTTCAACATATGAATGACTATAAGGCAGAGAAAACATAGGAAGCTGCTGGAAGGTTGCTTTTATTTATGTGGCTGCAACAAATCTTAGTTGTTGCATGTGGGATCTAGTTCCCTGACCAGGGATCAAACCCAGACCCCCTGCATTGGGAGCATGGAGTCTTAGCCACTGGATCATCAGGGAAGTCCCAGGCTTGAGGGTTTTGAGCAGAGGAAGGACATGGGCACACACACAGTCACGCACACACACACACAGACCCTCGCATGCACACGCAGATGGAAACGGAGACTCTTGGGGACAATGCCACAGAAATAGCCTTCTCCCTCTCCCAAGTGTGGGCCTCCTCCAGACCCCCACAGGCCCCTGCAACCCTCCTGTTCTCTCCCATGAGCCAGTTCAGGACCTCACCCCCCTCATCCATTGCAGGCACCAGAAGCAGCTCAAAATCATGTTCGTGGGGGGTCCCAACACCAGGAAGGACTACCACATCGAGGAGGGTGAGGAGGTAGGCCTGCGGACTGCCCCCTCCCTTGACCCAGCCCTGAGGGAGGGTGACTTCCCCTGCCGGGACCAGAGCCTGTGGATGAAGGGGAGGGGGGCACAACTGAAACCATGGTGCGGAACTGCTGCCTGGAAGTTGTGGGCAGCGACACCCTTGATAGCTCCATCCTTGAAGGAGCCCTGCTGGGGAAGCCACAGGAAAGAGCCCAGGCTTTGCGGGTGTGAGAGGCTTCAGCTGTTGGGCATCAGCCCCCGGACACAGGGGCCATCCATGGTCCAAGGGGATGCCCAAGTGCCCTCACCCCCAAACCTGAATAATGCAAGATTGGCCTCCAAAATGGGACCCAGATGCTGAGAGGGACCTGGGTGCTCCACTCTGGTCTCAGGAGCCAAGTTCCTTGAGAAGGGTTAGGACTGGGAGGGCCCCCTCCTCATCTAGAGGGCGCAAGGCACATCAGTTGCTGGGAGCTATTTGATGAAGGGGTGCGCAGGTGGGAAGGGGGATTTGTACTGAATACCCTTTTGTACCTTGAATTTTGAGCTGTGTTTCTGAGTGAGTAACCAAAAGTAAATCAAAAGTAAAAAGATGGGTCCCCTTGAGAGACACAGATGGGTTCCCAGCTCTCAGAATCTCTGGTGGCAAAGGATCGTCATGATTGGGGGGTGCCTATCTTCTCGGAGGACCTGCTGCTAGGGTTCAAGGTCCAGGGTTCAGCTTGCTCATCAGACTCCACCCCACCCACTCTGGTGGACGAATATCCACTTAGGGGTCTAAACCAAGCCCTGACTGCTGGCTTGCTAGCTCGTGAGGAGGGATGACTTGAGCAGGTGTCTTACTCTCGAGGGACACTCAGGTGGCTGGGAGGAATTTGGCTAGAGGTTGTTTTTGATGGCTTGGTTCCGCCTCAGGTGAGGGAGAGGGCCAGCCACAGGTCAAACGCTGGAAGCCACAGGACTGTCAGTGTGTTTGCTGTCCCTGCCTGTCCTCACCCAGCTGGAACAAAGGAGACTCCAGGGGCCAGGCCTCTTCCCAGTGAGGGAAGGGAAGCCACTGAGCTGAATTTTTCTCCTGGCTGAGCTCAGGCCTCTGCCTTTCAGGTGCCCAGGCTTCACCCACCACACACGTTCCACTTAGCCCATTCCTTCCCTTGGGGTGAAGAGGTGCAAGAGAGCCTGGGCTGGGAGTCAGGTGGGCCTGGAGTCTGCCTCTTACCAATCATGTGATTTGGATGGGCTTCCTTGATAGCTCAGTTGGTAAAGAACCCACTTGCAGTGCAGGAGACCTGGGTTTGATCCCTGGGTTGGGAAGATCCCCTGGAGGAGGGAAAGGCTACCCACTCCAGTATTCTGGCCTGGAGAATTCCATGGACTATATAGACCATGGGGTCGCAAAGAGTCAGACATGATTGAGCGGCTTTCACTTTCACTTTCACTTTCTTTCACCTCCCATCACCAGGAGGCTTCTCTGGTGGTAGCGGGATAAAGAATCCACCTGCCAATGCAGGAACTGCAGGAGACTTGCCTTGGGTCAGGAAGATCCCTGGAGTAGGAAATGGCAACCCATTCCGACATTCTTGCCTGGGAAATCCCATGGACAGAGGAGCCTGGTGGGCTATGGTCTACAGGGTCACAGAGTCGGGCACATCTGAGCACACCTGCACACCACATCTCTGAACCTGCAGGAGTTTCCTTGCAGCTGATGGGGGACCTCAGCCCTGCCTGGCGGAAGGATGCAGTGTGTATAGGGTATGTGCACAGAGCCTGGCACAGAGCAGAGGTGCCTGGGTTCTCGGCACCCTCAGCCCCTCTCTGGCCCCGCCTGCCTGTAAGGCCTTTCCAGGCTGTGCAGGCCAGATTTGATTCAGCAGCAGCTTGAGCCGGTACAGTTAATCTTCTAGTTAGCCCCAGGCCCCAAACATCATTTACTTCCAAATAGAGCATCATTCCTTTTGGATTGCCCGTGGCTGTTTGGGATATTTCGCAGTTCAGCATCTGCACCTCTGCTGATGAGGCCTGTCCCTCACCATAGATTGTGGTATTGTTTAGTTGCTCAGTGGTGTCTAACTCTTTTGTGAACCCATGGACTGTATCCCACCAAGCTCCTCTGTCCATAGAATTTCCTAGGCAAGAATACTGGAATGGTTTGCCATTTCTTTCTCCAGGGGATCTTCCCAACCCAAGGACTGAGCCTGAGTCTCCTGCATTGACAGGTGGATTCTTTACTGCTGAGCCACCAGGAGACACCGACCCCCCGCCCTTCCACCACCCACCCATGACAATAAAGTGAAGTCGCTCAGTCGTGTCCGACTCTTTGCGACCCCATGGACTGTAGCCTACCAGGCTCCTCCCTCCATGGGATTCTCCAGGCAAGAGTACTGGAGTGGGGTGCCATTTCCTTCTCCAGGGGATCTTCCCGACTCAGGGATCGAACCCGGGTCTCCCGCATTCCAGGCAGACACTTTAACCTCTGAGCCACCAGGGAAGCTCACCCATGACAACGCAGGCCTCTAAAATTCCACTTCCTTTCCATGTTTTTGTTTAATGGCCACCAACACCTTGTAGCCTGCCAGAAAGGGCTTGACTTTGGCCCACCTCCCCCACCCCTACCCCAATTCCTGTTTTCCCTGATATTTGCAGGGCCTAAGGGCTACAGCCCTCTCTCTAGAATTCTCTAGGCTCTTCCTCCTCTCCCTCCAACCATGAAAGGACATCTCCCCACATACATACACATAGAGGTTTTCTCTTAGCTGAAGGGGTTTGAGGGAGTTGGCAGAATTGTTCCCTAAAAGAGACTTATAGGTTTTTTCTTATTTGTTTTAAATAACTTGCATGAATTATATTAAATAATAAGAGTAAAGATTGTTTATTGTAGAAAATGTGCAGAATACAGAAAAGACAAATGTAAATATGTACCTCATTCATAATCCCACCACTCATGGGAGCACCGTGAACACAGCCTGGTTTACACATGTATTATACACTATGTAATTAGAATTCTCAGACATAGTCTAAACAACAACAATAAATAGAATCTTGCTGATGTCATTTTGAATCTTGCTTTAACTGGATAACTTTAGCATTTTTCCATTTTACTGACAGTTATGCAAAAATGTAGCTTTTAATGGCTGCATAATGTTCCATATTTTGTCTCTATCATAAAATAATGTGATTTCCCCTATTGTTATTATTAGCATCAGTTTTGCTATTCTTTCCATCACTAATATTAATAGCTAGAGATTACTGAGTGCTAACTATGTATTGTCTATTTTTGTATACAGCATCCTGGACAACATTCTGAGTAGATACTGTCATTTTATAGATAAATTAATGGAGGCATAGAAAGACTAACTGAATTGGCCAAAGGCCCATGGTGACTGGCTGAGCTGAGGACCAGGTGAAGCCTTAAACTACCACACACTGTGATAAAACAGCCATGTATGTCCACCACGAGGCAGGTGCATTTCTGACTCACTGAGGCCACTTTTCTAGAGATGGAATGACTAGGTCAAGTTCCCAGTTTCAGCATGAAAGGTCTGGCATCCCAGAAATCCTTATAGAGGCATGAGCTGTGAAGGCTCTTTCTGCCCTTTGCCAAATTGCCCTTCAGGGGTGTTGTGTCAGCTTGCCTGTGTGTCAGACTGTAAAGCCACATTTCTCTAGTTTTCCTGAGCCCACTTGATTTCTCTTAGTAGACTCTGGGACAAGAACCTCTATCTCCTCTAACTCCTTACATGATGATAGTAATCATTATTAATAACAATCCTTCAGCTATTTGGCTGGGGTCTTTAACACCCATGCAATGTGTGACTGGTAGAGAGAAAATGTGTCTTCCTCCTCCTCCTCCCAGTGCCATGGGTGGTCTCAGTAAACACATCAATTAGGGACTTAGGGTGGAAGAGGGCAAGCACAACAGGAGCCCTGCAGCAGCGCCACCAGGCTACACCCCAGGGAGACAGCAGGAAATGAGGGCTTCCATCCTCAAAGCCCCTGCCACCCCCACTCGAATATCCCAGCTCCCAGCACTGAGCCCAACATTTCCATGGCCAGCCGATGTCCAGAGGGGTTTGGACGCAGCCCAGCCCCTTTCCAGGGCTCACTGTGGCCAGAGGAGCCAGCCCTGGCTCCAGAGCTACACTCAGGCCCACACGGCTGCTCCAGGACTAACTGTGTAAAACCTGGGGCAAGTCACTTCACTCTCTGGGCCTCTCTTTTTCTTTTTTGCAGAATGGGGCTAACAATATTTTTGGAGGTTGTTATAAAGAGTTCTGATACTGTTCAGGCACACCTCAGAGACAGTGCAGGCTTGGTTCCAGACCACTGAAAGAGAGCAAATATTTCAATAAAGTGAGCCATGTGAATTTTTTGGTTTCCCAGCGCATGTAAATATTTATACCATGCTGTAGGCTATTAAGTGTGCAATTGTATTATGTCTAAAAAAGCAATATATATACCTTAATTTAGAAATAATACTGTTGGGGAAATGGTATTAATAGATTTGCTCAGTGCAGGGTTGTCACAAACCTTCAATTTGTTAAAAAAAGAAAAAGGCAATATCTGGGAAATGCAATAAAGCACAGCACAATAAAACAAGGTCTGTCAGTCATGTGCTGGCCCAGCCCCGGGGACACAGTGAAGGGGCGGTTCTCCTTACCTGGGTAATGGGTCCCTAAATTACCCAGTGGGCATCTCAGCCAGCCTCCTGCCCCCGAGCCAGACACCACCTGTGGTGTCCTGGGTACCTTGGTCGTCACTTTAACGTCAGAGTATTACAGGCTTGTGTCCCCAGCATGTTTATCTGCGGCCTGTGTCGGGGGAGCTGGGGCCTCAGGCAGGGGTGATCAAGCTGCTCATAAACTCTGAGGCTTTCGGGAAGTTTCTCAGGTTTTCTGGGCAGGACTCAGGCCAAAGACCCGGAAGAGGGAGTGGGGAGGTCAGAGCCTGTCCGCTGTCCTGTCTCACAGGTATTTTACCAGCTGGAGGGGGACATGCTTCTCCGAATCCTGGAGCGAGGGAAACACCGGGATGTGGTCATTCGGCAGGGAGAGGTGAGGCTGGGCCCTGGAACAGGAGCCCACGGTGCCCACTTTCCTGGCTTTGGTGGAGTCTTGTCTTCCCAGACTTTCCTGCCCTCCTCCCTGCCCGAGCTGCCTCAGCCCCATCCTCAGGCGCTCCCTCATGCCCATCTCAGCCCAGCCTGACATCCTCTCTGGCTCCTGGGGTGGGGGCTGGGCCGGACCGTGGTCAGCTGGGGAGGCCCAGGGCGCTGCAGCACTGAGGTCTCCGTGGGGACCATACACTTGCTGGCACCTTGTTCCCACCCATGCAGATCTTCCTCCTGCCTGCTGGGGTCCCCCACTCACCGCAGAGGTTTGCCAACACAGTGGGGCTGGTGATTGAGCGGAGGCGGCTGAAAACAGAACTAGATGGGCTCAGGTAAATGGGTCAGATCTGGGGGTCTGGGGCAGAGTTAGAGGGGAAAGGATCCTAGACAGACCCAAGAAAGCCACTCCACCACCACTGAGAGGGTTGGTAGCAATGGAGATCCTGCATTTGCTGGCGGATGGGGAGGGATTTGGGTAGGTAGCAGGGTGGGTCTGATGATGCAGGGGAGGGTGTATTCTCAGTGACCCCCTGGAAGCCCATTAACCTGATACCTTATGGCCAGGCCCAGAACGAGTGGGATCTTAGTTCCCTGACCGGGGATCACAGCCGCACCCCCTGCATTGGAAGCACAGAGTCTTAAACACCGGATGCCCAGGGAAGTCCCAGAACCCATGCTTTCTGCACTGAGGTCTGCTGGGGAAGGGCCGGGGCCGGGATGCCAGGGCAGCCCGGAACACTGCTGCTTCTCCCAGCCTCCAGTTTCAGAGTTTAGTCAGTCTCCATTAGTGCGGCCTTCTGCTTGTTTCTCCACCCCAGCTCATTCCACACTCAGCGCTGACATTTGTATAACATTTGCTAACTGTCGGGCACCACTTTATGTTTATTCCTTTAATCCTCACAACACTCCTATCACCTTATCCGGAGGGTACTGTTATCATCTGTACTCCACAGATGAAGAAATCGAGCCCAGGGAAGTTGAGTTTGCTAGAAAGTGGCCCATCTGGAGCTGTAGAGAAATACAGAGTTTGGGCCAGGACAGACAAGATGGCAATGTGAGTCAGCACCTAGGAGGGGACGAACGTGGGTGCAGAGACAGGTGCTCTGTTTATACAGCTGAGTTCATATCTGGTTCCAGTCAGTTACCTGATTAATATCTTCTGAAAGGAGGACTAAACCTGTGGCTCATTATTCCAAAAGCTAAGCAATTTTTGAGGTATTTTTTAACTAAGAAAATTAAAATTTCCCAACAAGCTACTGAAATCAGGATACTTTGCCCCACATCTTCTGTTATAAAGGACATTTAAAAAAATGTTTCCCTTTTTATAATTACCAAAGTCTTACAGGTTTGCCCTTGAAATCTGGAAAAGTACAAGAAAGCAAAACGAACAAAATTAGAATCACTTGTCAGGAAAAGGGTAAATTTTATAGTATGTGAATGATACCTCAATAAAACAAAAATAAAGAGAAAACACACAGAAAAAAAGTCTTCCCATCAATGAAACCTAACAAAGCACTTTCTATCTCTTTTCCATGCATATCTGTTCTTTAAAACACTAGTTTTATCGCAAGTATGGGTTTGAGTTTTGCTTTTTTTTACATTTAAAAAAAATCATGAGTACTTCTCATACTATTAAATGCTTTGCAAAAACCGCAATGTTAATGACTGCATGCAAACCTACTGCAGAATAGTCTTGCAGAAATAGCTGCCTGGCCTTAAATGTGAAAATAAAATTTTCAGTGGGGCTTTATATAGGGAGTCTTTAGTAATGGAGAAGACAGCATCTTTGGGAACATTTTTACAGCAAAGTCAATAATAGATCTTATCTGCTTTTGACCTTTAATAAAAGCCAGGGGCTCAAGATTAAAATGCCACTCTGAAGGCAATTCCTGGAGGGCATTGAGGTCCAGTTATGAGGCTTTCTGGTAGCCAGCTCCATCCCAGGATAGGTCTTAGGGTGTCAGGCGGGGTGGATGCACTGTGTATCTATGAACCGTTGTCTGTAAGCAGAACCACTTCTCTCTTTGGGAGGAGCTTAAGAGCAGAGCTGGCCTGGTCCTGGGACCTAAGTTTGGGGATTAGGCATCCAGTCAGTAAATGCACTACCTACACAGGGTCCTGAGGCCCGGCCCCAGTGCCAGATACTCCTCAGGCCAGTGGAGTTGCCTGCCAAGCTGGGCTGGGGGCCTGGGTGGGCTTCAGGGAGTCTTGTGTGCATGCTCAAGTCGCTCAGTTGAGTCCGTGGGTTTTGTGGGGTCTTTGTGGCCCTGTGGATTGTAGCCTGCCAGGCTCCTCTGCCCATGGGGTTCTCCAGGCACAGAGAGCCTGCTAGAGACATATGGTCCTTCCTCCGGAGAAGAGACACAGCACTTTGCTCTAGTTCTCAAAGGCATCCATGACCCCAAAAGGAGAAGGACCCCTCCCATCTGGGGGGCATCTGTGGCATGCTGGATCCGTGGGGTTTCGTGTGCTCTGACCTAGACTGCCAGCAGGCCGGTGGGAATCCAGCTGCAGGGCCAGAATCGGACTCAGCCTCAGCTTCTTCTTTTGGAAAAACACTTGTCACTGATGCTCTCTCGGCTTCTAGGACTGTCTCCAGTCCTGTTTTGGCCACTGACAGGTTGTGTAATCCCTGCCAAGTTGCACAGTTTCCCGCTGAACCTCAGAGCTCTGCTTGGTAAAGGGTCATGCTTGGCGAACCAGGAAGAGCTATGGGAGTGGGGTGGCTAACAGCCCTCCCACGCTGGGGCCACACAGGGCCTCCAGGGAGAGCCGGGTGTGGGTGGGCGCATCGGCCACTAGGTCGCGCTAACAGGATGCGGCAGGTGGTCAGCTCCGCAGAGCCAGCCGGGCCCAGTCGTCCACAAGCAGAGCCAGGCCTCAGGGACGCTCCCCTGCGACGCCCAGGTGAAGAGCTGGGTGCCTGTCCTTTGTTCTGGCAGGTACTACGTAGGGGACACCACAGACGTCCTGTTTGAGAAGTGGTTCTACTGCGAGGACCTCGGCACGCAGTTGGCCCCCATCATCCAGGAGTGAGCCCCCAGCCCCTGCCCCTTGCTCTCCGGAGGCCCTGTGCTCTGGCTGGGGGCAAGCAGACCCAGCCCAGCAGGGCTCTGGGGGAGCATCCACCAGCCTGGAGTAATGATGCCCAGGATTTAGGGAGAAAGTCTGCCCCTCCTGGGATGGTAGGGAACCAGACTGGAAAGCCCCTTGAGGAGTGGAGGCAGGGGAAAGGAGGGTGGATATACAACAGATCATGTGAGGGCGCCATGAGTGTGTGTGGGCTCCTGCACCTCGGAGTGTATGTGTGTGTACGTGTGTATGTGTGTGTGTGTGTGCACACATATGTCTTTAGCCCCCTTCTCCTCCCCATTTGTCCCTGCAGGTTCTTCAGCTCTGAGCAGTACAGAACGGGAAAGCCCAACCCTGGTGAGGCCCCTGGGAACCATCTTTCTCTCTCTCCCTCACCCGACCTTTCCCAGGGAAGGGAGGGTCTTGACCCCAGTACCACACAGTCTCCTTTTGAGTACTCTGCCCTGTACTCAAGTCACAAGAAGATGGCATGAAATATACCCCCACATGGCTACTTGGTGCCTGGGCTGGAGACAGAGCCCATTCCAGTGACTGGGAGCTGGGACCCCAGGGAACCCGGCCTGCTGGGACTGGATGGGTGGAGCCAGAGGACACTGACCACATCTGTGCTGTGGGTGCAGACCAGCTGCTCAAGGAACCACCATTCCCCCTGAGCACACGATCCGTCATGGAGCCCATGTGCCTGGAGGCCTGGCTGGATGGCCACCGCAAGGAGCTGCAGGCAGGCATACCCCTCAGCTTGTTTGGGGACACCTATGAGAGCCAGGTAATGCAGCCTTGGGTCACCCAGGGAGTCAGCCCAGCAGCCCTGGGTAATGGAACTAATCAATCACACATGGACACACACAGACACACTCATACACAAACTCACACTCACAGTCTAGTTGTGGACACAAGCATAGGCCTTCTTGTTTCCTCCCTGACTCCGAGAATGATGGCTTTGCTGTGAGTAGAAGCCGATGGAGGCTACATGGTCCCCAGCAATCTTTCTTTGCCTTCAGAATAGGGATTAGGGGGTTGCCCCATCCATTGAGGGATTCCTCGGAGTCTGGGGTCATCCCCCTGCCAGGACCTCTGGGCCTTTGGCCAATCATAGCCTTGGGAGCCGGGAGGGAGAGAGATATTTGGGGGTGAGGGTTAGGTGGAGAGTTGCACAGAGACCCAAAGCTGGTCTCCCTTCATTCAACATTTACTGAGGGTCTATTATGTTTTAGGCTTTAGTAGGAAAATAAGATAGAGTCACTCCCTCAGAGTGTGTATGGTCTGATAAACGATTGCCATGATCATGTGATATGTTCTGTGGTAGAGAAGCTACAGGAAGTCATAGGACGATAAAGGAGGAACCAGGCTGTGAGGGAAGACAGCTTCCTGGAGGAGGTGATGTCTAAACTGAATCTTAAACCTATTGCAGGAGTTTGCAAAAGGAAGAAAGGGAGATGGAAAGTGCATTCCAGGTGAAGGAGAAGCCTGGGTAAAGGCACGGAGGCTTGAAACAGCTGGCACTGAAGATAGCTGAGGCTGGGGAACCAGGACAAGGGAGTAGGCAGAAGGCACAACTGCTAGATGGCCAGAGTAGCAGGCAGTGCCCAGGTGCTGGCAGCTCCCCTGGGCTGGGCAAGGTGCGAGGGCTATGCTGGAGACGAGACTTTTATCTCAGTGTGGAGGCAGGACGGGCGATCAGACTGGAGTGGTAGTTCAGAAAGGCCACTGCAGCCCGTGTGAGGCCCAGACCAGCCCGGCAAGTGTGGCAACGGGGAGACCTGCCAGGGGGCTCACGCTTGCTCGTGCTCTACAGCTGGCCACTGTCACGTCCCTGGGAGGCTGCCCTAGACACCCCTGTGGAGGGACGCTCACTGGGTGCAGACCTGCCCCAAGAGGCCTGGCCAGCCCAGCCCTGAGCTCCACAGGGCCATGAGAGCCAGCACGCCCCACCAAGCCCCTCCCGCCTGTTCTCTCACCCCCTCCTCCTCCCTGCTTCAATTCACTCCAGCAGATAGCTACTGAGGCCCACTCGGGGCTGGCAGGAGCATGGCCCACTCAGCGGCTGTGGGCTTCCAAGGATAGAGGTCCAAGAGGCTCAGCCTCCCTCTCCCTCTTGCTCGTCCCCTCCCAGCTCCCTCCACCTCCTTAGGTCAGACTCCCGGCATCACACAGAGGAAGGGAGGACGGCATCCTCTGGGGCCCTGCCCTTTGCCACGTTCACGCACGAGCCTAGTGTCTCCCTGGTAGGCGTGCCTCCGTACGGGTCAGCAGTAGTTGTGTCGAGTGTCAGAGGGAGCAGATGTGCATGTGCGTGTGAAGGGCAGGCACGTGTGACCCCCAATAGCAGGTGGCTGGGACAGGATCGGGGTGGGAGGGCCTGTGGCCTGGGCAGCCTTCCTCTCTAAGACCAGGCCTCTGCTCTGCATACGCAGAGGCTGCGTTGTGGGCCCCCCACCTGGCCCACACAGGGCTGGTGTCTGGGGGCCGGGTTCAAAGCCCTCTCCTGCGTGGGGCAGGATGCACCAGAAAGACCTGTGTCACTTCCCACCAGGTGATGATCCACGGACAAGGCAGCAGCAAAGGCCTGAGACGGGACGTGGACGTGTGGCTGTGGCAGCTGGCAAGTGGGGTCTGGGGAGAGGGTGGCATGCCTCCTGCCTGCACCTGGGGACCGGGCTGCTCTGGGGCCTTGGATGCCCACAGTATGGACCAGTTCCCAGGGCCTCCTTGCCAAGGCTGACTCAGGGATGCTCGGACAGGCGCTGTGGCCCAACAAGCTCCATTTACTTCTCCTACTCCTCTTTCCCAGGAGGGCTCCTCAGTGGTGACGATGGAGGGACAGCGCCTGAGCCTGACCCCTGATGACAGCCTCCTGGTGCCAGCTGGGACTCTGTGAGTCCTCAGGGAAGATCTACCCCCTGCTGTGGACCTGGCCTCCTTTCCCTGGGGCCCCAGCCTTATCTGACCCTGCCTACTTGTATCTCCACAGGTATGGCTGGGAGCGAGGGCAAGGCTCCGTGGCCCTATCTGTGACCCAGGATCCCGCCTGCAAGAAGTCCCTGGGATGACTGATACTCCCACTGTGGGCCCAGAGCACCCACCCTGGCCAAGTAACTCTCCCAGCCCCACTGTTTCTACGTACACTGCTGCTCAGAGACTCAGCATCCCCTGGACTGGGCCCTGGAGACGATCATCATCCCTTCTCCTGTCCTCTCGGCTAGGCTGCCAGGTTCCTGGGGGCCGCAGCTCCCCTTCTCCCTTAACAGCCCTCAGCCCACTGCCCTGCGTGGTTCTGCCGGGTGGACTGCTGCTGGGGGCCGGCCCCTCACCGCCCTCCATCCACAGGCTCAGCGCAGCTCTTGCCTGCCGCCAAGAAGCCCTCAATAAAGGCTTGCTGGCCGACAGGTGCCTGCGGGTCTGCACACACACGGCCTGGGGTCTCTGTCAGACACTGAGTGCTCCTATGACTGTGTGCGTGGGGGTCTGGGCACCAGGAGACCATGGGCGTGTGGAAGGTCTGGGGTGGAGCCCCCTGCGTGTTTAGAGAAGTGCTCGCGTTGTGTGTGCCCCTCCATGCGTGCTCTATGCCTGTCCTGGGGGCACAGCTGAAGTCTCTTTCTCACTTTTTCTTTTTACATAACTTTAAGAAATAGCATCTGTTGAGGATTTTTCTCCCCAAGAACAGAAATGATTTGTGCTCATTGTAAAAAACGTAGAAATACACAAAAACACAAAATCCCCTGGGTGGAGTTAACCACGATTAATACATGAAGGTTGTGATGAGCCTCCGAGGGGCTTGGTGGTAGGGGGAGGGCCACCTGGCCCCCTCCCCCTGCTCTCCCCTCCCCCTGCTCCCCCCTCCCTATGTACAGGCCCCCGTGGGGCCCAGGAGTTTGGGAGTTGAGGATGCAGCAGTGGGTCGAGATGAATCATGGAAGCTGCAGCAGGAGATTGGGGTTCAGTATCCTGGGGCTTCAAGGAGAAGTCGACGAGGGGTCACTTGCTGGGGGAACTGAAGCTATGTCTGGATGAAACAAGTCCCTGGGTAGAGTCTAGGCTTCTTCTGGAAAACCTGGGTTTGAACCCTGCCTCCCTTATCCCTGCCTGCCAGCTAACTGCTTGGATCCCCTCCACTGACAGACCGGCAAAGGAGACCCTGACTTTGCTGAAAGACCCTGAGGGGTGTCCAGACCTTCACCCACCATCCCTCTAGAGGACTTCCTCTCCTGCCACACTCTAGGGCAGTGGCACGCTCCTCTGTACAGGAGCTGAGGAGGGAACATCAGTGTCCCAGGAGGCACCCCAGGCAGTGTGTCCAGATGGCCACACATCTAGGCCTCACAGCGTGCCTAGAAGGGCCCCCTAGTCCCAAGGATGTGTCTAATCCAAGACAGAAAATCATGGAAATTAGGTTCCCTGTTTTTCTGACCACCAACTCTGTGCCAGGGGATTTGCCAGAAGTTTTTACAGAAATGACTTCATTGAATCCTTACAACTGTCCAAGAAGGTGGTGGCACCACATTTTACAACTGAGGCTTTGACAGCTTTGGAAGGCAGGCAGTTCTGTTTCCAACCCAGGCTTGTCTGCATTCAAAGCTCAGGCTGGTGGTCCCACCACCCTACACCCTATCTGCCCTCAGCCTTGGCCAGTGGGAGCCCAGGGCAGGGGAGAGGCTTGTTGGGGTGTGTCTGGGGAGAGGGGCCGGCATCCACTGTCTGAAACCCCAAGACTCTAGACTGAGCTGGCAGCACGGGGCATCCTGCTAACCACAGCCATTTGGCACAGGGGCAGCGGGGCGGGGGAGGGGCAGTCAGATCGTGGAGCCTGGAACCACAGCCTTTCTTGGTGCTGTCCCATGTTACCCCATCTCTGCCCACAGGCCTGGCCCCATGGACTCATGGGAACACCACGCAGTGGGAGAGCAGGATTTAGACCTTGTCTGAAACCAGCCCTAGCCCCCTGCTCCCCTCTCTGCAGTGAATACTGGGTGATGGCCCGTCAAGTGGGATGAACAGTAGCAGGGCAACTCTAGGATTCTCAGGATCGTTCTGTTTGTGGGAGAAGCCCCCAGGTCCCCAGGGCATGGCAGTAAAACTTGGCAGGGGAGCCCTCTGCGCATGGGATGTACTTCATCATGGATGTGGACCTGGGACCATCACAGACTCTGGAAGTGTCAGGAATCTGAGAATCAGGACAGCAGGCTGTTCCTACTAGGCAGTGAGCACAACGGTCAAGGTGTCAACTGGACCCCCGCCTCCTTCTCCCAGGACATCTTGTTGGCTTCCCAGTCCTTGCTGCCAGAGTTGGTGGGGGCAGGGAGCCACCTAGTCTGTATCTGTGATGGGAGTGGGGTGGGGGCTCAGGGTGGCCTGCATGGTCTTCAGAGCTGTGAGTTGTCAGGACCAGCTCCTGCCTTCAGGCAAGCAAATGTCTGACCACTCAGGGCTGTAAACACACTCCCCAGCCACACCCCAGCAAGGCCTTCCTCCCGCTTCAGGGTTCCTCTGGGCCTCCACTCACCTTGCTGAGCCCTCATTCTGGTGTGCCAGAGGCAATGCAGATTCCAGTAGAGAGGCTGGCCACTCTCTACTCTGGGGAGGTGGAGAGGGAGGGAGAGCAGCAGGGTTCCTCTTCACTTGCAGTTGGAACACAGGGTGTTTCTTGGTGGCTGCAAGGATGATGATGAAACCCCCAGGATACTGAGTCATTGTGCTGGCCAGCTGATAGCGAGCACTGACCCCTGCAATTGCACAGGGGTCAGACAGCTGGAGAAACGTCTCTCAGGTCCACGGCCCAAGCAGCCCATGGGCTTTCCTAACCTGAGCCATCCCTCTCCCCTTCCTTCTCTCTCTCCCTCCTGGCTCCCTCTCTCCCTCCCTTCCTCTCCCTCCTCCTCCTCTCCCTCTGCCCTGACCACTGCCTTGGGGTCACCTGGAGAGGCCACTGCTTCTTGCCACCCAGCCTCCTCCCCCATAGTGTCTGCCATCCTGGCGCCAGTCCTGGTTATGGAGTTTGTCCTGGGCCTGGTGGGGAACAGCCTGGCCTTCTTCATCTTCTGCTTGCGCACGAGGCCCTGGACGTCCAGCACCATGTTCCTGGTCAGCCTGGTGGTGGCGGACTTCCTCCTGATCCTCAACCTGCCCCTTCGTGTGGATTACTACTTCCTCCATGAGACCTGGCGCTTCGGGGACACCGCCTGCAAAGTCAACCTGTTCATGATCGCCACCAACCGCACGGCCAGCGTGGTCTTCCTCACGGCCGTGGCACTCAACCGCTACTTGAAGGTGGCCTGGCCACACCACGCGCTGAGCAGGGCCTCGGTTGGGGGCGCTGCCCGCATGGCTGGGGGTCTCTGGGGGTCACTCCTGCTCCTCAATGGGCACCTGCTCCTGACCACCCACTCCAGCGGGCCCTGCCTCAGTTACCAGCTGGGCACGAGACCCTCGGCCTCACTCATCTGGCACCAGGCCCTGTTCGTGGTGGAGTTCTTCCTGCCGCTGGCGCTCATCCTCTTTGCCATCGTGAGCATCACACTCACCATCCGCCGCCGCGGCCTGGACGGGCAGGCGGGCCCACGACGGGCTGTGTGCATCCTCGCCGCCGTGGTGGGAGTCTACACCGTCTGCTTCCTGCCTAGCGTGGTCTTCGGCATCGCCTCCGTCGTGGCCTTCCGCCTGCGTGCCTGCCGTGCCCTGGATGTCTGCTCGCAGCTCTTCCACGGCTCCCTGGCCTTCACCTACCTCAACAGCGTGCTCGACCCCATGCTCTACTGTTTCTCCAGCCCCAGCTTCCTCTGCCAGGCGCGGGCCCTGCTGGGCCTCACCCAGGGCTGGCAAGGCTCAGACAGCGACAAAAGCACCCACCGTGCCGGGCACAGGTCGTGCTCTGGGAAGGTGGCAGCCACAAGGAAGCTGCAGGTGGACGTCTCGGAGGAGGACTGACCAGGAAGGCCCCTCCCAGAACTTGGACTCTGCTGCGGGTGCCTCAGGACGGAGGAATGCCTGGCTCTGGGCTGGAGGGCCAGCAAGGGTCCCTCAACCAACCAGACAAAGGACCTCTGCAGGAGCCAGGTGGGTGGCAGGGAGAGAAGAGGGTCTGGTCTTGGAGTCGTGTGTCTGATGTTGTGGGGATGATGTCCCGACAGCACAGAGCACCTTGGCAGGTGGAAACAGCCAGGGACTGCCAACTCAGCAGAGGGCCTCAGCTGCCTTGTCCCAGGTCAGAGCCAGGGATCTGTGAGAGCAGAAGTCTTGCTTTAGAAATTTTGTTGTTGTTCAGTTGCCAGGTCATGTCCAACTGTTTGTGACCCCATGGACTGCAGCACAGCAGGCTTCCCTGTTCTTCACTATCTCCCGGAGTGTGCTCGAACTCATGTGCATTGAGTTAGTGATGCCATCCAACCATCTCATCCTCTGTCACCCCCTTCTCCTGTTGCCCTCAATCTTTCCTAGAATCAGGGTCTTTTCTGAAATTGTACAGCTGTTTTTTCTATTATCTCCAATTGTTTTTTTTTTTTTTCTGATACTAATAAACTTCCTTTTGAAAAATGCAAGCCTATCTCAACTGATCTAAGGAAAACTAGTAAGTATCTGCAGGTTCATCTGGCATCAGGAGGGTTCAAAGTGAGTTCCCCAAGAAGAAGGGACACTCTGGGGACAGAGTGGAGAAGCTGTCCAGGGCACCATCCTTCCACAGGAATCCTGGAGCCCCATATATCCTTAAAGTCAGAACACTCCCCGGGAGAGGTCCTCATGCTCCCAGGATTGGCGGCCCACCTGGATCTCCAGGAGGCCCCCACCTTGCTATCCTCTGGGACGATGTGGGGATCTTCAGCCTGGGAAGTTATCATCTCCACCCAGGTCAGGCTCTGGACCCCCTCCCCTGGCTTTCCTTAGCCCCAAGAACCCTCCCCTGGCCCTGGAACCTGTGGTAGCTGCTACCCACCTGGACAGGAAGGGGCCTCCGGTCACTAGAGCCAGCTCACCGCCCTCCCTCAGGACCGGAGCCATATTGCCCACCTCTCCTCCATCCTGTTCTATTCGATATGCCTGTGTCAGCGACTGAGACCATCTGGGCTAACCCATCTGTTGACCTGGGGCTCCCCAGGCACAAGGTGTGTACCTGGCATGAATTAAGGGTTTCTTTTGCGGGTAGGGCACGTGTAGTGGTTTTCCCTACTGTCCACAGTGGAAGTCATTTTGGGTGCATGGCTTTCAAGACTTCCAAAGGGCTATTCAGAGGTCACTAAAGCCCCAAATATGCCTCTCCTGAACCCCATGTGTCCCCAGCCCCAGCCATCTCAGGAGAATGAACATCTGCCCCCAGTATACACACCCTCTCCCCACCAAGGGGGACAGAAGGGCCTGGGATAGGTTCCCTACTCATCACCCCAGTCACGGACCCCTGGCCCTCAGATACAGGGTCTGACAATGGGGACAAGCCCCCTCTCCCCACCTGTTTTCATCCTCTCAGCCCAGCCCTCTGATATCATGGACAGGGATGCCCTTCCTCAGTTAAAAGTTTTCAAGAGTGGTGGTCAGGCCCAGGAGAGTCACCCATGTCCCAGGAGGGAGGCACATGGATGCCATATGGATGCTGTGGTGGGAGATAGAATGTGTCAGGCAGGGGGAGATGGCCTGGGGAACAAGTTGGGTGGGTATTAAAAGCCACCTCCTGGTGTGTCTCCATCCACTTTTCCCATTCCTGAAAACTCACCAACTACTGTCAGAAACCCACAGAGATACTGAGAACCCAAAAGTGATGGAAAGGGCTGAGCCACCTGGGTCCCTCCAAGGGACTCCTTGGGCATTTCTGCCCTACATGGACCCTGCTCCATTCCTCCGCTCTGCTGTTGCCTCTCACTATAGAGCCACTCCTAGGAACTCCCCACCTTGCCACCCTCTGCTGTCACGGGAAGGAGCTGGCCAACCTTGGCCTGAGATTCGTCATTTCTAAGTCAGACCAAATGCTCCGGAGTCTGGGATTTAAGCACTTTCTCGTGAAGCCCCCAGCTCCAGGGGGCATTAACATATACCGTGCTCTAAGTGAGCACCAGGCACCTTCCTTCCGGTACCATCTCTCCCCACGTTTGCACCTGTCTGGTTGCTGAGCGGTTCTAGTGGCCAACAGGGCTCTCTGTGCCTCCTTTTCCTTGGTCCTGCCTTCCCGGGACCCTTCCCTTCAACACCGCCATGGCTTCTCACCCCTTAGGAGCTGGGCTCACTCACCTGACTTCATCTAAGAGAAATGACCTGATGGTTCCTGTAGCCTGTCACTGCTGTCTCTTCCCCTCGAGGAGTCCCAGGTAGATGCTGATCACAAGGTTTGGGCCCACAACCCTGAATCTGCCCTGGATCCTCCCTGCCCCTCACCTTGAAGTTGATGACTGCTCTCCCCACTGACAAGGAACTCTCTAAAGGGGGTCTGGGTGTCCCCACAAGAGACAGAAGCAGGGCTTCAGGCTTCTTCTACAGTCTCCCTGCATGGAAGGACCCCTTGGTCCTAACCTTGGTCCCAACCCACAGTAAACCCCTCTCCTGGGCTTGGTTCTCCATCTGTGAAATGGGAACAGTGATCCTGGCCCTTGCTCAACTCCAGGGGTTGGAGATGGAAATACCCCATATGCTGAGCACTGAGAAAGTACTAGAGTTATTATGGGGGTGAAGGGAAGGGAAAGGGGGTAAGAAAGGATGGGGGAGGTGGGGAAGAGAGCACACTGTTGAAGGGCAGGGTTTTCTACAGATGGGAGCGTAGCCGCCACGGTGGTATAAGGTAGGCTGGGGACAGGCTGAGTAAAGACCCTATTTTCTGCATTTGGGCTCCAAGCAGCGTTTTGGTCCCTTGGGGTGGACTGCACTTTCCAGTGTACATGTTAAGCAGCACGTCTCGCTCCTTTCTCATGTGACCTGCTGACAGCTTAAGGGATGAAAAAATGGCTTCCATGACTTTACCCCAGGGACTCGTGTGCAGGGGGCAGGCAGGCATGATGGGGCTCACAGGCCTGAAGCCACTCATCAAGCATTTGCTAGGCACACACCATGGCCCAGACCTTAAGCCACAAAGGCAGATGATATGCCTCTGACCTTGAGTGCCCTCAGGCCAAGCCTGGGAGAGACAGACCCGCAAACGGATCAGAGGCAACCCAAGCCAGCGGGATCCCAAGGAAGTAACACACCAACGACAGCAGACAGCACAGGCTTGGGGTGGGAGTGCCGGGAGTGAGGGGGTGCGTGTGGGCTGAACGGGGAGGATGAGGAAAGGAGCTAAGGGAACACATCCACGGCAGAGGGAAGGGCGTGAACCAGGGCACGGAGCTGCGAGAGGAGCCGGTGGGCCTGGGGAGGGTGAGGGGAGCAATGAGCCAAGGGAGCGGGAAGCCTAGGGATGGAGTTAGGAGACAGCAGGAGAGGCGGGCTGGGCCCTGCAGGCTCAGGACAGTCCAGCAGGAAAGCAAGTGTGTGCGAGGTTTTCAAGAAGTCGACGATGATCAGCCTTGCTACTTTTCCGTTTTGGCTGGGTCTTCAACGCTACACTCGGGCTTTTTCTAGCTGCAGCGAGCGTGGAGCTATCCTCTAGTTGCAGGGCACAGACTTCTGATTGCAGTGGCTCCTCTTGTGGAGCATGGGCTCTAGGGCATGGGCTCAGTAGTTACGGCTCATGGGCTTAGGTGCTCAAAGGATTTCAGAATCTTCCTGGACTAGGGACTGAACCTGTGTCTCCTGCATTGGCGGATGAATTCTTAACCCACTGAACCACCAGGGAAACCCGGGTCTTACATTTTGATCAGTTACTCTGCTGACAGTGTGGACAGCCTCGTGAGGGGTAAGGGAAGACAACCTGAGTAGGAAACAGTCTGTGTTCCAGGCAAGGGCAGTGGCAGACAGGACACAGGTACAGAGGCACAGCCCAGGTCGGGAAGAGATGACTGTGGATGATGGGTGGAGAGTGCACACTGAAGAAACAGGGGCGGCAGCAGGTTCAGAGGAGAAGATACAGTTAAGACAAGTTGGAGGAGCTTGGAGGACCTGCAGGCAAATAAGTACAGCAGCGCGTTTAGGGCTGGAAACAGCATTTCAGACTCTTGTTGCTAACGGGAGCTGACCTCTTACAGGGAATGGATGAGGTCACCTGGGGAAGAGTGAAGAGGACAAAGAACCATCCTTTAAAAAAAAAATCCCAAGTAAAGGACACACAAAGGAAGACCCAGTGAAATGCCCAGAAGAAACCTTTAAATAGGAAGAAAATCAGGAATGCAGCAATTTCAAAAAGAGCATGAAAGAAGTAAAAAAAAAAAAAAGGAATATCCTAGAGCCATCTTTTATGAGGGTAAAAGCCGAACATAAAATACCCAGACAGGCTGCACAGTACCTCAGTATTTTCAAAAGTCCTAATTGCATGCTGAAGAAAGCTGATGTGAGAACCAACGTGTGTGTCTGACACTGTCTGGTCAAGCTTCCTGTACTGACACTCTGGATTAACACAGCATGGTCTGTGCTATTAAAAATAGCTTTTCGAGAAGTGATAGGTTATCATCTGCATAAAATTTAATTGTATGCAAAATGTTCCATATTGGTTATGGATTCATACATATGTAGTCATTGTATAAAATCATACACTGGGTTGAGAAACACCAAATTAAGGAAAGTGCTCTCTTCTAAAACGGAGGAACATGGAAAGGCAGTACACAGGGGACTACTATTCTGAAATTTATCTTTGTAAAAAATCCTGGGAAATGGCTCTAAGTAATATCTGAATGTGGCTCAGTGTTGCTCTGGGTAGAGAATAAAGGAGAGAGTGCAATGAAGAATAACAGAGACAAGTAACATGATGGCAACCATGTCGAGTGCTCAAGAAAGCTCAAAGAGGGTGACCGCAAGACGGGCTGGATGTGGCAATTAGGAGGTCTCTGGTGACCTTTCGACGGCAATCTCAGTGGGTGGCTGGGGTGGGGCAGAATGGAAGCGATAAAGGACTGTACTGTGTTGAGAAATTAATGAGACTTCAAGAAATGGACAAGTCTTTCCTCTTTAAACAAGTTTGCTTTAAAGGGAGATAAGACAAGAGCTTCAGGCAAAGCCGAGAGAGGACCTGTGGTGGTTCGCCTGTTTTGTTCTGTTGACTGGATGGGGAAGTTTAAGTGGCCTGAGAAGGGAGAGAGGGTGAAGATAAGGGCAGCGGGCAGAGGATGATGACAAAGCAATAACAAACACTGTCCCAGGCCCCATGCGAAGCACTTTACACACACTAATTTAGTTAGTTCTGTGAGGTACATACTATGATCCCATCTTACAGATGAATAAACTGAGGCACAGAGAGGTTGAGTAACTTGCCCACGGTGATCCAGTAGTAAGTGGCAGTCTGGCCTGAGTCAGGACACTCTACTGCAAGCCTCTAAGGAGGTGGGGGCCAGGAAACGATCCAACATGTGGGTTCTCCAGAGGCTGAAGAGCACTTCCACGGGCTAGTGGAAGGTCCTGCAGCGAAAGGGGAACACAGGTGAAGGGATTCTTAGAAGACTTGGCCCTCAGTGCTTCAGGGGTAACCAAGGGTTAGAACAGCTGGTTCTGGGAATAAGAAAACAAGCTCCTAAAGGACATATAAATGGGCCAGCTCAGCAAGCAGCCCAGAGAGGCCTGGTGAGGGGGGCGCTCACATCTCTGGGGTGGTCCCTGCAGGCTAAATGGTTTCCTCCAGTGACCCCCTGCAGTTAGTCCAGGAGCAAGAGCAGAACAAATGGAAACCTCTTAAGAAGTCTGGCTATAAAAACCCAGTCCTGGCAATGGATCTTCAGGCTCAGCCCTTGAAAGACAGGGCACATGACACTCTATTGGTGAGCTTCTAGAAAGAGGGAGACACTTGAGTCAGGATTAAACCTTAATAAAAAGACACCAAGAACCAGGGCGTTAGGGATTTCACAGCGACGGGGCTGCCGGCTTGCACTCTGAGGGCCCCTCTGCTTCCACAGAGCCCGCCCTGCGGCATCCGGCCTTGCTGAGCCCGCTTCTCTCGGGACTTCTGCAAGGACCGGCAGGGCCCTGCCTCTTCTACAACCTTTTCCAGGGTCCTGTAACCTGGCGCATGGATGTCTTGCTTCTCTAATGAAACTCTTGAAGGAATTCAATGTCTTTTTTTCTTTTAACCTCTCTCTCAAATCTCAGCAAACAAGGGTTGCAAACAGGCACACTACAAACACAGGCTGGAGGCGCCCAGGGAGCCTACAACAATGGCCCCAGTACAGCCACTGAGGCAGAGTCTACACTGTAGTCAAACCAGTAAAATACTCAACAGAGAGTAATTTCTACCAAGCTGGTTTCACACTCGGGGGCCTGGGAAACACTGAAGGATGCTGGGCATTCAGATCAGGCTCCCGATGCCTTTTAGGGCAACTCAGACATGTTGGTTTCCAGCTCTCAGAGCTGAGGAGGGCTGGATGTAGAAGAGGGTGCTGGGCTTCATCTGTGTCACCTGCAGCTCTTGCACCCACCTCACTGGCACGGGAGCCTTCCCGTCAACCCCCTGGATGGAGTGCAGCACACTCCCTTAGCTCACCGTGGGAGCGGCCCCGCACTCGTCCCCGCCACCTGGCTCCAGCACAGCAGTGCGAAAGGGATTGATGGAGAGAGGTCTGCCTGCGGCTTCTCCCACCTCCAGGCCTAGGGGACACAGGGTCAAAGCCACCCCTGGTGCAGCTCAGCCTCGTGAAACCGCCATGTCCTCAGGCTATGGTTTATGAGAGTGCAGAAGAAAGTGCCAACCTTGGGGAAAGGCCTCTGAGCACCTACCTCCGTGTAGCTGGGGCGGGGATGTCAGACTAATGGGCCTGGCCCCAGGGCCACACGGGGAGGAAGCACCTAGGGCTGGGGGCTGGGGTGGGGGGCCTGCCCCTGCGCCCAGCCTTATAGCTGAGCCACTGTCCCAGCAAAGGGCAGCATAAAACCAGGCAGAATTTCTAGAAGTTTATTGGAAACAGGATACAAATTGATCAGTGGATGACATCTACTTACAGACAGACCACTCTGTAACAGCACACGCTCAATGAATTATCCTGGGGAAACACTCATGACCACTGATGCGTGGTCTGGGTGGGTGTTCTCCAGCAGGGAAACCAGAGACTGGGGGAAGAGGAATGGGCCAGGGTGGACAGAAAACTGGGACACAGCCTCCCTGAGGGGAAAGGCGAGGTGGGGCTGCTGAATGAGTAAATTCCCCCAGAGAACTGGGATAACTGTTATGAATAAAACCCCTCCCCCACCTCCCCAAAGCACTTTCCTCCCAAGGAGAGTGAAGAGAACCTACAGAAACCCACCAGGGCAGCTACCTCCACCTCCACTCACCCGGGTCCTAGGACAGCACGGGGAATCCACAGTAGGCCTGGACATGCCAGAGAGAGGGCCAGGGCCACGCGTGTCCTGGGACTGCTTGGCCTCTGACCTACCACTTGCCTTCCCCTGCTCTGCTCTGGGGACTGACTGCAGGGGCCTGACTGCAGTTGGCCTGTCCCCAGCTCCCAGGTCAGCTGGCTTCCAGCTGCATTTAGCTAACGCAGAAATCTGGAAGGCATGGGGAAGGGAGAAGCCAGGCTGTTTGTGCTCCCGCTTTGCCTGGGGTGGGGTGTGGGGGCGTATGTTTCTGGCAGGGCCCAGGTCTCCTCATGGTTTCAGCTCCCACCACATAGCCCTCTGCAGACCCAGGCTCCACCCAGTGTCCTGACCCCCAGGATCTGGTCCCACCAGCTCTGTGGTTCCCCGTTTCCGGTTACCCCTCAGTGGCATCTCAGGTCTTCTTATTTCTCAGTTAAACAATTTCCTGGATTAAAACCCCTCTGTTTTAAATATATATACTTTTCTGGTTTTCTTGGTTGGATGCTGACTGATAGAAACCAGGCTGTGGACAAGGCAGAATCATGAAAGGCAAGCTGAAAGCAGTTGGGGCCTCTCCTGCACCACCTCAGGGTGGGCGGGCGATGACGGGGGAGGACGACTCTCGGGCTTCAGTGTCCTTATCCGAGGGTGCACCGCAGCCCTGGGCACGTCTGCTGGGAAACGTGCAAATGGGCGTTGCATGTCACCCCACAAGCTTGCTGCTCACAGTGCTGACATGCCACTGACACCCACAGCAGTGACACCATGGCCCCAAGAAAGGGGGGTGGCCGGGAGGGCCTCTCGGCACCAACTGCTCATTTGGCAAAGAGAGATGCTAGAGGCTCCTTGGCATCCATCCTCCAGTCCCTGAAGGTTCAGTGCTGGGGGGACTTTCCCGAGATGAAGTGGGAGCCTGAGGCCTTAGCCAGCAACCTTCCCACAGGAGGGTGGGGCTGCAGAACTGGGAGTTTTCACCACACAATGAAGGGAGAGCTGTCAGAGTGCGCCTGTCCCACAGCAAAGCATGGACTGGAGCCGGCCTGGGCCTCCCTGTTCTTCCTGCAGCCCTGGCCTGGCCCCAGTCTCCAAAGCTCCTTGCCTGGGGAAGGAGGGCCTCTCCCCAACAAGCTGGCAGAAAAGTCACGGGCAGCTAATGGCTCCTTTAACCACAAGTCATGGTTCCATGTGGGTCAGGAGAGGACAGGGAGAAGGTGAAGGAATCATTCCATGATCTGTATCCATCGCACAGCAAATCCAGGGCAGGGCATGGGGATACAGCTTGGTTGCATCTCTTTCTTTAGAAGACATGGCGCATGGCTGGTGAGGCAAGAGCCGGCTGCCTTCTCTCTCCCTGGGGCTTTACAGAAGAAGCTTCTCTGTGGGACCCTGAGGGCAATGACTGCCCCCCGACCCGGCTCACTGAGACCCACTCATGGGGCCCCAAGCCAAAACCTGGAACAGCTCCAAGAGCTGGCAGTGGTGAGAATGTCCCGGGGATCATCCCTCAAACACTAAGACGAGAACCAACCCCTCCTGGGGAGAGAAGCCACAGTGCCTGCGAGGCTGGAAAAGGAAAAGGCAGCTTGTGCTTTGAGCATCACCCTCAGTGATCACGCATCACGTCCTCTGCTGAGCTGAGCCCAGCCTGCGACGACCAGACATCTGGAGCATCATGGTCATCGTAGGGAAACCTCACTCTGCCTGGGGCGGGGGGCACTCAGCTCACTCAGAGCCACTCTGTCCTGCAAGCAGCTGGCCGTTTGAGGCACCTGCTGTCAGCCACCCAGCTGTCTCCCGGCCGCACGCCCCAGGGACCACAGGGAGGCCACACTCCCACTGTCTTTCACGGTGCTGTGACCCTGTGCCCTGCAGCCTGTCCCTGCAAACAAAGGCAGGGAAGCAGCAGATTCACATCTGCTTGGGGAGCAAACGGGGCATTAAGGTTTTCCTGTCCCCGCAGCTGTGTACACACAGTGGCAGAGTGGCCCACCTGTGACGCCAGCAGGGCCTGTACCAGGGCAGACAGCAGAAACAGGGTCACAGACAGGTCTCCTGGAGTCTAGGCACAGGTGCTCACAGAAACGGCTGGGTTGCCAAGGTGGTGGAGGCAGGGCTTCCACACAGACTCACCTGCAAACACAGCTCTCTCACTTCACCCTTACAGGCCACACAGACTCCACCTGCTTAAAATTAACCTGGATGAATGAGAGTCCTAGAAGGACCAACCTGGCTGCAGCAGCTGGTTTGGCTGTGAAAGAACAGGGCAGGACGTGAGAGCTGGTCACCATGATACACACGCTCAGCTCATGTTAATATCTGCTCTCGCTGGACTGCCTGGGACTAAGCAGAACCAAGAGAATGCCAGCCTCTTTCCAACAACAAAGCACGGATGATATAAAGAGTCCACAGGCTTCCCAAAGACGATTTGCTTATCTTTTGTCAGAACCACAGGTAATTCTGGACCTGGGAGGGATGGAGGTAGGGGGACAAATACAGGATGCAGGAGGTGGAGGACAAAATTTCCCCACTAAAAAAATGGGGAATGAAGCCTACTGAGAAAACGCTGAGGGACAGTGACAGCTGGGATGGGGGGGAACATCCTGAACTACATCAACATTGGCACATTTCTTAAGAAAAATCCATTTAGAAACATGCCGTATCCCTCGAGTCCACATTGACACAGCCGGCGACAGAGAGAAGCTGGCACATGCAGGGCGGCAGTGGCTCTGAGCCTGCAGCAGCCCCACTGCCCCGGAGCCGCGGTGCCCAGGGTTCAGAGCACCGGAGAAGGAGGTCTCGGAGTAGCTCCCCCAGCCCCTCAATTCCCCAGGCAGGTCCCGTTCTGGGGCAGCGAGGTCTCTAGAGGAAAGCAAGGGGACACTGATTCACAAGAGGAGATGCAGCTTCGGGGACGGGTGCTCCTGCAGTCTCTTCCCCAGCCTGGTCAAGGCTCCGTGGGGTGCACGAGGAGGTCTCCCCCGGGATACGCTGGGAATGGGGCTGCCTCCTTCCCAGGCATGGCTATGGACATCAGCAGGACAGTGTAGCAAGTCTTGGATTATAGGATTAAACAGCAATAGCTCAGTCTGACACGCAGCATGTGAGTTCTGGAAAAGGAAAGAAACAGGGTCGAAGTTAGGTGCTGACGGCAGAGGCAAAGGGAGAGGAAGGATGGATCAGACCTCCCACCACCATCATCACAGCCTTCAAGGAAAGGAGGCTGGGTACTGATTCAAATAACGCTCACAATGTCGTTGAGGGGTGGACCAAAGGAAAGTTTAACTGAGGCCACGAAAATCTGAGTGACACTGAGGTATCTTGAAAGCTGGAGTTGGGAAGGGCAAGTGCAGTGGTCAGCAGCCAGGCAGGCAAGTGCTGACATGCATACCGGAGCAACGTCGTGGAACCTCTCTGACCGGACGCTAGGGAATGGGGAACGCAACAGGCCTACAGGAGGCATGCCCTGATCTCAGGTACCCATAATTAATCATACGGTGCAGGCACTCGGAAGCTAGGGACGTATTTTTCCGTAGGAGGGGAATGACCCCAAACACCCACTGTGTCACAATGCCCCTCCTTCCCGGTGCCTCCACTTCCCCCTCAAACCTTCAGCTCTCCTGCTCCAGAGCTGCGCATCTAGAGACTCTCAAGGGAAACAGGGGAATGAGAGGCAGAAGTGCCGGCCAACTAGATTGGCACCATCTGGTGTCACCCAGTAGCTTGTGAAAACTTTTGCTTGTTTACTAGCTAAGTGGCTAGGAGGGAACTGGGGGGTGTCTGCTGAGACGGGATCAGGGGCTCGGGCCAAGGCAGGGCCTGGATACTCTCTCTGGTCACATGCTCTGCAACCAGGAAAAGACATGGGGTTAGGGGACAGGGACGCTCACCTTCACAGCTTCCCTCCATCCTGAGGAAGGGCTGCAGGATAGAGCACAGCCGCACCTTCACTTCATGAGCCTTTCTAGAATGGGGAGATATATGCACACAGCCTGGTATTGGAGAGGGCTCAGCAAGTATGTGTCCAATTAAAACCCAGCCAGTTCAGTTCAGGACTGGGCTAAGCTGTTTTGTTCCATAGGTTATGGAACAAGCTTTCACCAGAACCTTGTAAGGGTAAGCAAGGTTAGGAGCTTGCTCAAGGCCGCATGGCGAGTAAGTTGAGGAGTCAGGATTTGAACTCAGATCTTCTTAATTTAGGCAGAATTTTTCCTGCTACTCTAAGCTGCCCCATTCTCCATCCATCCCAGTGAGAGCACACGGCTCTCTTCAGTGTCTAAATTGCGGGTTTTATGTGTGTCAGTATCACCAGTATTTCTCAGAAGCCTCTCTCCTTTTGTGTGTGTGTGCTGGGGAAGAGGTGGCGGGCAGGGGCAACTCTGCCAGTCATTTATCCACCCACCTATGGAATTAAGCCAACTGCCAGAAGAGTCACTTGTAAATAGCTCCCAAAGTTTCTGGCCTACCATGGTAAATTGTGCTTTCTTCTATTTGCGCTAAACTTACCTGCTCCAGGCTTGAGAGCAAACCTCTCCTCCCACCAGCTCAGGATCTGGCACCCAGGTTCACACCTGCTTTCTCCACACTGGCCATGGTTTTAAGCTGAGATATGGCACCTCTTGCATTCTGGGCTGAAGCATCCCAGTGCTTACCACCTGTGCTTGCAACACCAACATGTCTCCCTGCTCAAAGCTTCCTCAGCCCCACTGCATTTCCTCGAAGCAGGGAACCAGAGCCACGTGAAGGGTCCCAGATGCACAGGGCCCCAGGAAGAGATCGGCGCCCATTCTCAGGTCTCCTTCCTGGATGATGTAGCCCAGATCATTTCGGTTTACACTTATAAGTAAATTATCATATGCATCAATCTACATTTGCTACTTTTGTCTATACTAACTCCAATTTATAAGCACTTATTATTTTTACAAAAATTTCCCTTTTGCTTTGACTATTAATAAGTACTTGAAGTGCTTCCCTGGTGACTCACATGGTAAAGAATCTACCTGCAAAGCAGGAGACGTGGGTTCGATCCCTGGGTTGGGAAGATCTGCTGGAGAAAGGAATGGCAACCACTCCAGTATTATTGCCTGGTAAATTCCATGGACAGAGGGACCTAGTGGACTGCAGTCCACAGAGTTGCAAAGAGTTAGACACAACTGAGCAATTCACACACACACACACACACACACAAGTACTTCAAGTCCCTGAACTTGGAGGTTCTTTACTCTAACCAACTGCTGCAACAGAAACAATCTTTTTTGTTTTGTTTTGTTTTTTAAGGTTTCCAGCTACCAGTATCTGAGTTAATTTCTTTCTCTTCTGAAACCCAGAGGAGAAACCACCATCAGGATTCTGGAGTCTGGAAAACAGATAAACAAGTGATAACAGCCCACACATTCAAGAAAGCCAAACCTGAAGCTGGCAGTGTGAAAAGCTGCGAGTCCAGTGCGCACAAAATAGCTCAGGAATGGATACCAGACACCTCGAGGGGGGCAGGGGAGGGGAGACTGCAGCAGAGATCAGTTGAAGGCTGAGGTTGCTGGACTCCTAGAAGCGCTCCTGACTCCACACCCCTCAGCAGCTGCCCACCTCCCACAGGTCTGGTTAGTTATTCTCTAAAGAGGACCAAATAGGGGGTTGCAGGCCTAGGGAGCACAAGGTGCCAAGCAGGGCTGCCAGTCCCCAAACTGAGGGATCACGTGAGCGTATATCCACTGAATGGTAAGACCTCCAGCCTTCTTCCCCTTGAGCTCCCAGAAAGCAGGTAGCCAAAACTTTATCCTCTGAAAAAGAGACTATGCTGTGGTCTGAATGTTTGTGTCCCCACAAAATTTATATGTTGAAGTCCTAATGCCCAATATGACAGCATTAGAATTCAGAACCTTTGGGAAGTGCTTAGGTCATGAGGGCATAACCCTTATGAATGGGACTGCTGTGCTGTGCTCAGTCATGTCCAACTCTTTGCAACCCCATGGACTGTAGCCCGACAGGCTCCTCTGCTCATGAAACTTTCCAGGCAAGAATACTGTAATAGGCAGACTTCCAGGTGGTCCAGTGGTTAAGACTTTGCCTTCCAATGCAGGGGGTACAGGTTCCATCCCTGGTTAGGGAGCCAAGATCCCACATGCCTCGCAGCCAAAAAAACAAACAGAAGCAATATTGTAACAAATTCAATAAAGACTTAAAAAAAAAAAAAGAATGCTGTAATAGGGTGCCATTTCCTACTCAAGGGGATCTTTGCGACCCAGGGGTAAAACCCCTGTCTGTGTCTGCTGCATTGGCAGATGGATTCTTTGCCACTAGCAGCTCCTAGGAAGCTCACGAGTGGGATTAATGCTCTTATAAAAGAGACCCCACGTGCTCCCTAGTTCCTTTCATCATGTGATGACACAGCAAGAAGACAGCAGTCTGCAACCCAGAACAGGCCCTTCATCAGAAGCCAGTTATGCTGGCACCCTGGTCATGGGCTTCCCTGCCTTTAGAACTGTAACAAATTTCTTTACAGATGGGTTTACAGTACCCATCTGTACTATTTTGTCACAGGAGCCTGAATGGACTAAGACAGATGGAAAGCATCTTTGGGAAATCTGCCCAGCCCACAGAAAGGACCTGAGGATACTGACCCTCGGGCCACTCAACAAGCAGCCTGGTCTGATATCCTTTCTGCGAGGTGCACTGCAGGCTGAAGCACAGAGCTTTCATCTGATTTTAGTTTCCTACTCTTAAACACTATTACACAACCAAAGGTCATCAGGAAGATACCTCTAACACAAACGTTAGAGACCAAAACAGAGGAAAATGCAAATTGGAAGAAATGGATTATTCGTGGAGAAGAAAACTCAAGAAACAGAAACCATTATCATTAATATCCTCAGACAGGTAAGGAAAGATACAATGTCCACAAGACACAAACAGTATAGTATTTCAAAACAAACTGAGAGAACCAACAGAGTTGGCAGGGAGCCTGGAGAAGGACTGAAGAGTTCTGCTTCCTATTGTCGTTGTCCAGTCATTCAATTGTGTCCACCATTTTGCGACCCCTTGGACTACAGCATGCCAGGCTTCCCTGTCCTTCACCATCTCCCAGAGCTTGCTCTAATTCATGTCCATTGAATCAGTGATGCCATGCAACCATCTCATCCCCTGTCGTCCCCTTCTCCTCCTGCCCTCAATCTTTCCCAGCATCAGGGGCTTTTCCAATGAGTCGGTTCTTCACATCCAAGTGGTGTGAGCCAAAGTAGTGGAGCTTCAGCTTCAGCATCAGTCCTCCCAATGAATATTCAAGGTTGGTTTTCTTTAGGATTGACTGGTTTGATCTCCTTGCTGTCTAAGAGACTCTCAAGAGTCATCTCCAGCACCACCGTTCAAAAGCTCAATTCTTCTGCTTCCTATAATGGTGGGCTAATTGATATTGGGTTAACCCTCCAGCCAAAAACAGTGATAAATTCTATATAAAATATAAAAGCAAGTGTTTGAAGATAGTGGAGAGCAACCAAAATCAAGCATAAACTGGAAGAGAGATGACTTGAAAAAAGGCGAGACTAGGTGAGATTCACTGTTAACAGTACCCCTGTGAGCAGTTCCATGCCGTACAAGAGGGATATGGTTCCAGCAGAAAGCTGCAGTCTGACTGAGCTAAGGAATCAGGAACAGATCAGAGTTCAAGGCTGCCAATACAGCTGGAAATTGAGGGAAGAGATCCTAAAAGGAAGGACACAGGTAAGGGGGAGTCCCCAGATCAACATACACACTCCTCTCAAATCACTGGCCAATTTCAGAACTGCTCACACACAAAATGAGACTCCAAGGAGCCCACCGGAAAGGTTAAAAGAGGCTAAGCAACAACCTCAGCAGCTGTCCAGTGCTGGGAAGACAGAGTTCAGAATTCAAATTCTACCAAGTTAGAAGGACAGGGCAAACAACTTGGTCTTTCCACTGAAATCTCATGGAACTAGGAGCATAACTGAAATAGACAAGCCCTAATAAAGCCAAGTGGTGCTAGTGGTAAAGAGCCCTCCTACCAATGCAGGAGGCTTAAGAGGTGACCACCAAATTTAATTGCTTGCTTGAATACTCTACAGAAAAACAAAACCAAAAAACTCCATTGAGGAAAATAACAGAATCCTGAGTCTCCACAACTTATCATCCACACTGACCAGTACTCATTAAAAACTGTTAGACCTGGGAAACAGGAAAATGCAACCCATAATCAAAAGAAAAAAACAGTCAGTAGAAGATGATTAATGGATGATTCAGTTGTTAGAATTAGCAGATATGGACTTAAAATATTTACTATGTCTTAAAAATACATTGGAAAAGATGGACGTGTGGGGGACAATATGGTATATTTTAGGAGAAATATCAAAGACCTAAATGGGAATTCTAAAACTGAAAAATACAAAATATGAAATGAATAATTCATTGGATGGATTAACAGAAGATTCAATACTGCTGAAAAAATAATCAGTGAACTTGTAGATCTCCAAACACTATTCAAACTGACAAATAAAGAGTAAATACTGCCTGACTCCATTTAATAAAATTCTAGAAAATGTAACCTAATCTGTGGTGCTAAAAAGCAGATCAGCAGCTGCCTGGGATGACGTGGGGGTGCTAGGGAAGACAAGAGGGCCAATTATAAAGGAGTAAGAAAATTTTTGAGGGTGACAGGCAAGTTTATTATCTTGATTATGGTGATGGCTCCTGGTATGTGTGTGTGTGTATGTTAAACTTATTAAGTTGAATATTTTAAATATGTATAATTTACTGAATGTCAATCATGCCTCAGTAAAGCTGTTTTTAAATTAAATGATAATGGAAAATAGCTTTATAAGGTATCTAAAATATGTGCTAGAACAACCTGCGCTGACTTTAGAGATGTGTTAAGAATCATTATATTTGGAGTTTACTAAAACTAGAAACATTTTCCAGTTTTAGTTTTTCAATTCATTTAAAAAACTAAAAACAAAGGAGAAAGAAAACTGGTACATTCATTTTAATACCAGACAAAATAGAGGAATATTAACAGAAGTAAAAAGGATCATTTCCTAGTGATAAAAAGGTCAAAAAGACATTAAAAAGTCCAACGACATATATATCCAATAACAATTTCAAAATTACATGAAGTAAAAATTGGCAACTTTTAGGGAGAAATTAGACAAGCCTGGTTGGAATATAAAGTAGGGTAGAGTAGTACTCTGCAGAAAGTAGAGTGAAAAGACACAGGGGAAGAAAACTGGAGGAAAACAAGAAGAAAATCAGAAAGCGATGTAGGAGGTCCAGTATCCAGTATCTTGATCCTTTTTCCTGCTGTCTGGTCCCAGATACCTTAAATGTAACCGCCCTGTTTCCCCAGGACTCACTTATGGCCTTGCTCAACAACTGCCCCCAAAGAGCTCTTGTAGGCACTCAGTGAAGCTGCAACCAGACCATCGTGGGAAGGGTCTTTGCACACATCTTAGGGAGCTCATCTAACAAAGCTGCCTCCAAGCTTGTTCCTCAGTTTTACAGCAGTGACTTTTCATATTCATGTATATGTAAATAGTTGCAGATAAAAATAAATATTTGGTTGAGGGAGGAAAATGCTATATGTTATAACTTAGATGTTTTCTGAGCTTAGAGAGTGCTCAGTCACCTGGAAGGGAAAACAAGAAACACTGAATGAAAATAATGAGCAAGGCTGGGAAGCTTAACAAGAACCCAGTGGGAGTTTCCCAATCAAGGAGGCTGAGAGTAATCCTCTGGAGTCATTGCCCTGGGGGCTCTGCAGAGTCAGAAGACCTCTCCTCACTTCTTCACCAGGATCTGAAGAGACTGGGCAGGGGGATGCCTACATCAGCTGGCTTCTGGAGTTGGGCTTCACTTTCCTGGGGCATCTAGATCTAATGCTGACATCCCGCTGGCTTTCACAAAACCAGCATCAAGGAGCCGTGGACTGCTCCTCAGGTGAATGAGTCCACTCTCTGCTGAGGAAGATTCGCTTCTCAGGGACGAAGCTCCCTCCCTCTGCTGACTTCCTCCCTCTCCTTCCCCAAGCATCTACCATTACCCCTCAAAATAGGGACTGTTTTTCAGTCGGAGGTTTACTTCCTTTCTCAGAGGTTCCCCCTCTACGTCACTGAGGATGGGAGCTCACAGGGATAGGCTGGTTACAAAGGTTTCCTTGCATGACCCCTGAAGGTAAACAGACTTACTGAGGGAGCCAGAGCTGGTTCTCACAGCCGTTGACCTCTGAGTAACTACCAAGGACTTGGGTCTCTCTTCTAAAATCTCCATATTGCTGGTGGTGGTTTAGTTGCTAAGTCGTGTCTGACTCTTGTGACCCCGTGGGCTGTAGCCTGCCAAGCTCCTCGGTCCATGAGATTCTCCAGGCAAGAATACTGCAGTGGGTTGCCATTTCCTTCTCCAGGGGATCTTACCAACCCAGGAAATCAAACCAGGGTCTCCTGCATTGCAGGCAGATTCTTTACTGACTGAGCTACAAGGGAAGCCCCCCATATTGCTGAAAGGGTCTTAAACCTAGACCACTTATAGGCTCACACACTAGCATTTTCCTCAGGGGCAGGATAGAAGAGTATTCTCTGGGAGAAACTGTGATATTTACTAGTAAACCCAGCAATGGACCCTGAGGTGGCCAGTTTGCCATCCTTCCAGAATACACCAAAACACCAAGGTACTGATTACTTACACTTGAGGTACTTGGGCTGGTCTTCCTTCAGAACCCCTACTCCTATGTGAGAGAACATCCGCTGCCCTCACATAATGCTTTAACCGTCCTGAAACTCTCCAGATACATTAATCTTCTATAACTGCTTCACGTTCAATAAACTGGGCCCATAATAATCCATTATAAAAACTGAAGAAAAAAAGAAACTCGAAGGTCCTTTAATATATTTAATCAGGTTTTAACATTATAGCTTGAGAACAGAAGACCAGAGGTGAGTCCAGGAGCACTCAACGTTCTTCCATAAAAAAAATATTTCAGAAGATTCGAAAAAAATCATAGTCTTTTGAAATGACATAAAAATGTTTGACAGAAGGCAGCCCGGGCCTAAGCATGCCTAGGAGTGCCATCAGTTGCTCCCGGCAGCCTATTTTTATCGGGATTTGTGAAGACAGCAGATGCATTTCCAGAGCTCTCTCACTGGTACAATGGCCTCACCTCCACCCATTTCCCAGGGTGGGAAGCAAACAGTTGGAACTCTTGAATCATTGATTTCAGAAGTAAGTCATCAAAAGGACAGTCTTCACTCACATACCAGATCACAGTATTATACTTAGAGGCATCCCCATCAGATACCCCCTTCATTGCATAAAGACATTGAGAAATGATATTACTCAACGCAGCAAACAAATAAGAAAGATAACAACCTGCGGTATACTCACAAACCTCAAGGGAAATAAGCCAGAAGAGAGCAGATTAAAAAGAAGTTTATTGTACAATTCATCATTTCCTTGGCTCACATGCCCTGACTCTGTCCCACTGAAAACTCACCTCTCTTCTGAGCCTGCTGCTTTGGTTTTACTGACACACTGAGTCCTGTTTCCGCAGTACCCCTGGGACAAAAGCCATGCCATCTCAGAAGAAGGTTAAGAGCACCTCCAGCTGACACTCCCTTGGTCTGCGTGATTATACAGCAGAAGCTGTTCTCAAAGCTCCGCATGCGATAAAGATGGAGACACAGTAGGAAGTCCCCGTGTGCCTGTGCAGTGCAATGGAAGCTCTGCTGATACACCAACACACAAACATCTGAGCCTAGGCAGGGAGGCGGTCCTGGGGCATCTCTTGAAATACCTGTACAGTCCTGGAGTCCTTTCTGACTCAGCCTTCACTCTGAGAAAGATTTCGCTGTCTCAGGATGATGCTGTTCTATCCCCTTTGCTCTATGGCCTCTAATCACAGGAACCCACAGGAAGCTAAATGAGCCCTCTTTATAAACTAAATTTTATCTTTAATGCTTTTCTAAATAACTTAAACAAGGGCAGTTTTTCTTTATAAATACTGGCCCTGTCTATGTGCAAATATACACTGGAACATATCCATTTACCTTTAAGCAAATCCAAGAGTCATCATTTTGAGAATCATACCTTTAGGTAAGAAATGAACGTAGTTATAAGGAAAGCATTGACATTATTCATATACCATTCACATATGACTATAAAAACTTTGATTGGTAACTTAAGTTTTCAAAATAAAACAATAACGGCTCTTCTTTAAAGGAGGAGATGAAATCTTCATGTTATGTGTGCGTGCTCAGTCGTGCCCAACTCTCTTGCCACCCCATGGTCTGTAACCAACCAGGCTCCCCTGTCCAGGAGATTTCCCAGGCAAGATGCTGGAGTGGGTAACTATTTCCTACTCCAGGGTAACACTTAATGAACACTCACTATGTGTCAGAGTCGATCCTGGAAATATAACTGAAACACATCTCACTTTTAGGTGATTGTGGGTTTTCTCTATTTCTTTTTTCTCCCCTCTCTCTGACACTAATATAGCTCCTACCCCTAAGTTCCAGAAAAAGGAGGAAGCAGCATACAGGCAGAGGAGCTGTGCAGAAGCAAGAGACAGAGCTGACGGCTTTGCTTATAGTTCACAATCTGAGCAAAGAAAAATGCCCTCTATGTTCCTCCCCGTGTTTACAAATACAAACCCAGCTTTGGTACACACACAAAAAAACAGAAACGTCTCCCAGGTACGTGCTGTACTCAACACACAGATCAGGGATCCTTATTCACCCAGCGGAAACAACCTTAGATTTGGGGTTTAAAATCTCATCTCTGCTGATTGCTAGCAGGGTGACTTTGGGCAAATCCCTTCACCTCTTTCAACCTGGGATTTTCTATTATTAAAATGAGGGTTAAAACATCTGCCTCATAAAGTGTTTGGAAGACCGAGTGGTATAAAGCAGGTGAAATTTTTTAATCATTATAACAACTCAGTTAAGGCAAATGAAATCTGTATTTTACAGAAGAGAAGAAAAAAAATGGTTATGGAAACCAAATGATTTACCCAAAGCCACACAGGAAATTATCAGAGATGCTAGCAATTTGTCCCATCTCACTCCAAACAGTCAGATGTTCTTTTTTCCACGGCAGAGACAAATCCCATTTCCCCTGCTGCCCTCCCTTTGGGGCTCCCAGACATGGAAAGTAAGGCCTCTTCTCTCCCCACTGGTCTTAGGGCCTTGTGTTCTCACAGCCCCTGGAGTTCCCCAAGTCAGCTGAATGTGGTAGGCATCTGGCTTGCTGGCAATAAGACTGTCATCTCTAAGTCAGAAAAGGGGGCAGGATTTGGAAAGCACTCTGATGGCATGTGGCCACCACTGGAACTACAGCCTGACAACAAAGACTAAAATAAAGGGACATTGATATGGATCTGGGTAGGTCTGCACTGACTCCAAAATATGAGGCTTTTTATGTGTGCAGGTTTTGTTTTCACCCTTAGAATCTAAGTTCCATTAGGACAGTCACAGAGGTCTGTGGGTGGCTGGGTACCATGGGTTAAGAAGATACAGAATGCTGACTCCCAGGCCCTAGTCACACCAGGACCTTTAAGGGGCCAAGGCCAGGTGAAAGACAGTGACTTTCAGAAGATAAGAAGAAGCTGCCCACTAGTGTTGGTTTTTTTTTTTTTTTTAAATGTCAGGTAAAAAACTGCCATGAGTTTGAGCAAGCTCTGGGAGTTGGTGATGGACAGGGAAGCCTGGTGTGCTGCAGTCCATGGGGTCGCAAAAAAGTTGGACATGACTGAGCAACTGAACTGAAAAAACTGTCTACCAGCAGAATTCAGAGACTCTTCCCACCATGAAGAACCTCCAACTGAAGGTGGAGGCTGAGCAAAGGGAGCAAGAAGCAGAAGGAAGAAGCAGACAGGAAGCCCCGAAGCTGAGAGGCCTGGCTGGATATTTCAGAACAATCAGGTTTTGCTCCTAGTTGGACTAGTTCTGTCCACCAGCATCCTGTCTGGTGTGCTCATCTGTCTGACATGCTGATAATTACATAGCAGTGCTAATTGATTTTATTATTGAATTACACAGGGTAAGACTCTTCCATGAATTTCTGACTATCAATTCCAGTGTATAATGGTATTAACTCTCCCATGAAAATTCACTATTAGCCTAAGATTTTTTTCTAGTACTTTCGAGTTCACCTTGGAAACTCAGGTTAGTCAGTGTCTTATATCCTAAGGAAGTAAGAAATAGACCCATTATCCCAAGGAAAACGTCCACTGGGAATACAAAAATGGGGACGTTTTCTAAAGTATGTATTTGTTACCCTCTTGCCTCTCAGCTACACATCCACCTACTTAAACTCGGCTTTGTGATGCGGGGTGGAGCTGGGACTCTGCAAATGCTTTTCTCCTGTGACATTCAGATCCCTGTTACACCAGTAGGGGGTGGGGGGTGTGCTAGAGGGCACCTGCAAGGCTGGGCAGGAGACTTGCTTCTTCTTGTTCCTGTCGGCAGCAGTGAGTTTCAGTCCCCAGTTTCACTTCACACTCCCAGAAGCAGCCTCATCGCGCTTGCTGAGAGATGCCAGCACCAGCAGAGCAGTGCTGTTTCCTCAAGGGTCTGGGTCCCAGCTCCTTGGGCTTCTAGCTGTGATGACCCCAACTTCTCCACTTTGTTCCCCCAGCTCTAGTGATGGTGGCTGTTTCCTCTCCCCACCCCACTGTCCAACAGTGTTCCCTGTTTACCTATTCTGTCCTTCAACATCTATCATATTGATTTCTCATATTAAATGAGCTGTTAAAATAACTTATGTCATCTCTACTTTGCTAATACAGCACATGTGAGAGCCACAACTTCATTTATAACAGTGGGTAAAAGAGCAGACTCTGAAATCAGTCACACCTAAATAGGAACCCCAGCCCATTTATGCAACTTTGGTAACTTTGGATAATTTAATTCACCTCTCCAGGTCTCATTTTTCTCAATCACTTTCATTTATTCAACTAACATTAACTGATTACCTGCTAAGTTCCAGGCACTATGCCAGGCAGCAGAGATACCATGGTATACAAAACAGTCAAGGCCCCTGACCTGGAACCTTCTGTCAACTGAATCAGATGAGATAATGCAGCTAAGGCACAGGTAATCAGCCTTCCTCTCTGTACCACGACAGGGAAACAGACACAAATGGGTCTTGAGAAAAGTGCAACGGCTACGTTTCCTCTGAAACTGAGACAAGTGTCTTTTCCTTAACAAGGCTGAAGGTCTCGAGCAACATAACCCCGGGGATTCACTGGGCGCGCTTGTCTGTGCCTCCTGCTCAGAGCAGAGAATCAGTGCCCTCACAACAGTATCCATTCAGAAGGAAACGGGACGAATGACCCTAAACAGGGAACACTACATGGCGGCACTTTCTAGAAATTCCAAAGAGACAAGGTCCTGTGATACAAGGGAAGAACAGAAGGAGCCAGAACGCAGGGGCAGGGCTGGGGCCCAGAATGACCATCACCACGGGGGGTGAGTGGAGAAAGACACTGAAGAGCCACCGTTCCAACATCAGCCACGCAAGACTCCTTTTACCATACAGAATACATAACTATAAATAAACAAGAACTTACTTTCTGCAGGAGGACTACATACCTAGACTGTCCAGGGAGATGATAAGATGGAAAAGAAAGATTCTTGATTCCATTTAAGGCTGAATCTAAAGGTCCCATGCTGCAGGCAAGGACAAGTTGGAACGGAATCCCGTCTCCACATTTCGACAAAATCCTTCCTTGGACCTCTGCTGACTAGACATCAGGCATATTGAGGCAAGGATGGCTGATGTTCTCATTAACAAGGAAGTATTTCTGGAAGACTATTGTGCAGCTAAATTCTTGAAAGCCATATCTGCAGCACATTGATACCCTATAAATGCAAACTAAACTCTTCACCCTCAATTTTTTATTCATCTTGACATCACTATGACCATCAAAAGTCACACAGAAGGAAAACAACCATGGGAAATTATTACTAGAAGGTCTCCTCCACATCCTTGCTCTAGGGCCTCATTATAAATAACTTACTGCCATTGACGGAATTTAGAGTCCCACAAGGCATGAAAAGCCTGGAGTTTTATTCATAAATAAATGCCAACATTTAAACAATCAAGACAGCTTCAAACTCTAGGCCTATTGAAATGAACAATATGTACTGCCCAGATGATTTATAATGCTTATGTTTATAGTCCGAATGGGAAGATAATTCAATTCCACCTGAAAAGTCATTATATGGCCAAGCCCAGGAGAAGTACTTTGGATAAGAGGTGATATTTCTCAGTTTTCCCATTTCAAACAAATTATTATTTCTGTATTTAGGACATCACCTAGGTAATTCTTTTCATGACTTATAGTACTCTTGAGCAATTAAGAAAATTTATAAGGTGAATGAAGTCAGGGACAAATGCCAAATTCAAAATGATCCACAGAACACCAAAGAACCCCTCAGAGAGCACTGCTGTCTCAGACACGAGGCAAAATAATCCCTTCTGCTCAAGAAAACAGAGGTGAGCAGTGAGTGTGCATCACAGTGAGAGCATTATTATCCAGCAGAGGCAACCTGCTAAATACAGACTTCATTTACAAATCAGCCTCCTAACAGGAAATGGGAGCAAAAAGGTCCCTTCTGAGAAGATGGAGAAATAGCAGTTGGCAAAATGTCTTCACTGTGGCACACAGCAGCTTTCCCTTATATCCCCCTTTCCACACAGTCCAACCAGAGGGAAGAAGAACCTGTCTGTTAAACATTCCTGCACATGGCAGCCGACACTCCAGAGCAGTCAAGGGCAGAGAGGCCCTGGCCTATGGGATCAGCCCCCAGAATTCCTGGGCTTACATACCATCCAGGCCATTGTGATGACTGTAGTTTCTTTTCCCCAAAATGCTCAGAGACGTGTGATTCGGGGTGGCTAGCATCCGCTTGGTGGTTGGGGTTTGCAGGCTTGGTGTAGATCGAATTACATTAGGTTTCTTCGAAGGATGGATCTCTGACAGGGGGAAGAAAGGTTTCTCAACTCAGAACATGGTATTAAAAATCTGTGTGCACTTACCACCAGCTAACGGGCACACATCTTATTTCTTAATGAGCTGAGAGCCAGTTCCTTACAGACCAGCCTGTTTTCCCAAGGACTTGCATAATGAATCAGCATCAAGTGCTGTTTCCATGGCTTTGTTTATCGAAAGGGAGCTGGTTCTGCCCCTGCTAGCTGAAGCTCTGCGCTTCATGTTGTGAGTACAAGAAGGGAAAAAAAAGCCACTTTAGAAGGTCATTTAAACACAAGGTTTACTAAGGGAATAAGGCATCTGACTCTTGAAGGAATTAGAAATTCAAAGTCTATCTGGAGAGGCAGCCTCACAGAAAACTACCTCTGCACTCCATCACACTAGGAACAAGGCGTGCAGCACAGCTGGTGTGTGGCAGCTTTCTGAGAAAACAGGATTCCTCCTCTGGCTCTGCAACCAGAATACCAGGGTCAGTCACACCCGGCCAAAAACAGTTTGATACAGATGAAATCTGACACCGAACTTCAAACACTAGTGTTAAGAAGTAACAGAAGGAAAGCTTTGACAGAGGGCATATCACAAAACTGTAAGGTGTGTGTGCTGCATGTGTGTTTACGTGAAGTATGCTGCTGTCAGTCACATAGCCCTGCACTACTTAATACTTTTTGGATCAAGTAGATGGACATAAATTGCAACACTGCAGAAACTGGATTTAAGGACCTCCGTCTACCACTAAAACCAGGCGACCTCTTGTCTAAAGCTGAACCTGCTCACTGACCCTGAGTTGCCACCAAGCATGCCAACCGTGCACAAGCCACCCCGTCTTCCCAGGCGAGGGCCAGGATATCAGGCTTATGTACTGAAATTCAGGAAGAGCTCCACCATCTCTACCTGTATGCCTTCCTCACTAGTGGAGGATTTTTGAGGGAAAGGCCATATTCCAAGGCCATATTCATCTTAGTGTTCCCTAAATAACTTAGTGAAGTGTCTTGTACATAGCAAATACTCAGAACTGTGTTCTGTAGGGAAGTGGTTCAGTTAATAAGGACAGCCCCGCTGTGGGTTTGTCTGGTAGAGACAGAGACCAGTTTGCCCATAGGAAGAAGATATAATTACCTATGGAAATGCTAATATGCAATGTCATATTCTATTTCTTATGATCATCTTATGATCAGATACTTTCCTTTGCAAGGCAGGAGAGGCTTCTAGGATTAGGCCCTGCAAGGGAACATAGTTGGAAAACTTCATGGACTAGATCACCACGAGTTAGGTCGTACCTGTGATAACCATGTGATATTTTAGGGGGATATCAAAGCAAATCTTTAGGCCCTGAAGGAAAAAACAGGAAATAAGGTGGCAAAGTAACATCAAAGAGGAAGCTGTGCACCCTGACTCTTAGGATGATCTGATAAGGACCAGATAATATACTAAGTTTAAGGCTACACTTTGATTTTTAAAAGACTGGACCTCTTAAGTCTGGACATTTCATAAGTATAAATCTTTCTGACAAAATAATAAGGTTCAATGCAACTCTGAGCACATACCTAATTTTTACTGAGAAGATGAAAAAGCAAGAATATTAGAAGCATAAAAACATGCCATTATAGCTCCTAGGTATAATAGGAACCATTTTAGAAACCATTATTTCACAAATTATTTATCTTAAAACTCTGCCCAAAAAAAGTTATTTCTTGGTAATGTTACATTATTCTTAATTATTATATTTCAAGATATAAATGGAACTACCATATTTGGGGATTTTCAAGTTAAATAACAGGATAAAAACCAGAAAGCAATACTAATGCTCCCCTTTCAAGTAACTGTAATTGGCACATCAAAACTATAAATATTGTTTAAATGTGGTTTAAACACCAGTTTTATCTCTTTTTATTAAAAAAAAAAAGTACATGAATCTTTCTCAATTTAAGGGAAGGGGTGAGGTGGGTTTGAAAATAGTGGAAGATTTATATCAAAATATTAAAAATATTCATCTTTGGGATTTCCCTGGTGGTCCAGTGGCTAAGATTTCACCTTCCAACACAGGGGGTGCAGGTTCAATCCCTGGTTGGGGAGCTAAGATGTCACATGCCTTGGAGACAAAAAACCAAAACATAAAACAATATATTGTAACAAATTCAATAAAGACTTTAAAAATGGTCCCCATCAAAAAGTCTTAAAAAAAAATTCACCCTTAAGAATTCCCTGACATTCCAGTAGTTAGGACTCAGCACTTCCATTGTCTTGAGCCTGGATTCAATCCCTGGTCAGTAAAAAAAGACCCTGCAAGCCATGTGATGCAGCCAAAAAAAAAAAAATTCACCCTTAATTTTATGATAACTTGGGATGGTGGCAGACGGTAATTAGAATTATCATGGTGATCATCCTATAATGTGTATAAATGCCAAATCATTCATGTGGTACACCTGAAACTAATAGAACATTGTAAGTCAATTATATTTCAATTAAAAAAAAAGAATATTCCTCCTGTAATAATTTAGTGATTCTCATTTTCCTCTTCTTGCTTAATCTGTATTTATATACATAAATACACATTACATTTTTATTCAATTATATTTTTAGGAAAAGTAAACCTATCTCTAACTCTGTATTATGTTCTGTGTTCTGGTAATCAAACATTTCTCACATAAAATAAATGGACTATTCATATGAAGGTATCCAATTTCAGCTACTCGAAAGGCTCACATTTAATATAGGTATGTTAACTTTGAGTAGCCAGTGATAAGATACAGATACTGTTCTCCAAGCTCTTCTTCTATAAAAAAATACCCACCTAAGTACCCAATGATACATGCCAAAGGCTTCCTAGTGCTTTTGCTTTTCAGTGGACTTCCAGATAGATCCGCATGTCTGTCTGCATCTGAGGAGAAAGAAACACGGAGACAACCAGTGAGGCTGATTTCTCTGCCTATGCCACACATACCACAGAAATAAAAGGTGCAAGTGGAAAACAGTACAAAAATAATCCACCAGTTTCCTTCATAATTTTCTTTGGGGTTTAAGAATAAACTGGTTCCAGTTCTGGCTCCAAATTACTGAATGGGGTTTTACCTTTGGAACACTCGCTTTAAAGTCCCTTATGAAACTGCTAACACATCTTCCATGCACATGCTTTCTTTCCGTGTTCATACATCTGTAAATAGTGGAAATATGCTTCCTGTCTAGCCATGCCATTTCTACATTATAGCAGAAAAGCCTCCATAAAATATGAGGTGTTATCAGTCCTAATGTAAGATAGATCTGGCACGGAAGACAGAAATGATGGCTGACAAAGGCAGCAGACCAGCCTTGGTGACCAGCCCTGACCTCGATGGAATGAATCTCTATGGAGGAGACTTCATCTATCTTGATTAACTTTCAGTTCCATTAGATGAGCCTCCCCCAAATAAAAATGGGCCACTTGATTTTATCACTAGTTTTCTGTCCTTCATATCCTATTATGATGTCATTAGCACTGAGACTGACAAGGTTTCCTGTATGCAGACAGGCATTTCATCCAATAGTAAAATACTGTAATGGATATTTGTTCATAAAGTTCACATCACAGTCATTTCAGAGAAAAATAAAGCACACAACACAAACACTCTCTGTTTTAATTAGCTGTCATTAGGATGAAGAATAGATGTGAAAGATGGCTGCATCTCATACAAGAGTTAAGTTAGAGTTTGAAGTGACCAAAAAACGTGTATTAAAACGGTTTTTAAATTTGCAGCTATTGTCATAAAGCTTAACAGAGTAGCTTTAGCAGATATGATTCTGCCATGTTTATGCCTTTTGTCAAAAATGTCCCTATAGATTTTCTGTGATTGAGACCACATTTCTAGCCCTATACACAGGAAGTTTTCTTTGACATCCACAGGGATTCTCTGCACAATTAGTGTTAAAATGTATAATTTAATCTGGAACTTCAAATAAATTAGAATTAAAAATTAACCTTTTCATAAGCTCTAACCCTCTCATCAAGGAAATTCTTCTCCAATAACTACTAAACAGAAAAAGGTGGGAAAGTAGCATTTTAAAATTTTGAAATAGACAAAGCACATAACGCAGAGCCTGGAATCTGAATATGCATCCCAAGCACTGGCTAATTACTATGCAACCACTGACAACTATAAATGGTCCAATTTCTTCTCCTCCTACTCAGTTGATTTCCTTTGAGAAAAAATAAAATAAAATTACTAAGTTATGAAGCTTTTCACCTGTTGTTGAATAATAGTGAAGTTACAGGCAGAAATATAATAAGCATATTTTGGAGGAGTAATCTAAACAAACATTAACATGCAGCCCAAACCCTGCAAGGATTGAACACCTGTCACATCACTATGAATTAATAGTAATAATTCTTTCCTAGTATTACTAGTTCATCAAAAATTCAAGTTCTACTTAGGAAGAGGACAGGAGGAAAATATTCTATTAATAAAATAAAGTTTCAATGAATCATCTTAGTATTTCCTCAGTGTTTTGGACAAAAACCATTACTGTATTGTTAGTAGTAAGATTAACTTCACTCTTTACTCCAGTTTCTAAGGCCCAGAGGAAAACTGCCAAAGTGGCTCCAAGCAATAAACTCCCACATGACTGTCACCTTGATAATAATAAAAAAAACCTATCACGAGTCACCAACACAATACCCAAAGACCATTTCACTTTATATTAATCTGCTTTTAATTTCTCACTAAATTAGTAGGATTAATTATGCAGTGTTCTAAGTGGCAATTTACATAGCACTTGAGTGGGAGATCAAAGCTCTTTAGAAGGATCCACCTTTCATCAATCATCATTATAAAGGAAGCAGTTGGTGGCAAGAAAATCAGTCTCAACCATGAATAAATCAAGATGAAAGGTGGGTGCTAAGACTATTTAACATAGACACTGCAACCATTAAACGATTACACTGAAAACCAACAGAAAAGAGAAAAAGCTTCTGTCTGGAGGGAGTGATCATAAACATAGACGATCAGGGCCACACTTGAGCTGGTTATAAAACATTGTGATTTGTACTCAAGACCAGGCCAGTGGAGCCTTGTTCTCAAGTTACTCACCTAACTCTATCTAAAGAGGAGTTATTAGTATGTATTAAAAGCACACAGAGAAAGAATGCAAACAGAGAAATGCCCAAAGAAACCAGAAAGAATCAAAATCCAGCCAGAGCGAGAACACCCTCATCTCACTCGAAACAGTTGACCAAGTATGAGGCGTGTTTTCATGGCTTCTGGAAGGCCGAGCTCTACTTCCTTGAGCTAAATGTGGAGAAAAGTTACCCATTTCTGGGCAACGCATGGCTATCTTTCTAAGATGTTGTGGAAATATTACAGGGGAAAATAGAAAGCTTGCAAAAAGTACCTACTGAATTAAAATTCACAAAACTGTCTCACATGAAGGTGGAAGTCGCTCACACTGAGCGACCGCATGGATTCCACAGCCCATGGGATTCTCCAGGCCAGAATACTGGAGCGGGCAGCCTTTCTCTTCTCCAGGGGATCTTCCCAACCCAGGGACTGAACCCAGGTCTCCCGCATGGGCCTTCAAAATTGCTATCATAGTAAGACCATTCATAGCATTTTCTTATAAGAAAGTTTTCTTATAAAGGCATTTCAAACAAGACACAAAACAGATGTGCTATTAAAAAAAAAAAAAGATTCAACTACTTGAAAAGATACAAAACAAAACCTACTTGGCCAACACAGCATCAACAAAATCAAGGACAAAACGGAGGAAATATTTGGTTGGCCAAAAAGTTTATTTGGGTTGTGCCATACTCTCTTATGGGGAAACCTGAACAAAGTTTTTAGCCAACCCAATATTTGAATTGCAGATCAAGAGCTAACTACCTTAAAATACAGTAAGTTCCCACAAGCTGGTATGATTTTTAACAGAAAACAGGCCAGGGCAGAAACAGCTGACCGAAAAAGGAAATACAAATGTTTTTCAAACATATGCAAAGTGTTTTACCTTATTCAAAATGAGAAATGCAAGCTGATATAACTTACATGTCACTTACCAACTAGTTAAGGGTTTCAGAGATCAATAACACTGCTGGAAAGGCTCTAGAGAAACAGGCACTCTGCAGACACGGTGGTGGGAGAGTGAATCATAGTCTTTCTATGGGCAACTGGGCAGTGACTATCAAAATTCAAAGTGAACGTTGCCTGACCCAGATGTTTTACTGTTAGGGATCATATGGGATTGCAAAGAGCTGGGCATGACTGAGCACCTGCGCACGCATGCACACACACCTGTAACGTACATACACCAGTCTTAAAAGGTATCTATATAAGAATATTTGTTGCAACATTACTTATAACAGTGACTTGGAACAACCTAAAGTGTTTTAAAATAGGGGAACTGGCTCAAGTTCAAAATATAGACTATTATGCAGCTGATTAAAAGAAGAGGTAGCTCTCAATGAATTCGTATGAAATGGCCTCCAAGATCCATCAAGTAAAAAAGGCAAGGTACAGGGTAATGTAGACACTAACAAAAACAAAGAAGACACCTAGTTTTGTTAGAGATACACATGTCATCTCTGGACACTTTAGACACTGATGACAACGGTTAGCTCTAAAAAAGGTATGAATGGGAATGGTGTTGATTTGGCCCAAGACTTGTAGCCATTTTTGTTCCCTTAGAAAAATTTAAAAACATCCATTCAAAGATAAGTTTTTACTAAAATAACAGACTATCAAAATAAATAAGCCAGAACTGTTCTCTCCTAAAGTTAGAACTTAAAATTTCAAAAACTTTATATAATCATTAATAGTAACTTTTGCTGAGGAACCTCTAGAAAACTCAAAATATGTATAAACAAGTTTCTTCTGAATATGGGCCCCTGGGATACTTCTGAAGTTGAATTAGCATGTTCAGAGAAAAAGGGCTCCAGGTTCCCCTTTGAAGACATTCATTCTGGGGAATGGTGCTATCATTAAAGTCCAGTGTGTTATCAACTCAAAAACTACTTAATTATTCATGTAAGCTACAGAGGGGGCACCTAAGTCATTTGGATCCACTTCTCTAGGAACTTCTGCTTCATCTATTGAATGCTGCTAACATATTGCTCATATTTAACCCCAGTCTCTGAATATCCTAAGCCTCAGATAGAAACCATGTGCTCACCAGGTGTTGGGTGATTTTACAGATTTTTAACAAGTTATCCAGTAAACTCAGTGGTGATGTCTGATAACAGTAACAAAGGAGGAACACCATCATCATTACGTCATGGCACTTTTTTAATGAGGGGAGGGGTGTCAAGAGGGAGAAGAGACAGGCTATCTGAAAGCTGGTGCTGTGTTACAGCCATGCAGTCGGTCTGCGAGTCTCGTCCAGGACATCACACTTTTCTTTCTGAAGTGGTTTGGTTTTTGGTCCTGCAATCCATTTGTATTATTGTACTTGTACTATTTACACGGTAGAACTGGTTTAGGCTCTGTACTTATATTAGTAATTTTCAGCACGGACTTACATAATCACATATAAAGGTATATTATTAAAATAAATAGGTATTTGGGGGTTTGGAATTATAAATCATTTTATATCTATATCTATAAAACACATGTTGGTTATACCATATGTTTACTTCAGGTTAAAAAAATTTTTAAATAGGAAATATATTCCCACGACTCAAAATTGAATACATTTAGAAAGATGAACAGTAGCAAGTTTCCTTCCCACCCCTTTCCCTCAGCCTCCCAGTTTCTCTTTCCGAGGACATTACTCTTACATTTTCCTTGAGATACTTTATGGACATGCAAACAAAGATTTCGCCTACTCACTCTACTGTAGTCTTTGACACCTGTTTCTTAAGGAAAATAAAAGTCAGAGAGTGCTGCTGTTAACAACAAAAATTCCTCTACACAAGAATTAACTTGTGAAAACTCAAAGGTATGACTATGCTCTCTCTCATGTAATTGAGAATGTATCTATTCAGTTCCCTACTTCTTCACTCTTACGCCATCTGTCATCCCATAAACTCTGGCTATGATATTGCTGTAGTGGTGCTACCAAGGCTAGAAGCCACAGGCATCAACTTCTGCAGTTCTTACAAGAGGAAGAATCTCAAGTTCACAGGGAAAACTATTCTCCTTTTCCAACATTATGAAGAATTATACTAAACATATAAATTGGAGCTCTTGATCCATCGATACCTTTAGAATTATAAACTTTCACCTGATCTGAAAGTGCATTCATACTGTATCATAGTGACTTAACTTTTATGGGGAGGGACAGGGTCACCACTACCTTTGAGAAACCAAGGAAAGTTTATATAAAAAAATAATAATGATATAGCTTTACCCTCCCATTGGACCACAAACATGGTTGTATACAGACATCAGGTTATTAACACCTAATCTTACTAACAAGCCAAGATCAAAGAAATCTGCTAAACAGGTTGTAACAAGGTACACATATGAGAAGATGATGCAAGAAGCAATTAGATGCTAGGAAGAATTCATTAGCTGCTTGCTGGTTGCGGGGACCAGGACTGAGTACACGGCTGGTGAAACTTTTACATTTTAAGTTGTATGGTAAAATTATTCTGAGAATCTGATTCTATAAACTTGCTCATTGAAGCTAACTACAAAATAAAATATGCCCCTTGAATTTCATCACAAAAAACGCCTCTTTTCTTTTATTATGAATATCATCGTTATGATAGCTGTGTTTGTAGAAATATAATACAGGTAATTTAATCTTGACCCTTTTTAGTGGCACAGCCTTTCAACTGCAACAAATCAAAACGAGGTGACAGAAGAAAACATACTTCACTGAAGAATCATCAAAACAAAGACAATTTGCAAATTAACTGAGAAATTAACAGAAGCTTAATGAGAAAAAGCTTTCTCAGAAGTCAATTAAGTTAGTGATGGTTTCTTTTCCATTCATAGAAACAAAGATGATCTTGGAGCCTGGCCAATTTTAATGGGAGAATTCCATTCATTTTCTTTCCCGTAACATTTTTTATTCCTTATATTTAAGAAACTATTTATAAAAATATGCTTTTAAACCAGCTAAGTAGTTTAGGTAGATATAAATATTTTCTAGTTCCTTAAAATGGTAAGAAAATGATAACGTAAATCCATGAACTCAGAAACACTAGCACAAAAATAGCACGAAACGTCAGTATATATGCCTCAGTTCTCCAATATACGAGTCTCGTGTAGCGAGGTTTACCCTCTATGGCACGCAGAGATTACTTCCAATTTCTACTCCCTTTACAAAGCACTCTTCTTCTTTTAAAGCTTTTACCTGTATGTTTTAAAGCCTTTCAACTGTTCTGCTGAAAATTAGCTTCAGGAACAAACACCGCTTTTCAACCATCACTCCTTTTACAGATACCTTCTTTAAATCAAAACGGAATGCCTCAAAGTAATAAATTTCTCACGATAAAGTATCTACAGAATTTCTTTAAGATTTCCCATCTATTAAGCAACACAGCAAGTTTTCTTATCCATAGGGGAAAAAACGTGCATGGCTCTAACATGCTAACCAGGAACGTAACTAAAGTAACAAGGCTAGAATCAGAGCTCACAGACAAGTTATGGACACGTTTAGGGGTACACGGTAATATGAGAACCACCTGCAATTCATTGGAACATATGACATTTGTTCTAACAACAACAAACATAAGCAAGACTGAATGTATTGAAAATGTGAGTAATAAAATGATGTGTTACGTACTAATACATATGGTATATAATTATGAAATGGAAGCCAAACTGGACAAATAGAATGCTCAACCACAAATTCAGATACTAGCTTGTAAAAATTAAATGTTTTTCAGAAAATTCACCCAAAAGACTTTAAAATTCATTTATAGCTTGTTAAATCTTCTAATTTGTTATGAAACACTGAATTTCCAGGATATTATATAACTGTAAAGGGTTTGTGGGAAACTGAGAAGTTTACAAAGACGTACAATTTGTCATTAGTGCAAATTGGCAGGCTTTATTCTACCTTAGGAGTAAAGGTGCTTCCCCAATAAGGGCTTTTAGGCAATTCCATCACAAAACCCCATTGGGTAGGATCACCTCCCACCTATCTTTTGCTGAGCACTACTTTCTCACAAAGATGGCAGAAGTTTCAATGTTTCCTTTTCAGGTTGGCGTGATACAAATGGCAGCAGACAAAACAATGTTAAAAAAGAAAAAAAAAAAAAACAAATAAAAGGCTGCACACAAGAACTTATGTTTATTGCAAACAAAAATAAAAACAGAGAGAGGGAAGAGAGAAGATGGTCAGAAGCACAACATATAAGGTTAAGAATTTAAAAGCATCTTACATTCTGCCCTAATGGCAGCATAATTAATAGGAACAAACGGCCGTCTTGCTGCCTGCCGCAGCCGGAGGGTATTTTTGCAGACCTGCCGAGCAAATTTTGTGAAATATGTAGTGTGAAGGAAGAAAGCTTGACGGGTCTTCACTGCAGACTTCGGGCTCCCAGTGTTTCGGACTGGCATCCCCTGCATGGCCTGGCGAGACATATGACTTCTAACTCGCGGGTCCTGTAAATCAGACAAACAGATGTGTGAAGACCAGAATGTGTCACATACATACTGCTTGCACTCTGCTCAAAGAAAAGGGCAAGTTTTACGTCTTTCACTGAAGAATATATGACTTAATACAGGGGGAGAGCATTTTAAAGTGTGTCCTTTGGAGTAGGAGGTGGGGACTAGAGAAGGAAACCGGGCGGAAGTGGGGTGTCTGCGAGCCTATACTTTTTCCTTCTAAACTGACCTTAGCAATCCCAAATCATATTCACAACAGTGAAAAACTGCCAGGAGTAACATTATTATTATTTTAATATTGAAGTGTGTTAGTCGCTCAATTGTGTCCAACTCCTTGTGACCCCCTGGACTGGCCCACCAGGCTCCTCTGGCCATGGAATGCTCCAGGCAAGAATATTGGAGTGGGTAGCCATTCCCTTCTCCAGGGATCTTCCTAACCCAGGAACTGAATCCAGGTCTCCTGCATTACAGTGGATTCTTTACCATCAGGGAAGTCCCAAATATTGAAGTGAGGGTCCTTAAGTCTTGTTAGCTCTCAATAGGTAAATACCTAATATTTGCCATCTATGAGAATTTTACCAAATCATATTTAAACTGTTGTTCACCCCAAGATTGAGTCCATGCTTTCCTGTTATACCTATGATAGCTCAGGAACAGGAAGAATGATCAATTTGTATTTATTACTTTATGCAATAAAGCATTTTCAACATGCTAAAGGTTGCAAACTGTTTCAAAAAAGCCATTAAAACCAATATTTAACTTGTAGGCTCTCTTCTCATGCTAACACCTCCCACACACATTGTTCTTCTGTCTGAGTAATCTCTCAAGACCAATATTTTGAATACCTGAAAAAACTGGATTTGTCCCTGCCCCTCTCTCCACACCTACCCTGAACATTTCAGTACTATGGTTAGCTTTAATAGCTTTGCTTAAGTTTGCCTATACTCTACTTCCGTTTGCGAGGAGTGATTCAGGCGCTGAAAAACGTGCCATTTCTCAACACTAAAAAGACCACTGCTTGTGTACCTCGGTAGCTGGGCTAGGAGGTAACTTCTCCTCTTCCGACTGGGTGGGCATCTTCAGGCCTCCGTATTTTTTCCAATAGAGCCAACAGGTTGCACATAACCTACACTGCATATTAGGTGGGCCCCAGGAATACCACTGATGAGACTGTGTAGCTAAAGATGGAAGGAAAAATAAGTAAAATAAGAATGTGATATAACTTGTAACAGCAATACATATACAGACAAACATTTGAAAAACAGTCCAAAGCCATCTTTAGTTTATAATCTTATTTTTCTTCTCCCAGTTTACCCAGCAAACAGGAACGTCTGATACATGCATGTATTTTTCAAGTCAGAATTCATTCAGCCATTTATTTCTCTATATATCAAATGCCCTTATTAAGTGCCCTCTATTACACATTATACTGCTGAAGGAATTTTTGTTGGTTCATTAAAAACATCCCCTATTGTGTACATTTCTGGAGGTAAGTTATCAGGAAGGTATTAAACTAAATCCTGGTTTCCAAACCTATGGTTCAGAAACTAGCTCAGGGTTTAAGGTGCTTAGAGGGACTCTCACAGATAAAGGTAGAAGTTGGACAGAAATAGGTTATCTGTTTTTCATTCCTTTATTTTAATCAATAGATAAAACAATTACTTTACTTCTTCTCTCTTTAGAAATGGAATCCGTTTCAAGACTGTAAGTCCCTATCAAGTGAGCACGTGCAGTAGAGACGGGGCATGCTTAAGCCCTGAGAGCTCAGCTGATTTATTCCTGAGCTGAACACTACAGACCTGTGTTATTTTGCTCTGAAATTTAAATTACTGCCATATAACAATTTAAGTATTCCCACAATGGATCTGAAGTTTAAGACAGAAAACACTGAATCTTCTGCCCTTGACCTGGAACGTTGCCCTCTTCAGGTTAACATGTTCGAACAGCACATCAGGGTTATCAACTAACACTTCACAAGACACTGTCAAAAGGGAAGATATAGTGATCACTATAGCCATACTACTTCTTATGAACCCCATCATGTGTTATTCTGGGGGGACTCCTGGCAAATAGTAACTTAAAAATGTTCCCTCTTGTAATTTAAAACCAAATAGTCAAATAAGTCAAGCTGAGTTGTTTTAAACACAAATTTTAAGAATCCTAAATATTAGGCATGGACTTATTTTGGATTCTGAATATAAATTTTCACTTGTATTTAAAAAAGTATTTTTATCCAAATTAATCATGATATGTCATTTTATTTTTTTTTTTCACGATATGTCATTTCAATATGTCAACAAATGTCTCTTTATACAATTAACTCAAATTCAATTAAAGACTGACAAACAGAAAACATCAAATTCTTTCTGTAAAGATAAATTTGGTATGTATATTATATTGAAATATAATAAGTAATTTAATACATGGACCTCAAAGATTATAAAATTAAAACTGCTTTTTTGTCATGCACATATAAAAATGGTGGAATAATTATTTAAAGGGATATGTGAGACTACATATAAGATGAAAAGGGGTGTATAAGACACATTAAGCCACTAGCATTTCTTTAGGAGTCTTTCTACTTTCATTTAAATATAAATGAAGTTCAAAATCTAAGATTTCCCCCAATGCAAAAGCAGCTATGCAATCCATGTAAAATTGTGACCAAAAGAATCTAACTTTCCACAAAGTGTTTCCCTTTGCGCTCTCGTGGTACAGAAAATGGTTAGGCATGTGCTATTTCTATGAAGACAGCAATCCGTCTGGCTCACACCTTCCTTGGTTGTAGGAAAGATAATTACATGATTTGGCTTTAAAAGCCTTTCCTAATGCTGGAGCCTGGTACGGGGCATGGAGGAAAGTAAAAAACTGGGCACCAAGTAGATGTTTTTAGTCAACATTGGTGTCCTTCCCTCTTCCACACCAGGCTGCTCTGACTGGAAGGACATATGGATGATTTTTAGTCAATATTGTGTCCTTCCTTCTTCCACACCAAGCTGCTCTGACTGGAAGGCCATATGGATGATTGTGTCACCATAGCCCCGTTTAAGAGACTATATTGCTGTTTGAGGTTTTAAAGAAATATAAAAAATGTATCTGGGACTTCCATGGCAGTCCAGTGGTTAAGACTCAGCATCACCACTGCAGAGGACGTGGCTTCAACCCCTGGTCAAGGAACTAAGATTCCACATGCAGAGGGGTGCAGCCAAAAGAAAAAGAAAAAAAGTAGAAAAAGTATCGACTACTTAACAGTTCGTCTCACCACCTCAATTTAACATTCAAGGCAAATATAATGCACCGGCATCAGGTAGTTCTTTTAACAAGGATAAATACTGATAAACACAAGAGTATCATAAACAGAATCTCCCAAGCCAGTGCTCTAAGGGAACTGGTCTGAGGACTATAAATACCAGTTTCTAGCAGTAAGTCCTTCCTACAAAGTTATGTGGAGCCTTTAATTTGTCAAAATATACTGAGAAACACCAAAAGTATACTGGTATATTTCGTGAGACCATGGTTTACACAAAGCTAGTAACAGCTCTGAATGTAGCTTAGCACGCACTGCTGTGGAATACTCAACAAACCCAGGACACCACAGAAGCAAATCAAAGGAACCTAACACCTAAATTGAGCGTCCAAGCGGAAGGATGGGCATCTATTCACTCTGAGGCTACCTTATCCTGCTCTCCATGCAGGGCTGACTCCCACACCTCCCACGGATGCCGCCAGCATGGTCCCTGGGGGAGTAGGGGCTGGAGTGGGGAATAAGCCCTGCTGGAGAAAACTCACCGTAGCAGCTCTCACAGGCTCGCCCGAGGAGAGGGTTTTGTGGCTGGAACGTGGTTCCCACAGCTCCATTCACAGCACCAGGTTTGCCATTGCTGGTGGATATTTGGTTGGGATTTGGTTTGCTGCTTTCAATGAAATATAAAGCGAAGTGATAAAAATGACTTGTGTCACAAGGTAAAAGGCTCTGCATTTCACTACTGATTTTATCTTAACCACACATAAACATTTGAATGTTTGATGAAGAAGAAATAAAAATAAGGTGTTTAAATGAACCCAAACCATTTATCTTTACAAACCGAGGCTATGTAAAAACCAATCTCATAAGCATGACACTCACAAAATAAGTAGAGTCATATCTCTTCCTCACCCAGACACAATTTCCTTAGGATACTGTCTGAAATTTTGGAAGATGCAAGTTATTAAATTTTATTACTTATCATGACAAAATAATTTCTGGATTAAATAAATTAAGCAGTGTGCAGTGTTTAGGGAAAACCACTGCCCCTCCTGCTGCTGGAGTGACAGCTGCTGGCCCCACACTGGCTCCCAGGGAACTGCACAAAAGCTGCATGTCAGCAGTGACACTGCGGACATCAGCTGGGCTTACTGTGAGAGGTAAAAGCACGTCAAGAGACTGTGGCCGCTCATCATTTCTATTATGCTTGAATGTTTATGAAGATGATTACAGAGCACTTGAAATTAGAAAAACCACTAAATGTATCCGAGGCATTTCTTTTTAAGAGGAAAAAGGTAATATCTATCAGATTTCCAGAAGTCATAATTCCTCAGAATCATGTAGCCTGGACTGTTTTGGTATTTACTGTGCCAACATGGTTTACTTTTTCCCATCTGGGGCAGCCTAACTGCCCTGCTGATCAGTCACGCCCAAGAACACTGTCCACCTAGGTGTACACAGTATGTCCTCAAGTACACTCTCAATTCACCTAACATATATTTATTCAGGGTCCAGTAAAGAGAAGTGCTGACATCAAGCAACTTTCATTCTAGAGGAGCCTTCATGTCTATATGCTGGGCAGAAAATAAAATAAGTTAGCAACTTATTTGTTAGCAATGAATGCTGAATGACTACATGTGGACTACATATACTCCTATGGCCAGTGAAGTAAAGAGAGCTCACAGCTATTAAGGAAGATATTTGAAGTTTCAGCAGAGAGTAGACTCAGGAGTTTCCTTTTTGCTCTTTCTCATTCCCACACTTACATTTACCAGTGAAAGCCTAATATGTAAACTTTACCTGATGACAAATTAAGATTTCTTTCTGCCAGTGATACTGTAACTCTTAAGTGAAACCAGCTAACCTGTGTGTGCACTGAAAGCCCTATTCTATAAACAGGGCTATTATTTATACTTCTTATCTGTGCCAGCAATGTATTTTAAAGACAAATTGGTTTTAAAAACACATTTTAAAACAGACAAAAAGTATTTCTCCTCTATAGATTTCAGTTGGAAACACAAAATTAAAAGTGGTGATTAACAATGACTAAGATTTCCAAAGGTCTGTAAAAATCTGCTATGCATAGTCAGAAATGATACCCCTTGAAGTCAAATGGCTGATAATGCCATTTCAGAAGATTTTCTCTAAATATGAAAATATCTGACATTTAACACAGGGCCAAATATATATGTGTTAAAAGAGAGCTAATACAAATTTACAGTTGAGCAGCCTGAAAAAAGCGAGAGTAAACACAACTTCAGTTGTTCAAATTAATCTAGAATGTTATGTGGCTGAATAAACCACTGACTTTAACTATAATAATCACAAAAGGAAAATGAGTATGTAAAGGTGGAATATAGACAGGTCAACCACTAAACATACGCTTTTCAAAACCAAGAACCTATAGATTAATTCTCAGGGGACAAATGGTTGATGCTAATGTGATGATTTTAATAAAGTTTTAAAAGCTGCATTATATGAAGCTGCCCTTCCTTTTAGCTAATGCCCAAATCCTTCCTCCCTTCCTCTGTGCTCCAGACTCCAGCCCTCCTGCCCTCTTGAGAACTTTGTACACTTGATTCTCTTTTCTGGACCCAAATTTACCATGGAAACATATCTCTCCTATTAAAAAAAAACAAAAAACAAAACTCCATTACTCTACCCATACTCAACCCTCAACACCAGGGATTTGCCTTTTCAGCCAATTTTCTTGAGATCTGCCAAACTTCAACTGTCACCAACCACCTCCATGTTGCTACATTCCCTGGCTATTTTCACTAGCATTTGACACTGTTAACCTCTTTCCCTCTTTGAAAGATACTCCTCTCTCGGGCTGTGTGATAATGCACTCACCTGGCTATTCTTTTTTTGGCTATCAATATCTATCTGATATAGAAATACTAGATTTCCTCAAGTTTGGTCCAAGGCTCAACTTCTTATTACTCTAAGAAATCTGTAGTTTCAAGAACAATATTCTATGCAAATGAAGCTCAAATTTGGACTTCTAGCCCAGAACTTTCTTCTGAGTTTAAGAACAATATATCTGACAACATACTCAACACCTCTTTTTGAAGAAAGCAAACTCAAAATGACCCAACCTGGTTCTCTGCTGCAGCTTCTCATCATGGTGAACAGCACAGCAATCCACCTAATTAAGCTAGCCAGAAACCTGGGATTCAACATCTCCCCTCCTCCCCTCCATACACGTCAATCACCTCCAAGTAGCAGGCACTGTCCAGGCCACAGGTCTAGGTCAAGTTGTTATAACTGGTGTCCTTATAGCCACTCCCCTGACTCCCCAAACCATTTTCCAAAATACAGCCAGTCATCTTAAAGCACATACAAATCTCATGACATCCAATTTCAGTGTTCATCAGAGGGCTAACCCCTGGCCCCTGCCCACCATACTGGCCTCCCACGGCTCACCACTCTCTTCATATCAGCCACACTGCCTTTCTCTCTGCTCCTGAACTATGTTCTGCCCCTTCCCATCTCATGATTCCATGAGCCCGGAAAGCCCCCATCACCCAATTAATCCCTTGCCTAGAGTTCACAAACTCACCTCCACAAGGAATCTTCCCTGACAGCATCACCTGAGTGTGGTCCCAGGATAAACTCTCACACAAGCGCTTCCTCTCCACCACAGTACTCGTCACACTGGGTGACTAGCTGTTTGGCCTCTGTCTCCCCCACACTAGAATGCAGGCTCCAGAAGACCACCTGTCTTCCTAACTGACCGACATCTAGTACCGAACACAGTGCTTCGCATATAGCAGACTGTCAGGTTCAAACAAGTAAGAGTGAAAAATAACTCTCGGTCCTGTGGTTAGGACTCAGTGCTTTCACTACTGCGGGTGTGGACTCATGTTCGACCCCTGGGATGTAACAAGCCATGTGGTGTGGTCAAAAAACCAACTTAACCTACACTCTGTTTTAAAATAATATTTCAGAGTTAATTGGGAAATTGTTCAAAGAACTCAGCTTCTTATCCAACTCAACAATACAGATTTATAACTTTTATTTATATATATGATTTACAGAACATGGCTGTTCTGTAAACACTTTATTTACCAAAACTGGTGGCAGGTGAGATTTGACCCACAGACCAGTCTTCAACTTAGATCAAGATTCCAAAGTCAATGCAAAACTGAATAGAAACACCAAAACTGTGGTATTTGGTGAATACTAGCCACTTTTCCTGTAATCTGACAGCACTGTAAAGTAGAGGAGTGCTGATGTGCTTGCTTTTGAAAATCTAAGACACATGAACCACAATACTGTTTTCTTTGGGGAGTTGCTCTTTTATAGATCAGTCAAATAAAACATATAATTTTTTATAATATTAGAAACCACTCTGCATAAAGGACATTATAGCCCTGAATAAAAATTATGGACCTTAGAAATTACATGTTATCTACCTTGAGAAAAAAAACTAATAAGAAATATAATAATTCATTGTCTATGAGGCCTCCTGTGTATTAAAATATGTATTAATGTATTGAAATTCAGTAAAGAAAAAGCTAGGTATATGATAACTGTACTGAACTCAAAAGAGTGAAAAGGTTTGAATCAGTACATAGAATTTTGTAGTGAATTTCATTTTAATCCCCAAAGAACCTAGGATAGCACTATATACATGGTGTTCAATAAACTAAATCTGCTTGAACAAATAAATTGTCAAACTTATGACCTCAAAAAAAAGAAAGAGATAATTCATTTAAAATGTAGCAAATGAAAACTGGCATTCACTTTAATATATAATAATTCCTAAACCCAGAGGATAATGATAGAATGCTAGGCATCTGAAACAATCAAGACCGATTTATTATTTATCCAATATTTACAAAGTTTGGTTCTAATTACATTCCCTAACTTTCCCCAAACAAACAATGTAAAATCCTCCATAAAATAAAAACAATCCTCAAAAGGGTAATGCACATTACCCAACTAAAATACATTATACAATACAGAAGTCTCAAAAGTTGCTAGCTTTCTGAAACACATTTGCTTCAAATAATATTTTCATAAGTTAGTTTTCTAATACTTTCCCTGAAGCTTTGATGGCATTTTTGCTCTCTGGTCCTTTTGTTAGTCAAGCTGGGGATTCCCCCACGAGCCATTTTCTTCCTAAAATAAAATCACTGCAGTGGCATTAAAATGGAAAGCAAATTATGCTTTGTAGTGGAAGAAAATAAGATACACAAAGAAATTCAAATCTGGCTGAAGATGACAAAAATGTAAATATTTTGTTTTGGATAGAATTAATACCATGGCAAATATTTTATAAGATTTCCATTACTTACTAAGTTGGGATATACACTTGTTTCAGTTTACTCTCAGCTTCTGCTGCCTTTAGACGTTTCTAATTGAAAAGATAGATGAAATATTTTACACACACAATGTCAAAATAATTATTACCACTTCATCTGTCTTAAAAACATTCACAAGAAAATAAAACATTAAAACATAATTCAAAAACTGCCTTTTTAAGATGAGTTTTTCTTTCATGTACATGTTCTGAAACTGCAGAAATTTGTAAGGAAAATCACTAGATTCTGAGGTACAGAACAGATATTAAAAACATTTTAGACACAAATTTTAAAAATAATGCAATGAGCAACTCCATTTCCCATTCCTCTAGAAGCAGATAAATCAAACTTATAAGTAATCGTTTTTACTTTTCACATTTAGTTTCTATTTTATTTCTTTTTGCCTTTCTGGGAGGGATAAAAAACAATGATCTTTGCTTTTAGAAAATTACTCAGAGATGATTAGTTTCCAAAGTCTATGCAAAAGAAAGAGACAGTAACTAAGTCCAATTAAATAAGCATTTACCCTCAAAATCTTGGGAGGTATGCAGTAAACTTTAAAGCTTGATTGAACTCATGTCAGATTTTCAGGAACCAATTAGGAGCCAAATGCAGGGAAAGGCATGGTGAAAAGATTACATAATCAAAGCCAGAGACTGATCACCACAACAGAAAATGCAAATCGAGAAAGAAAATAATGTATGGTGGACATTCAGAATTACGGCAAATCAGAACACCAGGAAGAAAATAATGTATGGTGGACCTTCAGAATTACGGCAAAGCAGAATACAAGGGAAGCCTCCATTTTCTCAATGAGAAGGAAATAAAAAAGGAGACAACTTAAAACTTTCAAATAAGGAGTTGAAATTTTTGGAAATAATTTAATTCAAACACATTTCAACCATCCTTGATGCCATCACTGCCACCATCTCTAGAAATTCTTTTCACTTTGAATAACACAGATTTCCAGAGCACATGGTCTTCACATCTACCTAAGTAGATGCTGGGGGTGAGGTGGGGATGGGGGGCACGCATGCAAACTTTATTTGGAAAGTCAACAACAGATGAGAAGATGGCAGACAAATGTTCTAAAGAACCATCTTACTTGGTTTTGGATGCTAGTTTGAAATAAGCACTTTCTGAATTATATATGATGATAACACTGGACATTTTTCAATAAGCCATGGGTATCTATTCACTATTCACAACCTCAACAACTCATTAGGGTAATTTTTTTAGTGATCCCTTAAATTGTATTTTTACAGCGTGTTAACACTTGCCATTGGGTGATCATATACTTAGGGAAAAAAGTGCCTGTTAAATCTATTTGCCCCTTTGTCTCTACCAGTTTTGACACGGATCTAGAAGAATATAATATACTAGGTCACCTGAGGAAAATACACTTTTCCTCCAAAAGTAGTAATTGAGAGAATTACCTCAATTTGGGACATTTGGGAAAGATTTAAAAACTAAGTTAATCTCTGCTTTTAGAGATAATTTTTTGGGGAAAGTTCTGTATTTATGTACAGTAAACTTTAAATAGTAAAGACATTAAACTAGCAAAGACTAACTACTACACTTAAGGTCAAACACTTGATATAATCACACAAATGTCCAGGAGGTTTCAGAAGAACTCTTACACACCTGAAGTCATTTCTGTCAACTATACCAACAAAGAGATGAAGCACCAGGCACGTACAAGGAACATAATACCTCTCTGGTGGATCTTTCCCTGCTATCTTTTCAAAATTTATCATAATGGAATCTGAAGTAAAGAAAATATTGAGACTAAAATCTTAAAATGATATGCTAAAGATATGAAATTACATAGTTTATAGTGATCTAGAAAAGATAAAGCAAACAAAACAAATTTAAAACTAACCATATTGCTAAGAAATATAATGTGTAAATAGTTCATTTTAATGCAACTATATTGGTAGCAACATGAAAAATTACCTGCTGCACATATCTGTCAGTAGTTTTCCACATGTAATAATATTCAATGATGCTAGTCAGTGATTTCCAAGGGAGCTGAAAAAATATGTAACGTGATAATGAAAACAAGCTACTGTAGGAAATTATTTTCCTTTAAAACCATTTCTTAAAAATAATGAGGCAATAACCTACATGGGAGACGCAATCTAGTAGAAATGTTTGAGAAAACTGAAATTTATTCTGAGCAAAGGGTCCCCAAACAAGTTCTATTCAGCTAGAGGTGATGATACAAAACATTTCTCAGCCGCGATTTTGTTTAAAATTATAAACCTTATGACTGATAACATTTCATGACTTAATCAGTTTTCTCGGGCTATGAGTGAGGCTGAAGTATAATTTTTAGAAATAGTATTTTGAAGTCTCGCCTGAGTTCTTTAACTTCCAAAGATGACATCCACAGCTAGGGGTCATTGGTCTGTAGCGTAGCACCTCTCACCTTTTCAAAAACTGCTCTACTTTAATCTATTTTGTTGTAAATAAAATGAAAACCCAAGTCTCCAAAAAACAGCCAAGTGTGGTACATATCAGAAAAGCAGGAAGCTTGTCTGCTCTTTTCCATAATTATTCAAAAATGGCCAAATGAGCTTCTACTTATGATACCCAAGATGGGAGAAAATATTGAGTATGTCCCTCTGTAAAGGGAGATCTGATATTCATTCAAGAAGCCAATCAGGGCACTTCAAACAGAATGAGAACATTCAATCATTAGCTGTTGAGGCAGATGTACTGATGGGTGAGTCAGCACCCTCTGACTCTCATCGAGCTTGCTCTAATGCACCACTGGCTTTAAACAGTTCTTCCCAGACCCCAGTGCAGCTAGGGCTCTGTTTGTGACGTACATGAACACCATTCATGTCATTCCTATCACCTCCATATTTAACTCACCTGTTCGGCCTGAAGAGAAAAATAAACGGAGTTTAGAAAAATGAAATTATTTTTAAGTTTAATTGGGTGCCACCTTCAACAAATGTGGTCTCCTTACAGGAACAGATCGGCACAGCTGCCATCTCAATTGCAGTTAAAGCAAATATAATTTTCTCCAATTTAACATAAAGCCATCTAATGGAGCTGAAGGGGTCTGAGGGGCAGTGTTAAGGAGCTGACTGCAGCAAAACCCTAGGCATAGTCTCCTAGGGTTTTAAGCAAAGCAAGACTTCTTATCTCCTAGTCATTCTTTTGGGAAACAGCCCCTGGCATGCAGTTTACCTGGTAGTCTGAAAAAAGAAAACCAAGTGACATGCAACCCAAGCTTCCTCATGAGCCACATTTTATCTAAGTCCTAAAGTCCTAATCAGCTGTGCTCAGCACCACCAGGCTCTCATCAAGAAGTGTAGGTCATGTCTGTGTCTACTCCTGTTGAAGTATAATCTCTCCCTCAACCCTCACTCTGGCTTCATGGGAGTTCCCTACGATATGCCAACTGAAGAGGAAAAAATCCAAATGCAACAGATGGCTCCGCATGATGCTGGCACCAGCTGGAATTAAGACTCTGCAGCATTTCAGCCCCAGGCAGGAGTGCCTAAAGCACAGTGAAGAAGGGAGACGCTTGTGGTGGGCAGACCACTAGAGTGGACATCTGATGTTGTACTTTGAATTGCAAGAGAGAAGGCCAGAGGTACTAATCTACATCCACCTGTGGACAATGGTCATTTCTTTGACACAATGATCAGAGACTTGAAAGGAATCAGATTAGAGGACTGGTTGCAATGAGGCTTAGAAAAGAGATCTGTGGGACAGACACCTGGAGGGGGTCTGGCTGTGAGGATATTTGAGTCCCTGTGCTCACAAAGGTCCTCTGCACAGGAGGTTTCTCATTCACCTGCTGGCCAAGATGATCCCCTCTATGGCTGCCAGCCAGCCTCTTTTCCTAGACACCCAATGACTGCTCAAAGGACACAAACAAAACAGACACACACGTGGAAGCCACCACAGGGATCTCTCTTACCGATTCTGATCTGATTCCTCCAAGTGTCTAACCTGCAAGGAACAAAGTGCACAGGGCCTCCAGCATGGGACCGTTCCTAGTAAAACGTCAGCTAGACTAGACTCTCAGCATCCTAGAATAGCAGTTATCTGTTTTTATTGAATGGACAATTATTCTAGATATGATTTCCCTTTTTTGCCTGAAATGCATTGGCTAGTAATACCATACACAGACTTATGAATGACTTTTTTCCACAGAACACTGCCTTTAACCCGGGACTTAGAATCTGCAGGAGTGAAGGTTTGGGTCACCCCACCAGACCAGATGAACTTTGATCATCTAAGATACTGTGTTGGCCTTTCTTTCAAATAGCAGAGGGCGTGGGCGGCATCCAAACCTAGGTCTCTAGTCTTCCCAGAGACTTTATGAGAACTTAATATCCTATATGCCTTTTGGCTTAAATCAGATGTAGTGAATTGTGTACGTAGCAACTAAGAAACCTAATATAATCAAAATATCTATCTTTTCTTCTAAACTAGGTGAGGTTGAGTTTCCCTCACTTCTAATCAAAAGTACTCTGATACAAAACTCGGTCAGGGGAGGCGGAGGGGGAGGTGTTCTATTTTGAATGACACCTAAGGCATCAGAAAGCGTTTCACAAAGGGAGAAAGGAAGACTAGAGAAACATCTATATTTCATTCCTTGCTCCGATTTTTCTTCTGCACCGACTTCCCTTTCTATTTTTATATAAAGTCTGTTGTTTGTGGTGTGTTTTTACCTTTATAATTTAATGCAGAAGTTATAAGTTATAAAGACAGGGCTGTGGCTAAAACCAGAAGAGGAATAAACATCAGAGATGGATGCTGTGACATTAAATTTAAGCCTCCTCATTTAAGGAAACAGTACCATATTTTCTAATAATTCAGGGGTAATTGGTGTTATTTGGTAGCTAAGTTGTATTTGACTCTTTTGTGACCTCATGGACTGTAGCCAGCATCTGTGCTGACCTCTCTTTTAAACAGCAGAGGGCATAGGCAGCATCAAACCTAGGTCTTTAGTCTTCCCAGAGACTTTATGAGAACTTAATATTCTATATGCCATTTGGCTTAAATTAGATGTAGTGAATTGTGTACTTGGCAACTAAGAATCCTAATATAACCAAAATACCTATCTTTTATTCTAAACTAGGTGAGGTTGAGTTTCCCTCACTTATAATAAAAAATACTGTAATACAAAACTCGGTAAAAAGTAGTGTTCTAAGAATAGAGCCGAGATACACGGCACTTACTGACAGAGTCGGGGTAGAAGAGAATCAAGCCAGATGGGTGGGCAGAGGCAGTAGACATGATGGGGGGCTGGGGGGATTCCTGCTGGAGGGCAGCCATTGTAGGGCCAGGTAGTTTTGCTGGCGTCAGAAGTGCTGGCTGTGAAGCATCGAAACATGGATCCCTGGCCCTTCTGGAGGTCTGTTAGCTTTCTGACACCCTTTAATAAATTTCTTCCTCCTCAAATGGGCTCACTCAAATGGATTCTACTGTCTCTAATTTTGACTTGCTTGGTATCCTTTCCAACTTCCTGCTAATTCACTTTCTTATGCTACCAAGGCTAGAAATCCAAACACAGTATTTCTAAGACTCTCCTGTGATTCATTTCTGCCAGTCAGATGTATATGTATAAGACAAGTTTGGAAGTAAATTAAGCAGGCACAGTATGGATGGTGCATAGCAAGGGATCCATCTTGCTGCAGCGAAAGTAAGAGGCATAGAATTGTTCTAGACCCCATGAGTCTGCCAGAGGTTTCCTGATCTGAAGATCGTGGCTACAGCAGTGTGACCCTGGCTCAGACGTTAACCCAGCAGCTTCTCAATTCCCATAGTGGGCAGAGGTAACAGCTCTCCTGGGGATCGTTTCTGTGGGATTATTCTGAGATCCAGCTTGAGCCTCCTCCTCCAATCCTATCAATGATTTTAAATTTCTAAAATTAATTTCTAAAATTAAACACCATTCAGTTTAAATCAGCTCTTATAATTTTGTTATCTGCAACTGAAGTTTAAATGATACAATAGCCAGGAAATACCCTTCAATGAAAAGAGTTTCTATGGCAAAGGACTCCACTGTATGAAGGGGGATGGACTTTGCGATTTTGCACTTTAGATTTTTCAGTTCCTCTGCACATTTCAGGTCCTGTTTAGGATGTAGAAATCCACAAGAGAATGTCATCCCCACTCTAAAGATGAGGGAAAAAACAAAAAAATTTTTTCAAAACCATACCAACTCTTTAGACCATCAGAGAGCTAAGATGACAAGACAACCAACTGAACTAAGGTAAATTCCCAAGCCACTGTGAAGAGAGATATTTTTACTTTGGCAGCGCATAAAAGAAACAAGTGATGAGCAAAAATAAAGGTAAGAACAAGAAAAAACTTTCCAAACTACTAAAGGTGAATAGAGGGCTAGAACAACCATTTAGCATCTGTGGAAGGGGAATTCAGACACACTTGCCACAGATCTCCATAAGCTGTCCATGAGAAAGAACTAGCCAGAGCAGGAAACCTGAGAAGCCCCCCACTGGTGGCAGTGGAAATTTGAATCACACAAAGGAACGAGGAGGGGCAGAAACGGTGAATTTAAAAAACATAAGTAACAGTAAGTAAATAAATATTGTGGGGATTAATCGCTTTTAAAAAATCACTGACTGCCTAAAGCAAGAAACAGTAATAATTCACTGTGGAACTTAGAACATGGAATAAAGTATATGGTAACCAAAGCACAAGAATGGGAAAGAGGAACTGGACATGTACTGTTTCGTGGTTCTTCCAATCTATGTAATCTAAGTATTTATTTGAAGGTAAACTGTGGTACATTAAAGATATATATTGTAAACCACTAAACAAAAATTTAATTAGTAAGCCACTAGTAGAGATAAAATGGGAGTCATAAAAAAATTATTAAAAAAGGAAAAGAACAATGGGACAAATGGAAAACTCACGTTAAAATAATGGATTTAAACGGTTAATTATATTGTTAACAATTATATTAAAGGTAAGCGGTCTAAACACTTGAAGTAAAAGATAGAGATTGTTAGATTGGTTGGGGGGAGAAAAAAAGATTCAACTTATTATGTGTACAAAAAGCCCACTTTGGACATAAAAGCAAAACGGATGGAAACAAAATATATCATGTAAAGAAGCATAATGTAAACAGTAAAAGGTCGATTCATCCCGAGAACATAACAATCCTAAAAGTGTATGTGTGTAACAACAGAGAGTCAACATATTTAAAGCAAAAACCTAATACAATTCATGTCAATGCATGGCAAAAACCACTACAATATTGTAAGGTAATTAGCCTCCAATTAAAATAAATAATTAAAAAAAAGAAAATTAGAAAAATCTACAACTCTATCTACAGACTTTTAATACTACTCTCAACAAGTAATAGAACTCTGCAGAAGACTTGAACAACACTATTAATAAGCCTGGCCCAAGTAACATTTATAGAATATTATACCTAACAGCAAAATACCTATTCTTTTCAACAGCACATGGTGCAGTCACCATATATAGTATATACTACACCATATACTACACACTACAAACATACCATATACTAAGGCAGAGTGAATCAAATCTTCAAAATGTAAAGTTTGTGTGTGTGTTTAACAAAGTATGCTTTCTGAAAACAACAGAATTAAACTGGAATTCACAACCAAAAATATATACGGAGGGGAAAACCCTACAAGTATGTGGAACTTACTTCTAAATAACCCATGAATCAAAAAGGAAACCATAAGGGAAAACGAAGAAATGAAACTGAACATACAATTTACCAAACTTTCTAAGATGAAGCTAAATATAACAGCGCAGAGGGAACTGACACACCCCCTTTCTCCATCAGATATTCGGCAGAAAGAACTGGGACAGGACAAGCCAGCTGCCTGCAGTGGTGGTGTGGGTGTGCACAGCGGCGACCTGCTGCCGCTGGCCAAGACAGCCCCTTGCTTCCCAGATCCTGCACTCATACAAAGCAGAGCATCTGCCACTGGAGATGGACTAGACCCGCCCCCCCCCCCCCCCCCCCCCCCCCCCCCCGTCCCAGGCAACATGTACCGGCCAGTGGAGGGGGACTGGAAATGTGCTCACATCCAAGAACCCCTGCTAACAAAAGGCTGCCCAAGGCAGAGACTGGTCTCCACAGGGGAGCTGGAGAAAGAGCACAACTGTTGTGGGAGCACCACCGCTGAAACACAGGCACAGGACTGGGCAGGAACAGGACAGCGAAGAAACCCTGAAGCCTTGCCATGGGCCACCACCACCCTACCACAGGGGGAAGGGCAAAAGGGCAGAGAAAGGCTCCACAGCGCAAGGCCTGCCGAGGATGGGACAGGCACACTGAAAAACAAAAAACTCTCTGCTTTCCAGGCCCCACGTTACTAAGCTGCCTCGGTCGTGTGCAACCCATGAACTGTAGCCCGCCAGACTCCTCAGTCCCTGGGATTCTCCGGGCAAGAGTACTGGTGTGGGTTGCCATTTCTTCCTCCAGGGGATCCTCCTGACCCAGGGATCAAACCCACGTCTCTTATGTCTCCTGCACTGGCAGGCGGGTTCCTTACCACTAGCGCCACCCAGGAAGCCCAGGCCCCACATTAAGCACAGTTAAGACTTTGAAGTCTGTGGGTGTTCAGTTCACCCCCATTCACCCTTCAAGTGAGGGAGAGACCTAACCCTCTAACAGTGGAAGGTGGCCAGACATACAAACGTGACACCAGAGACCAAAAGGCTGACAGCAGTCACTTACACTCACAGCCCAGGGGAAGAGGACACTGCAAGATGAAGGGGACGGGGACTGCAGAGTCCAGCAGGGCTATGGAACGCGGTACCGCAAGAGGGTGAGATATGCCTGGTTCCAGAAGAAGGCTCCCACACAAGGATGTGACTGGCTTGTGTCAATGACTCTGCCTGCTGGCAGGGAAATGAAGCCCATTAGGTTGAAGGCTGGGGGTGGGGTGCTAGGTCCATTAGCCATATGAGGTGCACGAGCCGTATGGCCCTCACCCTTTCCTGCTGGGTGGGGGACATATCTGGCAAGAAAGGGGAAATCCAGTTAAGCTTTTGGGGTCCTGTGGAGTTCAAAGATGGTACATGAAATATTAGGCCTTGCACGACAGCAGTACACTGAAGGCAGCCAAATAGTAAGGAAATCCAAGCCTAGCCAATAAGAGACTATATTAATATACTAAAGGATCTGGTTGAAAAGGTAGACAATACATGAATAGATAGGGAATTTATGCAAAGACAAAAAGCATAAAAATAAAATGTGAATGTTAGGAATATATGGCAACGTATGTGAAGAATTCCTTTAACAAGTTTACCGGTATACTGGACATAGCCAAGAAAAAGAATTAGTGTACTAGGAGACAGATCAATACAAACTATACAAACTAACACAGAGACAGCAAAGCTCAGCTCTAGGAAACCCAGTGAACTACAAGGACAGTAAGTATACAGAAAAGCCTGCCAAGGGCACAGTGCAGCAGCAAAACCTGTTACGGACCCAAAGTGAAGAGGCAGTCTTCCGCACAAGGAAAAAGAAACATTTTACATACATAGGAACTTCTCATCAGATGCTATGTAAGCCAGATAGAGAGACATCTTCAGAATAGTTAAAGAGAAAAAAAATGTAATAAAGTTTTTCAAACAAAGCGGAAGTCAATTCTCGGTCAAACCTGAATTCACTGTCAGCCTAAAGTATACTACTAAATAAATGATTACATTAGAAGAAAAGTTTCAAAGTAATGATCTAAACTCCAAGTGTACAAAAAACAAAACAAAACAAAAAAAACCCGTAGGAAAACACAAAGAACATAAGCCCAGAGCAAGCTGAAGGAAAGAAATAATAAACAGAAATCAGTGGAACAGAAAACAAAAAAAAAAAAAAATCAATCAAATCAAAAACTGGTTCTTTGTAAAGATCAATAAAATTGATAACCTCCCTGGCCAAACTAAAGATGGAAAAAGAAGAGCTAAATTACCAGTATCAGCAATCTGACAGGGGACATCATAACAACTCAATCCCACAGAACTTACAAGTATAATAAAATTATGAACAACTTTATGACAACAAACTAGAAAAATGGACAGGGAGAGAGAGATGCCGGCAAGAGAGAGGAGGATGTACCAGTCTTGGTCCAATAATTACACAGTTAGCAACAAGTGGAACTTGCCCTAAGAGAACACAAGAGTCAAATAAGAACCTGCAACAACACGGTGTAGCCACGAGTGGAGGATGACCGCACAGGAAGGATCACTGAGGAGATGGACTTCAGCTGAGACATCTGGAAATGGCGAAGAACAACAAGGGGTGGAGGACGTCGGCGTAAGCCACACGGCGGATACCACTGCGGTAACCAGCAGCCTGCTCTGCAGAGAAGACTGACAGCCCTGGTCACTGAGGACTCAGCAGCCCCTCAGCAGTGTGGAATACGGGCAGCTTGCACACTAGAGGATTCTGTAGTGCTTGCTGGAGTGAACCTCAGCAGCCTCCTCTGCAGAGAAAGCTGGCAGCTTCTGCCACCAAGAGCACCGCTGCTGCTAGCCTCCTAGAGGAGACGTTATTGCACCCCTCCCAGGAGACATGCACACCCCAGTCCCCCGGCTCCTCCACATGAGCTCACATCCCATGCACCAGAACACATGCTTCAGTCACTTTGTGAGCACAGACACTCCACCCCCAGCTTCAGTGATCCAAGCATGCCCCCACCTCAGGCATCACTGCCACCACGGAGGCACTCCAAAGACAGACTCAGCACCAAGAGGGAGCCCCTTGCCCGTGACAAGCACTGAGGGAGAAAGAGAGATCAGGAGGTCCCCGACAGCGCTCTCTGCTGCTGCGGACACCTTCACTCTTGGCTGCTGCAGCCTGTACTGACACTGACTCCTGCAGTCTTCTGACTTCAGCTCACGGGGCGGAATGTGCACACCAATGGGCTTCCCGGGAGCTGGAGCTGACACACACCGCTCACCGGTGCCCTTGCACCCACTGCCCACGAACACTAGTCTGCAAAGTCTGCTGTATCCGCTCAGTCAGATGCACAGACATTGACACAAAGCTACAAGAAACAGGAAAACAAAGTAACATGACACCCCCAAAGGAACAGTAATTTTCTATGAAACTAACCCCAAAGAAATAGAGATCTAGGATTCCATGACCAAGAATTTAGAAAAACTGTTTTAAAGAAGTTGAGTGAGCTGTAAGAAAAATACAGATAGAAAATTCAAGAAAATTAGGAAAACAATGTACAAACAAAACAAGAAGTTCAACAGAAAGAAATCATTTGAGAAAAGCCAAACAAATTCTAAAGCTGAAGAATATAATGAATTAAATGAAAAACACAATGATGATCATCAACAATAGACCTGATCAAGAATCTGTGAACTCAAAGACAGGTCATTAGAAATAATCCAGTCAGAGGAGGAAAAGAGTAAAAAAAAAAAAAGAATGAAAAGAAATTTATTCCAATTATCAGAAAAAGAAGATCACATCAGAAATAAATGAAGAAGAAACAAAGAAACAACAGAAAATATCTATAAACTAAGAGCTGGTTTTTTGGAAAAAAAAAAAAAAAGGAAAAAATAAAACAAAATCTACAAACCAGTGGCTAGACTAAGAAAAAAACAAAGAGAAGATTGAAATAAACAGAATCAGAAGTGAAAGCCCTTACAAATGACATCCAGAAACAAAAGGATCCTAAGTGACTGCTATGAACAATTACACCTCACCAAATTGTATAATCTAGGAAAAAATGAATAAATTCCTAGAAATATACAATCCAGACTGAATCACGAAGAAATAGAAAATGTGAACAGAAGACTGCATCAGTAATCAAAAATCTTCCAACAAAGAAACGCCCAGAACCAGATGACTTCACCAAACATTTAAAGAAGAATTCATGCCAACACGTCTCCACATCCCAACCAGCATCTGCCATCTCTCATTTAAAAAAAATAATAGGTAACAGATATGACGGAGAAGGCAATGTCACCCCACTCCAGTATTCTTGCCTGGAAAATCCCATGGACGGAGGAGCTTGGAAGGCTGCAGTCCATGTTGGTCGCTAAGAGTTGGACACAACTGAGCTACTTCACTTTTCACTTTCATGCACTGGAGAAGGAAATGGTAACCCACTCCAGTGTTCTTGCCTGGAGAATCCCAGGGACAGGGGAGCCTGGTGGGCTGCCGTCTCTGGGGTTGCACAGAGTCGGACACGACTGAAGTGACTTAGCAGCAGCAGCAGCAGCAACAGATATGAGGCAACATCTCGTTGTGGTTTTGGTTTGTATTGCTCTGATAATTAGTGATGGTGAACACCTTTTCACATACTTGCTTTTCACCGATGATGATGGTAGCTGGAGGCTTGTCATATATGGCCTTTAAGTTTATATATTTCAAGTATAGGGTCGTGGAGGCGAGAGATAATAAGTTAACAACACTCAAGATGGGGTTAACAACTCCAAACTATTATATACAGAATGGATAAACAAGGTTCTATTGTATAGCACAGGCAATTATATTCAAAATATCCTGTGATAAACCATAAGGGGAAAAAATATTTTAAAATGTGTGTGTGTGTGTGTGTGTGTGTGTGTGTGTGTGTATATAATAACAGAAAGTAAAATTGTAAATCAACTATATTTCAACAAAAAGATAAGGCAAAAGCTACAATGATTAAAAACAAACATGCAAAACTACAAAAAACTATTCAAAACTACACTAAACAAAAACCCTTTGAACAGTTTGGCTCTTGATGGTCTATCTTCTTTTAGGTTTTTGACATGCTCAGTTGCTTGATCGTATCCAACTTTTTGCGACTCCATGCACCGCTGCCCTCTGGCTCTTCTGTCCATAGGACTTTCCAGGCAAGAATACTGGAGTGTGTTGCCACGTCCTCCTCTGGTGAATCTTCCTAACCCAGAGATGGAACCCACATCTGCATTGCAGCAGGTTCTTTACCACTGAGTCATCTGGGAAACCCAAGGTTTTTGACACTGGTGGCTAATTCCAATCTTCAAAATACAACGATCCTAATGTGGACTGGCTCATTGACAAGCATTCTAACTATCTTCAGAAAAACTAATACATATAATGCAACAAATTTACAAGAATTTTATTAGGTCATGAAGGTCACAAAAACCCATCTAACAGCATTATTGCTGTTATGCTCATTTTCACACCATTATTTTACCTATGAATGCCAGCTTCTATGTCCAAGTGTGTTTCATTAAGCTGCTGTTGGGCGTTATTTCCTAGTCCTGTATTAAGTGCCCAGGAGGCCTGTCTACAAGTTTCACACCTCAGTGTACACCTGTCAATCTGCTATTCTCTCCTTTCACACATCAGGGGTCCAGCTGAAAGGCCGGTAACTCCCTGAAGAGGCTCCTGAGTTGTCTGGCACAACCGATAGCTCCCTTCCCACCACTTCCACAATACTTGTCCTTACAGCTTAAGAAATGATTACACTATATTTTACTCGAGGGCTTATCTTTCGATCTCTTCATCACGACCGCAAATCATTCTCTGAGGTAAGGTCCACACTGCATTTCTGAGCACGCCTAGTGTGTTGCAGGTGCTCAACACACATCTGTTGAACTGAACTGAGTTCAGAATGATTACCAGGACATAAAATGAGCATGCCACAGTCAACGCAGGGAAAATCAGCTTCACTTCGGTGCTCCTCATCTTCTACTACTTCATCAGATCTGCAGACTTTGTTCTTCAGGGGGTTCTGTTTTTGTGGTTTCTATTTAGTGGTGTAGTAACTGTATATTGCATTAGTAACACTGGCCATCTGAAGCTAAATGCCACCAATGCATTTTAAATTACCAGCTGCACACCCTATAAACTGAAACCATGACATATAACAATCTGGGTGTGAGTGAAGTTTTGCCAAAACAAATGCCAGTGACACTAACAGCTTTAATTATCATGTTTGGGATTTAATACATCTACTCATATTGATAAGTAAAATTTTCCTTCAGAATAATTTTAAAAAGATGCAGCAACATAAAAGACAGGATATTGGCTCACATTATATACTTCATGGTCTATTATAAAGAGTCTATTTTCATAATTTTAAAAAAATGACTGCTATAGAAAGCTATTTATGAACTTCACAAATAGAAATTTCTCCATTTCAAAGAGACTGTAAGCTTAGTGGAAAATAGCAATTCCATAAGACAAAGCAAGTACACAATAGTAGACACAATTACCTAGTGTTTAAAACACAAGTTAAGATCATGTACATTATCAGGAAGAATAAAGATTGAAAACCCAAAAAGCAAATCCTCCTGCTTTGCTTGGTACTGGTTGTTTCTGTATTAGAGGTCTGTATCAAATTCAGGCTCAATGATTAGTAAGATAACCAGAAAAATACCCAAAGTCTAAAGGAGAACAACAAGCTTAAAAAGCAAAGATCAGAAGTATCTAGTGCAAATGGGTAGAAAAGCTGTGCATAAATTAAACCTGGAACTCAGAGAGAGGTGAAGAGAATGCATTCACACTGCCGACGTTTATAACAAGAATCTGGGTCTTACAATTACTTCTCAGGACAAATGTCAATTTCTCTCTCCACAATACTGACCTGCATTCTATACTGAGCAGACAAGGCTTGCTAATGAATAGTTTAAGGTTTACCAAATTTTTAAGAGATAAAATATTCCCACTCCAACATTTTACTTAATTCATAATTTTCTACTTACAAAGTCTTGACGTATGTCATTGAAGTCCTTGCCATATTTTTCCAATGCCTCTTCAAATAAACTAGCTTCAGAGGCTGACCATTCTTCCATTTCATCTCTGCATAAAACAGGTCCCCCAAGTGGTACTAAGACACTAATTGCACTGCTCAAATCATAGCCGTGCCTATACAACGTATCCATAGCATGAAACTAAAAAAAATAAAGAAAATGAGAGAAGAAATTAGCCAGAAAGGCAAATTTTCTTGATTATTTAAGAACAGAGATATTAAAATGCATGATGGACTTAATTAACAACAATATACTTAGTTTAAGAAAAATTTAAACAACAGATTATTCAATTATTTAAGACATCACATACTGCTTTTAAGAAAATGATGATTTGTATCTTTTAAGATATGTATTTTTTTTTTAATGTATTTTCTTAGAGCAACAAATGGCTAGACCTTCTAACCATGAAGACCTAGGACCTCCAGGAATTAAAATGGGAACCCAGTAAGTTTCACCATCCTTTTGGTTAGAAGTGCCAGAGTTACTTCAGCTATCGTATAAGGCTGGCACAGCCTTCTTTAACAAGGGAAAAATACAGAGGATGTATCAGAGAGTGAGAAAAAATATTTTCAGGTTGGATTAAGAGAATGATATACTAGAAACGAGAGATGGAGGAAAAAACACCATGAAGCTGAGAAGGATGGTTAAGACAAAATTACACATCCATGTTAAAACAAAAGCTGAAAGTGAAGTCGCTCAGGTGTCCGACTCTTTGCGACCCCATGGACTGTGGCCTACGAGGCTCCTCCGTCCATGAGATCTTCCAGGCAATAGTCCTGGAGTGGGCTGCCATTTCCTTCTCCAGGGGATCTTCCCAACCCAGGGATCGAACCTGGGTCTCCGGCACTGTAGACAGACGCTTTACAAAACAAAACAAAATAACATATCCAAGTAAAAATAGTTACTTGGTTGAAATTCTGTAAGACCAAAAACACATGACCAGGCTTGCTTGAAACAGCTACATATTCCAAAGGTGAGTGACTGAAAAGCAATTAGGAAGGGAGGAAATATAAATTTGGGTAATATAACTAGCTTTTTTCAAAAAGTACCTTGGGTCTAGCTCATTTTAAAAAGATCCGTTCACAATATGCACACATATTTGTATGCGTAGGAGGAAAACTCAGAACAGGACAGTCAGCTCTGTGTCTAGATTAGCATGTAGGTGTGGCGCAGATGTGGTTGGTGGTCAAATCCTTGCCAAATGGGAGCTAATTCTGTTTAAGCTTCCTAACATGTGAAGGCCATGTGTTACACCTTTTACACAAGGTATCTTCTGATAATTAACTAAAAATTTTATAAATGGGGACAGAGCCACATCTATGTTTTACTTTAGCCACCTGATGCGAAGAACCGACTCGTTGGAAAAGACCCTAATGATGGGAGAGATTGAGGGCAGGAAGAGAGGGGGACGACAGAGGATGAGATGGCTGGATGGCATCACTGATGCAATGGACATGAGTTTGAGTAGGCTCCGGAAGTTGGTGATGGACAGGGAGGCCTGGTGTGCTGAAGTCCATGGGGTCGCAAAGAGTCAGACACGACTGAGCAACTGAATTGAACTGATGTTTTTAAAATTTAGCTATGGTCCTGTAATAACTGGTAGGGGACAGTAGACAGTTCCCTACTGGTACAAAAGCATAAAGTAAGCTCAAATAGCAGCTAATATCTATTAAAGAGAAAAAAATTGGCTATAATATGACTAAAAAATATGTAACACTGTGATAACATTAAGATGCTGAATAGGGTATGGAATATGAATTTGCTGACAGAACAGGCGGAATTTAGGACATGATTAGGAACAGTAATTAACTGCTTTTACAAGGGTTAACATCTCCCCTCAAACCACTGTATTTCACACAACAAAAACACGTAGAGATTTCATCATCAATTTCCTAGTTATTATCTCAGTTGAGACCACGCTGACCATGTGTGGCCTTTTGCTCTGTCACAGTCACAGAATAATAACTTCAACCTGCAAGCGAATTTCTTCTCTTCTCATTCTTCTGCAGCAGGGGTTACAGAAATATTGGAACTGATCTTGATTCTTCACTTGAGTTCTGCAAACTTCAAAATCAACTCAACTGCACCTTTCTAGATAACCTTTCAGTTGACAGATTCAGCAGTTTAACTGTCCATACACTTAATTCACTCTTACACCATCCTTGAAAATAAAAAACTATTGTTTCTAGATAACTGATCTATGAAAATGTAGAGACAAATATCATTTAGGGATCTCTTCAGTTAATCATATATCCCATAAATGATTTCTAAAACTCCAAAATTTACAGTGCATAACTAAAAAAAGTTATTGGTATTCAAAAATCAATAATTATACAAATTAACTGTTGCTGAGATTCCTCAGGAGGTACAAGTGATTTTTATAACACACAGGTGCTCTGAAACCAGAAGTCACAGAATTAAATGAGTTTCTCTCAGCTGATATTATACCAACCATTCAAAGCATGAATGGATTTTCAATCATTTTGTTCATGTTAGATGAATGAAAATGCCTTTCTTATAGGTACTTTTTAAAATGATGATGGGCTAGTATCTAACAAAGCTTCAAAGTATGAAAAACATCCTGGCCTCTATAAATAACAGTAACCCAAATCCCAAGTGATCAGGTTGTTTTAAAAATTCTGTTCTTTACAATGTGTTTATATCTCTAAACACTGAAGCAAAGCTTTGCTTTTGAAGACTAGCTCCTGCCTTGTGTCACAAATCAACTGGAAAGAATACGTTGGACTAAGGCTGACCATAGCTATGAAACCTTCAAGCCCATATTCACACCACAGCCCAGAGGAAAGTGCAGTTAATGATCACTATCTGAAGAAAATAAACATCCCATGAGACACAGGCATTGTGGAATGCCTAAGGAATAATTCCATTAAAATCAATGACCAGAGAGGATCACAAAGGAAACTAGAGGATCATATTATTTGTTGAGTCCATATTAATGCCATCTTTCTGACACACATAGAAGCTTCTTCAGAATGAAATTTTGTATAGTTTAATCCAACCCTAAAAAGCCAAGTGAAGCACAAAATATACTAAAACAGTGGAGACAATATCCAGTGAAGACTCACAGAAATAAGCTGAGAAAAGACATAAGAGCATGACATATAACCAACAGCCCGTTGCTTATCAGTTAAGATAAAAACTCAAAGAGCTAGACATATAAGAGAACATACTGGCTGAGTCCATTTATGTGAATTTTGGGGAAAATAACAATTTATGGTGAGAGAAGTCAGAATAATGATTACCTGAGAAGAGGAGATCCCTGACTTGGAAGGAGCATAAGGGATCCTTGTTCATCACCTCGATCTCAGTGGTGGTTATATGCATGTACATACATGTAAAAATTTATAAGCCAGCATCTAAGTGTACTTAATATACTTTATTGTATGTATATCTCAATTGAAAATAAGATAAAGCATTTAAAACTGAAAATCCTCCCTCAAGCTAAATACTTTGTGAAGACACCATCTTCTAAATAGAGGTACAGATACACACAGATACAGATACAGAATCCATTCAAAACTAAATTTTAAAAATCATAACAGCTCAGCACAAGCTTTTCTCTCTGCCAAATAGTGGTGAAGGTGTTGTCACATTTCATCTCATTCAAAACAGATGGAGATGACAAACAAGTATTTTAGGATAAAGACTGACAATGAAATCTTGGCAGCGGAATTCTCATCTTTTGTTCATCAAAGAGAATCCCATTTTGGTAAACCGGACTATTGTTCAGCAAATATTCACTCCCTCTGTGAGCCTCCAAGGGAGTGTATTCTTCCACTCCGTTGAGGCTGGGCCTAGCACTGTGACTTGTGTGGCCAACTGGATGTTACGCTGTGCGACATAACAGAGCCTTGACATGAGTTTGTGCATTTAGACTTATGCTACTGATATTTGCCAACAGAAGAGGCGAGAGATGCACAGCAGGACCCAACCTACAGCTTCACATCTGAATCAGCCCAGTAGAGTTCAGCAGAACCCGAGGTAATCTGTAGAGGGGTGCACAAGATATTAATGCTTGTTGTTTATAAAGCAATGAAATTCTGGGCAGTTTAACCCATGTTTTTCCCTTTGGGGAATTAGGAGCTTATTCACCCAGTGCTACCAGTGCTGTGAGCAGAGCAAACAGCCTACAGCTGCTGCTCCTCTTTGGCATGATCTCAATTTAAGCAAGATTCATCTCCCCCATCTCCCGGGGCAGCCTGCATCCAGTGACGCAGGAGTGCACAGGCCGAGGCCTCCATTCATACAGCATCAGAGCCCACCTTCTCCCTCTGTTCAACTCTGCCTCCCTCCCTTCTCTTCCACGGGAGTAGATCCCAGCAGTGCTCCCTAAGCATTTCCAGCCTTCAAATCTCATCGCAGAATCTGTTTCCCAGGTACCCAACATGTAACATTTTGGCAATGACAAAATGATACCCATATATATTCAGCACTAACTACTGATTTGTTAAGAGTTTTACAAAAATTTTATACGTATAACTCCAGCACAATATAGACCATTCAGACTATCAAGTCTATTTTAAAATTAATGAGCATATTTTTTTTTCAAGTAGAAACAGAAATTCTCATGACTAAACCTCAAACCATGATCAAGGCAAAATTTTTTATATGTAAGTAGTATGCCATCCAATTAACTTTTGCTTCAGTGCACAGCCCTCAAAGGAAAAGCCTTCATTCATAATCAGATTTGTGGGAACCTGGTTGTCATTCACTCATATCAATCTATAAGACACCCAGAGACATGTTCTTCTGTGAACTCATACTTTCATTATTAGCAAGAGAAAGCTCTAGGAGTGGCAGGTGATTGAAACCCCGCGGCCCTAATGTCACTTCCGATCTCACTTTGAGCAAAACTGTGGGGCCTTCCCCCCGCCCTGATTCTAGACACAAACCAGACAAACACAGGATACAACTGTGTGGGGACACCTAAGATAATTCAGAAGGAGGAGGCATGAGAGGCGAGCTTCCACACAGATCTGAGCTTTCACCTGGAGGGCATTTTCTAAACTGCTACAAAAGAGAACAGACCAGTCAGCTTCGTACTACGCTAAGGTGAAAATGAGCAAGACCACTTTCACCTCCGAGGGAGCAAAACCATTGGATATTCCATGTATTTGTGAGAATTACAATATGTTAAAATAATTGGTATCATACATGTTCTCTGATCAGAAGCCCTAAAGCAATTAAGATAGATTTATGAACTGCATTTCCTTGGACATTAACTCCCAATCAACTGCAAAAGTATAAAGTAAATTAGGAAATACTTAGAACCAAGTGATAATGAAAGTACTACATATTAAAATATGAGATATAGAGGGACATTTATAATCCTAATTGCTAATAACAGAAAACTAGATAAATGATGTTAATGAGCTAAAAACTGGTCTTGTAAAGTTGGTATAGGAATATCAGGGTAAAGCCAATGAAAAGAAGGAAGAAAATAATAAATAGAAAACAAACATACAATAAAGAAAATCAACTAACCTAAAATCTCATTCTTTTAGACAAGAAAAAGAATTTTCCGGCAAAACTATCAAGGAAAAAAATAAGAAATGTGACACATAACAATAACAGGAATATTCCCATGTGGCCCAGTGATTAGGATTCCAGGCTTTCACTGCAGAGGGCATGGCTTAATTTCTGGTCAGGGAACTAAGACCCCACAAGCTGCACAGCATGGTCAAAAACAAAATTACTATGAAAGATTATATTGCTAAATTTGAAAACCTAAGGAAAAATGGAAAATCTCCTGATGTACCTGACCAAAGGACGTGGATAGAATTAAAAACCTACTCTAGTTATTAATCAAATTATAACCATATCCCAAATCGAGGGATATTCTGCAAAGTAAATGGCCTACACTCTTCAAAGTGCCACGGCTGCAAAAGACAGAAAGAGTGAAGGACTGCTCAGGATCGAAGGTGATTACGGAGATAAGACAACTAAATGCAGTAAGTGAGTCTCAAGTAAATCTTGCATGAGAAAGAAAATCTTTTTCTCCTGACATTACTGGGACAACTAGCAAATCTGACTAAAGCCTTTAGACTAGATAACTGTATTATAACAATGTTCATTTCCTGAGTCTGAAAACTGTACTGTGGATAAATGAGAAACAATCCTTGTTCTTTCAGGAAATACCTCCTCAAATACTTCGAAATAAAGGTACATCTATTCTGTAAGTAAGTAAGTGTTAGTTGCTCAGTCGTGCCTAACTCTTCGTGACCCCATGGACTGCAGCCCACCAGGCTCCCTCTGTCCATGAGATTTTCTAGGCAAGGATACTGGAGTGGGTTGCCATTTCCTTCTCCAGGGGATCTTCCCAACCCAGGGATCAAACCTGGGTCTCCTGCACTGGAGGTAGATTCTTTACTGACTGAGCTACAAGGGAAGCCCAAACTTACTCTCAAACAGTTCAGAAATAATCATATGAATATAGAGAAAGAGAGATAAAGGAAACATGGTAAATGTTAATTTTGGGGAATCAGGGTGAGGGGAGGACAGGAAGTCTTAGTGCTATTTTTACATTATCTCAAAATACAAAAATAAAGTTTTAAGAAATGTAACAGCAAGCCTCCATTAACACAAACTTATAAATTAAAATCTCTTTACCATGAACCCTCAACAAAGAAGTCAAACCAATTTTCACTATATTTCCCCATAGTTCAATTGTGCGGTGATTTTCTAATGTTTCTTATATTAGTGTAAAATGCATGGGAGGAAAAGTCAAGTAAAAGGCAACATACACTGAAAACAAAAAGTAAAAACAAATTTAAGCTCAAATTTAAAAGAAAAAAAGAGATGGATAAACAGATGCTTAACACAAGGACACAATTGCCCCCAAGACAGTTGGCAGTCTCTCTAAGGTCAATTGGATGCTTTTGAACTGTGGTGTTGGAGAAGACTCTTGAGAGTCCCTTGGACTGCAAAGAGATCCAACCAGTCCATTCTGAAGGCGATCAACCCTGGGGTTTCTTTGGAGGGAATGATGCTGCAACTCCAGTACTTTGGCTACCTCATGTGAAGATTTGACTCATTGGAAAAGACTCTGATGCTGGGAGGGATTGGGGGCAGGAGGAGAAGGGGATGTCAGAGGATGAGATGGCTGGATGGCATCATGGACTCCATGGACCTGAGTCTGGGTGAACTCCGGGAGATGGTGATGGACAGGGAGGCCTGGCGTGCTGCGATTCATGGGGTCGCAAAGAGTCGGACACGACTGAGCGACTGAACTGAACTGAACTAAGGTCGTTTTATATGATCTTAAAGTTCTTACTTGCATTAGATCATCAGACAAAAAGAAAACATGTTTAACGTAGTAAAGTACTGCCTTAATGCTGTACTTAGAAAGAAGGGAAATTTCATGCTTTGTCTCACTGCAGTGGCAATCCATTGGTTCAAATTCTAATTTTAGTCTCGGATACATGGATACTCAGAAGTACTCGTAAGTTTTAGCAAAATGAGTTTTAAAAATTATACGAATTCTCATTTAATCAATTTTATGTTCATTGTGAAGACTAGATTTTTAAATGTAAGTTGATGCCTAAAATGTTCACTAGATTTATATATTGTACTGAGTACAATTTCTTTAAATGATGTAATGACTGTGCTTTCCAAACTGATCTCAATGCCCAGTACCCTCAAAGCCCTAAATGAAGTGTCTGATGTGAACAGGAATCACAAACAAATAATGAAGTGCATGGTCAACAGCTGGCATTTTAACAGAGTATCTGAGGGATAAAACTATTGTTGGTTAAATAAACTTTCTCTTATCAGAAAAATAAGTTATTTTTTCTAAGTTTTTCTTGATGGAAAAATTTTTTTTTGTAAAAAGCATAGCTTGTTTCAAGCGGAAGATCTTTATAAGTGATTTCCTTGCAACAATTATGTTAAAATGGTTAAATGTATGGTTAATCGTAGCCTAATGATCACGTTCAAACTTGATAATCTACTACAATGACAGTAAATATGGCATGAAAAAAACCCCTTCAGTCAATAATGCTATAAAATCAGAAGAAACTAAATGAGACTCAACAAAGATGGGGAGAAGGCAATGCATCACTGGCATCATCAGCTCATCAGCAATAACAACTAATATTTACTGAGCTCTTATAATGTGCCAGACACTGTTCTAAATGATCTACAAATATTATCCTGTTTAATCCTCAAGTTGATGCCACGAGGTAAGTCAGAGACAGGCTTTTCTGGAGGCTGAAGGAGGACACTGAGGCATCGCCTGCTTTCTCTTCCAGTGAAGACGGGGCTACAAGAGCCAGATGAGCTCAGTATTTGTGAATATTACCTTAAATGAAAATGCAGAAACTGCTGAACACAATCACTTCTGGAAGACTGATGGAAGCTCAAAAAGACTTGTGACATAGCAATAAATGAGTTGCTTCCACCCAATCTGGACAGTTAGTGACACGGTGAGCTCTATTAGCCCCAAGGTATACTCTGGCAAGCCAACGCAGCTCCATCAACTTCTATATGATTGGATACATATATCAGCAAATAATAGGGGCATTGTCTGCATACCCTCTTCTTGTCAATCTATAACCTCAGGGCAGAAAGAGGAAGCTCAGACATAGTGAGGTTAAACAACTTGCACATGGCTATATGGACCAAAAGCTATAGGTCTAGAGGGAAAAAAAAACAAAGAATAAAAAAAGCACATTCATTTGTACACTCATGTTCATAGCAGCATTATTCACAATAGTCAAAAGGTAGAAGCAACTCAAGTTCCTACTAACAGATGAATGGATAAACAAAATGTAATATATACACACAGTGGATTGTTATTCAGCCTTAAAAGGCAGGAAATGCTGACATATACTACAACATGGATGAATTCTCTTGAAGACTGTTATGCTGAGCAAGCCACCAAAGGGCAAACGTACGGTTCCACTTACATCAGATACCTAGAGTAATCAAATTCAAAGAGATATAAAGTAGAATGGTGACTGCCAGCGCCTGGGGACTGTTTGAAGGATCTGGGTTTTTACCCTAACAACAATGAAAAGACACTAAAGTAAATAAAGACACTATCTTATATAAGATAAGGGACAGCAAAATCAAAGTTGCATTTTTGAAAGATCAGAAATAATACAGAAATTAGAGACGTTCCAACATGTGATTTTCTCCCTACTAAGTCAACCCTTTCTCAGAACCAGACTTTAGCATCAGGAAACCTAAGTTTCTAGGTTTATGTAAGTTATTTAACCATTATCTCTAATACAGTCCATTCTAAAAGATTTCTGCTGCTGCTAAGTCGCTTCAGTGTCCGACTCTGTGCGACCCCATGGATGGCAGCCCACCAGGCTCCCCCGTCCCTGGGATTCTCCAGGCAAGAATACTAAGGCCCCCTAAAACTGAAAAAGCTTTGAGTCCTACTCTCTCACCTGTTCTGGCACTCAGAGTCCAGACAAAGGAGAAACCCAGGTACTTCTGCAAATACCTGTTCTCAGAGACAGAGGCTTTACTCCAGCAATGGCTGCCTAATAATGCACGTGGCACTTGGCCCTCCCAGCCACAAGCAGAAAGTAGCAGAGTCTAGAACGCCCACCAGCTATTACTTAACTAACCACTTCTTAGTTTACTTTGTTTCAAGGAATTTTGCATCCACAATGCAGGAGGAAAGGAGAGTGAATGCAGGGATTGTTGTAAACTGATTTTTTTCTTTCTCTGCATATTATACTAAATATATTTAACATTTTAGTGAAACGAAGGTGAAATCTATGAGGCCTCTGTGACGTCAATGTTTTAACAAATATAAATCTTATTATATATGGCTTAGACTAGTAGGGTTTGAAATTCACAACCCAGCTGTGTTTGTAACAGGTCTCAAAATGAGGAAGTTAGATTCAACAGTCCTGCAGGCAGCACAATTACTTGCTCCCAAAATATTACTGGTGATTTGATAAACCGGCATACACTGCCTTGGATAAGCAGATGTGACCCCTGACTGTGGTCCTCAGAGGACAAGTCGCAGAGAAAACACCTGAACAGGGTGCCTAGGGTGCAGCAGCTCCACAACCCTGCCCTGCTCTGTGCTCTCCAGATCCACGGTCTGGTCACCAGAGAAAGGTACCAACCTGTGGCTCTGTGAACAATGAAGGCAAAAGGAGAACCCAACTCTTCAAAATTCAACTAAATGATGAAGCCATTTTCATTTAACGGCACAAAACAACTTAGCAACCTTTCGCACATTATTCTTGGAAACAATCTGCAAAACTCTTATTATCAACATAATGTTAATTTTAAACCACTGCCATTCATTTTTACAGAAATGCCTTAAGATCTCGTATTTTAGCATCAAAGTAGTAGGCCCAGATACCACTGGGCAAACAGGATTAAAGGTGAAGGCATGACCTTTGAAATAACAAGAGGCAGTAACTTCTCCCTGCTTTCAAGACTTCTAAAAGATGTCAATTTCATGCAACTGAAAGTAATACAATCTCAACACAAGAACATACAGAAAGTCCAAGTGAAGTTGAAGCTAGACCAGGTAGAGCAGGAAACCAAGACGCATAAATGTTGTAGACAAAAAGAACCAGTCTTCAGTGCTGCCTGATCTGAGACAGACAACGACGATGTTTAAACTCAAGCTACTTTAACAAGAACAAAGCAGACGAAGCAATCTGACGGAGAGAACTCCTCAGAAGGGGTCAAGATCCAAATCCTGTCTCTGAAACCAGCTGTACAAACAAGCTGTTACAAACACAATTTCGTAAGCCTCTGAGCATACTGATGCGTAAAAAATTTACAATATAACACATAATTTAAGATAATAATGTAATTAAAAAGTGTCTCCAAAGTGCTAAATACTAAACAAAATAAAAAGAGAAGAGATGATAACAACTGGAGGGTAGGAAAGTACCTACCTTGATGACACATAATAAGCAAGTATTAAAAAAAAAAAACACCATACACATACCATATATTTAAACTAATTAAGATATAAAGATTGTATTCCCTTTAAAATGTTTCTTTTTACAATGACCTTCAACTGAACAAAAACAAATACTGAATCCTGAAGACTGCCCTCTTCTAAAAGAAATTCATACGCTGTCCCACCAGTTACCAGCAGTGGGAGGCAGAGAGTCGCCGCAGCTGGGAGCCAAGGGTCCACACACCTGCTCTTCACCTGTCGGAGTGAACTTAAGGCAAATCCCAGCCCCAGCTGTATTTTATTATCACAAGAGCTCTGTCCCATCTCAGGAACTGGCTTTGTATTCTCACTCCTCGGTGTAGAGGGAATTTGCTGGATTACAACAGGGATAGCACCCCCTCCCCCTTAATAATCTGGGAACCATTATCTTATAAGAACACTGTCAAATCACAAGAGACTGACTACATAAGTAACAGTTTCTCTATACAAGGCAAAATCATGCAACATTAGAAAAAAATTTGCAGATTCTTATATGAAACAGTGTTATGTTATAGTGTTAGGAAAAACACGAGGTAGAAGGGAGGCACAGTATAAAACACTCTTTTTAAATGACTTCAACTCTATGTTAAATACAAAGTCATGCGGAACTTATTATCAGGTATCAAAATTTATTATAATATGGCGCTTTCACAGGGACAAATAGGTCAATGAAACGAGAGACGAGATTAAGAATCCTAAGCATTTTTAGGATCATGAAATAAGATAGAGGCATTACAAAATTCTGAGGCAACAACAAATTCAATAAAAGATGCTGGAATAAGTAATTTTCCATATGGAAAAAAAAATGAGACTGCTACCTCATCTCATTCATAAAAATATAAACTCCAAATGTATTTGTCTTATATACGAAAAAAACCTTCAAAACTATAAGAAAAAACAGAATAATAATATAAGTGAAGAATGGACAAAGGATACATTAATCTAAAATACAAAAAGAAAAAAATCTGAAGAGTCATTATGAAAACATGCTAAGCCTCATTAAGTACTCAGGGAAATATAAATTAAAATAAAATAGCATGAGATTCGGAGAAGGCAATGGCAACCCACTCCAGTACTCTTGCCTGGAAAATCCCATGGACGGAGGAGCCTGGTAGGCTGTAGTCCATGGGGTCACGAAGAGTCAGACACTTACTGAGCGACTTCCCTTTCACTTTTCACTTTCATGCATTGGAGAAGGAAATGGCAACCCACTCCAGTGTTCTTGCCTGAAGAATCCGAGGGATGGTGGAGCCTGGTGGGCTGCCATCTGTGGGGTCGCCCAGAGTCGGACACAACTGAAGCGACTTAGCAGCAGCAGCAGCATGAGATTAGTAAAAAATTTTAGTCTGAACATACCAAGTGTCCTGGCGTTGAAGACAATGTAAGGAAATGGAGGTAGAAAGAAGCATAGTCATTTACTGTTTAAAGGATTACAAATTTCTAGTATGGTGTATAGAATAATTTTGATTGTGGTCAAACTCAAAATGAGCACTACCCTATGAATCACTACGAATAATTATTCCGATTTTAATTACAGCCTAGAAAGCTGGCACACATGCTCAGAAAGAACATGTGTTAGAATTCCCAATGCAGCATCATGGGTAATGGCAAAGAGAAAATGCTTTTCAAGCACTCCAGATGTTCACTGATTGGTAAAAGAATAAATATATAATATGGAGTAGTATTCTGTGAAAGTATACTGCAAGTATTACCAACCAGTAAAAGTGAGTGATGGAGGTACATATTTATTAACATGGTGCCATCTCATCAATAAACAAACAGCAAAATGTAACAAAGTAAATGTAAACACATGTAAGACAATGTTTATGTTGTTTTTGGAAACATCAATACGTAGCACAACTAGAAAAACAGGACTAGATACACAGTACACTTGATACAGCAGCTGCCTCTTCTCAGGAGGCAGTGATGATCAGGGTCAGAGGTACAGAGAGAAGATGGGGAATAAGATGAGGGAGAGAGTGTTAGAGATTTCATCAATAATATAGTGCTAGAATGACTCATTGGAAAAGACCCTGACGCTGGGAAGGACTGAGGGCAGGAGGAGCAGGGGACGGCAAAGGATGAGATGATAGGATGGCATCACCGACTCGATGCACATGAGTTTGAGCAAGCTCCAGGAGTTGGTGATGGACAGGGAGGCCTGGTGTGCTGCAGTCCTGGGGTTGCAAAGAGTCGGACATGACTGAGCGACTGAACTGACTGGTAGTGGTAGAAAAATCGTTTACTCCAAAGATCTAAATAAAATACTAACATCTGCTTTAGGTGGCATTGCATGGTATTTTATTATTATTTTATCCTCTGTACTATTCTGTAATTTGCTAGTATATTGTTTACAATGCACAGAAAGTGGCTGAAAGGAAACATAACAAAATGATAAGAATATTCTACTTTGGGTAATGAGGACAAAACTTTTTTTTTTTTTTTGGTTGCTGCTGTACTTTATTTTTGCATTTTTTCAGAATTGGGGAAAATTTTACGTGTACAGATAGTGATTAGGTTCCATGCAGTTCTGATTCACATAAACTCACACATACACTTTTGCATCTAAAGGTGCTAAGCAACCAAAATACAAGCCTATCTTGAAACACCTAAATTTTCATAAAAAATTAATGTAGAAACAAGATAACAAAACTCTTTTCTATAAACAATATTCTAGTCTTTGAGAAAGGATAAAGAAGAAAAAGGTTCCTTAAAGACTATAGACTATTAATGTTTACACCTCTAATTGTACAAAAACATAAGAAAGCTTTGTAAGAAACAAATTTGTCACACACTCTAGTACAAGTTTTTATATTATCATGATAAATATTTTGTGTAAAACATTTGAAATTGGAGTATAGCGAGAAAGTAATAAAACCTGTAATTGTACTCCATCGGAAAACAAAATGATAACTTCTATTTTCTGCAACGAATATCAAACAACTTAACCTTGTCAAACCTCAGTTTTCCCATTTGTACTAATAACATGAGTATCATACCATGCCTATCTCAGGGGGAGTGGAAATCAATACAGTAAGGAAGTTCAACAGGCAAAAATATGCAGGTCTGCTGTGTTGGAGGGTGCAGAGCAAGAAGCAAGTGCCAAGCTCTAGCCATAGCAGGCATCAGTGGTATAATTAAACTGAATGTGGAAAGCCTCATTTGATCACCAAGGGAAGAAAGGAAATAGTCTTAAAAAATAGCAACCATAATATAATGAAAACAGAACTTTTTGTTAATGAACAGACCAAAAAGAATAATAAACTTTAAATACTGATACTAAATAATGACACAACAAAAGGATTCCTATAGCAATGGTTTCAAGAAATGGTCACTTTCACTTAAAAAATTGTAAAGTACTACATGTGAGCTACAACCATTTATGTACACAGACACAATACATCAAAAAAGCACAAAAGTCGAGACAGGTGGATTAGAACACTGAACTGTTTTCTCCAAAATGTTTTGTTTTTTTTAATCATTTTGTACCCACTCGGTGAACAGTCATTCTTGCTTGTCTCAGTTCACAAACAGAAGGGGGTGACTTAGTAATGAGACAGCCCAGTTAAGTGACCAACCAAGCCAAATCAACCTAACAGCAGGGCTTAGAGCCGGGAAGTTCTCAGGTCTACAACATTGCTACACCAGCTTTTAAATTAAACAAACAGCAGAAGAAATAATAAGCCCCAAATTTCAAAACAGCATCTTACCAGGGTGATGTCTCGAGAAGCTGCAGCTGCACTCATATGCAAACTAGGCTGCCTTACGGAACTGCTACAATCAAGGGCTCGAGCAAATGTCCCAACAGCACTGGATAAACCATAACAACAAAGAGGAAAGGTTAAGGCACTGTTGTTCTTTTATCTTGGAAAAAAAAAAAAAAATCTGGGTAGTAAATGAACAATTGTAATAGCCAAACAAGTTCTTTGATGTTTAAGAATCAAATATCAGATTAAAAAGTATCTTCTTTACAATTTAAGAAATGACAAGCCAATTCACTATACATTATAAGTCATTATAATTAAATTAAGCTTGTGTGGCATTAACAAGGGAAAGATCTATAGTGAAATTTCATGTAGTTAACAATTTGGTATACAACTGTGTTTCAAAAATGAGAAATATATTAGATGCAGAATTTGACTATTACTGTAAAGCAAGTTGTGACCACCTTTTTAGCCCAAATGGTGAAATTCCAGTAATGTTTTTCCCTTGAAATGAGATATTATCAACTATAGCAACTTATTACAACTGTAGTTACATATTCCTTTGGGGAATATGAAACAGATTGCCATTTAAGGAAAGAAAAACAATTATCACAGTACTGATTTAAATTTAATGATTTAGAAGGCGTTCCCATATATAGAGAACTCTAACTTCAAGAAATAAAACATAAAGAGAAGATTTCCTGCTTGTTGTCTATGCTTTAACGTGCTAGCTGAGGAAGATTTTTTTTAAGGTTTTAATTAAAATATAAAACGTGCAAAAAGTACACATTGTACCACCCTTTCGTTACCACAAAGTCAATGCCTCCATGTCACCAGCATGCAGGTCGAGACCCGGATCCTGACAGCACTCAAAGGGACTCTTTGTGTTCCCTCCCAGTCACTACGGTTCCCCAAGGGGAGCAAGCATCCCAGATTCTAACACCCAAGGTGAGTTTTGCTCAACAGAGAGCTTGAACAGAATCACGCGCTGTGCACGCTTCATAACCAGCTTCTTTTGTTCAAAACCATGCTTGTGGGTTCCCCCGTGCTGCTGGCTGTAGCTGTGTTCATTCATCTTCCTTGCTGTGGAGCATTACTTGGCATGGTGTCCCACCCCAACCCTACTGTTGATGAATAGTACAGATAGCACAGCTGAACAGTACAGCTACTACAGACAGTACCACTGCTGCCATCTGTATACGTATCTTTGGGCACACAGATGCATGCATTTCTGCTGGGTATATATTTAGGATGGAAACTTCAGGGATATGTGTGTTAGATAAGTTTTCCAAAGCAGCTATACCAACTTGCGCTACAACCAATAGGATATGTGGGTACTGGTTGCCCCACCTCTTCACCAATGCTTGGCACTGGAACGTGCAGTGGTCCTTAACTGGGTCTTAATTTGTACTTAGATTTTTTTTTTTTTTTTTTAAAGCAAAACTTGAAAAAGATACTGGGAGTATCTCCTTGGTGCCTCTCATGCTGGCTTCAAGAAAAAAGAAATCATGGCCCTTGGCAATCAGGAAAAGGAAAGAACAATAAATCTGAAACTGCAAAGCCTACTAAATAAACCAAACTCCAGGTAACCTGTCTGGAGACTCCAGCGACTCCACCAATGATTCAGTCCCTAATCTTCAGTCTCGTCTGTTTCACTGACTGTCTCCTCCCCAGCCATGTACACTAACCAAGGCTCTTCACCTAATCAGTTAGTGGCCAGGCACGTGGGCTCTGGAGTCTGAATGCCTAGCCACCAGTAACAGTGCCTAACTTCCATGGTGACCAACACTGTCAACAGTACAAAGGATGGCTAAGGGCTTCTGTCCTTGGCATTATGACAAACAGTCAACAAAAAAATTAGAGAATATAATGGAGATGATTAGAATCATGTCCAGATCTATCTCATCCTAATATTTTGCCATGTTTGAAGCAATACGTGTATACTGTACAGTACAGGGAAATACAGCCATCACTCTGTAATAACTTTAGATGGAATATAATCTATAAAAATACTGAAACACTGTTTTACACTTGAAACTAATATACTATTGTAAATCAAATATATTTCAATAAAATAAATAAATCAAAAACTAAGCTAAAAAGATAATATTTTGTCACATCTGGTTCATTCTTTAAGGAAATAAATACTATAATTTCGTTAGAGCCCCCTATACATTCCCAGAACTCGTACATGCATACATAATATGCACGTGCATATATAAGCCCATTAATGAAATAATACGCCATTGTCTGCATATTGTAAACTTTTCTTTTTTTAAAGTCTTTATTGAATTTGTTACAATATTGCTTCTAATTTTTTGGTGACAGACATGTGGGATCTTAACTCCCCAGCTAGGGTTTTAACCCACACCATACTCACATGTGGCTGCAATCAGAGGGTCACATTATTATTTATACCTGAAAAGTCCCTCATGTGCTTAAAGGAGATCACTACTTTAATTAAAGATATGGGATTTCAGCTGTTGAATTTCTTCTTTATAATTTTTCGTAGTGTTGAAATTTTTACAACGGGCATTTATTTTCTTAATAAAAATCTATTTTCATTTTTAAAACAAAAACTAATGCCAATAAATCAATATTATCAAAATAAATAAATCATAGTATTTAGGAAGTAATGTGATACATGTTAGGCTTTCCTACATAGAAGAATACAACCAATGAAAAAAAGCAGAACACAAAAGAAAGGAAAACTCATAAATTTTCTATGAATTCTTTTATATTACACATATGTGAGTGTCTGTGTGTATGTGTATCTTGACTAAACAGCGCCATACTCACCGGGCTACAACTAAAAATTGGTCAATCTGTCGGTCTGTAAGTGGGCTATTTGGGTCCCAAACTTTCACTTCCAATTTTGACTGTTCTCTCTCATCTGATTCTCCTGTCCAAGAACAAAGAAAACGGAGTCTTATTATTCTAAGGCACATACACTGTCACATACGATTGATGACTGTGGTCACCACGACACTAAAACTGTAAGGTAAATGTTCATGGTCTGTGTACATCTCTTCAGACAGCAGATGTAGAACACTCTGTAAAGAGAATGTTGATAACACAACCAAACTAACCATGTGATGTCTTCACTTAGTCTTTCCTGAGTATTCGTATGTGTGAGACTCCAAGCCTTGCTAAGGGAGACAGAGACAGAAAAGAAAGCTCTCTTGCAAGACATTCAAACAACGGTAAAACTTACTCATAAAGAACTATGACACAAATGAATAGGAATAGGTGTTACAGAGACATACACATACGACTGCAAAGATTCTGAAGAGGAGAGAAATCATTTCAGGCTAGCTAGGGAATGATGTCATGCGGGAGGAGGCATTCCTGCTAAAAACCTGAAGGGTGAGGATGCACAGGCAGGGGGAGAGAACTGAAAGTAAATGAGAATGGGAACAAGGCTGTAGGGCTTTAAGACGTGCTAGAAAAGTAGCAAACTTTGTCAGGAATGCGTGTATCAAAGGGAATGAGGAGAGACCGCTTTAAGAAGCCGGTTATAAAAATACTACTGAAGATGCTGCACAGGTTTTCTGGATAGATGTCTGTTTGGAAGTAATACGAAGCCCTTGCCTTTTTAGCAGGAGAGTGTCAAAATGAGAGCCAAATTTCACATCTCGCACTTAGCAATGGAGTGATTTCCTCTACAGATACGTGATACAGACAGAGAGTCAAGGTATTGACAGTGACAATAAAGAGCCCAGAGAGAAATTTAGGGACATCAGTGACAGACTGGTATCGCGGGAAGGTTTCCAGTCTTGAGAATTACATAGACGGGGTTGGCACTAACAGAAAGAAGGAACAATCAAGAGACCGAGGAAAAGACTGAGGCTAATACAAGATGCTTTCTTTCAGGAACGTGTCACAGGGAGATAGAACCATCACGCAAGATTTCATGTTAGGACAAAGGAGAGTAATGGACTTGGCAAACAACTGGATTCTAATTTACAGCTATGAATTTCCTATCAGGCTAGGGGCTGGTCTGGGCTTTGTTTTGGTTTTGATCACGGCATCTTAATATCAAGCAGAATGACAGACTATGAGGCTGAACATCCCCTGGTGACTGATGAATGCAGGCTATGGGCTTATAATGGGTTCTTTCCTAGGCCAGAAGGAAGCAGGAGCTGACGTTCAGAAGGAGAAAGGGGGACAGCAGAATCCCCACCCACCCATCTGCAGTCTCCTAATTACAGCCACTGCTCTCAGCTGCAGGGCGTGGGGCGGGCCTGTCCATCTCATTCCCTTTTCAAAGGCAGGTAGGTAACCAAAAAGTAAATTGCCACCACCAACAAAAGAAGCACAAAGAGACCAGGGTGAATACTAGTCCAGAGACATATAAGGTATTTAAAAGGATTTTGGTTCTCATTATTTTTTCTTACAACACATGCTGAGCCACAACATTTAACTGATTCATTTTAAAAAACCAGTTACAAACCCAAAAGTCTGTAAACATGAAACTTTTGAAAGAAAAATGAAGCAACTTTACTTCCTTGTATCTTCAATAAACACATTTTTAAGTAAGATGAACAGCAACAGTAAAATATATATATTACATCTACCTTTGTAATCTATGTTTTCAAATAGCACAAAATGAAATGAAGATGATATTCAATATGAAGCCCCTTCTATTATATATTCCAGGATGTAAGGCTAATAAAACTGATATTGACTTTTCAAATTCAAGTTAGTTAAATTGATAAACTTCAATCCTATCCATACATTTTGTAGCATACAGAATAAAGAGAATTCAGTATAAGAATTCTAAATAAATTTGCTAGAAACAATAATAAAACACTCTTGAGTGTCTTTCTACTAATAACTGAAACATACAATACCATGGGATGGGAACAAAAATAACAAGAACAACAAAAATACAGCATGTTCTACTTAAAGTCACTCTAGAGAATTCCCCATTTTGGATTCACCACATAATACATTTATATGTTTAATCCCTTTTCACAAGGGAAAATCTTTTAAGAAGCTCTAGAATCTGTATAACCAAATACTCAACAAAGCTAACAGCAAGCTGGAGAAAGGTCTTGGGGAACGTACTATGAGCCTGAGACAGAACCAACATGAATTCTACGCTCTGGCCATGTCCATTCGAGTCACTGCAAGAATCTCACTTTCCTCCTCCGTTTATGATAATCTGGGCAATTCCAATCTGCTCCGGTCCCACATTCACCCGTGAAGATCTCTCTATTCTGTGAATTCCCACAAACTGTATTTGCCAACTAATTACATGATTACATACAGCATCCTATCTTTTGCTTCATATGTTCCTCTTCATAATTTTGAAAAAATATAGATTCAGCAATGATTCTAAATGTTCGCTCTAACCCATCAACTACAGTTTAAAATTTCTAGAAAGTAATGACAAACTACTTCTTAAAAATGCCCCCGAAGAGCACAAAACGTTCTTCAAAGACTGGAAGAACTAAGGCTGTATGAAGATGGCATCTTACACATCCTTTGACGGACAATTAGAGATATTCTTTGTTCTAAATATAATTCATTTTCTCTACAACAACCATCAGAATATATTATACTCAATTCAGAAACACAGATGCCATTTATCACCATTTTTATTAACGCTATAAAAGTTCTGGGCACTGTTTTAAGTTATTCATCAAAGGAATAAGTTACTAGAAACGAATACTATGTGATGTAACGTCTATGTGGACTCTTAAAAGCCAAACTCATAAACACAGAGTAGAATGGTGGTGATAGGGGCTGGAACCGGGGCAGAGGGGAGGAGGGAGATTTTGCTTCAGGAGACACCCTTACAACAGTACGTAATGCGTGGCATAGTGAGTACAGACAGTAATACTTTTATTATCAACATAAACTTCAAAGTTGCTAGGAGCCTAGATCTTTCTTCAGTTCAATAGTTCAGTCATGTCCAACTCTTTGCGACCCCATGAATTGAAGCACGTCAGGCCTCCTTGTCCATCACCAACTCCGGGAGTTCACTTAGACTCACGTCCACCGAGTCGGTGATGCCATCCAGCCATCTCATCCTCTGTTGTCCACTTCCCCTCCTGCCCTCAATCCCTCTCAGATCTTTGTTACCACCACAAAAAGAAGTAATAGTTATATGACATGATAGATAGCTAATGTTTGGTGGTAATCAAACTGCACCATATAAATGTAATCATATGAAAACATTGAACATACACTGTTATATGACAATTATATCTTAATAAAAATAGGTTTTAAAAATAAGTTATAAGAAAAGTGGGGAAAAAATGAATATATAAAACTGAATGTCATTCCAAAGAGAATGAAAACAAAAATGTGAAAAAATAAAATTAGATAAGTAAATCACATATATTATGGCAAAAAAATATAAAACAGTAAGAAAGAAAATTGAAAGTGGTGTTAGTGGTAAAGAATCTATCTGCCAGTGCAGGAGACATTAGAGACATGGGTTCAAACCGTAGGGTCCAGGAGACAGCCTGGAGAAAGGAATGGCCCACTCCAGTACTGTTGTCTGGAGGATCCCATGGACAGGGGAGCCTAGTGGCTACAGTCCCTGGGCTCTCAAAAAGTTGGACATGACAGAAGCAACTTAGCACTCAGCGCTCATGTTTATATAAAGAAATTACAAGACCTTCAGAAAATATAAGATGACAAGTACAGAAGATTTAAAAACCCTCAGTTCAGTTCAGTTCAGGTGCTCAATCGTATCTACCTCTTAGCGACCCCGTGGACTCTAGCACACTAGACTTCCCTGTCCATCACCAACTTCCAGAGTTTGTTCAAACTCAAGTCCATCAAGTTAGTGATACTACCCAACCATCTTATCCTCTGTCCTCCCCTTCTCCTCCTGCTTTCAATCTTTCCCAGCATCAGGGTCTTTTCCAAGGAGTCAATTCTTCACATCAGGTGACCACAGTATCGGAGTTTCAGCCTCAGCATCAGTCCTTCCAATGAACATACAGCACTGATTTCCTTTAGGATGGACTGGCTGGATCTCCTTGCAGTCCAAGGGACTCTCAAAGAGTCTTCTCCAACACCACAGTTCAAAAGCATCAAATCTTCAGCACTCAGGTTTCTTTATAGTCCAACTCTCACATCCATACATGACTACTGGAAAAACCACAGCCTTGACTAGACGGACCTTTGTTGGCAAAGTAATGTCTCTGCTTTTTAATATGCTGTCTAGGTTGGTCATAGCTTTTCCTCTAAGGAGCAAGTGTCTTTTAATTTCACGGCTGCAGTCACCACGTGCAGCGATTTTGGAGCCCCCCAAAATAAAGTCTCTCACTGTTTCCCCATCTATTTGCCATGAAGTGATGGGACCGGATGTCATGATCTTAGTTTTCTGAATGTTGAGCTTTAAGCCAGCTTTTCCACGCTCCTCTTTCATCAAGAGGCTCTTTAGTTCTTCTTCACTCTCTGCCATAAGGGTGGTGTCATCTGCATATCTGAAGTTACTGATATTTCTCCCAGCAATCTTGATTCCAGCTTGTGCCTCATTCAGCCTACCATTTTGCAGGATGTACTCTGCATATAAGTTAAATAAGCAGGGTGACAATATACAGACTTGACGTACTCCTTTCCTGATTGGAACCACTCTATTGTTCCATGTCTGGTTCTAACTGTTGGTTCTTGACCTGCATACAGATTTCTCAGGAGGCAGGTAAGATGGTCTGATATTCCCATCTCTTTCAGAATTTTCCACAGTTTATTGTGATCCACACAGTCAAGGCTTTGGCATAGTCAATAAAGCAGAAATTGATGTTTTTTCTGGAACTCTCTTGCTTTTTCAATGATCCAACGGATGTTGGCAATTTGATCTCTGGTTCCTCTGCCTTTTCTAAGTCCAGCTTGAACATCTGGAAGTTCCTGGTTCACATATCGCTGAAGCCTGGTTTGGAGAATTTTGAGCATTACTTTACTAACATGTGAGATGAGTGCAATTATGCAGTAGTTTGAGCATTCTTTGGCATTGCCTTTCTTTGGGATTGGAATGAAAACTGACCTTTTCCAGTCCTGTGGCCACTGCTGAGTTTTCCAAATTTGCTAGCATACTGAGTGCAACACTTTCACAGCATCATCTTTAGGATCTGAAACAGCACAAATGGAATTCTATTGCCTCCACTAGCTTTGTTTGTAGTAATGCTTCCTAATACCCATTTGACTTTGCATTCCAGGATGTCTGGCTCTAGCCCAGTGATCACATCATTGAGGTTATCTGGGTCATGAAGATCTTTATGGTATACTTCTTCTGTGTATTCTTGCCACCTCTTCTTAATATCTTCTGCTTCTGTTAGGTCCATACCATTTCTGTCCTTTATCGAGCCCATCTTTGCATGAAATGTTCCCTTGGTATCTCTAATTTTCTTGAAGAAATCTCTAGTCTTTCCCATTCTGTTGTTTTCCTCTATTTCTTTGCACTGATCACTGAGGAAGGCTTTCTTATCTCTTCTTGCTATTCTTTGGAACTCTGCTTTTCTCCTTTGCCTTTTGCTTCTCTTCTTTTCTCAGGTATTTGTAAGGCCTCCTCAAAAAACCATTTCGCCTTTTTGCATTTCTTTTTCTTGGGGATGGTCTCGAGCACTGCCTCGTACATAATATCATGAACCTCTGTCCATAGTTCTTCAGGCACTCTATCAGATCTAATCCCTTGAATTTGTCACTTCCACTGTATAATGCTAAGAGATTTGATTTAGGTCATACATGAATGGTCTAGTGGTTTTCCATACTTCCTTCAATTTGAGTTTGAATTTGGCAATAAGGAGTTCATGATCTGAGCCACAGTCAGCTGCTGATCTTGTTTTTTGTTGACCGTATAGAGCTTCTCCATCTTTGGCTGCAAAGAATATAATCAATCTGATTTCGGTACTGAACCTCTGGTGATGTCCATGTGTAGAGTCTTCTCCTGTGTTGTTGGAAGAGGGTGTTTGCTATGACCAGTGCGTTCTCGCCACGTGACAAGATGGTGGAGTAGAAGGGTGTGCACTCATCTCCTGCAAGAACTCCAAAATTACAACTCGCTGCTGACCAACTATCAACAGGAAAATGCTGGATCCCACCAAAAAAAGATACCGCACATCCAAGGGCAAAGGAGAAGCCCCAATAAAATGGTAGGAAGGGTGAAAGCACGTTTAGAATCAAACCCCTTACCTGCCGAAGACAGCTGGAGGTTCAAACAAAACCTTGTGAACACCAGGACCCAGAGACCCCACAGAGACTGAGCCAGAACTGTCTCTGAGTGTCTCCTGTGGAGGTACGGGTCAGCAGTGGCCTGCTGCAGGGACAGGGGCTCTGGCTGCACGAGACCTGGTCACATGGCCCGTGGCATAAGCCCTCTTGGAGAAGGTCACCATTAACCCCACCATAGTGCTGCTGAGAGAAGACAACCCACAAACTTCAGAACAATTATGCCAAAGAGAACTCTTGAACTGTTAAGAAAGTTCTGCTGCTGCTGAGTCACTTCAGTCACGTCTGACTCTGTGTGACCCCATAGATGGCAGCCCACCAGGCTCCCCCGTCCCTGGGATTCTTCAGGCAAGAACACTGAAGTGGGTTGCCATTTCCTTCTCCAGTGCATGAAAGTGAAAAGTTCTAGGACCCACAAAAGATTCCCCAACCTGGCGATCTGGCAAAGGGACTGAGAACCCCCAGGTAACTTGACTTTGGAGTGGGATTTGATTACAGTACCCACACAGGACTGGGGAAACAGACTCTTTGAGGGCACAAACAAAACCTGGTGCGTAACAGGACCCAGGAGAAAGGAGCAGTGACCGCACAAGAGACTGACCCAGACTGTGAGTGTCCAGGAGTCTCCAGGGGAGGTGTGGGTTGGAGGTGGCCTGCTGCAAGGTCACGGGCATTGAGTGCAGGAGTTTGTGCACTTTTGAAGGAACCTTTTGAAGTCTGTGCATTTTTGGGACCTTTTGAAGGATTACCTCCACCATAGTTTTGTCTCAGATCAAACAACAGGGATGATACACAGCCCCACCCATCAACAGAAAACTGGATTAAAGATTTAATGACCATGGCCCTGCCCATCAGAACAAGACCCAGTCAGTCTCTCCTAACAGGAAGCTTCCATAAGCCTCTTATCCTTATCAGTCAGAGGGCAGGAAGAATGAAAACCACAATCATAGAAAATGAATCAAAGTGATCACATGGACCACAGCCTGGTCTGCCTCAATTAAACTATGAGCCAAGCTGTGTAGGGCCACCCAAGATGGATGGGTCATGGTGGAGAGTTCTGACAACATGTGGTCCACTGGAAAAGGGAATGGCAAACCACTTCACTATTCTTGCCCTGAGAACCCCATGAACAGTATGAAAAGGCAAGAAGACAGGACACTGGAAGATGAACTTCCCAGGTCGGTACATGCCCAATATGCTACTGGAGATCAGTGGAGAAATACCTCCAGAAAGAATGAAGAGACAGAGTGAAGCTGCTCAGTCATGTCTGATTCTTTGCGATCCCATGGACTGTAGCCTACCAGGCTCCTCCATCCATGGAATTTTCCAGGCAAGAGTACTGGAGTGGGTTGCTATCTCCTTCTCCAGGGGATCTTCCCGACCCGGGGATCTAACCCAGGTCTCTCACACTGCAGGCAGACACTTTACCATCTGAGCTACCATGGAAGCCCAGAGGCAAAGCGAAAACAGTGCCCAGCTGTGGATGTGACTGGTGATGGCAGTAAAGTCTGATGCTGTACAGAACAATATTGCATAGGAACCTGGAATGTTAGGTCAATGAATCAAGATGGCAAGAGTGAACATCAATATTTTAAGAATCAGTGAACTAAAATGGACTGGCATGGGCAAACTTAAAATCTTAAGGCTATTGTTTTTGTACAAGTATTTCAACTTAAATTTAACAAAGTTTAGTTTTGAAAGCCAATAAAATAATTCAAATATTAATCTCTATATACAAACAATATTATCATTACTGGAAGAAATAATGAAAGATTATCTAAATTGGGTGGGATTATGATATACATCGACAGTAACCAAACCATGTTGTATTGGCACAAAGACAGAATCTAAACCCACAGAAATAAACCAGGTCATATAATTCATATTTGAAAATTTAAGTATTTTTGTAATTATGTAAATATTAAACAACATTTATTTTGTGCTTACTATGTCCCCATAACCCTTTATAATCGAGTTTCTCTGTAAATAGTGAACTGGGGAGGGGGAGGACAATAACTGTTGGGTGGGTGTAATCCTGTGTATTAGAAGATATTCAACAGCACTCCTGATCTCTACTCACTAGATTCCAGTATCATCTCCCCATCCTCCAGCTGTGACAACCAAAAATGTCTAAAACATCTATAGACATCATCTCATGTCCCATGGAAGACAAAATTGTTCTGGGTTACAAATTAGTACTTTTATACAGTTGCAACCAATTATCTACCTCCACTACTTGTTACAGTGTGATGTTTTCCAGTTGATTAACATCCACCACACTATAGGAAATACATTCTGCAAAATTACACACTTAAAAATAGCACTTATGAAAAGATAGGACAAAACTTTAAAGACCTATGAACTTGGTAACAAGAGCACTTAAAAATCCTCCACTGAGATGTAGGTCACTGTGTACAGTTTCAGCAAAATTGAAAATAAAATCTAGGGTGAAGGTTTTTACAAAAATTGGGGAAAATATTTTTCATCCATCTGTAACCCTAAGATGACACATATACTATCAACACAATGAAAGCACCCCAGTCTTTGAGGCTACTACTTGCACTGGAGGATGGTACTTTAGTAGAATTTTATCTTTGTTTTTCTTAAACACTCTTCACCTGTGAGAATAACTGCTTGGAAAGGCCTCAGATAACTGACATCATTTCCACACTAGACTGATACTTTTCTATTGACTGACTGTATATGGGTTAATTCAAGTTTTAAAAGCATATAAGGACACATCCTAAATTCCCAAATATAGACAAGAGCTATTTACTTAGTAGCAGCAGGCAGCGGTGGCCCAGCAGAAGCAACTGTAGTAGCTAACACTAAGCAACGGGCGATGTGCTAAATGCATTACCAGAGTTACTTCCCTTTATCACCACAGCACTCTGATGTGTTTTAGAAAAAGGAATGGGAACTTGGAGAGGTTAAATAATTTTCCCAAGGTTACTCAGCTAAAATATAGTGCAGTCAGATTTCACCCAAAATTGTGAATCCAAAGTCATTTTTCTTTAATGATTTAATGTTATAATACTTATTAATTTCTTTCTTAAAATTCCAGTGTTATAATACATCTAAATAATAATTCAAAACTTACTACATATGACATCTTTTTCTTTGGAAAATTCTTTAGGTATTTATTCAAACTCAATAAAGATTTTAAATCTCAAAAGCAACTTTCACCTTCTTTTGCAAGCTACATACTCATTTTTCCAGAACTTGTTAGACAGTGTTCGTTTCCAGAGTTTGTTAGATAGTGGGTAGCCGTAAATGAATTTCTAAATTCTGAAGCCACAAAAAAGAAATATTCACCATTGAGACAAATACCACAACAATTTCTTAAAATTCACCAGGACGCGTTCACAAAGAAAGCAAGCCTGTAAAATATTCTGGCATGGGGCTGATGCTTCCACCTACTTAGGATATTAATTCAAGTTCTATATCCCATGCCAATGCATACTGGAATCTGGCCACTGGTCTAAACATACCCACTTGAGAGGAGCAAAAGGGTTATTAGTAAGCACAGACTGCATCAAGCCCTAAATATCTGTTCTTAAACATGATGTTTTCTACTACTTGATTTCTCTGCAAATAGGTACTAGCTGTGAATGGAAGTTTCTATGATGGCAATGTCTGTGTTTTACAAATGTGTTTTAACTGACAGTGTATCTATCTGCCACCCTAACTCCTTCTCCTCAGAAAATACATTAATTAGAAAAAGGAGGTTCTTAGGACTTCCTCGGTGGTCCACTTCCAGTGCAGGCAATACAGGTTTGATCCCTAGTCAGGGAACTAAGATCCCACATGCCCAGAAGCAACTACACCACATGCAGCCCAAGCAGAAAGAAGGTGGCATGCCACAACAAAAGATCCCACCTGCCCCAAAAAGAACCGACACAGCCAAAATAAATATTTTTAAACAGTGTGTTCTGCAAATCTTGCATCTAGTTGGTTGTCTGATGACAAGCGAAAAAAACATTTTGGATATGTTAAATGCTTCCAGTTGAAATAAGGGTCCAAAGTGACTTTTATTTATGATGAAAAAGATGAGAACTTACAAATAAAGCTAGTAAGTTACAAACTTTAAAATATTAAACTTAACAAGAAATAGATAAAATCTATAACCAAACAAAAGACTTCCACAAATCCAAAAGTAGTATTCAACAGAGAAGAACATTTCAAAAATCATAAAAATGTCTGTTTTCCTTAAATTAACTTAAGAATTACCTGCAACTCACATAAAACTAGGAAGGAAGATTTTTTCTTTTTCAAGCTTGGAAAAGTAAGAGGGGGAATTAGCCTCACCAGATATTAACACATACTACAAAGCTTCTATAATTAAACAGTGAGTTATTAGAGCATAAACAGACCAGAGTAACAGAATAGAAAACTCAGAAATAGAACCATATACTGCAAAATATTATAAAATAATCAACCACCTCCCAAAGTAACGTTAATATTAATACAATTTCAATTAGAATCCTAATGAAATCTGGAAAAGAGGAAATTGACAAATTGACGATAAACTTCAACAGTATGAAAAGAAACTATGACACGAGAGCCCACACTCACCCCACACACAACCAAGAAATCTTAAAGAACAATTGAGGGAAAATTTGCCCAATCTTGAAACATACACGAAACAGATAAATGTGGCTCTATCACATGATGGAATACTGCAGAGAACATAATTTCATGGGTGTCTAAACATATTTATGTAACAGTCTGTGAGATCATGTTAAATCAGGAACTGGTTACTAGAGGGTTAGAAGGGGTGATCAAAAGGATGATCTAAGGGACTACTACTTTTTATTCCCAGTATAATTACATTTTCTATCATAATTCATACTGCTTGCAATAAAATAAATTTTAAGACTTAAAAAAATGAGAAGAAGAAAAGGGAAAACAGTGGAGGTTCTTCCAATACTATGTTCCAAAAGACTTTATAAGCATGTCTAACTGTGAAGACTGGGGGTTCTGACTGTGCCATGAAGAAATGAGATTCTTTTTTTTTTTTAATATAAATTTTTAAAATTTTAATTGGAGGCTAACTACAATATTGTATTGGTTTTGCCATACATCAACATGAATCCACCGCGGGTGTACATGTGTTCCCCATCCTGAATCCCCTTCCCACCCTGTACCATCCCTCTGGGTCGTCCCAATGCACCAGCCCCAAGCATCCTGTATCAAGCATCGAACCTGAACTGGCGATGCGTTTCACATATGATATTATACATGTTTCAATGCCATTCTCCCAAATCATCCCACCCTCACCCTCTCCCACAGAGTCCAAAAGACTGTTCTATACATCTGTGTCTCTTTTGCTGTCTTGCATACAGGGTTATCGTTATCATTTTTCTAAATTCCATATATATGCGTTAGTATTGGTGTTTTTCTTTCTGGCTTACTTCACTCTGTATAATCGGCTCCAGTTTCATCCATCTCATTAGAACTGATTCAAATGTATTCTTTTTAATGGCTGAGTAATACTCCATTGTGTATATGTACCACTGCTTTCTTATCCATTCGTCTGCTGATGGACATCTAGGTTCCTCCCATGTCCTGGCTATTATAAACAGTGCTGCGATCAACACTGGGGTACACATGTCTCTTTCAATTCTGGTTTCCTCGGTGTGTATGCCCAGCAGTGGGATTGCTGGGTCATAAGGCAGTTCTATTTGCAATTTTTTAAGGAATCTCCACACTGTTCTCCATAGTGGCTGTACTAGTTTGCATTCCCACCAACAGTGTAAGAGGGTTCCCTTTTCTCCACACCCTCTCCAGCATTTATTGCTTACAGACTTTTGGATCGCAGCCATTCTGACTGGTATGAAGTAGTACCTCACTGTGGTCTTGATTTGCATTTCTCTAATAATGAGTGACGTTGAGCATCTTTTCATGTGTTTGTTAGCCATCCATATGTCTTCTTTGGAGAAATGTCTATTTAGTTCTTTGGCCCATTTTTTGATTGGGTCGTTTATTTTTCTGGAGTTGAACTGCATAAGTTGCTTGTATATTTTTGAGATAAGTTGTTTGTCAGTTGCTTCATTTGCTATTATTTTCTCTCATTCAGAAGGCTGTCTTTTCACCTTGCTTATAGTTTCCTTTGTTGTGCAGAAGCTTTTAATTTTAATTAGATCCCATTTGTTTATTTTTGCTTTTATTTCCAGTAGTCTGGGAGGTGGATCATAGAGGATCCTGCTGTGATTTATGTCGGAGAGTGTTTTGCCTATGTTCTCCTCTAGGAGTTTTATAGTTTCTGGTCTTACGTTTAGATCTTTTTTTTTTTTTTTACATTTTTTTTTACGTTTAGATCTTTAATCCATTTTGAGTTTATTTGTGTGTGTGGTGTTAGAAAGTGATCTAACTTCATTCTTTTACAAGTGGTTGACCAGTTTTCCCAGCACCACTTGTTAAAGAGATTGTCTTTTCTCCATTGTATATTCTTGCCTCCTTTGTCAAAGATAAGGTGTCCATAGGTGCGAGGATTTATCTCTGGGCTTTCTATTTTGTTCCATCGATCTATATTTCTGTCTTTGTGCCAGTACCACACTGTCTTGATGACTGTGGCTTTGTAGTAGAGCCTGAAGTCAGGCAGGTTGATTCCTCCAATTCCATTCTTCTTTCTCAAGATTGGTTTGGCTCTTCGAGGTTTTTTCTATTTCCATACAAATTGTGAAATTATTTGTCCTAGCTCTGTGAAAAATACTGTTGGTAGCTTGACAGGGATTGCATTGGATCTATAGATTGCTTTGGGTAGTACACTTGCTTTCACTATATTGATTCTTCTGATCCATAAACACAATATATTTCCCCATCTATTAGTGTCCTCTTTGATTTCTTTCACCAGTGTTTTATAGTTTTCTATATATAGGTCTTTTGTTTCTTTAGGTAGATATATTCCTAAGTACTTTATTCTTTTCATTGCAATGGTGAATGGAATTGTTTCCTTAATTTCTCTATTTTCTCACTATTAGTGTATAGGAATGCAAGAGAAAGAAATGGGAGTCTAAGAGACGTGAAGTACTGAATATGGCCTTCGAATTGACTCAGTGGGCCCATCTCTTCCATGTCACCCATAACAACCTGACTTTCTTATTGAAGGTGACCTTGTATAGTAAGAAAGGGCTCTATTAACTAAATGAAGTTTGTATACCAACCACCCAAACACTACCAAGACAAACACAATATTAAAGGCAATTAATACTTGTTAATGAATTATAAGATTTATTATATTAATGAACATTTCATCACATTTTAAATACAAAGAATGCCTTTGACAGGTAACTGGTGTAACTCCCCAAATGCCATAAGCTGTTCAGAATCACTCCTTTTACCTGAAACAAGAACCTCAAGATTCTCACCCTCAAGAACTTCAAATTCTCACTACGATATACTGTAGAATAACCTATTGCATTTTATATGTGATTTTATTTCCTTAAATTTTTTTTTTTTTTACTTTAAGCTAGGTATATGTGCTTTCCAATTATAAAACTCTAACCAGCTTTATGCATCTCAGGGGCAATATCATATTTAAAAGTTTTTCACGTAGGTGGGAACTCATGAGATTTTGTGAGCTGATTTTTCTGCCCACTATAACCTGATATATCCCAACTTTATTACTTGCTTCAGCATTTATCTTTACATGAGCAATTCATAAAATTTTCTAGGCTTTCTATACACTTAGGCTTATGCTCAGTGCCCAAGAGTGAATCATACACTTAAAAAAAAAAAAAAAAAAGAAAGGAAAGAAATTAGAGCACTCCCAGATGGTGAGGATTCTGAGCTTTCACTGTCACAGCCCAGGTTCAGTCCATGGTCAGGGAACTGAGATGGCACAAGCCAAAGCGTGGCCAAAATTTTTTTAAATTAACTGATTAAAATAAAAAATTAAAATATGTCAATAAATATATATATATATATATACAAATTTTAAGATGAAATTAAAAATACAACATTGTAAATCAACTATACTTCATAAAATATATTCAAATTTTTTCTATAAGAGAGAAAAAGAGCCACACAATCAGTAGCTCAGACAGTCCTACATATTAAAAAGTCAAATAAGAGACAGGGTGCTCAGGGCTGGTGCACTAGGATGACCCTGAGGGATGGGATGGTGAGGGAGGTAGGAGCGAGGGTTCAGGTTAGGGAACACATGTACACCCATGGCTGATTCATGTGGAAGTATGGCAAAAACCATCACAATATTGTAAAGTAATTAGCCTCCAATTAAACTAAATAAAAAAGGAAAAAAAGTCAAATAATAAAAATAGTACAAAAGATTACCCGAACAACACAATCTACATAGTTTTGAAAAGAGGAGAGATCAGAGTTCAGGGAGGAGTGACAAAGGGGTGTGAGGGGGTGGAGAATGTGGGCCAGGTGCTGCTGACACAATGCAGGAGTGTCCTGGCTCTTGGTGATGGTGGACGGACTTGCTGAATATCTCACAAAGAGCCATACATTTGTCCAAAACTCAGAGAACTGCACACAAAACTGGGAGAAATGCACTACATATAAAGTATACCTTAACTGAAACAAGGAAAAAAAATCTGTAAATGATTACTTGGAAGCGAACTGTCATTTTGTATAAAATTTCAGATTTCATTTCTGGGAACATGTTTTCCAGTTATATCCAGAGTACAAAATTATCCATTATGTAAAGGATAGGTGGGAATACCAGACCACCTGACCTGCCTCTTGAGAAATCTGTATGCAGGTCAGGAAGCAACAGTTAGAACTGGACATGGAACAACAGACTGGTTCCAAATAGGAAAAGGAGTACGTCAAGGCTGTATACTGTCACCCTGCTTATTTAACTTATATGGAGAGTACACCATGAGAAACACTGGACTGGAAGAAACACAAGCTGGAATCAAGATTGCCAGGAGAAATATCAATAACCTCAGATATGCAGATGACACCACCCTTATGGCAGAAAGTGAAGAGGAACTCAAAAGCCTCTTGATGAAAGTGAAAGTGGAGAGTGAAAAAGTTGGCTTAAAGCTCAACATTCAGAAAACGGAGATCATGGCATCCGGTCCCAACACTTCATGGGAAATAGATGGGGAAACAGTGGAAACAGTGTCAGACTTTATTTTTGGGGGTTCCAAAATCACTGCAGATGGTGACTGTAGGCATGAAATTAAAAGACACTTACTCCTTGGAAGGAAAGTTATGACCAACCTAGATAGCATATTCAAAAGCAGACAGATTACTTTGCCGACTAAGGTCCATGTAGTCAAGGCTATGGTTTTTCCTGTGGTCATGTATGGATGTGAGAGCTGGACTCTGAAGAAGGCTGAGCGCATTCTAAAGGAGATCAGCCCTGGGATTTCTTTGGAAGGAATGATGCTAAAGCTGAAACTCCAGTACTTTGGCCACCTCCTGCGAAGAGCTGACTCATTGGAAAGACTCTGATGCTGAGAGGGATTGGAGGCAGGAGGAGAAGGGGACGACAGAGGATGAGATGGCTGGATGGCATCACTGACTCGACGAACGTGAGTCTGAGTGAACTCTGGGAGTTGGTGATGGACAGGGAGGACTGGCGTGCTGCGATTCATGGGGACACAACTGAGTGACTGAACTGAACTGAAAGGATACTCAGTGCACTTTTGTAAAATTTAAAAATCAAATGCTTTCAAAAATAAAACAATGAAGTCTAAGATCAAACATTAAGGACTATATAAATATCCAAAATTATTTTGGGAACACAAATTGATTTGTACAGATCAGAATGCCAATAAATGCAATCTCTCAGCCTATAATGGAGAAGGAAATGGCACTCCACTCCAGTAATCTTGCCTGGGAAATCCCATGGACAGAGGAGCCAAACAGCAGCAGCCTATAATAAACCAGTTCACTACTTACAATTTCTTAAAACACACGCACACACACACACACACACACACACACCCCAAAACAAAACTTCTAAACACAGTTGAGTGCAGACATGGCAATCTGTTCTCAAAGCTTAGTCATTACTGACTGACCTTTCCTGGCACTGAGTTCATAAAAATGCAGAAGTCTGCAACCTAGTGTTATCCACAGCCACCCATCTGCCCACCACTGACAATGATAACCCACCAACCACAGTGGCAACTATGGTTCACAAACTCTATCTTGAGTTGATTTAACTTTTCTGCATATACTTCCTATAGGAAAGCATGGTAAAGAATGCAAATTATAAAAACCTTAGGAATAATTTCTAAACCTCTCTATGACAAAAATTCTAAATTTCTGTATAACAAAAATAAATAAAACATTTAAATAGAAAATCATTAACATTTTTTAAGTGAGGAGGTAACAGGTGCAATACTCACAGACAAATACTTCTATATTTGTTCACCTTTAATATGCAAAATACCCTTGCCAATACATATAAATAACCAAACAGAAAATACACAAGAAAGTTACAGAATAGCTAAAAATAAGTATGGAAAGCATAATTTCAATTTTAAAAAATAATAATAAAAAAGCAACAACAAATTAAAAGCTAATACAAAAATGTAACAAAATGGGGGTGCTAATAATCTATCAGTGAATGAATCTGATTTGCTCATACAAAAATTTCAAAAACTTTTGAAGAGCAAAGTGGCATTTTCAATACTTCCAAGAAGCTATGCTTGAAAAATGTTTATGCAGTATAAGTATATGTAAAGATTTTCTAGCAGTATCATTTGCTCAAAATATGTAGGAACTTCCCTGGCGCTCCAGTGGATAAGACTCTGCATTCCCAATGCAGAGGGCCCAGAGTTCAATCCCTGGTCAAGGAACTAAGATCCCACATACTGCAACTAGGCCCTCGCACTTGAGAGCCCATGCTCCCCAACGAGGAAAGCCTGAATACCACAATGAAGAGCCTGCACACTGCAATGAAGACCCAGTGCAGCCACAATAAATTTTTTAAAAATGTAAACACCTAGATGTCTATCAACAGGGGTACTTGTAAAGGAAATAAATTATGGCACATCCATGCAGAATTAAGAACTCTACAGTCACAAAAAGAATAAAGTCACTCTTCTCATTCTGGAAGATGCAAAAGATGCGCCATTAACTGAAAGAAGCAGTTGCAGAGTGACCTGCAACTTGCCACTGCGCAAAGACCATTCCTGAATGACTATGAGCCACAGCCATTACCAAAATAAAATATGGGTTTTGGCTTTTCATTCTGTTCATGGAGTTCTCAAGGCAAGAATACTGCCATTCCCTTCTCCAGGGAACCATGTTTTGTCAGCCTGCAGACATGAAATTAAAAGACGCTTGCTCCTTGGAAGAAAAGTTATGACCAACCTAGACAGCACACTAAAAAGGAGAGACATTACTTTGCCAACAAAGGTACATCTAGTCAAAGCTATGGTTTTTCCAGTAGTCATATATGGATGTAAGAGTTGGACCTTAAAGAAAGCTGAGCACTTCTGAACTGTGGTGTTAGAGAAGACTCTTGAGAATCTCTTCAACAGCAAGGAGATCAAACCAGTCAATCCTAAACGAAATCACTCCTGAATATTCATTGGAAGGACTGATGCTGAAGCTGAAGCTCTAATATTTTGGCCACCTGATGCAAAGAACTGACTCCTTAGAAAAGACTGATGCTGGGAAAGACCGAAGGCAGGAGGGGAAGGGGATGACAGAGGATGAAATGGTTGGATGGCATCACCGACTCAGTGGACAGGAGTCTGAGCATGCTCCAAGAGTTGGTGATGGACAGGGAAGCCTGTGCAGCCCATGGGGCCAGAAAGAGTCAGACACAACTGAGTGACTACACTGAACTGAAACATGGGTTTGGAAGGAAGAAAAGGGTGTGGTGTTCATTTTCCATGTTATACTTTATTTTGTGTTTCATTTTTTAAATTTTAAGAATGTTTTACTTTTCAAATCAGAAAATAAAGGTTTTAAGTATACAAAAATATGACAGAAAAAAGAAAAATTAAGTCTTGCTAGGAAGATATGCTTTTAAAACGTAAAGTTTTGAATCTCTCTGGTCTAAACGTCCCAGTTCAGCCAAAATCCCCACCATAATATAAGTGCTCACTAGATTCCATGGCTCAGATAGATGATGTGAAGGCACAGAAAATCTCAAAGCATGAGTCTGTCACATTAAAATACAAGTTCAACAACATTAATGCTCTTAAAGTTGTATTTTAAAAAAAAAACACAGGTAGAAAACTCATGAAAATGTGAAATGAAAAATGAATAATTGATCAAACAAATTATTTTTCATTGCTGCTTGTTGTATTTCTAAAATTGGAAGAGGTCATTACTTTTAAACTTTGGCCTGAAAGTTGTTTTTTCCATCTGATGAAAATACTCCAGTTTCAAGGAAATTTGTTTTCATAGGATTTGAAACTCAAAGAAAAACATACCTTCTAAGAGCATTTCTGGAATGTCTGCTTGATATCTAGGTCCCACTCTGATTTCACCTTTGTCAGCTAATAGTGTTTTCACTGAGGGATCATAGACCAATGAATAGAAAAAGGTATCCTGGAAAAAAAGATGACAGAAGACAGAAATAGCAACATAAACGTAATTCCTTCTACTTTTTATAAAGCAATAAATCCAGTGTCATAATAATGAAACCATAAAACTCCACAGAGCATAAAATTTCATTTTGGTGAATAAATTCATAAATCTTTAAGGAGAGCATAATGTTACTATCATCAGGTAAACAGTATAAAATTAAATGAAAACAAATAGCTTACAATCAGGGTGGATAATAAAGTATTACTATTATTTGTTTAATTAGTCTAACAGAAAACCATTAATTGCTCTAACAGTTAAGCTAAAGTCAAATAAAGACCACTGAAATCCAGTAATCATTTTAAGGCTGTAAAGCCCACACCAAACAGTAAGGGTGCCTTACTGACGTGTGACACTGTTACTTTGAGAGTGCCCATCCCACATTTTATCAAAAATATTAAAATGCAGACACATTTCACATTAAAACGATAGAACTTAATTTATATGCAGTTTACTAATATGTCACACTGTATACACTTAATTACAATTATCTATTTAATTACAATTACCCATTAATTATAATTTTGCAGTTGTCCTTTAAATTCTAAAACATATGTCTATATGGGTAAGCATATAAACATAACTATACATTCTATCATCACCAGCATACAATCTAACTTGCCATGATCACTTAAAACAGCAAACACCCTACTTACTGAACCTAAAGGATAAAATGACCTATAGCCACCAGTCGTTAGCTGAATTCTGCATAACCACTAGAAATCATCTGAACCAGCAAAGTCTTGCCTTTTGTTCCCCTCAACCTCCCTGCCCCATGGATGTGAGGGTCATCTACTGCATGACTCTCCGTATTAAACCCTGAAAGGGCCTATTAAAGAATAGTAGATTGACAAAGGACTGAGGTTTAAAAGCAAGAGGATAAGAAAAAAAAATCCTAAAGACTTGGCAAATTTTCATCTACTACAATCCTTAGCAGATACAAATTGTTAACAAATTAGAAGGTAACAAATATCATCTTTTAAAAAAAAAAAAAAACCAGAGAATTTCCAGGTGGCCGAGTGGTGAACTCTCTGTACTTTCATTCAATGGCCTGGGTTCAATCCCTGGTTGGTAACTAAGATTCCTCAAGCCACACAAACACAGTGCGGCAAAAAAAATCCACTCTCCGAACAGCCAAATACAATATAATATACTAAAATATATTGACTATTTCTTCTTTTTATTGCTGCTTCTGTGAATGAAAGATAATTTCTGAGCATCATCAATCCATATTATCTATCATTCTGTTTGACAGACTGACAATAAACCCTTCTTTTCCAAATTTCACAAGACTATTAGCCTTTTTTTCTGCCTTAAACACTTACTTTCCTTCTAATTTTATTAGGCTTCTGGTACACAGTAGTTCTACATGTTTGCATCAATCTTCTTCTGTAATTTTACTTCATTTGAGATAAGGGAGCAACACTTTCACGCATAGAAAACCACTTTTTAAAAGAAAATATGTCCCTTTAATTTTGCTTTTTAAAATATATATGTAATAAAGATTCTGGGAAAACAAACACTATGAAATTATAAAGGTTAAATACTGAACCATCAATAGTAAAGTATTTTCCCCACAATAAAACTGATAAAAGTCACATAAAACTGCAAAATGTAGAATAGTCTGCTTACGAGAATTTCCTCCCTTCAATGGCGTCCATGCTCTAATTCAATTTCATAAAAATATTTATGACATCTCTTGAAGGTTACAAAAAAATTATTCTTAGGTGACAAAGTTTATTAGGATTCTAGTAAAGAAAGCAGACCACCAATGGTAAAATTTTATCTGCAAAGAGCCTAAAAGAAAAGCTATTTACATCACTTCCAAAAAAAAAAAAAGGGGAAGAGGACCAAGTATTTTTATTTATTTCATAAAGCGCAAATTAGTTTCTCCCCTCCCCCCAGAAAAAGTTCTTTCACTACCAATTCAATCATGTGCTAGACTTTTACCAACTTTTCATTATGCAGCAAAGACAGACAGACAGACGTAGGAGTTTTTTCCAACTTTTATCTCAGTTAACCAGAAAAATGAAATTACCTGAATACATTCTAATCATGATACCTTTACCATAATATTGCTATCATTATGCAATAATTTGTTAGAAGAAGAAATAATACAAAAGTATAGGCTTTGTACGAAATAGAGAGGGAAAAACACACACAAGTATAATCGTGAATTACCTCTTTATCAAGATATGACAATACTGACTCTGTCTCATTCAGAAGGGCAACACTGCATTTCCCCCTGTTGAAAGAGAAAAAAAGTGAATAAATGCAAGAAAAGCCACTTTGCCTTCACAGAGATGATGTACACAAAGTTACGAATATTCAAAATGTAAAGGTAGTATTAAGAAACCAGATGGCAGTTGGGAACATCTAGACATGTATATACTTGGACTTATTCTACATCTTGGTGTTATGGAACCTAAAAATAAGGCTGTAGACATTTGGTGAGAGGCTAACCTGGGGAAGGAACAGTGTTAGGTACCAAATCCTTATAAAATAAAACATTTTATAGGTATTTCCTAACTCTTTAGGAAGAAAAGAAAAGAACAGTACAATGTAATCTTCAGACAAAGTTAGCTTCTGAATCTGTAAAGAGTTAATATGAGGCAATTTTATACAAGGGATTTTTAAAGAAATCACCATGTAAACCAGTGCCTAAAATAACCTTCAAATTTTATAGTAGCCACTGCATACAGGAACACAAAAATACACATTTCCATCAGGGTTACCTGATGTAACTATACCTTTATTGCTAACTTACCTTTATTGAAACTGCTCTAAAGATGAGTTAAAATTTAAACACAAGGAACTCCTATAGAGCAAGGGGCAAATAAAAATCGCCAGATTCATGGATCTTGAAGTCTCATGGCATTTACCTTTGATCATAGCTGGGTGTGTACTTGAAAATGAAATGCTGTTTAAAAAAGGCCTGTCTAGACCTGAGAAAAATTATGGTTATTCACGTAGTGGTATTTAATACCACTTTTAAAATTATCTTCCCAGTTTGAAAAATTCAGTATAGCTACAAATTTGACAGAATTCTGAGACTATTCAAGTTATAGATATTGGTCAGGGCTCACAAAATACTTTTAAAATGTTATAATATCACTTGGTTTTCTAAACAAAAATCAAGACTTGCTCCCCACAAATTAACATGTAAAAACAAATGCATCAAATACACATTACATAGGAAGTTTGTTGTTGGATTATCAGAGTGAAATACAGTTCAAAGGAAAAAATTACCAAAAGCAAAAGCAAAACATGAATGCGTAAGTCAAAAACTACACTAAGCATTTTGCAACTGCAGGTTCCTTAAACTTATATTAAAAAAAAAAAAAGTTTTCCTCTCATCAAAATATCTTTCTCTGTTAATCATCTTAGGTTGATATCACTTCAAAAGGTTTCTCTGAGAGCATGTGGTACTTCTTATACTATCCTGTCAAATCCATAATTCGGTTACTGGGAGTTATGAAGGTTTTCTGTTTTTCCAATGTATTTTATTTGTGCACAGTACTGAAGCAGAAAAAATAACATTATTTCAGTGCATGTAACACTCAAAATCAATAATTACCTGATATGTTCATGCAAAGGACAGAATTACCAGAAGGGGAACTGCTCTGCCGCTGTGAGCACATCTACGAGGGCCATAGAAGAACTTCTATGACCCATGAATATGCGCTCACGCATGCAAGAGTGCTTAAGGAACAAACGGGATTTCCAAAACTAGTTTCATTTATTTCTCTTGCCTCAGTAGCAGCTGACAAAGCAGTATTTCTAACATTTAAGGCTTATTCCACCTAGAAATCATAAAATCTTTTTAAGTTCTCTATAGTCAGGTTTAAAAACAAAATGGGGAGGAGCAGATGTTATAAATGTTATTTTAATAGGCATCACTTGAATTTTATAACAGACACTGAAAATTCATAAAAAGAATGCAGCATAAAGGTGCCTCCATACTGTCTGAAATGATAAAAGTTTTTTTTTAAGAATTATTTATTTATTTATGGCCATGCTGGGTCTTCGCTGATGCATGCAGGCTTTCTCTAGCTGCAGTGAGCAGGGGCTACTCCCCAGCTGCAGTGTACCGGCTTCTCCTGTTGCGGCGCATGGGCCCTAGAGCACAGGTGCACAGGCTCAGCTGCCCCGCTGCATGTAGAGTCTTCCTGGACTGGGGATCAAACCCCATGTCCCCTGCCTGCATTGGCAGGCAGACTCTTAACCACTGGACCTCCAGGGAAGTCCATGAAAAAAGATGCTAAACTGAATCAGTAAACCATTATTTTCATATTCATATCAGGAGGTAAGGAAACATTGGTTATACTGGTTTTAGAGGCCCGAGATGATTACAAAACCAATAAAAGGACAGCCATCCCAATCAATCTAAAATGTAAAATATCTTTGGAAATATAGATTTTATGCAAAAAGGAAAGGATAATAGGCAATTTTAACTTATAATTTTTCTTTAATGTATTTATACTGTACCTTTCCCCCCATTAAAAACAAAAATGTGACACTTAAATTTTCATGTACATATATTAACAGCTAACAAAGTAAGAGACTGAGTCAGAATTACTTTATGAAGTAAACAAGCATATGTAATTAACACATGTACCACCACGCCAAGAGATGTTGGTAAAGTAGTTCAAAAAGAGATTTAAAGTGTTGGCTTCCGTTATGCTGAACAAATCTTGGCTCACAGGAAAAAACATGATAAATTTTAAGCTAACCGCAAACTAAAGGAACTATTAACAAATTCTGAATATAGATAATGCAGTTGTTCTGCATTATACTGAATCTCAAGCAATGAACCGGTGTCTCTTCCCCAGCACTTTAGACCATAAGGAATAAAGATACCAAAATATTAACAATATAAAACACAGGAAGACTGTAACACTGAGAAAGGCCCATATAATCATTCATACTGCTTTTCGACAGGAAGTTACACAGAAGCACAGAATTTCTAGAGATAACATATTTTCCAACATATCATTCAAAATGGTTTTTTTAATATATTTTATTTCAAAAAATATATACATATTCTATTTCAGAAGCTGCAGAGTACAGGGACAGAGAAAAATGTAATTATTACAACACAATACAGTCCCATGTTTAATGGCAGGTACTGATCAGCCTAAAATCTGCTGTTTCCTTAACAAGATGTTAGCACCCTCCCACAGGACTCAAAAACCTTATGTAAAATGTGCACCTAGGTTATTTTTCCTCTTATCAAACGATGTTACTACCCATTTGTACAAGCGGAAGTTTAAATTAGTATCCATTTCCCCCACTATCTATCTGTAGGCTTTCCTTCACTAACACACAGAAGCACAATGATCCAGGACCTGGAAAAATGAAAATTCTGAGTGTCGCACAAAGATAATTGAATCCAAATATCTTGGAAGGGCTCCAAGAATCTATGTGGTTAACAAGCATGACCAGGTGATCCTTAGGCATACTGAACATGAATTTTAAACCTGCCTTGTTCACTGAAAGCCATTATTTCTTTATTAAAGAAAGGTATTTTTCCATTTTTAAAAAGGAAATCTTGCCATCTGCAAAAACATAGATAGTCTAGAGGGTACGAAATAAATCAGACAAAGAAAGACAAATAGCCATGTGATCTCTCACTTACATGTGGAATTTAAAAAACAAAAGGCAAACAGACTCACAGAGAACAAACACGTGGTTGCCAGAGGGGCAGGGGTAGAGACGGGGGTGGGCAGCGGTGCGTGGGGCAAATAGGTGAAGGGGACTAAGAGGTACAAACACCCAATTAGAAAATAAGTAAGTCATGGGAATGTGAAAGATAGAGCATAAGGAACATGGTCGGTGATACTGTAGTAGCTTGGTATGGGGGACAGACAGCTGCTAGTCTTGTGATCATCTTGTAACGTACGCAAATGTCAAATCACTATGTAGTACGCCTGAAACTAACACAACGTTGTATGTCAATTACATTTCACTTTTTAAAATACGTAAAGAAATAATTTGCTGTTGTGGTGGGGGGAAGACTCTCAACACTCTTAGCCACGAGGAAAATGCAAAATCAAAACCACAGTGAGATGCAGTTCACAGAAAACCACACAGATGGGCTAAAATGGAAAACACAGACAATAACAAGTGTCGACACGGATGTGGCAGAACTGGAACACTAACACTTTCCTGAGGACACAAAACTGTGTGATTACTTGAAGTTCCTCAAAATGTTAAACACAGAGCTGCCATCTGACCCAGCAATTCCACACGAGAGTGTAATACCATGAGAAGAGAAAACACACATCCACACAAAGTCTTGTGCACAGATGTCCACAGCAGCATTATTCACAACAGGCAAAAAGCAGAACAGTCCACATTTCCACCAACTGATGAATGAGCAAACAGAACGTGCAGTTCTAGTCCAAGTCCAAAGGCCTGAGAATCGAGAGTGCTGCTGCTATAAATCCCAGAGAGGAAGAAACCGAGGTCCCAGCTTAGTCAGTCAGAGACAGAGAATTCTCTCTTCCACGCTTTTCCTCTTTTCAGATCCTCAACTGTATGGAAGAGGTTTCCCTCACACTGGGAAAGACAATCTGCTTTACTCAGTCTACTGATTCAAATAACCTCTTCTGGTTATTTGAAAACATCCTCATGGACACACACAGGGTTTTTTTAACCAGACATCTGAGTGTGACAGGAGCCCAGCCAAGCTGACCACTACTTCAGCCACCACAATATCTCAATAAAGTCACTATTAAAATATATACATTCTTCTTCATAACTATCAAGGTCATGAAAAACAAGGAAAGACTGGGACACTCTTACAGACCAGAGATGATGAAGACATGATGCCTAAATGCAATGTCAGGGTGAATCCGGGAACGGCAAAAGGACGTCAGAGAGAGAACGGTTAATGTCTGGATACAGTCTGGAGTTTAGTTCACAGTAACATATCTATGTAAATTTCTTAGCTTTGATGAAGATGACATGACTAAATGAACTGCAAACATTAAGCAGAAACTGAGTGGAGCACATGGACGCTCTCTGGGCCATCCTGGAAGCTTTGTCTGCAAACCGGAAAATACCCCAAATCAAAAGGTTTACTTTTCAAGACTCCCTTCTTTCAAAAAAGGTGCATGTGTGTCACTGATTTTATGAGTCTGCTATTAGCCACAAACTGAATTCTGAACATTTTTTCATATCAAGAATCACGCCTGATTCTGTGACTGGAAATTCAGCAAATAGTTTTATACACCATTTAATTCACTAAACACAATGAACAAATATTTTAGAATGAAATTCAAAAATGCAAAATGCTTTCAGAAGATAATGTTTCACAACAGCAGCAATGTAAGATAGGACAAAAAAAAAAAGATTCAAAATTCTGAGGGAAATTATTTCCAAACCAGAATTATATCCCTAAACAAGTCATCAGTCAAGTGTGAAAAACATTTTCAGATAAGCAAGGACTAAAATGTTTTACATTTTAGAAGATTAAGCAAAAGGAAAAGGCAAAACAATTATTAATTCCAAGGAAAACAAAAGGTTGTACAAGAGACAATTATGTAAGGAATATTTATGTGCTCATAAAATACAGAGATGATTATTAAGTTAAATAAAACTGTGATATGCTGGAAACACAAAAGGGAATGGAGAAGAGGAAGCAAAGAGACATTTTCAAAATTGAAAATGAATAGTAGCAGTGTAAGAGTAGTATAAACGCCAAAGTCAGTGTTAGAGAAGTTGAAAATGACTGCAAAATGGGAACCAGGCACATAACTGCCTGAGATAATATTAGACAGCCATATTCCTATAATTAAAGTGAAGGGGCAGGGTCCTAATTAGATCAAGTACATAAATTTACGTGTATACACACACACACACGCGCGCACATACACCAAGGGAGCAAGAGTTATGATGACATTAAATCAGGTTTTCGCAAGCCTGGCAGCACCACTGGCTGAGTCAGTAGACGACAGAGGAGTCCTAAACCAGATATGAAAACCAAAACTGTCCAGACTTTGTCAAATGCTCCTTGGGAGACAAGAGTGCTCCTGGATGAGAACATGATATTGACTAACCATGGTTTTCTTAACTATATCTTACTAACAAATGTTTAAGGACTGCCTATATAAGCGAAAAAATATAATTTTATACAATTTTGGATTATTAAAAGGAGGAGACTAAAGGAGAAAGAAATCTGGACACTTTCAAGTATTTCTATTCAAATATATATTTCCTGTTGTTAATACCACTTTAACAGATGTTAACAAATAAAGGTTAAAGCAGGCCCCCAAGAAACAAAGCAGAAAAGCTGAAACACTTCTGTGAGTAGGTGAGCTAAAGGAATCAAAACCCAAGAAACGAAGGTTGAGCTTAATCTAACAGCTCAGTGGCTTCGGTGAAGAAACATGACAAGCAGTGTCTTTTAGAAAGCCTCCTTGTGTTTATGGCATGTGGAGAGAACCAAAGCAACAAGATATGAATCCCTGATCCTGGAGATATGATAACAAACATGAAAGAAACTTTCAAAGAGAAATTCAAGGGAAAAGAACCCTCTCTTGGTGCCACCTTCCCTTTTATAACTAGGAGAAAGTGAAATGTTCAAAAGGCACTAGGAAGTTCCTCTTCTCCAAGACAAGATGACCCATAAATTGTTTTGATACTAAGAAAATCTCATAAGCGTTTATTCGCACAACCGTGTGGAACACCAATACAAAATGTAGGCTATACTGTGGTATATACCCAGTGCTTTTCTTCATTATCATTTTAGTTGCAAAAGAAAACACTTCAACCACCAAAGAAAAGATTACATAGCGTAAACACAACAGTTGAGAAAAAATGTGCTAAACACGTAGCCTTAAAAATGTTAAATTGTGGCATGATTTTTCTCGTTTCTATTTTTCCTCTAGTCCTGCTTCTCCTGAAAACCTAAGCACGCTAAGTAACTTCTTTATGCTACATTTATCTCTTAAGCAGCACTACTTATGGTCTCAATAGCATTCTTTTGGCTAATTCAAATTTTGTTTACAGATACCAAGAAAGCCACAAAAATCTAACATCTTAAAATAAAAATACTGGCACAATGAAATGTACAGAAAGAAAACTGCTTTTATTAGTTTCTTTAACATTGTCAACTCCAGAGAGAGACTGCTAACTCACAGTGGAGTTCTATTTTATTACTTATACACTTTAAACTTAACATTACTAAAACAGGAGGGAAGGGGGCAGGGCACAACCTTTAAAAGAATGACATAGCCCGAGGACACAACATGAACAGATTAGAACCAAACAAGTCCAAGACTGCAGACGGTCCAAGTCCACTAGACTTTGAGCCTCAGCATACTCTCACTGTAATACATGTATGCTCAGTCACTCAGCTGTGTTCAGCTTTTTGTGGCCCCATGGACAGTAGCCTGCCAGGCTCCTTGGTCCATGGGATTCTCCAGGCAAGAAAACTGCAGTGGGTTGTCATGCCCTCCTCCACGGGATCTTCCCAATCCAGAGATCAAACCCAGGCCTCCCACACTGCAGGCCGACTCTTGACCAACTGAGCCACCAGGGAAGCCCACTGTAACACATGAGCGAACTGAATGACACACCCACAGGCACCATGACATGTCCAAAGTCAGCCATCAAGGCCAAAAAGTGCATGGTGGTCCAATTTCTGGAAATCCCTACCCCTTGCCAAAATGGTTGGAATACTCCTTTCACTCATTAGCCTATGAAACATTGCCCCCTGCACCCCGCTCACAAAAACTGACCAACCCATACTCTGTGGCCCTCTTGCCTTCTGAGATGGAGTGTGTTTCAAATAAATCCACTTCTTATCTATTACTTTGTCTCTCACTGAATTCTTTCTGCTACAAGACATCAAGAACTTCAGCTTCATTAAGCCTGATACAAGGTGCGTGATCTCAGTTAAAAAACAGTAAATTCAAATCCCAATCAGAGTTACAGTTTCATTACTACTTATTTATCAACAAACACAAGTCTGTAAAAATTTTTCTCTGAAGATTTTAAAAAGGCCTCCACAGAGATATCATAAATTCACAAAATACAAATCCTTTCAGTTCAATTCCCCTGCTTTGACCAATATAGAAATAGGAAGAAAGAAATACAAATACAAAAAGCATAATTAAGACATTTTCTACTGTTTCACTTCATAATTTAATTTGTACACAGCCTCATAATTTAACATGTGAAATGACCTACCCACAAATTTGCTCTTTGAAGTATTAACTGTAACAGTAAAAGACTAAAATGGAGCAAATATCCATCAATTATTGGATTATGAACAAAGCGAGTGAAGGTGATGGAATTCCAGCTGAGCTATTTAAAGTTCTGAAAGATGATGCTGTGAAACTGCTACACGTTCAATATGCCAACAAATATGGAAAACTCAGCAAATGGCCAAAGTAAAGGACAGAAACAGTATGGAACTAACAGAAAAGAAGAGGTTTAAAAAAGGTGGCAAGAATACACAGAAGAACTATACAAAAAAAGATCTTCATGACCCCAATAACCACAACGGTGCGATCACTGGACTAGAGCCAGACATCCTGGAGTCGGAAGTCAGGTGGGCCTTAGGAAGCATCACGACGAACAAAGTCAGTGGAGGTGATGGAATTCCAGCTGAGCTATTTCAGGTTCTAAAAGATGACGCTGTCAAAGTGTTGCACTCAATATGCCAGCAAATTTGGAAAATTCAGCAGGGGCCACAGGATTGGAAAAGTTCAGCTTTCATTCCAATCCCAAAGAAAGGAAATGCCAAAGAATGCTCAAACTAGCACACAACTGCATTCATCTCACACACTTGCAAAGTAACACTCAAAATTCTCCAAGTCAGGCTTCAACAGTATGTGAACCGAGAACGTCCAGATGTCCAAGCTGGATTTAGAAAAGGCAGAGGAACCAGAAATCAAATTGCCAAAATCCAGTGGATCACAGAAGAAGGAAGAGAGTTCCAGAGAAACATCTACTTTTGCTTTATTGACTACGCCAAAGCCTTTGACTGTGTGGATCACAACAAACTGTGGAAAATTCTTAAAAGAGATTGGAATACCAGACCACCTTACCTGTCTCCTGCGAAACCTGTATGCAGGTCAAGAAGCAACAGTTAGAACTGGACATGGAACAACAGACTGGCTCCAAATCGGGAAAGGTGTACGTCAAGGCTATATATTGCTATCTTGCTTCAGTTCAGTCACTCAGTAGTGTCTGACTCTTTGCAACCCCATGGACTGCACAAGCTTCCCTGTCCATCATCAACTTATTTCCTTTAGGATTGACTGGTTGGATCTCCTTGCAGTCCAAAGGACTCTCAGAGTCTTCTCCAACACCACAGTTCAAAAGCATCAATTCTTCGGCGGTCAGCTTTATCACCCTGCTTATTCTTTACGTCACCCTACTTATTTAACTTATATGCAGAGTACATAATGCGAAATACCAGGCTAGATGAAGGAGATTCCACCAGTCAATCCAAAAGGAAATCAGTCCTGAGTATTCACTGGAAGGTCTGATGCTGAAGCTGAAGCTCCAAAACTCCGGCCACCTGATGGGAAGAACTGACTCACTAGAAAAGACCTGGATACTGGGAAAGTTTGAAGGCAGGAGGAGAAGGGGATGAAGAGGATGAGGTGGTTGGATAGCATCACTGACTCGATGGACATGAATCTGAGTAAGCTCCAGGAGGTGGTGATGGACAAGGAAACCTCGCATGCTGTAGTCCATGGGGTCACAAAGAGTCGGACACGACTGAGAGACTAAAGTGAACTAAAATGAAGCGCAAGCAGGAAGCAAGATTGCCGGGAGAAATATCAATAACTGTAGATATGCAGATGACACCAACCCTTATGAGAAAGCAAAGAGGCTAAAGAGCCTCTTGAGGAAAGTGAAAGATGAGAGTGCAAAAGCTGGCTTAAAACTCAATAGTCAAAAAACTATGATCATGGCATCCGGTCCCATCACTTCATAGCAAATAGATGGGGAAACAATGGAAATAGTGACAGACTTTATTTTCTTGGGTTCCAAAATCACTGCAGATGGTGACTGCAGCAACATTATTAAAAGACACTTGCTCCCTGGAAGAAAAGCTACGAACAACCTAGACGGCATATTAAAAAGCAGAGACATTACTTTGCCAAAAAAGGTCTGTCTAGTCAAAGCTATGGTTTTTCCAGTAGTCATGTGTGGATGTAAGATTTGGACCATAAAGAAAGCTGAGTGCCGAAGAATTGATGCTTTTGAAATGTGGTGTTGGAGAAGACTCTTGAGAGGCCCTTGGACTGCAAGGAGTTCAAACCAGTCAATCCTAAAGGAATCAATCCTGAATATTCATTAGAAGGACTGATGCTGAAGCTCCAGTACTTTGGCCACCTGATGTGAAGAGTTGACTCATTAGAAAAAACCCTGATGCTGGGAAAGACTGAAGGCCGGAGGAGAAGGGGACGACAGAAGAAAAGACGGTTGGATGGCCAACTCAATGGACATGAATTTGAGCAAGCTCCCAGAGATGGTGAAGGACAGGGAAGCCTGGCATGCTGCAGCCCATAGCATCACAAATAGTTGGACACAACTGAGCAACTGAACAACAAGAATAAATTAGAAATGTAAAACAGCCATTGGACTGAATGAGACACATGTTTATGACTTGACAAGCACAACATAACAATGTCATAATTTATTTCACTATTTACTTAAAGACACTAACACACACACCTCACTGCTTCTATACACATTGTTTCTAGAAATAAACATAAGATTCTACGAACATTAATGAGCTGGGGACTGTATAGGAGAGGAACATTTTATTATTTACCCCACATGTTTATTTCTGAACTATATACATTACGTATCCCTTCCCCTCAAAATGTTTAAGTTTATAAATGGGGGGCCAAATCAGTTTTCCTTAATCCTGACAACAAATTCACTGCTTTTGGATCATTGGTTAGTCCAAGCATTAATCCAAATTGGGTAACTATGCCCAATCTCAGTAATTCATAAATTCACTATGGCAATCTATTACCATCAACTTCCATCTTCTGAAACCAAGCATGGCTCAGTTTTCCTGAGTTCCCTGAATCCTAAAGGACATATCCACATAGTAGCTAATCAGGGAAGGGAGGAAATGCAGAATCAGAAGAGGAGCAGTCAAGAAACAACAGTGCAACCTTGGATCCAGATTCCACCTCAAGGAATACATACAATAATATTTTTGAGTATTTTTTAGTTCTTTTGTAGGCATCAAGGCCCCCCACACTCATGTGGAGGATGGCAACTTTAGGCTGAGTGCAAGATTTCTGGAGCACCGCTCTGGTGTCAGGGAATGTTTAACGGGAGGATTCCTACATGCTGTTTCTCAAGGATTCTCTGTTCCTTATCAGTTCCTATTCCAGGAACGAGTAGAGCTGCACTCAGGACTGAGATCATGAGAAAGGGTATCTGCTTGGATTCCTTTCTGTAACTCCTTTCAGTGACTCTTTTCAGAGTCAGTGACCTTGTATGTATTAGATTATCCATAATGTGGCTATTGATAAAATTTCATCCTGTGTAATAGCTTAGTAACCATCTTACGAAAGATATATAAGCCTGCATTTCTGCTAATAAAGCACCTTTGCTCCATCAGAGCTTGGGTCCCCGTGTCTGTCTGTCTTTCTGTCTTTCTTTCTCTTCCTCTCTCCCTCCCTCCCTCCAGCTCTCTCTTTCACTTTCTTATTGTGCACTCCGGACCACCAGGTTCTGGTCCACTGAAGGACCCCAACACTCTGGTACCTCACCACCAACCACTCGGAAGAAAACCATTGTATGCCCTGCAGCCCTCACCCCAAATTCTGCTATAAAACTTCCCACAATCCACTGGGAAGTTCTGGGTTTTTGAGCATGAGCCACACTTGTTATCCTTTCTTGGCCCTACAATAAACCTTTCACTGCTCCAAACTGGAACCTTTATTCCACCCCACTATTTTGGGTATACAAAATAGTTTGCATTTTGTTTGGTAACACTACTAACTATAGTTTTACAGTCTTTGGAATATTTTTTTTTCTTTTGTTTTTGTTTGTCTTTTGGCCACGCCACATGAGGGATCTGAGTTTTCCAATCAGGGATCAAACTTACAGCCTCTGTAGGAGAACCACTGGACCACCAGGGAAGTCCCCATATTATTTTATTTCTAAAAAGATTCTTCATATAGCTGGTTTCTGTTCAATTATTAGTTTCTGGTATGTATGACCATCTAGAGAAAAAGTCTACCTTCAAAAATTAACTACTCAAGGTAAAGCATGAACCAAAAAGATTTTCAGATTACATCTCTTAAAATGGATGAAAACATTTTTTTTAATGTTGAATAACTTAGAGTCACAAAACAGTTCCAAAACAATTTTCTAACTAGTTTCACAAAGACATACAAGGAGATAAACCCCAATACTGCAAAGTATTTTTACTTGGAGTCTCACAATAATAATGAATTAACGACAGGCAAAGCCCAGGGGTTTATCTCCTTTTTTCTCAGATGCCTTTAAAACTATAGCAAGAGCATTAGAAACAAAAGAACCTAAAATCAGTACAATAAGAAGGCCATCAGCACATGAAAGATGTCAAGAAATTCTTGAAGACAGGTAAAACAGACTGAGCATAGCAAACCAAAGCCCAGGATGAGCATTTTATTTACTAGGAAAACACTAGAGAGATTTTCACTAAGATCATAACAAGGCACAAATGCCCACTTAACATCATTACTATTAAACATAGCACTGGTCATTTTACTTAATACAATCAGACAACAGACAACAGTTGAGACAAGGTCCAAAACATGCACAGTGACCCGATGCCAGGGAAAATGAAACTGATCTACCCAGCAGAGCCCTGAAGAAATTCCAGTCTTATCTAGGAACATATCACCCAAAACATACCCAATCTCAGAAGCTAAATAGAGTTGAACCTATTTAGTCCTTGGACTGGACAGTGGAACAAAGCAGGGCTCTGCAGAGCTCCTGGGAACAAAAGCCTCTGAGTCCCCTGTTGCTTGTTTGTAGGAACAGACTCCAGCCTCCTTGACCTTCCCTGAGTCCCAAAGGGCAGATTCAAACAGTTGCTAATCAGTGAAGGAAGGGTATACACAGACAAGGGAGGCACAGTCAAGAAACAATAGCACAGTCTTGGGGCAGGTTCCACCTCAAAGGATATATGTCCCAAATCACTTTTTAGCTCTTTACAGAACTAAAACCCCCCAAATGGAAAATGCCAGCATTCTTCATTCCAGAGTAGACCATCTGCCTGCTAAGTTGCTTCAGTCACATGCAGCTCTTTGTGACCCTGGCCCTCCTCCAGGGGATCTTTCCAACCCAGGGGTAGAAACTGTGTCTCCTGCACAGGCAGGCAGGTTCTTTACCACCTGGGAAGCCCCAGACCAACTGAGACCAGATTAAAGGAATCACAGCAGCTCATCAAGATACTACCTGAGACCAGATTAAGGAATGTAGGCACTGCTCCACACCCGAATCTTGTCAGCAATCCCATCCTTGAACCACTGCCATAAAACCCCTCATCAGACCCTTCCAGGATGGGACACACAGTTTTCAAAGGCAGGAGTCCCCTGTGTCCCCACTTTGCCTAGAAAAACAATAAGGCTATTCTTTTCTATCTTATCCAAAACTCTGTCTCCAAGATTCAACTTGGCACCAGTACACAAAGGCCAAGTTTTCAGCATCAAGACTGCCAGGAAATACCGTGGGCTTTTACAAAGAGAAAGAGAGACCAGAAAGGAAAATTCCAGTCTTAAGAACAGAACCTGGAAAAGCCCATTATATAGCCTAACAGAAAGAAGTCTACCAGCAGTCTGTCCATATAAATGTAGCTCCTGTTTGGCCTCACTATTCCCTTAGTTTTAAAAAAAGTATAGACAACTATGAATCACTTAATATTTGCAAAAAGATTACAGAACAAAAGATAAATACAAAAAACTTTCTTAAAAAACCTGAAACTAGAGGAAACAGGGGTGACTTACAAAACAAAGAGAAATTTGAAGATACAATCAGAATGTTTAAAAAATTTGTGAGGATAGTACATTCATAAAACAAAAACAGGATGTATTGAAAAGGAACATGCAGAAGACAAAAGGTTGAGAAATTTTTAAACTATGGTTCCAAAATTAAAACATCACCAGACAGACGAAAAAATTCAAAGATCTGGCTCAAAACCAAAAACAAATAAGCAAGTTTTTAAAAAATAAAAAAACAAAACAACAAAAACAGGAGACAATCAATCCAGGAGATCTAATGTAAAAACAGTTGAGGAAAAAAAAAACACTTAACAACTGGATTAAAAACCAGGCAGAGGAGATGAATCTCAAAAGAAGACATAAAGATGGCCAACAGGCGCATGCAAAGATATTCAACATCACTAATTACTAGGCAAAAATAAATCAAAACCATAATGAGTTATCAACTCACACATGCGAGAGCTAGAATTGCTATCCTCAAAAAGGCAAAAAATAACAAGTGTTGACAAGAATGTGGAGAAAAGGGAACCCTCATACACTGTTCATGGGAATCTGTGCAGCCACTATGGAAAATATTAACTGTTAACTGTTAATTGCTCAGTCACATTCAACTCTTTGTAACCCCACGGGCTGACTATAGCCCGCCAGGCTCCTCTGACCATGGAATTTCAGGCAGAAATACTGGAGTGGGTAGCCATTCCCTTCTTCAGGGGATCTTCCAGACCCAGGGATCAAACCCAGATCTCCTGCATTGCAGGCAGATTCTTTACCATCTTGGGTTGGCCAAAAAGTTCACTCATCCATGAGATGCTATGGAAAAATTTGAAAGAACTTTTTGGCCAACCCAATAGTATGTTGATTCCTCAAAGATTAACAACAGAATGATCATGTTATCAAGCTATTCCACTTCTGGGAATTCATCCACAGATTATAAAAACACTAATTTGAAAATATGTGTATTCCCCACTCCTTGTTCACTGCAGGGTTATTTATAATAGCCAAAACATGGAAACACCTGAAGTGCTCATCACCAAATGAATGGATAAAAATGTATGATATTTATGCAACAGAATATTAATCAGCCATAAGAAAGAAAGAGACAGTGCTAAGTCGTGTCCAACTCTTGAGACCCTATGGACTGTGGCCCTCCAGCCTCCTCTATCCATGGGGTTCTCCAGGCAAGAGTACTGGAGTGGGCTGCCATTGCCTTCTCCAGGGGATCTTCCTGACCCAGGAATAGAACCCAGGTCTCTAGCATTACAGGCAGATTCTTTACCAACTGAGCTATATGGGAAGCCCAATCAGCCATAAAAACAGATGAAAGCTTGCCATCTGCAACAACATGGATGGACTTTGAAGGTACTGTGAAAGTGAAATAAATTAGAGAAAGAAATATACTGTAAGATTTCACTCATATGTGGAATCAAACAGATGAACAAAAAAAACAAAATAAAGGAACAAACCAAACACATGTATACAGAGAAAAGAAGAGTGGTCACCTGAGGGAAAGGGGCCTGGGGAGGCTGAAATGGGGAAAGGGAATCAAGTGCATGGTAACAAAAACTAAATTTCAGTAGCAAGCACATTGTAGTGCATAGTGAAGTAGAAATATAATATTGTACATAAGAAACTTATATAGTGTTAGATGCCAGTGTTATCTCAAGAAAAAAAACTAGTAATAAAACAAAGGCTATACTAAATTTAAAAAAAAAAAAAAGGCCAAAACCACTAGCAAAGACAAAAAAAATATATAAAATATTAGGGGAAAAAAAGCTCAGCTACAAAGACAGTTGTCTTCCAATTAAAATCATCTACCTCACCACCAGGGATTCCCTCATAGCTCAATCGATAAAGAATCTGCATGCATTGCAGCAGACCTAGGTTTGATTCCTGGGTTGGGAAGATCCCCTGGAGAAGGAAATGGCAACCCACTCCACTATTCTTGCCCGGAGAATCCCATGGACAGAGGAGCCTGGCAGGCTCCATGGGGTTGCGACAGTCGGACATGACTTAGCGATTAAACCACCAACTCCACCTCATACCAAGGTCATCGCTGAAACTGCAGAATACAATGGGTAAGAGAATTTTAAGCTTTCAGTTCAGTTCAGTCGCTCAGTCGTGTCCGACTCTTTGCGACCCCATGAATCGCAGCACACCAGGCCTCCCTGTCCATCACCAACTTCCGGAGTTCACTCAGACTCACATCCATCGAGTCAGTGATGCCATGCAGCCATCTTATTCTCTACTGTCCCCTGCTCCTCCTGCTCCCAATCCCTCCCAGCATCAGAGTCTTTTCCAATGAGTCAACTCTTCGCATCAGGTGGCCAAAGTACTGGAGTTTCAGCTTTAGCATCATTCCTTCCAAAGAAATCCCAGGGCTGGTCTCCCTTCAGAAAGGACTGGTTGGATATCCCTGCAGTCCAAGGGACTCTCAAGAGTCTTCTCCAACACCACAGGTCAAAAGCATCAATTCTTCGGCGCTCAGCCTTCTTCACAGTCCAGCTCTCACATCCATACATGACTACTGGGAAAACCATAGCCTTGAAGGGAAATTTGGGTAATATGCAGAGTGTGGAGAACCTATGTGATATAAACTTTCAATGACAACAGATGTTTGAGGACAATGGGGTTAGACATCTTCAACCCAAAATTCAATTCCAAGCCAAATTATGTACCACATGTGTAGTAATAATCTATGAATTTCATTTCACAATAGCATACGAAGTTTCAAGAAATACGTAAAACAGAGATTGAGTCTGATAAACTTGATAGCCTCTGCTGTTGTTATACCAGAGAAGGCAATGGCACCCCACTCCAGTACTCTTGCCTGGAAAATACCATGAACGGAGGAGCCTGGAAGGCTGCAGTCCATGGGGTTGCTGAGGGTTGGACACAACTGAACGACTTCACTTTCACTTTTCACTTTCATGCATTGGAGAAGAAAATGGCAACCCGCTCCAGTGTTCTTGCCTGGAGAAGCCCAGGGACAGGGGAGCCTGGTGGGCTGCCATCAATGGGGTCGCACAGTTGTACATGACTGAAGTGACTTAGCAGCAGCAGCAGCAGCAGCTGTTGTTATACACTAAAATATAAAACTAAAATTAAGAGTCATAACTAAAAACCACAGAAGCCTTCCAACTAGTATATGAAGAGGAACAGTATAATCAGAATATCACCACTCCATACGAATTGTGATTAATGGAATTCCAGGTGTGTATATGTGGCAGTCACTCAGTTGTGTCTGAATCTTCACAATCCCCTGGGCTGACTATAGCCTGCCAGGTTCCTCTGTCCACGGAATTCTCCAGTAAAGAATACTGGATTGGGTAGCCATTTCCTTCTCCAAAGGATCTTCCCAACTCAGGGATGGAACCTGGGTCTCCTGCATTGCAGGTGGATTCTTCACCCCTGAGCCACCAGGGAAGCCCGCATTACAATGGAGCTTTCGTGAAATTATCAACTTGTGCTATGTATGCAAGTCAGTCCTGGCTTTTCTATTCTACCCCACTGGTTTATTTCACAATCCACTTACCGATACTGTCCTACATTGATTACTGTAGCTATGCTGCTGGTGCTGCTAAGTCACTTCAGTCGTGTCCGACTCTGTGCGACCCCATAGACGGCAGCCCACCAGGCTCCCCCGTCCCTGGGATTCTCCAGGCAAGAACACTGGAGTCGGTTGCCATTTCCTTCTCCAATGCATGAAAGTGAAGTCGCTCAGTCGTGTCGACTCCTCGCCACCCCATAGACTGCAGCCCACCAGGCTCCTCCATCCATGGGATTTTCCAGGCAAGAGTATTGGAGTGGGTCGCCATTGCCTTCTCCGACTGTAGCTATACAAGTGTCTTAATATCAAATGATATAAGCCTCTAACATTTTTATTCTTAAAGACTGACTTTATCATGATTCTCAAACTTTTAGATCTCAAGATCTCTTCACGTTTCTAAAAATTATTGAGACCTCAAAGAACGCCTGTCTTTGTGGGTTATATCTATCAATATTTACCTTAGATAGATATTAAAATTCTAAATTTAACATCAACTAATTTAAAATAAAAATAAATATTACACACTAGCAAATATTTGCTATTAATAACTACTATATTTTCTCCTCCAAAATTAATCAGAACAGTGGCATTATTTTACAGTTGTACAAATCTCTTCAATGTCTGGCTTAACAGACAACTATGTTTTCACATGAGTGACTAGTTTACTTCATTTCCAAAAAACATCCACCAAATGGTCATGTCTTAAAAAGAAAAACATAGTTCATCTCTCAGTGGCTTTTTCGGGGAAACACAGTGTTCCATGACAAAGGTGGCTATTTAATAGTTCAGCTCATATTTCAAACAAGACCATGAGTTTTCTTCTCAAGGTAATCATCATGCTTGCGTATACAACAAAAGTGATTCATGCAGACTTCTCGTTTCAGTACATGGAACACTAAAAAGATGTGTGACCTCTTTTTGTTCCTTTCAGTTTTATGGAGGTATAACTGACCTACAGTGCTATACACATTTAAGGGGTAGAGCACAGTGATTTGCCTTAGATACATCGTAAAATGAAGATGTGTTATCTCTTGAAATAGGGAGAGGCGATGGGTTGCACATTATCAGTACCCTGAATGCCAAGGAAATATACCCTGTATACCGTACAATATTTAATATGCTGTGTGAATGTTTCTTCAATTTTTCTTTAAAAAGGCATTTGAGATTTATTAAAATTAAAAAACTGTACTGTTTGGCAAAGGACATTCTTAAGTGTAACTTGCCTCTTTTTCCCTTTACTTTTTATTGCAAATACATACAATACAGTGATAACGACAGGTTGGTGACAATGACTTGATTACAGCTGGCTTGGTGCCAGCAGTTGACCCACCACTGCTTTTGCACATGGTTTTGTTTTGGCAAAATCAATACAGGGAAAAGGTAAGTAACATCTTACTGTTGATATGAAGATAGTTTTGATCTCACAAGGCCCCTCCTGAATCTGTATGGGGAGACACCCAGAAGAATACGAACCATGCTCTGAAACATTCTTGGTCCTTTCCATTACCACAGATTTTGGACTCAGCTTCTTAATTTACACATACACACACACAGGACCCTGCTAAGTTTTTATTTGGAATTACACTGAATCTTTAGATCAGCTTGGGAAAATAGACATATTGTTACACGTTTACTTTACTAAGTCTTTAATTCCTTTAGCAATACTCCATAGTTTCTATGTGCAGTTTTTATACATCTTTTCCTTTTCTTCTTCTTTTAAGACATCCTTATAATTTATTCCTAGGTGTCTGACATTGCTTGACGATATTGTAAATCGTATCTTTTTAAACTTAGCTTTTACCTGACCTCTATTCACACCATATAGATAAAACAGACCTAAACATAAAAGGTGGAACAGTAAAACTTCAAGAAAACAGAATATCTTCATGATCCTGAGAAATCTTAGCCTAGTCCAAGACCGTAACACTTGGATTGGTTTCTAAATGAGCACCAGTCTTTCTGAATGACAAAGTACTCTTTTTTTTTTGCGGGGGGGGAGGGGGGTCCAGGACACACTTATAGCAGTGAAAGCACCAAGTCCTAACCACTGGACAGCCAGGGAGTTGCCCAAAGTATTGTTACTCTCATTCTGCTACTTCAGATATATCAAACCTATCAGGCATGTCTGTTACTGTCTCAAGAATGGAAGTTTTCCAGCCTTTATTTAAGTGTCCTCCCCCTCTCCTCCTACTGTTCCATCATTCATTTTCCAACCATATTTCTCACAGATTTAAAAACAAACCAACCTAGAAAGAGCAAAGATGACAATAGCAGCACTGAAGAATAAACACCGCTTAACAAGGGAGGAAGCTGCACTTGGGGAGTGTGCATACCCAGAGAGCTTCCCACACCCAGAAACTCCCAACAATGCACAGTCCAAACCCAAAGAACGCACACAAGGTAAGAAAAGAAAACCACACTGGAGATACACCAAAATGTCAGTGCTGCTGGGTGGGGAGATTACAGGGGTTTGTGTCTGCATCTTTTTTCATGGTTTCCTCCCCCCCCCATTTCAACAGTAAATCATAATTCTTCCATTATCATAAAATAAACAATAAAAGTTTATTTTATAATTTTAATATGTAGTAATATGCAATTTTAATATGAAGTATTTTTCAAAAAACATTAAAATGGGCATATTCATAATGTACTGTGATGGGAATATGAATTGACAGAATAATTCTCGAAGGAAACAGCATTTTGCAAAAAAATATTTGGAAAATGTACCCCTAAATTAGAAATAGGTCAGCTATCCAATGTAGCTAATATAACAGTAGCTAATGTTACCACTTTACTACTACTGGGGAAGGGGGGATAAAGAAGAGTTTAGTTTTAGTAGATTCCTGCCTATTCTGTTTTCATTAAAAGCAGCCAGGGTGTCAGGCAACGCATGGAGTGAAAAGGAACAGAAAACTGGCATTTTCCCTATCTAATATACAAATTTTAAAGTAATACTTCTCCCATTATATGCCTAAAATGTTCTCACTTCAAAAAAGGTAGAAATATAGAAAAGCATAAATATGAAAGTTGCCTGCATTTTCTGATAGTAAAATAATCCTGAAATCTATCAAATACCAAGTTCCTATTTATATTTATGATGCAGACTCATACTTAGGAATGAAAATCTCATTTATTTGCAACAAATATCTTTAAAATTCAATACACAAAGTAATTCTTCAATGAATGTATCAGTATATATATTTCTACACCCTTTCCTAAGAGCCTCTGTTAGATAAAATCAAAAAGTGGAATTGCTCGATCAAAGGATATTCACACATTACAATTTTATTTCTCTGACTATACTAACACTTGAATATCTACGAGTTATCTGTCTCCCTACCCTCATGATCACTGGGTGTTAAGACAAGAACTTCAGTATTCCACCCCCCAAATACCTCTTATTGGCTAGAAATTCTTCCATTTCCCCCTTTCTCATGCTTGTGATATATGGCTTGTAAATTCATTTTGTTTGGTGACGAATAATATGTATACAGTATAGACTTCCTATGCTCAGCCTAGCCCTCCATGTAAAAGCTCGATGTTGACTCTGAATATCTCACTTTCCCTCAGAGTCCTGAGCAACCTGGGATTCCATACATCAATCTTTAATTTTCACGAACAGAGAAAGGCACACAACCTAAAACTTCATTGAAGGTTAGGAGTACTTGAGAGAAGATTGTTCTGTTGATGACTTTTATTTCCTTAAAGACAAAAATAAACTTAAATGAAAACTATGAAAACTTCAAAGTCTGACTGACTGTTGGGTACTGTGTTCCACATCAAGCAGGAGAAAGAAAAGAGATAATGAGTTTCTAGAATCTTACACCCCAAGATGATGTCTGACGTGGAGCACCTAGACAAATTACGCATAAAACCCAAGATTTTTAACACCTGCTAAAGGAGTTGGACTGTGAAGAAAGCTGAGCGCTGAAGAATTGATGCTTTTGAACTGTGGTGTTGGAGAAGACTCTTGAGAGTCCCTTGGACGGCAAGGAGATCCAACCAGTCCATTCTAAAGGAGATCAGCCCTGGGATTTCTTTGGAGGGAATGATGCTGAAGCTGAAACTCCAGTACTTTGGACACCTCATGCGAAGAGTTGACTCATTGGAAAAGACTCTGATGCTGGGAGGGATTGGGGACAGGAGGAGAAGGGGACGACAGAGGATGAGATGGCTGGATGGCATCACTGACTCGATGGGTGTGAGTCTGAGTGAACTCTGGGGGTTGGTGATGAACAGGGAGGCCTGGCGTGCTGCGATTCATGGGGTCGCAAAGAGTCAGATACGACTGAGCGACTGAACTGACTGACTGACAGTGGGTAAGAATCGGCCTGAGCAGGCAAGAGACACAGGTTAGACCCCTGGTCCGGGAAGATCTGGACATGACCGAGCGACTGAACTGAACTGAACTGAAACATACTTTTTTAATCAAATTAAGAAAGCTCCTTATTTTGGAGGTGAGAATGCAGAAGCAACATAGCATTGCTTGAACCAAGAAAAGTTCATTATAAACTGTAGCTGTAGCCAGTCTTCTATGGGGCAATGATGGTGGGGATGGTGTAACCATAATCGCATTCTGGAATCCCAAGCTAAAAACTGTTTAAGAGGAAGAAGAATGCAAGGTTTTCTCTGAAGCACCCTGTCATTAAGAGACAGCTTCAGCACTACGTGCACCCGTATCTTTAAGACCTACTGTGTTGTCCTGTGCTTAGTCACTAAGTCGTGTCTGTGTCTGACTCTTCGGGACCCCATGGACCTCAGCCCCCAGGCTGCTCTCCAGGCAAGAATTCTGGAGTGGGTTACCAGGCCCTCCTCCAGGGGATCTTCCCAACCCAGTGATCAAACCCAGGTCTCCCTCATTGCAGGCAGATTCTTTAACAACTGACCACCAGGGAAGCCCTGAAAACCTACTGCTGCTGCTATGTCACTTCAGTCGTGTCCAACTCTGTGCGACCCCATAAATGGCAGCCCACCAGGCTCCCCCGTCCCTGGGATTCTCCAGGCAAGAACACTGGAGTGGGTTGCCATTTCCTTCTCCAATGCATGAAAGTGAAAAGTGAAAGTGAAGTCACTCAGTTGTGTCTGACTCTTCCCGACCCCATGGACTGCAGCCTACCAGGCTCCTCCGTCCATGGGATTTTCCAGGCAAGAGTACTGGAGTGGGGTGTCATTGCTGACACTAAATTTAGGTTCTGTAAGAATTTCTCTGGATTTTGCCAAGGTTAAGCAATGAGGAACGCAGGATCCTCACCAGTCATGCTCTGAGCAAGGGCTAGGTCTAACAACACAGATATAATGGTTGCTCTATCACTACTCACTGCTCATAACAAGACCTGGAGAAACCATCCAGTCCAAAAGCCCTTATGACAGGACGCATTGGAGCCAATAATCAACAGGTACCTAACAAAATCCTTTTAAGACACAATGAAGCATGACTTCAAAGGCTGTGATCCAGATCCCAAGGTTGGCAAGCAGGAAAGGATTGGCGCTAATTAAATATGACTAACTGGCTACACTAGAGGCAGAGAAGTGGTATTAATCACTACATACACAATGCTGTAATTAGCTTTTAAAAAAACAAGCTTTGTGCTCTCAAGGTAAGGAAAAAGTGACACTGGACCAAATGCAAGGCACATCCACAAACTTAGGCACTAAATCAAGTCGCTAGTTCCCAGTCACTATTTATATCTCTAACACTACAATAGGATAGTTTATGCTTAACTCAGTTTTTAATTCAGTTCTGACCATTCAACTTGAGTAAACAAAAACATCATTTGAAAAAAGAAATAGGAAATTAAAGAGCCTCTCTACCCAACAAGCTACCAAAACGTAGCTTGCTTTCTGTCTCTGATTTGCACGTTACAAGCTCAACGTGAAGATCAAATAAAATACACGTAAAACAAATGGAATAACACTGAGCGTAATGGCTCAATAAATATTACAATTTTAAAAGCCAAGTTCAATAAACATGGACTGTAAATAACTCAACACCGTGTTTTACACACACACACACACCCCCCACACACACTGTGATGGGTCTAGCTAGCATAAAAATAAATTTTACAGTGCTTTATATAACCCATGCAGCATACAATCTATTATTAGTGACCTAAGGCACTATCCAGGAAGCATGCTATCTCTTGCCTTCACTCCCCAAATAATGTTCCAAAGGAATTCTCATGTTCAAACCCCACCTATCTCACAAACAAAAGGTGAATCGCTAACTCTCCCCAGAACTGTCCTGGTCCTATTCATTCTCTTTCAATAAAATAAAAAGGAAGTCCTGAAAAGCTGTCTCTTCCTGCCGCTTTGGAAGTTTGTAGCAGCTGGCTAATATTATAGATCACAAAAACTACAAAGACCTTAGGAATGCCTCAGTCAGGTTTTCTCCTCTGTTCCATACAGCACCAAGCAGATTCTGGGCACTCGACAATGCCTCTGAGAATAAAAAGCCAGTATTCATCAAATTACCCCTCTTTGCTGCCAAAGAACAATGGGACTTCAGTAATTTTCTCCTGTTACAGCACAACAGATAGGGCATGACTTCAACATTAGCAAAATGTCAAGTTCACTCCAAAGTGCCCTTGCTCTACATCAACATGAGGGCTGGTTAGCACAGTGCCATGCTTTGGCCAGAGAATGCCCCTAATTTCATTCTGCTGTTTGAAAACGAGAGCCAAAGGTGAGAAAACACTACAACCCCTCAACTCTGAGAACAAAAAATATCTGAAAACAAACGCCTCAAATGTCTATATCTCTTTCCCATAATTCAAAAGAATGGCACAGGGTAAATTCCTTAAGTTTACAAGCTGGGGACCTTGTCTTTTTTTAATCAAGCAGTTAGTGAGCTCCCTAACTGAGAATATATTCGGAAAATGTGTTCAACATGACTGAAGGATCATGTAGTCTATGTAATTTCCATGTTCAACAAAGGGACGTCTTGATAATTCCATTGCAATATACTGTCTCAGTCCTTGTGAAAGATGAAAAATACTTCATAGTTTTTCCATTCCAAGCAATCTGTTAAAGGAAACCAACATTTCTTATAAACAGATTCCAAGCTATCAGGAGGGTAAATTAAAAATATACTTGCGTGTTTTGGATACATTTTTAAAACCATTTGTCAGATTCTCATTCTGGCAAGAGTCTTATGACTGGCCACATAACTTTTTGAGCTTAAAATGAATCTTTATATTCTAGCTTCTTCCAATTAAATGATAAATGCATATGGCTCTTCAGCATTTATTAGTTACCTGTATCTCTAAGAAAATTATAAAATATGTATTCATGTTTCATCTCTTTCAGCAAAAAGTAACTTTCCTATTTTTTGAAATACCCCTATTTTTAGCTTAAATGACTGTTCCCACATTATCTGGCCTGATTATCTTTTCTAACAAAGGACCCTAAGTCACACAGAACATAGTAATACTAACTCTCACCAATCTAAGCACAGTGCTCCCTAAAAAAACTAAAAAAAAAAAAAAAAAAAAAAAAAAAACGGAAAAGCAATTATATATGATGTTAACTATTGAGGAGGATCAAGCTATCTCTGAAAAGATTTGGAAAAAAGGGGTTCTAATATCTTTGTCATACATTTTCTGTCTTAGACGATCTCTGTGTCCATTTCTGAAAAGAGAAGTACAAGATACACAAAGGTCAGGGGAATTGTGGAGTATTATGAAGACCAAACCAGAGTTTCAGGAAGTCTCCAAACATGTTTGAGCCCGAAGAAGACAGACTTAGATACAATATAGATATTCAGGACTAAAGAGGAAGGGACAATTTTTTTTAATAAACAGTTATTACATTTTATTTCTGTATATAAACAGCTTTAAAGACAAGCATAACTAGTGAAGGGTGAATAAAAGAATAAAGATTGTGAACAAAAGTTGAAGGAACTTCTTTAATACAAAGGGACAAAAACACTGCATCCCCCAACACCCACCGCCCTAGACAAGCTGCTCCCTGCCCACACCCATGCTCACCTGTTTCCTTTTACCAGATGCCCCCCCAATCTCTCAAAGACTGAGTAAATGCCAACTCCTTCTGAAGCCTTCCTGACACCGAGAGTCAGTAACTGCCTGTTTTCTGAGTTCAAACATTCTGTTATACCTCTAAGATGCACCTACTGCAGACAGCACTTACAAAGACCTTAATCTATGCCTAAATCTTACCACCAGCAGATGAAAAAGACCACCACCATTCTCCCCAAACTACAAACCAGGGACTGAATTTCACTTTTCATTCCATCAATGCACAGAGCAGATTCAAGTGAGTGAGCAGTAAAGAATAGGAAGTTTTCGTTCCAGAGGCCCTCCAAAATAAATAAATAAAAGGTCCTGTATCCTCCAAGGTCAAGAGACACTTGTCTGGGAACCAGATCTTAGGTTCTAGTTCTTGGACCCTAATAACTATATTTTTTCCTAGGAATCTGGAGAAGACCAGCACTTCCCAAAACAGTGTCTGCTGGACACTGCTCTGCAATACGCTAATAGATAACTTAAACGATTGGAAAAGTCCAGATTAAAACAAAGCCAACATGGTTACTTGACTGCATAACATGTGCAGGGCTTTAAAATGCTAATATAAACTATAAATTTTCAAGATAAGACTACATAATGAAGCCCTTAGTGAACTGATTTGAGCAAGATTGTTGAGTTTGGAAAATGCTTCCAAAAGGTTGTTTTAGTTTTGTTTCTTTCAATTGTCATAGTATTACTCAGAACATCAAACCAACATCTAAAAAGTTCTTACCTGATATGTGTGGCAGGCAGAGATTCGTATTGGCGCGACAAAAAGAGTTCCCTATGTTTCAACTGATGTTTCTGTTTATCGGTCAAGTCAGCCTCAACTGTTGTTTCAGATTCTTCCTCAATTTCTTCTACACAAATAAAATTCAAAAAAGGCATTATTACAAACTGTATTATCTATTTTGGTTATTAAGATAGACTGAATCGGGCTTTAATTCAATACTTTGTTCAAACTAATTGATTTCAAACTTACACATTTAAGTTGTAATATGAATTACAACCATAACATTTAGTTACCTAGGCCTCAAAGGAAGAATTCCAATTTTAAGATGGCAGATGAAACAATGCACATATCTTATGTATCTTTCCTCCCCCAAGAAATCACACCAAAATAGCAATGAAAATATACTAACATTTCAATGACAATAAAAAATGAAGCAACAATGGAAGATTTTCAACAATAACAGTTTTAGAAGATGGAAAGGAGACGTTAAAAAAATTAAAAAACACTACACACAGTCAAGAGGAGGAAGTGACAATCTATGTGTGTACAGAAAGGTTTGCTGTGGAGAAGTGTGGCACAAGGCATGTACTGACTCAGTCCTTGAAGATGCCAAGTATTGCGAGAAGGGAAAAGTGGGGTGAGATCAAAAAAGCAGGAGAAAAGCGTCAAAAGTCTGTCTATAACACAATAAATGAATCCCAGAATACTCCATTTAAAAATAGTATAATCAGAAAACAAATAGTGTAACACATTTCAAATTTGATTAACACAAAAAAAACTAATAGAATTAGAAGACAACACTAATGAAATCTCCCCAAAATTAAGACAACTGAAAACCGAAAGATTAAAAAATTAAACAAGAATTCACATGGTCCAACATCCAACTAATAAAAGTTCCAGGAAGAAACAATTGAGAAAACAGACTCTCATGTCTTTTGCGTGTGTGTGTGGAGGGGGAGTGGTGCAGGGAGGGGAGAAGGGGGATAAGGAAAGACTTATCAAAGAAATGATTCAAGAAAATTTCCCCTTACTAAGTGTCCAGTAAGAATGAGTGTCCTGACTGAATTACCAGCAAACTTAACTTTTTTTTTTTTAAGTAATGGCATGAGAAGACTACCACCATTTACAGGAACAAAGTATAAGCACACCAAAGAAACCAGAATCTGCACTGGAATCACAGATGAACAGCAATACCGTACACTAAGATACAGAGCAGCACCATCCAACAGGAGACATGACATTCAACCCAGAACTACATGGTAAACTATCAACTCTGAAAACAGCAAGGTCAAACTTGCATCACTGAACCAAGTTCACCTCTGAACAATGTGAGCTTGAACTTAACGGGTCCACTTTTATCTAGACTTAAATACAGTATACTGGAAATTTTCTGGAGGTTTGCAACAATTGAAAATATTTAACCCAGTACCTTAGAAATATCAAGAAAGGACTTCCCTGGTGGCTCAGTGGTAAAGAATCTGCCTGCCAATGCAGGAGACACAGGTTCACTTGCTCCAAGAAAATCTCATATGCCATAGGGTAACTAAGCCCGAGTGTCACAACTACAAAGCCCACGCTCTGCAACCGAGAAGCCCACATGCCCAAGAACCTGTGCTCTACAAGAGAAGCCACCGCAATGGGAAGCCCTTGCACCGCAACTACAGAGTGGTCCCCACTTGCTGCAACTAGAGAAAGCCCTCGCACAGGAACAAAGAACTAGCCGAAAATAAACAATTAATTTTAAAAAATAAAGAAAAAACAAATATCAAGAAAATTAATAAAAACAGTCATCAATTCATAAAACATGCAGATACTAGTCTAACCTTACACAGGCATAAGGTGAGGGATATTTAATAAAAATTAATACTATGTTAGTTTTCTTAGCGTTTTACAACATTCCTTTCAAAGAATTACATTACCATTCATTATGCTACACTGGGGCTTCCCTGGTGGCTCAGACTGTAAAGAATCTGCCTGCAGTGCAGGAGAACCAAGTTCGATCCCTGGGTTGAGAAGATTCCCTGGAGAAGGGAATGGCTACCCACTCCAATATTCTTGCCTATGGACAGAGGAGCCTCGTGGCTACAAACAGTCAGATACGACTGAGTGACTAACACTTAGGTCTCTCTCCTGTATTTGGAAAAACTATTCATAAGCATATTATAACAGGTAAGTGATTTTTTTAATGCAACAATGTTTCCAATAGTGTACTTGCCCTAAGTATAGGCTAGGTTCCTGTGAAGCAATCCCAGTCACAGGAGGCTACTATAAGGAATCATATTGCTGCTGCTTCATCATCAATGCATGTATTATTATACCCATAAATAAATATGAATTTCTTTACAATTTTTTTTTCACTTCTGATGTCTAGTGTTAGGAATATAGACATCCGTTGGATCACAGAAAAAGCAAGAGAATCCCAGGAAAAACATCTACTTCTCTTCATTGATTATGCTAAAGTCTTTGACTGTGTGGATCACAATAAACTGGAAAATTCCTAGAGAGACAGGAATACCAGACCACCTTACCTGTCTCCTACAAAACCTGTATGCAGGTCAAGAATCAACAGTTAGAACTGGACATGGAACAATGGATGGACTGGTTCCAAATTGAAAAGGAATACGTCAAGGCTATATATTGTCACCCTGCTTATTTAACTTATATGCGGATTACATCATGAGAAATGCAGGGATGAATGAAGCACAAGCTGGATCAAGATTACTGGGAGAAATATCAATAACCTCAGATATACAGATGACACCATCCTTATGGCAGAAAGCGAAGAGGAACTGAAGCGCCTCTTGAGAAAGTGAAGGAGGAGAGTGAAAGTTGGCTTAAAACTCAACATTCAAAAAATGAAGATCACGGCATCCAGTCCCATCACTTCATAGCAAATAGATGTGGAAACAATGGAAACAGTGACAGACTTTATTTTCTTGGGCTCCATAATCACTATGGATGGTGACATGAGTTTGAGCAAACTCTGGGAGATGGTGATGCAGCCTGACATGCTGCAGTTTGGAACCACTCCGTTATTTCATGCCTGGTTCTAACTGCTGTTTCTTGACCTGCATACCGGTTTCGCACGAGGCAGGTCAGATTGTCTGGTATTCCCACCTCTTTAAGAATCTTCCAGTTTGTTGGGATCCATACCTGCAGAGATTCAGATGCTCCGCAGCCTTCCCTGGACCAGACCAGACTGTGTATCTGTGGGAACAGGACAGACTGTGTATCTATGGGACCAGACCAGACTGTGTATCTACGGGAACAGGAGAGACTATGTACCTACTGAGAACTCAAGAGTCAAGGAGGGGGTGGCTGGCTTCTCTCACAGGAAGTAAAGCCCAAGGTGAGGCCCCAGAGGCTTTAAGTTTTGGACACTGACTGGCAAAACATGCACCAACAAAGCAACACATTTCTGCTCCTCATAACCTTTTCTTACAAATTCCTTACATAAGGATCCAGGACCGCAAGAAATTATATCATATGTGACCCTCTAGCTGTCGTTCTTTTAAATGGTATGAGGGCAATGACTAGACTAAGTATCAAATGTTTTCTAACCTCAAACGTTTAAAACTCTGAATTGAAAATGAACTTGCAAAAATTAAAAACTGATTTAGAAAACGATCCACCGAGCTCAAAAACTGAATAACGTGATTTAAAATTCTTTGAATGTTCCTTATAATTAACTACTCAAATAGAAGTACAACACTAAAAGAGCCATTTACTTGCAAGTACAACAACATTGCACCAGTGGAGATCAATGACGTCATCACTGCACTGGCACCATTGGCACCAGCAAATACCACATACGAAGTTATACTCGCTACCTAATTAGGATTTGATACATTGTTGTTCCATAAAACACAGCTAACTGAATTCTAATGTATATCCTATAGGGCCAAAATAGCAGCACACTCTACAGATAATGGTAACAACAGCAAATCTTTTCTTGTACAATCTCTTGATATTGAGTGAAAAGAATAAAATTTCTAAAGTTCAATCTAAGCAACACAGAAGTCACCAAAACAGCATCTAAAACTCATTTTCTCAAGTTTACTAGTTAAATTTCATTTACATTTTTGTATAAATTTATATTAGCTTCTGAACAAGAATGACTCCTATCCCATTAACATTCAAAACACTAAACAAACCATAATGGCAAAAACTGACATTTTGACCATGAAAAATTTAAAAGATCAAATATGACTATCATCAAAAACCATGTCCATGGTAATACATTTATAATTTTTTAAAACCATTTTCCAAGTTTGACGGAATATCAAATTTGCTACCTTATAAAGTTATTAAAGTAGAAGTCCCACATAAACAGGACAGCAACACAAGAGACTGACACCAGGTGGCAACTCTTCAGGGCAGTTTATTAAGCACTAAGGCACTAGGGTCATAAACTGGAGACAGAGCACAGGAAGAAACCACCCCAAGGCACTGTGTGAAGTTTTAACAAACAATAAACACAAATTTATTTATTTATAAAATAAGTATCACTGTACTTAACTGAGATCAACCCAGCAAGGGTCCTACAAATTTCAAAGCTTTAGACTGCAGGATGAGAAAGAACCCACGGCCGCAGAGCTCAGCAAGTTAGCACTACACACACAGCCTCAAAGGGGCTAGGTAAGGCTAGCAAAAACAATGTCCAGGAAGCAGGTGTCAGAAAAGAAATCAAACTAGCTGAGTAGTGAAGAAAGAGAGCATCCAGGTACGGGATACAGACCAATCTCCACAGCAGGTTACAGTCATGGACTCAAGCAAAACTTTAGAGAGACTGGGCATGTGACATGTAACTGGGCCAGAAGAGGCAACAGACAATTTAGGTATCTGAACAAAGAGGGTGAGAACCTAGGCAAGGAAAAGTCTTTACTGATTCTCAGTTCTTTTCCTGAAAGGGATTCCCTGGTAGCTCAGTTGGTAAAGAATCCACCTGCAATGCAGGAGATCCCGGTTCAATTCCTGGGTTGGGAAGATCCCCTGGAGAAGGGAAAGGCTACCTTCTCCAGTATTCTGGCCTAGAGAATTCCACGGACTGTATAGTCACAGGGCCACAAAGAGTTGGACACGCCTGAGTGACTTTCACTTTGTTTGCCTGAACTGGGTATTTTTCAGAACTAATCAAAATTATAATTTCTACATGCTAGTTAGGATGGGGGGTGTGGTGCGGGCAGGTAGAAGGAGAGTTTTCCACAGGTTATTCAACATCCTCAAGTCCCCATTTTAATGAACTATCCGCCAACAATGATGATGCGAGCTGGTACAGAACATACAGAAAAGCAGGTGGTTAAAATTTTGTCTAGAGACACATTTAAGAAGTACTAAAATGTTTGAAGGCATATTATTTGACTTTGAAAATAGCTCAGTATTGATGCAACTCAAGCCTGCCTGGTAAGAGGGAAAAAAAGAAAAGGCAAGTTGAATAAAATTAGAAGGATTTTTATGACAGTTGAGCTTTCAGGGAACTATCTGAATGAAGACAAAGAAAAGGTTTGGCAGGGACTTCCCGGGTAGCCCAGTGGCCAGGACTCCATACTTCCAGTGCAGGGGACTTGGATTCAATCCCTAGTCAGGGAACTGGATCCCACATGCTGCAACTGGGAGCTTCATCATATGCCTATAACTAAAGATCCCACATATTAAAAAGCAGAGACATTACTTTGTCAACAAAGGTCTGTCTAGTGAAGGCTATGGTTTTTCCAGTAGTCATGTATGGATGTGAGAGTTGGACTATAAAGAAACCTGAGCACTGACGAATTGATGCTTTTGAACTGTGGTGTTGGAGAAGATTCCTGAAAGTCTCTTGGACTGCAAGGAGATCCAACCAGTCCATCCTAAAGGAAATCAGTCCTGGATGTTCACTGGAAGGACTGATGGTGAAGCTGAAACTCCAATATTTTGGCCACCTGATGCGAAGAACTGCCTCATTTGAAAAGACCCTGATGTTAGGAAAGATTGAAGGCAGGAGGAGAAGGGGACGACACAGGATGAGATGACTAGATGGCATCACCAACTCAATGGACATGAGTTTGGGTAAACTCCAGCAGTAGGTGATGGACAGGGAGGCTTGGCGTGCTGCACTTCATGGGGTTGCAAAGAGTCGGACACGACTGAGCAACTGAACTGAACTGAAAGATCCCACATGCCACAACTAAAGATGAAAGATCCCACATGCCACAACTAAAGATGGAAGATCCCAGGCAGCCAAATAAATATATAAATATTAAAGAAAGAAAGAAAAGATTTGGCAATCCAGAAGCAAATGATCAATAAACAAACATCAATGATAGTTTCATCAATAGCACTCAATAATTCAGACTGAAACTAAGAATATTTCATTTACAATAGCGTCAAAAGGAAAAAAAAATACTCAGGACTATATTTAACAAAAGACAAAACTCATATACTAAAAATGACAAAACATTCTTACAAGAAATTTTAAAGACACCTAAATAAATGGAGAAACTATGTTCACATATTGGAGGATTTAATATGGTTAAGATGGCAATACTCCCTAAATTGATTTACAGATTCAGTGCAACCCCTACCAAAATTCCAATAGCCTTTTTCACAAAAACTGGCCAACTAATTCTAAAATTCATATGGACATAAGCAACCCTCAATAGCTATGAACAAATTTAGAAGGACTCACACTTTCAGATTTCAAAGCTTACTTCAAAGCTCAACCACCAGTGACTTCCCTAGTGGCCCCGTGGTTAAGACTCCATGCATCCCCTGAAGGGGGCAAGGATTTGATCCCTGGTTTTATGTGTGTGTGTTTAGTCACTTTGTGTCCGACTCTTTGCGACCCCACAGACAGTAGCCTGCCAGGCTCCTCTGTCCATGGGGATTCTCCAGGCAAGAATACTGGAGTGGATTGCCAAGACCTCTTCCAGGGGATCTTCCCAACCCAGGGATCAAAACAAACCCAGGTTTCCCGCATGGCAGGTGAATTCTTTATCGTTTGAGCTACCAGGGAAACCCTGTTGGGGAACTAAAACCCTGCATGCTGTGCGGCCAAAAAACAAAAGATAAAAGCTATGACAACCAGGACTATGAGGTACTGACATAAGAGCAGGCATAGATTAATTAGAATATACCTGGCAGTACAGAAGTAAGCCCACTCTTCCTGTTAAATGATTTTGGACAAGAGTGCCAAGACAATTCATCGGGGGAATGAAGGTGCATGTGTGCTCAGCTGCTCAGTCGTGTCCAGCTCTTTGTGACTCCACTGGACTCCAAAGAGTTGTGTCCAACTCTACACAACGAGTCATGTCCAACTCTACACAAAGAGTCATGTCCAACTCTTTGTGTAGCTCACTAGGCTCTTCTGTTCAGGGGGTTTCCCAGGCAAGAATACTGGAGGAGTTGCCATTTCCTTCTCCAGGGGATCTTCCCAGGGAGTGAACCCACGTCTCCTGCATTGGCAGGCAGATTCTGTACCACTGAGCCACCTGGAAAGCCCAGGGGAATGAACAGTCTTCTACGAACAGTGCTAACAACCACCAGACACCCACATATAATGAATAGAGCTGGACTCTCACACCATTAATTCAAAATAGGTCAAAGACCTAAATGCAAGAGCTAAAAATTTTATAAAATGTTTAGAATGAAACACAAGCGCAAATCTTCATGACCTTAGACTAAGCAATAGTTTCTTCATTCAGTTCAGTTCAGTCGCTCAGTCATGTCCGACTCTTTGCGACCCCATGAATCACAGCACACCAGGCCTCCCTGGCCATCACCAACTCCCCCTAAATAAATCATAAGAAACCAAAGAAAAGACAGGTAAATTAGAATTAGTGTTAATTTTTTTGTGATTAAAAGGGTACTCTCAAGAAAGCAAAGACACAGCCCATAGAATGGGAGAAAATGTCTGCAAATCATGTAACTCATAAGGGTCTAGTACCCGGAACAAAGAACTCTTGTAACAATAAAAAGACACCCAGTTAAATAATGGGCAAAGAATTTGAATAGACATTTCTTCAAAAAGATACACAAAGAGCCAATTAGTACATGAAAAGATGTTTAACGTCATTAGTCACAAGGGAAATGCAAATCAAAACCACCATGAGATTTTTCACATCAACTAGAATGACTATAATCAAAAAGATAATAAGCAAAAATGTAGAGAAATTGTAATCTTTGTACATTATCCATGAGAATGTCAGATGGTGCAGCTGCACTGTAAAACAGCTCAATGCTTCCTCAAATAGCTGAACAGGGTTACCATGTAACCAAGCAATTCCTTTCCTAGGTATATACCCAGGAGAACTGAAAACATGTCAACCCAAAACTTGTATGTGAATGTTTATAGCAGCATTATTCCTAACTGCCAAAAAGTAGAAGCAACCAAAATGCCTGATAAATGGATAAATAAATGTAGGATATCCACACACTGGCATATTTATCACTCAGCCATAAAGAGGAAAGAAGGGCTGATTCATGCTACAACATGAACTTTGAGACATTAAACTAAATGAAATATTACAAAAGAGAAAGACACAAAAGGTCACATATTACATGACACTACTGATATGAAAAATCCAGAACAGGCAAATAGAGAGACAGGAAGTAGAAAGGCGGTTGACAGAGGATTAGCGGAGGAGGAACTAGAGCAGGGACTGCTCATGGGCATGGGGCTTCTTTCTCGAGTAATTTTTTTTTTAATGTCCTGGAATTAAATAATAGTTATAGTTGCATAAATCTGTGATTATATAAAAACCACTGAACTGTACACTTTTTAGAGTGGTAAGTGGGGATTTTCCTGGTGGTCCAGAGGCTAAGACTCCAGGCTCCCAATGCAGGGGGCCTGGGTTTGATTCCTGGCCAGGGAACTAGATCTGGCATGACACAACTAACCATTCACGTACCACAACTGAAGATCCAGAGTACTGCAACTGAGACCCGGTACAGCCAAATAAATAAATAAAAACAAACATTTTTTAAAATTAAACGAACAAAAACAAAGTGATAAGTTACATATGGTATATGAATAATATAAAAGAGAACAAGCTAAACCTGGAAAAAAGGGCAGAAGGGAAATGAAACGCAAAAAGAACAATAAATTTCAGTATAGTTATGTAATGAGCTTCTACTCAGCAGTTAAAAATTAATGAGTGAATCCACACACCAACGGACTGCAAAAACTTGATACTGAGCGAGAAAGCAATCTGTAGAGGGACACATATGTAAAATATCACTTTTTAAAAGGCAAAAACAATGCTCTAGGGAAATACGTACATATGTAAAAGTTATAAACAGATGAATGGAAAAAGATACACCAAAGATGAGATAGCAATCCACCTATGGGGGAAGCAGCAAGGCAACCGGGCTGGGAAGGGATGCCCGCAGCACTCAAAGAATCTAGAGCAAATGTGGGCTACAAGAGAGGACAGAGCTGGCTGGCAGGTTCATAGTTAGCACATTATTCTCTTTTCTGGTTCCTAGAAACTTCAATAAATGTTGAATAAAAATTAAAAAATGAATAGGACTCAACAGAAGGAAATCTGTAACTAAACTCTAATCCATGGTAAACTTTTCTTCTTAATGAGACCACCCCTGCAGTTGATAATCATTTCATTATCTGTATTTCTTTCTCTACAACTTTCTATCATCTTTCCAAAATATAAAATTCAAGTGATATTCTGTATAACATTAATTTCTGAAATATACACATGATTACAAATACACAACTAACTTCTGAGTTTTGAAGATTAGGAAAGGAGAGGAGCAAAACAGAAAAGTGGGCTATTTTGGAGCTCAAAACCAGGAAAGCACCAAGAGTTTACTGCTCCTATAAAGAAATGCATGACATAAACAGGGAGATACTGCAAGTGGATGAAAAGTTAAGAGAAGTAAGAAAATCACATATGAAATTGAAAAGAGTATAAAACACTAATTTTAAAACATTTTGGGGGAGCGCAGAATACCTATACCAGCTGTTCTCAACCTATTTAGTCTCAGAACTCCTTTATCGCTTCAATCCTATCAAAGACTTCAAAAAAGTTTTGCTTACATGGGTTATATCTATCAATATTGTGTTAGAAATTAAAACAAATTTTTGAAAACACAGGAAATCACAAGCACATACTGAATTATCCCGAATGGTGATGTCATCAACTTGTCATACAAGTGCAAAAACTCTGCCATATACTCCTGAGAGAATCAGGAAGACGGTCTAGTGACGGCTTAGTCTCATCACAAAAACGGTTTTCACCACATACACCCTGAAAGATGTTCAGGAACAACTGACTTATCCAAAAGAAATATGAACGCAAAGTCTACCTTGAAGAGAGAAGCATGAGCTGGCTGAAACACAGCTCTTTTGCTTTACTGGGTTTAAGAAACCTGTCACAGGAATTTTAACTTCACATAGTGAGATACGATGACTCATAAGTTGGTTATAGCAAGTTAGGATCCCATCAGAAATTTAAGCTATTTCTGCTTTACATTTATTTATTCAAAGAACACTGCATCTGGCAAAGGCTGCCCAATCTTATAACATATTCAAAGTCCATCTGGAATTTTATGCAGCCTTAAAATGCCACCATGCATTTTCCCATTTGCTATCAATTTTAAAACTTAAGAAACAAAAGGATTTAGAAGTAACCAAAATTTCCAGAACCCCAGGCCCATCATCCTCTCCCATTCATTACAGACACAGCAGCCAGCATCTTCCTACAACACATTTCTCTCTTGCTTTGATTTTTAAGAAGTCTCATGGTTTATAAATCTTCTAATGATCTGCCCTGCCATATTTCACCTACTCCCCCCCCAACAACCATACCCTATCAACCAAGAGAAGAAAAAAAAAATTTATTGATGTTCCTACCAATATGTTGTGGGGATATCTATGAGGAAGACATAAATGTCCTGCTCTGATAAAGATTTCAAATGAAAATATGCCAAGTGTAAGATTATATAAGGTATTTCATAAATACAACAAAGGAAGTTAACACAGAGGAAATAGCCCTGAGAGGCCAGTTGACCCTTCTCTGAAGAAACAGTTTAAGCTGAGATCTGAAAGAGAAAAGGTGGTGGAGTGAGTGGACCCCTGTCTTTTCTGACTAGAGAACACAACCACTGGGTAGGGCCTCGTCTGTACTTGGGTTTGGCTTGGACCCTGTGAGTTTCCTGCTCTTACCTTCACATTCTGCTGCCTAAACACCCCGAGAGCCTCATTTAAGGAACTATCCTGGTTTTAAAACTAGAAGTCTTGGGCTTTCTGGTGGCTGAGCGGCTCAGCCTGCTGATACAGAAGACACAGGTTCGATCCCTGGCCTCGTGGCACCTAAGTCTGTGCACGATAGTTACTGAGCCTGTGCTCTAGAGCCTGGAAAGAGCAACCGCTGAACACTGTGCTCCCTAGAATCCTTGCTTCGCAGCGAGAGGCTACTGCAGTGAGAGGCCGCGCACAGCAACTGGAAGGCAGACCCCACTCAGTGCAGCTGGACAACAGCCCACGCAGCAACAAAGACCCGGCACAGCCATAAAGAAGCGAAACCGGAAGTGAGAGGCGCGCAGCCGTGGCTGCTTCTGTGACCCCCAGGGACTATACAGTGCGTGGAGTTCTCCAAGCCAGAATCCTGGAATGGGGAGCCGTTCCCTTCTCCAGGGGATCTTCCCAACCGAGGGATCGAACCCAAGTCTCCCACACAGCAGGTGGATTCTTTACCACCTGAGCCACCAAAAAACAACACTAAACTCCTACATGCAGGGAATCCCTCAGTCTCAGGCAAACCAGGAGAATTGGTTACTTCAGTGCTCATATTACTTAACCTAAGTATTATGCTTTGGCCTCCTAAAAGAAAACCTGCTGTCTCATAACAGCTAAACTTTGAAAGACTGAAAATGCCAAGTCTCTTCAAGAATATAGCCCAAGAATTCACATACAAAGTGAAAAACTGGTTCAACCATTGTGGAAATCTGTTTGCAATATACTACTAAAGTGTATTTACACCTGCCCCACAAACCAAGAATCCTAACCCTCAGTGTTTACCCGAGAGGAATGCGAGCTTAAGTACACCAAAAGAATGTTCACAGCAGTTTTATTCACAGGAGCCAATACAGGAAACCACCTGAATGTCTATCAACATGAGAATGAATACGACTGGACCAAAACAAAGAACAAGTGATACAAGCAATAACACAGACGGATCCCACAGACACCGCAATGAGTGAAAAAAAAGTCAAGTGAAAAGAGTAAATACTACAGCTACTCCATTGAGATGAAGTCAAAATCAGAGACCAGGCAAAGCTAACAGGCAGTTACAGACATCAGAGAAGCGGTTATCTGAGTAGGAAGAGGGTACTAATGAACACAAAGGAATCTGCTGAGGTATTACAGAGTCTTCTATCTTGATCTGAGTAGTAACAATAGAAATGTATACATCTGTGAAAATGTATTGACCTGCACTTTACATATTATACTGTATTTTATACCTTGACTTTCTAAATATTTTTAAAGAAAACCAAGATCTTTCCTTCTAGACAATGTAATAGGGACCCTCCTCTCTGAAACAACCAAATTTTACAAATTTGGGTGGTGGTTTTTTTTTTGTTTTTTTTTTACAAATTTACTTCCCCAAATCAAAAATAATATACATGAACATCAGGCCACTGGCACATCAGGCAACGAAGAACAGTAAACCCTGAGACAGGAAGCAAACAAGGTGAGCCCTAACACTGGCCCTATTTATTGCCTTGGAAGAGTTTCCTGGCAACAGTGAAGAAAGGGAAACTGAGGCAGAGCCTGGGTAACTCCCAGATGAGGAGAAAAAGGTGAGAGGCAAAGGAGACCAAAGCAATCGCCCTTCAGAAGATGAGAGTACTGCAGTGAGAAAACGTGGAGATCACAGCCAATAATCCTCAAGCATAGAACCCATCAGTGAATGCAAGTGAGGAAACTGCCATAAACTAGGGAAAGAATCAGCAGAACAGTGTCCTGTGCTCACATTGAGCCACGAACAGTGCTTGTTTTCAAACAACTACACTCGTAAAACTCATAATTCACGGTGTATTGGGTAGAGTACACAGAAAGGTCTTGCTAAGTAATAGGGAACAAATGAGCACTGACTGCTCTGTGCCCACTTAACAAATACACATTAAGTCATAAAGCCAACAACCAAAAGGACCAAACTGTTTCCAACTAACTTAAGTGCATCACAGAACAAGGATCAAGAAGGTTCACAGGAACATAAAAAATCCTGTAACATAAAAATTACAGGACACAAGAAGGTAAAATTTACAATGACTGCTACATGCCTATTACGAGGCCTAAAATTAAAAAGATTGACTTCATGAAGTGTTGGCAAAGATGTGAGGAAACCATAACTCCCCCACATCGCAGATGAGCATGTAAAACAGTAGATTCACCTTGGAAAACAGTTTGCAGTTCCTTTTTCTTTTTTTAGTTCTACCAGTTAACTGCTACCAACCCATCTCTCTCCACCCTCATGCATGCATGCTCAGTCATGTAACCCCATGGCTACTACATTTCTTATAAGGGATTCCTCCCCACAGTAGTAGATAAAATGGTCATCCGAGTTAAATTCACCCATTCCAATTCATTTTAGTTCATTGATTCCTAGAATGTTGACATTCACTCTTGCCATCTCCTGTTTGACCACTTTCAATTTGCCTTAATTCATGGACCTAGCCATGAAGAGATACTCTACGTCCAAGGTAAGAGAAACCCAAGTAAGACGGAAGGTGTTACGAGAGGGCATCAGAGGGCAGACACACTGAAACCATAATCACAGAAAACTAGTCAATCTGATCACACAGACCACAACCTTGCCTAACTCAATGAAACTAAGCCATGCCATGTGGGGCCACCTAAGACAGGTGGGTCATGGTGGAGAGGTCCACCAGTGGACCTGTCAGAGATCCACTGACAGACGTGGTCCACTGAGAAGGGAATGGCAAACCACTTCAGTATTCTTGCCTTGAGAACCACATGAACAGTATGAAAAAGCAAAATGATCAGATACTGAAAGAGGAACTCCCCAGGGCGGTAGGTGCCCAATATTGAACTAGAGATCGGGGAGAAATAACACCAGAAAGAACGAAGGGATGAGGCAAAAGAAAAACAATACCCAATTGTGGATGTGACTAGTGATAGAAGCAAGGTCCGATGCTATAAAGAGCAATATTGCATAGGAACCTGGAATGTTAGGTCCATGAATCAAAGCAAATTGGAAATGGTCAAACAGGAGACGGCAAGAGTGAACATCAACATTCTAGGAATCAGCGAACTAAAATGGACTGGAATGGGTTAATTTAACTCAGATGACGATTATATCTACTACTGTGGGCAGGAATCCCTCACAAGAAATGGAGTAGCCATCATAGCCAACAAAAGAGTCTGAAATGCAGTACTTGGAGGCAATCTCAAAAATGACAGAATGATTTATGCTCATTCCAAGGCAAACCATTCAATATCACAGTTATCCAAGCCTATGCCCCAACCAGTAACGCTGAAGAAGCTGAAGTTGAATGGTTCTATGAAGACCTACAAGACCTTTTAGAACTAACACCCAAAAAAGATGTCCTTTTCATTATAGGGGACTGGAATGCAAAAGTAGGAAATCAAGAAACACCTTGGGTAACAGGCAAATTTGGCCTTGGAATGCGGAATGAAGCAGGGCAAAGACTAATAGAGTTTTGCCAAGAAAATGCACTGGTGTTAGCAAACACCCTGTTCCAACAACACAAGAGAAGACTCTACACATGGACATCACCAGATGGTCAACACCAAAATCAGATTGATTATATTCTTGGCAGCCAAAGATGGAGAAGCGCTATACAGTCAGCAAAAACAAGACCAGGAGCTGACTGTGGCTCAGATCACGAACTCCTTATTGCCAAATTCAGACTTAAATTGAAGAAAGTAGGGAAAACCGCTAGACCATTCAGGTATGACCGCAATCAAATCCCTTATGATTATACAGTGGAAGTGAGAAATAGACTTAAGGGCGTAGATCTGATGGATAGAGTGCCTGATGAACTATGGACGGAGGTTTGTGACACAGTACAGGAGACAGGGATCAAGACCATCCCCATGGAAAAGAAATGCAAAAAAGCAAAATAGCTGTCTGGGGAGGCCTTACAAATAGCTGTGAAAAGAAGAGAAGCGAAAAGCAAAGGAGAAAAGATATAAGCATCTGAATGCAGAGTTCCAAAGAATAGCAAGGAGAGATAAGAAAGCCTTCCTCAGTGATCAATGCAAAGAAATAGAGGAAAACAACAGAATAGGAAAGACGAGAGATCTCTTCAAGAAAATGAGAGATACCAAGGGAACATTTCATGCAAAGATGGGCTTGATAAAGGACAGAAATGGTCTGGACCTGATAGAAGCAGAAGATATTAAGATGAGGTGGCAAGAATACACAGAAGAACTGTACAAAAAAGATCTTCATGACCAACATAATGACAATGGTCTGATCACTAACCTAGAGCCAGACATCTTGGAATGTGAAGTCAAGTGGGCCTTAGAAAGCGTCACTACGAACACAGCTGGTAGAGGTGATGGAATTCCAGTTGAGCTGTTTCAAATCCTGAAAGGTGATGCTGTGAAAGTGCTGCACTCAATATGCAGCAAATTTGGAAAACTCAGCATCGGCCACAGGACTGGAAAAGCTCAGTTTTCATTCCAATCCCAAAGAAACGCAATGCCAAAGGATGCTCAAAACCACACAATTGCACTCATCTCACATGCTAGTAAAGTAATGCTCAAAATTCTCCAAGCCAGGCTCCAGCAATATGTGAACTGTGAACTTCCAGATGTTCAAGCTGGTTTTAGAAAAGGCAGAGGAACCAGAGATCAAATTGCCAACATCCGCTGGATCATCAAAAAAGCAAGAGAGTTCCAGAAAAACATCTGTTTCTGCTTTATTGACTATGCCACAGCCTTTGACTGTGTGTATCACAATAAACTGGAAAATTCTGAGAGAGATGGGAATACCAGACCACCTGACCAGCCTCTTTAGAAACCTATATGCAGGTCAGGAAGCAATAGTTAGAACTGGACATGGAACAACAGACTGGTTCCAAATAGGAAAAGGAATACGTCAAGGCTGTATATTGTCACCCTGCTTATTTAACTTACATGCAGAGTACATCATGAGAAATGCAGGGCTGGAAGAAGCACAAGCTGGAATCAAGATTGCTGGGAGAAATATCAATAACCTCAGATATGCAGATGACACCACCCTTATGGCAGAAAGTGAAGAGGAACTAAAAAGCCTCTTGATGAAAGTGAAAGTGGAGAGCGAAAAAGTTGGCTTAAAGCTCAGCATTCAGAAAATGAAGATCATGGCATCTGGTCCCATCACTTCATGGGAAATAGATGGGGAAACAGTAGAAACAGTGTCAGATTTTATTTTGGGGGACTCCAAAATCAGTGCAGATGGTGATTGCAGCCGTGAAATTAAAAGACGCTTACTCCTTAGAAGAAAAGTTATGACCAACCATAGATAGCATGTTAAAAAGCAGAGACATTACTTTGCCAACAAAGGTCCGTCTAGCCAAGGCTATGGTTTTTCCAGTCGTCATGCATGGATGTGAGAGTTGGACTGTGAAGAAGGCTGAGCTCCAAAGAATTGATGGTTTTGAACTGTGGTGTTGGAGAAGACTCTTGAGAGTCCCTTGGACTGCAAGGAGATCCAACCAGTCCATTCTGAAGATCAGTCCTGGGTATTCACTGAAGGAATGGTGCTAAAGCTGAAACTCCAGTACTTTGGCCACCTCATGGGAAGAGTTGACTCACTGGAAAAGACTCTGATGCTGGGAGGGATTGGGGGCAGGAGGAGAAAGGGACGACAGAGGATGAGATGGCTGGATGGCATCACCGACTCAATGGACGAGTTTGAGTGAACTCCGGGAGCTGATGATGGACAGGGAGGCCTGGCACGCTGCGATTCATGGGGTCGCAAAGAGTTGGACATGACTGAGCGACTGAACTGAACTGACGGATCTACCATTCCAGGTTCCTATGCACTATCACTCTTTACAGCATCAGACCTTGCTTCTGTCACCAGTCACATCCACAACTGGGTGTTCTTTTTGCTCTGGCTCCATCCCTTCAATCTTTCTGGAGTTATTTCTCCAGTGATATCCAGTAGCATATTGGGCACCTACCGACCTGGGGAGTTCATCTTTCAATGTCCTATCTTTTTGCTTTTTCGGAATACTACTCAACAATAAAAAGGAAGAAACCACTAATCCATGTATTCATGGATTAGAAGACTCAGTATTTATTTTTGTAAAAACTGACAAGCTGATTCTAAAATTTATATAAAAATGCAGAGGATCTAGAAGAGCCGAAACAAGTCTAAAAAAGAACAAATGAAAGTTGGAAGGCTAGTATTATTCGATTTCAAGTAGTAGTAGAAAGACGTAATAATCCAAAGTCCGTTGATGGTGAAAATGGCAACAAGAGCAACAAGTGGAGGAAAGAAACAGAAGAGAAAGGATAGAAATAGATGCACATATTTAAAACCAACTGAAGTGACAGAGGCACAAAAGCAATACACTGGAAAAAAGATAGTCTTTTCAACAGGCACGGCTGTAACAACTGAACACAGATGCAGCGCCCCCAAAAGGACCTAAACATGAGCGCCTTGCACCGTAACACAAAGACCAACTATAAATGATCACAAACTTACAGTTAAATAGAAACCTATGAAACTTCCATAAGAAGATATAAGAAAGGACAAAATGATAGCGAAGTATGGAAATAAACTGATTCATACTTTCTGGAAGGCTCCTTAGGAACATATTAAAAATCTTAAGAATTATACATACACTCTGATCTAATCATTCCACCAAGTAAGGAGAGAAAAAACAGGTATCTTCAAGAAAATGTATGTTAGACCAGTCACACGCATTTCTTTTACTCCATTTTCCTGTCAACTACTAAATAATCTAAAATAATTCTATAATGGTACATGTTATTTAACATTGTAAATTATATGATATATGAATTACCAATATAAGAAATATGAGCCATCACATACTATAGGATAATCCTTTCAAAACTTTACTGGTCTGGAAGCAAGTGTGAGAAAACTTATAGTCTAGCATGGACAAACTAGAAATAAGCATCAATCAGGATACAGGATTACAACTACATTTCTGCAGGATATCTCCTCCTGGAAGCCTTTCACTAATGAGTTTCATAATTTTTAAAACTTTCATCTAATCCAGTCATCCTTTCCTGTCCTATATATAATGAAAGTGAAGTGACTCAGTCGTGTCCGACTCTTTGCGACCCCATGGACTGTAGCCTGCCAGGTTACTCCATCTATGGGATTTTCCAGGCAAGAATACTGGAGTGGGTTGCCATTTCCTTCTCTAGGGGATCTTTCTCACCCAGGGGTTGAACCCAGATTTCCTGCCTGCGCAGGCATACTCGTTATTATCTGAGCCACCAGGGGATCTGTCTTACTTATAGTTCAGTTCAGTTCAGTTCAGTCGCTCAGTCGTGTCTGACTCTTTGCAACCCCATGAATCACAGCACGCCAGGCCTCCCTGTCCATCACCATCTCCCGGAGTTCACTCAGACTCACGTCCATCGAGTCAGTGATGCCATCCAGCCATCTCATCCTGGGCCGTCCCTTTCTCCTCCTGCCCCCAATCTCTTCCAGCATCAGAGTCTTTTCCAATGAGTCAACTCTTCGCTTGAGGTGTCCAAAGTACTGGAGCCTCAGCTTCAGCATCATTCCCTCCAGAGAAATCCCAGGGTTGATCTCCTTCAGAATGGACTGGTTGGATCTCCTTGCAGTCCAAGGGACTCTCAAGAGTCTTCTCCAACACCACAGTTCAAAAGCATCAATTCTTCGGTGCTCAGCCTTCTTCACAGTCCAACTCTCACATCCATACATGACCACAGGAAAAACCATAGCCTTGACTAGACGGACCTTAGTCGCCAAAGTAATGTCTCTGCTTTTGAATATACTGTCTAGGTCGGTCATAACTTTTCTTCCAAGGAGTAAGCGTCTTTTGATTTCATGGCTGCAGTCACCATCTGCAGTGATTTTGGAGCCCAAAAAAATAAAGTCTGACACTGTTTCTACTGTTTCCCCATCTATTTCCCATGAAGGGATGGGACCAGATGCTATGATCTTCGTTTTCTGAATGTTGAGTTTTAAGCCAACTTTTTCACTCTCCACTTTCACTTTCATCAAGAGGCTTTTTAGCTCCTCTTCACTTTCTGCCATAAGAGTGGTATCAACTGCATATCTGAGGTTATTGATATTTCTCCCGGCAATCTTGATTCCAGCTTGTGTCTCTCCAGTCCAGCGTTTCTCATGATGTACTCTGCATAGAAGTTAAATAAGCAGGGTGACAATATACAGCCTTGACATACTCCTTTTCCTATTTGGAACCAATCTTTTGTTCCATGTCCAGTTCTAACTGTTGCTCCCTGACCTGCATACAGATTTCTCAAGAGGCAGGTCAGGTGGTCTGGTATTCCCATCTCTTTCAGAATTTTCCACAGTTTATTGTGATCCACACAGTCAAACGCTTTGGCATAGTCAAGAAAGCAAAAATTGATGTTTTTCTGGAACTCTCTTGCTTTTTTGATGATCCAGCGGATGTTGGCAATTTGATCTCTGGTTCCTCTGCCTTTTCTAAAACCAGCTTGAACATCTGGAAGTTCACAGTTCACATATTGCTGGAGCCTGGCTTGGAGAATTTTGAGCATTACTTTACTAGCACGTGAGTCGAGTGCAATTGTGCGGTAGTTTGAGCATTCTTTGGCATTGCCTTTCTTTGGGATTGAAATGAAAACTGACCGTTTCCAGTCCTGTGGCCACTGCTGAGTTTTCCAAATTTGCTGGCATATTGAGTGCAGCACTTTCATAGCATCATCTTTCAAGATTTGAAAGAGTTCCACTGGAATTCCATCACCTCCACTAGCTTTGTTCTTAGTGATGCTTTCTAAGGCCCACTTGACTTCACATTCCAAGATGTCTGGCTCTAGATTAGTGATCACACCATCATGATTATCCGGGTCATGAAGATCCTTTTTGTACAGTTCTTCCGTGTACTCTTGCCACCTCTTCTTAATAGCTTCTGCTTCTGTCAGGTCCAGACCATTTCTGTCCTTTATCAAGCCCATCTTTGCATGAAATGTTCCCTTGGTATCTCTCATTTTCTTGAAGAGATCTCCAGCCTTTTCCATTCTGTTGTTTTCCTCTATTTCTTTGCATTGATCACTGAGGAAGGCTTTCTTATCTCTCCTTGCTATTCTTTGGAACTCTGCATTCAGATGCTTATATCTTTTCTCCTTTGCTTTTCGCTTCTCTTCTTTTCACAGCTATTTGTAAGGCCTCCCCAGATAGCCATTTTGCTTTTTTGCATTTCTTTTCCATGGGGATGGTCTTGATCCCTGTCTCCTGTACTGTGTCACAAACCTCCGTCCATAGTTCATCAGGCACTCTATCCATCAGATCTACGCCCTTAAGTCTATTTCTCACTTCCACTGTATAATCATAAGGGATTTGATTGCGGTCATACCTGAATGGTCTAGCGGTTTTCCCTACTTTCTTCAATTTAAGTCTGAATTTGGCAATAAGGAGTTCATTATCTGAGCCACAGTCAGCTCCCAGTCTTGTTTTTGTTGACTGTATAGAGCTTCTCCATCTTTGGCTGCCAAGAATATAATCAATCTGATTTCGGTGTTGACCATCTGGTGATGTCTAATTTATAGAAAAAGATATACAATCTTAAGCAAGTTAAAAAGTCTGTTAAAATAGGGAAGAATAGGGAAAACATTCCTCCAACTGTATAGAATACTGAGTAATCTGAAAACAATGTCAAAAGAACAAATGGATTTGCTGCTTGAACTATGAAAACTCAATAAGAGTCAACCATATTACACCTTCAAGGCAAAACCAATTATTAAAAAGTAAAAGGAAATAAAATATTTTATTTATCTCAAGAGATGTCTAACACCATAACCTTCAATAATTTTCTGCCAAGTTCTAATTATTTCCTCTCAGGAATTGCAATTTCACCTGCATGAATTATGGATACTCTTAAATGTAAAGCAAGTTTGGCTAACCAATATAAAAATATTCATGTAGCTTTAAAGATTATTTTAAGTTTTATACACTGTGTTGAAGCCAGAAGGAACAAAAGACAAAGCCAAGGGATCATGCGGAAAAAACTGTGTTAAGAGAGATATTTTATAAACATAATTATGGGAATTCCCAGGTGGTCCAGCAGGTAAGACTCCACATTACTGTACAGAGCACAGGTTCAGTCCTTGGTGAGGGTATTAAGATCCTGCATGTCATGAGGCACAGCCATAATAATAATTTATGCCAAGAAGCTGGTTAGAACCAAGATAAGGCAAAGAAGCTGGTTAGAACCAAGATATTGTATCACATGGCATTTGAAGCTATACCAGGGTTCAAAGTCCTTCCTGGGAAAGTCCCCTCTACCACAGCATTTTCTATACTGCAGTAAAACAGCTTCTGTCTGTAACCCACAGAACTAAAGGCTTTCTGAAAGCAGGGACAGTGTCTGGTCACTATAAATATTCAGAGCACCCAGAACAGCCACCTGCTCAAACTGAGATACTCAGTGAATTATTTAATTAATAAAGAATAAAATATTAGAAGGTATACAGCCCACTGAAAAATAACTGGATTTGGAATTTCCAGTTCTAGTTCTAAAATGTTACCACTTGATACATTATTCTGAATGAGGTATACTAACCATGGCAATAATAATCCTTATCCACCAGCAACACTATCATCCATCTTAATACCACTGTAGTAAATATTCAGATTTTCTCAACCTCCTTCCCTCCCTTTGGAGAGATCAGAAAGCTTAGACAGGGGCCATCTTCCTGAGACTCTTAGCCATTAGCAAAGTTGAGAAGGTGAGGCTTTTTATGAAGCAAGGTCCATTCTCCAAGTTCCTAGATGTCAAGAATGCAGCAGGCATCAGCAGCTTCTTGATAAGACTTCTAAAACCTTGGATGAGGCTTTAGGAGACCATTTGCCAACTTCCTGGCTATGCTGTCATTGTTTAGTTGCTAAGACATGCCTGACTCTATGCAACCCCATGGACATAGCCTACCATGCTCCTCTGTCCATGGAATTCTCCAGGCAAGAACAGTAGAGTGGGTTGACATTTCCTTCTCCAGGGGATCTTCCTGACCCAGGGATTGAACCTGTGTCTCCTGCACTGGCAGGCAGATTCTTTATCAATGAGCCACCAGGGAAGTCCCATTCTAAATAAAGGGCAATATATAAAGATAAAAGCCTAGTAGAAATAGACATAGCAGTAGGAAGTTACAGAATTCAATATATATACTTAAGTGGAAAGATTTTTCTTTAAAGATAACTTGTGGAAAATTTTAGATTAACTACTCTAGCTACGCTGACTACAAAAATGATATTCCTTCAACCAGTCATATGAAAATATAAAACATGAAATCTTTATCCTTCCAGCCCACAAACTAAGCTAACCCAAGGCCTTTAAAGAAGTTTAAGAGTATCTATCGGATATTATTAGAATATCCTCATTTAATTACTGGAATGCCTCATTTAATAATCAATAAGCAACGTGACATCAATTTTAAAGTATTAATATATTACTTGCTTTAAAAAGATAATAGCAGCCATTAACATTCAAGGTAACAGATCAAAAAGAAAATGTGTATCATAAAACATAATTAACTTGCCAAACAATATACCTCTGTAATATTTACAGTTGATAACAATCTGGTTAATGAGACACAAACTTGCCGTTATTGCTAATTGTAAAATGTCATTTACAAAAATAAAAAACACTATAAAACAGCAAGAGAAAAATGTCCTTATGAACGAATGTTTATTACTTTTAAGGCAGTGACAAAAAATAGATCTTTGTGCCAACTCCAGTCAACCAGTAGTAGCTGCCTGGAAAAGACTAAGAAGGTTCTCCAGGGACAGATGGAGTCAGAACTCTGTGTCTCAGACTAGCCACACTTGGATGTGGATTCAAAAATGAAGAGTGCTGGCACCTCTCTGGCAGCCCTGTAGTTGCGACTCCATACTTTGATGGTTCAGTTCCTGGTTGGGGAACTAAGACTGCACATGCCAGGCAGCATGGCCAAATTTTTTTTTTTTTTAAAGGAGAGTGTAAGGCTGAGGTCTATGCTCCTACATACTTCACAGTCTGAGACCTATGGGCTATGTACTCATATCGTGAAACTACACAAGAATATACCACAAACATCTAGAAATCAAATATGTTTAGCCTTATTACTGCTAATAACATTTGTGGTCAAAGCACAAAAATTGGAAACAAGAAAAGGTTCTTTGAATACCAGGACAGTTTTCTATTATTGCTGTATTTTCCCTTCTTTCTTCCAACAGTATCGCTCTTGGAAGTATCTACTGATAAATATACGAACAATTAAAAAGACTTCATTTTCTCCAACCCCTGAATGGAAATCAAAAAATACACCACTCCTGGGACTTCCCTGCTGTTCCAGTAGTTGAACTCTACACTTCCAATATAGGGATCCCGGGTGTGATCCCTGGTTGGGGAGAGAGGGGAACAGTGTATATATACACTGTATGTATGAGATCCCACATACAGTGTGTTGCAGCCCCAAAAAGAGAAAGAAAGAAACAACAAAAAACACTTCTGTGAAAACAGTCTCAAGGGGGAGGGGAGGGAAAGAGTGTAAAAAATGCTGAAGCCCTTAGTCTACCACAGCAAGGCTCTAAGTGTTAACCAGGAATCTATCTTAGAATTCAGGAGATGGTTGCCTTGGGGACGCACAGTACTCATTTATTAAAACTGGAAAAACGAGGCTTTCTGACAGAAAGGGTGATCTAGCTGCCTGGTTTTTGTCAATAAGGACTGGCTTTGCCATTAAAGTTTTACTGGTAGTCATTTTCCACTGAATAAATGAAATCCACAGCTCCAACGATCTGATGAAAATATATTAAATACAGATCATATTATGCTCTATTCATCAATTTATGTTATATATTTAAACACGTAAGTACAAACAGTGCGTGTGTGTGCTCGGTTATTAGATCCAAACATTTTATCAGAGTAAAATTTAAAATGCAAAGGTATATTCAAATGAACATTATTTCAACTTCCCCAAACTTTTCTGAGCATACTGGTTTAAATAATGTTCCTATATGATGGTTAGTTTTGTGTGCCACACTGGCTAGGCTATAGTCCCTAGCTATTTAAATTCTAACTAGGTGTTGCTGTGAAAGTATTATGTGGATACGATTAACATCAGCTGAATTTGAGTAAAGGAAATTCTCCTCAATAAACTGGGTGGGTTTCGTTCAATCAAATGAAAGGTCTCCGGAGCAAAACTCAGATTTCCGTAAGAAAGAAAAAATTTCACCTGGCCAGCCCCACAATCATTTAAGTGAATTACTTGCAACAAATCTCTTTATATATTTATATAAACCAGCTGGAGATTACTTTATGTGTATAGGATATTATATATTTTTCTATATGTAAAATCTCCAACTAGTTGTTTAACTGGTAGACCCTAAGTGATAATATCTACACAGGTCAAAGAGTAAGAAATATAATTAACAGTCATTTGTTAGGTCTCTGGTAAAGCCTTTTCATTCTGCTTCTCAGAAAATGAGACCATGAATAACTGATGACTGGTTAACAAACCTCTTCCAACTCCGCTGGTTTCAAATTCTCTGCTTTTGACAAGACTGAAGGACAAAATTGAATTGTCAGCTGCTAAATCATTAAAAATAACTTTTGATGTAAAACCACTATATGATTTTTCACATACAACTCAGAAGAACAAAGAGACTCTGAGGGCAGGGATTTCTGCTTGTTCAATGCTTATCATCCAAGCTTAGAAGAATGTCCATAACGTAGGAGGAGCTCAAAATATATTTGAAAAATGAATAAATGAGCAAAATGCCACCATTCTCATCTATTTAGATGAAATAAATTTGTCAGAACCAACATTTATAAACATAAAAATCCGGAACAAAATACCAAACCTCTCATTCTAGCAATGCAAGGATTCCTCAACTGAATGAGGTGAGAGGAAGCCCCCACCCGTCTTGATTTCCAATGAAAATGTACTTTTGTGTTTAGTAATTATGAACATTTAAATTATGAACAATTACATTTTTAGTAATTATTTATACTATAATTATAATAAGTCCAAAAGAAATTAAGACTCTGAGTCTTACAAACTCAAGACATACAAAATGGTTCTAAATTTTAATTAATGTAAAATTTTTGTTGCAGAAAACAGTATGATACAAACAAAACTTTCAAGCACAAAATACATTAGGCTAAAATTCTGCAGAGAAAGCAAAGTGGAAATGAACATAAGGAGACAAATGGATCACATAAAATTTCAAACTGTTTAAGAGCTTCTTCATGCTGTTTTCTTTAACCTGTGACAGTGGGCAAATTGTTTTTCTCTTTTTTTTGGCCATGTGGTTTGTGGGATCCTAGTTCTGTGACCAGGGGTCAAACCCAGGCCCCCAGCAGTGGAAGCACAAAGTCCTTACCAGGGAATTCCCTAGTCATTCATTTTTAAATGTCACTATCTGCAACACACAAGATACTTTCTCTCTGCAACTATTTTAATTTTTTGATGAAAAATTTTAGATGTCAACTTTCAAATGCATTAAGGAAATAAAACTTTTTAAAATTATTAAGGGAAATTCTAAAGTAAAAAATATGAAAGCCACTGTACTATACAATCATTTCTGTAAAAAGAAAAAAGTTGGGGGAAAATATGTGTATACACATACGAATGATTTCCTTCCATGAACACTGATTTTCTGTGGAAAAGATGCTACAAACTAGGAATAATGGTGTTCTGTGGGGGAGAACTGGGTCTTCGGAGACCTGGTATGGGGAGTTTCTGCACTGGATATACTTCTGTCTTTTCTTTAAGGTTTCTTTATTGCGATGGGGCTTCGGTGCTGTGCGTGAGCCTTCTCTAGTTGCGGTGCACAGGCTTCTCATTGTGGAGGCTTCTCTTGGTGCGGAGCATGGGCTTTGAGGTTCAGGGGCTTCAACAGCGGAGGCGTGTGGGCTCAGCCGCTCTGGCACAGGGGCTTAGCTGCTCCGTGCCATAGCTAATGTCCCCGTGGCATGTGGGACGCGCCCAGAGGAGGGATCAAACCCATGTCTCCTGCATCAGCAGGTGAATCTCAACTACTGGGCCACCAGGGAAGCCCCACTTTTGTACTTTTTAATTGTCGATTCATAATGAAATATTACCTTTCTAAAAGCAAAAAGGTTTAACAAGTATAATTAATAAAAATGTGAGGAAAACTGTAAGACTACAAATAGGATGAATACCTCCCTGACAAATAGACAACGTGATAAAACCAACAGAAGGAAGGAGAAAACACACATACATATAAAGGAATTAAAATGTAACTACAAGTAAAAGGATTAAATGTTCTAACTGAAGTTCAAGATTCTCAGAACAAGTGTAAAAAGATAAAAAACAAAACAAACAAAAACCCAGCTTCATGTGGTTTAAAAAGCATAATATTCTTAAAAAAAAACACCTAAGAGAATTCAGGTAATTTATATCACCATATGTAAAACAGATGACCAGTGCAAGTTCCATAGCATAAAGCAGGGCACTCTACAGCCGGTGCTCTGGGACAACCCAGAGGGATGGAGTGGGGAGGGAGGTAGGAGGGGGGTTCAGGATGGCGGTGGAGGGGGTGGTGGAGACACATGTGCACCCCTGGTTGACTTGTGTCAATGCATGGCAGGGGCCACCACAATCTTGTGAAGTGAAAGTGAAAGTGAAGTCTTGTCCAACTCTCTGCGACCCCATGGACGGTAGTCTACGAGGCTTCTCTATCCATGGGATTTTCCAGGCAAGAGTACTGCAGTGGGTTGCCATTTCCTTCTCCAGGGGATCTTCCTGACCCAGGGATAGAACCTAGGTCTCCTGCATTGCAGGCAGACACTTTACCCTTTGAGGCACCAGGGAAGCCCTTGTCCTCCACTTTAAATAAATTAATTAATTAAAAATAATAATAGTAATAAATTTTTAAACCTAAAAAATTAAAAATTAAAAAATGTATAAACTAGACAAATGCTAGCAACAACAAAAATGGGAATAGCAATAACATTAGAAAAGGGAATTTCCTGGCAGTCCAGTGGTTAAGACTCTTGTACTTCAACTGCTGGGGGACGAGTTTGATCTCTGGTCAGGCAACTAAGATCTCAGTGCACATGGCCAAAATAATAACAGAAAAAAATGGAATTCAAAGTAAAAAGCATTAGTGAAAAATATTTTCTATTATATTTAAAAAGAATCCATCTCAAGACCAAACTTTTTAAGCATCTAGCATCTTTACTTCAAGACCAAAATCTATTAGAAATGGAAGGACAAATGGACCAATAAAATTAACAGAAATAATTAAGATTAGTAATAACTAGAACAGACAAACTAAGCCTATTCATATAAATAAATATTAGGTTAAAAAAGATGCATTTACAGAGAAAGTATGTGCTGAGATTTGAGTTGGGGTCTGAGGTGGAGAGAGCAGGGTGTCAATGAAATAAGCTTATGTTGATTAACTGTTGAAGACAAGTGATGATTAAATGCAGGTTCATTGTGCTCTTCTACATTTGTTTGAAAAATTCAGACAACTCAGAAGTGAATGATAAAGCATTACACAGCAAAACCTAGGGGAGATGACCACAGGTTCTCAAAGAAAACCTGTATGTAACCTTAAAAGCATTTACCAGAAAACAAGACAAACCTTTCAGCTTTCTGCTTTTATTCTTCTCCCAGTATATGACAGAAGCACCTTGCCAAGTTCCATGCAAAAATCCTACCGGGATTTTGACTGGGATTTCCCTAAAGTAACAGATTAACTTGGGGAAAAATTAATATTTAAAAAACCAGCTTCTGATTTTATAACTTCTACATTTTTCCCTATTTCATTAATTTTTGCTTTTATATTTAACTCCTTTTTTTGCATTTATTTTTCAATTCTACCTTGCATGCCTGGCTTTAATAGTTATTTTTAGTCATTTTATTCAAGCGTTGCTTTGAAGGCTATGAATCTTCTTATGACTCTGGCCTCAACCCAGAGGTTTCTAAGATAACTATTTTTATTGTCATTCTTTTTGGAATCATTCACAATTGCAGGTTTTATTTCTCCTTCAACACAAAGGCATACATAAACATGTTTCTTAAATTACCAAACTGGAATGTAACATAGCTTATTTTCCTTTTATTGTTACTTTTATTTTTTACTTCCTTGCCTTTGAACAGAATATTATTTGTGAGGAATTCCCTGGCAGTCCAGTGGTTAGGACTCAGCTCTTTCACTGCTAACAGTGCAGGTTTGATTCCTAGTTGAGGAAATAAGTAAGATCGTACAAGTAGAGGCTGTGGGAAAAAAATTGTGTGTAGTTCCTGCTTTTCACTATTTGTTAAGGTTTTCTTTAGGCATCTTTTGCATATGAGTGTTATGAATTACCAGTCTGTCTCTTAACAGGAGAATTCATGCCATTCACGTATTTTGTCACTGATATGTTTGGACTCATTCTGGTCCTCTTTTGTTACTTAATTGTTCTCTTTCCTTATTCTGTTGAGTGGAGGCCTATTTAGGACCATTTTAACCTCAGTGGTGGCCAAGAGGAGCCACCCCGTGCCCAAGGCGATGGACAGCTGCCGAGAGCCGCCCAAAGCAGGAGGCCAGGGGCGGCACCCGAGGCCAGGGGCTTCGGCCAGGAGGAGCAACCCGAGGAGCAGCTGCTGAAAGGGTGCAGGAGGGCCTGGAGGAGCTGTCCCACATTGAGAGTTAGGAAGGGCAGCGGTAAGAAGATACCCCTCGTCCAAGGTGAGGAGCAGAGCTGTGCTTTGCTGGAGCAGCCGGGAAGAGATACCCCACGCCCAAGGTAAGAGAAACTCAAGTAAGATGGTAGGTGTTGCAAGAGGGCATCAGAGGGCAGACACACTGAAACGATACTCACAGAAAACTAGTCAATCTAATCACACCAGAACCACAGCCTTGTCTAACTCAATGAAACCAAGCCATGCCCGTGGGGCAACCCAAGACGGGCGGTTCATGGTGGAGAGGTCTGACAGAACGTGGTCCACTGGAGAAGGGAATGGCAAACCACTTCAGTATTCTTGCCTTGAGAACCCCATAAACAGTATGAAAAGGCAAAATGGTAGGATACTGAAAGAGGAACTCCCCAGGGCAGTAGGTGCCCAATATGCTACTGGAGATCAGTGGAGAAATAACTTCAGAAAGAATGAAGGGATGGAGCCAAAGCAAAAACAACACCCAGTTGTGGATGTGACTGGTGATAGAAGCAAGGTCTGATGCTGTAAAGAGCAATACTGCATAGGAACCTGGAATGTCAGGTCCATGAATCAAGGCAAATTGGAAGTGGTCAAACAGGAGATGGCAAGAGTGAACGTCGACATTCTAGGAATGAGCGAACTACAATGGACTGGACTGGGTGAATTTACCTCACATGACCATTATATCTACTACTGCGGGCAGGAATCCCTCAGAAGAAATGGAGTAGCCATCATGGTCAACAAGAGAGTCCAAAATGCAGTACTTGGATGCAATCTCAAAAACGACAGAATGATCTCTGTTCGTTTCCAAGGCAAATCATTCAATATCACAGTTATCCAAGTCTATGCCCCAACCAGTAACGCTGAAGAAGCTGAAGTTGAACAGTGTTATGAAGACCTACAAGACCTTTTAGAACTAACACCCAAAAAAGATGTCCTTTTCATCATGGGGGACTGGAATGCAAAAGTAGGAAGTGAAGAAACACCTTGGGTAACAGGCAAATTTGGCCTTGGAATGCGGAATGAAGCAGGGCAAAGACTAATAGAGTTTTGCCAAGAAAATGTACCGGTGATAGCAAACACCCTGTCCCAACAACACAAGAGAAGACTCTACACATGGACATCACCAGATGGTCAACACCGAAATCAGACTGATTATATTCTTGGCAGCCAAAGATGGAGAAGCTCTATACAGTCAGCAAAAACAAGACTGGGAGCTGACTGTGGCTCAGATCATGAACTCCTTATTGCCAAATTCAGACTTAAATTGAAGAAAGTAGGGAAAACCGCTAGACCATTCAGGTATGACCTCAATCAAATCCCTTATGATTATACAGTGGAAGAAGGAAATAGATTTAAGGGTCTAGGCCTGATAGATAGAGTGCCTGATGAACTATGGACGGAGGTTTGTGACACAGTACAGGAGACAGGGATCAAGACCATCCCCATGGAAAAGAAATGCAAAAGAGCAAAATAGCTGTCTAGGGAGGCCTTACAAATAGCTGTGAAAAGAAGAGAGGCGAAAAGCAAAGGAGAAAAGATATAAGAATCTGAATGCAGAGTTCCAAAGAATAGCAAGGAGAGATAAGAAAGCCTTCCTCAGTGATCAATGCAAAGAAATAGAGGAAAACAACAGAATGGGAAAGACGAGAGATCTCTTCAAGAAAATTAGAGATACCAAGGGAACATTTCATGCAAAGATGGGCTCGATAAAGGAAAGAAAAGGTCTGGACCTGACAGAAGCAGAAGCTATTAAGAAGAGGTGGCAAGAATATACAGAAGAACTGTACAAAAAAGATCTTCACAACCCAGATAATCATGATGATGTGATCAATAATCTAGAGCCAGACATCCTGGAATGTGAAGTTAAGTGGGCCTTAGAAAGCATCACTAGGACCAAAGCTAGTGGAGGTGATGGAATTCCAGTGGAGCTCTTTCAAATCTTGAAAGATGATGCTGTGAAAGTGCTGCACTCAATATGCCAGCAAATTTGCAAAACTCAGCAGTGGCCACAGGGCTGAAAACGGTCAGTTTTCATTCCAATCCTAAAGAAAGGCAATGCCAAAGAATGCTCAAACTACCGCACAATTGCACTCATCTCACATGCTAGTAAAGTAATGCTCAAAATTCTCCAAGCCAGGCTTCAGCAATATGTGAACCGTGAACTCCCTGATGTTCGAGCTGGTTTTAGAAAAGGCAGAGGAACCAAAGATCAAATTGCCAACATCCGCTGGATCATCAAAAAAGCAAGAGTTCCAGAAAAACATCTATTTCTGCTTCATTGACTATGCCAAAGCCTTTGACTGTGTGGATCACAATAAACTGTGGAAAATTCTTCAAGAGATGGGAATACCAGACCACCTGACATGCCTCTTGAGAAATCTGTGTGCAGGTCAGGGAGCAGCAGTTAGAACTGGACATGGAACAACAGACTGGTTCCAAATAGGAAAAGGAGTACGTCAAGGCTGTATATTGTCACCCTGCTTATTTAACTTCCATGCAGAGTACATCATGAGAAACGCTGGACTGGAGAGACACAAGCTGGAATCAAGATTGCAGGGAGAAATATCAATAACCTCAGATATGCAGTTGACACCACTCTTATGGCAGAAAGTGAAGAGGAACTAAAAAGCCTCTTGATGAAAGTGAAAATGGAGAGTGAAAAAGTTGGCTTAAAGCTCAACATTCAGAAAACGAAGATCATAGCATCCGGTCCTATCACTTCATGGGAAATAGATGGGGAAACCGTGGAAACAGTGTCAGACTATTTTGGGGGGCTCCAAAATCACTGCAGATGGTGACTGCAGCCATGAAATTAAAAGACGCTTACTTCTTGGAAGAAAAGTTATGACCAACCTAGATAGCATATTCAAAAGCAGAGACATTATTTTGCCAACTAAGGTCCGTCTAGTCAAGGCTATGGTTTTTCCAGTGGTCATGTATGGACGTGAGAGTTGGACTGTGAAGAAGGCTGAGTGCCTAAGAATTGATGCTTTTGAACTGTGGTGTTGGAGAAGACTCTTGAGAGTCCCTTGGACTGCAAGGAGATCCAACCAGTCCATTCTGAAGGAGATCAACCCTGGGATTTCTTTGGAAGGACCAATGCTAAAGCTGAAACTCCAGTACTTTGGCCACCTCACGCTAAGAGTTGACTCATTGGAAAAGACTCTGATGCTGGGACAGATTGGGGGCAGGAGGAGAAGGGGACGATAGAGGATGAGATGGCTGGATGGCATCACTGACTCGATGGCCGTGAATCTGAGTGAACTCTGGGAGATGGTGATCGACAGGGAGGCCTGGCGTGCTGCGATTCATGGGGTCGCAAAGAGTTGGACATGACTGAGCGACTGAACTGAACTGAACTGAACTAACCTCATCTGGGCTTCCCTGATAGCTCAGTTGGTAAAAGATCCATGGAGAAGGGATAGGGTACTCACCCCAGTATTCTTGGGTTTCCTTTGTGGCTCAGCTGGTAAAGAATACGCCTGCATTGTGGAAGACCTGGGTTTGATCTCTGGGTTGGGAAGCTTCCCTGGAGAAAGGAAAGGCTACACACTCCAGTATTCTGGCCTGGAGAATTCCATGGACTTATAGTCCATGGGGTCACAAAGAGTCAGACAAGACTGACTGACTTTCACTTTAACCTCATCTATTAATCTAGTAATGTAGATGAAGTATTGTAAAAATCAAGTGATTTTCCTTTTATCAAATGATTTTAACATTTACTTATTTGGCTGAATTGAGATTTAGTTACAGCACTCAAGATCTTCACTGATGTACATGGGATCTTCATGAGCTTCTTTCTCTCTAGTTGTGGCGGGTGGGCTTAGTTGCCCCACAGCATGTGGGATCCCAGTTCTCCCACTGGGGATCAAGTCCACATCTCCCACTTTATAAGAGGGATTCTTAGCCACCGGACCATCAGGGAAGTTCCTCAAATGATTTTATCTGCATCTTTCCATTGGTTATCCTTAAAAGTTATAACTAATATGAACTATCTCAAAACTTTCTAAGAAAAGTTTTAGAAAACTTTTACTTCTTCCCTGTTCTCAAAATGTCAGACTTTTAGAAGACTTTTATTTCTCTTTCCCATTTCTAATGTTTGAATAGTCTAGAATTTTATTCCTAAATTATTGATTTACATAATACTTATGTGTTGAAAAATACCTTTATGTGGCAACTCATAGTTATTGAATCCTCAACTTTCAGTAACTTGCTCTTCTAGTATGTACTGAAGAAATCTGATCCTCATTCCTTCATTGATAACTTTCTCTATAAAAACTTTAGGATCCTCAATTTTTCTTTAGTGTTCTAAAATGAAGTATCTTTCTTTTATCCATTGAACCTAAAGATTCTTGCCCTTTTCTGGGGCAGTGTACTACTTTTTAATAATTTATTCCTTTCTCTCATTTTATTACTTAAATCTAGTAGTATTTATTATTCATTCACTATTTTATTTCAATAAGCATTTCAATTTCTCAAAACATTTCCTCATTCTGAATATTCTTTATAACTGTTTTTGTTTTACAAGGTTAATATGTACATGAATACCATGTACACATACATATATTGAAATTCACACATTAATGTTTATAAAATTTTATTTATATTTGTTTCAAAGCTAGAGTTATGGGGGGGAAAACGTGCTACGAAGAACGACGTAGGGTCTGGTGCTGAACCCCAAACCTGGCGAGGCTTACTTGGAGACCTCTCTTGGAGGTGTTCCCCTCAGAGCCGTGAGCCATGGCGCCGGCCTGCTCTACCCCGAACACATCCCCACCTCCCTGCTGCAGAAGGTGCTGCTGGCCGCCGGCTCTGCCGGGATGGCGCTCTACAATCCCTATCGCCACGGTAAGGCAGCCAGCGCTGCCGGCGCTTTATTGGGGCAACTAGGGATCCGGACCACCTTACCTGCCTCTTGAGAAATCTGTATGCAGGTCAGGAAGCAACAGTTAGAACTGGACATGGAACAACAGACTGGTTCCAGATAGGAAAAGGAGTACGTCAAGGCTGTATATTGTCACCCTGCTTATTTAACTTATATGCAGAGTACATCATGAGAAACGCTGGACTGGAAGAAACACAAGCTGGAATCAAGATTGCCAGAAGAAATATCACTAACCTCAGATATGCAGATGACACCACCCTTATGGCAGAAAGTGAAGAGGAACTAAAAAGCCTCTTGATGAAAGTGAAAGAGGAGAGCGAAAAAGTTGGCTTAAAGCTCAACATTCAGAAAACAAAGATGGCATCCGGTCCCATCACTTCATGGGAACTAGATGGGGAAACAGTGTCAGACTTTATTTTTCTGGGCTCCTAAATCACTGCAGATGGTGACTGCAGCCATGAAATTAAAAGACACTTACTCCTCGGAAGAAAAGTTATGACCAACCTAGATAGCATATTCAAAAGCAGAGACATTACTTTGCCGACTAAGGTCCGTCTAGTCAAGGCTATGGATTTTCCTGTGGTCATGTATGGATGTGAGAGTTGGACTGTGAAGAAGGCTGAGCGGTGAAGAATCGATGCTTTTGAACTGTGGGGTTGGAGAAGACTCTTGAGAGTCCCTTGGACTGCAAGGAGATCCAACTAGTCCTTTCTGAAGGAGATCAACCCTGGGATTTCTTTGGAAGGAATGATGCTAAAGCTGAAACTCCAGTACTTTGGCCACCTGATGCGAAGAGTTGACTCATTGGAAAAGACTCTGATGTTGGGAGAGATTGGGGACAGGAGGAGAAGGGGACGACAGAGGATAAGATGGCTGGATGGCGTCACCGACTCGATGGACATGAGTTTGGGTGAACTCCGGGAGTTGGTGATGGACAGGGAGGCCTGGCATACTGCGATTCATGGGGTCGCAAGGAGTCAGACACGACTGAGCGACTGAACTGAACTGAACTGAGGGATCTGGAGTGATGCTGAAGTTCCATTGCTTTGGCCACCTGATGCGAAGAGCCAACTCATTGGAAAAGACCTCGATGCTGGGAAAGATTGAAGGCAGGAGGAGAAGCGGGCCACAGAGGATGAGATGGTTGGATGGCATCACTGACTCAATGGACATGAGTTTGAGCAAACTGCAGGAGACAGTGAAGGACAGGGAAGCCTCGCCCGCTGCAGGCCATGAGGTTCGCAAAGAGTCGGACAGGACTGAGTGACTGAACAACAACGGGAGTCCGGGGTCTGGGGCCTGGTGTGCCCTTGCCTTGAAAGCCCCGCAGGTCCTGGCCATTGTCAAAGCCTCCCCGTTTGCTTGGTTAACTATAGATTAGACTAGGCCAGGGTACCCAAACCTGGCTGCAAGTCATAATCATCTGAAACATTCATAAAAATGTAGATGCTAGGATCCCACCCTAAATTCTCACAATTGGAATCTGCTAGGAGTGGGTAGGAGAGGATGGAAGGGAAGTGGGATCTGAGCTTCAGCCTTTTTAAACTGCTTCCTGGGAGATTCTGTTACCCAGACACATTGAGAACCTCTGGACTAGATAATTTATGAGCACCCATCAAATGATAACATCCTATTAGCATTTGGGATCGTGCATGGCACATAATAAATGCTCAATAAATGTTAAAAACAAAACAAAACAAAACAAAGCTAGAGTTATATCCTACAAATTCATCTAAACTACTTAATTCAATTATATATTGTGCCATCTGTCCATGATGATACACACAAATCTATGTATTCATTTAAATGGCTACAAGGCACTCCAGAATATAAACAAAGTTGATTTATTACTTAGTTCAATATCTTACTGCTGGACACTTATGCTTCTCTCTTTTGCTGTTGCTGCTGTTATTATCAAGGCACACTTCTTTGGGCACTTGTCTATGATTAGTATGCAGTGATAAAAACACTGAGCTTTAATTTGCCAGGCACTGCCAAACTCTCTTTTACCTTCTAGGTCAAGACAGTATCAATCCTAGCTGAATATAAATAACTTTCACTTTTTTACTGTTTGCAACTTTAATCTTTAATTTGGGGGAATTAGGGAAAATATTAAGAGTTTTTTGTTGTTTAATTTGTACATACTGAGCAACTTCCATGGTCCCAGTATTATGGTGAACATTAACAAATATATTAGTCAACAGTGAGCTACAACTTTTGTTTTATGAAAATGTGTTTAGTGCCATGGTTCCACTCCATAACCCAAGGACTCCTTTGGAAAGGGCGAGGTGGGTGGACAGTACTATCACAATCGGAGCAGTACTAATATTTCATAGACAGAAGACAAGGATGTTAGATATCCCATAGACATATAGGAATACAGCAAAGCACAGTCCATGATTCACATGACTTTGAAATGTCTCTCCAGACATTTTCTTTTTTGGGACATTTTTAAAAATATTTATTTATTTAGCCATGTTGGGTCTTAGCTGTGGCATGCAGAATCTTTTTTAGTTGTGGCATAAATAATTTTTATTTGTGGCATACAAACTCTTACTTGCATCCTGTGGGATCCAGTTCCCCAAGCAGGGATAAACCCAGGTCCCTTGCACTGAGAGCTCAGAGTCTTAGCCACTGGACCGCCATGGAAGTTCCTCTGCGTGAATTTATGTAAGTGAAAAACACGATTCTGTAATCTGAGACTAGAGCAAATTCCATTTTATGTATGTGCTTATTTACTCAGTCATGTCCAACTCTTTGCAACCCATGGACTGTAGCCCGCCATGCACCTCTGTCCATGGGGATTTTCTCTAGGCAAGAATACTGGAGTGTGTTGTTATGCCGTCTTGCAGGGGATCTTCCCAACCCAGGTACCAAACCCACATCTCCCACAGTGCAGGCAGATTCTTTACCCTCTAAGCTACAGGGACTATATGAGAGCACAAAATATCTGAGGTATGGTTTTAATATAACTGACTTTTCCAGCAATAAAGCCGTCACGTAAAAAGAGCAAAGACTGTATTTCGTTTTGTTCAGAACATACCAATAGTACCATTTTGAAAAATTTCAGCAAATATTAGAGTTCCTAGTACAAAATATCAATCTAATTTATAACTGCTGCATTGCTAGTAATTCTGTACAAACATTTCACAATTTCATTGTATCTTCCACTACTGTCATGCCTCAGCATTCACACATATTGAAATACAGTATATGTGATCCTATTATATTACAAAATATTCTATTAGTACAAATTTTTTTCTCTTTTTAAAGTTTAGAACATAATACTGAGTTTTAGTTTTGTTTTTACATTATAGGTATGTTATATGATCAATAAATTTCACTACAGGATGATAAAGAGGGCATTTTTTCTGATGTGCTCAGTGTGGCCAAAAATCATTTGTAAGGAGTAAGTAAGGCACAGGGGCAAGATCTCTTCATTTAATCAATCTGTCAAAAGAGAGTGAAGTTTACGTAAAGAAAACTAATATTCATTAAATACTTTTAGTAGGCAGTCATAAGCTTAGACATTGATTTTAAGCTGTTCCTGAAAATATGCCATAACAGGAAAACTTATTATGAGCCTGTTCCAGTTACATCATCTATTGTTGAGTTACAAATCACCCCAAAACTTAATGGCACAAAACAACCGTTTTCCTTTCCTCACATGTTCAGTGGGTGAGGAATTCAGACAGGGCCCAAGCACAGAATTCTTGTCTTTGCTCACAGTGACTGGGACCTCCACACGAACTCAAATGGCTGGGGCTCGATCAGCTGGTGGCTCCTCCAGGCATATGTGTGGCACCTGGGCTCAGACAGGTCAACCACGGGACCTACAAATGGCCTCTCCATGTAGTCTGTACAGTGCAGACTCCATGTACTGGCAGAATAATGGCTGAGTTCCAACAGAAATATCCTGAGAGCAAACATTACAAGAAAACCAAGTAGAAACTGCATGGCCTTCTATGACCTAGCCTTGAGAGTTACACAGCATTACTTCTACAACCTCACCCAGATCCAAGGGGAGAGGACATGGACTCCACCTATCGATGGAAGGAATGCCAAACAAGCTAAGGGCCATATTTTAAAACCACCACAGATTATTTTCAGCCAACCAAGATGCTAAATCAAAACAACTGGTAGCCTGGCTGTTCTTTAAATCTGTTCCCCTGTTAAATTCAAAGCTACAAACACTTTTGGAGCAACTATAATGAACAAGACCCAGGAACGCTGTAAAGATAACCAAAACCATGGTCTCAACATTAAAAAACTTAACACCAAGCACTCAGAATGCACAAACTGTGTGCTAAAGCCAGGAAAGAAAGTTGGAAGGGACAGAACTCATGTATTTAAAACATCCAATTTTGGTACTATCATGTAACAATCAATTGTGATTACTGGCTCTAAATCTTTTAAAAAGAAGTGTCAACTTTTTAATAAAATCCCATTTTAGTCCACAAATTCTGTAAGACATTAAACATTCTACATCTTTTTAATAACTCTGAATCATATACTTCATGAATCTTAAAAGACAAAGTTCCCAATATGCCCTCTGACACCAAAACATTTTGTAAGAGCATATGACTCAGACTAGGTGGTGATTAGAACTAGGTACAGAAGTCACCTCACCCTTCACCTTCAACAAGTCACAGCCTTACTGCCTAACTATATCATATCCCACAGCGTCTTATTATTTAAAACTTTAATGTCAACCCTGCTTTCTGACTAGAATTACAATAACACAAAAGTGTCAGAAACATCAGTAAGTTGATAAACTTTATGAACAGGACTTAAGGTAGGGAGGATCAACTCCCTGATTCTCTCCAACAGCTAACTGTGGTTTTACAAATCTGAGTAAGAGTAAAATCTTCCCATTTTCCTTCCTTTTCTCCTTCCACAAAGCTCCACACATGTGGGTGTTGGAGGAGAAAAGTAATGGCAAACAGAACAAGCACCAGAAAGTAAATGAACTATCCTCATTTGAGCCATTTTTCCCTGTCCTAACTTCAGCCCAGAGTGAGTGACACAACTGAAGAGGTGGGAAGAAAACTCTAAGGAAGGAAGAGAGCCGCAAGTACAGAATACACTTCACCCTTTTGCCCGTCAGGTTAAAAAGCAAAGTGAAACAAAGTTTAATTTTCTAAAGCTTTACATTTTAGGAATCACAATACATAGTAAGAATTTGTCAAAAACATCTAAAATAAGTGAAAGAATATGGATGAAATTCTTCATTTTCAAAGAATCCATCAGTCCTGAGAACCAGATCCATACCAAACTGGTATCACTCATTTAATGAAAAATTCCATTTCTTCTAGATTAAGGGAACGACGGCTGCTTTTAAAACTCAAAAGTACATATGCCAGCTTCCAGTGAAATTACCTTAGAAAAGAAGAATCAGTAACAAGTACTCAAGTAGGATTTCTTTTGCTTCTGAAGTATATACCACAAAATAGCACATTCTGTTAAATGCACAACAACCTAGGAACAGCACCACCCTCTCTCAAAGATCCATCCTTAATGCGCAGACTGTGGTCTCCAAGGCCATTTCCCAGTAAAAGCAATCAGGACTCTGGAGACAAACGTTCAGGGCAAGAAGCATAAAAGATGAGCCTGAAACATCTTATGATATCAGAAAATAAGATAATAAAGACCACTGGGATCATTTCAAAATGACTCCAGGACAAACCAAAATAATCCCCACTAGCTAAAGATAAGACAACTTGAGTGTCAATGAAGATAACTGATGATAAATATCAAATATAGACAAACACTTGCACTCATGATGAAACTAAAAAAGTAAATTGGTGATCTTTGGAGAATGCCAGGAACCACTTTGTCCTGCGTGTTTAGTTGCTCAGTTGTGTCCAACTCTTTGCAACCCCTGGACTGTAGCCCACCAGGCCCCTCAGTCCATAGGGATTCTCCAGGCACGAATACTGGAGTAGGCTGCCATGCCCTCCTCCAGGGGATCTTCCCAACCCAGGGATCGAATCTGGTCTCCGGCATTTGCAAGTGGATTCTTTATCAGCTGAGCTACGAGGGAAGCCCAGAAACCACTTTACTATTTTTGAAAAACTGGTAACTAAAAAGGGCAAAAACCTCATCAAGCATTTAACCTACCTTTCTTATAAGATCTAAACCAGAAGAACAACCTGATAGTTTAGAGAGGGAATATTTCTTTTTATAGAAATATTCCACCCAATACATGAGGGAATGATAGTTTTAAACACATAATTTTTACAGCCTTGATGAATAAATGAATTAAAGTAATTATCAATCAGTCAATGATTTCAGTTCAGTCGTTCAGTCATGTCCAACTCTTTGCGACCTCATGAATCGCAGCACACCAGGCCTCCCTGTCGATCACCAACTCCCAGAGTTCACTCAAACTCATGTCCATCGAGTCAGTGATGCCATCCAGCCATCTCATCCTCTGTCATCCCCTTCTCTTCCTGCCCTCAATCCCTCCCAGCATCAGGGTCTTTTCCAATGAGTCAACTCTTTGCATGAGGTGGCCAAAGTATTGGACTTTCAGCTTTAGCATTGGTCCTTCCAAAGAAATCCCAAGACTGATCTCCTTCAGAATGGACTGGTTGGATCTCCTTGCAGTCCAAGGGAGTCTCAAGAGTCTTCTCCAACACCACAGTTCAAAAGCATCAATTCTTCAGCGCTCAGCTTTCTTCACAGTCCAACTCTCACATCCATACATGACCACTGGAAAAACCATAGCCTTCACTAGACAGACCTCTGTTGGCAAAGAAATGTCTGATTTTTAATATGCTATCTAGGTTGGTCAGAACTTTCCTTCCAATGAGTAAGCGTCGTTTAATTTCACGGCTACAATCACTATCTGTAGTGACACTTTCCACTGTTTCTCCATCTATTTCCCATGAAGTGATGGGACCAGATGCCATGATCTTAGTTTTCTGAATGTTGAGCTCTAAGCCAACTTTTTCACTCTCCTCTTTCACATTCATCAAGAGGCTTTTTAGCTCCTCTTCACTTTCTGCCATAAGGGTGGTGTCATCTGCATATCTGAGGTTATTGATATTTCTCCCAGCAATCTTGATTCCAGTGTGTGCTTCTTCCAGCCCAGTGTTTCTCATGATGTACTCTGCATGTAAGTTAAATAAGCAACGTGACAATATACAGCCTTGATGTACTCCTTTTCCTATTTGGAACCAGTATGTTGTTCAATGTCCGGTTCTAACTGTTGCTTCCTGACCTGCATATAGGTTTCTCAAGAGGCAAGTCAGGTGATCTGGTATTCCCATCTCTTTCAGAATTTTCCACAGTTTTTATATCTCCACAAAAAAAGAAAATTAAAATTTCTTTATTTTTTGTTGTAAAAGACATTGGTAGGAAATTTTACAAAATCTGAGTATGTTCATATATCATCATGCTGGTGTTAGGAAAGAGAATGTCCTCATTCTTAGAAGATACACACTGAAGTTATCTTTAGGGGTTAGGGGAAATATATCAATTTATTTTCAGACAATTCAAATATATTAACATGTACATAGAATTAATGGGCTTCCCTGGTGGCTCAGTGGTAAACAGTCCACCTGCCAATGCAGGAGGCACAGGTTCAATCCCCGGGTCAGGAAGATCCATTCCCTGGAGAAAGAAATGGCCACCCACTCCAGTATTCTTGCCTAGGAAATCCCATGGACAGAGGAGCCTGGTGGCCTATAGTCCATGGGGTCGCAAAGAGTCAGATATGACTGAGTGGCTAAACAATAAACAAGATAGAATAACGGAATAAATATAGTAAAATTGTTAACGTTTGGGGAATCTGAATGAAGGGCATATGGAATTCCTGGTAATGTTTTTAATAATTATTTCAAAGTAAAATGTTATTAAAAAGAGGCAGGCAACAATATATCATAGACCTCGTAACAGAAGTACACAATGCTACCCATTAAGTGATCTTTTACCCCCACTCGCATTCCACAAAGGAAAAAAGAAAAAAGAAAAACCCTAGATTTCTGACCCTCTAGAATCTGCATCTAACTATCCACGTACTGCTAAACATAGCAAAGGACACAACAGAGACGCAGTCAACAAACTCCAAGGTAAAGACAACTCAACAGGATGAACCACCTGATCTTCCACAAAATACTGAGACAGAATGTGAAATAACATGTATCCATAGATTAAAAGACTTAAGGATGTCCCTGCAAAAACTTGTACAGAAATGTTCACAACAGCATCATTCATAATTACCAGAAAGGAAACAATACAAATGTCCATCAACTGGTGAATAAACAAAATGTAGTAAATCCACCCAATATGATATCACTTAGCTATAAACAGGGATGAAGTAGTTCATACTATAAAAGGGAAGAAACTTGAAAACATTATGCTAACTAAAAAGCCAGATACAAACTATATGATTCCATTTATAAGAAATGTCCAGAAAAAGGCAACTCTATAGAGATAGAAAGTACATCAGAGGTTGCCAGGGATTGACAGAAAGGGAGAATAGGGAGTAACTGGCTTCTTTTTTGGGGTGATGGAAATAATCTGAAGTTAGCAGTGGTGATGGCTATAAAGCTTTGAGAAAACCACTATAAAAGCTTGTATTTTATGCTACATGAAGTATTTATCAATTATTAAAATGGATGAGGAAAAACAAAACTTAAGAGTCTTACCAACCAATCACCTTATTCTGATCCTGATGTAAACAAATTATAAAAATGAAAAAATACTGTAAAGGAAAAAATGTGAAAACCAGCTAGGTATTTGAGGATAGCAATGTTTACAGAATCCTAAATGATCAATGGATGCTAAAACAAGTGCACTAATGTTGGACCAAAAGCAAGATATTTACATAGTTGCCAGGTGAAGTGAAGTGAAGTGAAAGTCGCTCAGTCACATCCGCCTCTTTGTGACCCCATGGACTATACGGTCCATGGAATTCTCCAGGCCAGAATACTGGAGTGGGTAGCCTTTCCCTTCTCCAGAGGATCTTCCAAACCCAGGTCTCCCGCACTGCAGGCAGATTCTTTACCAGCTGAGCCATAAGGGAAGCCCAAGAGTACTACAGTGGGTAGTCTATCCCTTCTCCAGCAGATCTTCCTGACCCAGGAATCAAACTGGGGTTTCCTGCATTGCAGGCGGATTCTTTCCTGATAGCAACTGAGCTATCAGGGAAGCCCAGTTGCCAGGTACCTCCCTCAAAATAACTTACTGGATACAAAGGAACACCATCTTAACCAAGTAATCAAACCTAATACCACCATCATGGATCGAGGACACATCACTACAGCATCCCTACAAAAAAAATACATAACCTGAATCTAATGATGAGGAAACATTACACAAACACAAACTGAACCATATTCAACAAAATAACTGACCTACTTTCTTCAAAAATGTTAAGGTCAAAAAGCACAGAGACTGAGGAACTGGTCCCATTATCAAGGATACACAACAATAAAACACTATGTGATTCTGGATTTCATCCTAGACTAAGGAAAAATACATAGCTACTCAGAACACTGTTGAGACATGAAATCTGAATAAGCACTGTGAATGAGATAATAGTTTTGTTGTAAATACTAGGTTTCCTGAGACCTTTACACTAAACTGTGGTTATGTAAAAGAATTCTAGTACATTTAGGAAAAACACTCTAAAGTCTCCACTTACTCTCAAATGGTTCAGGAAATATATATATATCTTTTATATATATATATATATATATATATATAAAGAATGATAAAATGTTAATTGCTGGATCTGCATCAAGAGCATCCTGAAGCTCCTTATATATTCTTGGCATTTCCTGAAAGTCTGGATGAGGCTGTATCTTTTAGAAATATATTCTGAAATATAGGCAGATAAAAAAGTAAGATATCTCTGATAAGCCTCAAAATAATGGGATAAGTAGGGGTCTAGATGAATTAATTGGTCATATATTAATAACTGTTAAAGCAGAATAATGGAAAACATCAGGTGTATTATACCTGTACTTTTATGTTTGAAATTTTCTGCAATAAAAAGTTTTAAAGAAGTCCACAACGAAGTGGAAAAACTAAGATTCAGGAAAATTAAGTGGCACCCACATCCAGGACTCTGTTTTTTCATATGTTTTCTCCATTAATCCCTCCTTAAAAACCTCTTTATAAAGCATGAACTATTCAGGCAATTTTTATTCTCTTCGTGTGAAGGTTTAGTCAACATTGAAACAAAAGTACAGTTGATACTTCTAACTCTATTTTACATGGATATACAGTTAACCTGGAGAATAAAAATCAATAAATAATGGAAGAAAACAGGTAAATGTAGATAGAAGTAATCCATCCAAACAGAAGATCTACAAATCACTGAGGGGGAAAAACCGACATTTATTAAGCACTCATTATAAGTCATGCCTTGAGTCATCACATCATTGCTGGCATAATTTTTCCCTTAGTCTTTAATTTTTTTCCTTAAAGTATGCAATTTTAGTTTAGTTTTTTTTTTTTTTTGGCTATGCCATATGGCTGTGGGATCCTAGCTCCCCCACCAGGGATCAAACTAGGCCATCAGTAACGAAAGCGTGGCGTCCTAACCACTGTACTGCCGGGGAATTCCCTCCTTTAATTTTTTAACTGTGATAAAAATATAATTCAAAATGAGGTGATTTTTTTTCAACCTCATTTTACAAATAAGGAAACTGCAGATGAATGAGAAGTTAAGAATTTTTGCCAAGGCAAGCAGCAAGTAACCAAGTAGAATCTGAACCCAGGTCTTGCTTTAATCTGCATGACTACCACTGTGTAGTTTGACTGATTCTTAATTTTCTTAGATTTTCATTTCTATGAGCCAATATAAAGAGCCTAATCAATTCTGAAAAACCTGATTTTCTATTTACAAGCCTAAAATAGACAGCTCCAAAAGGCAGCCACGCTGAGACCCCCCGCAAACGGTCAGCAGACTCCCTAACAATCTTGACCCCTCACTACCTTTACAATGACAAATCACATTAGAAGCTAAACTAAATCCAAAAGTACATCAGTGAGACATTTTATGCTTCTTAACGTTATGTTGTAAATGGTGAATAAAATCCAAATAGTTTTGCATGCTTTAATGACATGTCCACGTCCTAAATTTCAGCTACAGGTAAATAACTGATAAGTACGTCATTTTAAAAAGCAATATTCTGATCTCATACATGAGGAACAAGTACAACTGCCCTGAATCTGTCAATATATAATTTGTAAATACTACAGAATAACCCATATCATAATTAACACTTTCTCTACAAAAATGGAAAGAAATTTTTAAAAAATATATAAAACTACAGCAGAAAATATAGTAGGAACTTAACTTACAGACAACCAATCTGCTTGGTTAAATTGGCAACACAGTGGGGAAATCTCAGACAGACAAGAGAACCAACCTGTCTGCACAACAGCCTCCTTTCCCCCATTACCAAAGCACTTCACAAGCTTGAGGATCCTCAAGACCAGAGTCTGACACATCACAGTATTAAACTGAAAAATACACATACATACAGAAAGGGGAATGGAACCCACTCCAGTATTCTTGCCTGGAGAATCCCATGGACAAAGCAGCCTGGCGGGCTACAGTCCATGAGGTCGCAAAGAGTCAGACACGACTGAGCGACTAACACACACACATACATATCCTGATCTCATTACATGTTTTGTAGGACGAAAATGGCTTTTAAGACAAAGTACTTAAACTACTTTACTTCGTTTTTAAAATTTAAATCACTTTTTTATTGATCCTTTGTTGCTTTAAAAAAAAATGGGGCAGGGGGGTGCTAGGATGTGTCAAAGCTGTTGACTGGGAGGAGAGAGCACACAATGAAAATTAAACTGCAAAGAAATAATCAGTTGCTACCTTCAAGAATTTTCCATTATCACCTTGCACTTCTTTCTTTAGCAAACTTTTTTTCCCACACATACCTACTACTACAAACATATAATACCACTCAGAATTTTACAAACTGTAAATATAACCCAGCTGTTTCATAGAGGAGGGGAAAATGTCCTCCAAAATACCAGTGAAGTATTCATTTCCTCATATTCAAAACTTCAAACCACCGTGAAAAACGGGAGATGAGAAAACACTGCCCTGATTGTCTGCTAAAGCCTATTTGCAAAGACTTCTATTTCAACCTTTTGACTAATTAATAAATGTATGTTGCATCCTAAAAATATACATACTAAAACCAAGAGTCACCCAAAAAACCTACTCCCATCTAAACTAAGAGGAAAACAAATGGGAAACTAAAAAGTTACAGGTAACACAGTATTTTTCCTAATATCACGAAAAAAAGAGACTCAAAACACATTTTAAGTTTTTTCCAAGAAAAAGACAATTAACTTACTAGCATGCTTGTCTGCAAGCATTATAAGCGTGTTGGAAATATCTCGTCGTCTATAAAAGCACACTACTTTTGCTTCCACGTTGCCAGTTGCAGTCTAAGAAATAAGAAAAATAAAAGTCATCTGGACTGAATATTAGACTCAAGTAGTTTATAAAACAAAACTAGAGACAGCACAATTATAAGATCACTCTCACTTACTGTGCCAACCACAGCTGCAGGATAGAGAGCTAAAAAATTCAAATAAGGACTAGCAACATTTGTAAAAGTTCCAAGTGAAACTGAAATGTCAAACATAAAATAACTCACTGGCATCAATTAAACTAAAGTGATCAGACAGCTTTAATGACTAAAGCCAGACATAGTTAACTCTGATTAGCCTTAAGCAACTAATCCCCCAAACTTAAAAAGCCACAACATAACTTAAAACATTTAAATGTAAGTCCTCCAAACCCTCTCCCAGAGGCACAGACTAAGCGCAATGTCACCCAGCCCCTCCTCTTAGACACCCCTGCGTTCGACAGATGGTGACACTCTGCAGGTGCAGGGCAGGTCAACAGATGAGGTGGACCGGAGAGCTTGGGAAAGCATTCTCAGCTCAAGGGAGTCTATGAACCCATAATGCTCAATATTCTTGGTAGAACTTAGTCTATCTTCACATATGAAAGTATTAAAAGCCTTGAGTTATGAACACTGAAGTGCTTATTTCTTTTTGACTACAGTCTAGAATGCAATCAATATTCAGTTAGGCTGTAATTTACTGCAGCTGGGGCCCAGGCTCCTACCCTCCAATTCTTTATGAATTCTGAGAGCTTTCAAGGTCAATCATTCACTACAAAGTTCACTGTAAAAACACATAGATTACAATAAAATGCTCTTGTGACTTCCAATTTCAAACAAATTTGAGAACAAATTTTCAGAATTTCTCTGGGCTAACTGATATACTCAGACACAAAGAAATAAGAATATGTATGTGCTGCAGTAAATGTGTCAATTTTATGAAGTTCAGCAGCAGTATTCTAGAGTGAAGAATAGTCTTGTAGAAATATTGCCCCTTAAAATTGAAATCATATTAAATCCTAACCAAAGTGCTTCTATAATTCACAATATTGTGATCAAATACATCCTCCAGAAGCAATGATCCCACAGTCTGCCAAATGAACAGGCCAATATTTCCATGTAAATAAAATCTATCAATGACTTCAATTACCCATACTTTATCATTTTTTCTCTTTTTGAGACAAAAGCATATTAAAAACCTAAAGCAAGAGTTTTAAGATTTACATTTTGTTCTGCCTCACTGATGAGTTCCTTCAACAAGGATACTCTATAAAGCCAATTAAATTCTTATTTAAACCTGCTTGTGGTAGACAGGCATAGTTCAAAACAAATATTCTCTCCTGAATCATGTATACACTTGGCTATTAGGTAGTTTACAGCTACAGTATTCCTCTTCTCTATTATACACGCACGTACGTGCATGTACACACACACACACACACCCTTCAAGTATTCCTCTAAAGTTGAACTACTGAAACTGCAGTCTAAGGCCCAGTACACAACTGTTACTGTGTAACAGAAATCAGTACAGATATTAAGTGTATTATAGTATTTGAGAGTTAATTTCCTATCTCTTGAATCTAACAACAAAAAATGAGGCCTGCATTTTTACAAGCCTCCTTCAAATTTAATTTTTCTACTCTCATTTAAATTTTACAAAAGCAGCCTAAGATATTGAAGATTTTTAAAACTCCTCCACCACAGACAATTTAAGAAGCACAGCTCTGAAGACCAAGGTTAAAAGCTGGTGTATACACAGTCACCAAAGCTCTTTTGCCCTCTTCTTGTGCCTCACTCAGCATGTGCTAAGCACTAGGGACGCCAACCCTCTGCATGGTGCCCACCCTCATGTAGCCTCCACTCCAGCAGAGATGCCCGTTCATATGTCACCTCCTCTCCAACCTTCCAGAGCCCAGCGGGCATCATGTCCCTCGCCCAGAAACCTTCACCAGTTCCCCATAACTTAAGTATAAAAGTAGAACATTCCTGACAAATTACCAACACTATTTTCCTTTACTCCTTTCTTTTCCCCTCCAGACTCCATTTCTTACTCCTGGAGGCAGGAAGTAAGGAAAAAGCAGAAAAAGTTTTTTTCCTGGGGAAAAAGCAGAAGTTTCAAGGAGGAGGAAAGGAGTACAGGGTCCTTAGTTGGCTAGAAAAGAAGAAAAGTCCAATAGGTGGAGCCTGGAGGACAGAGCAGTCTAAGAAAAAAGAAAGACCTGCACAAACCCCCAGGTTGGAAAAGTGGAGACAGGTATAAAGAAGAACATACAACGAACAGCAACGTACTATGTTCTTTTCTCCACTTAGGTTGCAGCCTCTTAAATCTCTAGTCTGTCAAACATGGTTAGAAAAACATCCTCCAGCAATAAGGGGCTTTGAGTCCACCTCATACTCATGTCCATTTCTATCCTCAACTTAAGAAAGTACATTCTTAAAACACAAAATAACCAAACACTTTCCAACATGGAAAGTCCACAGTCTGCTTCAACTAGAACAAATGGAAAGGAACTTTCTTTTCCCAATTTCTCTCCTTATTCCCAACAAATCCTAAATGTCAGGAGGGGCCTTAATTTGGGTTCCATCAAAAGGGCTTTGAGGGGATCTCCTGAAATTATGTGTAAAATGTTATATGTGCAAATATAGATTGGGCTGGGGGACAAGATTAGATACTCAAAGAAGTTGGTAGCTCCCTTCTCCCCACCAAAAAAAAAAAAAAAGACCCTAAACATTAAAATAAATCTCAGGGCAAGCTGGATGTCTAATAAAATATACAAAATATGAAGATACATACAAATTATACAACATAATACACCCAAAAAATATATCCATAGCAAATAACATTGAATTTACCCACAAGCATAATTTCCAAAACTTCCTGAGACTGTACCCTCATTATGAGAGGCACAAAGCTTTCTTTCAACATGTGTGCAGACTGAATCTTTAGAAGAGCAACACCCAAACTAGACTGACAACTAAAATTTTCCCAAAGCTGTTTTCTATTCTAACTTTATAGTCTTCCTCCAAAAGATCATGACCAGTCTATCTGAGTACAACTTACAGAAGAGGAAAAGAGGGAATAAGATAACAATGTTGAACTGTTTTCATCAACCCATTATTTAGTTTTGCAACTGAAAGTTCTGGGGGGAAAAAAAAAGAGACAAAAATCTATTCTTTAATTCAAAAAAAGAAAATACTTAGTTCTGCTTTTTAACTGACAAGTAATAGCTCAAATAAGATTTTTTAAAAAAGGAACTATCAACCTATAAAAGTGAATTTCATATAAAAATAGTGACAAATGCTTATCCTAGGTATTTTGTTAAAAAAAAAATTATATTTTTCTTTTTTTTCTTTTGGTCATGCTGTACAGCTTGCAGGATCTTAAGTTCCCAGAGAAGGGACTGAACCTGGGGCCCAGCAGGGAAAACACCACGTTTTAACCACTGGACCAGAGAATCCTAAAACACATCCTAACTAATTAGAAGAAAGTTAATAAAATAGGTTAATGTTCTTTCTCTTAGCTTATCAATTAAGAATGTATCAAGCATTCTTAAATTCATTATTTGGATTTTTCCAATCATGTTAAATTTCCCCACTTTGCCAACTTGACCTGTGACCCACTCAGGGCATTTCTGGAACTCTTATGGCCCCGATCCCAAGACTACCTCCTTCTCATCCTTTAAGCTTCAATTTCAATGTCCTTAAAGTCCAATCCCTACTCCAAGGAAGCAATCTGTTATTCTGTCAAGACTCTTGCTTATTCCTTTGTAGACATTAACACCATTTATAATAATTTTCTTTACACCTGTGCATTCATCTTCTTCTGTGTCTCCCTCATGAGAATGTAGACCCTGTGTGGGTCCACACTATGTAGACCAAAGACTAGGTCCATAGCAAAGACCATGTCCATATTGGTCACCGCAGTATCTCTGAGCCTAGCATGGTACCTGCTGTATAATAAAAACTCAAGAAATATTTAATGAATTACTTAAAATGAAATCTATCTTTCACATCCCTTCAGAAATAAAGGTCCTATGTAAATATCTAATAATTAATTACTCAATCACAGTTCCTTTTAATCAATACTCCATCCACTCAAATTGTCATTCTCTGAAATTATAGAGAATCTCATCTCTCACAATTCGGTGACCCCTAGTCCCCTAAGGACTGTCAGTATATTAACGACTTCCTATGAAAGCAGAGGGAGAGGGAGAAGGTGAGGATGTGGAGGAGGAGAGGGACTTTCAAAGTAAACAGTAATATAATGATGGAGTCTGAAATAATCCTGGTTCTAGCTAAATGTGTAACCCAGACATTTAAGTTACTTAACCATGGGGTGCCTCCCAACAATCCATGATGCATCTACTTTAAAAGTTTAAGGTACTGTGGGGCTCAAGAGGTGGCAAACTTGAATCCCTGGATTATATGCTTCCAGTGCACCATGCTCTGGTGTTCGTAAATTTAGCACAGATCCAATTTTCCTTCTTGTGGAATTATCTGGCTGATGTCCATCTTCACTACTAGACCTATCTCATTCATTCTTCAGTTCCTAAAAGTGGGTATCTAAAAGTACCTGGCAGGTAGCAGGCTCTTACAAATATTTGTAAAATGAATGAACCAAAGTACTTGTAACCAGTAAAGCCATGTACAAGTATTAACATCAGACATCTGAGAAATTCACCAATTCAAGAAATATTTGCTGAATGCCTTAACTATGTGCCAGCCACTATTCTGAAGCACTTAGGATCCATTAGTGAATAGAAAAGATCACTACACACCTAGGGCTTTCATTCTAGTTTGCAAAATCAGGCAATGAAAATACAGGGACACCTCATTTTACTGCACTTGGGCTCACTCAACTTCACAGATACTGCGTTTCTTTACAAACTGATGGGTCAAGCAAGTTTATCAGTGCCATTTTTCCAACAGCACTTGTTCACTTAGTGTCTGTCACATTTTGGTAAATCTTGCAACATTTCAAACTTTTTCATTATTATGACCCATTTGTAATGGTGACCTTTAATATATGTTATGAGTCACTAAAGACTCAGATGACAGCTAGCATTTCTTTTAGCAATAAAGTATTTCTCAATGAGGCATGCACATCTTTTTTTTTTTTTTTGGCTGCACTGGGTCTCGGTTGCTGCACGTGGCAATCTTTAGCTGTAGCATAAGAACTCTTAGTTGTGGCATGTGGGATAATCCCTACACCAGGGATCAAATCCATGCCCCCTACAGTGGGGACCTCAAAGTCAGCCACTGGACCACCAGGGAAATCCCTGCATGTACATCATTTTATACACATAATAGACTACGATATGGTGTAAACCTAAATTGTATATGCACTGGGAAACTAAAAAATTCATGTGACTTGCTTTACTGCAGTATCTGCCTTACTGCAGTGGTCTGAACCGAACCCACAATATCTCTGAGGTATGCCTATAAACACATAAAGTATATTTGAAGGTTATAAATGATATGGAGGAAAAAGCAAGGGACAGGGAACTGGAAACAACGAGACAGTACTAAGGTGAGCGCCTATGAGAAAGAGCCGAGATGGCCCAGTGATTAGGACTCTTCACTGCCATGGCCTTGGATTCAATCCCTGGTCAGGTACTAAGATCCCACAACACACACACAGCGTGGCCATAAAAAAACAGTATCAGCCAAGAAAGAGTTTACTCCACTTAGAGCCAAATGAGCAAAGCAGGGAGCAGCCAGAGAATAGCAATCTCACGGGCCAGTATTTTTCTTTAAATCCTAGTTAATTTTCTAAATAAACTGATACCGTAAACAGGGTGGAATTGCCTAAATCTTTATTAAGCCTTTTATTTAAAACAATTTTTTTTTTAAATTTTTAGCGGCACTGCATGGGTTACAGGATCTTTCCTCCCAGACCAGGGATGGAACCTGGGCTGTAGCAGTGAAAGCGCTGAGCCCGAACCACTGGACTACAAAGGAATTTCCTGGAATTGCCTAAATTCTTAAACCTTACATCAATAACATAAAAGAGAAGCACTTCAGGAAGACATCTCAACAGTTTCCACCCACAGACTGACCTAACCCTGCAGCCATTTGCTTCATTCGGTGGCTGGAGATTTCAAAATTCTAAGTTTTTAAAATGCAACATCGCCAGGGTATCCCCAAAAGTGAACCAGGACGTCCAAGCTCTTAAGTCAGGCATGCCCTTGGCCAGACTTGGCTTCCAGGGACTCAAAACTGGACCAGTCTCCAGATGGTATTTTGGGGGAAAAGTATAAGCTAGATAGCCCCCAAACATTTTGATCGCAAGAATCCTCACCAGTTACACAGGCAACTCTCAAAACCATCAGAAATTTATGGTCAGGTCGCTTATGACTATTCAAGTGCCTCCGTTGTAAAAGCTGAACTATTGCCAACAGTCATTATGCTGCTGCTATCCTGGACACCCTTGATCATGGACAAAACAATGGGTAAGTTTTATTTATTCCAGCCTACAGTACCAAAAAAGCCACTTTATAATTATACCAATACTGTAATTCTTATTAGTTAGCCTAGTCTAGAATTTTACAAATTCCCTTAAGTATTATATTTCCTAACTTCTTCCTTCTCAAGCTGAAACAGGAAAAAATTAATTCACTAAAAAGGGAGAAACACAAATTATGACTTCAAATATAAAAAGAGACTGAGTTACTGGAGTGGCCTGCTCAGAGAAGCTCCCAGCAATTTAAAGAAATCTGCAGATGTTACATATTCAATATCAATATTTAATACCAGAGGTAATTATAAAAAGCGAAATATTTGGAATCCTGCATAATTCTCTAATCTGAAATCCATACTTTCAAAGAGTCTGGAACTGCAAGTAAAATCACCTCTTATGCCCTTTACCCACTTATCCTTCAATAGGAAACAAGTATTTCTTAATATTAGAATCAAGAACACTCGGTGTATACCTTGTTGAGTTCTTCTATCCTTCTGATGAGGTACGGATTGCTTGAGGAATTCTCAAAGTAGACATAATCTGTAAGTAAAGGAAGTAAAGAGCTTAATCTTTTCAACAGAAAGTTCACATGTGCCAATCTGTGACTTTTTATATTAGGTAATTCACATTCAAAATGAAGCACGCCCATAATTCATTCCCTGGTAAAAGCAAACTTAGTAATGCAAACTTAATATATTCCCTCCTGTGCCTACCATTCACAGATCCTTATTTTCCTGGCATTTTCACTTCCATTCATGTTTTATTCAAGTTCTCCTAGACTCTTGTCCCACATGTGTCAAATTTTTAATAATAAACAAAAAGACACCTCTTATCATTTAGTCAGGGCTGACTAAACATGTGTCTTTCATACTGTAACTGCTTCCACATCTTTTCACTCCAATCCATTTGCCCTGGAGTATGCTTCTCACATAAAACTATTGACCTAAGACAAATTCAGAGCATCTTGAAAGGCTTAGCAGCCCAAAGTACATTTCAATCACCAACTTAAAAAAAAAAAAATCAGGTGAGCAGAGGAGAAGCACACGGACCAACTTTTTCACAGCTCTATCTAGGAGGATGGGGGCCGGGAGAAAGGAGACAGGTCACTTTTTGAGAGGCAGAGCTCTCTGGAGGTGATATCGGTTTTTTTTAATACCTCATTTAACAAATTTAATCTAGACCCCTTTAGGGTCTTGTTATAATGAAATTGCTGCAGCCCTTCAACCAAAAGGATAAAAATTTTCAAGTGTGGTTTTTCCTGTCATCTAATAGGCTCACTGGAAACTCCCCACTGTGTGTTTATTTGAAAGGCTGAGCTGTATTGTCTATCTCAGTGGCTCTTTCCCTTCTCCCTTCTGCAAAGTGGCCTCATTTAGCCAGGCCATTCTCACCACCATCCATCAAGAAGCTCGGCTAATGAGCAGAAGAACACGTCTCACACACAAACACGCCACTTATCTGAATTATTATTTCACCAGGAGAGAGACAGGAGGGCGTCGTGAGTAGGGAGAAAGTTTGTTTGACCTTATTTCTCTCTTCTGCAGAAGGCTGGGAAGGAGGCAGACAGTAGAGCGAACGTCCAGGCAGAGCTCAACTCCCCAGACTAGGCTGCGGTGCCCTGGCCCCTCTAAGCCCCATTATTGGGGGAGAGGGGAGGGGGGCGGGGAGGAACCGGACAAGAAACCGAAGGGAGAGTGACGACGGAGAGGTGTAGGGCCCTGTCCCCGCAAACAGGCCTATCCAGCTGTGCCCCTGGCTGGGCCCCCATCGCCCCCACCCACACCCCCAAGGAAGGGGAGGTGGAGAGGAGGGGGCGAATGTCCCTCTACCCTCTCCAAACCCCCAATGCCTAGATGCCACGCGAGGATGAACCACCCTCTTAAGGGGCTTGACGGCCCCCACCCCCGTGTGGGTTTCATGGGTGGGGGGTGAGGGTAGGGTGCGTGATAATTCATACCCTCAAGTACAGGCTTGGCCCCAAAACCTTGGGCGGGGCGCGGGGTTGTGGATGGGCCCCGGTCCCCTTGCGGGCCACGGTGGGGGAGGGGAGGGGCGGGGGGCGGGCGGCCCCGGCCCCCACCGCAGGCCCCCAGCCGCCTGCGCCCTCAGCCCGGGCGCCCGTGGCTGCCAGCCGTTAGGCTGAACTCGCCCCGACCCCCCCACTCCCGGGGCCCGCTCCCAGACGGGCCGGGTCGGGCCGAGCCTTCCTACCTCCGACCCGGTACATGTTGGCCGCCATGTCCGCCCGCCCGCCCGCGGAGCCCGAGCCGAGCCCCGCCCGCCGCTGCCGCCGCCGCCGCCGCCGCCGCCGCCACCGCCGCCGCCTCAGCCTCGGCCGCCGCCGACTCCTCGCCGCGGGGGGGAGAGAAGGGAGGGAACAAGGGGAGGGGGAAGTGGAGGGGAGGGGACGCCCAAGGGTGGGGGCAGGTGCCCGCCCCCAGCGCAGGGCTAGGGAGGGCCGAGTTGCCCGGCCAGGGGAGGCCGGAGCGCTTGGGACCAGCAGGGAATTGGGGAGCGGGGTGCGGCTTGGGGGGACCTTGCTGGAAGTGGAGGGTCCTAGGGCAGGGGTCCTGGCCCAGGCTGAGGCCTGCCGCCCCAGCCAGCGTACTCCGGCACCTGCCCACCCCGAGCCTGGGCTTCCTCTCCCCGCCTCTGTCCCTGGAGACCTCCAGGCTCTGTGACCTCCAGCACGTGAGCATCAGTCTGGATGCAAACACTTGGATGCAAATAAGTGCTCGCAGCAGGGCGCCTTCCTTTAGGAGAGGTTAAGGCAACCGGCCTGGAGCCCGAAGGCTCTGGAGCCATGGGGATGCCAAGTGCTTGCAGCTTCTCAGGGCAGAGACCTAGAGGATGGTGGAACTAGGAAAACTGACCCCCTTCCAACTCCACCCTAACTGCACTGGCGTGCCAATCCGCGTTCACCCCAAAACCAGGATGAACAGAACCCACTCCCCACACCTGGAGGCCTTGCCTCTAGACAGGCCATATATGCAGTGCAGCCCGGCTGGGAGAAGAGACCATTAGAGGAGGGGGGCTTCCTTTGCCGTTAGGGGAACAGGGCCCTACAGTTCATGTCACCACAACTCCTCAAAGGAAGAGATGGTGCCAGTCAGCTTTGCTGATGATGGACTGTTAACTGATTATGCGCCAAATGCTTTTAAAGTTATTATTTTCCCAGGCAAATTCTCTAGACAACCCCTGTTTTCTCAGCCTTCAGACCCTCACAGAAACAAAGAGCCAAATTGAGTTGAATCTGAGCTGGTTGTCCCCTAAATGAACACAAACAACTTTCTTTAGGGAAGCCAATCCATTCTGAACTACTCCCAGATATTGTTGGGTAATAAACATGAAGAGGATCCCTTACTGCCGTGGGTTGTTTGGAGTTTCTGGTGCTTTACAGCCTTGTGTTGTTGACTCTGGGTTTGGCGGCTGTGGACGAGAAGTGTCCCCAGAAAAGAAGGCTGTGTTCTGTCTGGTGATGGCATTTGTGATTGTCATTATCACAAATTGAGGTGAAAATAGTTCTCTGGCTAGCTAATGGAAAGCAAAAAATAAAATATAAAGCACTTTAATAAAAAAAATATAAAGCATCGTTGCCTGAATTACCTTGATTGTGTAACTCAAGTTTCTTCAAGTATAAAATGGGGACACACTAATTGCACCTCACAGGTGGGGTAAGGAACAGTTGTGATTATATCTTAAAATGCTTTGTAAACCATTCAGCAAAGAGCACTATGCAAATAACAGGTGTCTGCCGCTTTTTTTTTAAACTCAAGCAAGTTTCAGATTCCCAAAGGTTTTACGCTGTGAGTCAAATTGTGATCTCACATCAACTCTTTTGACCTAGAGAAAAAAGTAAAGCTGTTCTGTTATGCACACTGCACAGCTATTATTTACCATAATCCCTTTACTGGAGATTCCACAGAAAACATATTGTGACGTATCTGACATCACTCTCTCCATTTCTGAGCTGACACGTAAATAGGCTGCATAATTTAGCTGGAGTTAACCATAAACTGGCAGCAGTACTGGGATAATTCAGCCCTTTCCTTTGGCCTAGAATTCTCTAAACCAGGAAGATTGTCTCCAAGTGGAAAGGCCACCTGGAAACCATAAACTGCAAAGGAACAATAGGTTGCAAGCTTTATTAAAGGGTTTTCCCATTATTTTTAAATGAGTAAGCAGTTTCTCCCCTTCAAAATATCTCTGTATTTCTGATAGTTCCTTGCCTGCCTGTCTCATTTCCCCAGCTTTGTGCACCTTACTGGATACTAACCACAATAAATGGGCAAAAAGTGCCAAGAAAACGTCTTCCATCCATACTGATCTCCTTAGGAACAGCCTTATCCAGAAGCCCCAACCCACCCCATTCCCCCATGAAAGGCCTCAGAAATTTGGGGGAATTGAATTAATGATGGTGGAAGTAATGATGGTGGAAGTAATGATGTGGCAGAACCCAGGCTCTTTCCTTCCTCTAGATTCTGTGTGTATAACCTTTTGCATCTCTAGCTCCTGGGCCAGTGTCTTCTACATAATAGGTGCTCAGGATCTGGAGGAATAAGTGCCCATGAATGATGGACTTAACATAGTTAGAGAACCAGGTGCAGAGTTGAATGCAGGGACTTTTGTCTATGAAACTTTTATACTTCCAAATAGCAAAGAAGTATGCATATAAAAGAGTTCAGCAAATGTTTGTACATAGAAGGAAAAAAAAAACCATACAAAGAAGGGTGGACAAGCCGTAGCTTCAAAGAACCCAAGGCACTTCTACCCACTCAGGCTGTATGGTTCAGATCACAGACGTCACCAACTAGCCCAAACTTCACTCCTAGCTTGGCTGTTAGGCTTTAAAAGTTGCTTGACCCCTCTGATCCTCAAGTTCTACAAATCACGACTAGCTACTGACACCTAATTCTAACACTTGTACTAAAAAGTGAAATATACAAAGTTTGGGGCACGTGTTAAGCTTTATACTTATTAGGTGCTTTCTCTCTATTCCAGTCATCCTCATTACTAAAACAGAGGGGTCTCTCAGATTGTGCCAGAAACTCCAGGAAAAGTCCAGCCTCTCCATGGGTAAAATTTCCTGGCATGACTGCTGTGATTAAAGAATCATGTTAAGGGATTGCCAAAAGGCCCAGAATGTTCTCTGTGTCAGTCCCCAGAGTCCCACAGCTTAGCTGAAAAAGTGGATGCTGCAAGGAAGCCATAGATAAGACAGAGTGTTGGTTTTTGCTTCAACATCAAGATGGAGTTTTTATATATGGAAAAAAACAAACAAACAAGATAGGGCTGTCCAGAGTCTGGGAGTTTTGTGATATTGAACTCAAGAAAGGAACCTGAAAGAGAAAGGAGCCTGGGGGTCTAGAATGTAATTAATCTGGAACCAGATAACAGGCTTTAGATAAAAGTACCATAGCTCATCCTTTGTGCTTTCTTTGATCTGTTTCTTTTATTTTTCCTTTCTTTTCTTTCATAACAAAACTTATGTTGTTATTTAGCAAAATTCTATTGGAAAAATGCCAGTCTGTCTCAGCTATTCCAAGGTGGTCCCGGGTTGTACCAGCAGATGACTATTCCAGAAGAAAGCAAGAATCAAAGCAATTGAGCCCCTAAGGGAAAGAAAACCAGAGTCACAGTTTCCTAGCTTCTTCAGTCCTGGCACCTTCTCTTCCATTGATCCTCTGGGCTAAAAACATGAAAACCCAGGGCCAATCTCAGAAAGTCTTGACTTTTGAAAGTGCGTATTTTCGGAGTCTATGGTGCTCTCATGGTCTCAAAGGAGAGCAAGCTCAGCCATTTGGTGGCATCCACAAAGAGGTTCCCTCTCTAGGTTCAGCATTGCCTCCAGGTCCTGGAAAAGGGACTGGAAATCACAAGGTGGACAGGGATGAGCCTTTGGAAGGGTACTCTAAATGATTTAAGTGTGTTTTTGTTTTGTGAGGTGTTTTTGTGTTTTTTAACCTATGGAGCACTAGAGTGCTGTGGATTTGAATGGGAGATAGCAACAGCATATGCTTTGGGGTTAGGAAGTAGAATCCTAAAAGGCAATGGGAAGTGTAGAGGGCACCTTCGTAGGAATGACTCAGACCACAGCAAAAAAAGATCTTTGGCCACCTAATGCAAAGATCCTACTGATTGGAAAAGGCTCTGATGCTGGGAAAGATTGAGGGCAGAATGGGAAGTGGGGAGACAGAGGATGAGACGGTTGGATGGCATCACCAACTCAATGGACATGAGTTTGAGCAATTCCAGGGATGGTAGAGGACAGGGAAGCCTGGCGTGCTGCAGTCCATGGGGTCTCAAAGAGTCAGACAGGACTTAGTGACTGAACTACAACAAGGGCAAAGAGAGTGAATTGGAGATGGTAGAGAGTACAGGTTGGGGGAAAGGGCTGCTGAACAGGGTAAGAGGTCATGGGGTATGAGAGATGTGGATTGGTTTGAGAGAAACCCAGAGGTGTGGGAGATGCAGGATCTGGTGCCTTTGGGGAGACTTAAAAAAGGTAACAACTGGGTGGAAAGAGGTGTGATTCAGTGAGCAGACAGTCTGGGAGGGGAGGCAAGTTGGGGGAAGAGGGATGGTTGACAGGTTCAATTTTGGAAAAGTTGTGTTCCAGGTGCCTTTGGAAACATGCAGGTATGTTTCCTCATTAGAAAAGAGGTGGATGAACAGACCCAGAGTTTGAGAGATCTGGGCTAGAAATACCCTCTTCTATGTCACCATCAGCTCAGAGCGCGGTCTGTCTTGTCTGAGGAGTAAGCCAAACCCTGGCCTCAGGGGAAGAAGCAGGTTCCCTGAATCCTTCAGCTTGGGAGAAAACAGGTTTAGCCGGTCTCGGTCCAGGAGATCAGAGTCCAGGTCCAAATGTGCAACAGGCAGGGTGGAGGCAGAGAGCCACGCAAGTCACCACCAGGACAGATGGTGAAGACAAGGGGGTATGCCCCAGGGCTGACCTGCCACAGGCAAAATTCTCAACTAGGGAAAGAGAAGTCTGCTCCCGGGGTGAAAAAAGCAGCTGGGGTGGGAGGGTGGGAATGGGGGAAGAAAAGAACATGGGGGGAAGGGAAAGGACACAGCCCGAAAAACAAATCTGTCTCTTCCTACCTCACCCTCTTGCCTCTAAGATGGTATAGAGGGTTACACAGTGGTCCCCCCAAATATATGTCTACCTGGAACCAGAACCTGCGAATGTGACTTTATTTAGCCAAAGAGTATTTCCAGATGAAATTACTGATCTGAAGATAAGATCATCCTGAATTAGGGTTGGCCAACAACAAGTGTCCTTGTGTGAAACAGAAGAAGAGAGGGAACAGAATGAAGAGAAGGCGTGGAAAGGTGGAGGCCAAGATGAGTGTTATGAGCTACAAGCCAAAACAACGCCAGAGACTGCCGGCAACCACCAGATGCTGGGGTAGAAGCGTGGAGTAGATTCTCCATCAAAGCCCCCAGGAGGAATCAAGTTTGCAGGCACCTTCATTTCTGGCTTCTGGCCTTCAGAACTGAAACAATACGTTACTGTTGTTTGAAGCCACCCAAGTTGTGGTAATGAGTTACAGCAGCCCTAGGAAACTCATACAGATGGTAACCACCCCTTGATTTTAAGTAAACATAGATTCAGCCAGAAAACACTAAGCACTATATGCAGAGACTAAGGAACATGGGAGCTGAATAAAAGAATAAAAGAGATGGCTTTCCTGGTGGGTCAGTGGTAAAGAAGCCACCTGCCGATGCAGGAGACACACGTTCCATCCCCGAGAAACCAGGAGAATTCCACATGCCACGGACCAACTAAGCCCGTGTGCCACAAATATTAAGCCTGTGCTCTAGAGCCCGGGAGCCACAACCACTGAGGCCCGTGTGCCCAAGAGGCAGTGCTTTGCAACCAGGGAGGCCACCGCAAGGGGAAACCTGAGCACCATGGCTAGGGAGTGGCTCCCGCTTGCCACAACTAGAGAGAAGCCTGTGCAATGACAAAGACCCAAAACACCAAAAAATAAGTAAATAAAATGAAATTTTAAATATTTTTTTAAAAAAGATAGAGTTACACAGAGAGAAGGGGCCCAGCACCACTCCACTTAAGTCCTGCTCAAGTCCTTTAGACATGGTTGCCTTAGTACTCACAGAAAAGAACACCCAGATGCTATGCCCTTCAGCTGTCAGTGGAATAATCCTGCTCCCCTTCCACTTTTCCTTCCCCGGCACACATGTAGAGTATCACACATTCCCACAAGCAGTAACAGATTACCAAGAAGGTAATACACAAATTCACCCCTCCATTCCTTTGTCAGGAAGTGCTCTGGCTCCTCAGATCCCAATCAATGCTTCTAGAGTGGAGAGTAGAGTAGGGGCTTTCAAGAATATAATCTTGTCTACAAAAATGCCCTTTTCATTCACCAAATAAGTAATGAGCACTGTTAAAGGCACTAAGGACACACCAGTGAAGGAGATAGACAGAACACCTGCCCCCTGGAGCTTATATTCTTGTGAAGAAGTCAGAGAATGACCAGATAGAATAAATCCATCAATAGATGTGCTAGTATACAATGATCAATGCACTAAGAAAAGTAAATCAGGATAGGGAAACCAAAAATGATGATGGTGGTCAGAGAAGACTTCTTGGATATAAGAACTCAAAAGAGACCTAATGATAGAATGGAGTGAGCTGCTGGGACATGTGGGGAGCAACATGCCAGGACAAGGGAAAAGCAAATGCAAATTCCACAAAGCAAGACTCAGCCTGACCTGACTGTGACCTAGGAAGACCAGTGTGGGTAGGAGATGAGGTCAGGGAAGTGAGCAGGGTCCAACCATGTAGAGCCTGGGAGGCCCTGGTAAAGTGTTTGAATTTTGTTCTAAGCATACTGGGAAGGCTTTTGAGAAATGGAATATTTCCTGCCATATCAGTAAGCAAAGGATGTCAGAGTCATCAGCAATTGTAGCCACCAAGGAAGGTAAGCTCGTGAACCCTGAGGGAACTCAGGAAGGAAAGAATACCTGCTATCTAGCAGCCACCAGACTGCAGGCACTCCCTAAGGTGAACCCTGAAAAACACAGGATACTGGCCCCAGATAGCTGAGGTTCCTATCAAAGGAATGATTTCAGTAAGCCCAGACTCCCGCATCTTCTCATACAGAGAAAAGCACTAAATTCCTTCACTTGGGATATCTGGTTTTCTTCAATTAACAATACTGTTTTGATGTTCAGCCTATCTGCCCTTTGTTGCAACACTTCTATATAACAACCAGGCTCCTCCTTCCGCCTCTTCAGAGTTTTCTCTCAGGGTCACTTGAGGTGCTGTCTCCTGGGCCTGAATTCCAACAAGTTCCCCTGAAGAAAGCATAACTTGCAACTTTTATGTTGTGAATATTTTTTAAGTCAACTCTTTCAGCAGAGGAGTGACAGGAATCTGATTGACGTTTTTAAAAGATCGCCTGGAACATGAAGAATACAAAATAGAAAGGGGCCAATCTTGACTTACAATTCAGAAAAGCATGCCTGGGGACTTCCCTGGCGGTCCAATGGTTACCACTCTGCACTTCCATTGCAGGGGACCTGGTCAAGGAACTAAGATCCCACAGCTTCAAAACAAACAAACAAGAAAACCAAAGCAGCATGACTGTGTTCTCTGGAGGCATCAAACCTCCTCTGAGCACTAGGGGTTCAAAACTCACCAATCTGAAGTTTATGTAATAGAAAACCAAAATTCCTCCTGTATTTCATTTGATGTGATAGTGAAAGAGACCCCTTCCAACTCAAACTGGGGTTCTGAGACCTGTGCTAATTAATGACTGTGAGAGAAATGACAATATACACTGACTACCTTTTCAAATCCTCTTCCAAATCATATTGGACACCATCCAGTCGTGTAGGCTGTAGTTAGTTCCCCTCATGCCTAATACTGTCACTGAGGTTTTCCTAGGTCGTTCTCCTTTCTTTCAGCTTAACTCCATCTGGGTCACGGGAAGCATGTGAATTCCATGAATATGAGCCACTTGCTGCATTTTTTTCATCTTAAATAAAGTGTCTTGGTTATAAGTGATGCCATATACAAAATATCATGATTGAAACAAAGCCTCCTGAAAGTTTACACACACACACACAAACACAAACCCACACTCCACTGGAAACGCAGAGACTTGTTTCGAGGCTAACATACTTCAATACAGAGGTAGGGAGCTAGGAAAAAAGTCTGAGAAGCCCAGGTTCCAGGACCCATGTGATAAATAGTGGGGTCCAATGGTGATAAACCAGAGCAACCAATCGATCACTGGATTTGACAATATGGTGGTCTTCAGAGACCAACTCCCTTGCCGTCTTCTCTTTTGGTAATTCCTGACTGTCCAAATCCTAGGCAGTTTGAACCAAATTAGTAGGGTCTGGCCTTAGATATTCTACAGCGCAGATGGCTCCAAAGAGCAGAGAAGGGGCTCATGAATCCCCCAGAATGAAGGATGAGTACTATAATTTGCTCTTCCATTAGTCCCGGTTATCTTTATCCATAGGTTGGTAGCTGCTGCCCTTTCTACAAGAGACTGAGGGAAGTTTATTTGCAGTCTTGATTTCAAAAAGGACAGGAAATGTTGGAGAGCTCAAAGTGAAACTTTGAACTCCTGGATAAATAAATGGTTGTTTATGTTTCCTTTTATCTCTGTGAAGTTTTGGAGGATAAACCGTGAGCAGTTCAGAGCTGCCCCAAGGAGCTTCTTTTACAAAGCCAGGCCAGGACCATATTATTAGTGGCAACTAATGCAATGTTTCCCATTTAATTGCACCAATCAGAGCATTGAAGACTTGGCTTCAAATAGAGGGCACCTGGAGGCAGCTTAACCTTTTTGAAGTTTTGGTAAAGGTTGCCCAGAAAGTGTCCAGTCAAATCCCATCACTGGTTGCTTTCTGCAAGAGGAGATGAAACGTCCATCACTGGAAGTCCTAACTCTCTTCCACCCACCCACAGGCTTCTGATATGGTGGGTGAAATTTGGACTGTGTTCATGGAATAGAGGATGGAGAGGGTGGAGCCCTCCTCCCAGTTAGGAGTCAGAATTCTGGAAGTGAAGGGGAGAGAGAAGTTTCCAGCATTTCACTGAGTCTTCTTCCTGTGTCCTTTAACCTGGCTGCCTCCTCCTGTCAAGTGTCCCCAGTCTCTTCTCCACATTTACACAGAACCGAGGTTGGACCCTTTCTGTTGGTGGCCTGAAGTCTCTCACTAGGTAAGAGCAACTTCAAAGGCAGAGAGTCTGAGGACTGTGTGACTGTGGTGTTCCCAAGTCTTCCACCAACACACACCTCTGCACACCCCCACAAAGTCCCTCAGATCTGGGCTGGAGTGGGAGACTGCTTGCCCATCACAATTATTGCATCCAGAAGGAGATTTGAGGTGAAGCCTTCAAAGTTCCATACCGACTTCTCCATGGTAGCCAGCTTCTCCTAAAGCAACTGCAGCCGAGGGCCGGCCCCGAGATGTGAGGGATGGAGCAATTCCCAGCCAGTGGCATGTTGCTGGTATCTGATGCATTATTTATGATGCTGGTGTCAGCGTGGCTCCCAGGCACCAGGGGAAATGGAAAAGGCACTTGGGCCTGTGCTGATGAAACTAAATATTTAAACAGGAATCATGAGTTGAGGTAAAATCCATTTTTCTTCAGTAAAGCAGAGAGGGTCACAAATAACTTCAAGGTTGAGAACTTGGTAAACACCAGACCATAGGGGAAGGCTGGGGGCTCCCGGTCCATGGCTTTCCTCCACTCTCAGATCCCAGTTCCTCTCCAGGGCAGATGTAAAGGGCTGGCAAGGCACTTCGGAATTGAAGGAGGAAAGGGGAGTTGGAGGAGCAGAGGAATTGATTCAGTCATGGTCACCCTATTATGGCTCTGTGGGAATGAAATTTGGAGACACCAGAACAAGGTCCAACCGGACGCATTCCTCTGTATCCTTTTTGTCCATGTCCCTGTTTCCTGAGATCTGGTCTACCGCATCTGCTCAGCTGAGCGCACTCACCTTCTGATTAGCTGGAAGAAGGAAGATGTGATGCTGGGCAACCGTGAACCAACCCTTTTGTGTTGATTCTTCTTATCCCACCTAAGACAGTCCCAGTTAGGAAGCCATCCTCCACCCACTGCACACAAACCCAGAGGACATCCTGTACAGAAAGGAACACGGGGGAGTAGGGCCCTCCACTAAAATAAATTTGGGGGGGCTACACTGGGCCTTAGTTGCAGCATGCTGGAGCTTGCGTTTCAGCAAGGAAACTCCTAGTTGAGGCATGTGGGATATAGTTGCATAAATAGGGATCAAACCCTGGCCCCCTGCATCGAGAGCACCAAGTCTTAGCCACTGAACCACAAGGGAAGTCCTAGGGCCCTTCATTTTTGATATACAGAAATCTCCAACTATGAGGAAAGACAAGGTCTCCAAAGGTAATTTCCTGGTGGAAAGAAATAGATGTGGTTTGGCCTGGCTTCTTCTGCTGTGTTTTCCCGTCTTGGTGGGATCCTTCACTTATTTTTCCACAGCAGTCGCTGTTCCTGGTCCCCAGGGATGTGCTTTTTCCCAGTCCCTGCATGAACAAACACCTTTATCTTCCTTTCGTCTAAAGACAGCTGAGACAGGCTGACATTTTCAAAATTAACTTTTATAAGAACTTAGGAAATAAAAGGAAGTAATTGCAAAAAGTACAAAGACAGAAGTTCAATTCAGTTCAACGTTTATTGAGATCCTGTGTTTAGCTGATACTCTGGATTATCTTAATAGATGAAATGGATTTCTGATCCTCAAGGAGTTCACTGTCCAATGGAAGAAGCAAGCAATTTGAGTATGATGAGTTGTAATCTAATAAAATAAAAGCCATAATTATCCTGAGTTGGTAGCAATTAATATGCCCTGCTGTAAGGGCAGGGCTGGTCAGAGAAGACTTTGAGAGAAGGTGCTATTTCATCTGAAGCATCAGTTAAAAATAAAATCTTTGCCTGGTAAAAAGTCAGAATGGGCATTCCAGACAGAGGGAAGAATATGTAGAAAGTACATGGAGGACACATGAGAATCAACTGGAAACTTGGTTCAAAGCCAGATTGCAAAGGCCTTACATGCCAGGCTAAGCAGTTTGACCTAATCCTATAGGACCTAGAGGCAATGGGACCCGAACATAGTTACATTTATATTAAGTTAGAAGGATAATAGTGGCTAAAGTTGAATAAACAGCTTGCTTTTTTTTTTTTTTTTAATTTTTGGCCACACCACTGGACTTGGAGGATCTTAGTTCCCAGACCAGAGGTTCCCCAAACCTGTGCCACCTGCAACGGAAGCGAGAGAGTCCTAACCGTTGGCCACCAGGGAATTCCCAATAAGTTGGCATTTTAGCTTTTGTAAGAGTTTCCTGTGAGTTAGTTTAGCATAAACACATAAAGTTTCTGGGCCTCCAGAGCTGAAAATAGAGATGGGCAGCCATGTCCCCTGTAAAACTTATCTTTAAATTCAACAGAGAGAAGTGTTTTTAGAGACAAAGGGTAAATTAGAGCTCATTGTCTGAGTTCCTTTTTTGTTTTTTTTAATAACTTTGGTATTATGGACTGAATAATCTTTGTCCCTACAAAAGTCCTATGTTGAAATCGTAATCCACAATGTGACGCGGTGGTAGGAGGTGGGGGCTCTCAGGAAGATACTTGGGTCACAAGAGTGGAGTCTTCATGAATGGCATTATAAAAGAGACCCCAGAGAGCTCTCTGGCCCTCTGCCTGCCATGTGAGACTACAAGTCTGCACTGCAGAAGAGGAGCCTCATCAGACCCTGATCTTACTGGCACCCTGATCTCAGGCTTCCAGCCTGCACAACTGTGAGCGATAAATTTCAGTTGTTTATAAGCTTCCAGCCTATGGTATTCAGTTCTAGCAGCACAAGCTGTCTAACAAAATTTGGGGGCAGTGGGAGGGGAGTTGGGTATAACAATGCCAAAACTTACCTATGGAGGGGGAGAGAAAGAGGGGCTTCCCTGGTGTCTCAGTGGTAAAGTGCCTACCAAGGCAGGGCACACGGGTTCCGTCTCTGGGTCAGGAAGGTCCCATGTGCCCTGGGGCGACGAAGCCCATGGGTCACAACTATTGAGCCCACGTGCCATAACTACTGACGTCCACGCATCCTCGAGGCCAGGCTCAGCGACAAGAAGGGCCACCACAATGAGAAGCTCCGGCACTGCAACGAAGAGTAGCCGCTGCTTGCCACAACTAGGGAAAAGCCCCCTCACAGCAACAAAGACTCAGCACAGTCAGTAAATAAATAAACTTTTTAAAAAAGAAAGAAAATTTGGAAAGGTGAAAACGACTCAAATATGAAGAGAAATGTCATTATTGCCTGAGGACCCTTCCGATATGTTGGCTCCCACTTCCAAAATCCCAGCTGTCTAATGTCTTAGGGGTCATGGACTAGGAAGTCCCCTATGCCCTCGAGAATTCTTGTCAGGGAGAAGCAGATGAAGGTTTGGGGGCTTCTGTGAGAAAAGATTATTTAGGTTGAAGAAAGGGAGAGAGGTAATTATTCAGGCCTGTGAGACTTTCAACAACAGGAACTTGGAGATGTTTAGAAACCAGGAATCGTGCAAAATTGAGAAACGTGAAGACTGAGTCTGCCCAGGCCTTTGGAAAATTAACTGAAGAGATAACAGATGGCAAATTATAACAGTTTTTTAAAAAGTAAATATTAAGCAACTTGAAAAGAAATGTTGGCTAAGGACTGACCAGAATTTATACTAGTCCCAAGGATACGGCCCTGTGTTCCCTCGGCCATCTCTCTCTGGGCACTAAAGATTGAAGAATTTGCACCTCCAAAGTAGAGGCACCCTGATCCTCTTTCCTGAATCAGGTATAGAAACACACATTTTAAAATTTATTTGTTTACAGAGACAAGGTTGGACATTTCCAAAATAATTTAAATGTCTAAAAAATTTAGTAAAATACCCAACCCCTCACCAAAAACAAAAGCTAAGAAAAGTATTAAGTGAAAAAAAGCAAGCTAGATTAAAATACACATGGTACAATTGCATTTTTGTTGTTGTTGTTTAGTCATTAAGTCATGTCTAACTCTTTTGTAACCCCATGGACTAAGCCTGCTAGGCTCCTCTGTCCATGGGATTTCCCAGGCAAAAATTCTGGAGTAGGTTGCCATTTCCTTCTTCAGGGGATCTTCCCTACCCAGGGATTGAACCCTGGTCTCCTGCATTGGCAGGCAAATTTTTTACCACTGACCCAGCAGAGAAGCCCACAATTACGTTTAGGAAAAAATAAAAAATTAGATATATGTAGTACTCTTGCCTGGAAAATCCCATGGGTAGAGGAGCCTGGAAGGCTGCAGTCCATGGGGTCGCTAAGAGTCGGACACGACTAAGCGACTTCACTTTGACTTTCACTTTCATGCATTGGAGAAGGAAATGGCAACCCACTCCAGTATTCTTGCCTAGAGAATCCCAGGGACGGGCGAGCCTGGTGGGCTGCCGTCTATGGGGTCACACAGAGTCGGACATGACTGAAGCGACTTAGCAGCAGCAACAGCAGTGTAAATATATAGACACATAAATGTATAGAAGATTGGATAGATCTATAACTAACAGTAATTACATCTGGGGACAGAGAGTGGGAGGCATGCGAAAAACAACTTAATTGTCATCTGTGTACTTCCGTACTGTTAGAAGTATATTACAATGTGAATGCATAATATTTTCATGAAAAACGTCTTTTTTTTTTTTTTTTAGTTCTACAAGTTTATTGCTATCAACCCATCTCCCTCCACCCTCACGCATGCATGCTAAGTCATTTAACCTCATGGACTGCAGCCCGCCAGGCTCCTCTGTCCATGGACTGTTCTAGGCAAGACTACTGGACTGGGTTGCTGTTTCCTTCTCCAGACATCAAAAACATTTTAAATTTTATTTATGATTATTTTTTAGCTTCAGGATCTTAATTCCCTGACAAGGGATCAAACCCATGCCCCGTGCGTTGGAAGCATGGGTTCTTAACCACTAGACTGCCAGTGAATGTACTCCCAAATACAGTTTGTTTAAGTTAATGAAAAATTTTAAAAAGTAAAGACACAGAAAATTATAAAATGACACTTTCTGAAGCCAAGTTGATTATTCACTTCTCTTGGGTATCCAGCCTGCACCCCTATTCCTTGCATCCAATCAATTTTCGTTTATTTTCCTTAAATAAACTTAGTTTACACAAACAAACAAAAAACCCAAAAACAAACAGAAAAGCAATAAAAACTACTATAACTAAGATGATACCAGTTCATGAATACCTGTGCACACTGGGCTAGGATGAAACTTTATCATTCTGTGGAAACTACAGGGAACCACAGAAAGATTTTAAGCAAGGATGTGTGCCAGTCCTTTTAAAAATATGTCTCAGAACCAGGAAAGGAAGACCTATCTGAGAAGGACCAGACTGAAGCAAGGAGTCCAGTTACAAAAAGCTTTTTCAATAATCCAAGTGAAAGATGGTTTTAAGACAGGCTTCTTCATATTCTGCCCTAAACTTGCTGATTGACTTGGATTCACTCGCATTCTGAATTATTTATTAATTTACCCAAGAGACAGAAGGAAAGAATAACTGAATCCCTATAATGGTTTTAAGAACTCATAGTATCCTATCAAGGTATGGGTATGCATAAAAGTAACCTTCTCTGGTTCTTCATTGTCTCTGCATTCGAGTCTAGACTCCTCGGCACAATATTCAAGGCTAGCCCTTTGCAACCTGGCGTAAATCTTCCTTCTTGGTCTTACATCCTCCTCTTCTCCTCATGTACTCCACCTACTTGGAGCTACCCTCAGCTGCTTGAGCAGGGCAACATTCAGTCTTGGCCTCAGCTTCTGTATCTGTGTTTCCATGACCTGACTTTCCTTCCTTCTATTCTACTGGGCAAACTTCTTAACTTAAACCTAAGTGTGTCCCTAGAGCACTAACACCACCAACACACCGCTCTGCTATGACCCCGTGGTTATTTGGGCCTGTCCCATCACTGCACCAATAGACTCCAATGACTGATTATCAGAAGCACAAGGCAGTTTGTTTCTTGTTGTTGCGCTTTTAAATTTATTTTATTGAAGTATAGTTAATTTATGATGTTGTGTTAATTTCTGCTGTACAGCAAAGTGACAAAGTTATACATATCAGTTCAGTTCAGTTGCTCAGTCGTGCCTGACTCTTTGTGACCCCATGGACTGCAGTCCACCAAGCTCCTCTGTCCATGAGATTTTCCAGGCAAGGATACTGGAGTGGGTTGCCATTTTCTTCTTCAAGGGATCTTCCCAACCCAGGGATCGAACCTGGGTCTCCTGCACTGCAGGCAGATTCTTTACTGACTGAGCTACAAGGGAAGCCCATTTGTGATAAGTTATACATATACATACATTCTTTTTCACATTCTTTTCCATTATGGTTTATTACAGAATACTGAACATAGTTGCCTGTGCTATACAGTAGGATCTTGTTGTTTATAATAGCTTGCATCTTCTAATCCCGTATCTAATCCATCCCTCACTCACCTCCCTCCCTCTTGGCAACCAGGAGTCTGTTCTCCATGTCTGTGAGTCTGTTCCTCTTCTGTAGATAAATTCATTTGTGTCATAGTTTAGATTCCACAGTTAAGTAGTATTGTATGGTATTAGTCTTTCTGACTTACTTCACTTAGTAAAATCTCTAGGTCCATCCATATTGCTGAAACTGTCGTTACTTCATTCTTTTTCATGGCTGAGTAGTATTCCAGTGTCCATTTATCTGTCCATGGGCATTTAGGTTGTTTCATGTCTTGGCTAGTGTGAAAAGCACTGCTATGAACAAAGGGGTGCATGTATCTTTTTGAATTAGAGTTTTGTCTAGATATATGCCTGAGGAGTAGAAATTGATGGATCATATGGCAACTCTGCTTTTAATTTTTTGAGGCGCCTCCCTACTGTGTTCCATAGTGGTTGCACTATTTTATATTCCCTCCAACAATGTAGGAGGTTTCCCTTTTCTCCATACCTCTCCAGCATTTCTTATTTGTAGATTTTTTAATGATGACCATTTTGACTGATGTTTTTCACTAGACTTCCAGAGCCCACCCAGAACTACAAAATCTGATTCTTTGGGAGACGGGCCAGAGAATCTGTTTGGTTTTTTTTACAGTCCTCCATTGACTATAGTCATCACCAAGAAGAGTGTGTGTGGGGGGGGAGGGGGGGCGGTCCTCCATAGTTCATAAAACTGTCGACTGAAAAAAATGCACAGACTAAAAGTTGAAAATTATGTCTAATTTGGTGGACAAAACTTAAGCCCAGAATGCAGCCTCTCAGTGGACAGAGCACAACATTGTGAAGCCTCCCAGACTGACCCCACAGGCTCCCATATCACCTTGTTCCAACTTGTGTACAGCTCTTGCCATGGGATCCACATGACCTGTGTCCCATTCTGCCATATTGTATACTTATTTGTCTACATGTCCCTCCCAAGATCACATTTTTGTCTCCAGCCTTTTTCTTTTCTTCTTTCCTTTTTTTCCCCCCTAACTATTTTGCTAGTTGGCTCCACAGACGCCTCCTCACTTGTTTCCCATCCAAATGTGAGCCTTTGACAGCAGGGAACCCATCAGGTACCACAGATTCCATGTACATGGATCCTTGGGGAAGATTTGCAATATGCAAAAGGAATAACAGCAGGAAAAAATTTCTAGCATGCAGTACATGTGAGAAACTACAAACAATTATTTTCAAGTCTCTTTGGTTTGACTAGGGAAAAAACCTGATCAACAATCTGGTTGCCAGGCTGGACTGTTGGTAGAAGCCACCCCTAGAGTTGATTACATGCATGAGTGTTCTGATGTGTCCCACTCTTGGTCAGGAAGACAGAGGAGTGCTAGAACACTCTGGGCCCTGGACTGCCAAAGACTTCAACCCAGAGTGGGGCCAGGCCACACCCTCCACTAATCTCCCCATAGCCTTTGTTTGAGTGAAGCCACTGATGAAGCCTAAAACAATGGAGGCAAGCAAGGTGCCCTCCCATTACCATTTACATTGAAGTGCCCAAAGCAATCACCAGGCGTCTTTGCTATTAGTTGAAGGTAATTTTAAGGCCCTTCTTCTCTCCCTCCCTTCCCCCAACCAGGCTATCTACACAATGAATTTCCAAAACACCCTAGAGGAAATGGCTTCTTTTAAGTACTACTATTATCAGTGTGATTAGCATTATACTGAGCCCTACTTTCACATCTTGGAATCTCTCTGGGAATGCAAGTTCAAGATTTCCTGCTAAAAAGAATTTAAAAAACCAGAATTTCCAGTTTGAAAGTATTTCCAAAGGCATAGAAGCCTCAGGCAGAAAGCTGGGTCTGGGATCTCAACCCCGCCAACCTCTGACTTGGGGGAGCTGGACCCTCTGGGCGGCCAATTTCCTATCTGTAAGTTCTCTGCCTTGGATTCCATACTTCTGAGGATCACGCAGTCTATGGAAAACGGTTTATCAACTTCTCGTGCATGTGTGCATGCTAAGTTGCTTCAGTCGCTTTGCAACCCCATGGACTGTAGCCCACCAGGCTGCTCGGTCCAGGGATTCTCCAGGCAAGAATACTGGAGTGGGTTGCCAGGCCCTCCTCCAGGGGACCTTCCTGATCCAGGGATCACGTGCGTGGGGAGACCCCATTGGTTTTAAAGTCCAGTGCCTTAACCACTCAGCCATCACTGCTCTTAACAACTTTAAAACTTCTGAAAAATCTGCCAAGCACCAGGCACAAAACCACAAACTTAACACATTTTATCTAATGAGGGAGGAATTATATTACACTCTTATCTTACATGTAGGAAGCTGGATTTCTCCTTGACACTCCTTCCCAGGCACGAGTGTTTCCTCTGCCCCTTCATTTTTTAATAACTCCAATTCATTGATTCTTTCTGGGAACCCTCACTCTCCTCTCCATCCCAGAAACTTGTCATTCAAAGCCCTAGGTCTCATCTCACCCAGAGCATTTCTTTTTGGAATTAAGGACAAAGACTTGCATTTTTTTAGGTTCCTTGTGCCTCTCCAGAGGGATCTCTTCTGCAAATCTCTTCAAGCCTCCCCTAATATGCGCCACTGCCTTATATAAAGTTTAGCTGGGCTAGAACAATCACCATTCACTTGCCTCCATCCCTCACTACACACACTCGGCTACTCTACTAAGATGCTGTACTTTGAAAGCTCCCGTATGTTGCTTGCACCTTAGTATCTGATGCTGATCATCTCCCCTTTGACTCTACCCAGTAATTCCTACTCTGGCCTTACAAGTACTTCTTGCCCAATCACGTAGGCTGATGGTTGCTCCTCCTCTGGGTCCCTTACCACTAGTGCATAGCTCCATGATGGCACATTACATGTCTGTTCATTACTCTGGAATACATTGGGTTGGCCAAAAAGTTAGTTTGAGTTGTTCCATAATCGTGCGACAGAGAAGGCTATGGCACCCCACTGGTACTCTTGCCTAGAAAATCCCATGAATGGAGGAGCCTGGTAGGCTGCCTTCTATGGGGTCGCACAGAGTCGGACATGACTGAAGCAACTTAGCAGCAGCAGCAGCATAATCGTGTGAAAAACCCAAACAATCCTTTTGGCCAACCCAATATATTCCGGCATCTAGGTTGGAAAATGCTTGTTTGGGGAAGGATGAGAAACTGATATTAATAGGATACAAGGAGTAGGTGAGATATGATACCTGGCGCATATAGTAGATGAAGCTGGAGAAGCAGAAGCTTTCCAGGTGACTCAGTGGTAAAGAACCCGCCTGCCAATGCAGGAGACATGGGTTTGATCCCTAGGTTGAGAAGATCCCCTGGAAAAGGAAATGGCAACCCACTCCAGTATTCTTGCCTGGAAAATCCCATGGATAGAGGAGACTGGTAGGTTACAGTCCATGGTATAATAGGAGGGAAAGGAGAAGGGCACAATTTTATAGCCCAAGGATATCACATAAACCCATTGAAATCAAATGGGTCCAAGATGGCATAAAAGTCGACTTCCACTAGACCTTGATCCTCAATCAGCAAGCTACATGACATACCCAGAAGTGCCATGACAGTTCCAGTCAGTTCAGTTCAGTCACTCAGTTGAGTTCGACTCTTTGCAACCCCATGGACTGCAGCACACCAGGCCTCCCTGTCCATCACAAACTCCTGGAGTCTACTCAAACTCATGCTGATTGAGTCGGTGATGCCATCCAACCATCTCATCCTCTGTTCTCCCCTTCTGCTCCCACCTTCAACCTTTCCCAGCATCAAAATCTTTCCAAATGAGTCAGCTCTTCGCATCAGGTGGCCAGAGTATTGGAGTTTCAGGTTCAGCATCAGTCCTTCCAATGAATATTCAAGATTGATCTCCTTTAGGATGGGCTGGTTGGATCTCCTTGCTGTCCAAGGGACTCTCAAGAGTCTTCTCCAACACCACAGTTCAAAAACATCAATTCTTTGGCTCTCAGCTTTCTTTATAGTCCAACTCTCACAGCCATACATGACCACTGGAAAAACCATAGCTTTGACTAGATGGACCTTTGTTGACAAAGTAGGTTGGTCGTAGCTTTTCTTCCAAGGAGAAAGCGTCTTTTAATTTCATGGCAGCAGTCACCATCTGCAGTGATTTTGGAGCCTAAAAAAATAAAGTTTGACACTGTTCCCACTGTTTACCCATCTATTTCCCATGAAGTGATGAGACCAGATGCCATGATCTTATTGTTCTGAATACTGAGCTTTAAGCCAACTTTTTCACTCTCCTCTTTCACTTTCATCAAGAGATTCTTTAGTTCTTCTTCACTTTCTGTCATAATGGTGGTGTCATCTACATATCTGAGGTTATTGATATTTCTCCCAGCAATCTTGATTCCAGCTTATGCTTCATCCACCCCAGTGTTTCTCAATATGTACTCTGCATATAGGTTAAATAAGCACGGTGACAATATACAGCCTTGACATACTCCTTTTCCTACTTGGAACCAGTCTGTTGTTCCATGTCCAGTTCTAACCGTTGCTTCCTGAAATGCACACAGATTTCTCAAGAGGCAGGTTAGGTAGTCTGGTATTCCCATCTCTTGAAGAATTTTCCACAGTTTATTGTGATCCACACAGTCAAAGGCTTTGGCATAGTCAATAAAACAGAAATAGATGTTCTTCTGGAACTCTCTTGCTTTTTCCACGATCCAGCAGATGTTGGCAATTTGATCTCTGGTTCTTCTGCCTTTTCCAAAACCAGCTTGAACAGCAGGAAGTTCACAGTTCACATATTGCTGAAGCCTAGCTTGAAGAATTTTGAGCATTACTTTACTAGTGTGTGAAATGACTGCAATTGTGTGGTAGTTTGAGCATTTTTTGGCATTGCCTTTCTTTGGGATTGGAATGAAAACTGAGCTTTTCCAGTCCTGTGGCTACTGCTGAGTTTTCCAAATGTGCTGGCATATTGAGTGCAGCACTTTCACAGCATGGTCTTTCAGGATTTGAAATAGCTCAACTGGAATTCCATCACCTCCACTAGCTTTGTTTGTAGTGATGCTTTCTAAGGCCCATGTGACTTCACATTCCAGGATGTCTGGCTCTAGGTGAGTGATCACACCATCGTGATTATCTGGGTCGTGAAGATGTTTTTTGTACAGTTCTTCTGTGTATTCTTGCCACCTCTTCTTAATATCTTCTGCTTCTGTTACATCCATACCATTTCTGTCCCTTATTGAGCCCATCTTTGCATAAATGTTCCTTTTGTATCTCTAATTTTCTTAAAGAGATCTCTAGTCTTTCCCATTCTGTTGTTTTCCTCTGTTTCTTTGCACTGATTACTGAAGGAGGCTTTCTTATCTCTCCTTGCTATTCTTTGGAACTCTGCATTCAAATGGGTCCATCTTTCCTTTTGTCGTGACAGTTCCAAGGCACTGCCAAAAGACCAAGAAGTGGGTGTGGGCTGTGGCCCAGTTCCTGGAGGCAGCCCAATTCCTGGAACTCTCCACCCTTTTCCCCAAAGAACTGGAATAATTCTACTTGTTAGCATATGAAATTACCCAGCTCATGAAAACTAACCATGCCACATTTCGCAGCAGCCATACTCACCCTCTGTGATGGCCCACACTCTACCTGTGGAGTGTGCTTCTCTCTGAGTCTAAAGAAATCCATTTCTTACCTATCAGTTTGTCTCTCTCACTGAATTCTTTCTGCGATGAGACATTAAGAACCTGAGCTCCATTAGGTCCTGAAACCAGGTCCTGTGGGTTTTGACTGGGTTCAAGTGCCAGCTGTGTGGATTCAAACCCCAATCTGAGGTAAACAGTTTCAAGAGTCTGCAAAGAGTTGGACATGACTGAGCAACAAAGGGCGCATACACAGGGAAAATCTTAAGAGCCTTGATTGTTAAGAAACTTTGGGTTTCACTCTGTAAATGATCATGTTTTTAGGAAGGGGGCAACAATGCTCATGTTTTTAATGAGATGCACTGGAGCACAGAGAGGGAGAGAAAGTAAGAAAGTTAATGAAAAGGCCATGGCAACTGTCCAGACAAGACATAAGAGTGCTTAACTAAAGGGGGCAGTTCTGAGGTTGGATAAAGGGGCCAGATGGAGAGGATACAGGAAGGTTTCCAGCTTGGCAGTAGTTATTATACAAGAAATGCTGCTAAGAGACTTCCCTGGCAGCCCAAAACAATGATTAAGAATCTGTACTCCCACTGCAGGGGGCATAGGTTTGATCCCTGGTCAGGGAACTAAGATCCGGCCTGCGGTATAATGTTGAAATAGGAGGGAAGGGGACAAAGTGCAAACTTGAAGAGAATGACACAGCCCAGGGACATGACATAAACTGATTAGAACCAATTAGTCCAACAAGGTCAATGTCCACTAGATCTTGAGCCTCAGTATGTGTTCATTGTAACATGTCAGCAAATTAAGTGACACACCCACAGGCGCCATGACAGTTCCAAGGAACAGGAAGGAAGGAACGTTGCTTAGTTGTGTCCGACTCTTTGTGGCCCCATAGACTGTAGCCTACCAGGCTCCTCTGTCCATGGGATTTTCCAGGCAATAGTACTGGAGTGGATTGCCATTTCCTTCTCCAGTGGATCTTCTTGACTCAGGGATCAAACCCGGGTTTCCAGCATTGTAGACAGACGCTTTACTGTCTAAGCCACAAGGGAAGTCCGACAGTTCCAAGGCTGACCATCAAAGACCAAAAAGTGTATGGTGGCCCGATTCCTGGAAATCTCAACCCCTTCCCCAAAATAGTTGACATAAACTTCCCACTCATTGAAGTGAAGTCACTCAGTCGTGTCCGACTCTTTGTGACCCCATGGACTATAGCCTACCAGGCTCCTCCGTCCATGGGATTTTCCAGGCAAGAGTACTGGAGTGGGTTGCCATTTCCTTCTCCAGAGGATCTTCCCACTCATTGGCCTTTGAAATTACCCAGCCCATTGGCCTTTGAAATTACCCAGCCCATAAGAGCTAACCATACCACATTTCAAGGCTACTCTCTCTTCTGAGATGACCCACTCTCCTCTGTGTGTAGAGTGTGTTTCTCTCTAAACAAATCCACTTTTTACCTATCACTTTGTCTCTCACTGAATTCTTTCTGCAATGTTATTGTAGTCAGTCACTCAGTGTCTGACTCTTTGTGACCCCATGGACTGCAGCACACCAGGCTTCCTTGTCTATCTCCATTTCCTGGAGCTTGCTCCAATTCATGTCCATTGAGTCAGTGATGCTATCCAACCATCTCATCCTCTGTTGTCCCCTTCTCTTCCTGCTCTTACTCTTTCCCAGCATCAGGGTCTTTTCTAATGAGTCAGCTCTTCGCATCAGGTGGCCAAAATATTGGAGCTTCAGTTTCAGCATCAGTTCTTCCAATGAATATAGGATGGACTGGTTGGATCTCCTTGCAGTCCAAAGGACTCTCAAGAGTCTTCTCCAACACCACAGTTTTAAAGCATCAATTCTTCAGTGCTCAGCTTTCTTTATGGCCCAACTCTTACATCCATACATGACTATTGGAAAAAGCATAGCTTTGACTATATGAACCTTTGTTGGCAAAGTAATGTTTCTGCTTTTTAATATGCTACCTAGGTTTATCATATTTTTTCTGTGATGAGACATCAAGAACCTCAGCTTCATAAAGCCCTGTAACCTGGTGTGTGATCTCAGTTGGAAGACTAAGAAAAAGTCAGTGCCAGCATCGTCAGTGCTTGGTTTGGTAATGTGGTAAGAGAAAATTTGTGGAGAAAGATAGTTTTGTTTTGGTCATAATGAATTTGGAATGTTTATGGCTGCAAGTGAAAATTATACCTAGAGCTGAGTTTTAGAGGTGAGGGCTATGGTTTAGATTCGTGAGTCTTTCCTATGGAGATGACACTTAAAAACCATAAAAAAGGAGAGGATCACTGAAGGGTAAATTGTCAAGAGAGATAAGAATCTAGCATTCTTTTACCCGTGTCTCTTATTATTATTATGTCACAAATCCATAAATCAAATGACATTGGTTAATACACCAAGAAGTCACTTTAAGGACAGCACTTTTATTTTTTGGCTGCGCCCTGTGGCATGGCAGATCTTAGTTCCCCGACCAAGGATGGAACCTACAGACCCTGCACTGTGAATGTGGAGTTTTAACCACTGGATTGCCCCCCAAGAAGGACAGCACACCATGGGGTTAAAGCTTCTGATGGTCTTATGACCAAGCTGTTTTCTGTTGTTGCTCTCATCTCTGGGAACTGGAGTTCTAGAGGCTTCCCTGGTGGCTCAGAGGTTAAAGTGTCTGCTTGCAATGCGGGAGACCTGAGTTCGATCCCTGGGTTGGGAAGATCCCCCGGAGAAGGAAATGGCAATCCATTTCAGTATTGTTCCCTAGAGAATCCCATGGACAGAGGAGCCTGGTGGGCTACAGTCCATAGGGTCGCAAAGAGTCGGACATGACTGAGTGAGACTTCACTTCAATCTCTGTGAGACCTAAACAAACCCTTATGCTGATTAACCAACCAGAGGCTCAAGGTCAGATATCAGGGGGTCATCAGATACTGCTGTTGCCATGAAATTAGGCAAGAAATGCACAGAGTGGTCCTTGGTATTCAGGACTATTCTCTTCACACTTGGAGATCTGTAACAGGAAGTTCTCAGGCAGATTCTAACAACGTAAGCCCAAGCTTGCATTCTCTGAGGGCTTACCCACACTCCCAGCCTCCACACAGAGCTAGGACCAGGGTCATGTTTATCACTCGAGACTCTGTTCCCCTGATCACAGCTGACTGGAACAGAAGACTCCTGACTCTAGTGTGACAGTTACTCAAGAACCTGTGGGTGAGGTAAGTACTTGGGAGTCTGTGTGCTTGATCCAGGAGTATATACACATTTTGGAATAGTTATCTTCCCCATGAACACAGAGAAAGATCATATGCAGAGAAAGCAGAAAAAAGGCAGGAGTCATCAGTGTTGCCCAAAAAGAGAGAGAAAGAAAGGAAGGAAGGAACACAGAGAAAAATGCCTGCCTTGGCATCTCAGAGCCCCCTATTTTCAAATTCCAATCCCTCCTAAGCCCAGTTTCTTAAAGGCATGAATTCTGTCTTCCTTTCTGCTTAAGTTGATCTGAACAGGCTTCTGTAATTTACAAGCAAGGAGGCCTCATTAGTTGACAGTAGCCAACTGGGTAAGAGCCTCAATAGGAGGAGTGGCTAGAATAGATGTTACTGAGAAGACTTGGGAAATATCTAAATCCTATCAAGAGTCTGAAGTATATCCTTAGGACTGAAATGGATTTAGTGAAAGCTGTAACCTAATCAACTGTTAACAGGACTGAAGAAAGGCTACCTAAGGACACTGGAGTCTAGTGCAAAATGAGTGTTTTGCAGTGTTTACTGAATGACTAAGACTTAGAGGCAAACATCAAATTGGGGGACAAACTCACAACAAAGGGAGAAGAATTTTTCTACCTGTATCATTTTTACCCCTCATTTAAGATTTCTACAAAGCTAACACACAATATTGGCTTTAACGAGCATTGTTTTGTCCATCCACAATTGGACTTCCTTTATCAGATTTAATCCCTGATGGCTAGATAAGGCATGTGATGTACACCAGAGCCTTCCCCTAGCAGTTTTTTGTGTTTTTTTTTTTAACTGCCAGCCAGAGAAAGGGAGGCTGATATGACAGACAAATTTCCACTTGAACAGAAGAAGCCATTCTTCACTGGGAAGCAAAGATGCAGACAATGCAGAGAGAAAGTGACACTTGAGTATCTGATTCCAGTTGCCTCTGAAGCCAGCTGCCTCTACCCCTCTCATAGTTTGGTTACATGAACAAATAAAGCCTCTGATTGGGACACCTATGCTCTGGTCAAACATGGGCCATGAAAGACCACTCTAAATTCCTAATCACCCCGTCCATCCGGAGGCAGAATTGCCTTAGACATAGTCTACAACCTTTCTCTGTACACAGACTTGATTTACTCCGTGCCCTCTTTATTGTATGAGGCCCCAGGGAAGGTCTTTGGAGGGTCAATACTCCTGTGGCTTACTTTTTATCTACATGTCCATGTCGAAAGTTCCAGGACTACTCTCTGGGTCCTTTAAGAGAGATGCATGTCATCAACATGTACCCAAAAGGTACAAACGTATTGCTTAGGCCAACATTTTTCTCTTCCTTCGTAGTTGCCGAACCCTGATTTTATTCAAGGCAGCAAGTCACCTATCTAAAAGGCATTTTCCATCCTCTCTTGGAGGTAAACGTACCGTGTGACTGAATTCTGGCCAATGACATACAAATAGAAGTGTTGTACGGTACTTCTGGGAGTCTCCTTTTTATGTATTTATTTAGGCTGTGCTGGGTCTTCCTTGCTGTATGCGGCTTTCTCTAGTTGCTGCGAGCGGGGACTATTCTCTAGTTGAGGTGCATGGGCTTCTCTTGTTGCAGAGCATAGGCCTCTCTGGTTGTGGCTCGAAGCCTCAGTAGTCCCAGGGTACGTGGAATCTTCCTGGACCAGGGATTGAATCAGTGTCCCCTGCATTGGCAGGTGGATTCCCAGCCCCTAGACCACCAGGGAAGTCCCACTAGACCACTAACAAGCAGAGACGAAGCCTTGGGACTCCAGTAGAGAATTTTGATGTTTCATTTATCAAGTAGTCATCTTGAATCATGATAGCTCCAATGATAGCTCCACTGCCGCCCAAGACTTGGGTTCTTTCTACCTTGCTGTTCACCTTCATTAGCTCATTGTCTCAAGGTCCAAGACAGCTGTTAGAAGTTCATGCAACACTTTCAGTTGCACATAATTGACACAGTTTTTAAAAAGTGTATGCTGCTGCTGCTACTGCTGCTGCTAAGTCGCTTCAGTCATGTCCGAATCTGTGCGACCCCACAGATGGCAGCCCACCAGGCTCCCCCGTCCCTGGGATTTTCCAGGCAAGAACACTGGAGTGGGTTGCCATTTCCTTCTCCAATACATGAAAGTGAAAAGTGAAAATGAAGTTGCTCAGTCATTTCCGACTCTTAGTGACCCCATGGACTGCAGCCTACCAGGCTTCTCTGTCCATGGGATTTTCCAGGCAAGAGTATTGGAGTGGGGTGTGTAAGCAAGATAAAAGTGCATAAGCTGATATCTCTCTCAATTTTTTTTCTTTAAGAGAATGTTCTGGGACTTCTCTGACAGTCCAGTGGTTAAGATTCCTCGCTTCCACTGCAGGGGGCTCAGGTTTGATTTCTGGTCCAGGAACTAAGATCCCACATGTCACGGGACAACTAAGCCCACATGCAACAAAAAAAAAAAGCCCTTACGCTGCAACAAAGACCCAGCTTGGCCAAAATTAAAAAAAAAAAAACAACAACTGTTTATCTAAAAAAAGCAAAACAAAACAATTGAAAATGGCTGAGATACAAGAAGGCAGATGCTCAGAGAAGGTAGGTGATTTTCCTAAGATCACACAGCTAACCATAGGTGAAGCCAGTATTCAAATTACCAGGTCTATCTACTAAAGCTAAGCTCCTTTTACAAGAGAACTAGATAATTTCTTTGGTTGGCTGTCAAGATATGGGCTGTTTAAGGAAAAGAGAGAGAGAGAAAGGGGAGAAGGAAGAGAGAAGAGAGAGACATGGGACTGTTGAGAGAGCCCAAGAATCATGGGACTGTGGTGAGAGCCCAAGCTATCTCATGGACGGATGGATTTTTAACATGTACTGATAGTAACTGGACACTGCAAACTTTCTCTGAGAAAGCGACTGGCACTAACAAGCAGAGAGGAAGTGATGGGACTCCACGAGAGAATTTTGACATTTTATTTATCAAGAAATGGCACTTTTTCTATGAAAAAGAAAAATGGTTTGAAATATATAAGATTTCACTTCCAAGGAACATACCTTCCCTGGGCTCTTCCAGCTTGTCTTATCTCTGTCTACCTACAACACCTTGGAGGTCAAGAGGACTTATGTCTTAAAGCATTCATAGCTGCATATGAATATGGTCTCAGTATCACATCCAGTCATTCTCCTCCCAGTCTGAACGTTGAAACACTTTTTTTTCGGTAAAGAAGGGAAGAAAGAAAGGGAGTGAGAAAGAGAAGAGAGGAAGTGGGAGAAGGAAGGGACAGATGGAATGACTAACAAGAGACTTAGTTAAGCAGGTCTCCTTTGTATGCCTCCAACACACTAAGCATGTTGCTGCCTCGGTGCTTTTGCACGCCTTCCCTGTTCTCCAGAAATCCTCACACTTTACTCCTTTCCTTCGCTGAGGTTTCTGCTGGAAGACAGGCCCTCCTTGACCACCCTATCCAAAACAGTGCCTACCACTGTGATCCTGCTTAGCACTCATCAGCAACTAACATATTGGATGCTGACTTGAAAATTATTACTACTAAATTTTATTCTACAGTTGCAAGGAGCTGTTCTGGGTCTTCGCAGCTGCGTGGGCTTTTCTCTGCTTGTGGTGCTCAGGCTTCTCTTGTTGCAGAGCATGGGCTCCAGGGTGCACAGGTTTCAGTAGCTGCGGCCTGCGGACTCAGTAGCTGCAGCTCCCTGCTCTAGAACACAGACTCAGTAGTTGTGGCACATGGGCTTAGTCGCTCTGAGGCATGCTGGGATATTCCCAGGCCAGGGGTCGACTCTGTGTCTCCTGCATTGGCAGGTGGATTCTTTACCACTGGGCCACCAGGGAAGCCCTGGCAGGTACTGTGTATATTTACTCTTTTTGTTTTTTGGTTGCACTGCACGGTTTATAGGATCTTAGTTCTCCGATCAGGGATTGAACCCAGGCCCTGGAAGTGAATTGCAAAGTCCCAACCAATGGACCCCCAGGGAATTCCCTGTTACTTCCTTTTTAATGTATCATTTCCTTTTCTCCACTCGAATATAAACTCCCAAGCTACAGAGGCTTCATTTTGTTATACTTTCAGATAATAGAACAGTACCTAGCACATAGAAATTTCTCTATAAACTTTACATAGAAAAATAAAAAAAATAAACAAATCATAGTCCAGACATAATGGGGGTTTGGAAATAAATTCTAGCACAGGCAATCTTCCAGGGTGCCCAGAGATGAGGATGAATGTGGCTATCATTTGTCTGGATTCACAGAGCAAAGCACAATGAGTATTGGTAGGTCCAAGAGAGATTCCATGGAATGCATCGTTCATTTTGGCAGGACCCTGGAGGCCTCCAGAGAAGGTGGGACACAGGCAGAGCCATGAATCCTGGCCTCACCCAGAAGGGCAAACAACCAGCTAAGGGACTTGGCAGCACTCCTGCAGCTGCCTTTCTTTGGGGCTGTGTCTGGGTGATGGAGCTCCTGGGTATAAGATTGGAGTTCGTTCTGGGCAATGATTTCTAGGTCTGGATGGAGTTATCTGCCTGTGGACTTCTTCAGGGGGCATTTGGAGTCCTGGGTACTCAGGTTACCTGGGAAAACATGGATTGACACAGCAGTTTGTTCTCTGTGGCAAAGGAGAGGTTAAAATCGAAATGCAGAAGTAACTGGACTCCATGCACCTGCCAGGCCTCACCCTCAAGAGACCCAAAAAGGCTTCAGTTCAGTTCAGTCGCTCAGTCATGTCCAACTCTTTGCAACCCCATGAATTGCAGCATGCCAGGCTTCCCTGTCCATCACCAACTCCCAGAATCCACCGAAACTCATGTGCATCGAGTCCGTGATGCCATCCAGCCATCTCATCCTCTGTCGTCCCCTTTTCCTTCTCCCCCCAATCCTCCCACCATCAGAGTCTTTTTCAATGAGTCAACTCTTTGCATGAGGTGGACGAAGTATTGGAGTTTCAGCTTTAGCATCAGTCCTTCCAATGAACACACAGGACTGATCTCCTTTAGAGAGATCTACTTGCAGTCCAAGGGACTCTCAAGAGTCTTCTCCAACACCACAGTTCAAAAGCATCAATTCTTCGATGCTCAGCTTTCTTCACAGTCCAACTCTCACATCCATATATGACCACTGGAAAAACCGTAGCCTTGACTAGATGGACCTTTGTTGACAAAGTAATGTCTCTGCTTTTGAATATGCTATCTAGGTTGGTCATAACTTTCCTTCCAATGAGTAAGCATCTTTTAATTTCATGGCTGCAATCACCATCTGCAGTGATTTTGGATCCCCCAAAAATAAAGTCTGACACTGTTTCCACTGTTTACCCATCTATTTCCCATGAAGTGATGGGACCGGATGCCATGATCTTCGTTTCCTGAATGTTGAGCTTTAAGCCAACTTTTTCAGTCTCCTCTTTCACGTTCATCAAGAGGCTCTTTAGTTACTCTTCATCTGCCGTAATGGTGGTGTTATCTGCATATCTGAGGTTATTGATATTTCTCCCGGCAATCTTGATTCCAGCTTGTGCTTCTTCCAGCCCAGCGTTTCTCATGATGTACTCTGCATAGAAGTTAAATAAGCAGAGTGACAATATACAGCCTTGATGTACTCCTTTTCCTATTTGGAACCAGTCTGTTGTTCCATGTCCAGTTCTAACTGTTGCTTCCTGACCTGCATACAGATTTCTCAAGAGTCAGGTCAGGTGGTCTGGTATTCCCATCTCTTTCAGAATTTTCCACAGTTTATTGTGCTCCACACAGTCAAAGGCTTTGGCATAGTCAATAAAGCAGAAATAGATGTTTTTCTGGAACTCTTTTCCTTTTTCCATGACCCAGCGAATGTTGGCAATTTGATCTCTGGTTCCTCTGCCTTTTCTAAAACCTCCCAATTTTTTTTCACTTCCACCAATTTTAGAGCCTCAGTGCTTATAGAGTCTGAGAGAATGTAGCACCAGTGCAAGACTGGAGGCATCTATCTCTAGTATAAATTGTGGATCAGAGTCTGTGGGCATAGACTTAGGGATGAAGAGGGTCTTAAACTTCCCCCAAATGATGGTCGTAACCATTCTGGGTGAATAGAAAGCTTCCCCCACCCTCCTCAGAAGATCAATCAAAGGGAAGTTGTGGGAAATAGAGGAATTAGATCAGAGATATAGTCCACCAAACCCAGGAACTGCTCTGTGTCTTTGATGCCCTGCAGAGATTCCAATCTAGAACCATGATCACTTTTACTAGAGTCAGCATGCTCTGATTAAGGAAGTACCTTAGGCTGGCCACCTGAGGTCATGATAACACCGAATCTCTGTTAATGGAGAGGTGATTGTATTAGTTTTGGGAGTGGGGGTTTCTAATGACTACTCAAAAGAGAATCCCCAAATTCAGTTGCTTACAGAGCAAAGTAGCTGATTTCCCTGTTACATAATATCAGAGATGATGTGTGTAGCAGGTAACTTTGCTTTTTTCTTTTTTTGTAGGTGACTCTGCTTCTTGAGGTCATTTAGGGGCCAGGTTCTTTCCTCCTGTGGCTCCTCCATCCACTGTGTCTTGCCTTATCTCCCTGGTTGAAGTGGGGTTTTTGTCTTCAAAGGAGCTTCTGCCTTCACCTGGATGTGGTTGGACCAGAGGGATGAATGGAGGCTCTATCCAGTCTCCATTTTACCACTAAGATCACATCATGGCTTTGCGCCCTTTCCTAATTTGCCTTGTCCAGATTCCAGCAGCAGGGAGGGAAGATAAGTCCCTGTGTCAGCCCACATCCTTTTTTTTTTTCCTTTTCTGGTCACACTGCTTGGCTTGCAGGTTCCCTGAACAGGTACTGAATCACTCCCAAACCGCTCTCGCAGTGAGAGCATGCAGTCCTAACTACTGTACCACCAGGGAATTATTCTCCACCCCTGCCGCCCTCCTTTTTTTTTTTTTTTTTTTTTAAACATTTAGCATTTTGAAGCCATGTTCAAGGTATATAGATTGAACAATGCACTCCTTTAGGAGAAAGATTGATTAAAAAATAATCTTTGTATCCCCAGATTCCTGGAATCAGCACAGTAACTATACATAAATGGTGCATCTGTTGAACTTTATGTTAATTAAGTTTCTTTTGGTTGCAAGAAAATATTATAGAGAGTTTAGTGGAAGGCTTCTCTAGAATTGAAATAAAGGAGCTAAGTAATCAAGTCTTGGAAAGAATAGGAACTAGCATAGCTTCAGAGACCTCGGCAGCTAGAGGTCATGGACACATTCTCTAGGGCAATAGTCTGGATTCAGCTCCCCAAGCCCTCAGGCTTGATATTGATTCACTGAATGCTCCAGAGTTGCAGGCCAGAGAACATGACTGTTCCAGGCTGGACCAGCTGTCAACCCCTATCAGCGAGCCCCAGCCAGGAACAGGGAGGAGAGACATGTACATGACCCCAGGGTGCCTCCTAGGTATCGGATCTGTTTCCAAGGAAAGGAAAACTGTCACATGCATTATTATCCAAATACCTGACCACATCCTGGTTCAGGAAGCCTTACAAGCTTCAGTTTGTTAAGTGCTGATGCCCAGTAGGGGCGATCCAGCAGCCAAAGAGTAGGACAGGTTGGTTATTCAAAGTAGCTGAGCCTTGCAGGTGGTTTGTAAGTTTGGAACACACAATGGGCAGCAGTCATCTTGGTTGAGTCCCAGCTTGCCACTTTTATGCTTTACAACTTTCCCAGGAGGCTTTGGGAGGCACTCTGAAGGTTTGATAAATTCCCACTGTAAGCGTGGTCTAGAGGCTTCTGAAGGAGTTTCTGCCTTCACTGGCTGTGCTTAGCAGAGGGATGAGTGGAGGCTCAGTCCAGTCTCTGTTTCACCAGTAAGACCACACGATGGCTTTCCGCCCTTTCCTAAGCCAGAAGCAGGGGACCCCTAGCTCGGCCAGGCAGGTTGCCTAGGTATCTTATTCCAGAGGGGCTGACCACTCCTTCCTGAAAGTGGGTGCCAAGAACATTATTCCAGAGCAGGCACAATACCAAGAGCCACAGCTCACCGGCCCCGACCCTCCCAGTGACGCCACAGTGTTCTGACTCCATACTCTTGAAACAAACTGGACACACAAATGTCTTATATCTGTACAGGGTAACCCTTATGGTAATATTGCATGTTGGAGTTAGGAAGGAAGCTAGCTGAAACTAGCTCCACCTATCTCCTCAAGTGTGTTTAAGAATAGGAAAAATACTCTGTTGGTCTTCATTACTCAGCTGGAAAGAGTACCACATTATCTATTGGTATAGGGAACTTGGACAACTAGACTTGGCTGCCTTAGGAAGAATCGGGTGCAATTATCTGGCAACTAGCCAGCCTAGACAAAAGGCTTCACCAGTCTGACAAAAGGCTTCACAAACTGGCTTGAATAAATAAGAAAAGGGATCCACCTGCTCTTGAGCTTCATTCTTTCCTTCCGTGCGCCCTGGGTGCATGGCCCTTTGTAATGATATCTGGTGCCATTGGGCTCTACTCAGTTTGGTAGTACAAGGCTCTGGGAAGGTACTGGTTATCTATTACTGTGTAACAAATTAGTAATCCTTAAATTTAGTAACCCAAAATGACAGCTATTATCTCAGTTTTTGCTTTTTGGCCGTGCCACACGGCTTGAGGAATCTTAGTTCCCTGACCAAGGACTGAATTTCGGCCACCGCGATAAAAAGACTGAGTCCTAACTGCCGGACCACCAGGGAATCCCCAATTATTTCAGTTTCTGTGGTCAGGAATGTGGTCATGGCTTAGCTGGGTGCCTATGGTTCAGAGTCTTTCACAAGGCTGCAGTCAGTTTCCTGGCTGAGGCTGCAGTCATTATGAGGTCCTACAAGGGGTAGGATCTGCCTTCAAGCTCACCCACATGGCTGCTGACAGACCTCGGGTCCTCTCTGTTGGCTACAGACATCAGTTGCCAAAGCTAGGAGCTGAGATGTCTGGGTGGAGAGGCCAGGCAGAAGAGGAACCCAAGAATGAGGCCGAGCCAATAATAGATGTGGCTTGAGGTGGGAAAAATACAAAGGATTCGATGAGGCATGGGAGGGTCAGTTTTGGGAAGCCTGTTTATAACATATAGACGTTCTCTCTCTTTTCTTAAAGATTTTGTTTTAATGTGGACCATTTTTAAAGTGTTTATTGAATTTGTTACAACAATGCTTCTGTTCTCTGTTTTAGCTTTTTGGCAGCGAGGTATGTGGGGTCTTAGCCCCTCGACCAGGGATTGAGCCTGCACTCCCTGCATTGGAAGGCGAAATCTCAACCACTGGACCATTAGGGAAGCACCACACAGATGTTCTCTTATGCTTATGGGTCAGAATCTTGAGGCATGAGGCTGTGCACAACAGAGGCAGGTGCTTGGTGGTACAGTTACACACGGTGGAAATAATGAGAGTCACTGATTTGTTTTGGGACAAGCTGATTTGTAGTGCTATGGAACTTCCAGAAGGAGATGTTCTCTGGGTAACTGAAAAAGGATGGAAGATCTAAAGAGAGCCCGCATCCGTAGAGTTGGGAACACAGTTAGCCTTGGGGGCAGAGGAGAAGCAGCAGCCACCAAGATAAGCTGAGGAATAGTCAGATCCTTGGACAGCTACTACTAGAAATGTCTTAGACACTTAAATTCACACTTTGAGACCTGTCATGAACCTGCTACCCTGATTTGTGTCTACGTTTTTTTGAATTCCACTGCATTTTTTTTAAATAATAAACTTTACTTTTAGAACAGTTTGAGATTTACAGAAAAATTGAGAAAGCACAGAAAGTTTCCATATACCCACACTCAGTCCCTCCTGTAATGAATAACTTACACCAGGCTGCTACATTTGTTATAGTTAATGAATCAATGCAATACATTGACTATCAGTCCATAGTTTATTCAGGTTTCTTTAGTGTTTTAACCTAATGTCCTTTTTTCTGTCCCTGGATCCCTTCCAGGGTACCACAGTACATTTAGTTGTCACGTCTTCGTAAGTTCTTCTGGATATGACAGTTTCTCAGACTTGTCTTATTTTTAGTGACCTTGACAGTTTTGAGGAATACTAGTCAGGTATTTTTAGAATGTCCCTCTATTGGGATTTGTCTGATGTTTTCCTCATGATTAGACTGAGGCTATTAGTTTTGGGGAGAAAGACCATAGAAGTGAAGTTCTATTTTCATCAACCTAATATCGTCGGTGATGTTGATTTTGATCACCCGGCTGAAGTTGTTTGCCAGTTTCTTCCACCTACAGTTACTCTTTTTTCCCACCTTTCTATACCGCATTCATTGGAAAGCTGGGACTATGAGCAACCTACACTGAGGAAGCAAGAAGTTACCCTCTACCTCCTTTGAGGGTGGAGCACCTACACAAATTATTTAGGATTATTCTGCATGGGAGATATGTCTTTTCTCCCTATTTATTTATTTAATCAATCATTTGTTTATATTAGTATGGTCTCATGGTTCTTTCTTGCCTGGAAAATCTCATGGACGGAGGAGCCTGGTAGGCTGCAGTCCATGGGGTCGCTAAGAGTCGGGCACGACTGAGCGACTTCACTTTCACTTTTCACTTTCATGCACTGGAAAAGGAAATGGCAACCCACTCCAGTGTTCTTGCCTGGAGAATCCCAGGGATGGGGGAGCCTGGTGGGCTGCCGTTTGTGGGATCGCACAGAGTCGGACACGACTGAAGCGACTTAGCAGCAGCAGCAGCATGGATACTTATTACATACTTTGGGTTATAATCCAATATTACTTCATATTTTTCACTCAAATTGTTCTACCTCTGGCTGTTGGAAGCTCTTTCAGTTTACTTTTCTGTTGCTTTTACATACCACCATCTTTGTGATAGCTGTTTTATTTTTGGGCTGTGCCGGATCTTCCCTGACCAGGTGGAACTTGTGCCTCTTTGCAGTGGGGGCTCGGAGTCTTAATCACTGGATCATCAGATAAGTCCTTTGTGTTTTTTAATACTTCCTTACTTTCCGGCAATTTATTGTGCGTATTTTCTGCCCAAGCCCTAGAGTCAGCCTTTTCTTCAAGGAGTCCTGATTCATTTTATTGGAGAATGGTATTAGGAACTAAGACTTGGGTACTGGGTGGGTTCAACTGTATTTTCATCCCTCATTATTTTCTGACTTAAAGTAAAGCGTACTATATGCATAAGCCTACTTTTGTTTCCATTTTGGCTTCTAATTTCTTCGTATACTTTGCTACCCATTGTCTCATTTGCTTTCTCTCTACATTTTATTTATTTAAAAAAATTCGGCTTTGCCATGCTTTTGAAATCTTAGTTTCTCAAACAGGGATTGCATTGAATCCTAAACACTGGACCGCCAGAGAATTCCCATCTCTCTACATTTTAAAGCTGTTTTAATGGGCTTTGGCTAGACTGATGTCCATGAAGAAGATTGAAGACTAGACTCTTCAATCACAATAACTGTTTCAAGTCTATATTTAAGACCTCGCAGCCATTTTCTTCCTTCCTAATGTAAAGGTATCGCCATTTTGTAAATAAAACGATAACATTTGCCTTGAGTTTGTAAACCTGTAAAAATGAGAACTTTATAAAACCTTTGTCGGAGAAGGAGAGAGGGAGTCATCTAGATACCTAGAGAGCTGGGTTGGGTTGGGTTTTGACTCAACCAGAAAAGGCTTGAGTTTCACAAACATACATCCATTTTCTGTGCTTAATGAAAAGCCTAGACTGAAAGAAAGGGGAGCAGTATTTATGGTGTTTTTAATAATTTATCTTTGCTGCTGCCACCCTGAAAGCATGGCCAAAAATTCCTCTCCCTTCAGTTTAACATAGATTGAACTTTACAGAGAGTTTCTTAAAATACACACACATATACACACAGATGAAAAAGTATAGATTTTTTACAAACAGTATAGAAATAGTGAGCTACGCACAATTTTCTTAATCTAAGATAGCCATAATTTGCCCAACTGTCATTACTGCAGACCTGGGGTTCTTCAAGCTTTCACTTCCTCCTCTCTGAGGTGGAGCAAGAGGGCCAGGGTTGCTGGGTCTGATGGGGAGTCTGGGGTCCTTCCAGGGCCTTCCTGGGCACGGGTCCCCATTTGCCTCTTGGACCGGCTTGGGCTATCTGGCCCTCTCAGGTTCTCCTAATCACCAGCTCACTGACTCCAGGAGTCATTAATCATCTGTTCTTCAAGTCAGCTGGGTCTAATTTTCGAAATGTCCCTCCGGGTGGCCCTCTCCCTCTGCCCTGAAAGTTCTACCCTTTTCTCTATCCTATGTAGCTATCCAAAGAATACTTGTGAAGGCCCTGATGAGCCTGGTTATGCTCTTCCTTAGTGCTGAATCTCTGGCTAGCTTTAGGTGTAGTGTCGCAACTGGCCACTTGGCCTCTGGAGGCCATTGCCTTCTTTTAAAAAATTTTTAAAATATACTTTTTTAATGTATTTATATATTTTTGGTTGGGCTGGGTCTTTGTTGCACACAGATTTTCTCTAGTTGCAGTGCACAGGTTTCTCATGCAGCGGCATGGGCTCTGGGGCACATGGGCTTCAGTAGTTACGGCAGGTGGGTTCCTGGGCTAGAGAGCACAGGCTCAGTCCTTGTGATTCATGGGCCTAGTCGCTCCACGGCATGTGGGATCGTCCCAGATCAGGGCTCAAACCTGTGTCTACTGCATTGGCAGGTGGATGATTATTACTATTATCATTATTATTATTTTTTACCACTGAGCCTGCAGGGAAGCCCCTGGAGGCCACTGCCTTCTTAACTGAGAGTCCATCCCTTTTCTGTCATGCTGTCACTGCTCTTTTCTTCCCATACCTCCCAGAGGTTCTCTCAGGAAGGTTCTTTTCTGAGCTTCTGAAATGCTCAGTTTTAATGATACTTGTTAAACCAAGAAGATTGACCTACTCATGTTCAATGACTACAAATCCTTTCTTAGCCAAGTGCTGAATAGGGACCACGTATTCCAAATAGTTTTCATTTTATCCCTTACAATCCTCCCAATCCCAATTGGCTTTTGCAGTATAAATCACTACAGTTTAACATCTAAAAACCACTTTAAACATCTGACAAGGTGCTTGCTAAGGCAGAGATAAAATGGAGTATCCACTGAAAGGGTAGCTGAAAACACTAGCCTCTCCTATGTTCCCCACTGATTATGTAGTCGGTGAGAAGCGAGGGTAAAATAAACATTCTTCTGGGGGGATCTCATGGTGACCGAGTCATATAACGTGGCAACATTACTTGCATAATTGACATTTTTACAGTCTGGGAGAATTGTGTGGCATGATTAAAACTAGAGTTTTCTGGGACTTCCCTGGTGGTCCAGTGGTTAAGAAGCCATCTTTCAATGCAGATGACAAGGGTTTGGTCCCTGGTTGGGGAACTGAAATCCCACATGCCTCGGAGCAATTAAGCCCTTAAACAATTAAGCTCATGTGCTGCATCTAGAGAGCCTGCGTGCCACAAGTAGAGAGTCTGTGTGCCACAAAAACGAAAGATCCCACACGATGCAATGAAGATCCTGAGTGCTGCAACTAAGGCCCTGATGCAGTCAAATAAATTACAAACAAAATACTAGAGTTTTCTTAAGGGTCCTATAAGTAAGGGGATGTCTCAATAGTGTGAATAATATTTAATCTTCATGGAATATAAATGTCAACATTGAGTTGGTTACTAGGCTGAAAGTACAATGAACTATAAATTGACAGCCTTGACTAATGTTGATTCAGAGGAAGTTGTATTCACAATTTCTCCCTTTCCATAGTACCTGTCGGTATTAAGGTAGACCAGTAGTTCAGCCACTGACGTTGTCAAAGTTAAAGGCACTCTATCTAGAGAAAACAATGCCTTGTCATCATCAAAGGAAACATGGTAAACCTATTTTCTTCTTTCTTTGTAGATTTATGTGGCCATTTGCTCTGCTGCCATTGTTCTTGCAGTTTCATCCATCACAATAGAAGCTAGTGAAAGGGTATAAAAAGCTCCTCAGTGTCTTTTGTCACAAAGATTTTTATTTGTGATTACTTTGCTCTGAAAAGGAAAAATCCTACTTGGAAGATCTAAGGTACTAGCAAATCTTAAGCAGAGGGCAAGTTTCCTTGCAGGCAGAGGAAGGTCCTGTGGGGACAAGATCCAAGGCTGCACGTCCACATGAGCACATGGAGTTAAAGCCGACACTTATTTCAGCATTTTTTGCTGAGCCATAGGCTCTTTCTATGACCTGGGCCTGAGACAGGCTTATACCAACCTAACTGCTTCGGCTTCAAACCTCCTTTTAAAACTGCAAATCTTCCAGATTTCAATACCTTTTAGCTTTCCGCTAGGAGCGGTTTTTTTTTTTTTTTTTTGCTAACCTGTGAGAACATGTATCTCAGGGAAAACTAAGGCAAATGCCTGAGGTTTTTGCCATAGCAGGGTAATGGGATCACATACACCAGAATTGGACTATTTTATCTCCAGTTAAAAACTAACTGGAGATAAAATAGTCTGTATTTTAAATCCTGTACCTTGGAGAAAAATGCAATTGCTGTTGAAGAGTATATCAATTATTAAGTGCGGAACCAATGCTATTTTGGTTGCATCTACAATGAGAAGATCATTTCCAGGAATATCATACGCTTCGCTTCAGTCAACCCCAGCCCCAATCTTTCCTCTGAGGCAGAAATAACAGCATTGAGCACAGAGGGGGAGGGAGGTTGGATTGTGGGGCAGGGAATAGATTGTTACAGGGACAGAAGGCTAAGAACAGCAGGTGTTTTGGAAAGCTGACTCCTAAACCAGTTATTAATAATTTTGGTTCATTAATGTTGATAAATGTAGCTCTCCTTCTTGCAGAATAGGTAGAACACAGCAGGGAACTTTCCATTCATTTTGAAAATGTCTTTGATTTTTCCTGTGAGTAGAATCCTCTCTCAGGCTGTATGAAAATGCCCTGTGATGCGACAGGGGGTAGAGTGGGGGAATCCCTTGCTTTCTACTTGGCCCTCCCACCTCCTTTCCCTCTGGGCTCAAGACCTGCTTTGCTGAGAAGCTTCACCTCCTGATTCTTAGCACCCAATCAGGCAGTTGAGTCTCTAGGTGTCCATCTACCACCAGGACAACAGCCTTTTAAATTTCTTTCCAAGTTTCCTATAGTTTGTGAGCCAAGACACACAGAACCGCCTAGATCCACGTCCAGTTCTTTCTGGACAGTTTATTTTTTTGGAAACGATTTTATTGAGATAGAATTCACAGTGAGCCCAACTGAAGTGTTTAATGCGATGGCAGACAGTCCTTCTCTCCTTGCAGACCTTGCTCTGCTTCCACATTCTTTCCTTCCTCTAAAGAGAGGTATGGGTGCACGGTGGAACCCAGACATGACTGGAGCTGATTCTAAGAACTCTTCTAACTAAAGCACCTGCTGGGTAAGGTATACAGGGACACCCACTGACTCAAGGTTAGGGCTGGCGAAGTCAGCAGGGTTTCTGCAGGAATCTGGCATATGCCGTGGTCCAGGGGGAGAGCAGCGCCAAGATCTCTGCCAGGATGCCAACCATTTAACAAAATTGAAGTGGTTTCTCAGAAAGAGCCTCAATTTCTCAAGTTGGTCAACTCCAGCCTCACTATATGCATATACAGATACTGCCAGTTCAGCACTCAGAGAACACTTATTTTAATCAACAGTAGTGGTCATTCATTCCTTCACTCAACAAATAGTCATTGAGCTTCAACAAGGAGACTGGCACTGTTGCAGGAGCTGGGGACACCACTGTCAACTAGACCCAGAGTCCCTGCTCTCAAAAGGAGTGAGCAGAGTCTGGCAGAGTGACAGATGACAAACAGGAAACACGTGGATGAGCAAAGTGATTTTTAAAAAAAAAGTAATAAGGGAGTAAAAAAAATAGGTTGAGGGGATTTCCTGGCACTCCAGTGGCTAGGATTTTATGCTTCCACTCTTGGGGCCCTGGGTTCAGTCCCTGATCAGGGAACTAAGATCTTGCAAGCCATGTGGGATCTGGCCAAAAATAAAATTAAAAAAAAGAATCTTAAAAAGTATATAGGTTGATATGCTAGAATGGTGGTCAGGGAAGGCTTCTTTGAGGAAATGACATTTGAACTGACACTTGATTGACAAGAAGGCTGCTGCTGCTGCTGTTAACTCGCTTCAGTCGTGTCCGACTCTGTGCGACCCCATAGACGGCAGCCCACCAGGCTCCCCCGTCCCTGGGATTCTCCAGATAAGAACACTGGAGTGGGTTGCCATTTCCTTCTCCAATGCATGAAAGTGAAAAGTGAAAGTGAAGTCGCTTCAGTCGTGTCTGACTCCTAGCGACCCCATGGACTATAGCCCACCAGGCCCCTCCGCCCATGGGATTTTCCAGGCAAGAGTACTGGAGTGGGGTGCCATTGCCTTTCCATGACAAGAAGGCACAGGCCACATAATTCGTTGGAGTAGGATATCCAGGCTGAGGGAACAGGGGCATGGCCCCAGATGTAACTGAGCAGAGGCGGAGGCAAGACACAGCAAAGATGGGCCCAAGGAAAAAGAGAGAACTTGGTAACAGACTATGTGCTGAGATTTTATTTCTTTCGTTTAACTACTTAAAAACAATCAACAGAAAACATAATACTTTCAGTGGGGGCTTCCCTGGTGGCACAGTGGGTAAGAATCCACCTGCCAATGCAGAGGACCTGGATTCGATCTCTGGTCTGGGAAGATTTCACATGCCTTGGAGCTACTGAGCCCCAGATCTAGAACCCAAGAGTTGCAACTTCTGAAACCCGTGCAGAGCCTGTGCTCTGCGACAAGAGAAACCAAGCAATGAGAAGCCCTTGCACCCCCAAAAGAGTAGCACCCACTACTAGAGAAAGTTTGCAAGTAGCAACAGAGACCCAGCGAAACCAAGAAATTAGCAAGTTAAAAAAAAATCCTTTCACTGGGCTAAAAAAGAAAAAAGACAGTGGGTTTACAACAACCAATAACCAGATCTCATTTCTACCTAATTTCTTCCCAGTCCTTTAACCAAGAAACAACCGCTCATATTGTATTTCATGTATCCTTTCAGAAATCTTATAATGTATCTACAAATACATCCATATCTGTATGTCTTTAATATAAAGAGGGAATGTTTTAGTTGCCAGTTTAGGAGCTAGGCTTTTTTGTTTAGCAATGTGGCTTAGAATTGATTCTGAGTCTATACGAATAATAGTATTAAGTTCATGAATATGCCATTATTTAAATAACCAAGGGCATTGAGGCTGTTTCTAAACTTTTGTTATTGTAAACAATGCAGCGATCCTTGCCTGTATGTCTTTGTGAAATGTGTGACTATATGTGCAGGTTAAACTGCTGGTGTTAAAATTTCTGGATCACTAGGTGCGTGCATTTAAAATTTTAATAGATATGGTCAAATGTACCAAGTTTTTTTATACTCTGGAGAAACTGAAGGGATTCTTCATGACATATTGTGAAAGAGTGCATTCAGTTCTAGTCTGAAGGAGTAACTGTCAACATTCACAAATAAGCTTAAATGAAGTTCAAGGTTTCAAAACATTTTCTTAACTTTTTTTTATTATGGAAAATATCAAATAAATACAAAAAGGGAGACTAATAGACTGAGCCCTATCACCCAACTTCAACAGTCAATCTTATTTCATCTATGCTCCCAACCCGCTTGACCCTGCCCTTGGTTATTATTTTGACGCAAATAGCAGGCATTGTATCATCTCTCTCTTAAACATTTCCGGATATGAAAGTGACTTATTGACATCTGGTTATCTTGTAGAATGACCCACATTCAAGATTTGTCAGATAGCTCCCTCTGGTATCACCTAACCTGTTCCTCCCTTCCCAGGGGTGTCTGACGCGGGGTAGAGAGCCGAGTTGGTGATGAGCCAGCACGGGAGGCAAGAGAGCCTGTAGAGACTTTGGGTTTCATTCCTGGGTCTGGTGCTTACTAGGAGCTGGGGATCCTTGAGCTAGCCTAACTTCATGAAGCCTCATTTCCTTATCTGGAGAATGAGAGTAATGGTAAAAGCGTTTTTTGTGGAAAGCTGAGCTAGTGGTGGCAAGCAGAAAGAGCGCTTGGGCACTGTAAGAAGTAAGAGACTTGAGGACTTCCCTCGTGGTCCAGTGGTTAAGAATCCACCTTGCAATGCAGGGGATACGGGCTTGATTTTTGGCCTGGGAGTTAAGACCCCACATGCTACAGGGCAACTAAGCCCAAGCGTCACAACTACTGAGCCTAGGGCCAAATCTAGAGAGACTGTACGCAGTAACAAGCAGCCCGTGGGCCACAGTGAAGAGCCAGCGCAGCCAAAAAAAAGAAGCATCAGCAAGAGGCCTGGAGCGATGGTGGGCCATCACATCCTAATGCAACATAGCAACAGAACGGGTGTGAGGGTTCAGTTTAGTTCAGTTCAGGTGCTCAGTCATGTCCGACTCTTTGTGACCCCATGGACTGTAGCCTACTAGGCTCCTCCATCCATGGAATTTTCTAGGCAAGAGTCCTGGAGTGGGTTGCCATTTCCTTCTCCAGGGGATCTTCTTCCCAACTCAGGGATCGAACCCAGGTCTCCAGCACTGCAGGCAGATGCTTCACCGTTTGAGCCACAATAGGCCACCCCAAAATGTGTCACTTTGGCATAAAGATTATTTTAAGTACTTAAAAATTCAGGTACAAAAGGGGTGCTCTGACCCTCCCCCTTTTCTTTCTAAAAGCAGGAGATAAAACTCCCATTTGAAAGATGGTCTTCCATATACCAGGAGGAAAGTACCATTCTTATCATCAAGGACAGAAGCTGAAGCTGACAGAATTCTGTATAAATGTACTTTGTTAAGATAATTCTTATCTTCCTTTAGCCTTGCCATATATTTTAGCTACTTTTCTATCATTGCCTCTCTGTTCAACCTCATATAAAAGCATTTAGGTTCTGCTATCTCTGTGGGTCTTCATTTCCTTCTGGTGTTGATGTAAAATTTACAAGAAGTAAATTTGCATGGTTTTCTCCTGTTAATCTGTCTTTATGTCAATCTAATTCTCAGGCTCAGTCAAAAACCCTGAGAGGGTAGAGGTAAAATTTTGCCCCTCACATAAAGATTACACAGTGACTTTCTCAAGGCTGGACATTTAAAGAAGATAGTGTTCCTTTTGCTTGCATGAGGGCACAGAGTGTCATGGAGCAGAGAAAAAGGCAAGGACTTTGGTGTGAGATGGGGGTGAAACATCCCTTGGTGGCTTCTCATCTTTAAGAACATGGTCTGTGTGGTGGGACATTTCTGAGGGCAGTTTATTGAAAGCTGTGGCTTTCCCTTCTACAAGGGTAATTGTGCATAGTGGATGAAATCATTAGTGTCTTCCTCTTACATAAAATCAGAGACACTGGAAGGTTATGTGAAAGTTGCTCAGTCTCGACTCTTTGCAACCCCATGGAATAGTCCATGGAATTCTCCAGGCCAGAATACTGGAGTGGGTAGCCTTTCCCTTCTGCAGGGGATCTTCCCAACCCAGGGATAGAACCGGGGTCTCTTGCATTGCAGGAGGATTCTTTACCAGCTGAGCTACTGGGGAAGCCCGTGGAAGGTTATGTTTCCATTAAAAGAGCTGACTGTTTAAAGGATCCACTGTAGATGCTGAGAAATAAAATGGTGTAAACACAACCCCCTGAAAATAGAAATGAATGGCAGAGCCAAGGCTTTTTTTTTTTTGAGTCAGGGCTTTTTAAGGCACAGTTGCTAAAGTAAGCTGCAAGGACCAGTGGTGCCCACAGGGCATTTCAATTTATAAAGCTTTGGGCAGGGTGTTGGGAGCCCTTTCTGTGTGGCACCACAAGCTCAGCTTCCCCCAAAACTCTTATTATTACTTTCACTTTCCAGACGAGGAAATGAAGCTTCAAGAGGTAAGACCTGCTCAAGGACTCTGAACACAGCCAGTTGTGCAGTGCAAGGTAATGGAGGAATTCATGTTCAGTCTAGACTTAGCAGTATACGGGTCACAACTTTTCACTGAAATTTTGATGGTTCAGGTTATTTTTTGTGATTGGTCACATTTTTAGATCAATCAATTCACTTGTCTGATTTGTGGAAGTGTGAAAGTGTTAACTGTTCAGCCATGTCCGACTCCTTGCAATTCCACGGACTGTACCCTGCCAGGTTCCTCTGTCCATGGAATTTTCCAGGCAAGAATACTGGAGTGGGTTGCCATTTCCTTCTCTAGGGAATCTTCCCAACCCAGGAATTGAACCCAGGTATCCTGCACTGTAAGCAGATTCTTTACTGTCTGACCCACTAGGGAAGCCCCTGTCTGATTTGTATTTAATTATAACCCAGTAGTGAAAATGAGCATGACCTGCTTGGGCTGGTAGAGGCATACACAACGTGAGATTTTTTTTTTTCCCCTGGTGTCATGCACAGAGGCATATACCACTCTTGCATCATTTCATTTCATATCGCCCCTTTGATGGAGCCATGTAACTGCCATTGTAAGGATGAGAAAATGGAGCCTTAAAGAAGTCAGGGAATTTGTTCCAGGTCACTTAGCAAAAAAGTTGTGCAGCCAGGATATGAATCTAGAGATGGGCCTAAGAACCAGTGTGGACTTTATTTCCAGGCCAGTTTGTAATTGTAGAGATCCTTAGCCACTTTTGATTCTTGAACTGGGGAATGACTTGATGAAAATGAAGAAAAGGAAGAGCTGTTCAGTGGCATGATATAGGATTCACAGATGGAGGGAAGAACTGGAGTGCAGAGATCAGACAGGAAGCTGTGGCAGCAATGCAGGCCCTGGAGACCGAGGGTTTAGGGTTTGGAACTAGAAACTGTGGCTCCAGCTGTGTCTCCACCGTGATGCTGCTGGTTGGGGAACCTTGGGCAAATTATAGCCACATCTCTGAAGCCTTGTTCCTCCTCCCCAAATAATGGGCTTATAAATCGACACAAGAAAATCTCTTTCAAACTCTAAAATTCTGCCTGATGCCCGATGCAGTCTAAAGATTTACATATGAAGACCCTAAATATCATCTAGAATCCAGAGAAGAATTTAAATGTAATAATTCTCAACAACAATATCAAATCTTAACATATTTTTTCAAGTACAGAGGAATAAAATTGTTTTTAAGAATGCTTTTTAAACCAGATTATATTGAGACAAGCCAATCATTTCTGCATCTTATTGTTTTCTTTGTTTAAGAAAATGACTTGGGTTATTGTTGCTGCAGTAGCAGTTGACGATATTAAAATCAAATAAGAATATTACTCTTGAAACAAATGAAGTGATTTAAACCTATCTCTCTAAGATATTTCATGAAAGTATACCTAGGAGACACAAATTATACTGTCATCAAATTAATTGGTTTTCTAAGCTCAAATGTAATTTAAAATATGATATTTCTTTGACTGGTCCTATCAACAGACTTTAAAGGGATTTTAGATAGAGAACATAGGAAATAAATATAGTAATGTTGAAGCAAATAATCAACAAAATAGTTGTTCTGTGTTCTGTTGCCTGTACAGCTTCTAGAAAGTATTTTTAACGACTCCCTGAGGAATCGGCTCTTGCTGGTGTGAAGCCAGGCTCTTCACTCCACTAGCAGCAGCAAACTTTTGTTCATCCTCATATTCTAGAACAAATCCATTTCCAAGCTGTGCTGAGTCCTTGGTTTCAGGGTTTCTCAGAAATGAACCCTTTCTTGTCTACAGAGATTCAGGGGTGGGGTTCCCACTTCTTGGCTGCAGAAGTGCCTCCTCCTTAGAACAACCTAAGGGGCAAATGACTTTTCCTGAGATCAAGTCAGTTCTATTCTTAAAACCTTCAGGGATCCCATTAGCTTCCTGGATGAAAGCTGACTTCTGGTAGTGGAGATCCCCATGCGTTCAGCCAACCGATGCATTAGCTTTCTTTCAGGCTTTAATCCTCCACACCTGTGATTTTGCTATTAGACATGCTCTGCTCTTTCTCTCTGCCAGTTCATGGCCATCACTTCTTTTGATTCTGTCTTGAAACATTTCCTTCAGGATGTTTTTCTAGTTTAGTAGCAGCTTAGCAAGTAAACAACTCCCATTTTTGAGTTTTTAGTTACATTAAATGCTTTTAAGATAAATTATCAAGTCTAGATATAAAAAATTTATAGAGATTTGCATTCTTTAAGAAATCACCCAACAAGGAACTATATTCAATATCTTGAAAATACTTTTAATGGAAAAAAACTGGAAAATTGTATATAGTGTCTCTACATATTTATCTCTATATATCTGAATCACTTCGCTGTACACCTGGAACATTAAAAATCAAGTATGCTTCAATTAAAAAAAATAGGGCACAAAAAACCACCCAAAATGATTTTACTTTGTGAGCACTCCAATTTTTAGGTGTCTGCTTTTTCGCTAAGAATCCACACTAGAATCAGAGCAACATGACTCTTTCTGGTGACCTCTAGTGGGCACTAGATAACCCTACACAATTATGAAAAGTGAAGGGCAAAGTAAAACCCTTCCCAGTAACCAGCTGGTGTACTCTGAAGCCAGATCACCGCATCCCACCTCACCCCACCACACTCTTAATTTTTCTTTTCGTATGTTTTGCATTTAACAGTTAGCCTTACAACTCACCTGTTTCGCCTCTGGCGGGTACTGCGCGAGCAGGGCTGCCTGTGCCGGAGGTCGTGTGAATTGCTTGGAGCAGTTTAAAATAATCCCTGCCCAGTGGAGCCCACTCCCAGGGCATCGAGCAGTGCCCAGGGAAGTACCCTTCGCAGAGCCTGAAAGGGCTCTTCAAGCTCGAGGGCCGGTGCTGCAGCCGGCTCGGAGGTGCACAGGAGAAATTAAGACATGAAAAGGAGGATGCAGACAAAGATCAGGCAAAATTCTGTTCTTGCCAGTGGCAAGACAATTCTCCCCAGACTTTCATCCCACTCTACAGGGAGCGTCACGAGGGGGTCCAGGGGCGCTAAGCTTAGGCGCTCTCTTAGGACCGGTGCCCCAGAAAGCGGGGGCTGGAGCCGCTCCCCTCCGAGAGAGGCGGCACGGAAGCTGGGTGCTGGGATGTGTGGCCGCCTTCGGAGCACGCGGTACGTGGGTCTCCGCGCCGGGAGAGGAAGGAACAAAGTCGGCAAGAAAAGAATTGCTGGGGTGCCTTCTCTTGAGAAATTCTGTGGGGCGGTCTCAGAAACCTAGCTGGGCTCCGGAGAGTTTCTGGAAAAAGCTCTCCCAGAGCCGTCTGTCCCCGCCCCTCAAATCCTGCACCCCAGTCCTCACTCCTCCTTACCCTCCTGCAGCCTCCTTTTGGGGGGCCGTTAAAAGGGCTCTTGGGGACTCCCCAAGTCATCCCGATGGTCCGGGGAGGGACGCGGGAACTGAGACCCCCAGGCGCGGGGCTTTTCTGCCCCTTCCACTCGGGGCTCCAAGCTCGGCGCATCCCTGCTCTGCGGACCCCTCCCGGCCACTGCAGGCGAGAGCGGAGGGGGAGGACGGCGTCACGAGGCGGGGAGCCCGAGGTCCAGGGCGGGGCGCCGGGGAATCCCAGCCCGAGCGAGGTGCGGGCTCGGGTGGGAAGAGGAGGGCGGCGCGCGGAGGGAGGTGAGCGGAGCGGAGCCAGGAGGCAAGGAGGGGTAACCGCGAGGAGGCCCCGCCCCCGCCTCTCGGGGCCGGCTCTCTGCCGCCTCCGAACCCGCTCACTTTGCCTCTTGCCTCTGGACGGCGGTGGGGCGCTTGCCGGAGCTGTGGCCAGAGGGAGCGCCGGGGACCCGGAGCCATCCAGCGCCCTCGCTTCCTCTCGGCGCGCACGCCCCCGGGGCGGGGGGGAACAGCGCCGCCGCCTTGAAAGGGCACCCCGGCCTCGGAGGGAGCATCCCTCAGGCGCGAGGGGCGGCGGCGCTGGCAGCCTCTTTCTCGGCCAGTGGGGCGCAGCGCTGGCGCCTGAGGGGGACTCCCCGGCCACCTGCAGGGACCGCCGTGCGGAGGGAGCGTCGCTAGCAGCTGCGCTGGGCTGCCGAGAAGGCTAGAGCCAGGGGCCCCCGGGCCAGCCAAGGGCAGCAGCGGAGCCCGGAGGGAGAGCCGGCCGGACAGCCTGCGGGCCCCGACGGCGCGCTCCCCCTTCCGCCATCCGCAGGCAGGCCCCGCGCGGCGGCCGGAGGGGGCGGCGGCGGCGCCCTCTGGCTTGGGGGGCTTCGGGGCAGCCAGCCATGACCTTCGGGCGCAGCGGGGCGGCCTCGGTGGTGCTGAACGTGGGCGGCGCCCGGTACTCGCTGTCCCGGGAGCTGCTGAAGGACTTCCCGCTGCGGCGCGTGAGCCGGCTGCACGGCTGCCGCTCGGAGCGCGACGTGCTGGAGGTGTGCGACGACTATGACCACGAGCGCAACGAGTACTTCTTCGACCGGCACTCGGAGGCCTTCGGCTTCATCCTTCTCTATGTCCGAGGCCACGGCAAGCTGCGCTTCGCGCCGCGGATGTGCGAACTCTCCTTCTACAACGAGATGATCTATTGGGGCCTGGAGGGCGCGCACCTAGAGTACTGCTGCCAGCGCCGCCTCGACGACCGCATGTCCGATACCTACACCTTCTACACCGCCGAGGAGCCTGGCGCGCTGGGCCGGGACGAGACGCGACCCGGCCGTGCGGAGGCCGCCCCTTCCCGGCGCTGGCTGGAGCGCATGCGGCGGACCTTCGAGGAACCCACGTCGTCGCTGGCCGCGCAGATCCTGGCCAGCGTGTCGGTGGTGTTCGTGATCGTGTCCATGGTGGTGCTGTGCGCCAGCACACTGCCCGACTGGCGCGCCGCGGCGGCCGACAACCGCAGCCTGGATGACCGGAGCAGGTACTCCGCCGGCCCTGGGAGGGAGCCCTCCGGGTAGGATGCACTGCTTCTCTGCCCGTCACGTCCGTCCTGTCGCGTCTGTCCGTCCCGTCCGTCGGTCCAGTCTCCGTCCTGTTTGCCTCTGGGATGCCGAGCTCAGTTGGGTTCTGGGCCCAGCGAGGCCCCAGGCGCGGTCAGCCAGGGGGTTGGGTTGCCCCCCCGCCCTTTCCCCCAGCTCTAGCCGGCTCTGGTGTGCACACTAGACGCCCCTCTTGAGGGCGAATCGCCAGCCCTGGGGAGGGACAGATAGAGATGACAAGCCTCTCTCATCTTTGTAGTTTACTTTCGACCAAATAGGAACTGGTTAATTAGATTTCTCTGAACTTCTGTTGTTAGCCCAAGGTTAAATTCTTGAATACTAAGAGCAGTTTGAATTATCTGCCAATTTTTGATGGTGTTTGAAAAAAGGAAGCCTTGTTATCATGGAGTGTGGTCGGCTGTACACTGCCCACAGGTACACGCTGCATAATATATTGTAATGGAATTGTGATAAAGAAGATTAATTTAGCGATAGATTCTAAATAATGGATGTCTGTGCCCTTTTCTCTCTTCTTTTCCTATCAAGTACGGAGTTAGTAAAGCAGCTGTCCACCATTTGGTGCCAATGTGACTTCTAGAAGATCTTCAGGCTGGGGAGGGGAAGAAAAACAAGGAAACTGCCCTAAACCCAGAAACAGTATTACAGTATTTAGTGGTTTTTCTTTTCACTTTACTAGGATGAAAGAAAAATATTTTGATCTTTCCTTCGATGGTGCTTACTTTTCAGTAGTGATGACATACTTCTGTTTTTAGTACTAGTGAATTTATTTTGCATGTTTGGTGGGAGGAATAAACAGGAAAGTTAGACTTTCAAGGGAGACAGCCTCTTTGGGCACAAACACATCATTGTATCATGTGTTTTACCTTAGATCCTAATTTAAAATTCCCCTTCCATTCATTTAAAAAATTCAATTGCTTGCCTGATAGTCTTTTCCTCATAGACATGTGCATGGTTCCAGTGGTACTATGAGCCTGATACTGGAGTGTGTTACTTCCATATAATACTCTTCCTTTGGAGAGTAAAGATTTTTATTTAATTCTCAGACACAAAACTGTCTGGGACCATGGAGTCCGTTACTGATAAGCTGCCTTGGCATAAAATCCAAGATACATACTTTGAAAGGAGATTCATTAGGAAACGCATTTTGTTTAATGTATTAGGTTCTGAGTTTTTTGATTTACAGGAAAGAATTATTTATTGGATACTGCATCAGTGAATGAAATTAATTTATGTATCTAAATACATCAAGAATCCTTGATTCTTTCAGAGGTCCATAGGAAAATGATTGGCCTTGAAATTATTCACTAGTAATTGTAGAATTCTAAGGTTAGTGAAAGTTCAAGGTACATCAGCAAAGGAAATCGGAGAAATGAGTTATTAGTACAAATATTGAACGGAATTGGCTAAGTCACTATATAAGCAAAAACAGTGAAATGACTTGAGTAATAATTTTGGGAGGAGAGAGGGCATCTTGGGGGGAGAGGAGTGCAGTCTGGAGATCATTAAGGTGAGGCACTTGGAAAGGAATGAGAGACATGAATAATAACTTTAGTGGGAGAACGAGAAAGAAACCAAAAAGGGAAGAGACAGATGGAAAAGAGGAAGACTGCAAAAGAAGTGAAGGAGGAAGATAAATGTTTAATTTGTGTATATGCATTTTATGTATGTATATAATTATTCAAGTCAGAACTGTTTCCTAGATACGCAGATATTTCAGGCAGAAACAATGTTTTTCTTGGCTTAATGGTCCAGTTTTAAGCTTTACTCTGAGTGTAGCTATGTGAAAACCATTATCTGTAATCCCAAACAGATAAACCGAAAGATGACTGAGTTACTTGAGGCTGCACATCGCAGAGGGAGCTTCCCACAGGCCTCCTCTAACAGAGAGCTAAGGTGGTACTTTGAGAACAGTGTCTCAAATCCTGTTTGTTTGTGGTTGCTGAAATTAGTCTTTTTGTCTGAAACATCATTCTGATCATTTGACCAAATTTGGCATCTGCCAGATAAGGTCAAAACTTCTCTCTTGGCCAAAAGAGAAGGTTCTTACCTTTTATTTTGTTCTGTTTGGCTGCACCAAGTGGCTTATGGGATTTTAGTTCCCCAATGAGGGATTCAGTTCAGTTCAGTTCAGTTCAGTCGCGTCCAACTCTTTGCGACCCCATGAATCGCAGCACGCCAGGCCTTCCTGTCCATCACCAACTCCTGGAGTTCACTCAAACTCACATCCTTCAAGTCGGTGATGCCATCCAGCCATCTCATCCTCTGTCGTCCCCTTTTCCTCCTGTCCCCAATCCCTCCCAGCATCAGAGTCTTTTCCAATGGGTCAACTCTTCGCATGAGGTGGCCAAAGTATTGGACTTTCAGCTTTAGCATCAGTCCTTCCAAAGAACACCCAGGGCTGATCTCCTTTAGAATGGACTGGTTGGATCTCCTTGCAGTCCAAGGGACTCTCAAGAGTCTTCTCCAACACCACAGTTCAAAAGCATCAATTCTTCGGCGCTCAGCTTTCTTCACAGTCCAACTCTCACATCCGTACATGCCCACTGGAAAAACCATAGCCTTGACTAGACAGACCTTTGTTGGCAAAGTAATGTCTCTGCTTTTCAATATACTATCTAGGTTTGAATAGTGAGAATGCAGAGTCCTAACCATTGGACTGCCTGGGAATTCCCCAAGGCTCTTTAACATTTAATCACAATCTGCCTTTGTTAATTTACTCATTGTAATTTGCAAGCATCTTTTGAGTATCTGCCGTGTTTAAGGTGCTATTGGTATTCCAAATATTGCAGCTTTCTTTTTGGTGAGGAAAAAGTGTCAGGTTGGCAGTGTAGGATCAGAGGTACAATTGATCAACAGCTGGTTTTGAGAAGGTCTTCAAGGTGGGAAACGATGCAAACAAGCCATCTTAGGAAGGGTGCTGAGGTTGTGCACTGCCCAACACTGGTGAAAGGTATCATTTATATAGACTACAGTGTTCAAAACCTGTGCAACCATGTGTACCCCATATGGGAACAAAATAAGGAGACTTGTCCAGCTAGTAGGAACATCCAGGGCCTACGCATGTTTATATATTACATTTGTGCTGTGCTGCACTGTGTCGCTCAGTCGGGTCCAACTGTTTGTGACCCCATGGACTGTAGCCTGCCAGGCTCCTCTGTCCATGTGGATTCTCCAGGCAAGAATACTGGAGTAGGGTTGCCATGCCCTCCTCCAAGGGATTTTCCTAACCCAGTCATCAAACCTAGGTCTCCCTCATTGCAGGCAGATTCTTTACCGTCTGAGCCTCCAGGGAAGCCCATGAATACTGGAGTGGGTAGCCTATCCCTTCTCCAGGGGATTTTCCCAATCAGGAATTGAACTGGGGTCTCCTGCATTGCAGGTGGATTCTTTACCACCTGAGATACCAGGGAAGCCAATATTATGTTTATGGAGTGTGAATTCAGTGATGGAGAGAGAGAGGGGGCCAGTGAGTCCAGTGTTAGAAGGCCTGGAATGAGAGGGAGAATAATTTTATTCTGCAGGCGGTGGTTAACTGTTGGCAGGTTCAGGGTGAGTGGATTATCCATATAAAGTGACAAATGTTGTGAATTGTGTACTGAAAGTTGGAGATGGTGGAGGTGAGTTTGGAGATTTTTGCAAAGGGAGGGAATAAGAACTTGGATGGCTTTGAGGTGGTGAAAATGGAGATAAAATGACAACTTTGGGAGAATTAGGAAGAAACAAAGTAAATCCAGGGCATCGGGAGGATACAGGCTCAGGGACTGAGTAAGTGGATTTCCAGGAGCTTGGGGACCACTCTCTGCCACCTGCAGGGTCCATTTGTCCAGACCAGTTACTCACGTGTTCCTGAACCACCTGGGCATCCTTTACTGTGCAGTCAGTCCCTTGCCTATTGAAATTGGATCATTCATCAAGCCCAAACCAGAGTCTATTTCCCTTTTGAAACCTTTCCTGACTGCCTTAGTATATATGATGGTTCTTCTTGAGTTTATTGAGGCATTGCTTCCTCGTGCAACTTATTTGGCCGCTGTATTATCCTTCCTAGCATGGTAGTTATTTTTTCTTATGAACATGTCTTAGCTCCCAAACTAGATGAGATGGAAAGCCCTAGAAGGCATCTGAAGTCTTTTATACTATTTATTATGATAGCATCTTTTAGAAGAAATTATTATTCAGGCACAGTAAATATCTGTTGTTTATCTTGTGTTTTAAAGTAGAAACTTCCAGGAGTATATCTTCTCTTGCATAGTTGGAGGAGCTGTGGGGAGCAATCAGGCTGAGGCATTCAGGTGGTGGAACTCTTAATTGAGGAAGATGAGATCCTGTGCTAGAATGAGAAAAAAAGCCTAAGTCAAGGAATAATTATTTATCAAGTACTTATTGTGTAAAATGAATAAGGATGAGAATATATTTTTAATAAAAAGATTTTTCTGAAGTTTTGAAATACCACACAATCTATTTGCAAGAAATCTTGAGATGTCTTCCAAATCAATGATTTGAAAAGTTTTTATATATGAATATGCTCCTTTTAAATTGCTTTTTTAAGGGGGTGGTTAAAAATCATATAAATAATAATTTAAAGTTCAGAAGCTACACAAGCAAGCGTTTCTCCATTTCCCAAACATGGAGTTCTTTTCCCTAAATGTAACCAAAGTTATAGCAGTGTGTGTGTCACAGAAGAGATATTCCCTGTATTTACAAGCATTTCATATATATTTCCTGCAGAAGGGAATGGTAACCCACTCCAGGATTCTTGCCTAGAGAATTCTATGGACAGAGGAGCCTGGCGGGCTGCAGTCCACAGGGTGGCAAAGAGTCAAACATGACTGAACAACTAACACATGTATATTTAAAACAACAACAAAAAAAACAGTGTGAGAACAGTGTCATGACCTGCTTTTTTAACTCACCAACATGTCACGGGGATTATTCTGTATCGGTCTATAAAGAGCTGCCCAGTTTTTTATGGAGCTGCATGACATTCCATTGTATGAATGTCCTAGAAATTTTCTACTCTTAATATTGTTCCTTGTCTGTAGGAAATGCTGTAGTGAATATCCTTGTACATGTACATTATTTTGCTTTCATGAAAGAATATCCACAGGATAAATTCCTGAAAGTTGTCATTGGGTCCAATGGCATTTGCACTTGTCTTTTCTTTAATATATATATATTTTTTTATATTTAGTTTTTATTTAGATATAATTGCTGTACAATGTTATATTAGTTTTAGGTGTATAGCAAAGTGATTCATTTGTATATTTATGTTTAGATTCTTTTCCATTATACGTTATTACAGGATGTTGAATGTAGTTTCTTATGCTGTACAGTAGGTCCTTGTTGGTACTCCATATTTTGTACTTTGTCATTTTCAATAGAAATTCCAAATTGCTCTAAGAAAAGGTTGTATCAGTTTATACCTACCAGCAATGTGTGAGAGACCATGTTTCTTCATCCTCTACAAAGTGTTATACTTTTGATCTTTACCATGCTGGGAGGTCAAGAGATACCTGGAATAACGGGCAAGTTTGGCCTTGGAGTTCAAAATGAAGCAGGTCAAAGGCTAACAGAGTTTTACCAAGAGAATGCACTGGTCATAGCAAACAACCTCTTCCAACAACACAAGAGCCAACTTTACACAAGGACATCACCAGATGGTCAATACCAAAATCAAATTGATTATATTCTTTGCAGCCAAAGATAGAGAGGCTCTATGCAGTCAGCAAAAACAAGACTGGGAACTAACTATGGCTCAGATCATGAACTCCTTATTGCCAAATTCAGACTTAAACTGAAGAAAGTAGGGAAAACCACTAGACCATTCAGGTATGACCTAAGTCAAATCCCTTATGATTATACAGTGGAAGAAACAAATAAATTCAAGGAATTAGGTCTGATAGACAGAGTGCCTGAAGAACTGTGGACAGAGGTTCATGACATCATGCAGGAGGCAGTGATCAAGACCATCGCCAAGAAAAAGAAATGCAAAAAGGCAAAATGGTTGTCTGAGGAGGCCTTACAAATAGCTGAGGAATACAGAGAAGCTAAAGGCAAAGGAGAAAAGGAAAGCTATACCGTTTTGAATGCAGACTTCCAAAGAATAGCAAGGAGATAAGAAGGCCTTCCATAGTGATCAGTGCAAAGAAATGGAGAAAACAATAGAATGGGAAAGACTAGAGATCTCATCAAGAAAATTAGAGACATCAAGGGAACATTTCATGCAAAGATGGGCACAATAAAGGACAGAAATGGTATGGACCTAAGAAGGTCAGAAGATATTAAGAAGAGGTGGCAAGAATACACAGAAGAAATATACAAAAAAGATCTTCATGACCCAGATAACCACGATGGTGTGATCACTGGACTAGAGCCAGACATCCTGGAATGTGAAGTCAAGTGGGCCTTAGAAAGCATCACTATGAACAAAGATAGTGGAGGTGATGGAATTCCAGTTGAGCTATTTCAAATCCTGAAAGGTGATGCTGTGAAAGTGCTCACTCAATATGTCAGCAAATTTGTAAAACTCAGCAGTGGCCACAGGACTGGAAAAGGTCAGTTTTCATTCCAATCCCAAAGAAAGGCAATGCCAAAGAATGCTCAAACTACCACACAATTGCACTCATCTCACACACTAGCAAAGTAATGCTCAAAATTCTCCAAGCCAAGCTTCAACAGTTCAATCAATCGCTCAGTCGTGTCCGACTCTTTGCGACCCCATGAACTGCAGCATGCCAGGCCTCCCTGTCCATCACCAACTCCCAGAGTTTACCCATACTCACTTCCATTGAGTTGGTGATGCCATCTAACCATCTCATCCTCTGTAGTCCCCTTCTCCTCCTACCTTCAATCTTTCCCAACATCAGGGTCTTTTCAAATGAGTCAGCTCTTTGCATCAGGTGGCCAAAATATTGGAGTTTCAGCTTCACTGTCAGTCCTTCCAATGAATATTCAGGATTGATTTCCTTTAGGATGGACTGGTTGGATCTCCTTGCAGTCCAAGGGACTCTGAAGAGTCTTCTCCAACACCACAGTTCAAACGCATCAATTCTTCGGCGCTCATCTTTCTCACATCCGTACTTGACTACTGGAAAAACTATAGCCTTGACTAGACGGACCTTTGTTGACAAAGTAATGTCTCTGCTCTTTAATATGCTGTCTAGGTTGGTCATAACCTTCCTTCCAAGGAGTAAGCGTCTTCTAATTTCATGACTGCAATCACCATCTGAAGTGATTTTGGAGCCTAAAAAAAATAAAGTCTGACACTGTTTCCACTGTTTCCCCATCTATTTCCCATGAAATGATGGGACCGGATGCCATGATCTTATTTTTCTGAATATTGAGCTTTAAGCCAACTTTTTCACTCTCCTCTTTCACTTTCATCAAGAGGCTCTTTAGTTCTTCTTCACTTTCTGCCATAAGGGTGGTGTCATCTGCATATCTGAGGTTATTGATATTTCTCCCAGCAATCTTGATTCCAGCTTGTGCTTCATCTACCCCAGCCATTTCTCATGATGTACTCTGCATATAAGTTAAATAAGCGGGGTGACAATATACAGCCTTGACGTACTTCTTTAGTATGTGAACCAAAAACTTACAGATGTTCAAGCTGGATTTTAAAAAGGTGGAGGAACCAGAGATCAAGTTGCCAACATCTATTGGATCATAGAAAAAGCAAAAGAGTTCCAGAAAAATATCTAGTTCTACTTTATTGACTACGCCAAAGCCTTTGACTGTGTGGATCACAACAAACTGTGGAAAATTCTGAAAGAGATGGGAATACCAGACCACCTGACCTGCCTCTTGAGAAATCTGTATGCAGATCAAGAAGCAACATTAGAACCAGACATGGAACAACAGACTGGTTCCAGAGAGGAAAAGGAGTATGTCAAGGCTGTATATAGTCACCTTGCTTATTTAACTTATATGCAGAGTACATCATGTAATCAGGCTGGATGAAACACAGGCTGGAATCAAGATTGCTGGGAGAAATATCAATAACCTCAGATATACAGATGACACCACCCTTATGGCAGAAAGTGAAGAGGAGCTAAAAGCCTCTTGATGAAAGTGAAAGAGCAAAGTTAAAGAGGAGAGTGAAAAAGCTGGCTTAAAACTCAACATTCAAAAAGTGAAGATCATGGCATCCAGTCCCATTACTTCATGGCAAATAGATGTGGAAACAATGGGAACAATAACAGACTTTATTTTCTTGGCCTCCAAAATCACTTCAGATGGTGACTGCAGCCTTGAAATGAAAAGACACCTGGTGCTTGGAAGAAAAGCTATGATCAACCTAGACAGCATATTAAAAAGCAGAGACATTACTTTGCTGACAAAGGTCTATCTAGTTAAAGCTATGGTTTTTCAAGTAGTCATGTATGGATGTGAGAGTTGGACCGTAAAGAAAACTGAGCACCAAAGCATTGATGCTTTTGAACTATGGTATTGGAGAAGACTCTTGAGAGTCCCTTGGACTGCAAGGAGATTAAACTAGTCAATCCTAAAGGAAATCAGTCCTGAATATTCATTGGAAGGGCTCATGCTGAAGCTAAAGCTCTAATACTTTGGCCACCTGATGCAAAGAACTGACTCATTAGAAAAGACCCTGATGCTGGGAAGGTTTGAAGGACAGAGGAGAAGGGGACAACAGAGGATGAGATGGTTGGATGGCATCATCGACTCAATGGACATGAGTTTGAGCAAGCTCCAGGGATTGGTGATGGATAGGGAAGTATGATGTGCTGTAGTCCATGGGTTTGCAAGGAGTCAGACATGAATGAGTGACTGAACTGAACTGATGCTGGGAGGTGAAAAATGGTCTAGTAGTTTACTTTGTTTTGGCCTTGAGTAAAAAATGTGCATCTTTATATATATTTAGGAGTTACTTATCTTACTTTTCAGTGAGCTGTGTGTTCCATTTGCTCATTTTGTCAATGACTTTCTTAGTTGGAAGATTTTGAAAAAGAATTAAGAAATTAGCTCTTTGTTAATGATATGAGTTGAAAACATTTTGTTCTCTAATTTAGGACACCGTTCAAAGAAAATCACAGTTGCTTGGAACATAGTAGCTGTACTTTTAGTATCTATTTGAGAAAATACATAATGACTAAAGAATAATTGTGAATTCTAACCATTCATCAACCCTTTCTTGGGTCCTGTGACCCTGCAGGGCACTGTAGATACTGAGGTACAGAAAGATAGGGTTTCTGCTCTCATGAAGCTGGAGTACTTAGTGGTGGTAGTGGGAAAGGAGACAGCCAGCAGAGTCAGCAGATAAGTAAGAATTTCAGGTAGTGAAAGAAAATCAGAGTACAGAATACAGCAGCAGTGCTCCTTCATTCGCAAAGGACGTGAGGGGGTGACCTGAGTTAAGACTTGGATTATAGGAAAGACCCAGCCTTGGGAAAGGGAGGGCAGTGTTCTGGATGGCAGAAATAGCACATGCAGAGCCTCTGAGATGACAGTGAACTCGGCGAGTTTCCAAAACAGAAAAGAAAGACCATGTGGGCTAGATCTTAGTCCAAGAGCGAGAGAGAGGTAGATGAGATTGGAGGGGAGGCAGTGCCCTCTCGGGCAAGTCTTAGGTGCCCTGGGAAAGAGTTTGGATTTCAATTCACATGTGACAGCAAAGCCTTTGGAAGGTTTTAAAGCAGAGGAAAGATATGATCTGATGTAGTTTTTTTTTTTTTTTTTAATATGCAATGTAAATCCTTTTACTTAAACGTTTTATTTATTTATTTTGGCTGGGTCTTCGTTGCTGTCTGGGCTTTTCTCTAGTCGCCAAGAGCAGGGGCTACTCTGGGTTGCGGTGGACCAGCTTCTCATTGTGGTGGCTTCTCGTTGTGGCGCACAGGCTGTGGGCGCAGAGGCTTCAGTAGTTGGGGTGCGCGGGTTCAGTAGTTGCGGCACACGGGCTTAGTTGCTCCGAGGCACGTGGGATCTTCCCAGACCGAGGGTTGAACTCGGGTTTCCTGCATTGGCAGGTGGATTCTTAACCTCTAGACTGCCAGGGAAGTCCTGACCTGATGTATTTTTTAAAAACACCACTTACCACTGGTGGATGGACTTTTAAGGGGCAACAGGAGATGCAGCAGGATGTGGCAGGCAAGAGAATAGGTGTTTGATCTAGGGCAGTAGCAGTAGCGAAAAAGGTGAGAGTGATTAGATTTGGGTAAATGCTTGGGTTTTTATTAGGTTACTAATGATGACTCATCTGCCAGTACTAGGAAGGTCTATGAGATGTATATTGAGTGAAGCAGTGGCAGTGCCCACAGACTGAGGTCCCTCTCGCTTACCTGCCTTGGCCCACATGTGGTGAGCTGGGAATCCAACACTTCTCTCCAAGGATCTGCTTCCCACTTTGGAGTATTGTGAGGAGCAGGCTCTGGAAAACAGATCACCTGAGGGTCAGTGGGAAAGGGATCATGGACCATTTTTCTTTCTGTGGAACAAAAACCATCTCATGGAGAGGACTGTCTGTTCTGTTAAAGGTGTTCGGTGAACACTTTCACCACTTTCCTTAGTGAAAAATTCTGGTGAGTAAGTAGTCTTAGAGTGGATGATGTTCTTAATGTTTTATCTGACTTATAAGACACACAACAGATTTTTCAGGCAGTTTGCCTTCCAGTAACATCTGAGTATCATTTCAACACTGCCAAAGGTGAATAATGTTCTTTTTAGCATTTTAACCTAAAGACATAGTCATCTTTTCATATTATGAAGCAGTGCTGGTTATTTCATAAAAAGATGCCGTTGTTAGTCAGAACTTCTAAAAGATGGACTAGATATAAAAAAGCTGTCCCTTTTACTTTTTGTTTCCTCAGTCAGTCTCAGCAAAGGTATTCTCTTTTGAGTTTTACGTCTCTTTACCATGCAAAGTCTTGCTGTAATTTTAATGAGTTCTTTAGAAATTATTTCTAAAAGTTGCTTTGTGTTGTGGTGAGAATTTGAGGAGATGTAAAGATGTTTGAATTTCTTGAGGTGTTATTTTAAGTCCAAGTTTAAAAAATGAAATAAAAATGAAACAGCAGGTGATGGAAATTTTAAAATCAATTCTATTATTTCTATTGCCTTTTAGGTCAATATTATATAAATTCAGTAGGTTTTAAAGCACTTGAAAAATAAAAAGCAGTATTTGGAACTGTAGATGAAATTCTCATTGCTTTTACTTTGCAGATAAGGTGGATATTTTCGGAAGCCAGTAATTAATAGATCTTTGATAGGATTGAACATAACCCAGAAACCTCAGTGAAAGTCTGTTCTTTCGCAGTGGACTGTTTCTTTTAGTATGTATACAGGGTTTTTCTATCTCCCACCAATTTTAGAATTCAGTGGAAACTTCCTTTTGTCATTATGCGCTTAGTCACTCACTTGTGTCCGGCTCTTTGCAACCCCATGGACTGTAGCCCGCCAGGCTCCTCCATCCATGGGGATTCTCCAGGCAAGAATACTGGAGTGGGTTGTCGTGCCTTCCTCCAGGGCATCTTCCCAGCCCAGGGATCGAACCCAGGTTTCCCGCATTGCAGGCAGATTCTTTACCACCTGAGTCACCAGATAAGCCCCCTTTTGTCAATACCTTTTCTTTAATCAAAGTGCTTTCTTTCTCCCTTTTGGTAAGCAAGTTATTTCAAACTTTTTTTTTTCCATGAAAACTTTACTCACTGGAAACAAAGTATGGCTCTAAGTGTTAGAGTGAGGAGTAAACATGCCCCTTTCTCCTCCATCCTATTACCCAGTTTCTTTGTATTATTCCAGAAATCTTCTTCGCGTATGTAAACATAGATACACACTCATATATATGTGTGTATAAGTGTACATATACACATATGTGTGCTAGTGTTCTCAGCTGTGTCTGACTCTTGGCAACCCCATGGACTGTAGCCACTAGGCTTCCTTCTGCATGGAATTCTCCAGGCAAGAGTACTGGAGTGGGTTGCCGTTTCCTCCTCTAGGAGATCTTCCTGACCTAGGAATTGAATCTGAGTCTCCTGCGTCAGCTGCGTTGCAGACAGTGTTTATCCCCTGAGCCGTTCAGGAGGCCCATACGCATATGGAGGCATATAAATTATGTGTGCATATCACACAGATGTCTTTTTAAATTTATAACTGGGGTCATTCTATAATCTTCTTTAGCGATTTGCTTTTTTCACTTAATATCTAGAAACTCTTTTCCACATCAGTTAATGTAAATCTTCGTCCTTTGTAAAGTCTGTGTAATATCCCATTGTATAGATGCCACAATTCATTTAACAAGTGTCTGTCCTGTCAATTACAGTAAGGGCTGTAATAGCCAGTATTTACAGAATACTTAATCTGTGCTAGTCCTTTAAGTTTTTACAATTATTTTATAATTTAAGTCTCACAGTAACCCTACTAGGTAGCACCATTGTTACTCCCCCTATTAGGACTGAGATTTAGAAACATTAAGTAGTATGTCAGACTCACATAGCAGGTAAGTTGTGGCCTAGCATCTGATCCCCAGGTCCCTGTGGAATGGTTAGTTCGACTCTGATTTTTCAAAAATGCCAATAGTGATGCAGAACATAGTCTTTTTCATGTTTCTTTGCAAATTGGTGTCTGTGTATATGTTGGATAAATTCCAAAGTGGAAATATAGCTGGGTTTTATTGGTGGAAATATTGTGTTTAAAAAAATTGCTTTGATGGATATTGCCAAATTTTTGTCTAAAACATGAATTTTATTCATCACTGCTTTTTGTTAATCATCACTATTGTAATGATAATTATATCATTCTTTACCATCTGAGCCACTAGGGAAGCCCATGAACGTGTTAGTCGCTCAGTCCAACTCTTTGCAACCCCATGGACTGTAGCCCGTGCTAGGCTACTCTGTCTGTGGAATTCTCCAAGCAAGAATACTGGAGTACTGGGTTGCCATTCCCTTCTCCAGGGGATCTTCCTGACCCAGGGATTGTACCCCGGTATCCTCATTGCAGGCAGATTCTTTATCATCTGAGCCACCAGGGAAGCCTGTATTATAATGATAATGCAGTTAATATTAATAATATTTTAATAGCAAACATTTAGGAATATTCTTTTTTAAAAAAACAATGCCATAGAAATCATAATTTAAAGTGCACAATTCAGTGACTTTTAGTGTATTTACAGAGTTGTACAGTCATCTTCATCCATACTTTTTATTTTTTTTATTTGACAGTGAAAAGTAAAGTCACTCAGTCATGTCCAACTCTTTGCGACCCCATGGACTATAGCATACTAGGTTCCTCCATCCATGGGATTTTCCAGGCAAGAATACTGGGGTGGGTTGCCATTTCCTTCTCCAGATCTTCCCAACCCAGGGATTGAACTCGGGTCTCCCGCATTGTAGGCAGACAGAAATCTAGTACTTCGTCTTATTTGCAGAATGCCAGATCTATGATCTTCACTGTGGCATGGAGGATCTTTAGCTGTAGCATGTCAAATCTTAGTTGTGGCATGTGGGATCTAGTTCCCTAACCAGGGATTGAACCTGGGCCCTCTGCATTGGGACTGGGAAGTCTTACCCATTGGACCACCGGGGAAGTTCTCATTCGTACTGTTTTAAAAATTATGTTTTGGTGATGTGTTTGAAGGAGTGTGCAGTGTGTTAGAAAGCTGGAATCCATGAATGTCTAATAAAGGGACCCAGGCATTTTGGCTGAGCAGGTGAATCAGACAAAGCAACAAGCAAAACATTTGTGTTTGAATTCATTCATTCATTCACAAACTGGTGGGTTCTGTTTGAGTTTTGCATAGTTGTGTATCTTTAAATGATTTTCTTACCCTTTGAGTAGCAAGGACTCATCAGCTTCTGACTGTATTGGCAAAGGGAAGTGTGTAATTGAGGCAATCACCATGACTTTCTCAGGTTAAAAAAAATGTCATAAGGAAAAGGCTATGGTGGAAAGAATCCAGGATTCAGGGTCAGCGGGTCACTGGGCTTAGTTAAATGGGGCTTTCACACAGAAGGATAAGAATAAAGATGGAGCCTTCAGTGGGGAGCCAAACTAAGAATTATCTTTCCCTGTCTTTGGTCCCTTCTCACTGTCTGTCCTTTCTAGAGGTTGCCTGCATGTCTTAACTCCCTTTAAAATGAGATTCTCTGAGAACACATAGAACACTTTAAGACACATAGTTCAATACCTTGCACATGGGTAGGCACTAAATATATATTTTAAAATGAATTATACATGTGAAAGAATCATGTAAACACAACAGCATTTTCATTTTTGAAAGGAATGTGTATATTTGTATATTGTCTTTAACCTGTAAGCAGGTTATATTTTAAGAGATAACTGCAGATTGGTGTTATGGTTCTCCAGTCATTTATTTGTTAAATTCAACAAACATTTATTGAGCAACTGCTGTGTATCTAGGGCTGTTCTAGGTGCTAGGAATACAGCAGTAAACAAAACAGAAAGTCAGGCTTCCCTGACGGTCCAGTGGCTGAAAGTCCGTGCCTGGTAATGCAGGGAACACTAGTTCTATCCCTGGTCTGGGACAGTCCCATATGCCGCAGGGCGACTAAGCCTGTGCAGCACGGCTATTGAGCCCTCTCTCGAGAGCCTGAGAGCTGCAGCTCCTGAAGCCCACATGCTCTGGAGCCCGTGCTCAGCAACAAGAGAAAGCCCACGCACAGCACCGAAGACCCACTGCAGCCGAAAATAAATAAAAACCAAACAAGAAAAGAGAACGTCTCTGTCCTCCAGAACCATCTAGTCTACTAAACAAATATGTATAGCAGATGGTTCTAAGTACTATGAAGAAATAAAGCAGGGTAATGGGTTTATAGAATAAGTATGAGTCATGGTCAGGAAAAGCTTCTCTGATTAGGTGCTGAATGTCTGACCAAGGACCAAGAGGGATATAGGAGAAAGCTATGTAGGTAGCTGAGCAAGAAAGTTTCAAGCAGTATAGTACAGTAGTTACAAACCCCTGATGGGTCTGCAAGGGAGCAGAGTGGTAGGGAGTTGAGAGTGAAGGAGGAGGACTGTAGGTGTTGTAGAGCTTTATAGATGCACCAACTAAGAGGATTTATTTTTGATAGTCTTCTTTTTTTCTGTCGGCATGAATTCACATTTTAAAAAATCTTTTATTTATTTATTTATGCATTTTATTTCTGGTTGCCCTGGGTTTTCCTCGCGTGAGTAGGCTTTCTCTGGTTGCAGCGAGTGGGAGCTACTCTCCCATCGCAGTGGCTTCTCTTGTTGCCGAGCATGGGCTTTAGGTGCACGAGCTTCAGCAGGGTGGTTCATGGGCTTAGTTACTCCTCAGCATGTGGCATCTTCTGGGCCCAGGGATTGAACCCGTGTCCCCCTGCATTGGCTTGTGGATTTTTATCCGCTGTACCACCCAGGAAGTCCCGAAAGGTAGATTCTTAACCGCTGGACCACCAGGGAAGCCCAATAGTCTTCTTTTATAGAAGAGAAAATGATAAAGACTTTGGATTTGTATCTGAATGTGGGGTTTTAAGCAGAAGATGTAATTTGACTTAGTTTTAAAAGATTACTCTGGCATCGGTGGAGGACAGATTCTAGGGGTTAATGGTGCGGCCAGTGAGGCCAATTTGGACCACATTTCACCCCAACTCTCAAAGGGCTGCCTTGAGTCCTGGGTCCAGGCTGCTAATGGCTGTGTTGGTCCAGGCTGTGGTGTCAGGGTTTTCTTTCCCATTTACTGGGTAAAGAGGATGTTGTAATTGGCCACGCTTGCCTCTGACATCATTGTATGACAAGGGGCTCTACTGTGCCCCACCCAGATCTTGTTTTGCAGGACTGGTGGTAGCACGGAAACAGCTCAGTTCAGACCCACCTCCTGTTTTTGTACAGCCCCTGAGCTAAGAATGGTTTTTACATATTTAAATGGTGGGGGGAAAAAATCAAAGGAAGAATACTGTTTTGTGACCCTTGGAAATTACCTGACATTCAAATTTCAGTGTCCAATAATAGAGTTTTACTGGAGCACAGCCCCCATCGTTTCCATATCGTCTATGGCAGCTTTCCTGCTACATGGGCAGAGTTGAGTAGCTGCAGCAGAGACCATGCGGCCTGCAAAACTTAGAACATTTACTGTCTGGCTCTTGACAGAAATTTGCTAACTCTTGGTCTAGAATGGTCTTGTCAAGGGTCTGGGCCTGTCCAGCAGGGCACCTTCAGACATGTTCCTTCCTTCAACCTAAATTTCTATTATCAGCGCTCTCGTCAGGCCCCAACAGGAGTCCTCCTGCCTGGTGTCATTTGACTCAGGAACAAGACTGCATTCAGTTCAGAAGCAAAGGGAAGCTTTATTTGCTAATCAAAGAGTTGAGAGCTGGGAGCTTAAGCTCCCAGAGAGCACCTGCTCTCTCAGAAAGGCTGGCTGGGAGGCTGCTTAATAGAGATCTGGACAGCAGGGAGGGGAGGGGGCGGAGTCCTTGCAAGGCTGACTCAGATGCCCTGGTCAGGGCGCCGGGTTGCAGTGCCTGCTGGGAGCAGGGTCTTTGCACATTGCCCACTGCCACTGCCGCCATATTGAATTGAGGGCTGTGTGCAGCTTCTGCACATGGTCCAAGCAGCTGAGGAGTGGGCACAGCCGTGTCGTGCCAGGAATTCTGGTCTGAGGTGCCTGTGTCAAGGCTGTAGCACGTGACACCCTGTGAGCGAGTATAAACCAGACTAAGCACAAAGGAAAGGAGAAAAAGGTTAGCCTTCATTACCCAGATTCTATTTTTATTCCTTGGGAATTGTTACTGGGCTTTGCTTGTGACTATTGTCTCCTTTGTAAAACAAAGATAGCAATCATAGCTATGTTCTTAAGAAGTGAGGGTCAATGACTGATCCTTGTCTTCTAACCAGCCTGATGCCAGATGCTGCCCTTGCTTGTCAGCAGTGCCCACCCTGGCTCTCAGACGGTTCTGTTTTCCCAAAAGACTTCCCCTGTGTCTATGCGCAGTCCCTTCAGTCGTGTCCGACTCTTTGTGACCCCTTGGACTATAGCCCACCAGGCTCCTCTGTCCATGGGAATCTCTAGGCAAGAATACTGGAGTGGGTTACCATGCCCCCCTCCGGGGGATCTTCTCGACAAGGATCGAACCCTTGTCTCCTGCATTGCAGGCAGATTTTTTATCGCTGAGCCACTGGAAAAGCCCCAGACTTCTCCTTCCCAGAGCTTTTTGTTCAGTCATAGGAGTTCTGGTAGACCAGGGCATTTTATTAGTATTTGTGGTTGGTGTGGGAAATCAAGTATTTATAAGTTAGGGACTGTCTGTAGTAATTTCAGGTTACAGATTTAGCTTTACTCATTTTCTCTGAATTCGTAAACGTGGGAGGTGGCTAGAGATGGGACGGATGATCAAAATAGGGATTTGTGAGACAGGCAGGGCCTATTAAATCAGGACTGCATTTTTGTAACATAATAAAGTTCATGATTTTATAGGGAATAAAATGGGAAGTGCATTTTTAAAAAGAAAGTGAGTCATATTTATTAATATACCATACAACTTCATGGTTGTTGAGAAGGCCCCTGCCCTCCTCATGGGGGGGAAGAGCCAGAGAGTCGCTGATGGAGGGCGAGCAGGTGAGGTGGTGCTGCTGCAGAAGCGGGCAGAGCTGGTGTAGCCTGGGGTGTTGTAGAAGGGCTTCTGCTGTAGCAGCACTTAAGTCTACACTGAATTCCCCGAACGCCAGGCACAAGCACACGGTGGGAGTGGGGGTGGCACCAGGCTGCAGTTGTCTTCTCCACCACTGTGCACTCACAGTTGACAAAAAAGTTTTACCTCAATTTGTTAAGAATGTCCTTGACGGTAGTCAAAATTATTAATTTTATTGCACCTGGACTCTTAAGTGTATGGGAAGTTGCAGAGAGCATGTCCCCTGCCTCGTGAAACACTGTGGCTGTCGGAGGGGAAGGACTTATACATTTAAACAAGTTGTACGCGGAACCTGTGGCTTTTTTCATGAAACACCCATTTTTATTTGAAAGAATGACTGCCTAACCAGGGTTATTGGGATTTGCGTGTGTAGCAGACCTTTTCTCACACAGGAACAAGATGAGTTTATCACGTCAAGGAAAACAGTAGACAGTACAATGTGCTTCATCACTCAGTCGTGTCTGACTCTTTACAGCTCTAAGAACTATAGCCTGCCAGGGTCTTCTGTTCCAGGCAAGAATAATGGAGTGGGTTGCCATTTCCTACTCCAGGGGATTTTCCCGACCGAGGGATCAAAAACCACATCATGCTTGTTGCCAATATTAAAATTAGAGCTTTCAAGTAAAAATTAGACATTTGGAAAACTTGAATCTGCCTCTGTGTGCTTGCCAGCCTCCAAGTAACTTATCACTTTCCTGGTGAAATGGGTGGTAATATTAGTACATGTGATTTTGAAAAATACTGTAGAGTGAAATGTGTCAGCATTTGGAAGAGATGCATAATTCAGTAACCAGTACCTCCTAAATGACCAATGCCAGACGGCATATAACCATGTATGGGCAAAAGATATATTCTGAGTGTCAGAGGAAGCATTGGGTTTTAATATAACTGAATAATATACTGAATAAGTTCAGTGATTTCAGTTTCCACATTTCAGCCAACCTTTAAGAAACTACCACTTTTTGAGTTTTGGTGTAGTGTCAAAGAATATCCACAGTGTCGGTTAAAGCTATTAAAGTACTCTTTAATACTTAGTATTAAAAGTATTTAATAAAATACTTTAATTAAAGTAGTCTTTAATAAAAGACAAGACCTTTTCTAACTATCTGTCTTTCTGACGCTAAATTCTCTTCATATATAGTTTAAAGCAACATAGCACAACACATATATTTTTAAAATCGTTTTCTTATTTGGCTGTGCTGGGTCTTCGTTGCTTTTCCGGGCTTTCTGTAGTTCTGGCAAGCGGGGGCTACTCTCCGTTGCAGTGCACTGGCTTCTCATTTTGGTGGCTCCTCTTGTTTCAGAGCTCAGGCTCTAGGCCCACGGGTTTCAGTAGTTGCAGTGGCCATAGCATAACATGCTGATTGCAGAAATAGATTTGGGAATTCAGCTATCGTATATTAAGCCAGACATTATAGTAATCAGATTTGCAGAAAGCTAAAGCAATGTCACTTTATTCACTCCCTATTTGCTTTTGGAAAAAAGCTTTTTTTAAAAAAATTAAAATGTCATTTACATGTAATGGATTTGTTGTTTTAATTAAACTAATAACTAAATAGTTTTTAAAATTCCTAGTTTTAATATCCAGTATGGTACATGTTAATAGAGATAACCTACAAGAAACAAAAGCTCTTTGGGGGCCTCAGTAATTTTTAAGTGTTTAAGGGGTCCTGAGGCCAAAAAGTTTGAGAGCCACAATTTTAAAAGCATGAATTTCTAAGTTCTCAACTTCAGTATGTGTACTTTTTCCTTGAAAACTTTTTTATTTTTTGATGTGGACCATTTTTAAAGTGTTTATTAATTGGTTGCAGTATTGCTTCTGTGTTATGTTTTGGGTGTCTTTTGTTTTTTGACTGCAAAGTATGTAGGACCTTAGCTCCCCGAGCAGGAATCAAATGCATATCCCCTGCCTTGGAAGGTGGAGTCTTAACCACTGGATGGCCAGGGAAGTACCCAGTCTGTGCAGTCTTATAAACCAATCTGCCTGAGATCATCCCTGTGCTGAAGGCAGTATTCTCCTTTCATGGTTCCTTCTCCCATTTCACAAATGGAGAGCATTCCCTTTTTAGCCCTGAATCCTATTGAATAAGGTACATTGTATCAGAGTGTAAAAAACCTATGAATGCCAATGAAAGAAACCACTGCAGATATTTTTCTTTTCTTTTTTATTCTGTAAGTTTCCAGTGGACAGCATTATAATCTGTGTACAATATGGAGTGATCACTATAGAAGTTTACATCCATCACCATACAGTTGACCTCCTTCACCTGGTTCACCCACCCCCCAGCAAAATAGTTTTCTTTTAATGACCTTACCTCTGCTGTTCTCTGAGAGAGGCATATGGCAGTAAAGCAAAGATGACATTGGTAAGAAATACCTAGGGAATGAGTCGGGTTCATGAGAAAGTATCCAGAAGTACCTTATTTCATCCAGGCAACAGACTCCTGGCAATACTCTTCCTCAGTCCCTAGCTCCCCCTCTATCATTCCCTTTCTCTCTTCCTTCTTTTTCTCTCCTTATTCACTCCTCCTCTCTCTGCCTTTCTTTCCCTTTCTGTCTTAGAATTCAAAAGTGAGAAGCTTGCCATAGGGAAATGTATTTACACATCATTTGAATTGAAAAATAAATTACTCTGTTCCTTAAGAAAGTACATCTGATTTGAATGATTGAATCTGCAAAGTCAACCCTAACAAAACAATTATTTGGTGGGGATTTTTCATAAACTAAGCTAAGTGTGTGGTCCCAATGTTTTGATGAAAATATACTTAAACCACATAAGGTAAAAATATTTAATAACAAAGTTGTATTGACAAAGACATGTTGAAATATTGAAATATCCCAACCCTCTCTAATATTATCAGATTTAGAACTGGTGCCTCAAAGTGGCAGAGTAACCAGTGTCTTTAATAGTCACTGGATATATCTTGGTTTAAGTGTTTTTTATGTAGTATCTTCTAGGAAGTAAGAAAGTGAATGATTCTAATGATGGGCAACAGATTCTATTAAAAGTTAGATGGTTGTTAATTTTTTTGCTTTTAACAAATTTGAAGAACATACTTGGTTTCACCGCAGATAAATCATTAAAATTTTTTCCAGTTAATTTTATAAATATCAATACTATAGGAAAGTTGCAAGAAAAATACAGTGAAGAGTCTTACATCTTTCACCTAGATTCACCAGTTGTGAACATTTTGCCTCATTTGTTCTATCATCATTATTGCTATGCTTCCTTTGTTTTGTTTATGAACCTGTCTATAATCATTATTACTTTGCTGAAAAAGTTGCAAGTTGGTTACAAACATCTTGACACTTCATCTCTAAACACTGAAGCATGTATCATTCCAAAACAAGGATATTTTCCCATCTAACAATAACAGTGATCACACTCAAGACATTAGTTAACATTGATGTTTTTAGAGACCTTAGGCCAGTTGTTTTGTAGTTATCTCTTAATTTGGACTCACCTGATGGTGTCATCATAATTATATTCAAGTCAAACCTCTGTACAAATACAGCATAGGTATAAAAATAATTTTTGATAATAGGTGGCTATAGATGGAACTATGATTTTTTTGTATATATTTGGGAAAAGGGAAAATTAACTTTGATACAGCTCATTCCATTTCTGTTTAAATAAATAAGGGTTTTCAGCCTTTTTATTTGTGAAAACAAAAATAGGAATAGATCGATGTAATTCTACCAGTAAGAAATATTCATTTATTAATATGGATTTAAAATATCCAACTACTAAAAAGACATGACATGGGCTTCCCTGGTGGCTTAGACAGCAAAGAGTCTGCCTGCAATGTGGGAGACCAGGGTTCAGTCCCTGGGTCAGGAAGATCCCCTGGAGAAGGACATGGCAACCCACTCCAGTACTCTTGCCTGGAGAATTCCGTGGACAGAGGAGCCTGGTGGGCTGCAGTCTGAGGGGCTGCAGAGTCAGACACGACTGAGCGACTAACTTTCACTTTCAAAAAGACATGAGCTAATGGAAAGGGAAAAAAAAACTATCCATTTAATTAATAGATGAGTTTCAATAAAATTGTATTTTTTGCTTAATTATATACTAAATTTCCTAATAACAATGAGAAAAAGGACATTTACAGATTATAGTCACAAATTAAGAAAATTAAGATATAAGCACATTTTTTATTGTTGCAGAGAAGTATGAAAGGATGTTTAAAATTTTTTCAAGCATTAAATGCCTTACATTAGAGCAATAATATGTGGGAAAAGTGGAGTGGAAGTCCAAGTTTTGTGAAAAAAAGTAAAATGTATAATTTCTATCAAAGAGTTTGTTAGTATTTTTTATTTTTTCATGAGAGTTGGTGGATTGTATCAAAACTATAGTACATGGATTCATTACTCTAAAAAAGTGATGGAAGTTTCATTTTTTAAAATGTCAGCATTTAAGAATATGTATGCTTTGCAATTATTTTAACTTAAAAATGGTCAGGTGTCAAAATGAAAATGTCAGAGGGGAAAGCATGGTTTTTCAGGGGTCATGTAAGCAAAAAGTACTGTGTTTTCGTGCGCTAGAGGCAGGTGAGAGCTGCTGGTTTGGTTTGGGGCACTGCATTGCTCTATGTCAGTAAGTTGAAATAGTGTCATGAAGTGTCAGGAGATGCGGAGGGTCAGGAAAGGGTGTCAGGTTGGGCAGCAGCTTGCTGAGTGACAAGGAGCTTGGGGTTTTCAGGAGGGGGAAAAATATGCCAAGGAAGCATTTAAACCCTAAACAATAAGACTGAAATGCCTGGAAGACAACATTGAGCTCTTGGCTTTTATTAAATACCTCTTCATGGGATAGTTCATGACAGGGTTTCATCTACCCCTTTGTTCATTTCCTTACAGTGTATGTTCATTTGTGATTACTAAGGATGTGGTTGTATGATGAGATGTGTGGTACGCCTTTGAAGGAAAACAAATGTTTCTGGTTTTGTTGCCTTGTGTCCTTTAGAAATTCTTCGAAGCTGTATAGCTTGTCTGTATGTATGTCATCTTGGGAGCAACTTTACGTCTGTGCCTATTTCCTTGTGTGTAGGACATGAGCTTCCCTGGTGGCTCAGTGGTAAAGAATCTGCCTGCCAATGGAGTAGATGCAGGTTTGATCCCAGGGTCAGGAAGATCCCCTGGAGAAGGAAATGGCAACTCACACCGGTACTCTTGCCTGGAAAATCTTATGGACAGAGGAGTCTGGCAGGCTACAGTCCATGGGGTTGCAAGAGCTGGACATGACTTAGCTACTAAACCACCACCACCACCACCAGGGAGGTCCCCAAAATTATTTTTACAGATATCATTTAAAAACAAGTAAGTGAAAGAGCAGAATTTTTCACTTTCTATAAAGATAAAATTAAATTTTACTAGTTAACAGTACATTCTACAATGGGCTTTTAAAACAAATTGTTGCCATTTCTTATTTAATCTGTATAATTTATTTAAATGTTGGATGTTGTTGCTTTAACATTTTTACTGCAAATGCTCTAAGGAATTTTTTAAACCTAGGAGATTACTGAAAATAAAGCAAAATTTAGGCATTTAAAAAAAATACAGAATTCTTTATGTCAATCAAAATGTGTTTTCTTTGAATACAATTATCCAAAACTTAAAAAGCAGAACAAATCAATCTGTGAAATAAAAGAAACACATGTTTTACAAAGGCAGAAGAGAAAATTATGTATAAAACCATCATAAAGTCTTTCAGGCATATAAAAAAGTATAGATTATAGTACATCGAACACCTGTGTACTGACCACCCAACTTAAGAAATAAAATATAAAAAATACAGTTGTTCCCCATTGAAATCCCGTTCTTTCCCATAGACAGAGCCACTTTCCTGACTTTGGTGTTACTGTTTTATGCATTTTAAAACACTTTTAATATATACTTGTCTATACATGTTTGTATTTACCTGTAAAATATAGGGTTGTTCAGCATATTTAAAACCATTTTTACATACTTGATCTTAGCCAAAAGGCCGAGAAGCGATAAAACTGTTTTTATAAACAGAATCATTAGTGAAATCTGTTTCTTGCCATTTTAGCTTTATGTTTCTTGAGATGTGGGCATGTTGGTGTCTGTAGGTATAGCCCTTTCATCTTAGCTGTAACGTAGTGAGCATTGATTTGTTGTTCCGTGGGTGGAAATTTTGCCGTTATTGCAGTGCTAGATGAAGGTTTGTTCACATCTCAGTGCACATGTAGGAGAATGTCGTTACCCTGTCTACGGAGGACTGGGGTTCTCAGTGCACATGTAGGAGAATTACCCTATCTATGGAGGACTGGGGTTGCTGTATTGAAAGGTAAACATACCTCTCCTAAAGTAAAGTTGCTCAGTCGTGTCCGACTCTTTACGACCCCATGGACTGTAGCCTACCAGGCTCCTCTGTCCATAGGATTTTCCAGGCAAGAGTACTGGAGTGGGCTGCCATTTCCTTCTCCAGGGGATCTTCCCGACCCAGGGATCGAACCGGGTCTACAGCACTGCAGACGGACGCTTTACCCTCTGAGCCACCAGGGAAGCCCATCTCTCTCCTGGATGTTGCTAATAGTCCTCCAGGGTAGTTGTACTGAGTCATTCTTTCATCAGTAGTGAATGAGTCCTATTGCTCAATCCTTGCTATTTCTACATGTTGTCAGACTTTACTGCTTTGGAAATCTTGTTGGTGTGAAATAATATCTCATGTTATAATCTTTTAAAATCAATTTTATTGAGGTGTCGTGCCTTCCTTGTGGCTCAGTGGTAAAGAATCCCCCTGCCAATGCAGGAGACTCGGGTTTGATCCCTGGATTGGAAAGGTCCCCTGGAGAAGGAAATGACAACCCACTCCAGTATTCTTGCCTGGGAAATCCCACGGATGGAGCAGCCTGGCTGGCTACAGTCATGGGGTCTCTAAAGAGTGGGACACAGCTTAGAGACTGAACATGAGCACTGAGGTGCAGTTTACATAAAATGAAATGCACCCATTTTGAAGCATACAGTTTGACGTTTGACATATATATATATACATATATATATATGTGTGTGATTCCAATCCCAGTCAGGGTATAGAATGTTTCTTTCACCCTAAAGTTTCCCTCGGCCTTATTGCCACAGGCAGTGATTGCCATAGGCAGTTTTGCCTGTTCTAGAATTTAACAAGACTAGAGTTGTATGGCATGTATTCTTATGTCTGGCTTCTTTTCATGAGCATAATATTTGCAAAAATTCATCCATACATTATTTGCAGCAGTAGTTTACCTTAAATTTTTTTTTATTCCCTTTCTTTTATTTTTTTAGGTGTTAGTCGCTCAGCCATGTCCGACTCTTTGCAACCCTATGGACTGTAGCCTGCCAGGCTCCTCTGTCCATGGTATTCTCCAGGCAGAAATACTGGAGTGGGTAGCCACTCCCTTCTCCAGGGCATCTTCCCCACCCAGGGACTGAACCTGGTCTCCTGCATTGCAGGCAGATTCTTTACCATCTGAACCACCAGGGAAGCCCTTCCGTTTCTTCTAGAGAAATTTGGCATGTTGCGCAGCGTGCAGGATCTTAGTTCCCCGACCAGGAATTGAACCTGCACACCCTGTGTTGGCCACTCAAAGTCTTAACCACTGGACCACCAGAAGAAGTTCTAAAAAATTTTTTAGATATAATTCACATAATAAAATTAACCATTTTAAAGTGTATAGTTTGGTTATTTTTACTATATTCACGTTATTGTTCAATTTACAATCTTGCTACTGTTCCAGAACATTTGGTCACCCCAAAAGAAACCTCCTACCTGTTAGCAGTTCCCTCTCCAACTATCCCCTGACAACCCCTAGTGTCCTTTATGTTTCTATGGAGTTGCCTATTCTGGACACGTCATGTAAGGACCCTTTTGTGTCTGGCTTCTTTCATTTGGTTTAATGTTGTCAAGGTTCACCCAGTAGCGCGTAGCATTAGTACCTCGTTCCTCTTTACAACTGGATAATCTGTTGTATGGTTATACCTCATTTTGTTTATCTATTTATCAGTCAATAGACATTTGGATTATGTCCACTTTTTGATTTCTGTGAATAATGCTGCTGTGAACATTCATGTATACAAGTTTTTGTGTGAACATATGCTTGCATTTCTTTTAAGTAGACATTTAGGAATGGTCATATGGTAGTTCTGTGTTTAACTTTTTGAGGAAAGCTCATTTGTTTTTATAGTATTCCTTTATATGAATATACCACATTTTCTTGTCAATTTACCACTTGATGGGCATTTGCACTGCTTTTTGTTTTTAGTAATGAACATTCATGTGCAAGTTTCTTGTGGACCTTTTTTTTTCACTCTTGGACAAATATGTAGCAGTAGAATTGCTGGATCACAGGATAGATGTCAGTCAGTTCAGTCACTCAGTCGTGTCTGACTCTTTGTGACCCCATGGTCTGCAGCACACCAGGCTTCCCTGTCCATCACCAACTCCCAGAGTCCACCCACACTCATGTCCATTGAGTGGGTGATGCCATCCAACCATCTCATCCTCTGTCATCCCCTTCTCCTGCCTTCACTCTTTCCCAGCATCAGGGTCTTTTCAAATGAATCAGCACTTTGCGTCAGGGGGCCAAAGTATTGGAGTTTTGGCTTCAGCATCAGTCCTTCCAGTGAATATTCAGGATCGATTTCCTTTAGGATGGACTGGTTGGATCTCCTTGCAGTGTCCGAAGGACTCTCAAGAGTCTTCTCCAACACCACTGTTCAAAAGCATCAATTCTTCGGCACTCAGCTTTCTTTATAGTCTAACTTTCACATCCATACATGACCACTGGAAAAACTATAGCCTTAACTAAATGGACCTGTATTGGCAAAGTAATGTCTCTGCTTTTTAATATGCTGTCCAGGTTAGACATAACTTTTCTTCCAAGGAGTAAGCATCTTTTAATTTCATGGCTGCAGTCACCATCTGCAGTGATTTTGGAGTCCAAAAAAGTAAAGTCTGTCACTGTTTCCACTGTTGCCCCATCTAACCATGAAGTGATGGGACCAGATGCCATGATCTTTGTTTTCTGAATGTTGAGCTTTAAGCCAACTTTTTCACTCTCTTCTTTCACTTTCATCAAGAGGCTCTTTAGTTCTTCTTCACTTTCTGCCTTAAGGATGGTGTCATCTGCATATCTGAGGTTATTGATATTTCTCCCAGCAATCTTGATTCCAGCTTGTGCTTCATCCACTCCAGCCATTTCTCATGATGTGCTCTGCATAGAAGTTAAATAAGCAGGGTGACAATATACAGCCTTGTACTCCTTTTCTTATTTGGAACCAGTCTGTTGTTCCATGTCCAGTTCTAACTGTTGCTTCCTGAACTGTGTACAGATTTCTCAAGAGGCAGGTCAGGTGGTCTGGTATTCCCATCTCTTTTTCCACAGAATTTTCCACAGTTTATTGTGATCCACACAGTCAAAGGCTTTGGCATAGTCAATAAAGCAGAAATAGATGTTTTTCTGGAACTCTCTTGCTTTTGCCATGATCCAGCGGATGTTGGCAATTTGATCTCTGGTTCCTCTGCCTTTTCTAAAACCAGCTTGAACATCTGGAAGTTCACAGTTTATGTATTGCTGAAGCCTGGCTTGGAGAATTTTGAGCATTACTTTGCTAGCGTGTGAGATGAGTGCAATTGTGCGGTAGTTTGAGCATTCTTTGGCATTGCCTTTCTTTGGGATTGGAATGAAAACTGACCTTTTCCAGTCCTGTGGCCACTGCTGAGTTTTCCAAATTTGCTGGTGTATTGAGTGCAGCACTTTCACAGCATCATCTTTCAGGATTTGAAATAGCTCAGCTGGAATTCCATCACCTCCACTAGCTTTGTTTGTAGTGATGTTTCCTAAGGCCCACTTGACTTCACATTCCAAGATGTCTGGCTCTAGGTGAGTGATCACACCATCGTGATTATCTGGGTCGTGAAGCTCTTTTGTACAGTTCTTCTGTGTATTCTTGCCACCTCTTCTTAATATCTTCTGCTTCTGTTAGGTGCATACCATTTCTGTCCTTTATTGAGCCCATCTTTGCATGAAATGTTCCCTTGGTATCTCTAATTTTCTTTAAGAGATCTCTAGTCTTTCCCATTCTACTGTTTCCTCTATTTCTTTGCATTGATCACTGAGGAAGGCTTTCTTACCTCTCCTTGCTATTCTTTGGAACTCTGCATCCAAATGGGCATATCTTTCCTTTTCTCCTTTGCTTTTCGCCTCTCTTCTTTTCACAGCTATTTGTAAGGCCTCCCCAGACAGCCATTTTGCTTTTTTGCATTTCTTTTTCTTGGGGATGATCTTGATACCCATCTCCTGTACAATGTCACGAACCTCCTTCCATAGTTTATCAAGCACTCTATCTTATCAGATCTAGTCCCTTAAATCTGTTTCTCACTTGCACTGTATAATCATAAGGGATTTGATTTAGGTCATACCTAAATGGTCTAGTGGTTTCCCCTACTTTCTTCAATTTAAGTCTGAATTTGGCAACAAGAAGTTCATGATCTGAGCCACAGTCAGCTCCTGGTCTTGTTTTTGTTGACTGTATAGAGCTTCTCCATCTTTGGCTGCAAATACAATCAATCTGATTTCGGTGTTGACCATCTGGTGATGTCCATGTGTAGAGTCTTCACTTGTGTTATTGGAAGAGGGTGTTTGCTATGACCAGTGCGTTCTCTTGGCAAAACTCTATTAGCCTTTGCCCTGCTTCATTCTGTACTCCAAGGCCAAATTTGCCTGTTACTCCAGGTGTTTCTTCACTTCCTACTTTTGCATTCTAGTCCCCTGTAATGAAAAGGACATCTTTTTTGGGTGTTAGTTCTAAAAGATCTTGTAGGTCTTCATAGAACCGTTCTACTTCAGCTTCTTCAGTGTTACTGGTCAGGACATAGAGTTGGCTTACCATGATATTGAATGGTTTGCCTTAGAAACGAACAGAGATCATTCTGTCATTTTTGAGATTTCATCCAAGTACTGCATTTCAGACTCTCTTGTTGACTATGATGGCTACTCCATTTTTTCTAAGGGAATCTTGCCACAGTAGTAGATATAATGGTCATCTGAGTTAAATTCACCCATTCTAGTCCATTTTAGTTTGCTGATTCCTAAAATGTCAACGTTCACTCTTGCCATCTCCTATTTGATCACTTCCAATTTGCCTTGATTCATGGACCTGACATTCCAGGTTCCTATGCAATATTGCTCTTTACAACATCAGACCTTGCTTCCATCACCAGTCACATCCACAGCTGGGTGTTGTTTTTGCTTTGGCTCCGTCTCTTCATTCTTTCTGGAGTTATTTCTCCACTGATCTTCAGTAGCATATTGGGCACCTACTGATCTGGGGAGTTCGTCTTTCAGAGTCCTATCTTTTTATCTTTTCATACTGTTCATGGAGTTCTCAAGACAAGAATACTGAAGATAGATGTATGTTTAATTTTATCTGTGTATGTATGTATTTTGGCTGCACCACGTGGCATGTGGGATGGTTTCTGTGACCGTGGATCAGACCTGGGCCTCGGTAGTGAAACCACCAAATCCTAACCACTAGGCCACCAGGAAACTCCCATGTTTGATTTTGAAGATACTGACAAACTGTTTTCCAACGTGGTTGTACTATTTTATCCACCCTCTAGAGGTGTATAAGAGTTCCAGTTGCGTTCTGTTCTCACTACAACTAGGCATTGTCAGTCTAGTTTTGGCCTTTCTAGGAGACCATATACCTCATTGTGATTAACTTGCATTTTCTGATTACAAGTGAAGTTGAGCATCTTTTCATATAATTTTTGCTACATGAATTTTCTCTTTGTGAACTGTATGTTTGTATCCTTTGCTCATTTTTTCTGTGATGATTAGCTATTTATCCTGGGTACCGATATCTGTCAATTATGTGCATTACAGATGTCTTCTTCCTGATTGTGGCTTGCCTTTTGACTTCGTTTATAGTGTTTTTGGAGGTATAGTGTTTTTTCCTCAGTGGCTCAGCGGTAACAAATTCACCAGCAATGCAGGAGCCACAGGAGACTCTTGTTTTGATCCCTGGGTGGGAAAGATACCCTGGAGGCAACCCACTCCATTATTCTTGCCTGGAGAATCCCCATGGACAGAGAAGCATGGGGGATTACAGTCCTTGGGGCCGCAAAGAGTCGGACACAACTGAAGTGACTTAGTACACAGAGATACATCGTGTTTTTTGGTGTATACAATTTGTATATTTTCACATAGACAAATTTATCAATATATTCCTTTATGGTTTGTATTTTTTTAATTACTATTATTTAAGAAGGCATCTTGTATCTAAAATCTTAAGGAGTCTTTTATATTCTTTTATACTGTCTTAAAATTTAAAAATATATTTGTAAAGATTTTGCTCAACTTTTATTTTCCAAATTTGGCATTTAATCTACCAAAAATTATTTTTTGGAGGTTTTAAATTTATTTATGTATTTTATTTGTGGCTGTGGGTCTTTGCTGCTCTGGGTGGGCTTTCGGTAGTTGCCGAGAATGGGGACTGCTCTCTCGTTGTGGTGCCCAGGCTTCTCACTGTGGTGGCTTCTCTTGTAGCGGATCACAGGCTCTGGGCGCGTGGCTTGAGTAGCTATGGCACAGGAGCTGTTAGTCGTGGTTTGAGGGCCCTAGAGCATGCAGGCTTCCGTTTCAGTAGGTGTGGTGCATGCGCTGAGTTGTTTGGCAGCATGTGGAATGTTCCCAGACCAGGGATCATACCCATGTCCCCTGCATTGGCAGGCAGAGTCCCATCCACTGTACCACCAGGGAAGTCTCTACTTAAGATGATATTGGTACAAGGGATCTAATTTTATTTTTTCATATGGATGAGAGTTTCCTCAGTACTATAGAATAGCCCAGTATTTACTCCACGGACCTGGAGGGCCTCATCTGCCATGCATCTAGTTTCTGTGAGTACCTGGACCTTACTTCTGCGGTCGCATTACTGTTTTTACGACCTTTTTTTCCTTGCGGCGCATTGCCAGGGGCGAGGTTTTTGGTTTTTATTAATCTTTTCTTTGAACCAGCTTTTGGTTTCATGTGTTTTTTTTTTTAATCTTTGTGTTCTTATTATTTGTATATATTTTTATCTTTATTATTTTCTTGATTCTTTGTTTTTTTTCCCTTCTCCGCTTTAACCTTTCTGTTTCAAAATCACATAAAATTTGTTTTAATAAATGCACACTTAGGCCACTCCTAACTCATTGACTGTGTTGTATGTTCTGGCACATCAGAAACTCGGCTAGGGCTTTGGGGACACTGCCACACCTTTTCCCAGAGAGGTTGCACCCGTCTATCCCTCCAACCCCTTGCCCACAACATATGAGGGTTCCTATTGTTCCGCATCCTCACCAGTAGTTGGTGTGGCCAGCCTTGTTATTCTGTTGCGTGTATATCTCACTGTAGTTACTTACTATTTATTTATTTTGGCTGCGCTAGGTCTTCACTGCTGTGCAGGCGTCCCTCTAGTTGCGGTGCATGGACTCCTCACTCCAGTGCATCTCGTGTTGCAGGGCGCAGGCTCCAGTGGCTGCAGCATGCAGGCTCAGTAGCTGCGGCTTGCTGCCTCTGGAGCACAGACTCAGCAGTTGTGGCACGTGAGCTTACGTACTCCATGGCACATGCGATCTTCTTGGACCAGAGACCGAGCCTGTGTCTCTTGCATTGGCAGTCAGATTCTTTATCACTGAGCCACCAGGGAAGCCCTCATTGTGGTTTTAATGTTCATCTCCCTGATGATGAGAGTGCTGATCACCTTTTATATTTTATTAGGTGAAGTGTTTGTCCAAATTACCTTTTTTTAAAAAAATAAGAAGATGGGCTTTTTGAGAATTTCCCAAGAGTCTTGGGAATTCTTTTTACATTGCGGATACCAGTCCTTTGTCAGATAAATGTTTGCTTGTTTGCTTTTACATTTTCTTTATTTATTTTTGGCTGTGCTGGGGCTTCGTAGCTACTCGGGCTTTTCTCTAGTTGTGGCTAGCAGGGGCTACTCTCTGGTTGTAGTGCATCAGAGTCTGATTGTGGTGGCCTCTTTTGTTAAGGCTCCAGGGTCTCGAGGACAGGCTCAGTGGTTGTGGGGCTGGGGCTTAGTTGCTTGGAGGTGTGTGGGATCCTCCCAAATCAGGGATCCAACGCGTGTCTCCTGCATTGGTGGGCAGGTTACTTACCACTGAGCCACTAGGGAAGCCCCAGATAAATGTTTTATGACCGTTTTCGTCTATTCTGTGGCTTGCCTATTTGGTTTCAGTGTATTAAAGTTTCAGATTTTGATGAAGTCTAGTTTATCAATTTTTTTTTTCCATGCTCAGTGAAATAAGTCAGAGAAAGACAAATACCCTATGATCTCACTTATATGTAGAATTTAAACAAAATAAAGGAAACAAACCAAAATGGAAAAAGACTCATAGATACAGAGAACAAATTGGTGGTTGCTGGGGCCTGTTTGGGGGTGGGGTAGGGAAAGTGAACTAGATGAAGGGTATTAAGAGGTACAAACATCTAGTTAGAAAATAAATAAGACACTGAGGTATATTATGTGGTATATGATAGCACATAAGAAATATGGTCAATAATTTTGTACAGGGACAGATGGTTACTAGACTTACCATGGCAATCATTTGATAATGTATACAGATATCAAATCACTCTGCAGTGAGTCTGAAACTAACACAATATTTATTAACTATATTTAAATTTTTAAAAGGTAAAATGCTATTAAATAAAAGAATTAGAGGAGGGAACGACTTAGGGTTAGCAGAAGGCGGGTCCTGTACTAGCATACTAGTTTACACTGGTGTATACGGGATGGATAAGTAACAAGGTCCTACTTATGGCACAGGGAACCGTATTCAATATCCTGTGATAAATCATCATGGAAAAGAATATTTAAAATGTAAAAAAAAAAAGGGAAACTAGAAAAGAAAGGAAAAATTGGTATCAGTTTTTATAAGAGGATCATGTCTAAGGGAAACTAGAAAAGAAAGGAAAAATTGGTATCAGTTTTTATAAGAGGATCATGTCTAAGAGGATGGTCTCTTGATATCCTTTCTTTTTAAAAAAATTCCTTTTAGCAATTAATTACCAATGAAATAAACAGAAAGTAGTAGAACCCATCTGGTAGTTATATATGGATTGGGAACAGATTAATTCTTGCAATGAGTTGATCTTCTTGTATCATTATTTAGATGGATTTTGGAGTGGAGATGAAGTTGCTGGGGGAGGTGATGTACCTGCAGGATGAAGGAGATCCCTCTGGAGTGGAGAATGCTGGTGGCCTGGGTGGGTAGGTGCTGGTGGGTCTGGGTCATCTCACCTCTGGGAAATTTTTTAGTAATGAGAACAGAACCACAGGTTTTGGGTCTCCCTACTTGTTATGTGTATTTTCATCTAGAACATGGTGGTTTACTGAAAACACATTCATCAGCATCTGGTGAAGAAAAGCTGTCCTGGTGTCCCTGACTATGAGAGCATCTGGTGAGATACAGACAGAAACGTGGACGGTTTCTTCAGAGTCAGCCCAGAGCCAGGTCCTCGATTAGAGGGTAATGAATACAAATAGTAATGCATGTGGTGGGGGTGGTTAAGTTGCTAAGTCCTGTCCTACTCTTTGCAACGCCATGAACTGTAGCCCACCAGGCTCCTCTGTCCATGGAATTCTCTAGGCAAGAATGCTGGAGCGGGTAGCCTTTCCCTTCTATAGGGGATCTTCCTGACCCAGATTTCGAATCCGTGTTTCCTGCATTGCAGGCGGTCACCGGCATTGCAGGTGGATTTTTTTTTTTTTTTTTTTTTTTTGCTGATTGAGCCACCGGGGAAGCCCTACAGCAGTGCATGATATTGATGAAATGCTTCTCATAATCTGGCTCTGGAAGGTGATCTGTCATTTCATCTCTTAGGAAAATCGAGCGACTTGTTCAGAGTGGCCATCTTTTGTAATAGGATTTTGTTGGGTGGTTTTTCTTCACTTGCCTTGTAGTATAGGGATGGGCTCCGGGCAACTGCCAGGTTCCATCTGACCCGCACGTCTCCAGGGTGGCGATGAAGGTGTGCTGAGTCCTTGACGTTTGCTGACATCCTTGCAGAGAGGATGAGAACCTGCAGTTCTCATAGCCAGTCAGTGGCAGAGTCTTGTTGAAGGCTTCTGTTATCTTTTCCCCACACCTGCCAGTTTGGGCCTTCCCTTTCTCTTGCCTGTGTCTAGTCTCCTGACTGTCTACAGCCTCCAGTCGTTTCATAAACTCCTGCCCGACATGTATTCCCACAGTGCACTTGGCCTCTTCCCAGCTCCTGAGCCTGGCAATGTGCCCAGCACATAGTAACCTCTTAAGAAATGCTTATTCAGTGAATGAACCCACCTGTTGCCAAATCTTTAATGAGTTCCCTTTGCCTTTAAAGCTGTAACTTTGAAAATCTATCAGCTTTGCCATAAGGCTTCCAGCCCTTAATCCTACAATCACTCCTCTTTGCACTGACATCTCACTTGGCAGCCCAGTGAGGCCCCCTGTTCTCTGCTCTCTGCGGCTTTTCTGCACCTGTGACTTTTCTGACCTGGTCCCTCCTCTCCTGTTCTACTGTCACTGCTTGGTTTCTGGCTTTTATTTTTGTTTTTGCATATTTTAGTAATTCCATAGCCAGATCTCCTGTTTTCAGTCGCCTCCCCAGCGGAAATGTCCCTGCTGTAGTCCCATCCCCTCAGCCAGGCCACTGACTCAGCTTAGAACTTGTTTTCTTATCTGTACAATAGAAATAATGCAATAGTGATGACCAACTTGTGGGCCCTGACGGTAATAATGTATCCTTAGAAGTTATTTGAAAGGCTTTCCTGGTGGCTCACTGGTAAAGAATCTACCTGCCAATGCAGGAGACACAGTTTTGATCCCTGGTCCGGGAAGATCCCACATGCTGTGCAGCAGCAAAGCCCACGTGCCACAGCTACTGAAGCCCATATGCCTAGAGCCCATGCTCTACAACAGGAGGAGCCACTGCCAGGAAAAGGCTCTGCATGCAGCTAGAGAGCAGCCCCCCGACTGCCGCAGCTAGAGAGCAGCCCCCCTGATTGCCACAGCTAGAGAGCAGCCCCCCGATTGCCGCAGCTAGAGAGCAGGCCCCCCCCATTGCCGCAGCTAGAGAACAGCCCCCCCGACTGCCGCAGCTAGAGAGCAGGCCCCCCCCATTGCCGCAGCTAGAGAACAGCCCCCCCATTGCCGCAGCTAGAGAGCAGCCCCCCCGATTGCTGCAGCTAGAGAGCAGCCCCCCGATTGCCGCAACTAGAGAGCAGCCCCCCCCATTACCGCAGGTAGAGAGCAGCCCCCCGGTTGCCGCAAGTAGAGAAACAGCCCCCCAGATTGCTGCAACTAGAGAGCAGGGCCCCACCTCCATTGCCGCAACTAGAGAAAGAGCCCATGCAGCAAGGAAGACCCAGCACAGCCAAAAATAAAAATAAATTCATTAAAGAATAAAAGTTTAAGAAAAGTTATTTAAAGAATCACATAATTAATACTTGAATACATTCTAATTGTGAAAAATTCAGCCATTCATAAACGTTTATGGCAAAAAAATGGATTCCTACTTTATAGTAATTTACCTGCCAGTCTTCCTGTTTCTCTTGGACTAACCACTGTTAACAATTTGATAACCTGGCTCCTTTCCATTTATGCTTATGACATGGTCATATTGAAATTACCAGCCTCATAGGAGTCATTTCAGTAAATGGTACCCATGATTATTGCCATCAAATAAACTTCAGGGTTTAATTTACCTTTCCATCTTTATTACCTGCCTTGGACTTTTTTTTTTTTTAATGTAATTGCTTTCATTGTTCTGAGTTTATCAGCACCTTCCTGCCTTTGCTTGTGCTGGTCTTTCCATGACAGATTAAATCTCCACTTTCTTGAAGAAGTTTTCCGTAATCCCGCAGATAAAGGAAAACTTAACTGCTGAACTTAATGCATGTTGATTACAGCATTTATCACTCTCTACATTTTACATTTGAGTTTCTACAGGCAAGGTTGTTGTTGGGGAGGGTATATCTTACCTTTCACTAAGATGTTTTTTAGGTTAAATTCAGTCTTCTTTTTGTTGTTGTTGTTTAAAATTATTTATTTGGCTGTGCTGGGTCTTAGCTGAGGCACGCAAGATGTTTGATCTTCACTATAGCATGTGGGATATTTTAGTTTTGGTATGCAAACTCTTAGTTGCAGCATGTGGGATCTAATTCCATGACCAGGGATCGAACTTGGGCCCCCTGAATTGGGAGCTTAGAGTCTTAGCCACTGTAGGGAAGTCCCTGTTTTGTTGTTTTTAAAGAAACTTTTTATTTTGAAATCCTTTTATACTCACAAGAAGTTGCAAAAGTAATACTGAGAGTTCCAGTGTACTCTTCACCCAGCTTCCTCCGATGATGACACCTTGAATAACTATAATTAAGTTCTATGTATAAGTCACCTTTCTAGACCTCTTGGTGGCTCTTTGGCTCCTGGCATACATTAGGAATTCACAAACTTCACTGTGTGATGAATGAATTAACGTGCTCCACCAGCTTAGAACCACATCCAAGTAACAGATTGTCACTCCATCCTTACCCCAGGACATTGCATCCCCCATCATAGGAGATTCAGATGAAGCCTTGGACATTTCTTGCCTCCCTTTGTGAATGCTTGCTGACCCATCAGACAGGGAGGACAATAAAGGGTTCTGGGTTGTATGCTCATGTGTGTGTGTTTGCTAAGTCACTTCAGTTGTGTCCGACTCTTTGTGACCCTATGGACTGATTCTGCCAAGCTCCTCTGTCCATGGCATTCTCCAGGCAAGATACTGGAGTGGGTTGCCAGCCATGCCCTCCTCCAGGGGATCTTCCCAGCCCAGGGATTGAACCCGCATCTCCTGCATTGCAGGCAGATTCCTTACCGTCTGAGCCATCAGGGAAGCCCAGTAGAATAGTAACGACCCCTTAAAAACTCCAAAGGGGAGTCCAGTCCTCTGTAGCCAATCCCCAGTGGTAGAAGACTGACCTTTCTGTTTATCTTTGTTTTTATCCTACCACGTGTCCTAAAGATGCCATCCAAACACAGGCATGAGTAAGCAAAGTAATACAAAATGAGGAACATAAAATAACAAGCGTACATTAATTACAGCTATAAGGAAATGCATAAATCCCAGCCAGGATTCAATGTATTACATAACCAATGAGTATATATTATTAATCTGCCATTTATTAGCTGTGTGGCATGAGCAAGTAACTTATCTTCGCTTCAGTTTCCTCATTTATAGGTGGGAAAAAATAAAGCCTATTGCATTCAGTTGTGAGAATTAAGTGAATTAGTATGTGTAAATTTACAGAAAAATGCTTAATACTTTATTTAATGTATTCTCATTATTATTCTAGAGTAGAAGGGTAAACATGTATGAGTGGATTTTTTTTGGTAAGATAATTAAAGTACATAAGAAAAAATTCAGATTTTTTTTTTTTTAATTGAGCTTTTTCTCCCATTGAACTTGTGGCGAAAACTCTTATAAGGACATGAAAGAGACTGTAGAGAGTATAGTGGATGGTGATGTGCAATTTGTTGGAAATTTTTGTTACACCAGGTATCATCAGACAGTACAGACCTGTTGGAAATGTGATTGGAAATGCCTCATATGTTTCGGTCTGAAAGCTTGGGGTAGGAAGGGTGCAACTTTTCTTTCTGTGCCGCTCTTGGGAGTGTGCTGGTTGATTCAAGTCACTGGTAACTCCATCATAGTGCTTGCTCTTCTAGTTGGGCGTGCTTTTTCATTTTTCTTTAAAATTTTTTCTTAATTGGAAAAATAATATGGGCACATGGTAAATCATTTAACATTACCACAGGTAATAAAATAAAAAGTGAGTTTCCATCCTGAGCAAGGTTCCCTCTCTGGAGGCAGCAGCTAACAGTTTCTTAAGTATCCTTCTAGTACATGTATGCACACATACACACAATTAGAGCATAATATATGCACTGTTCTGCACCTGTATGTCATGAAGCCTGCTTCACATAATCACAGTAATGCACCTCACCACATTCCTTTTTGTGGCTATGTGGCATAAGGTGGAGTTGTTAAATTCCCAATGTCAATTTCCTATGATTCAACCTGATGACTTCAGGAAATACATTTATATAATGAATCTCCAATGGCTAGATGTTTGTATTTTTTTTTATCCTTGGATATTACAAACAGTGGCTCTCATTGTACTTATTCTTGTGTAAATATGAGAGAGTGTTTGTAAGATAAATTCCTTGAGTGGGTGGCTGGGTCTCATGTGCAGTATAAAGCTTGACAAATCCTGGCAATTGCTCTTTTAAGTGGTTTTTACCACTTTATGCTACAGCCAGCAGTGTATAAAAATATAAGCAGAATTCTTGGGAGAAAAGAAAATGAAAAGATGAAGCATTCATCCTTGCCTTCTCTTTGTGCTCAGGAAAATACCGAAGTGATCTCCTTTTGAGTATGAAGAGAAGACTATGAGTCCAGAGATGGTTTGTAATAGTGACAATTATAGACAAAATATATTAAGCTTTTACTGTTATTTCATATTAATTCATTTAATTCTTTTTTAATATTTAATTTTTTAAAAAATTAATCTGTTTATTTATTTGGCTGTGTCTTAGTTGTGGCACACCGGGATCTCTTGTTGTGGTGCAAGGACTCTCTGGTTGTGACGCATGGGCTTAGTTGCTCCATCACATGTGGGATTTTCATTCCTGGACCAGGGATGAAACCCACGTCCCCTGCATTGCAAGGCAGATTCTTAACCACTGGACCACTGGACAAGGGAAATCCCTACTTCCTTTAATCCTTAAGACAACCTGAGAGAGAGGTCCTCCTGGCATTCTCATCATTTAACCATTGAGCAAGATTTAGCAAGAGAGATTGAATAGTGTATCCATGGTTTCACAGAATGTTATTAATGGAGAAGGGTTACTTGCTTCAAGATTCCCCTACCTTTGGACAAACTCCGGAAGTTAGTGAAGGACAGGGAAACCTGGAGTGCTGCAGTCCATGGGGTCGCAGAGAATGAGACACGACTGAGCCACTGAACATCAACATCATTGCCTTTGGACATCCATGGTGGTCTAGCAGCTAAGACTCCATGCTTCTAGTGCAGGAGGCCCAGGTTCTCTCTCTGGTCAGGGAACTAGATCCCACATGCTGCAACTAAAGATCTCTTATGCTACAACAAAGACCCGGTACAACCAAATAAATAAATATTTTTAAAAATCCTTCTTTGTTGGACAGTTTCATGTTCATATTTTTATTTTGTGTAAAAAATGATCTCAGTCTATTATCATTTATCTTATATTTGTTTGTCAACATGTATATGCCTTTAAGGGACTTATATTTCATTTTTCCCCACCAAAACTATAAACTTGAATCCTAAAATTCTATTTCAATTGGAAAGAAACAGTTATTGAGGTTTGAAATAATAACGCATTTTTTATGCTATATTCTTAATCACTGTGACATTGTACTTGCTTTTAAACATAATTTTATTATAATTACATATGTATGCTTATGTATATAGTATTTATATAGCATACATATACAGTAAATATTGCAGATGTTTTCTGTTCTTTCGTATATTTGTGTCATTCATTTAACTTTTTCAAGTCACCTATTCAGTAAAAATATTCAGTCTTCGACTTTTTATATTGTGAAGTGAAGTGAAGTGAAAGTTGTTCAGTCGTGTCCAACTCTTGGTGACCCCATGGTCTTTACAGTCCATAGAATTTCTCCAGGCCAGAATACTGGAGTGGGTAGCCTTTCCCTTCTCCAGGGGGATCTTCCCAACCTAGGGATTGAACCCAGGTCTCCCGTATTGCAGGTGGATTTTTTACCATCTGAGCCGCAAGGGAAGCCCCGTTATATTTTAGCTTTCTTAATTGTCTCTGTAATATTGAATTTTGATCAGGTTCTGGCTGGAGCGAATGACAGGAACAATCACCTTAAACCCTTCTGCAGTGAGGCAGAACGTAAGTCACCGCTTCGATGGCAGCATCAGCACCATTGTTTTAGTTTGACCCAGTGGGTAGCATGGGCACATGGTCTAAGAGTCTGAATTAAGGCTCCAGTTTCTTTGGGAGCATGGATTCAAATCCCACTGCCTTCTCTCCTTTTTCTTTATCATGGTAAAAAACACATAATATAAAATATACCATCTTGCATATGTGAAACTGTGTTAAGAACCAGAAGAGTGAAAACTGCTGCTCTAACACATGTACCATAGAGACTAAGAGATTGACATATATCATTTAATGTTAGTGAACATTGTTATAAAAGTCGTTAGCACCTTCAGATGTTTCTTAGCGCTTCAAAGCCCAGTAGATCCTCATTTTATTTCCTGTGCCACTGCCATTTCTTAATTGTGTGATCTTGGAAAAGATGTTTAACTTTTCAGCCTCAGTTTTGTCATCGGTAATATGGAGGTGTTAGGAGGAATACCCACTAAACAACAATTTCTCTTTTTCCTTTTCCCTCAGCCCCTGGTAACCACCACTCTACTTTTAAATTTGACTGCTTTATATACCTCATATAGGTGAAAGTGAAAGTTGCTCAGTCACATCCGACCCTTTGCAACCCCATGAACTATACAGTCCTTAAATTCTCAAGGCCAGAATACTGGAGTGGGTAGCCTTTCCCTTCTCCAGGGGTCTTCCCAACCCAAGGACTGAACCCAGGTCTCCCTCATTGCAGGTGGATCCTTTACGAGCTGAGCCACAGTGAAGCCCAAGAATACTGGAGTGGGTAGCCTATCCCTTCTCCAGCAGATCTTCCCAACCCAGGAATTGAACCGGGGTCTCCTGCATTGCAGGCGGATTCTTTACCAACTGAGCTATCAGGGGAGCCCATATAGGTAGAATCATACAGTGTTTGTCTGTGTGTGTGTGATGGCTTTCTTTCACTTAGTATAATATCCTGAAGGTTCATCCATTTTTTAGCATGTGACAGCATTTTCTTCCTTTATAAAGCTGAATAATATTCCATTGTAAGACTATGACACATTCTGTTTATTGATTCCTTCGTCAGTGGGCGTTTGGGTTGCTTCCGCCTGTTGACTGTTGTGAATAGTGCTGCTGTGAACACAGGTCTTCCACATCCTGCTTTCAGTTCTTTTGGGTATATACCCAGAAGTGGGATTGCTGGAGCATATAGAAGTTCTATTTCTAATTTTCTGAGGAACTTTGGTGCTGTTTTCCATAGCTGCTGCACTCTTTCGCAGTCCTAACAATAGTACATGGAGGTTTCAATTTCACCGCATTCTCAGCAACACTTGTTTTCTGTTTTAATAGTAGGCATCCTAATGGATGTGAGGTGGTATCTTCTGATGATCTTGATGACTTGATGATTCTGATGATTTCATTTCTCAGATGATTAGTGACACAGAGCATCTTTTCAAATGCTTGTTGGCCATTTGTGTATCATCTTTGAGAAATGTCTAGGCAGATCCTTTGCTCATTTTTAAGTCGGATTTATTTGATTTTTTGTTGTTGTTGAGTTGTAGGGGTTTGATATGTATTCTGGATGTTAATCTCTCATCAGATATATGGTTTGCAAATATTTTCTCTTCTGTAGCTTGCCTTTTCACTCAGTTGTGTTTGTTGATGCACAAAAGCTTCTAAGTTTGAGATAAGTCTCATTTGTCTCTTTTTATTTTTGTTGTTTGTTCTTTCTGTGTCGTATCCAAGAAATCATGGCCAAGTTCAATGTCATGAAGCATTCCTTCCATGTTTTCTTCTAGGAATTAAAAATAAATTATCTTAGGTCTTACATTTAGCTTTAATTCATGTTGCGTTCACTTTTGTACTTGGTGTAAGACAAGGGTCCAACTGAATTCAGCACCATTTTTGATGGCAGACTTCAGTTATATTATAAAGCTTCCAGAAGAAGCCATTCTCGTCCTTCAGGTTCTGTCAAGATCACTTATATTGTACTGGGCAAAAAGCTGTTTGACACTTGTTACGTGTCTGATGAACTTGGGAAGGAAGGGCAGGAGATACAACGATGAATAAGGCAGGGAGCTCTCGGGAGATGTGAATGCTCTACATCTTAATAGGAGTTTTGGGTATAGGAGTCATGCGGTTGTCAGACCTCAGTTAATGTGCACTCAAGGTTTGTGTGCTCCATTGCATGTAAAGTTCAAATCAAAAGAAAAAAATGAAACAGTTATTGAACTCTGGCTAATAATATGCATTCTGAAGTTTTTAGATGGAAATGCATTGATGTCTGGATTTACTTTTTTTTTAATTAATTATTTTTGGCTCATCTGGATCTTCATTGCTTTTTAAAAATAATTTTATTTATTTGTTATTTTTGGCCGTTCTGGGTCTTCCTTGCTGTGCGGCTTTTCTCTGGTTGCAGTGCCTCTAATCGTGGTGGCTTCTCTTGTTGCAGAGCCTAGGCTTTAGGGCACGCAGGTGTCAGTAGTTGCGGCTCCCGGCCTCTAGGACACAGGCGCAATGGTTGTGGTGCAGGGGCTTAGCTGCCCCTCAGCATGTGGGATCTTCCTGGACCAGGGATTGAGCCCATGCCTCCTGCAATGCCAGCCAGATTCTTATCCACTGTGCCAGCAAAGAGGTCCTGGATTTTCTATAAAATGCATCCCTCCTGAAAGATAGATTAATACCTCGATAAAGGGGTGAATAGGTGATAAGCAAGTATATTTAAAATATTAATGAATTTATTCCATGTTTGAACTTTTTCAAAATAGAATAATTAGGGGAAAAAGATGAGAAGATAGTACCCAGAGGGAAGCGGAGGTTCACCTCACACAACATAGTTAATGGTCTCTTGTGTCCTGTCCTGGTCTCTTTTGCAGGCAAGAGGGCGCCGTGGTAGAACTCGTTAGCACTAAAAGCATTTGTTCTCCTGTTTGTAAACCTCTGAGTCATTGCCATAAGCGCCTTCTATTATGAGGGATCAGTTAGGGGAATTAGAATGACTGGTGATTGCCAGCAAGTTTTGAGGTCGTCCAGTGCCTACAGAAAGGAATACATTTTTCATCGTAATTTAGTATACAATTATATTATAACTGAAGAAAAAATTTTATACTTTGATGCACTGTAATATTGTTATTTAACTTCCAAAAAAAAAGACCTCTGTCAGTTTTGATCCATTAATGGGTTAAGAACCAGCAGTGTGAAAAATCTGCTTTAATACATCAACCATGGAGATGAAGAGATTGACATATATCATTTAATATTAACGGTGAACATTGCCATACAATTATAAGCATGTTCAGATGTTCCTCCAGTAGATCTGGGTTTCATTACCTGTGCCACAGCAATTTCTTCATTATGAGATCTTGAAGAGATGGTTAACTTTCAGCCTCAGTTTTGTCATCTGTAAAATGGAGGTATTCGGGGAAATACACACGCTCTAGAGTTCTTGAAAAAGGTTAAATTAGAGGATGTCTGCCCAATGGAAAAGCCTGAATAAGTGGGAACTGTATTTTAGGCTGTAAATTCATTAGCTTCTTTATCTTTGCGCCACAAAAGAAATCAGAATGGGCTTTGAGGCTTCTGGTATCCTTCAGTATCTTCTGTTCTTTTTTTCCAACTTGTTTTTTGTACAAGTAGCCCACGGAGTACCCGGTCGTTGGCTGCAATACTCAGTAACACAGCACTCAAGCTTTCCATCAGTTGCTGGAGGTGGCTTTGGTGACAGTGCCATTTGGAAACATGGGGAGGTTTGGCAGGCTTAGTGGTGTTTGTTGTTGGAGAATGCTTTGGCATAGCCCTTGGTGGAAGAGGGATGCCTGGGGTTTCTCACTGATTCATCGCTTTCGCATGGAGTTCTGTATAAACTGTGTCTGACTTGGGAGGTGGGGCAGGAGGAGCCCGGTGGGCCTCATTACAGATGACTTTGTCTCTTTGAAATTTCCTGACTGAAAGATTATTTTGCATCATTTGGATTTCCTCCTTTTAAATCTGAACAATTTGGCTGCTAGTGGAAGTAATTAGCTGAAAATGTTCTGGTGTTTTTGGCACAATTAGCATTTTTACTCTTCTTAATTTAATCGAATCTTAGGATTTTATTGCTGGGAGAGCCCTTAGAAGATCAGAGCGAGAACAGCAGCAGGGCTCTCTGCATCAGCTCCAGAGCTCTTGCTCATGTCTGGCTGGAGAGGAGACACAGTACTTTAGCTGGGGAACGGGAAAGACCTGCAGGTGATCAAAGAAAACTATTGTTGTGATTGCTTTGTGCTTTTGCAACCCCTTTTGAGTGCATGTATTACTACTTACTGAATTTACCAGTTTATTACCTTGGATAGGCTTCCGTGGTGCCTCAGTGGGAAAGATTCCATCTGCTAATGCAGGAGACGCAAGTTCAAACCCTGGGTCGGGAAGATCCCCTGGAGGAAGAAATGCAACCCACTCCAGTATTCTTGCCTGGGAAATCCCATGGACAGAGGGAATCCTGGTGGGCTACAGTCCTTGGAGTTGCAAAAGAGTCAAACATGACTTAGCAACTAAACAACATCAACAACAAACAGCCAACTTAGAAATCTTGGTGGCTTAACACAGCAAAGATTTATGGTTGCTCACATTACCATATCCAATCAGAGTCAGGATGGGGAATCTCTGTCTTTCTCTGCACATATACTCAGGGACTTGGGCTGATGGAGACCATACCATCTTGGAGCCTCTTAGGACACATGGTTTTCAGGTTGCCATGGCAGGGAAGAGAATTCCCACCTACTCTTCATTGCCTCTGCCCTGAACTGTAGTCATTTTGCTCACAGCTCATTGATCAGAACTGGTCACATGACCCTGCCTAACTGCAAAGGGCTAGAGATATGGGGGAACACGCGGAGTATTTGATGAGCATTGTCGGGGAGAAGGGATGCATGGTATTACGTTTATGAAAACTGCATATTGAAGAAACTCCGCCTCTTGTTTTCTAGATCTACCAAGTTTCATTACCATCCCAGTTTTCTAAGCCTCGGGGCTCATAGAAGCCATTATGGCAGTGGCTTTTATTGATGGTCTAATGGGGACAGAGAAGCTGCTGCCAGCCACCGATTAATGGGGGTCTGTGTGCTGAGCCGCAGGTAACAGAGAAACAGGGACAGCTGTGGTTTCATCGGCTGACCTCCCTCACCAGGCAGTAGGTTGGATTACTTTCACTGTGGGCTTCATCTTCCTGGTTGGTTTGTGTGTAGGCTGAAAAATACTCCCTTCCTCTCCACAAAAAAAGGCAGGTCCTATGTGCTGGTAACCAGTTTACACTGTGCATGCTAAGTCACTTCAGTCGTGTCTGACTCTTTGCGACCCTATGGACTATAGCCCGCGAGGCTCCTCTGTCCATGTGACTCTCCAGGCAAGAATAGTGGAGTGGGTTGCCGTGCCCTCCTCCAGGGGATCTTGCCAACCCAGGGATCGAACCTGTGTCTGTTATGTCTACCTGCATTGGCAGGCAGGTTCTTTACCACTAGCACCACCTGGGTAGCCCCTGGTGGATATTGCCTTATATATCAAAAGGAATTGTGCAGATATGATTACGTTAAGAACCTTGAGATGGGAATGTGTCTTGGGTTGTCCCAGAGGCTCTAAATGCTATCAAATGTATCTTTACATGGTGTGTCCTTACACGGTGGAAGCAGAGGGAGATTTAACACAGTGGCCTCGGAGGCAGAGATAGGAGTGATGTGGCTCCAACCAAGGGATGCCAACCAGGAGCTGGTGGAGGTGAGGGATGGGTTCTACCCTGGAGCCTCCGGAGGGAGTGGGTCCTCCTCACCCTTGATTTTGGCTTGATGATAGTGATTTGGCACTTCTGATCTCTGGATTGGTGAAAAAGTAGATTTCTCTAGGAAAAAGCAAGAGCGTTCCAGAAAAACATCTATTTCTGCTTTATTGACTATGCCAAAGCCTTTGACTGTGTGGATCACAACAAACTATGAAAAATTCTGAGAGAGATAAGAATACTGGACCACCTGACCTGCCTCTTGAGAATCCTATATGCAGGTCAGGAAGCAACAGTTAGAACTGGACATGGAACAACAGACTGGTTCCAAATAGGAAAAGGAGTATGTCAAGGCTGTATATTGTCACCCTGCTTATTTAACTTCTATGCAGAGTACATCATGAGAAACGCTGGGCTGGAAGAAACACAAGCTGGAATCAAGATTGCCAGGAGAAATATCAATAACCTCAGATATGCAGATGACACCACCCTTATGGCAGAAAGTGAAGACGAACTAAAGAGCCTCTTGATGAAAGTGAAAGAGGAGCATGAAAAAGTTGGCTTAAAGCTCAACATCCAGAAAACGAAGATCATGGCATCTGGTCCCATCACTTCATGGGAAATAGATGGGGAAACAGTGTCAGACTTTATTTTTGGGGGCTCCAAAATCACTACAGATGGTGATTGCAGCCATGAAATGAAAAGACGCTTACTCCTTGGAAGGAAAGTTATGACCAACCTAGATAGCGTATTCAAAAGCAGAGACATTACTTTGCCAACAAAGGTCTGTCTAGTCAAGGCTATGGATTTTCCAGTGGTCATGTATGGATGTGAGAGTTGGACTGTGAAGAAAGCTGAGCTTCGAAGAATTGATGCTCTTGAGCTGTGGTGTTGGAGAAGACTCTTGAGAGTCCCCTGAACTGCAAGGAGATCCAACTAGTCCATTCTAAAGGAGATCAGTCCTGTGTGTTCATTGGAAGGACTGATGCTAAAGCTGAAACTCCAGTACTTTGGCCATCTCATGCGAAGAGTTGACTCATTGGAAAAGACTCTGATGCGGGGAGGGATTGGGGGCAGGAGGAGAAGGGGATGACAGAGGATGAGATGGCTGGGTGGCATCACTGACTCGATGGACGTGAGTTTGAGTGAACTCCGGGAGTTGGTGATGGACAGGGAGGCCTGGCGAGCTGTGATTCATGGGGTCACAAAGAGTCGGACATGACTGAGCGACTGAACCGAACTGAAGCCACCGAGTTTTTACGGTAGCCTCAAGAAATTAATACACTTAGGTTTCCGCTTTCTTGGTGGTCAGTGGCTCTTGCCCTTCTAACCAGGGCTCTGAGGAATCAGGACTGAGATGGACACTAGGGACCTGAGTGCTGGGGGAATAGGGCACTCTGTACTTTTTTTTAACCTTTGAAATTTAAACCCTGTGAATTTATCACCTATTCAAGAAATAAATAAAATTAATCTCTGTGGCTCTGGGAACCACTGTAAGTAGATTGTTGTTGTTCAGTGGCTAAGTTGTGTCCGACTGTTTGTGACCCCATGGATTACAGCATGCCAGGCTTCCTTGTCCTTCACCATCTCCTGGAGTTTGCTCAAACTCACATCCATTGAATCAGTGATGCCATCCAACCATCTCATCCTCTGTCGCCCCCTTCTCCTCCTGCCCTCAGTCTTTCCCAGCATCTGTAGTAGGGGAACATGGTTCATTTTATTTATTCATTTCCATGAGTCACATCCAGTGCAGTTTGTGTCCTGTGCAATGCACCGTGGGTAATTCTTTTCAAATTGTCACTCCAGAAACCTTACCATCCCACCTGCTTTATTTTCTTCCCTCTCCATCATACTTCTCAGGTTTGGGTCTACGTCAGTAGCAAGACTGAATTAAGGGGGAAAAAATGAATGAGGGTATAATGATTATTATGTCTTTAAAAAATACGTATTTATTTACTTTTTGGGCTGTGTTGAGTCTTAAGTTACACCACACAGGATCTTTTGTCACAGTGTGTGAACTCTCTAGTTGTGATGTGGGCTCAGTTGCTCTGAGGCATGTGAAGATCTTAGTTCCCCAAGCAGGAATCAAACCTGCATCTGCTGCGTTGGAAGACAGATTCTTAACCAACTGGACCACCAGGGAAGTCTCAATTACAACTTTTAATTTGAATTTTAAAATGTAATTTAATTAAAAATCACTTTAGCCTTACCTCTCACTCTTTATCAGGGCTTCCTAACCAGTATGCTGAGACTTAACTCCTCAGCCTTGGGGAGTGTGAGGCAAGGCTGGTGGCTTCCACTTCAGAAATGCTACCCCTGATGCCAGTGTGCTCTATTAATTACATGCTTTTCTGTTTGTGCAGTAATGTGAAAAGGTTGGTAAATACTGATGTAGGTAAAATGTGACCTTATATTAAAAAAAATACATGATGCATGAAAACAGCTATGGAAAATGAATAAGCAAACTTGTTGGGTCTTTGGGAAAATTCTAGTGATTATTTTGCTCCAGTGTAGGAATCTTCAGCCTTTTTTCTTCTGTGACGCTCGTGATGAGATGGTCATGATCTGGTGCTCTCCTGGTGGAGGCGCTGGCATTCCTGCAAAGCCTAAAAGCAGGCTCAGATTCAGTATCTCCCACACAAGCCTGTAGAGAAAAAGAAATAACAGTAACATTTTAGGAAATGATCTTGAGTTCACTCTTATTTGGTGGTGGTGGTGGTGGTTTAGTCGCTAAGTCGTGTCGAACTCTTGCGACCCCATGGACTGTAGCCCACCAGGCTCCTCTGTCCATGGGATTTTCCAGGCGAGAGTACTGGAGTGGATTGCCATTTCCTTCTCCAAGGGATCTTCCCAACCCAGTAATCGAACCCAGGTCTCCTGCATTGCAGGCAGATTCTTTACCGACTAAGCTGTGAGGGAAGTCCACTCCCACCCCCTAAATATCCCTTCTAGTGGCATGCATTGGAGAAGGAAATGCCAACTCGCGCCAGTGTTCTTGCCTGGAGAATCCCAGGGAAGGTGGAGCCTGATGAGCTGCCATCTGCGGGGTCACACAGAGTTGGACACGACTGAAGCGACTTAGCAGCAGCAGCAGTAGCAGTGGCTCTAGGGTGTTTGATGGAGTAATGTAAGTGCCGGGGGCCACAGGCTAGGGATGGGAGGAAAAGAAGGAAGCAGCTGCTTCTCTGCGAGATCGGGTTTCCAGCATCCTCCTTCACCCCTGCCTCCGATGTGTCTGCCTTTTGATGCCCGTAGAGCGAGTGAATGGGGGCGAGGGGAAGGGGCGCAGGTCTCGAAGCAGCCTCTGCCTCTGCAGGTAGAGCTTGATGGCCTGCAGCAGCCGGCAAGGCAATCCTCGCAGCGCAAAGCGATGGAGTCCTCCTGGCTTGAGACGCACTGGACAAGGCCCTTTTACTCTTATTTACCAAGAAATAAATCATCAAAAACTGTCTGTAGGAACCATGTCTTTCTGATTCACCTAATAACTTACATCACACTAGAGAACCACTATCCTCATGGAATAACATTTTGTATTGTGGCAAGCTGAGTATAAGTTAATTTCAGGCCACCATGTAAGAGATAGATTTTTCTACAGTACTAGTGATAAGCAAACAAATTTTTTAATGGTATTACATGCTGCATATTAATAAGAGCTTCATCAAGTTCAATTTTCATTTGTTGAAGTATTTGTTGTTCTGTTGCATCCTGGTGGGTCTGGTGATGTTGGTGATGCGGTCTGTTCTTTTATGTTTTCTGGAAAAGTAACTAAATTAGTATGTTAGTGTAGTACTATCTGAAGAAATCTAAGAGCTATTAAAATGCTTAAAAATAAAATGATCAATTCTTCTTTTGTTCTCTTGACAGGATAATTGAAGCTATCTGCATAGGCTGGTTCACTGCGGAGTGCATCGTGAGGTTCATCGTCTCCAAAAACAAGTGTGAGTTTGTCAAGAGACCTCTGAACATCATTGATTTACTGGCAATCACACCGTATTACATCTCCGTGTTAATGACCGTATTTACAGGCGAGAACTCTCAACTCCAGAGGGCTGGAGTCACCTTGCGGGTGCTTAGAATGATGAGGATTTTTTGGGTGATTAAGCTGGCCCGTCACTTCATTGGTCTTCAGACACTTGGTTTGACTCTCAAACGATGCTACCGAGAGATGGTTATGTTACTTGTCTTCATTTGTGTTGCCATGGCAATCTTTAGTGCACTTTCTCAGCTTCTTGAACATGGGTTGGACCTGGAAACATCCAACAAGGACTTCGCCAGCATCCCCGCTGCCTGCTGGTGGGTGATTATCTCTATGACTACAGTTGGCTATGGAGATATGTATCCTATCACAGTGCCTGGAAGAATTCTTGGAGGAGTTTGTGTTGTCAGTGGAATTGTTCTATTGGCGCTACCTATCACTTTTATCTACCATAGCTTCGTGCAGTGTTACCATGAGCTCAAGTTTAGATCAGCTAGATATAGTAGGAGCCTCTCCGCTGAGTTCCTAAATTAATGCATTGCAGAGCAATTCTTGCACACACTTCATTTGATCTAGTTGACGCTACTTCATATTTATGCGTTTCTTGCTGGGCGAGCACTGCAGTGGTCCTGTCATCACCTTGGTGGAGTAAAAATTGTCCTTCCCAGCTGAAGGGATAAAAGAATTTACTTATTATGGAGTAAAGAAGATTGAGACTGCAAAGGAAAGGGAATGTCTCCTAGAATAAATTTTAAGATCTTATTTTATTTAGACTTGTCTCTTCCCTGCCTTGAACAATTACACTTTTTGTGTTTGTTTTAGAGTATATTATTTGAACATTTTAAAACTGAAAGCTACTCTTTTCCAAATGTTTTTCCATCTTGTGAATACAGAAGAAGCTTGGAAGTTACAGTGTTTTTTGTTGGAGAGTAACATTTTCATTTCTAAATGTTTTATAATCTCTTATATCAATGTCAGAAGTATCCTGGAAACATATGTCAGATGCAGGAACTGTTTAACAAATACTTAGAAAATTTGGCCAAATTTTAAAGTGTAGAGTGGAGCTAGTAGATACAAGCAAGAATAGTATTTAAAAACTTCTCCAGCGTATTTCTCAATTATCTGATTAATTTTTGTTCTTATTCTCCTTATCATACCATAATATAATATGGTATGATATCATACCTTATCATACCATAATATGATATGGAAGCTTGAGTAGGTTCTTCCTTTTCCATTTTGGATTTCTTTTTTCTCTGTCTTGAAATGACTTAAAAGAGTGTTGTATTGTTTAGCAGTTTATTGGAGTTCATTTTATTTGAATTCATTGCTGTTACTAGATGTTAATTGTCCTAACATTCAGATAGCCAAATAAGATTTCCAACATTAAAATGATAATAGAAATAGTTTGATATTGCAACCCATATTTATCTTCTTCTGCTCTTAATGTCTTTTTTTTTTTTAACTAAACACCATGTGTTAAATAAGACTTAAGATGAAAGGATATTTATGTAACCATTTTATACCAAAGTCATACTTAGATGTTGTCACTGGATTGTCTTAAAAAAGAAATGAAACATTTTCTTACTCTTGGTTGCTGTGTAGCTAAGCCAATTTTAAACCAGCTAAACGCAATGAATACATCAGTATTTGAGTTGGTCTTCACCATTGGCAATTATAGCTATGCCAAAACTTCTTGTAACAACATTGAGTAATAGGCCACACTAATCTGGCTAGGTTATTAGGACTAGATAATATAAACTGATAATGTTAACAATCTGAATTAGAATTTTGCTTTGTTAACCAGTTGCCATAAAGCCGGCAATATATAAACACAAAAAACTTAAGTCACTGATTCATGAATAATTTAATATTATACATTGTAATTTAGTAGGGATGGGAGGGAAAGCAGAGGAGATGGAAAGGGGATATATTTATCAAAGAAAGGGTTACCAGAAGTGTTCATTAAAGGAATATTAGCCATCATCTAGTTCAAACCTTAAGTAGTACAGGTAAAAAACTGGGGCAAGAGAGAATGTGATTGTGAAGGAGTTAGGATTAAAACCTCTGAGAACCTAGTCCAGCAGCTTATTCTTAACACACCCCTGGGTTTCAAGAAAAGCCTTGAGAAGCCACTTTCCTTTGCTGTTGCTACTACTGAGGTAATAATAGCAAAACTGTTCCTTTTCCCTGACTTCTTTTCCTGAGTTTAGGTGATTCCTTAGTGGCTCAGACGGTAAAGCGTCTGTCTGCAATGCAGGAGACCCGGCTTCGATCCCTGGGTTGGGAAGATCCCCTGGAGAAGGAAGTGGTAGCCCACTCCAGTATTCTTGTCTGGAAAATCCCATGGACCGCGGAGCCTGGTAGGTTACCGTCCATGGGGTTGCAAAGAGTTGGACACGACTGAGCGACTTCACTTCATTTTGGTCATTAAGACTCCCATCCCAGGACTTCCCTGGTGGTCTAGTGATTAAGACTCTGAGCTTCCACTGTAGGGGGCATGGGTTCAATCCCTGATTAGGGAACTCAGATCCCACGTGCCCCACAGTGTGACCAAAAACAAACAAAACCCCCTAAACAGGGCTCTTGCCCCATCTTTTCTACTATCGCACACTGGTATGTTACTTATTACATACTCAGACTCTTTTGCTTATTGTATATTCATTGTACTCCAATATATTTGAAATAGATAGCATGGATTTCTTACCTATTTTGATGAAAGCTTTGTCATTTATGCAAGTAATAGGCAAGTGATAGCACCCCCATATTCCTAATAAGACAGCCGTCCATTTTGCTGGCACTGGGAACTCCTCGTGAGAATATGTCTTATCTCCCCAAGTCAAGTTTAACTATCCTGAAGGCCTGGATCCCCTCTCTTGCACACACCTTCATGTCCCCACAGCATCTGTGATAGACTTGGGCGCAAACTGTTGACTGATTTGGGAAGAGAAACTACTTTCGGAAGAGGCAAGGGGAAACGCGTGCCTGGTTGTGTGTGTGCGGAGCAAGCATACTTTGAGGCTGCCCTGAAGAAACTAGTAAGAAATCTCTTGGTGACGTCAGACTTCACAGGACCAGTTCTCATAAAGGAGCATGGTAGATAAATGCTAGTGGTGATTCAGCCACCGCTGTACTTAAGATGCTCATGAGACCTGGTAGACTAGTTCATTCATGACTGAAAAAAGTATATATCATGGATATTGTAAATTTTTCAGATTGAAGACATTTTCTTATAAGCTTCCCTGGTGTTATTGGCTTAAAAAATAGTAACTGAGTAGCAATTCTTTCATAGTTGTATTTTCAGAGATTTCTCATCACTGAATCTTCATGGCAGAAATGCTTTTGTTAGGACCTGTATTAGTCCCAGTAAGTCAGATATTATCTTAAATTAGAATGCCCGAGGAGGAAAGAAGAAGTCCAAATGTTTGTTCTCATTTTATCACCCCTGAGCTTATGTGACTTGATCTTACATATAATTTGTTTTGTTATCCTCTGAAGTGGGATTCTTCAGGATTAAAGTTCCAAAGTTAGGGAACATATTTGAAAGTGAACATACTCTAACAATTCAAGATCTTCTTATCTTTTTTCTTTTACGACTCTGTTGTTATTGCTGGTTGCTATAGTTGCCTTTACTTTTCTGTAGGGTTTTATAGTTACTTGTAAAACATGTTTCTAAGTTCTTACTTTCTTAAAAATGTGGAAATGTATTCTTTCAGAGTGGCTATCAGTAAGCCAAAATAATATGTTCTATTTTTAAACTTTCGTCTAGATGTCCTAGGTCTCCAGTGATTTGGGAAGAGGAGAAATGGGGTTAAGCTGGATGTGGATATTGGAAGAATTTTCTCTGTTGGCTTGGTATTTTCTAGAAGCAGCTTATTTTTCCTCTTTGCTATAGAAATGAAAATTAAAAAAACTAAAAACTCCTAGCTCTGTTTTATTATTAATGTTTATGTAGCTCCAAATTTAATAAATTTAATGAATAGCTTTACAAAATATTCCCAGTAACCTCTGACCCTACCTAAGTGTACACTTACGGTATGCAATGTACATTCCAATCAAACCTGGTATAAATATTTCATAGGGTTGTAATAAATGACAACTAAAGGGCCCTGGAGGCCTTCTGGTTTACCTTGCCTCTTTCTGCATCCTTCATTCTATCCAAATGTTTGCAACTTTGCTCCCAGTGGGTTGTGATTTAGCCATCATCACCCCCAGTGAGCCCAGCTAGCCCTGGTTTGGCTGGCACTTCCTTGGTTTTAGCATTAACTGTGCTCCCATCCTGAGAAATCTCTTAGTCTCAGGTGATCTGGCACAGTTGGTCACTCTAGTGTCAGATCAGGCCTCAGAAACCTGATTTTCAGACTTTTGATTCAGCACCCTTTGGACTTACTTTGTTTTTTTATTGTAACATCAGAAAGCATGAAGGATTTCTCTTAAAAATGTTTTGGGGTCCTTTTTGTAGGTCATATAAAAATCAGATGTTGCTTTTAGGTGCTCTGCGTGTCAGGAAGGAAGGCTTGGAACCAGTGTATAGGGAACTCAGATTTTCAATAGAGTTTTTAAATTGCAAAAACTTCACAGTTGTGCACTTACTCACATGTAAGTAAATAAGTGCAGTTATTTCATAGTTTATCATTGCATTATTTAGAAGGGCCAGGTTGAGAAATGTCAGAGCTGAAGAGGAAGTAACATGGGTTGAAGCATTAATGGAATGTTCGGGAAAAATTCCACTTTGGTCAGGGAAGGTTTCATACACTTCTCTGTTTGTTCAGCATGCTTTCATATGGTGTTTTGCTTCCTGCTTTTCCAGACCCATCTGTACTTGGAGGACTGGGCATGTCAGTTTTGACCCTGTAAGTAAACTAATAATTTGCTGCCCCATGCAGCTGAGCCTGCCATAGACTTGTGAGATGTCACCCACAAGCATGACTACGTTGTCCCATTCTGTCATTAACTTTTATTTTGCCTTTACCAACTCCACACTTATACCTAAACTTTGGGATTTTTGCAGTTCTCCCCCACATTCCTCAGCTACTGAGATTTTGAAGTGGTATTGTGGTGGTGGTTTAGTCACTAGGTCACGTCCGACTCTTGCGACCCCATGGAATTTTCCAGGCGCAAATACTCAACTGGGTTGCCATTCTTCTTCAGTGGATCTTCCTGGCTCAGGGATTGAACCTGAGTCTCCCACGTTGTGGGTGGTCTCCTACGTTGCAAAATAAATGAAGGAAAAATATGCATAGCTATGGCCACATGCACACTTCTCTTGTATCAGAGTTGAGGGTTTAAACTCAAATACTGCTCTCCAGTAAGGAAGTCAAATTCCCCTGTCCTCTGCATTGTCATGCATTGTCATTTTTACTGCTGAGCCTCCAGGGAAGCTCACAGACATTCCTAATAAGCACTTGAACTTTTGACTACTGATGCGCCTCAATCGTCAGTTTATTATTTGTTAAGGAATTGAATTGGATAATCTGCATTTATGCTACCAGTTCAGTTCAGTCGCTCAGTTCAGTCGCTTAGTCTTTGCGACCACATGGCCTGTAGCATGCCAGGTTTCCCTGTCCATCACCAGCTCTTGGAGTTTATTCAAACTCATGTCCATTGAGTTGGTGAGGCCATCCAACTGTCTTATCCTAATTTTGAACAAATTAATTTTACATATCTTTGGTGAGAATCCTTTGATTTATATTTTAAAATATCAAAACTATCCCAATATACATTTAGTGGATGAAAGCCAGAGGGAATATATATTATTTGGAGTTCACCTACCAGCACTAAGTAATGCTATGTCATTTATGTCTGGAATAGTATTTTTGTTTACTTTATACAACATTGTATTGAAACTGAGACGAAAATTTCCCATGACTTTATACTTTAGACTTTATCCCTTCTAGACTTCAATTATTTTGATCGTTTTGAAGTAATTCTGTAGTTCTGCCCATGACCGAGTAGAGGCCATTTGTGGTGTGTATTGTTATAAAGTGTTTTTTGTTCTGTTTTTCTTTTTCATTAAAGAAGTGTAAATAATGACAGAGGTTTTTGCTGTATTAAAATACAGTGATTTGTTCAACTTAATATACGGCTTTTTAACTGTGTGTTATAAGTTTTATCTTGCAGGTCCATTGAATTTCCATGCTTTCCTTCTCTACCATACAGAGTACAGGAGAGTCTGACTTCCTTAGTGGAGAGCAGTATTTGAATTTAAGTCCTCAACTCTGATATTCGAGAAGTGTGTGTGTGTGCCCATAGCGATGCATGTGTTTCCTTTCATTTATTTTAGCCATAGCCACTCTTTCATATGAAATGTTTGAAAGTAAAATGCAAAATTATGAAATCAATATAATGCTGAGCTTTCAGGTCTGTGTGAAAGGCTGTTTGTTTTTTGTTCATCAGACAGAAGTGGAAAGTTTAGACTTTTTGCTTTGAGATAAACTGCCTAAATTCTTACCTGTATTTTTACTGATTCAATAATCTTTACCAGTGGAAAGTTGTGGGGTTTTTTTTGTAAAAAATAAGTAATTCAAATTATGTAATAGTATAGTTTTAAAATTATAATAATGGGTCACGGTTCCCTTCTTGAAAACTTCGGCTTACCTAAGAATCACTTTTAATTAGCTCTTCCAATCAATTCGGTTTAAAAAGATCAGAAAGAAATTGAACGTATGTATGTTTGTGTCTTTTTCTTAAATACAGTTTTATTAATGCACTTGTCTGTGCTCCAGTGCATGGCAGAGATAGGAACATTGTAGCATGCAACAAATAATAAGGTGCATCCACTTTTTATAATAAGTAGGTTTCCAAACATTAGTATGAAAAAAAACTTTTTTTTTCATATACATAGTAATGGATGTATATAGGAATTCAAGTAGGGAATTCTTTTAACCTGTGACTCATCTGTCTATTGTGTTACTATCTCCTGATCTATGTGTTTTTTAGATTTGACTTTTTATATATGTAAGAGTGAGGTCTCTTATGAAGAGCATACTTGCAAGGGGATCAGACTCATATCAAATTATTGAATAGCAGCTATGTATGAAATCAGATTTGAGGAATTATAGCATTTGACTTAATGACAATTTTTGTCAGCTAATAGAAGAATGTGATTTCCTGATTCCCTAAAAAGTTTTCTGAGGGGTAGCTGGAGGTGAAAGGACGAATACCTTCTTTTTATTATTTGTTCTAAATCTTTTCTGCCTTTCCCTTTCTCAGTTTAGTAATTCACTTCCTATTCTGTTTAAAACCGGACAAGTGAGGTTAAGCATGTCTTCACCATGCCAAGGGGCAAGCAAGGGGCTGGAAAGTAGAATGAGAAATAGTTACAGGATATTTGACTAAATTGATCGATGCATTGTTAACACTGTGGTTTTGCTGATAAACTTTAGGCGATCTGGGAAGATTCAGTTCAGTTCAGTCGCTCAGTCATGTCCGACTCTTTGCGACCCCATGAATCGCAGCACTCCAGGCCTCATGGGAGTTAAAAAGTGGAACTAAATAAATATAAGGTGGTATTAACAATGTGCGTGGTTTTCTGTTTTTTTACAACTGGAGATATAATTCACATACCATAAAATTTATCGTTTTTAAAGTATGTAAATCTGTAGTTTTTCGAATAGTCATAGAGCTATGTAACCATCACTACCAAATGTTCTAATTCTAGAACAGTTCTTTTTTCATTTTTGGCTGCACTAGACCTTTGTTGCTGCGCGTGGGCTTTCTCTGGTTGCGGTGAGCGGGGGCTACTCTCTAATTGTGGTGCACAGCTGCTCATTGTGGTGGCTTCTCTGCTTGTGGAGCATGGGCTCCAGGGCACATGGGCTTCAGTAGTTGTGGGACACGGGCTCAGTGGTCGTGGTGCACGGGCTTACCCTGTGGCTTATGAAATCTTCCTGGTCCAGGGATCAAACCCGTGTCCCCTGTATTGGCAGGTGAGTTCCAATCCACTGTGCCACCAGGGATATCCTAACACATTTTTATGTACCCCGTACTCTTTTGCAGTAACTCTTCACTCCTCCCTTACCCGTCTCCCGACAACCACTAATCTGCTTTCTGTCTCTAGGGATTTGCCTATTCTGGACATTTCATATAAATGGAAACCTGGTCTTTGTGTCTGTCTTTTTTTGCTTAGCGTAATGTTTCGAAATTCATCTATGTTGTAGCATGGATCAGTACTTCATTTTTTTAATTGTTGAATAATTTTCTATTGTATGGATATACTACGTTTTGATTATCCTTTTCTCATTTAATGGACATTTGTGTTATTTTTATTTTTTGACTGTTGTGAACAATGCTATTATGAACATTCATGTACAAGGTTTGTGTGAACGGTATGTTTTTCATTTTCTTGGTATATACCCAGGATGAGATTCCTGGGTCATATGATAAGTGAACATCGCTCTGTCATGTCCAACTCTTTGAGACCCCATGGACTATACAGTCCATGGAATTCTCCAGGCTGATTGCTGGAGTGGGTAGCCTTTCCCTTCTCCAGGGTATCTTCCCAACCCAGGAATCAAGGTAATAACATCATGTTTAACTTTTTGAGGAGCTCTCATACTGTTTTTTCAAGCAAGTGAACCATTTAACATTCCCATTAGCAATATATGAAGGTTCCATTCTCTCCAACAGTTATTTTCCTTGTTCTTCTTCTTTTTTCTTTTTAAATAACAGCCTCCTAGTGTGGGTATGAGTTGGTATCTCACTGTGATTTTGGTATGCATCTTCCTAATAGCTAACAATGTGTAGCATCTTTTCATGTGCTTATTGATTATTTATCTACCCTCTAGGGAGAAAGGTCTAGTCAAACCCTTTACCCATTAAAAAAAAATTTTTTTAATTGTTGACTTTTAAGAGTTCTTTCTATATTCTGAATATTGAACTTTGTCAGGTACGTGATTTTCAGGTATTTTCTCTCAGACTAAAGAGCTGTCTTTTCATGTTCTTAATGATCTCATTTGCAGTACACACGTTTTCACTTTCCTGTAGCCCAGTCTTAGTTTTTCTCTTGCCTTTTATGCTTTTGGTATTGTATCTTAAGGAACTCAAGGCAATGAAGATTTACTCTTATGTTTCCTTCTAAAATTTCTATGGTATTGTCTCTTAGTTTCAGGCCTCTGATCCATTTCGAGTTGATTGTTTATATATGGTATGAGATAGGGGTCCAACTTCATTCTTTTGGAGGTGGATATGCAGTTGTCCCTGTATCATTTGATGAAAAGACCGTTCTTTCCACCACTGAGTGGTATTGGCATACTTGTCAAAAACTGGATAACTGTAGATTTGTGGGTTTATGGATTCTCGGTGCTTTCCCAGTGATCTACGTGTCTGTTCTTATGCCAAAACCACAAAGAAGACTCTAGCTTTGTAGTAAGTTTAGAAGACAGGAAATGTGAGTTCCTCTTCTACAAGGTTGTTTTGCCTATCTGGGTTTCTCCCATTTTCATATGAACTTTAGAATCAACATATCCATTTCTGCAAAAAAAGCAGTTGGAAGTTTGATAGAGATGGCATTGAATCTGTAGATCAGTTAGGGGAGTTTTTCCATTGTAACAATATTAAGTTTTTCAACCCATGGACATAAGATGTCTTTCCATTTACTTAAGTGTTCTTTAATTTCTTCCAGTGTTTTATGGGTTTCACTGTACAAGTCTTGTGCTGCTTTGATTTAATTTATTCTTAAGTGTTTATTCTTTTTGATGCTATTATAAATGGAATTGTGTTCTTAATTTCTTTTTCAGATTGTTCATTGCTAGTGTATAGAAATATAACTGATTTTGTGTACTGATCTTATATCTTATAACCTTGCTAAACTTATTTATTAGTTTTGTTTTTTTTTGTTTTCCATATATATATATAAGATAATATTATCTGCAATGAGAGAGAATTTAACTTTATGCTTCCTTTTTTTCTTTCTCTTGCCTAATTACCCTAGCTCAAATTTATAGTACAATGTCAAATAGCAGATGTGAGAATGGACATCCTTTTTTTTTTCTTGACCTTAGAGGGAAAACATCTAGTCTTACACCATTAAGCATAATGTTAGTATTCCTGTGATCAGGTTGAGGGACTTGTATTCCTAGTTTCTTAAGTGTTGTTTTTTTTTTTTTTTTTCACGAAAGGGTGTAGGGTTCTAACAATGTGTTTTAATGAAGAAAGAGACAGATTTGGTTGTGAATTGAGATGTTGTACTGTGTCAGGAAATTTTCTTGAAGTGAGTTTCTAAATCTATATAGGATGCTACTCAGGTTGAAGCCATAGAAGTGCTTGTTGATGATTTTTGCAGTTTGCCAATTGATATACATTTAATGGTTTCTAAGGCTATTAAACCGATTCTCTTCATTAATCCAAGTTAATTTGAGTTTGTGTTCAATTGCCTGAAGATGTAGAGACATACAGACACAAGAGATAATTTGTTTCTGTTGGTTGGTTTAATTTAATGCCTTTTTATTACCTGACGTTTTGCTTCTCAGACTTGGATGTTATAGGAGTCCTAGGAGAATGCCAGAGGGTGTTGATAAAGGCAGCTCTATCTCCCTGAACAGTCAGGGTTAGAACCCTTGCAATTTTCTTCTTCTGCCTGTTTGGAGGATACCGTGATGGAAAAGCTTCCTCATTTCAGTTCAATTCAGTTCAGTCGCTCAGTCGTGTCCGACTCTTTGCGACCCCATGAATCGTAGCACACCAGGCCTCCCTGTCCATCACCAACTCCTGGAGTTCACTCAAACTCACGTCCATCGAGTCGGTGATGCCATCCAGCCATCTCATCCTTTGTCGTCTCCTTCTTCTCCTGCCCCCAATCCCTCCCACCATCAGAGTCTTTTCTAATGAGTCAACTCTTCGCATGAGATGGCCAAAGTACTGGAGTTTCAGCTTTAGCATCAGTCTTTCCAAAGAACACCCAGGGCTAATCTCCTTCAGAATGGACTGGTTGGATCTCCTTGCAGTCCAAGGTACTCTCAAGAGTCTTCTCCAACACCACAGTTCAAAAGCATCAATTCTCTGGTGCTCAACCTTCTTCACAGTCCAACTCTTACATCCATACATGACCACTGGAAAAACCATAGCCTTGACTAGATGGACCTTTGTTGGCAAAGTAATGTCTCTGCTTTTGAGTATGCTGTCTAGGTCGGTCATAACTTTTCTTCCAAGGAGTAAGCGTCTTTTAATTTCATGGCTGCAATCACCATCTGCAGTGATTTTGGGGCCCAAAAAGATAAAGTCTGACACTGTTTCCACTGTTTCCCCATCTATTTCCCATGAAGTGATGGGACCAGATGCCATGATGTTAGTTTTCTGAATGTTGAGCTTTAAGCCAACTTTTTCACTCTCCACTTTCACTTTCATCAAGAGGCTTTTTAGTTCCTCTTCACTTTCTGCCATAAGGGTGGTGTCATCTGCATATCTGAGGTTATTGATATTTCTCCTGGCAATCTTGATTCCAGCTTGTGCTTCTTCCAGCCCAGCGTTTCTCATGATATACTCTGCATGTAAGTTAAATAAGCAGGAGGGCATCAGAGGGCAGACACACTGAAACCATAATCACAGAAAACTAGTCAATCTAATCACACTAGGACCACAGCTTTGTCTAACTCAATGAAACTAAGCCACGCCGTGTGGGGCCACCGAAGATAGGCGGATCATGGTGGAGAGGTCTGACAGAATGTGGTCCACTGGAGAAGGGAATGGCAAACCGCTTCAGTATTCTTGCCTTGAGAACCTCATAAACAGTATGAAAAGAACAGTATGAACAGTATGGAAAAGCTTCCTAGTGTGTTTAAATCTGCATCTTTTCATAGTTCTTACAGGAAGTGCAAATATCACTGAATTACTGGGATGGGGAGGAAACCATCTAAAAAGCAACACTTGATAGTTATTAACCTGCAGTACTGCTGTAGGAAAGTTGTTATTATTATTAGTCTTTTTTTTTGTGGGTAGCAGGAGTTTTGCCTGATTTGTGGGGTATACAGGGATGACTGTCAGCTGCCCTCACCCTGGCAGATGCCCTTTGAAAAAAGTCTCCTGTTGTGCTCAGAAGACCTATTCTGAGGGTCCTTTACACCAAGAGTAAGCCCAGATTTTAAAATATAATCCCTTGCTATCCTTATAATCATTTTGTAATTCCTCTATGAAATTATGTTAGGAAAATAATTGGAGAAAAGTTCAGTGTATTTGTAAGCAGCACTTCCCCAAATAGTTTGGAAGCTTACTTGGCAAGGTCGAGTTTTCAAGTCTGACTATCTTTTACTAGAGTATTTTTTCATGAGTAATGTTGCTAATGTAGTATTTGACTAAATACTACATAATAGTATAATAAGTTCTCTTATACATATGCCCTAAAGACTTTTGGTTAATGTCTGCATTTTAAATAAATCTCATGAATGTGCTGGGTGAATATTAATAATCTTCAATGGAAATGTGAATATCAAACCTAATGGAGTTATGATCCAAGATTTTGGGCACACTACATCTCTAATGTTACATGTTTACTAAAGATGTCTGGGAAAAAAGGTTTCAGAGAGAGGTCTACTTTCCCACAAATGTATTCAGTACTACTCTTAACTGTTTTAGAAATAGTAGGGTTTCCAATTATTACTCGTTGAATGCTTGAATAATAGCCACAATTCCTAAAATTTATAGAGGAATGAAAATTATGGCAATTTTTCACAAGAAATAATGTACTAGTGTTTTATAATTCTTTTATTTTTGCTTAGTACTTTTATTAAGCATTCTGAAAATAAATCTCTGACCCTTGTTGGTCATCCTAAGAAACAAAATTTGCTAAGAGAGGAAAAAAAGTATAACTGGCAGTATTTACAGGGAATGTAGGCTCCAGAGGTAGGAGTTGTGAGGGCATGCTGAGTTGCTTCAGTCATGTTTGACTCTTTGCGGCCCCATGGGCTGTAGCTCACCAGGCTCCTCTGTCCATGAGGATTCTCCAGGCAGGAATATTGGAGTGGTTTTTGCCATGCCCTTCTCCAGGGGATCTTCCTGATCCAGGGATCGAACCTGTGTCTCCTGAATTGCAGGTGGATTCTTTACCCACTGAACCACCTGGGAAGTCCTAGGTAGGGGTTACTGATTGTAAAGAAGCAACAGCAGCTGCCTGGGGGAGTGTGGCCGTTCTGATGTCTCTCCTCCTACCTCTTAGGGTTGCCATCACTCTCAGCAGAGTGGCATCTGTGCCTCTCTCCCAGGAACTTCTCCACTTGTTCATTTCCACTGACTGATCCTCTTCTTTTTTCCCTGTTCAAATTCCAGAGTAGAATTAGCTTAGCCTTACCATCACCCAGCTTGGAGAGTGGTTTTCCAGGCTTGGGGAAAGCAGTCTTTCTAGGTGGGGGATGCTGCTGAGGGCAGGGCGGTTTCCCTGAGACGCGCCATTATACAGTTTGCAGAGCCACTGCCCTGAGCCACACCCTGGGCCAACACGTCTATGGTGTTTTGCTGATTGGATGTGATGAACAGGTGGGAGCAGATACTTAGTGATTGGTCTTGTCTGGGGTATTCGAAGGAAAAAGCTCAGCCAAAATTGCAAGTGCGGTTGTGATCAGCTGCGGGTACGAGAGTGAGGATGGACCTGGGGGCAGGAGTCGTGGCTGGTAAGGTGTTAAGACACCTCCTGTGAGCAACACAGGAGGGTCCAGTGGAGCAATAAGCAGTGGGCTGAGGAGGGAGTGGGACTGAAAAAACAAAGGAAGTGGCGGGTTTGTGGCTGTCTTTAGAAGTACAAGTGTTTGAAGCTGGTGGTATGTTGGGTTGATTACTAAATAAGTGGGTTTCTAGATTCCTTCACACAAAGGAGCACTTAACTTGATATTTACTCTTACCACTCCTTTCCCCCACCCTCTGCTATTAACCAATGTCAGGACATTTTTTCAGAGAAGCAACTGAGTTTGGTGCCAGTGAAAACTCGAGGGTGCTTTGTGCCTGTTCTTGTAGGAATCAGCAGAAGGCTCCACAGCCAGCTGACAACTGCCATCACTGTGGATGTGGAATTCAGGGTGTGACTCTTTCTGGTTACTCTGTGTGTACCTGTTTTGATGGAAGCTTCTGTTTTTCCATCCACAGTCTTAAATTCCTGTATTTATGTGCCATCAAGAATGAGGTTACCAATGTTTTGCTTGAATTTTCCAAATTTGGGGTGTTATTTGTCATTATTGTTATTATTTTTTCAGTTACATAGTCTATTTTTTGAATCCCATTTTTGTTTCTCTTATTTTGGCCTAATTTGTAAATTTAATAAGCAGTTCGTGTTGAACTTTCCTTTAGAACAGTATCTTTAAGCATTTAATTAAATTATTAGGTGGAAATAAGTAGAATTTTTTTTCTCTTAATATCACTTGGACTTTGACAGAGGAAATGAGTGCTCTGTCAGACCTAAAAAACACTTTACCTTGTCATTAACTTACCTTTGTATTTAGGCATAATGAATACTGCAATTTGCATTGTAAGGAAAACATTTTAATGTGAATACAGTTAGTAATAAGATTTTTTCAGTGAATGTCATTGCATCAGACTACTCAGTAATTAAAAGTACTTAGAGACTGTAAGTTTCTGGACTAGAGCAGAAACCTGGGGTATATTTTTTCCACTTTATGTGTGCTATCAGTCTATCACTTTTTTGCTTTTAGGGTTCCAGGCTGATGGCTTACATGTTAATGCACCAAATGGCCTATGACTTATACTTGTATTATCTCTCATTTTATACAGCCATTGACTGGAAATATCCAAAGATAAACTGTTACACTGTTTCTAACTTGAAAGTAAAGAATAGAACTCCTTTTGTAAAGGTCACAGAATGTAGAATTTTAAAAATATACATACCAAGTTATGGATTATATTTCACTTATTTATGTAAAGGTAAATGTATGTCTGTTTTGCCCTAAAAACTGTCATACAGATTCAGTCATTTTTATATCACAGTAGTTCAGCTTTATGTTAAAAAATGATGGGAAATGTTTTCATTTGATGTACTTTAAAATGTGCTTTTTGCCCAAGTTTAATTTTGCTCAGTAAACTCATCCTTCATGAGACCAAGTCCTTTCTCTTCAGTTCAGAGTAGCTTGAATTTTGATGCGTATCTTTGCTATTTTCAGACCAAGGTGAAGTAGCCTTATATCAAAGGTAGCCTTATGTGGAGAGCCTTAGTGGGAAGATTTTAGAGTATTTTATTTCTAGTATTTTTTTCCCCTAGAATTCAGAATCTTGGGTATTTCTGGACATATAAGAACTTGGAGAAGAATTCTGAATTCTCTATTTGGTTCTTGGTAAAATATGTTAAGCACATTGAAAATGTCTTTAGACTTTCTGACATTTGTATTTATGTTAAGTAAAGTTATACCTCAGTTTTTCTGTTGAATTTGTACTGTCGTATGATAAAGTTCGCCAATGAATAAACTGCTGTGTATATATGTGATAAAGATATTTGCCTTAAAATAGAGCGCTCCTGTTTTGCAAACAGTCTGCCATCAAATTGTCTTTCCAGTTATTCATATTTCTGTGTGCCTGGTGAATGGTGGCCTGATCAAGTCCATGGAAGTAAAAAAGGAGATGAATGCTTTTTCACTGTTAATAATCTAAACCTGGATTAAAAAAATACCTTGGACACATAAAAATTTTATGGACAAAATACTGAGTGTAGTGTGATGTTTACTGCTAAAGATAGCAAATGACTGAACAGGTAAATTGTTGGTTTTAACCATTATTTTCATCGACCCTATCTATTCTCAATGAGAGTAGTGATTCAGAGCTGTGTGAATGTCCGTTCTACCATGTGGTCTGTACCTCTGCTGTGTATTCATAGCTACTGCTAAGTCTCATCGCTAATAGCCGTTGCCTGTATGATGGAGGGAAAGATGAACTGCCAACCAGTAGGCAGGGTAATCTGGATAGTAAAGTTTGTATCATAGTTTGGGATTTGAGGTAATAATTTTATTATTTAGTATCTCTTTCAGGAATGATGGTTTAAATGGACGTCACTTTTATCTTCTAATAAAAAGGTTCTTAAAATCAGCTCAATTTATGTGGCATAATTTTGTTTTCTACTTTAATTTGGAATTAGTAAAGTATACAATCATATGGATCATAGCTTTTCTTATTCAGCTCCATGACTTACATATTTATGTCAGATCTTTAATAGTATCTATAAATGCTCATCAACTATTTAATTAGTAGTTTCTTTAGTCCCTGAGGAAATATTTTATTAATAACTTTGTTATGATATACATATGTTATACATACATCTGAAAAAAAACCTGTACAGCTTGACCATTTGATAGTTAATAAATTTTGACTTTGAGAACCACCTACAGCTGGTACTAAATTGTTCCTATCTATTGCCGTTGACTTCATTGGTTAATGTAATTCATTCTTGGTAGACTTATTTCCCTTTTGTTTTGAACCCAAACTTCACTTTGCAATAAACTAATGGTGATGAAGCACAAAAGGTGTCTCCTGACTGTGACAACGTTTCTTACTGTCGTGAGGCTTTGAATCAATCATTAGATTTTCCCTGGCTTGCTTTCACATTCTCTCTTTCTCCCTTTTAACTGCGCCTCTCTATGGTAAGAACATCAGTGCTCTACATGAGGTAAGTGTCCAGGCAATGACAATGGGTACCTGTAGGCACCTAATATGTGTTGAGTTGAATAAAAAGCCTTGGAGGTTATACCTTCTAAATGCGGTACTTGTTTAGAGTATGTTCTCAGGGGTCCAGATTGCTGCCAGATCCTTTTAGTCTTCCTAATGAAAGGCTGTGTGACCCTCCCCGCCTCCCCTTCCCACCCCAGGTCTCTCTGTGTGATCCCTGCCCACACCCCACACTCCCATTCTTGACATTCTTGTACTCCAGTGGCCCCTCTGATTTGGGTGCTGCTCTAGCCCCACTGTGGAGAAGGCAATGGCACCCCACTCCAGTACTCTTGCCTGGAAAATCCCATGGACGGAGGAGCCTGGTAGGCTGAAGTCCATGGGATCGCCAAGAGTCGGACGCGACTGAGCGACTTCACTTTCACTTTTCACTTTCATACACTGGAGCAGGAAATGGCAACCCACTCCAGCGTTCTTGCCTGGAGAATCCCAGGGACGGGAGAGCCTGGTGGGCTGCCGTCTATGGGGTCGCACAGAGTCGGACACGACTGAAGTGACTTAGCAGCAGCAGCAGCAGCTAGCCCCACTGATGGAAGCATTTTGCTCTGGTACCGCCCCAGCGACCTGGCAGAGTCATCCCAGGATGGACGCCAGCGGTGCCTTAGGCCAGGATTTCCTGAGGGCAGAGTCCTGCTTGTCCGACTGTCTCAGCAGGTTCTAGCAACAGGCTTAATTGTGAAGATCACCACTCCAGGACTTGCAAGGGCACAGAAGTAAGTACCTTCCTGAACAGCTGTTGAGCCTGGTTCAAACACTTCATTCCAGTGTCTCTGCTGACCGAACATGGAAAACAGTCTAGTCAGCCTGAGTGCTGAGGTGAGTTTCCCTTTGTTTCATTGCTGTTAAAGTTATTGCTTCAAGAACGGGGCATCAACTATTAAAGCAGTGGGGATCATGAGAAATTTGTCAATAATTGCGTTTGAGATAGGAATCCATTTGTCAGGTAACACTTATGTGTTGTTAATCAGAGTGATGACTTCTAAGCCACAGGGTTCGCTTCTCAACTGAGTTTTTATGTTTTATTTTTGGAATTAATCAGGTTTTTGTTTTCTCTTAAGGGAAAACAATAGCAAATGTCAGACTGAACATTGAATGGTTGACTTATTTCTCACAAATTTAAAAAGAGTTACAAGCCAGTGTGTGTGGCTGAAAGTTTTGATATCTGAGAAGATAATGTTTCAGAAGAATTTTCAGAGTGTTTTTTTCTTTCCTATCTTTCACTGATGTCTCAATTTGACAAGGTAATGGATTTAGCACTCAGAAGTTCCATCATTTTTATCCTCTTTACATCTTAGGGTCTGTGAATGTTACCTCTTCATTTGTGTTAGACTGCGAATACGGTGAGGGTCTGATGAATTTTTGGCCAAAAATGGGTTCTGGCACTCGACTGCTAGAGCAGTGTAACCTTTTCAAGGCCAAGGAATTTATGTGTATGTGGGTGGTCCTTCTGTCTGCTGAAAATGTTGAAGTGTTTCTGCTTTGCTCAGTTTGAAGAATTTGTGGAGCTTGAGGTCTTGAGCCAGAGTGGTCTGAGGAAAGAGGAACTTTCCTTGGGCAGCAAGTTCTTTTATTGAAGCTTTTACGGTAGGAGCGATTGGACACATCTCAAGAATGAACTGATTTGTTAAAAAAAAAGAGTTTAAAAATAATCCACATGCTAGAAAACATAGAAGACAGGAAGAGAAGAAATAAACACATGACTCCCCATCCGTGTAACAAGTTACTGTCATTTCTTGGCTTTATTTTCTTCGTTTTGCTCATTTCTCTCTGCTCTGTTCTAGGCATATATGTGGAAGACGTGCGCCATCCTTGAGGAGCTCCCTGTGGGGAAAGTGACCATTAATAAAACATTAAAGAGGTCTAGGGGTAGGGTAAAGGGTATGAAGTGGCTGCTGTGGATCCTGCAAGATGTTCACCTCAGGAGTCTAGAAAGGCTTCCTGGAGGAATGATACTTAAATTCAGTTTAGGGAGACAGGTCCTTAAGGATTTGCAGCCCTTAGGGCAGGGGTCCCCAACTTCCAGGATCTATAAAGTACACAATAAGTGCACTTGAAATATCCTGAAACCATCCCCTTCCCCCCAACGCCTGGTCCATGGAAAAATTGTCTTCCAGTCCCTGGTGCCAGAAAGGTTGGGGACTGCTGATTTGGGGGTTCAGAATGCACCAAAGCAAAAGAATTGTTCTGGCCATTTCACTCAGTCAGCCATTGCACAGAGGAGTGTGTGAGGAGCGTAGTTGGGTGGGCAGACACCAGAATAGGAAAGCCCTTATGTTTTAGCCAAGGAGGTGAGCTTTACCCTACAGTCACAGATCCATTGGATCATAAGTCAGGAGAATGACATGGCAAGGATCGTCCTTGATGAGGATCGCTCTGTAAGTAAGTTAGTGGTGGAGAGAGACTGGGGACAGTAGGGCCAATTAGAGAACTGCTGTGCTCATCCTCCAGGCAGGAGGGAGTGGTGAGAGAGGACCCAGCAGCAAAGGAGAAAGACGCAGAGAAAGAATGAGTGGCTCTCGGTGGGAATACGGGAAGTGACCTGGGTTCGGCTCCGGGAGACTGCCCAACGTGGCAAGAGGAGGGAAGGAGCAGCCCAGCAGGGAGGTGGGGCTGTTAAACGACCCCCAACAGTCAGGTGAGCAGAAAATGGAAAAGTAGTTGTTGGATTCAGCAACTCGGCGCTCCAGGTGGCTCAGCTGAAGTTTAATATTAGATCTTCTCACATCGAATCCTCACTTTATATATAGATTGCCCCATGGTTGTGAGGGGATCTCTGGTTACTGTGGACCAGCAGCCTGGGCTCTTAGGAGCTGAGCTGGCTTTGAAATCACTTCTGGGTTTTAGCCCTGAAGCACATGATTGCTGTCTGGTCTTCTTAGTGCCGTCGCTGGTTGATTGTGATTAGCTGTTTGTGCTACTGCTGCTGTGTCCAACAAACCCAGTATGTGAACTCAGTGGGAAATCTTCCTTCTAGTCAAAGGGCTGAAAGTTCAAGTTGTATTGAGGAGATGCAAGTAGCTGGACACTAAAGCCAGGCTTTCCAACTGTGATTAAGCAAACCTTTGATCAAAGTTTCCATTTCCCTGAGTCTAACCTTTTCTAAGATATTAGGAAGCACCACTTGAACTTTATTCTAATCACCTGGGAAATGAAGCACATGAGAGCTGCCAGGAGCAGTGTTAACACAGTTTGAACAGTGGAAGTCACAGTAGCATTTTCAGTTAAAAACTAAGGGCAGTTCCACAAGGGTGGTATTTTACTACAAATGATGAGGCTGAAACTGAGTATGTTCTCAATCACACTTAGACTCAGGGAATGTGGTACTGTAATAAGCTTCCGCTTTGTTCAAAAGGGACTAAAGATTACTAATAATCTTTAATGATGATGAGCCATAAAATCTGATCCAGAAGAATAAAAGGAAAAAAGTGATAGTGTTACGTGCAAGTCTCATCTAGTGATATAGTTTCCTGCAGTGTGATTTTAATATTTAATGAATGCTCTTTTTGATTTATGGAGGTTCTGTGGCCAGCCGACTAGTGGAACCACCCTGAGCTTTTACTGATAATTTTTAAACACATTTGCAGGGATTTGTTATGTCTCTTGTTCTCTCCCCCTTCTGATCAAAAGGAACTATTTTTAAAACTCTTACTGGTTTTTAAAATTGCATAAAATTATTGTAGCTAATTTTGGAATATGAAAAATTTGTAATACAAATAATTTTGGAATATAAAAAATAGAGTAAAAGTTTCCTCTTTGCATATTGAACCCAGCACTCACCAACTGATGGGTTTTTGTGCAATATTTCAGGTCTTTTTCTATTATAGTATGTTTTTGGCTGCTACTAGATCAGAAAAGCACAGTGACAATAGCCATAAAGAGGAGACACAGTTCAAATGTCCATCAACAGATAAATGGATAAACAAAAGGTGGGGTATACACACAGACACACACAAAAGGAATTCTACTGAGCCTTAAAAAGGAATGAAATTCTGGGACGTCTCTAGCAGTCCAGTGTTAAGACTTCACCTTCTGACGCAGGCAATGCAGGTTTGATCCCTGGTGGAGTAACTAAGATCCCACATGCCTTGTGGCCAAATATAACAAAACATGAAACAGAGGCAACATTTTAGCAAGTTCGATAAAGACATTAAAAACAGTCTGCATCCAAAAAATGAAAAATCTAAAAAAAGAAAAGAGAACAAAATTCTAACATATGCTACAAAATGGATAAACATTGAAAATATTATACTAAGTGAAGTAAGCCTGATGCCAAAGGAAACATATATTGTGTGGTTTCACTTATGTGAGGTACCTGGAGCACAGCAGTTCTTAGAAGACAGAAAATAGAATCAAGGTTACCAGAAGCTGGGGGGTGAAAGAATGGGAAATTACTGTTTAATGGGTGTAGAGCTTCTATTTGGAATAATGAAAATGTTCTGAAAATGAATAGTGGTGATGACTGCATGATATTCTGAAGATACTTAATGCCATTGAATTGTACACTTTAAAATGGTTAAAATGGTAAATTTTATGTATATTTTACTATGATGAAAAGCACAATGACTATGTAGTGTTTGGATCTACTCTAAACACTTGGAAGTTTTATAAAATATACAAAATATTTTAAAAATGCAGTTATACTTGACAGCTTGAAGTTTGTATCTGACACCTTGGAAGTTACGCAGTGATAACCAACAACCTCCAAATTTAATTTCTTACAGTTGCAAAGGCTTGTTTTTTGCTCATGTTACCTGTCTTGTGCATATTGACCATGATTCTATGCCATATCCTCTTCATTTCAGCACCCAGGATGAAGGCGTTGTCTCTGCCTGGGTTGTTGCTGTGCTTGTGTCAGAGGACAAAGAGAAGACGGTGGAAGCACTCAGACTCTTGGAGTGTCTGCTCAGAAATGTCCCACTTCATCTTAATCCACATTTTTTATTGACAAAGCTAGTCACATGACCCAGCCTGACATTCCTGGGGTAAGAAAATATAATCCTCCTACAGTGAGGGGCAGTGAATAATTGGGAGCAGCAATACAAATACCTTAGGGTTGTAACCAGAAATATGACATTTGTCTGTGGCCATGGGAGGAAGGGAAGGCGTCTATACATAAGAGACCTCACTGAAGTGGTGAAGGGTCTGGATCACACTGTCTGAATGGGACAAGAGCCCTGGGCCTCGGTGTGAGGTCTAAGCCCACACCCAGCCACCACAGACCTCTGCTGTTCTGCTCTTGTATGTACACGTGTGATTGGGCAAAGCTAAGCTATATCCAGAACTTCAGCTGTCACAGTCTGGGAAAGGTGACTGATCGATTGATTTTGCCTTTCAGTCCCAGTAATTGAGAGGGAAACAGAGAATTAGGTGGGAATGAATGTCAAGTGGCAATTGACTATATCACGCACAATTACCTGAGAATCCACCTAATAAATGTATAAGACCTTTCTGAAGAAAACTTTAAAATATTGCTGAAGGAGACTATGGGAGACCTGAATGAATGAAACCCATTCCATGTTCTTGGATCAGAAGGCATAATATCACACTTAATTATAAAAGTGATGCAGGAACAATAAAAAATGACAGCTCTTCTTCAAAAGTGGAAATGCTGACGCTGTGATTCATATGAAATAGGAACAGTGAGTAAAACTGAAAGTCGATCAGTGGATGGGAAACAGCCCTTCCAGACCTTAAAGCACACAAACTCTCAAAAACGAAGTGTATTGACGAGTGAAGACAAAGCAATGAAACCGAATAAAAAATTGTAAAGGATTACAGTACATAAGAAAATGTTTATATATGTTAAAAGGACTATCCCAAATCAATGGGAAAAAAATTACCATATGGGAAAAAAAAGTTGAATCCCTACCACAAAGCATGTACCACAAAAGCTCCAAATAGATAATAATAAAAGATAAATGTACAACATAAAACCATAAAAGTAGAAGGAAACATATGAGATTTCCTTCATAACTGAAATGAAGAAAGTCTGGCTTTGACCATAAAGTTCTGCATAGGGGGAAAAAAGGGAGGGAATGGGGGAAGAAAAGGAAGAAGCCACCATAGTAAGCAAGTCAAAGTCAAAAGACAAATGAGAAATAAAGGAAAACAGTGACCACAAAACCCTGTAAAATACACAAAATACCAAACACTGAAGGATGCTGATAAAGCAGTGTATTTAGGAGGAAGATTGAAAACATTGTTTAGGGTTCAGCTTAAGGCTAGAGAACAAAAAGACTAGACACTGAACCCAACAAATGCAGAAAAGACAGAAGAATAAAGGTAAAGCATGGATTGATGAAACAACAAACAAAAGAGGATCCATAAAACCCAAAGCAGGAGTTTTTTTTTGTTTTTTTTTTTTTTTAATAGGCAGCTATCTAGCAAACCAATTGAGAAAATAGAGAAGGGAGGCAGGGATAAACAATCTTAGGTTAACAGAGTGCACATAACTGCACATACAGTAGAGATTTTTAAAAAATCACAAGAAGATGGACTAGATATAGTTGATTGGCAGTTGGCAGTTATTTCCACCTCCTTCGAGTGTGTGTTCCTGACTACAGAGGCTGGAAAGATGAAAACAGCATTTCAAGGAGCTTTCTAGATGAGAGTTTAGATTTTGCCAGTAGCTGCTCTTGTGTAGGATTTGGTTGGCAGAAGAGAAGCTGTAGTCATGATCCTTTTGACTGCCTTCTTTGGCTGCCAGACAAATCCTCGGAGTGCAGGATTCAGCTTTGAAGGTGTTGGTAGGGGTAGCCGTCCTTGCAGAACCTGGAGTTAGCTGTGGCTTCCCAATTCTGGGTTGCAGCCATTGCTGTGTGTTCCTGAATTCACCTGTCCTTATGCAGCCTCTGGTTCCCCATCTTCCTGATGGTGGCAGAGCTGGCAGTTTCTCAGGAGGGTCAGTTCTAGACTGTTCTGGGGAGTCATTTCTGGGGGGCCTACCCAGAGCTCACTCCTCCAGCCCCGTTTCAACAATTTTGTAAGCACTTGGTTCGTTGTATTAAATCAGTGCTTCCTGTTCCTTGCACAGATACAACTGATGAACAGAATACTATCAACAATTCTGTGCCAAGAAATTTGAAAACTTAAGTGAATGGATAACTTCCCAGAAAATATAAATTACTGAAATGAACCCACAAAAATGAAAATCTGAATAGATGATAATAATAAAACTGAAAAGATAATCAAATCTGCCAGTTCCTCTCCCACCTCATACAAAGCTACTAGGCCTCAACAGTTTTATGGGCCAATTTTCCAACTAAAGATAACCCTTATATATCATGTAGATTGTTCTGGAAAGAGGGAAAATAAGGAGTTACTCAACTCAGTTTGTGAATATTGTGTATAACCTTGGTACCAAGACTGGATAAGGAGAAGACAAGAAAAGAAAATTATTAAGTCCAATATCAAGAACATAAATGCAAAAATTCTAATTAAATTAGCACACTAAATCCAGTATTGTATTAAAAAAATTCACTATGATCATGCAGGGTTTATTTCAGGTTATTAGAAAATAAATTAATTCACTATATTACATTAACAGATCTTTTTCTTGGTGCCAATTTTAAATACAGTTGTATTTAAGACATTGCATTTTCCACTTACAGAACAGTGCTCATGATTTGCAATGCTGCTGGGTTGGCCAAAATTTTAGTGTGAGCTTTGCCATAGCATAACTTTCTGGCCAACCCAATACTTCCTTTCCCTATGAACGCAGTCCATATTCAAGTATCAATACTGTCCTATTATTTTTTTCCAGATCTACTGAGATATAATTGACATACATCACTATATGAGTTTTAAGTGTACAGTATTAAGGTTTGATTTACATATATTGTGTAGTGAGTACTACAATAAATTTAGTTAACACCCATCTCATAAATACAATGAAAAGAAAAGGAAAAAAAATGTCTTCTTGTAATGATGGCACTTGGGATTTTACTCTCTTAATAGCTTTTCTGTGTAGGGAAGCTTATGGCAGTGGAAACCATAATTATCATGCTGTACATTACATCCCTAGTACTTACTTATAATTAGAAGCTTGTACCTTTTGAGGGGCTTCCCAGGTAGCTCAGTGGTAAAGAACCTGCCTGCCAATGTAGGAGACTCGAGTTCGATACCTGGGTTGGGAAGATCCCCTGGAGCGGGAAATAGGAACCCACTCCAGTGTTCTTGCCGGGGAAATCCCCAGACAAGAGGCACCTGGCGGGCTACGGTCCATGGGGTTGCAAAGAGTCGGACACAAATGAGTGACTGACACGCACACACATGTACCTTTTGACCACTTTCCTCCAGTGCCTCCTCCCCCATCCCTTGCATCTGGTCTGATAACCACAAATCTGGTCTCTTTTTCTATGATTTTTAAAAATAGATCCCACATATAAGAGTCTGCCTGCAATGAGGGAGATCCGGGTTCAATCCCTGGGTCAGGAGGATCCCCTGGAGAAGGAAATGGCAACCCACTCCAGTATTCTTGCCTAGAGAATCCCATGGACAGAAGAACCTAGTGGGCTACAGTCCGTGGGGTCACAAAGAGTTGGACACAACTGAGTGACTTTCACTTTCCACATATAAGTGGAATCATTCAGTGCTTGTCTTTATCTGACTTGTTTTACTTAGTATTGATATAATGCCCTTAGGGTCCATCCATATTATAGCAAATAAAGAATGCCCAGTTATTTGCTATAGCGTTCAACTTTAAAGCTATCATAGGATTGGCTACAGTTTGGGTCCGTCGATGTTTTGTGTGCAACAATGCTCAATCCATGCCCAGATTTCCTTAATCAACCTTGTTTATGATGGACCCAGGGAAGGCAGCACCTGGTGGCGCAGCTCCACCACCAGGGAAGCCCCCAGCCATTCCTCCTGCAGAGCCTCCTGTGCTCCATGCAGCTTCATAATAACGGGGGGGTTGCAGACTTTCTCCAGCTCTTTCTGCCGATGTTCACATACTTCCTTCTCTGCAGTCTGGTTCTTAGCAAGCCAGTTGGTGATTTCATTACACTTGTCAAGAATCTCCTATTTGTCCTCATTATTGATCTTGCCTTGAAGTTTTTCATCTTCAACAGTTGCTTTCATGTTGAATGCACAGGACTCAGGCAAATTCTTGGAAGACACCTTGTCCCATTGCTTATCTTTAGCTTTGTACTTTTCAGCTTCCTGGACCATATGCTCAATGTCTTCCTTATGGAGAAACACCATATGATTTAAGTAGATTCAGAAAAGGCATTTAGCAAGATTCAACACCCATTCACTACATTTCTTGGCGAACTAGGCATCACAGGGGCATTCTTAGCTTGATAAACCAAAAGCCCTCAGCAAATGTCATTCTCAGTGGTTAAACTTTAGAAGCAATTCCACTAAAGTCAGAAACATGATAAGGACGCCTGTGCTCATTACTAGTATACAGCACTGTGCTAGTGGTCCTGGTCACACAATATGACAGAGAACTGAGAAACCAGGAAAGTAGCAGAGCTAATAAGGGTGTTTTCGAGGTGACTGAATTCAAGATCAACATAAAGCAATAACATTTCTTTGCATGAAAAATAACCAATTAAAACATGTAAAAAAAAGAGAGAGGGAGAAAGACATATTCACAAGATAAATAAGATACTTAAACATGAATTGCAAATTCCTATTAAGAAACGATGTAAATATATTTCAAGGACACACAAGAACTGAATAAATCATGTTTATGGAAGAGAAGACTGTAATCTCAAAATGGCAATTCTGACCAAGTTGATCTATAAATTCAATGAGATGATAACAAAAATTCATAACAGATTTTTTAAATGGCCTTTTGACAAACATTTCTTAAATTCATATAAAAGATGAACAGCAATGACAATCCAAATCCAACTCTGGAAAAGAAAACTAAGCACCAGAAGTCAAAGCAGTTTATGTCTAACATAATTACCATGCTGGATATCAGCACAAGAATAGGCAGATCAGTGGAACAGAACAGAACGCCTGTACACAGAGAGTGCAAGTACTAGGAGGTCTTGGATATGTTGTACGTGTGGTCTCACTAATCAGTGGCAAAGGGTGGATGTTTGATAAATGGCAGAAGGTAAAGAAAATTGTTTAAAGATATAAACAAATCCCTATCCCAAACCATACATCAACGCGAATCAACTGTAAGTATGCATATATCCCCTCCCTCTTGAGGCTCTTCCCACCCCCCATCCCACCCCAACTGTCATTTATTGACGACCTACTATGTGCAGTGGGCCCTGGGCTGAGAGCTCCATTAATGAATCTCCTTTAATCTTCAGGACAGGGCTGATTTAAAGCTCTGAGCACTGTAAACACAACTTTAAAGCTATTAGAACGTAAATATTTCTTTAAAAAACACAAAAGGAAAAAGTAAATTTAACATCAAAATGTAGAATCTGTACATTATTTGTACATCTTTGGAGCTCTGGATCTAGTGCACGGCCTAGTGTAAGCAGGCTAGTGTAAGCAGGACTCCACGGGGTCTGTTCTGTTGGTCCTAGGTCTTTAGAACAAGTTCCCGCTCCCGTCCCCAGGGCACATGGAAACCCTTCTCTCTCCACCTCCCATCTTTGTATGCATGTCACAGTTTCTGGTCATCTTATGATTCCCCTCACTTACACAGCATCGGGGATATACCTACTGTTGCCAGTTGTATTGTTTCAAGGCCATTTCAGAATTAATAACCAGCTTACACGTGTCAAAAATACCCACTGCTTTAAATTGTAATGGGCTTTCCTTTGGAAGCAGCTGTTAGATTTCTCAGATTGTTTTTCTGTGTTCTTTGTCTCCAAAGGATTGGTTTCTGTTGGAAGATTGTTTATTGAATTTGGAAGGTTATGATAATTACCAAAGTCATTCCGAGTCTTCCATAATGTGTGTCTGAAAAACTCATCCTCGAAGTTAGATTCGTCACAGGTGGTGGAGCCAAATCCCTAATCCCAGGGCATTTCCTGGGGGGCTAGCCTCTCCCCTCTGGCCAGAGGAGGAGACCGGATGCTCAGAAGATCAGGCTAAGCAAAACAAAGGTCACCTGCATAATGGAGGCAGCTGGCAAAGAGCACTGATCTCAGGGTCCAGCTCTGACGAGTTCTTATCTCACCTTGACTTTAAAGACAGTGTCTGCCTGTTAGAGCTGTGAGAATTAAAGGACAGGATATGCATGAAAGTGAATGTAGACTGAAAGGGCCATAGATATGCAAGGTTGTCTAATATATAGCACAGTGGGCCCCATCTTAAAAACAGCTTTCTCTTTTTCCATTATCAAATGAATTCAGATTCATAAAAGAGTTTTGAAAAGACAAGCAAGTACAAAGTCCCACTATTATAGCAACCGCATAACACCAATGTCTGTCCTTCCGTCATTACTCTCTCAAAGGCTTTGGGCTTATTTTTTCATACTGTTGTAAAGCTGCTGTGTTGTCACCTTTATATCGAGCATCACAAGACTTTCTCACAACATTTCGGTCTGTAGACCTATATTTTTCTTTTCAATTTAATTTTTTAATTATGTAACCCATAACTCCAAAGTTGAAACTCTAGATGTTTTATATGTAAGCATCCATCCTTTTTGTCTTCTCACTCCATTCTCTCCTTCGCCCTATAGATAACCATTTTTTAATTTGTGTATGGTTTGTCTTTTCATGATTTTTATATAATAGTATTTTCCCTTCTTCCCAGGTGAGAAACAACATAATATTTATCCTGTGCCTTTGCTTTTTTCATTGAACAGTGTATCCTGGAGATCATCTTATATCAGTAATCAGAGTTTTTCCTCATTGCTTTTAATGGCTACTCTGAACTCCACTGAGTGGCTGTTCATTCAATCTGTTCTTTAAACAGCAGACACTTAGATTCTTTTGTTTTGTGCTATTACAAATAACGCCCCAATGAATGACCTATGTGAATATAATTTTGGTTACAGAATGTGCCTAACCTCATCTGTCCATCAGCTGTCAAAACAGTTGAAACTCCATCCTCTATCCTGCTGCTCTGAAGTCTCTCTGCCACCTTGGGAATCAAACCTCCTTGATCCCAGCCTCAGTCTCCCCTGCTCTGAACTTGAGTATTGGGCATGGGCTCTCCAAGATTAGCGTCTTGACATCCCCCTGGTCTCAGGTTGGTTCTTCCTAGCTCTCGCTTCCCTCCCTGGACCCAGATATTGTGAAATGCCTGAGGAACCATCTACCCTCTCACCTCTGCCTTGCTTCCTTCCAGAGGAGTCGGAAGAGGTTATACCACTGTTCGTTTTATCTTTCCCTGATTGTTGTTTTTGCTTGGATGGTTTTTACTTTTTATTATGAAAATTTCAAACTCAAGAAAAGAGAAGGAATAAAACAATGAAAATCCAATACCTTCCATTACTTAGATTGAAAAATTGTTAATGTTTTGCCATATTTGACTTTCTATATGTATTTTCCTGAATCATTTTAAAGACAATAATAGGCATCATGGTGATGCTCCGTATCTAAATACTTACCTGCCTACAATCCAAGAAATAAAGATATTCATGTAGAAAGAATATTTCTACATTCTTGTAGAAATAAATTCTCTACAAGAACACCCTTATCACACCTATCAATAATAAGTAATTTAAAAAAGTAAACTAATTCCCTAGTTTGTAATATTTAGGTCATATTCAGCTTTCTCTGGTTGTTCTAAAAAGTATCTTCTATAACTTATTTTTTAAACCAAGAGTCAAACAAGTACCACAGATTGCATGTGGTTGCTTTATATCTCTTTTTCATTTAGAGCAGGTCTCCTTCATGCCTTTTTATTTTTCATCAGATTGACTTGGTGGAGAGGCCTGATCAGTGGTTTTGTGATGCGCCTCACAGCCTGGATTTGTCTCATGGTTTGCTTGTGCGGTCATTGACCTTTTTCCCCGTATTCCCTTTATTTTTTTCCTTTTTTTTTTTTGAAACTTTTGTTCATCCAGCAAGGTCTCTGCTAGTTTGCTTTGTTCTCTTTCCCACGAGAAGTTTTCCTCTAATGATTCCAACTGGAATCCCTTCAAATGGTTGATTGTTTACTTACTATGGGTGCTGTCATTGGCTGGGTCCATTGGCTGGGTCCTATCCTTAGACAACCTCTGATGGTCAGAAAGTCTCATTCCCCAAGAAGAGGTGTCTAATCTCCTGCCTAGAGGGGATACACCTGGAAGCCAGTAGGGGAAAGAGTTTGGGAGCTTTCAACATTGATCACACAGATATCGTTCAGTCCCCCTGTGTTCAGACTGAAAACGGCACTGGTCATTTCTCAGACGGAGCTCCTCTATTCTCTTCTGAGGATAAACCTCCAGTCTTCTGCTGGGCAAAGGCGAGATCGCCACCTGGAAGAGCGGACCTGGGAGTCGAACTGCTTCTCCCACAACCTTTCCATCAGGCCTCCTGCTTTTGTTTCCACCGTCCCCCTCGCTACCCATAGTACCTGCTACTGCTGGCAACTGCTTAGCCTTAGGGGTGCACCGGAAAAGGAATTGTGTTTTTGTTTTTTCCTGCCTACTGGCTCATAATTTCATTTTCTTGGGATTGCTCAAGTCATTTACCATTTCTCCATCTGCTTTCCGGTTTCCAGAATATTTTGGCTGTTGTCTCCTCTCCTTTTCTTTCTCTGTCCTTGCGGGTTTGTATCCTTTACAAGCTCAAAGACTGATGCTTTAGAGGAGTGTGAGGAGGGAGCAGGAGTAATAATCCATGTATGTGCCCACCAGCTTTACCCCTTTTTTCATTTAGAAAAATGCTTCGATTGGTTTGATGAACATGTTGGTTGAGAAAGACCTGTGTCCGGCCATAGCAGGGCCCTAGACATTCAGATACAGATGAGAACAGTGTCAGAGGAAAGCCAGATTGCCCAGGATTACACTGAGGACAATTTTGAATTTCTGGAGAGAAGTGAGTGGTCTGAGATGAGGGAGAAATTGAAAGGTGTGAGAAGGGTACAGGTGTGAGAGAGGTCAAGGGAGAGAGATAAGAGCTAAAGTGATACAGGTAAGTTAGCAAGCGATGAGAGAAAGATAACGGATGAAAATTTCCCCGTGGGAGGGGCTGACTGAGGAGCCTTGGAAGACAGACCTGATATCCAATTTCAGGTTGTCTGCTGGGCTGTGATGTGACAGAGACCATTTCCTCTCCTTACATATAGTCTAATCTATTTTTTTCATGGTTTCTAGCTGAGCATGTTATCACCTGGAATAGAGAGTACATTTCCCAGCTTCCCAGCAGCAACTCACAGTCATGTGACCCAGTTCTAGCTAATAAGATGTAATCAGAAGTGTGGCCAAATTCAGGCCAATAAATATAAGTGCTAGGTTGGAATCCCAAGAGAAATAATTAAAGGGGCGCTCATTCAGCTGGGTAAATTTCTTTTTGCCCATCTGCCTTTCTTCCAGATTGCAATGTACATGCAGTGGCTGGAACTCCAGCAGTGATCTCATGTTCTAGGGTAGTTTGACGAGGGAGCAGAAAGACAAGAGTCTGGGTCTGACAGGACCATGAAACTACTAGACCAGCTCTGCACTGCTTACCTCTGGACTGTTGCTTTTTAAATGTAAAAGAGAAATACAATTCTTTGGGATTTTTTCCTAGTGTTATAATAATCACTTATCATGTGACAAGTAGTATTCTAAATGCTTGGTTTATATATTAATCTAATCTTTATACTGCCAACCCTGTGAGGTAGGTACTATAATTATCTCTGTTTTATAGATAACAGTGAGGCACAGAGAGATTAACTTGCCTAAAGTCACAGCTAGTGAAGACTAGTAACTAGGCAGTCTGGGCTTGTAAGCATTGTGTTTTACTGCTTGCTAAGTCATTTCAGTTCTTGTTCGACTCTGTGAGTCCATGGACTGTAGCACTCCAGGCTCCTCTGTCCATGGGATTCTCCAGGTAAGAATACTGGAGTGGGTTGCCATTTCCTTCTCCAGAGGATCTTCCCAACCCAGGGGTCGAACCCATGTCTCTTGTGTCTCCTGCACTTGCAGGCATATGTTTAATCAATAGTGCCCCCGGGGAAGCCTGTTATACTGCATAATTGTGGCCAAACTCAATCCTCACTAATACAGTTGTACAATACCACCCCAGAATCTGCCATCCACCATAGTCATATATTCTTGGTGAATTTTCAGTATTCCAGGTGAGTGATTTGCAAGGCCTAACCATCCCCAATCCCCCCAAGTCACTTGCCCCCTGACATTGATGTGAAGAAAAGAGATCCTATAGTTTCAGTTTATGACCAGCAGTGTGAAAGCAAAGGTCCAAGGAGAAGCAGAGACTGCAGGAGGGAACCAGGTGACCTGGGAGGGTGGGGGGATATGGGCTGCAGTGTGGAGCAAGAGCAGTTTTCCTCAGGGAAGTCCCTGGTGGTCCAGCGGTTAGGACTCCACGCTTCTGCTGCTGGAGGTACAGGTTCCATCCCTGGTCAGGGAACTAAGATCCCACATGCCTTGAGATGTAGCCAAAAACAGAGAGCTGCTACTGCTGCTAAATCGTTTCAGTCGTGTCCGACTCTGTGCAACCCCATAGACGGCAGCCCACCAGGCTCCTGCGTCCCTGGGATTCTCCAGGCAAGAACACTGGAGTGGGTTGCCATTTCCTTCTCCAATGCATGAAAGTAAAAAGTGAAAGTGAAGTCGCTCAGTTGTGTCTGACCCTCAGCGACCCCATAGACTGCAGCCTTCCAGGCTCCTCCATCTATGGGATTTTCCAGGCAAGAGTATTGGAGTGGGGTGCCATTGCCTTCTCCGAAAAGAAAAAGAGCAGATTTCCCCAAATATGTTAGAGGAAGGTGGCAGAAAGAGATGCTTGCATTCACACCTGTAAGGCGTTTCTAACATTTAGCTTCATTTCCTCAGGACTGATTTCCAGGCATGGGCTTTGGTACATCTTGACTTTATTTGAATCAAATCGATGGAGGAATTCTTTAGCCAATTTCAGATGCTCTATTTGTTACAAATATAACAATCCTCACAGATTCTGCTATACCCTGGTACGTAAAATTAGGGGCCAAATTTTAAGATACTAAAATAAGAGCACTGACGCCATAAGACCATTTTTATTGATTGAATCAATAAAAGAGACATAAAATGTTCAAAAGAGAGATGAGTGTTTGCTAGACATCACTTCTTTGATGAATAAGGATGCCCGAAGGTACAGACTTCTCAAGAAGCTGTAGTGAGAGCTTTGTGCAGTTCTCTCTCTGAAACTTCCAGTACCCAGGGACATAAGTTCCAGTCCAAACTGATAGTAAACAGGCCAACTTCAAGGACACCTCTGCAATCTAGCAGGTGCTTGGGGCAGAGCTTGAGCTCATGTTAATTAGTTGCAAGTCGTGGGGGCTGAGCCAGGTGGGTGCCAGTTTGTCCTGGGTTGTCAGGCAGCTCTCAGGGGCTTGTCTCCTGGTCACACAAGTGCGGAGAGTGGAGGAGGTTGGACTCCTGGAGGGACTCCATGAGGAGGCTGAAGGATCAATAACACCATCTTAGACACCGTTTTCTGACTTCCCGCCTCATTCTTAATAAAGACATGGATTATAATGAGGCAAATGGGCCCTGCATTTGGAAAGCAAATCTGGCCTGCAGAGCCACATCCTGACAGAGCTGCCCTGGGAGGAAGCAAGTCACGAACCACTCACCAGAAGAGTCCTTCTAGAAGATTCCCCAGGAGAACCCCCGAGTTCGACCCACAGCACTTTCCCTCTGAGTGGGGGAGATGGCAGTGGCCCGAGGGAAATCAGAAGCCAGAGCTGACTGGCCTGCAGAAACAAATGGGTGTTCCCAAGGAATCTTGCTGAAGGGTCCAAAGTGGACTGTCAGATAAAATGAGAGAAAATGAAAATATGAGTGAATCGATCATGGCTTCAGGCATATTTGGAGCTAGGATGATAACTCAGGTTATGAATGCTGAGCTGAGAATTGGTCTAATAGTTCACTAAATATTTGTTAGGTTTTTGAGTCACCTCCGAGAAACAGGTTTTCCTAAGGAGAGAACAGACTCTCAAATTGACAGTTCTGAGAAAGGCACAGAACTGCTCTGCAGATCAAAACGGCCGTATTCAGAGGGGTCTGGTAAACAGTCCAGCAGCCTTTTCCTCTCAGCTTTTCTTTTCTTCCTCCTGATCATTCATGTGTTTCATGACTTCTTGTTCCTTCATTTGCTTTTATCCCTGGGGACAAGGTTGTGGAGAAATCAGGTTTACATCCAAGGACTGGATGTGAAGGGTACCATCCTTGTCCTGCATTAAAGAGAGAACATCGTAGAGCCACAGAAAATGAAGCTGATCGTTCACCTAGGACGGCTCAGAGTAGATCATTTCCCAGACTCTGCACCCACCATTCATAAGCGAATCCAGAGATTTTCTACAGGAGCTTAAAAGATTTTATTCCTAATCCATTTTTTTTCCCCCTAGAGCTTTGGAAATATGGCTCTGTAATTTAATGATTACAGGAGATGAGCAAAAGAATGAACTAAATAAGAGAGCACCAGCTTGCTTTGTAATGATGGGCCAAATTTTCCAAATATAGAGCAGAATCCAATTGCGGTGCTGTTGTTTATGTTTCCTGAATAGCTCTGATATGAGAGACCCTTTGGGAATGCACACACGTCCTCTCCCACACAAGGAGCCCTCCCTTTGGCTCTTTAGAAAGTTTGGGGAGCTAATCTCACTGCCTGGTACCATAGTAACTTCGCTGATGGAACCACATAGGCTGGAAGAAGTCAAATCCCAAAACAATGAACAATAACCACTCATTAGCATTAGAGATGGCATGCACCCCAAACGTCAGAGGACTTTTCTGCGGGTGATAAAGAGTAAGATTTAAAAAGTGATGACCACACAAAGCACAATGTGGTGGCCTGAACTGAGTCCTGAATCATAAGAGGACTGGTCTGAAAAACTAGCAAAATGTGAATAAAGTCTGCCGTTCAGTTAATAATAATGTACCAGTGTTAATGCCTTAGTTTTTTTTTTTCTACTTTATTTTACTTTATATTACTGTATTGGTTTTGCCATACATCAACATGAATCCGCCACGGGTGTACACGTGATCCCAATCCTGAACCCCCCTCCCACCTCCCTTCCCATACCATCTCTCTGGGTCATCCCAGTTCACCAGCCCCAAGCATCGAACCTAGACTGGTGATTCATTTCTTATATGATATTATACATGTTTCAATGCCATTCTCCCAAATCATCCCACCCTTTCCCTCTCCCACAGAGTCCAAAAGACTGTTCTATATATCTGTGTCTCTCTTGCTGTCTCGCATACAGGGTTATCGTTATCATCTTTCTAAATTCCATATATATGTGTTAGTATACTGTATTGGTGTTTTTCTTTCTGGCTTACTTCACTCTGTATAATTGGCTCCAGTTTTTCAAAAAAATTATTTATTTTAATTGGAGGCTACTTTATAATATTGTAGTGGCTTTGCCATACATTGACATGAATCAGCCATGGGTGTACATGTGTCCCTCATCCTGAACCCCCTCCCACCTCCCTCCCTATCTCATCCCTCAGGGTCGCCCCAGTGCACCAGCCCTGAGTACCCTGTCTCATGCCTCCAACCTGGATTGGCGATCTGTTTCACATATGACAATACCCTCGCCTTCTCCCACAGCGTCCAAAAGACTGTTCTTTACATCTGTGTCTCTTTTGCTGTCTCACATATAGGGTCATCATTACCATCTTTCTAAATTCCATATATATGCATTAGTATACTGGATTGGTGTTTTTCTTTCTGACTTACTTCACTCTGTATAATAGGCTCCAGTTTCATCCACCTCATTAGAACTGATTCAAATGCATTCTTTTAATGGCTGAGAAATATTCCATAATTTCTTAATTTTGATGAATGCACCATGGTTGAGTAATACGTGAAGATTAGGAGAATCTGGGTAAAGAGCCTATAGACCACCCTCTGTACTCTGAACTATTCTTGCACCTTTTCTGTAGATATAAATTTATTCCCAAATAAAAAGCCTTAAAAAAAAAGTAAAGTCAGATTTTCATTTGTTACTAGTGGGAGTATAAAGGTGTACAAATGTTGTGATACTTCTCATCAAGGGATTTTAGAAGTGTGCATGCCCACTGACCTGTGGTTTCACTCCCTAAAATTTGTCCTAAGGAAATAGTCAAGGATGTTCAGCCCAGTACTCGCTGTAATTGGCAAAGTTGGCTACAAACTCCAAGGCCAAAATTAAGGATGATAGAAACAATGATGTAGCCACTCTGAGGAATTTATGCAGTCACTTAAAGTAATGTTGGAGAAGTCAATTTGATGACATGAAAAGACTGGCACCATGTATGGTTGACTAGAAAAAGTAATCTAAAAAAAAGAAAAAAAAGAAAAAGTAATCTGCGGTATGGTCTCATTTTTTAAAATCTATGTGCTTTGAAGAGTGGGAGACAATATACCGAAGTATAGAGTGGTCTTCTCTAGGTGAGTGAGATTGTGGGTGCTACTGGCTGAACTGTGTCCCCCTCGATTCATATGTTGAAGCTCTAATTCCTAACTAAGCTGTATTCACGTGTGGGCTTGTAGGAGTTAATTAAGGTTACATGAAGTCATAAGCGTGGAGTCCTAATTCTGTCAGGTTGGTGGCCTTACAAGAAGAACAGAGAAATCTCTCTCTCCCTTGCACATACATCTAGGAAAGGCCATGTGAGCTCATAGCTCTCACCAGAACCAATCACGCTGACACCCTGACCTCAGCATTCTAGCCTCCAGACCTGTGAGAAAATAAATGTCTATCATATAAGCCACCCGGTCTATGGTACTTTGTTATGGCAGCCCAAGCTAAGACAGTGGGTATTCTAAATTTTCTTGTTTTTACTCTGCCGCATCTCTGTAGTGAATATGAATTGTTTTATTACTTGACGAACAATAAATGTGAAATTTTTATGCTTAGGGTTTCACTTTACAGTTGACAGAAAGAAACGCTACTTCCTAGGTCTCCTTAAGGAATAGTCTTTGAAAGGGTAGTAGTCACCCAGAGATCATTCCCTTCATGGAGTCAACCTGCTGTCAGGCGCCTTAGGCTTCAGGTCCTCAGGAAGGGGGTAGACCCCTTCATCCCTGCCATAGTTTATGCATCCCTGGTATAATTTATAGTTCAGCTTGTACAGTGACTTATAATTTAAAATGAACATCAACACATATTAACTTTGTCAGATCTTTGCTAACATATAGTCAGAGCTATGGTTTTTCCAGTAGTCATGTACGGATGTGAGAGTTGGACCACTGAGCACTGAGGAACTGATGCCTTCAAACTGTGGTGCTGGAGAAGACTCTTGAGAGTCCCTTGGACAGCAAGGAGACCAAACCAGTCAATCCTAAAGGAAATCAACCCTGAATTTTCACTGGAAGGACTGATGCCAAAGCTGAAGCTCCAATACTTTGGCCACCTGATGCAAAAAGCCAGCGCACTGGAAAATACCCTGATGCTGGGAAAGATTGAGGGGAGGAGGAGAAAGGGGGTGGGTGACTGAGGCTGAGATGGTTGGATGGTATCACTGACTCAGTGGACATGAATCTGAGCAAACTCTGGGAGATAGTGAAGGACAAGAAGCCTGGCGTGCTGCAGTTCATGGGATTGCAAAGAGTTGGACTGAACAAAAACATACAGTAACTTAGTTGACTGCCATAGCAGTAAGCAGTAAGCAAGGCATGTAATATCGCTCCTCATGAGTGAAGTTTGGGAAGGTTACATGACTTGCCCACAGTCACCTGCCTAGTGGTAACGGAGGTGGAACCAGGACAGGGCCTCTTGCCTCCAAGATCATTGCCTGTCTCTGCTATCAGTTACTGCCTGTCTAGCTCTTTCTTTTGCAGCAGTTCTGGGCCATGTCAGGAGTAGGATTCAGAGAACTAGCTCAGTCCTCCAGAGTCCTCACCATCCCCAGGCAAATTCTGGTCCTCATGCATTTCATGTTGGAAATTGAATGATGTTACATTCTACCACTTTCATGCCAAGCATGAGCTATTTCTGGGTTCTATGTTTTCCAGAACCTCAAAGGCTGTGCAGCCTCTGACAGTGTCTCGAGCAGCCAACCTTGATTTATCCTGTGCATCCACCTGGTTGCAAAGTGAAGCCTGGATCCTGGGTCCCAGAAGGAAGGTGGCATCTACTGAAAATGGCTTTGCTGGAGAAGGAAAAGTCAGGATCTGTCAGTGTTGGGATCTGGCTCGATATCTGTCTGTTTATGTATTTGTTCTACATTGGCAAATAGAAGCGTGGATAAATATCTTTAAATCCTCTTAGGGATTTTGCAGATTTTGCATTAGTGAGTGAGAGCAGTTGTAGACATTGGCACTCTGCTAGATTTCTTAATGTTCAGAAGTCAAGTAAAAATTTTGATGACTAAATGGAAGAACCAGGAAGAGTTTATGTTGGCATGGGGATTGCTATTGCTCTCTTTGACTATAGAACTTGATCAGTTTACTTATTAAGTAGGAAACTAAAAAGAACATTGTAATACATGTGCATTCAACAGACGTATCACCACTTGAAATGTGCAAGGCATTGTGCTAGGCTTGCAGGAAGAAAAGCTGCATGAAAAAAATACCACCTGTTCTCAAGGTACATGCCGTCCACTGGGGAGACAGACACCTACGCACATCACTGTTACCCACGGCAGTCATGTTTTCAATCCCAGAAGGTGGTTGGAAATGCCAGGGGGATCATTTTTAATTATTTTTTAAGTTTAATTTTCTATTTCATTTTACATTAAGAAAATAATTGTATTTGCTTATTTTTGGCTGTGCTAGGTGCTCACTGCTGCCCGGGATTTTTCTCTAGTTGTGGCAAGTGGGGACTCCTCTCCAGCTGCAGTGCATGGGTCTCTCACTGTGGCAGCTTCTCTTCTTTCAGAGCACAGGCGGTAGGGCTCATGGGCTTCAGTAGTTGCGGCTGCTGGGCTCCAGAGCACAGGCTCCACAGTTGTGACATATGGGCTGTGATGCTCCGCAGCATGTGGGATCTTCCCAGGCCAAGGATTTGAACCCGGGTCTCCTGCATCGGTAGGTGGAGTGTTTATCAGTGAGCCACCAGGGAAGCCCTATTTTACATTTTAAATGGAAGTATAGTTGATTTATAATGTTTTAGTTTCTGCTATGCAGCAAAGTGACTCAGTTATACCTACATATGCATTCTTTTTTGTATTATTTCCCATTACGGTTTATCCCAGGACATTGAATGTAGTTCCCTGTGCTATGCAGTGGGACCTTGTTGTCTATCCATTTGTTTGTTTTTAGATTCCACATATAAGTGAGATCATAAGGTATTTGTCTTTCTCTGACTTATTCATGTAGTATAATACCCTCAACATTCATCCGTGTTGTTGCAATGGCAAGATTTCTTTTTTAATGGCTGAGTATGATTCCATCGTATATATGTATATATCTAACAGTTTATTTATCCATTTGATGGACACTGTTGTTTCCATATCTTGGCTACTATAGATAATGCTACTATGAACATGGGTGTGCACATATCTTTTCAAGTTAATGTTTTCATTTTCTCATGCTAATTACCCAGAAGTGGGATTGCTGGATCATATGGTAATTGTACTTTTAATTTTTTGAGGAATCTCCATACTGTGTTCCATTGTGACTGCATCAATTTATTTTTCCACCAACAGTGCATGGGGGTTCCCCTTTCTCCTCATCCTTGGCAACACTTGTTATTTCCCATTTCTTTGATAATAGCCATTCTAACAGGTGTGGGGTGATATCTCATTGTGGATTTGATTTGCATTTCCCCAGTAATTAGTGATGTAGAGCACCTTTTCATGTATCTGCATGTCTTTGGAAAAATGTCTGTTCAGATCTTCTGTCCATGTTGTAACTGGATTGTTTTGCTATTGAGTTATATGAGTTCTTTGTATATTTTTGGATATTAACCCTTTACCAGCTACATGATTTCCAAATATTTTTTTCCCATTAGGTAGGTTGGATTTTCATTTGTTGCTGGTTTCCTTTGCCACGTACAAGCTTTTTAGCTTGATATAGTCTAATTTATTTTTGCTCTTGTTGCCTTTATTTCTGTTGTCAAACCGCAAAAATCATTACCAAGATGGGTGTTAAGGAGGTATTGCCTGTGTTTCTTCTGGAGTTTTATAGTTTCAGGTGAGGGGTATTGTTTTAATTATCATAATCACTAGAGGTCATCATATGGGCAGATCCAGAGATGCTGAGTGTCCTGCAGTCTTGAGAAGAATTCCAGATAACAAACAACTGTCTGGTTCAAAAGGCTGAGAGTGCCTTGAGTGATGATCTGAAAAAAGAACAAGCACAGGACTAGGTGGAGAGGCCAGAGCTCCTGGGGAGAGGACACTTATAGGTGGTGGGGTTCTGACAGGTGCTGATGGGCACAGGGATATTTTATGTGGAGGGACAAGGTAAGCCAAGGCCAGGAACACACCAGAGTATGCCTCCTCAGAATGACAAGTAGTTCATGGTTTGGGGAGTAGAAATAAGACTGGAAAATATGATAGGCCATGAAGTGCCATGCTAAGAAATCTGGATTTTATTTTCTGGGGGGCAAGTAGGTTATGGAAAGAAGTTCATGAATGAGATAGGAACAAGAGCAACATGTGCTTAGGAACATTGAATCTGGTGTGTGGATGGGGTGGAGAAGTCACTCCACCACTTCTGGGGTCCGTGGCTCTGGGCAGCTTTATGTCTCCTGTCCTGGCTGGGTTTTCTCCTCTGCAATATACCCAGCATGCTAATTGGCCTAAGGCTTAATTAAATAGACACCATGTATGGGAAGTACCCAGCACAAGTCCAGTAAATGGTGGTTGTTATCGCTTGTGGTTTGGGGCTCACTGGTTCCGGCCTCTACCACTACCAGCTACTGGCTGGTGAAGCTGGCCATAGATACGCAGATTGATGCTTCTTGGCTCACAGGTGTGTGAGGGGTTATGGGAGGAACAGTTCTGGTCTTTTCCCCTTGACCTTCCTTCCCACTGGGGAACAAGGAGAGGCCAAGCTGGAGTCCAGATCCATCCCTGTCCCCAAATGGCCATCAGGAGGGAGCACTCAGAGTGGGACAAACCTCAGGGTCACCTTGCTGGACACTCTCGACTCCAGAAGACAAAATTCAGACTGGAGGGGGATGGGCCTGGTGTCACACAGTGGGGCAGTGTGATCAGAGTTGGGACAGACCCAGATGTTTGAATCCTAGTCCCTGCCGCCCTGCACTCTCCCACGGGTAAGGAGAGAGGGAAAGCTTGGCCCTGGCCCCTCCCTACTCTACACTTGTGTCTGGAAGGCCAGAAGGGCCTAAACGGCAAGGTGGATGTGGGGTGGGGGTTAGTGAGGGGTCTTGAGTCAGAGGAAGCAAGAACATGAGAGAGAGGCCCTCTCTTCTGAGACCCCATGGCTCCCGATTGTTAGAGTAAGGTTCAGGATCCCCAGTGTGGCCTCCAAGACCCCCACCCCCACCCTCAATGGCCTGCAGCACAGACACAGCCTGTCTCTCCCCGCTCCTCTGCACATCCCACTGGCTTTCCTTGAAGCCCTCCTGCACTTGGCTGCATCCTATTCCAGGTCACCTTCTTTCCCCTGCTGAAATCCTGCGCCTCTTTCACAGTCCGGCTCAGATGCTCAGCCTCCGTGAAGCCTGCCCCGACCCTGCCTCGGGAAGAGCGCCCTCTGCTGCCTCGGTGTTCAGCCTTGCGTCACAGCCGGTTGACTGGCACCTGCCATTCGTCTCTGGGGCCATTCGTTCCTTGAGGGTAAGGACTGCGTCTTCCGTCAGCATCTTTAAGCAGGCGACACTCGTGACATTCCTTTTAGCATTCGCAGGGCCAGCCTCAGCATCTTGCATATCGTTGGTCATGATAAATACATCTTCCCTGGGATTACATTCTTCTCTCCTCCTGCATCTGAAGCTTAGTAACTGGCCAGCAAGTCTTTGTTGAATTGATTTGAAGAGGGATTGAGGAAAAGACTAGCATGAGAGAAGCATTTGTTCCTCCAATTACTTACAAGAAATAGCCCAGGCCTGAAGTTATAAATGACACATGGGCCCCGCTGATGGCCCATGTGTCCCAGCTTCCTGCAGCGGCAGTAGCAGCCTTGCTAATGACCACACTCCAGAAACTGGTGAGGCTGGCGCCCTGCAGAGCTGGGGGGAGCCAGGTGGGCAGGAGTGACAAACAATTCCAGCATTTCCTCTCATAAAGCCAGTAATAGAATCATTAATGCTGGTTTTTAATTTCGACAGTCATTTTCACCTGAGCAATTCTAGGGTTTATTGACCAGTAAGCTGATGGCTTGGGAGGTTGCTCTAATAACTTTATTTTTGCAAAATGAAAGAAAACAGCCCCAAAGAACTAGGTGATGTTTGGACAACTGTATGTTCAGAGTCAAACCAGAACTGGAGAAGCAACTCCCGCCTCCAGGTTACAGCAAACCCACATCACTGCTCTGGTCTGGAAGTCTTGGAGTTGTCCACATAGTTGAGAACTAAGAAACACTGTGCTGTGCCTTGTAGCCAATTCTCAGGCCTTTGCACTTCCCCAGGGCTGTCTCTAGAGAATCCTTGAGGAGGAAGAGTCTAGGAGGGCAGCAAACTGACCTGCAGCGGAACTCTGTGTGTGGTCCTCACCCCAAGGTGTCAGGACTGCGAGCACTTTGGGTGGGGCTTCCATTGCGGGGGAAGCACAGTCCATTTCCAGCCCTTCTCTGGTTTCCCTTGTACCACCAGCTTGGCCGGCTCTGAAACCCCGAGAGTTAGTGCAAGCTTGGGTGGCAGGCCTGTTTATCTGACCAATTGGCTCTGTGCTGGAGAAAAGAGATGGGCTTAGGTCACAGAAGCTGTCTTGGGTCACCAAGATGTGACAGAGAGCAGAGAACAGGCTGGAGGCTGGGGAAGGGATGTAGGTATGGCTTCTAGTCTTCCTTCTCTAAGGGCAGGTGCATGGCAGTGACAGACCCATTGAAGCTTACTTTTACAGAGGTTTGTTTTTTTTTTTTTCCTGGCTGCACTATGGGGCATGCAGAATTTTAGTTCCCTGACCAGAGATCAAATTCGTACTCCCTGAATTGGAAGCTCGGAGTCTTAACCACTGGACTGCCCGGGAGGTCCTTGAAATTGGCCTTTAAATACCATGTCTTGATTTCCAGGCCAAACTGGCCTCTTCCACTTGCAAAGCTTACCACAGACTGCAGCTGCATAGCTCAAGGCTGTTGGAAAAAGTCATTTGTTCTTAAAAAATAAAAATCCTGTTTTTGAAGAACTGCTGTGCATCCCACCACCCAGCGCGTGTGTCATGGAACAAACACGGGTCTTTTGGGCTCTGTTTCAAGCCATTAACTTAATGGCTCTGGTTCTTGGAAGCTGTGCTGAGGACAAGAGTCACCCTGTTACATAAACATATTCATCTGGCAAAGAAAGTGTGTTATTGTTTTCAGTAATGGTTGTTTGAAGTTAATGTGTGTGTGTTTTTTTTCCTCTTTATTATTGTGAATATTACTTGAGCTCCTATGGAAAAATGGTAACAACTCCAAGAAACTCAAAGAACAACAGAATTTCCTTTCCTCCCAATCAGATTGGGTAATATAATCATCTTGCACAAGTTGAGGACTGGTACCCAGCCATCACTGCTGAGAAGATAATTAGGAGATAATGTCAGTGGTGGAGAAAGTTGTCAGAGCAGAGTGGTCTCCTGCCGCTCTCAGAGTGCTGAGTGTAGATGCCAGGAGGGTGGGGGGAGCCAAATCCTTAGTGGAAGAAAATCTGGAGGAAGAGCCAACCATTCTTTTGTAGTAATATAGTGCCTGTGGCATTTTGTACCGAATGCCCACCTAACCCCCTCCCTTGAACTGCCTTACATGGATGCACAGAGCGGGGCATTACTGGTTATTACAATGCACAGCTAAGAAAAGGAGGCAGGTAATTGAATTTAACTCACTAAAGAGGCAGTTTAGTGCTGTAGCTTAATTTCTAGATGCTAAATATTTTGCACTTAGTGCTCATCCCCTGAAAACTGAATGCCAATTGTTTTTGCAAGATAGATTGCACAGTGAATGGGCAGAATGGTGGGCAGTCAGGGAACAGTTGGCAGGGGACCTCGGGCCCAGGTTCTAGCCTGTGTTAGTGGGGTGGCCTGATCCCCTGGCCCACAGCGAGAGGGACACAGGCTTGATAGGGACCAGGGCCTGTGAAGCAGTCTTTGTGATGAGACTCTAGGTCCAAATTTAGATTTGCCAAAGTAAACAAAAATGCAACCCTCCTTCCACTGTGACATGACAATAGAGCATTCTGGAGTGTGTGTGTGTGTGTGTGTGTGTGTGTGTGTGAGAGAGAGAGAGAGAGAGAGAGAGAGAGAGAGAGAGAGAGGGAGGCTTAGTTATGGAAGCGCTGTGTTCCTTAAGGTTTTAGAGAGAGTATGATCCATGTCTTTCTAAACTTGGGCACTCATCAGCTGCAGCAGAGGGCAATTGGCTCTGACTCCAGTGCTTCCCTGGTGTGAGTGGGGGAATTATTTGCTCCCTTTCCTCTTTCTCTTTCCTCCCCACCCTTATGTGTTCTGTTTCAGAGGTGGTCAGACAGCATCCAAGGCATCCCTCCTCCTGGGAAAGGTAATTCACAATTAACCTTGGATTGAGTACTTAGTGCAGTCCCTGGCCTATAGAAGTTCCTTTACAACAATTTATGGGGTGAGTAAGTGAAAAAAAGTTTCTCATATTCCTTTTCTCTCTCTTCAAGAAATTAGACAGGAGGACTTCCCTGTTTGTCCAGTGGTTTAGACTGCAGGGGATACAGGTTCTCTCCCTAGGATCCCGCAAGCCGTGCTGTGTGGCCAAGAAAGAGCAAGAAATGAGACAGGAAAGGGGTCTCCAGGGGCTTTAGGCTATGATGCTTCCGGCTTGATTCATGAAACCCTTATCCCCCCAAACCCAGGTGTCCTTGGGGAGAGCTGTCATTCTGATTTGAACCTGAGAGTGACCGCAGGGACTTCTGGTAGGGACTGGCTATCTTGTCACCATGGACCTCAAGGGGCCCCACAGAGCCTGGCAGTTCACTCCAGTTCTTCATACTCAGAAGGTCCTGTCACTGATGACAGCTAGTGTTTATGTTCTTTTTTTGGGGGCCTTTTCCTTCATAGCCCAACACTCCAAAATCAAGGAGTGAATGCAGATATTCACATAGACAATTCCCAGGGTAGGGTATTGTCTAAAAACCATCAGATAAAACCAAAATTAATTATAGCAAGAAAATACAAGAAAAAAGTTTATCCTAACAGAATGAACTCGATGAATTTATAATTACTGATATTTATTTTCTTTTCAGAAGAGTCAACTGATGATCAGAGATGGACTCTGAGGAAGTATGATGGGAAACTGATAAATATATAAAGATTGAGGCTAGTGAGGGTGCTGAGAGAGAGACTTTTAAAGTCAGAAATGCTAGAGGAATGTTTTCTGTGCATATGTATCAGACTAGGAGAATCGAGATGGCAGCTGCCCTGGAGGCTGAAACCTGCCCACTCTCAAAGACCTAACTGTAGAGCAGAACTTGAGGGGATGGAGAATATGTATTTTCTATAGTATTTTTCACAAGAGGAAATATTCCTCTTTTAAAATTTTATTTAATCTATTTATTGGAAACATTGTTAATTGACGTGTAGTTGATTCACAACGTTGTGGTAACTACTGCTGTGATGGTTCAGTTATGCATGTCCGCACATTCTTTTTCATATTCTTTCCCAGTGTGGGTTATCAGAGGGTATTGAATATATTTCTTTGTGCTATACGGTGTGACCTTGTTGTTAACCCCTTCTATATATGATTGCTTACACTGCTCACCCCGACTTTCCACTCCATTTCTCCCTGGACCCTCTTCCGTTTGGCAGCCCCCAATCTGTTCTCTATGCCTGTGATTCTGTTTCATAGATAGGTTCATTTGTCATATTTAGGTCCCGCATATAAGGGATACCGTACGGTATTTGTCTTTCTCTTCATGACTTACTTCATTTAGTATGAAAATCTGTAGCTCCATCCATGTTGCTACAAAGGGCATTATTTTGCTCTTTTTATGGTGGAGTAGTATTCCATTGCATGTATGCACCACATCTTTATCCGTTCATCTGTCAGTGGACATTCAGGTTGATTTCCGTGTCGTGGCTATTGTGAATAGTGCTGCTATGAACATAGGGGGCATGTATCTTTTTGAGTTATAGTTTCGTCTGGATATATGCACAGGGGTGGACTTGCTGGATTGTATGGTAATTCTGTTTTTAGTTTTCTGTGAAACCTCTATACAGTTTTCCCTAGTGGCTGTACCAACTGATTGATGCGTCCCACCAACAGTGTAGGAGGGTTCTGTTTTCTCTACTTCCTCTTCCTATTTGTAGACTTTAAAAAAAAAAACCTTTTTATTTTATCTTGTAGTCTTTTTAATGATGGTTATTCTGACTGGTGTGGAAATATTCTTCTTTTAGATAAAGTTTCATAAACTTTTAAAATATTACAAAATAAATAAAATCAAAGGTGAACATCCATATAATCTCACCTTATAGTAGTAATCACGTTGAACAGACAACATTTGTCCTGCCATATCCCTTCAGGTCACCTCTAAACAGTTCTCATGCATAGCTCCAGCAAGGGCAGTGAATGTTCCTGTGGATGCATTGATGTGGGGGCAGTTCTGAGGGGCCCCCAGGAGGCTGGCCCTTGACGCCCACGGCACCCATCAACACACTCTCACATGGCTTTAAACCTTTGCAGTCTTACTGCGCTGCTCCTTCTCAGTGCTTCCTCAACCAAGTGCTTGCACCCAAGTCCCTGCTTCAGGGTGTGCTTGGGGAACCCTACCGCACTCACACGTACCTCTCAGATTCACGCTACCTGCACCCAGGACCCAGGGAGCGGCTGTGATTTAGGGTGCTCCTGCCCTTCCACCTCACTTTTTTCTCTTGAGCCTCTCTGCTTTGCTCCTGTTGCTGCTCAGAAATCTAGTCCAGAGCCCATCTCTCTTCCCAGCGAGTCACATTCTCACCCAACACACCTCTTGTTTATTTCCATAATATAAACACGTTGTTAAAGGAACACCTTAATTTACAATTCAATACGTATTCAATCAGCATTTGCTCAAGCACTGTGAGTCAATCATCACTGTGTCAAGCACAGGGCAGACTTGAGATGAATAGCTGTTGCCTGTATCCTCGGAGCAGGGGAGTAAGGCGACAGAGACAGACCTTTGTGAAATAGTTACAATATAGAATGCAGATGGGGGAAGGAAGTTGGTTTTGAGTTAGGAACTCAGAACGCCTCTTGCCATAAAAACAATGTAGTGTCTGATGGTTGTCAGACAGGTGTAATAGGTTGAATGATAGCTCCCTGAAGATGTCCATATCCTAATCCCTAGAACCTGTGAATATGTTACTTCATATGGTAAATGAGACTGCAGATGTGATCAGAGTATCACTCTTGAGATGGGGAGATTTATCCTGGATTGGCCAAGTGGACCCCATGTAACTCGTTATAAGCAAGAGGCAGAAATGTCAGTCTCAGAGGCTTAGTCTCACAGGCTTCTGTGGGGAAGGATGGGAGGAAAGGTTAATCAGGGAGTTGGGATGGACATGTACACACTGCTATATTTAAAAGAGATAACCAACAAGGACCTACTATATAGCACAAGGAACTCTGCTCAATGTTATGTGGCAACCTGGATGGAGGGAGAGTTTGGAAGAGAGTAGATACTATGTATATGGATGGCTGAGTCCCTTTGCTGTCTACCTGAAACTATTGTAACATTGTTAATTGGCTATGAAAATGAAAGTTGCTCAGTTGTGTCAACTCTTTGTGACTCCATGGACTATACAGTCGACGGAATTCTCCAGGCCAGAATACTGGAGTGGGTAGCCTTTCCCTTCTCCAGGGGATCTTCCCAACCCAGGGATCGAACCCAGGTCTCCTGCATTGCGGGTGGATTCTTCACCAGCTGAGCTACAAGGGAACCCCAAGAATATTGGAATGGGTAGCCTATACCTTCTCCAGCAGATCTTCCTGACCCAGGAATCGAACCGGGATCTCCTGCATTGCAGGCAGATTCTTTACCAACTGAACTATGGGGGAATCACCTAAATTGGCTATACACCAATACAAAATAAAAAGTTTAATAATAAAGAGAAAGAGAAAAGTCACAGTTAGAGAGGGGTTTAAAGATGCCTTGCTGTTAGCTTTAAAGAGAAAGGAAGGGACCATGAACCCAGGAATGAAGTCATCCTTGAGAATCTGGAAAAGGAATCAGTCCTGCCACCAACAATGTCTTCAGTTCAGTGAAACTAATTTTGGACTTCTGGCCTCCAGAATTATAAGAGAGTAAATCTGTATTGTTTGAAGACACTGAAGTTGTGGTCATTTTCTACAGCAGCAATAGCAACAAATACATCAGGTTAATAAAAATCTGTTACTAGATAAAAATACAGCATGTGTGCAGGCATGCTAAGTCGCTTCAGTCATGTCCGACTCTTCTCAACGCCATGGAGTGTAGCCTGCAAGGTTCATGGAATTCTCCACGTTCCCATGCCCTCCTCCAAGTGATCTTCCAGATCCAGGGATCGAACTCGCATCTCCTGCAGCTCCCATATTGCAGGCAGTTTCTTTACTGCTGAGCCCTGTGGAAGCCCTCAAAAACATAGCATACCTAGTTCAATTTGAATTTTATATAAACAATGAATAATTCAAAAAATGGTTTTGGATAAAAGTATGTCCCATGCAATACTTGGAACATACTTGTATGGAAAAATTATTTGTTATTTCTGAACTTCAAATTTAACGGACTGTTTCATATTCAGTTCAGTTCAGTTCAGTTGCTCAGTCGTGTCCGACTCTTTGCGACCCCATGAATCGCAGCACGCCAGGTCTCCCTGTCTATCGCCAACTCCTAGAGTTCACTCAAACTCACGCCCATCAAGTCAGTGATGCCATCCAGCCATCTCATCCTCTGTCATCCCGTTCTCCTCCTGCCTCCAATCCCTCCCAGCATCAGAGTCTTTTCCAATAAGTCAACTCTTCGCATGAGGTGGCCAAAGTACTGGAGTTTCAGCTTTAGCATCATTCCTTCCAAAGAACACCCAGCACTGATCTCCTTTAGGATGGACTGGTTAGATCTCCTTGTAGTCCAAGGGAAAAGCTGAGTGTCAAAGAATTGATGCTTTTGAACTGTGGTGTTGGAGAAGACTCTTGAGAGTCCCTTGAACTGCAAAGAGATCCAACCAGTGTTTCATATTACCATTTGTTAAACCTGGTGACCCTACCAGTAGCTGAATTGGGCAATGGCCCCATCAATGGTGACCCTGAGTCCCAGGCCTCCTAAGACCCTCCTTAGGTTCCCAGTCACTTGGAAATGGAGCCCTTCTGATCCTCCATTACGGCATGTCCTGGTCCTCTAAGCCCAGCCACAGAGGGTGAGAAAAGGGAGGTCTGGATGGTGAACAATGGCCCCCAGAGGCACAGCTGTGACAAAGGCTGGGTCAGCCCTGGTGGTGATTTGGTCACCACGTCGAGTCTGACTCTCTGTGACCTTAAGGACTGTAGCCTGCCAGGCTCCTCCGTCCATGGGATTTTCCAGGCAAGAATGCTGGAGTGGGTGCCGTTGCCTCCTCCAGGCATCTTCCCGACCCAGGGACTGAAGCTGCATCGCCTGCACTGCAAGCAAACCGTCTACCACTGAGCCACCAGGGAAGGCCATGCCATCATTATTTTAGTCTTTTGGTAGAAATAAGTATCTTCTCATCTATATCTCATCAAATTCTTTAATGAACACGTATTACTTTTGAAGTCAAGGCAAAAATGTTACGATAGTTCCTGTCTAATCATTTGTTTCCCTGAACTTGTGCCTCATTTCCTGCCAGGCAGCATCCTCTTGTGCCAGCACAGCCCTGGCTCGTTTCCTCTTAAGCCTCGCACCATGCTGTCACCAGGGCCTGGGGTGCTGACTCCTTCCTCAACACACCCATTCAACTCTCCTCATCCTTCAAGGTCAGCTCAGGACCCACTCATCACTGCTGCCTCACCTCCAGGGGAGGCTTCCAAACTATGGCAGACTCTGGGCAATCTCATCTCAAAAAGTACCTCGATCACATCCACACACACACACTTTTACACGGTTGTTAAGCCCACTGTGGTGTCCTTACTGTGTTTGGTGTGAACGGCAGCGAGACTGTAAAGGTCATGAAAATAGGCATAGATCTTCTTCGTCTGTGGTCTTAGCTTTGGCCTCCTAGCTGACCCTAGGGCAGGTGGAGCCATAGAGCTCTTTCTGTCATGCCTTTGCCAAGTAGGATGCAACAGAGCTCTAGAAGGGTTTCAGTTCAAATGTTTATGGATTGTAGCCCTTGGTCTGTGTTCCTTGAAACATAACTTATGAAATTCGGCATAAATGCAAATATTACCAAGGTTGTTTTTCAAAAATATTTTTCTTTTTTACAAAAGTAACACATTATAGAAACATTGAGAAACACAGAAAAACACAAAAGTAGGACACCTGTAATTTCACATACACGCACCTCCATCCTCCCTTCTCATGGAACATATAAGGTAAATTAGAAAAGTTCTTCCCACTGTCCCAGAGCTAAACCCTGTGAGTTAATGATTTGACACAAAGCAGACGCAGATTGTTTGTATGTTTATACTAAGTGTAATATCTCACTCTATTCACCTGTCTATCTATCTATCATCTTGATAGAAACACAAGCTTGTTTGGTGCCCAGAACCCAGGGACTTTCTGCTACGCTGTCTCCTTTATATTTGCTATCAAAAAGCTCTGTGGAACATGAAAGCATTCTCAACATCACTAGTCATTAGGACAGTGCAAATCAGAACCACAATGGAATACAACTTCATGCTAATTAGGATGGCTATTAAGAAAAAACACCAGAAAATGAGCGTTGGTGAGGACGTGGAGTAATTGCAACCCTGTGCATTGCTGGTGGGATTGTAAACTGGTGCAGTCATGGTAGAAAACAATAGGATGATGCCTCAAGAAATTAAATGGAATTACCAAACGATCCAGTAATTCCACTTCTGGGTATATACTCAAAAAAATTGGAAGCCAAGTGTTGAAGAGACATTTGTACACCCTTGTTCATTGCAGCATTATTCATAATAAGCAAAAGACCAGGAGTGTCCACTTTACAGATGAATGGATGGATTAAAGGTGATATATGCATACAGTGGAATTATTATTTGGCCTTTAAAAGGAAGGACATTTTGATACAGGCTACAGCATGATGAGCCTTGAAGACATTATTCTAAGTAAAACAAACCAGTCACGTACAAATATGGTACCATTCCTCTCATACAAGGTTCTTAGAGTAGTCATACTCTTAGTGACAGAAAGTAGAAAGGCAGCTGCCAAGTGGAACGGGAAATTATTGTTTAATGACTACACAGTTGCAGTTGGGGAAGGTGAACAAGTTCCAGTGAAGGACAATGGTGATGGTTGTCCAATAATGTGAATGTATGTTTAATGCCATAGAACTGTACACTTAAAAATGGTTAAAATGCTAAAATTTATGTTGAGTATATTTTACCCTCTCTGTTTTCTCTCCCACACCCCCATGGCCACACACAAAGCTTTGGGAAGAAGTCAAGGGTGGTCTGTTCCACAAAGAAGCGCAACTGTTCTAGTAATAAAACCCACCACTTTTCAGCCATCAGTTTGTGCCAGGTACCTAAGTAAACACTATATGCACTCTCTTATTTTCTTCTCTCAATAACCCTGAGGTAGGTACTACTATTATCTTCATTGTACAGAGCAGGAAACTGAGGCATGAAAAGGTCTAAGTGACTTGCGCCAAGACTCCAGCTAAGAAGGTACAGTCAGGACTGGAACCGAGCGTGGTTGGCTGCAGAGCCCAATCACGATACACCCTCCTTCTGCTTCCTTCCTTCCTGCCTGCGTGCTCAGTTGCTCAGTCATGTCTGACTCTTTGCTGCTCCATGGACTGTAGCCTATAGGGTTTCTCTGTCCAGTGGGATTTCCCAGGCAAGAATACAAGAGTGGGTTTCCCTCCTTCAGAGTATCTTCCTGACCCAGGGATCCAACCTGTGTCTCCTGCATTGGCAAGCTGGTTCTTTACTGCTGTGCCTCTTGGGAAGCCCACACCCTCTTTCTAGTAAAAGACAAATCCATCCGCCAAATAGGCCATCAGTTCAGTTCAGTTCAGTCACTCAATCATGTCCGACTCTTTGCGACCCCATGAATTGCAGCACGCCAGGCCTCCCTGTCCATCACCAGCTCCCAGAGTCCACCCAAACTCATATCCATCAAGGCGGTGATGCCATCCAGCCATCTCATCCTCTGTCGTCCCCTTCTCCTCCTGCCCCCAATCCCTCCCAGCATCAGGGTCTTTTCCAATGAGTCAACTCTTCACATGAGGTGGCCAAAGTATTGGAGTTTCAGCTTTAGCATCAGTCCTTCCAATGAACACTCAGGACTAATCTCCTTTAGGATGGACTGGTTGGATCTCCTTGCAGTCCAAGGGACTCTCAAGAGTCTTCTCCAACACCACAGTTCAAAAGCATCAATTCTTCGATGCTCAGCTTTCTTCACAGTCCAACTCTCACATCCATAAGTGACCACTGGAAAAACCATAACCTTGACTAGATGGACCTTTGTTGGCAAAGTAATGTCTCTGCTTTTGAGTATGCTATCTAGGTTGGTCATAACTTTCCTTCCAAGCAGTAAGCTTCTTTTAATTTCATGCCTTAACTCTTGTTAAATGCATGTTATGAAAAAGTGAGCACAGTGGAGTCTTGCACTTGTGTGTGTGTGTGTGTGTACTCAGTTGAGCACAGTGGAGTCTTACATTCATGAGAAGTGGATAAATCCCATGCATCTGGACCAGTTGAGGGCTCCTGGTCCCCTCACAGGGAATTTTCGGGCAGCGATGACTCTGGTTCCCTGAACTTTTCACGGGACACGGTATCACCACTGCTGTCCCACTTCTCCCCTGCACCCCACCCCCCACTTTCCGTAGAACCCACTGCCTTTATGACATGAAAAATGTACTATAATGAGTCTACTGGCTAATTAATTAAAAGGGAAAAAAATCCCAATCTTCAAATATGAAGTGATTAATTACATAAGCATTAACACCTCTGCACACCCAGAACGGCATGTCTTCAATTTAAAACTTCTCCAGCACATTATTTTCTGCCGACGTGTGTGTTTTCTGCCCATATAAGTCTGATTTCTCATACACCGCAGTCCATTTCACAGCAAATGGCCCCAAATGGTGTTTATCCTGCTCATTAGAAACTTGTATCAATTAAGCAGGCCTGGCCGAGCTGCCGCTCAGGTCTGCATCTCTGGGGCTGGCCTGTCTGGGCTCTTCCTACCCGACAGCTGGCTGGGACATCCCGCCCTTCGCCAGACTGGACTCCCACCACTAAGGGGCCTTGGTGCTTTTCACAAGACCTGGGCTGGGCTCTGACATCAGGCACTGCTGTTGTGCGGTGCTTGCACTTTATGGAATTTTAAAAGCTTGCTGTCTGGCTCAGATACGAGGCTCCAAGCTGTGGGCTGTTTTCTTTCAGTTGTTTGTCTTGAACCAGAAGAGCCTCCACCGCCCCCCCCACACACCCCTTCTGCCAAGCCCGTGCCCTGCTTGAGATGTCTTTGTTGCACCTCACTCATGCTTGACCTTTGTCCCTTGCAAGGGGCAAAGCCTGGGCTTCTGGGTCTGCTCCGAAAGGATTGCTAGGGGCTTGAATGGCAGCTGTCCTGCCTCTTCCCTGGTGCCTGCTGTTTGTGTGCAGAGGCCACATCCCCTCTTGGGATTTGCCCAGGGCCCAGGGGTACTACTCAAACCCACTGATGTGAGCTGGCTGCTGAACACAATCAGTACAGAGAAACATCTCTTGGAGGAATAAGTTGTCTTTTCACTAGTGGAAATGCCGAGAAAGGCAGTGAATTCCTGGATGGAGTGGTTGTCTAATTCAGAGTGGAGAATCTGACCTGCCATTAGCAGTAGAACTTGCTTGTGCTTCTGACTAAAATTCGTAACATGACGTTAGAAGCTTAGAGACAAAGCTCTGTGGGGCTGGGAGATGGAGGTATTAATGGTGGGTGCATGCTGAGAAGGACACTTCTATTTTCCAGAAGCATCAAATGGTTTTTTTTTCCCACCGAAACTGTGAACGAGAAGCTATTACGATTCAACATTTAGACAGGCATTAAAGCACACTTTCAATACAAGTTGAAATTATGTTTTTACTCCCGTGGCCTAAATTCATTAGCAAATGAGTTAGATTTCCTTCTTTGGGGGCTTGGACAAACAAGGAAGTTTTTTTTTTTTTTTAATTGAAATATAGTTGACAGGAAGGTTGTTCTTCTGTCCTCTTTCTCTTCCCCACCTTGAACCCCTAAGCCTGTGCTGTCCTACACCACAGCCATTAGCGGTATGTGTCTATCCAAATTAAAAGGTTGTAAAAGTACAAATGAAGTTCTTCAGGTGCATTAACCACCTTTTAAGTGCTCGATAGCCATACCTGGCCAGCCCAGACAAAGAACATTACCATCACTACCCAGTGTTCTATTGGGCTACAAATCTTTCTTTATTATTGAAGTTAACTGTGCCTTTTTGGGTAGTATTTATTGATAGCATTTTTGTATCCTATGCTGCTGCTGCTGCTGCTACTGCTAAGTTGCTTCAGTCGTGTCTGATCTGTGTGACCCCATAGATAGCAGCCCACCAGGCTCCCCCATCCCTGGGATTCTCCAGGCAAGAATACTGGAGTGGGCTGCCATTTCCTTCTCCAATGCATGAAAGTGAAAAGTCAAAGGGAAGTCACTCAGTCGTGTCTGACTCTTAGCGACCCCATGGACTGCAGCCTACTAGGCTCCTCCTCCCATGGGATTTTCCAGGTGAGAGTACTGGAGTGGGGTGCCATTGCCTTCTCCGCTTGTATCCTATCCGTGATTTAAATAATAAGTCAGTGAAATACTCCTTTCCCCGCTGAATCCCCTCCTTTCCAAGCCCCACCACGTGCACAGATCCCACCACCCTAATGTGCTGGCTTCGTGGCTCCATGAAGTGGTTTCTTTTTCACCTGGCCCTTTTTTCTCCTATTTTTGGGCCATGCCTCATGGTATGTGGGGTCTTGATTCCCCCACCAGAGATTGAACCCGAGTCCCCTGCAGTAGAAGCTTGGTGTCTTCGCCACTGGACCTCCAGGGACATCCCATGTGGCCCTGCCTAGAAATGAAAACATCTCCATGATTTTCTAAATCCTAGGTCTGCAAGCCCAGGAGAGCTGTCCTGTCCAACGGCCTCAGACCAGCATCTGTTCATCCCTTAGTCAATTGCCTCACTGTATCAGGAACATTGTTGCTGTCCTACTTTCGAATGCCCCCACAGACCCCAAGATCCCAATCAGCCTGATTATACTCATTTTCCCTGGGGGCCGTCCCTTAATTGGTGGGACTGTGTCAAAAGTGGTGAAAACTTGACCTCAGACAGGAGTTCAGGCAGAACTCCACTTGTGCCCATGAGGTCCTGCTGAATGGCTTTGGATCTCCAGTGGCTGTCCATGCAGGTTACACGTGGCTTCACCAAGGGAATTTACCAGAAAGTGATTTCTTCACTGCAATCACTGTAAAAGCAGGTTTGATCTTTTTGGCTTTGTTTTTAATTCTGAAGCGCAAAATCATCACCAAGAGTAGCTGTTCTTGCATCATTTAACTTAGAATCCTAGCAGCCTGTTCACCCTGAAGCTTGCAGGATAAATGGCACTTTTACAACCCACCGGAAATTAAGCGCTAGTTGACTGACAGCTCTACAGCTTTCTGGGAAAAGTCTGTGGCCGCTGCTCTCCACCTCTAATTTGATCAGCTCCTGGAGAGGGGCCGGCTGGGGATGGACAGCCCCCAGCATTTCCAGGCCTGCTGGCCTGGTTAGCATTCCTGTGGCTAAGATGTTGTCTGGGACACTGAACGTTGTCTGCACAGGGTCTCAGCTCAAGAGACAAACCTCTGTGGAGCCTCAGGGAGAGACTGATTAGAGAGCCCATGGAACCTAGAGAGCTCCTTGGGTTTTCTGCGGGACCTGCCTTGGCCTTGCTGCCCCATCTGTTTCCATTTCCCGGCCAGGGGAGGGTTGCCCCTATCGGTTTGTGTTGTGGATAATCTGTAAAGCTCTCCTCCTCTAGTTGAAAGTCCTCTGGAAATTCAGCCCCATTAGCCTATTGCAAAGCACTAATGCTCAATTGTTTCTGAAAGAATCCTTGCAGTGAGAGCGGGCAAAGGAGAAACTATTATTGAACTAAGTTATTAGATCCATTCCACAGAACATTTTTTAAAACCCAAGATAGTTTTCCTAAGAGAAAACGTTAATGAGATTGCTTTACGCACCTGATGCCACCTTTCTCTGCCTCTGGCAGCAAGCCTGCTGCCAGAAACAAGGGACCTCACAGTGATGGGCCACAAAGCATGGGACTGGGGCAGGCCCCAGGCAAGACAATGGCCGAGAAGCTGAAAACAACAAGAGAAGAAACAGTGAAATGAGATCCACCCAGATGGTAAACACAGCACCAGAGTTCAGCAAACAAACGCACTTCCTCGAGGGTGGGGGTGTAGGGGGGAGCTGCTGGCAGGTCTCTCTAGAGACGGATAGAAACTTCAGCGGGGCTAGGAAGACGGGGGCACTGACTTGGATTGTTATCACCATGCTAAGTCTGAGAGGTACCCTTTGTTGTGTGCTGGATGCCAAGGTTGGGGAAGGGGTGTGTCAGAGAAAAAGATTCATAGGATCTGGCAAAAGCTTGCTCCATCCTGTCTGCCCAGTAACAACCGTAACTGCTACAGTTTAATGAGTGCTTACTGTGTTCTTGGAGAAGGAAATGACAACCCACTCGAGTGTTCCTGCCTGGAGAATCCCATGGACAGAGGAGCCCGGCAGACTACTGTCCATGGGGTCACAAAGAGTCGGACACGACTGAGCGACTAAACCACCACCACCACTGTGTTCTAGGCATGCGGTCCTCACAAATTAGATATAATGCCCATTTTATAGATAGACAGAGGCACAGTGAAGTTGAGTGAAGAATCCTGTGGCAGGGTAATAAACCTTCAATTAAACCCTGCTGATAATTAGCATCACAGGACTTGCAGTTCACTGGGCTAAGGAGATCCTCCTTGCACAATGATGGAGAAATGAAAAGTGATTTTTATGATTTGGGACAGTTGTTATGAGCTTACGAAATAACATGCAATATTCAAATTCAGTTGTTATCTGTGTTATTCATAATGCTAAATCACTTATTTTGACTGAGTAAATGGAACTGGTTGAGAGAGACATTGAATGGAACCTATTCTTTAAATTTGCGGAGATTTTCGTAATACTCTCAACGTTTCTTTTTAGTGAGTGTGGGAGAGCTGGGGACCGGGAGGAAGGTGGGCAATGCAAAATCAAACATAGAAAAGATTCTCCATAAAAAAAGAAAACACGTCTAGAGATGATTGCTCCATAAACAAAACACGGGTACACACAGCAATTTCATGTTCTCATTCCACCCACTCGGTCGTTCTTAATAATTCAAGAACAGAACTGCCTGGGCAGATTTACAGGCTCCACGTTTCTGACATCCGTGCCTGAAACAAGGCTGTGTCTGTTTGCAGAGCACTTGCTTCTGCTTTGGGAGAAAACACAAACACCTTGATTCAATTTTTCTCTTTATTATAATTTAAATGAAAGTCGATACGGTTAGTTTGCATCTGTGGGTTGTTGGGACCAGGAATATGTATCAAGAAAGGACGAGATAGCCTTGAAGGTGGGATTGGGTGAGACGTGAAGATCACACAACTGTATGCCAACCGTCATGTCTTCTTCTGATTCACCCCGCTGTTAGAAAGCCGACTTCAGCTGGAAATCTTTGGGTTTTTGGATTGGTGCTTTGGGAAATTCCTCTACTGGGTCGGAAGGCAGGGGTGTGGCTGGGAGTCCCAGGCTCAGGGCCCTGGACCTCTTGACTCAGGCGTTCTGAGTTTCTCAGCTGGAGTTTGCGGAATGTTACGCTGTTTCAGGCTCCTCTTCTTTTAAGGGGGAAATTGGCTTTTTGGGGGGCTCCCAGTTGGCTCAGTGGTAAAGAATCCGCCTGCCGATGCAGGAGACACAGCTTTGATTCCCTGGGTTGGGAAGATCCCTTGGAGAAGGAAATGGCAACCCACTCCAGTATTCCTGCTGGGAAAATTCCATGGACAGAGAGGAGCCTGGTGGGCTGCAGGACATGGGGTAGCAAAGAGTTGGACCCGACTGAGCCTCTGAGCACTGGTTTTCCATTAGACATTTTCCTCAGATTTATAACTTTCTCCTACTTTTCCCACCTGTGGCCTTGCTTCCCAGACCAGCATGGTGACAGTCAGAGGCCTGTCCATTTCTTGGAAGAAGACCCAGGCTGACCTTCCTGCCCCTTCTCCCCAAGTCATTCTGGAATCCTAGAATCACCTGGCATGCTGTGCCCAGGTAGCAGTGAACACAGGTTGGTATTTTTGCTATTTAATAACACACTGATACTCCTGTGATTTAGAACCTTCATTTCACCTCTGAGACTCAGAGTGAGGAAGTCACCTTCCCAAGGTAACTGAGCTTGTCCGGAGAAAGAGCCGGGATTTAAACCTGTGTGGGCTTCCCTGGTAGCTCAGGTGGTAAAGAATCTGCCTGCCAATGCACGAGACCTAGGTTCAGTCCCTGGGTGGGGAAGATTCCCTGGAGGAAGGCATGGAAACCCACTCCAGTGTTCTTGCCTGGAGAATCCCATGGACAGAGGAGCCTGTTAGGGTACAGTCCGTGGGGCCACAAAGAGTCAGACACGATGGAACGACTAAGAGTGGTATTACAGCCCATGTGCTTGTCACCCTCCTCCGAAGGTGATCTGAAGTCAGGGTCACGATTGTGGGTTTCATGCACATCTCCACTAGTGAGAATCTGAGGTGGAAGGGGAGGCAAGTAAAATTATGGATTTGGCATTTTATTTTAATGCAGATGCTGAAAAGTTGGCTATATTTTCATGGGACACCTGACTCCTCTCTTTGGCCTTCAAACTTTAAAGATAAATCCCATGTCTTTGGGGGCTGTTTTCATACTGGGTTCCACCTGACAGCTCTAGTCTGATTTCCCATGGCCTTTGCTATTCTTGGGGAAAGGAGAAAGGAAGAGGGGAAAACAAAAGAGAGAAGGGAGTGGCGGCTAAAAACTTGGAAAGATTTTTAGCTTAGTTTTAATTATAACCAAGTAACTTTTCCAAACACTAAATCCAGTACACTTAAAACTCTAATGCTTTATATCATGCAAAATTGATATTTTGGCTTGTATTGATTGGTGATTACAGGTCCACTTTTAGTATTTTTACTCAATATTATTTCCTATATAGGCTTTCATATATTTACAAAGTTTTTTTTAACTTTTTAAGCACATATCATCTTTTTTAAAAATCTGTTTATTTATCATTGGTTGTATGGGGTCTTCACTGCTGTGTGTGGGCTTTCTCTAGTTGAGCGGGGGCTGCTCTTCATTGCCATGCATGAGCTTCTCATTCTTCACATACCATCTTATTTAATCCTTGCATTGTTGGTTGGTTTAATTGCTCAGTTATGTCCAACTTTTTGTGACCCTATGGACTGTAGCCTGCCAGGCTCCTCTGTCCATGGGATTTCCCAGGCAAGAATACTGGAGTGGGTTGCCATTTCTTTCTCCAGGGGATCTTCCTGACCCAGGGCTCGAACCTGTGTCTCGTGCCTGGCAGGTGGATTCTTTACCACTGAGCCATCTGGGAATCCTTGTATACACCCTGTTAACTTGAAATTTTTGTTCTCTGGCCAGGAGAGGTTAAGGAATTAGCCTGAGGTTGCAAATCTAGTGCAGGGCTGGGAACTGGATATATTGGTTCCAGTGGCTATGGAGCATCCCATGTTTTGATACTGGATAAAGTCAGATTTTTCTGAAGACAAAAATTTCCACTATTTCAAAAGAAAATAACCATCAACATTCACCTTCTTGAGACCAAGGTGTATGGTTCCTAATCTCCTTTTCTGCTTGGTCACCAGCTTGCATGTAATTAGGGCACTTACATGTTAACAGTCTGGCATGGTTGCTCGTTTCTCAAGGCAGTGTGTGGAGATGATGTCCCTCTGCCTTCCTCCTCCCTTCCTTCTTCCCTTTCCTTCTTTTCTCCAGCAGCTGTGTGAAGCTACTGTAGTGTTAACTTTTATTTGTTTATTCACTCATTCATTCTTTTCCTCAAAAGCTTTGTGGAGAAGAAGCACTATAGTATTAACTCGATTAGAATGGCCCTTGAGTGACGATTCTTGTGGCTTAATGCTTTTGGGGACTGTCGCTCGATAGGTTCCTCACATCTACATAAGGGATGATTAAAGAATATTCTAAATGAATTGGTAGCTTAAGGTAGAAGTACATGGAAACATTTAAAAATTCTAGTTTTTACACCGTTTGGTAATTTTGTATTCTTTATCAGTGTATGTATGGACTTAAAGGAATCATACATGCCCACTGTAAAATATTCCAATACTGTAGACACATTTCAGGTAGACAGTGAGAATCTCCAGTCATTAGGGACCACCCTCCGACCTCAACCTGGAGAAGGCCATTGCTAACCTTTTCATTTTATGTATAAGACAACATTACATATTCTATATTCTTATAGATGATGTTCATGTAAATTTGCATGAATCTTGTTCTGGATCTCAACTTTTTTCTATGCATAATTAAGTGTATTTAAGATGATTTAAAATAAATTATGACTCATACCTCAGCCTTTCTTCACCAGCGAAATGAAATGTGATGTGTCAAAATTGAGTTAAATCCATAATCTCTGTGGATGTGCTTTTGACTTGCACATAAGGAAAATCATGCAGGCAAAAGTGAGGCAGCTTCACACACCATATTGACATTCAACAAGGAGAAGGTCAGAGCAGGAGTTGATGTTAGTATGTTCATCCCAAACTGCAATAAAGCTGTCTCAGCAACTGTAATCCCAGCTGCTGCTCCCCACTTTTGGGTAAGAAATGCACCATTCAGACCTTCAGCTCCTTTGCTATGAAAATACCATGATTTAACAAAGGTTTAATTGTTTTTCAACCATATTGATATAATCTAGATTTCACGTTTCAAAGACAAACATAAAATTGCCATAGCAGATAGGGCTTTACTTGACAAAAAGACTAAGAGATGACAGCTGAGATTTCTAATTCTGCCACATGAAAATTACTGAATAATTGCACGAATGGTGTTATTGTTCTGAAAATCATAAAGTACATGTAGCTTTCCATTTTGTTTTCCAGTATTTTACTGGGGATGTTTTCCTTGGGGATATCGCTAGTGGTTTTAAATGTCAGGAAAATGTTTTCCCTCTACCTTCTTTTTTGCCAAAGAGAGGGTAGACTATTATAGTCTGTTTTCCACCAGGGAAACTTCCTTAGAATGGGCAAAATCTACGTCCACAAACGTGCTTCCCCAGATTAGAAAGGTTCTACAGTTTGCAGGTTTGGAAGCAAAGAAACAGTAAAGTGGGGGAAAGCAGGACCTTCTGCAGGTCCTTATTTGAGAGAGACCCTCTCCATGATAAATCATCCTGGAACAGATGCTCGTTGGTCATATTTCTGCTCCCAACTGGTGACACCAGAGCCAGGTGATATATGAACCCTTCTAAAGACAAGGGAGGAGTGAAAGAATCAGCAAGTGGGGTCCACAGTGACCTCAACAACTACAGGGCTTACATACTTTAACTCTGGCAGACCCACTCAGTGTCAAATTTTTACAAGTCAGTTCTGAAAACACTGGGGACTTCCCTGGCAGTCCAGCGGTTAAAGACTCTGCTTCCCAGTGGAGGGGGCATGGGTTTGATCCCTGGTCAGGGAACTAAGATTCCACATGTCTTGGAATGCAGCCAAAAACTGAAGGGGGAGGGGGGGGAAACAGAAAGAAAGAAAACAATTCTGAGAAAATTGGAGAATTAAAAAAATTAGGAACTATTTCACAAGGATGCATTCCTATCTAACATTCAGCACAACCAATTTAAAATTTATATTGGTCTTCCGTGCATTCCTGAGGGCTTTGACAGAGCGACCTGCCAGAGGCCATTAGCACGCAGCCCTCACAAATGGAGAGGCAGCAGCATTCTGACTCACTGGGAGCCAGACCGGCATTTGCACTCACTCAAATCATTTGACAATTAACAAGCTTCTTTGCACTAGGAGCTGTGGTCACTTCCCTTCAGAATAGGATCCAGGAAACGACCTGAAGGGATCATGATCTGAAGAAAGATCATGCTTTGATGTTGGGTGGGATTATGCAAATAAGAATGAGACTAGGGTGCTTTAGTGCTGTCAGAGTGTGCTGCGTTTTATTTGGGAAATGAGACAAAATCTTCCTATGATCAGCCACTCCATGTGACATCCCAACCCACACTCTGCTACTGACATTTTATCTCCCACTGAACAGCCCGGCTGTTGTAACATTTTCAGGAGTCTTAATTTATGTCTTGCAGAATCTAAAATCAGATGGCAGGAACTTTAAGAAAATAATCAGTGTTGACAGGCACCTTTATACTTCAAGAAGCTGGTACACCTTAGTGCTGCTAAAAGCTGGGGGATGTTCTCTACCTTTTTCTTCCAAAATATGTCTAAAAGACAGTTAGGTTAGAGCTAGGGAGCTGTCCCAAATCATTAAATTTCTCTTCTCAGTCTAAACTCTATGAAAGACCTTTCTTTCCACCCAGTATTAGCTAACAAGCTCATTCTCCTTTTGCTGTATGAGTGACTCCAGCATTTACTAAATTAACTTAAATAAGAAAAATTAACTGAGATTCTTTTCTTAATTTTAATTTTTTATATACTATCACTTTATCAGAGGCTCAGTCATACATTTGATAATGTAAGAAACATCAGTTTTGTAAAACAGGTAAAATACAAGTAACCTAGCTAGCAGTATTAGTAAAATCATAAGTAAGAATTAAGCCAAGAACTCCCATTAGGTGCAGTCCAGTATATCTGAAGCTGTCTGATTTAGTCTATTCTGTACCAATCCTTATATTTTGGGGAAATTTGGATAGGGAGATGCCGCTGGGCTTCCTGATGAAATCCTGGTGGTGCAGAATTCTTATATGTAGCCAAGAACCATGGAAAAGTAACTCAAAGGTAAGATCAGCAACGTAACGTGTGTAACTGTTGATTCTCAGAACACTAGTGAGGGAAGATATTCTAATGATGATGATTCCTACTCTATAGAAGAGAAAGAGGCTCAGAAAATGTAAATAACTAGTTGCAATCACTCAGCCTTAAAGAAACTGTGACTCAAAATCAAATCACGTGTTCTTTCTGTTATATCACAATGCTGCTTCATAAAAGTAGTTGACTTTGGACTAGTTGATCACATGAATATTCTATGCTGAACACTTGGGGCTCTTGGGCTTACACCTGCTAAAGTTGGGACGCTAGTGTACATCCTAGCTCTGGAGTATTCACCCTGCATCTGCCTCTTCTCAGCGTGGAGTTATATCTACTTATTTATTGTATGTGTGTGTGTTCAGTTGCATCTAACTCTCTGTGACCCCATGGACTGTAAGCCTGTCAGGCCCCTTTGTCCATGGGATTCTTTGAAAGGCAAGAATACTGGAGTGGGTTGCCATGCCGTTGTCCAGGGAATCTTCCTAATCCATGGATCAAACATGAGTCTCCTGCATCTCCTGAATTGCAGGCAGGTTCTTTACTACTGAGCCACTAGGAATGCCCCCTACTTTATCTGTTATGTAGTGCTTAAGAATGGCTGCCCAGGTGTCTCAGTGGTAAAGAATCTGCCTGACAATGCAGAAGATGCTGGTTCGATTCCTGGATCGGGAAGATCCCCTGGAGAGGGAAATGGCAACCTGCTCTGGCATTCTTGCCTAGGAAATCCCATGGGCAGAGGGGCCTGGTGGGCTACAGTCCATGAGGTTGCAAAGAGCTGGACATGACTGAGCAACTGAGCACACACGGTGCCTGAGTACAGATTCTTGAGCCAGATGATTGACTCTGCCACCCACTAATAGCTGACCCGGGCAAGTTACTTTTCTGGGCTTCATTTTCCTGTCTAGTAAGATGGAGATGATAATGTTGCAGGAAGGGGGACCCCTTCCAGGGCCCGAAATTGGACTCTTGTCTAACACTTGGAAATGAATTGTCCGAGGAGACACATGTGCTGACAAAGCAAGAGATTTTATTGGGAAATGGCACCCTGGTAGAGAGCAGAAGGGTAAGGGAACCCAGGAGAACAGCTCTGCCACGTGGCTCGCAGTCTAGTTTCTGGGTTGTCTTTAGCCAGTCATTCTGACTCAGAATCCTTCCTGGTGGTGCACGCCTTGTTCAGCCAAGACGGATGCCAGAGAGAAGGATTCTGGCAAGTGGCCGGACACGCGCAGTGTCTCCTTTCGACCTTTCCTGAACTCTTCCAGTTGGTGGTGGCTTATTAGTTCCGTGTTCCTTACCAGGACTTCCTGTCCTAAAACAACTCATGCAAATGGTTACTATGGTGCCAGGCCAGGGTGGGTGGCTTCAGTCAGTGTGCTTCCCCTAACAATAATAGCACCTATATCTCATAGGATTGTTGTAGATTAAATGAGTTTATTTATGGAAAATGCTATATACAGGTTAGTATTACCCATCAGTTTGCCACATGCTTTCATGAACGCCATATAAATGCACTTATAACACACTTGTGAAAACCTCTGGTTAGATGATAAAGCAAAGACAGGCTTTGTTTTATTCCAGGAGACAGGAAACTATGAACTGTATACTCCTTTTATACAGTACATTGCATGTAGTGGAGATTCCAGAGACATTTTAAAACTGAAGTGGATACTACCAGAACTGAAAGGGGTAGTCCTGTTCTTTCAGGCTCAAACTCCAGAGTTTTCAAATATTTGGGCCACCTCCCCTCCACTCCCCACCTCATTTATCTCCAAGGGCAGAGCCCACGAAAAGGATGAATAATCAGTTCCCATAAAGCTTAGGCAAGAGTAAAAATCAGTTCTGAGAACTATGCAAAATTTATGTGCTTGCGCCTTAAGTTCATAGGAAATGTAGATGTATTTCCTCTACATAAAGCTCAGGAGACTATCTTTATACATTGATATTATTGGGGTGAAACCCCAACAGCTTGCAGGAGAGGAGGTGTTTCCAATTTTTATTTGTTCCATACTGCTCCTAGATTGCCAGAGAAGCCTAGCTACGGGCCAACCGAGAGCCAGACGCTTCACAAGGTGACCTAGGTAGGGGAGGAGTTAAGATTGGTAAAGGTGGAGAAGCTTTCAAAAAACTACCAGGAGGCTGCCCGGAAGCAGGGGCTCTCGGGGAGGGAAGGAGGGTGCTCTTCCCGCCCCGCCCCTGCAGCCCTAGGCCCCGCCCCACTCCCCGCCCCGAGCCCGCCCCCTCAACCATGACAAGTCCCTCAGCCTCCGGCTAGATCTGCGGGGCGCTTGCGCAGTTCTTAGGGTGTCCTGGCACTGCCCGAATCTGTTTAAACGTGAGGGAAAGAAGGACGCTTATATTTTCTGCACACCGTGCAACAGCGGCTTTCCGCCGTAGAGCTGGGTTTTGCCTTTTTGGCCCTGAGAACACGGCTTTTTGTTCCCTTACGTGGCTTAAGAGGGCATGCTTTAAGTTAGGCGGTTCCCGGGCAGCCCACCTTTTGACGCAGGGTCCTTAGGCTGAGACTTGGGCCCACACCCGGGAAGGCGGGGTCCTTCTCTGGGGCAGTCGCGCGGGCAGTGGCTGCGGGAAGTCCACACGGGGCGTCATGTATTATAAGTTCAGTGGCTTCACGCAGAAGTTGGCTGGAGCATGGGCTTCCGACGCCTATAGCCCTCAGGTAAGGGTAGTGCTGCGCGGGTTCGGACAGAAGTAGCGGCCCGGGTCTCATGGTGCTCCTGGCAGTCTCGGCACCCGAGCCAGGCGAGGCTTCTGCCCGCTCTCCGGTTTTCTTAGCCCCTCATCTCTTCTCACCCACTTGCTGCAGCCATGGAGCTCCTAATTCTGTAGCTGCTCCCCTGGCTAGCTGGTGTCTGGTGTGGAAGCTGTGCCTGGCACTCTAGGAGTCAAGGTGACTCCCGAGGTCGTTGCTTATGGGTCGTGGGAGTGGCTCGTGGGGCCAGAATGGGACCCGCCAGAGTCCGAAGTTTGGCCCTGCCCTTTGAGAGGAGAACCAGCCTTTCAGGCGCCTCATGCTCCATTGTCACTCTCCTGCTGCAGCCTAAAACAGTTTCGTCCATTCACCAGATTTGGGAGCTGGGGTGACGGCAACAACGGAAGCCATAAGGACAGGAGGGGCTGTGTGATCAGAATTAGGAGACTTAATGAGTTAATTCAAATGTTTGGGTGAGTCTTCGTAGTTAACGTGCAAAGAGCTGACATTTCCCCAGCTATAAAGTGGTTGAGGGTTGCTTTTGAATGGTTTGGAAAGCATTGCGAGTTCGCTCAGATTTTGCCTGAGCGAATTGAAGGATCAGTCTCCAGCTTATAGTGTAGAGGTGAAGGGCTTTTAGAGTCCCAGATTCTTAATTTAGGCTCTGATCTTGGTTTAGCTGCTTTCATTATCGTGAGCTCGGTTTTCTCTAGAGCAGCGGTAATACAGATTAAATGAAGTGTGTGTCAGGTGACCAGCAATCGTTGGCAGGTTGCTGTTACTGGATAAGCTGTTGTCTGGAAACTAGGTCTGACATTTTCATTCCTCATCCTCAGAGTAGGTAGGAAAGGGGTGATGAGATATGCAGTTGGAGAACTGGATGGAATAGTAAGGGCCCTAGGTGGGATGTAAAGAATGCTCCATTGTTAACCTCCTCCTCATTCTGTGAAGCACTGCAACTGCTCAAGGGGGAGATGTTTAAGAATGATTTCAGTCTGAGAATAGATATGCTGTTAATGGGGCTTCCCTGGTGGCTCAGACCTAAAGAATCTGTCTGCAGTGTAGCAGGCCCTGGTTGGATCCCTGGGTCAGGAAGATCCCCCGGAGAACGAAATGGCAACCCGCTCCAGTATTCTTGCCTGGAAAATTCCACAGACAGAGTAGCCAGGCGGCCTGCAGTCCGTGCAATGCAAGAGTCGGACACCAATTAGCGACTAAACCACCACAGGATAAGGAGGGCAAGAAAAAGGGCAAGTTTCTTTGGGGTGTGGGGTTGGGGAGTAAGGGTCCAGATTGAGCTCATGGTAATATGTCTTGTCTGGTTGCAGCTGGGTTTATGATTATGAAGTTTAATAGATCTAGGTGTCTTCAGCCCATAGGTGGTAGTAGAAGCTGTGGTGGGAGAAGATCGTCCAGGGACCACATTGGGAAAGAATGATGGAGTTTTGATCAGATTGCAGAAACATGAAAGGAGAGTTCAGTTCAGTTCAGTCGCGTCCGACTCTTTGCGACCCCATGAATCGCAGCACACCAGGCCTCCCTGTCCATCACCAACTCCCGGAGTTCACTCAGACTCAACGTCCATCGAGTCAGTGATGCCATCCAGCCATCTCATCCTCTGTCATCCCCTTCTCCTCCTGCCCCCAATCCCTCCCAGCATCAGAGTCTTTTCCAATGAGTCAACTCTTCACATGAGGTGGCCAAAGCATTGGAGTTTCAGCTTTAGCATCAGTCCTTCCAAAGAACACCCAGGACTGATCTTCTTTAGAATGGACTGGTTGGATCTCCTTGCAGTCCAAGGGACTCTCAAGAGAAAGGAGAGTGGAGGAGGAAAATTTATCAAAAAAACAATTGAGGATTAGAAGGAATTGACAACAGTGACTGGCTTTGCAGATTATAAGAAATAACCATTTCTATTCATATTGGCTTCTGCTGTAAAGCAAATACTCTTCTACTATAGAGATGTGTATTTTTCAGCACATGGATCTTAAAATGTTACAATTTGAGTTTTGACAAACACACTGTGTAACCCACACTTGCAAACTATGTAACAGTACATCACTCCTAGAAAGTTCCTTTTTGTGCTTGCCCTGTCAGTCCATGTCCATCTTCCTATTCTTTTTTATATCACTAGATATAGTTTTGCCTGTTTTTGAATTTCATATAAATGGAACCACACAGTACTGTTTTGTATAAGCCTCTTATCAGTATTTTTGAGGTTCATTCATGTTACGTGTATTCCTTTTATTGCAGTACAGAATTTCATTATATGAAATATCACAGTTGATCTTTTCCATTGGTTGTAGAATTTCTTTTAATAGAGTTTTAGCATAATCTAGATTTTTGTTGTTGTTGTTTTTTAGTCGCTAAGTCGTGTCTGACTCTTTGCGACCTCATGAACTGCAGCACACCAGGCTTCTCTGTCTTTTACTATCTCTCCGAGTTTGCTTAAACCCATGTCCATTGAGTTATGCCATCCAACTATCTCATCCTCTCGCCCTCTTCTCCTGCCCTCAGGAGAAGAATATTCAGGGTTGGTTTCCTTTAGGATTGACAGGTTTGATTTCCTTGCTGTCCGCAGGACTCTCTTACTTAGTAAGAAAAGGTGAAAATTTAAACTAAAACTGACAATCCTGAAATTAAATTAGCACTTTGAGCAGATATTACCCCAAGATGCATTTGGTACAGATAAGGACTTCAGAGTTCTAGCATTACTTGAATTGGTGTTTCTCTTGAGAATTTGAACTTCTTAGTTACTTAAGGATTTAAGTTATGTTGAAAGAAACAATATTGTCCAGGTTTTATATGAATTGTAGACTTCAGAGTGATTGTTACTGATATCCCCAAACCAAGTATTTTGACTTTGGTTATTAGGAGTAGTTCAATTTTTTATTTCTTGGAAACACTTAAGGTGTGAAATTTTGTAAATGTAAAATGTTGATGTTTGTAATTTTCAGTATTATGTAAAGTGAATACTCTAATATGCATTGAGTAACCTAATAATGGAAAAGCTAGTTCTCTAACAAAAGTACAGGTAGATTTATAAGTCAACCTGATGGCAAGTGATTGGGAGGGTATTTTTCAGTGGTTGAGTGAAAAGCATTTTCCCTACTTCTCTGTGTCCTGTGTCAGAAATAGAGGCCAAGAAGTGTTTGGAAAGATATGCTTCAACATCATAAGTCATTAGGGAAATAAAAATCAAAACCACAAGGAGATACCTCTTCATACCTGCTTTAAAAGACAAAAGACAGCAGAATGTGAGCATGTGAAGAAACTGGAACCCTACTACACTGTGGTGGGGATGTACAATCTACAGCCTCTTTGGAATACAGTTTGGCATTTTCTAAAGCAGTGAAGCATAGTTTTACCATATGATCCAGCAGTTCTTCTCGTTAAGATGGTAGGATATTCTAGGTTAAGGGAATTGCGAGAATGAAGGGGAAGACTGGGGCTGCAAGGGAACCATTGGGTAGGTCACTTTGGCTGTGCTGGATGGAGGTAGAACATGATGGAAGGACTTTTGTGAGACATGAATAGGAATTTACAAAGCAACTGGATGCGGAAAGTTGTGGTTGAGTCTTGTCCAGAGGTTGAAACAAGGGTCTTCCCTTTAGTTTCATGACAGGTTGATGATGACGGCGTGTGTATCATCATCGGAACTGTGTTTGAAAAGATACTCTGACTGGGAGAGGCCAGGGCCAGGGACGCCTTGTACTCATAGAAGAGTTTGGGGTCTTCTCAGTAAGAGGAGAGGGAGAATCAGAGGTCTGGAGGGTGAGTACTTAGCACCTGCTGAAGGAGATTTCCGAAATGAGGAAGGAGGACTTCAGGATGACTGGGTAATGGAAGAATGGCGGTGCTTTCCGCAGAAACAGGGGTGTTTCTGTGAGAAACAGCTGGGTGAATTTTGAACACTCTTGAGTGTGAAGTAGCCAGGAAATATTGGTGGTGATACCTAGCTGGCAGTTAGAAATGAAGGACTCGATCACTGCAGGTTGAAACTTGTTTGTGGTCCTAAATCAGAATGAAAGCACTCCTAAGTTTCTATCATTTAAAAATTAAAACATTTTTGGAATACTTCTCTTATTTCTCCACCCTCTTCCTCCTCCTCAAACCTAAAAGATAAAAAGAAAGGGGAAACTTTGGGCCAATCAGTTTTGAGGTGAAAAAAGTCATACGTTTAATTTAAAAGTAAAAACTTGGAGCAGCTAAAATAGACTAGGAAGAACTCAGCTCTGAAACGTGGTTAACAGGTGGATGGCTCTTCATCAGTTTTAGAGGTAGTGATTGTGGAAATAGCTAAGAGATTTGATACTGTGATTTCTGCTTGGTCTCCAGTCCGCTTATTTTAAGAACAGCTTTCAGTTGTTTGCTTGTTGCTCTGGGATGTGTGGGAGGCTCTACCATCAAATGCTGGTTTTCATGACTTTGGTTCTGAAACCTGCAAGTCTACACAGCATTGAAACGGTAGGCTTCCTCAGTTTATTAGTACACTCAGCAAATATTTACTAAATGTGCTCTGTGCCAGTTGCTTTTCTAAGTCTTGGGAAGTAAGAAAAGTGAACAGACTATGCCTAAATCCTGCCCTTGTGGGGCTTCCATTGTGATAGGGAGGGGGAGAGTATGTTAGATGGTCATAGTGCTATGGAGAAAAATAAGGCAGGGAAGGGGAGAGATGGCTAGTAGTGTATGGAGCGGGACATGCAGTGTTTAAAAACAGTGGTGAGGGGAGGTCTCACTGAGAAGGTGACATGAGGTGAGGGTGCGTACCATGTCAATACCTGGAGAGGGCATTCTAGGCAGAGGGAACATGCCTGGGTCTTGGGAGGCGTAAAGGGCTCTTCCAGAATTCTGGGGAGGAGAACGAGGATGGTGTAAAGTGGGGGCTGGTGAGGGGTGCGTCTCATGGGGTTCTGAATGTCCTTTGAAGTTCATTGAGCTTTGCTCAGGGGGATTGGAGGCCTTTGGGAGGGTTTGAGTTAGGTAGTGACAGCCTCTGTTTTAACACAATTACTGATTGCCGTGTTAAGAGTAGACTGCAAGGCAGGAAAGATGGAATGGAAGCAGGGTGAGCACTTAGGAGGCTGTTGTAAAAATCTAGGAGTTTGGACCAGGATGTGGATTGGTGAAGACAGATGACAAGTGGTCAGATTCTAAATATAATTTGAGTGCAGAACCAAAAGTATTTTCAAACGTGTGAGTGAATGGTATGAAGAACAATTTCAAGGTTTTTGGCCCACGTACCTGGAAGGATGGCATTGTCATTTATTGAGATGAGGGGCATATTTGAGGCTCATAATTATAGGCTGGGGCAGCCATAGCCCTGGAAGAGACATAGGTGAAGGGATTTGCTCTAGATCCCTTCCTGTAAATACAGCTTCCTGGTCTGCTCTTGAGAACCCTAGTGCTAGTCTTGCCTAGCTGCCTTGAAACACTGGACACATGACTGCCCTTCAGTTGTTGGGGGGGTTTAATGATGGGTAGACAAAGATGGAGAAGCTCTATACAGTCAACAAAAACAAGACCGGGAGCTGATTGTGGCTCAGATCATGAACTCCTTATTACCAAATTCAGACTCAAATTGAAGAAAGTAGGGAAAACTGCTAGACCATTCAGGTATGACCTAAATCAAATCCCTTATGATTATACAGTGGAAGTGATTAATAGATTTAAGGGTCTAGATCTTGATAGATAGAGTGCCTGATGAACTATGGAATGAAATTCGTGACATTGTACAGGAGACAGGGATCAAGACCATCCCCATGGAAAAGAAATGCAAAAAAGCAAAATGGCTGTCTGGGGAGGCCTTACAAATAGCTGTGAAAAGAAGAGAGGTGAAAAGCAAAGGAGAAAAGGAAAGATAAAAGCATATGAATGCAGAATTCCAAAGAATAGCAAGAAGAGATAAGAAAGCCTTCTTCAGCGATCAATGCAGAGAAATAGAGGAAAACAACAGATTGGGAAAGACTAGAGATCTCTTCAAGAAAATTAGAGATACCAAGGGAACATTTCATGCAAAGATGGGCTCGATAAAGGACAGAAATGGTCTGGACCTAACAGAAGCAGAAGATATTAAGAAGAGGTGGCAAGAATACACAGAAGAACTGTGCAAAAAAGATCTTCATGACCCAGATAATCATGATGGTGTGATCACTAATCTAGAGCCAGACATCTTGGAATGTGAAGTCAAGTGGGCCTTGGAAAGCATCACTACAAACAAAGCTAGTGGAGGTGATGGAATTCCAGTTGAGCTGTTTCAAATCCTGAAAGGTGATGCTATGAAAGTGCTGCACTCAATATGCCAGCAAGTTTGGAAAACTCAGCAGTGGCCACAGGACTGGAAAAGGTCAGTTTTCATTCCAATTCCAAAGAAAGGCAATGCCAAAGAATGCTCAAACTACCACACAATTGCACTCATCTCACATGCTAGTAAAGTTATGCTCAAAATTCTCCAAGCCAGACTTCAGCAATATGTGAACTGTGAACTCCCTGATGTTCAAGCTGGTTTTAGAAAAGGCAGAGGAACCAGAGATCAAATTGCCAACATCCGCTGGATCATGGAAAAAGCAAGAGAGTTCCAGAAAAACATCTATTTCTGCTTTATTGACTATGCCAAAGCCTTTGACTGTGTGGATGACAATAAACTGTGGAAAATTCTGAAAGAGATGGGAATACCAGACCACCTGACCTACCTCTTGAGAAATCTGTATGCAGGTCAGGAAGCAACAGTTAGAACTGGGCATGGAACAACAGACTGGTTCCAAATAGGAAAAGGAGTACGTCAAGGCTGTATATTGTCACCCTGCTTATTTAACTTATATGCAGAGTACATCATGAGAAACGCTGGGCTGGAAGAAACAGAAGCTGGAATCAAGATTGCTGGGAGAAATATCAATAACCTCAGATATACAGATGACACCACCCTTATGGCAGAAAGTGAAGAGGAACTAAAGAGCCTCTTGATGAAAGTGAAAGAGGAGAGTGAAAAAGTTGGCTTAAAGCTCAACATTCAGAAAACGAAGATCATGGCATCTGGTCCCATCGCTTCATGGAAAATGGAAGGGGAAACAGTAGAAACAGTGTCAGACTTTATTTTCTTGGGCTCCAAAATCACTGCAGATGGTGACTGCAGCCATGAAATTAAAAGACGCTTACTCCTTGGAAGAAAAGTTATGACCAACCTAGACAGCGTATTCAAAAGCAGAGACGTTACTTTGCCAACAAACGTCTGTCTAGTCAAGGCTATGGATTTTCCAGTGGTCATGTATAGATGTGAGAGTTGGACTGTGAAGAAGGCTGAGCGTCGAAGAATTGATGCTTTTGAACTGTGGTGTTGGAGAAGACCCTTGAAGGTCCCTTGGACTGCAAGGAGATCAGTCCTGGGATTTCTTTGGAAGGAGTGATGCTGAAGCTGAAGCTCCAGTACTTTGGACACCTCATGTGAAGGGTTGACTCACTGGAAAAGACTGATGCTGGGAGAGATTAGGGACAGGAGGAGAAGGGGACGACCCAGGATGAGATGGCTGGATGGCATCATGAACTCGATGGACGTGAGTCTGAGTGAACTCCGGGAGTTGGTGATGGACAGGGAGGCCTGGCGTGCTGCGATTCATGGGGTCGCAAAGAGTCGGACACGATTGAGTGACTGAACTGAACTGAACTGAACTGAACTGAACTGAGGGTGAAGTACTTACCACCATATCTGTTCTTTTTACCTTTGGGGCCAAGACAGCTTATTATTGATAGTATGGTTTAATAAACATGTGGATTTGAACCTCATCTAACTACAGCATTTCTAAGCTTTTAATCATCTGTTATTTGGGCTGATAATAATTTATGGGGTTGATGTGAAGAGTAAATTTAGTTGTAAAGATTGTGTAAGAACCTGAAAAGACGCTTATTACAAGTGAGAAAAGCAGAATGTGGGGTTTTGCACTGTGACTATAAAGATTAAAAGCATAAGGTTATGCTTATGAAACAGATTGGAGGAGAATATACAGTTCACAGTAATTGATCAGATAAGATAATGGGATTATAGGTGATTTAAATATTTAATATTCTAAACTTTTAGTATTCTAAGCTTCCCTGGTGGCTCAGAGGTTAAAGCGTCTGCCTGGAATACCGGAGATCCAGGTTCGATCCCTGGGTCGGGAAGATCCCCTGGAGAAGAAAATGGCAACCCACTCCAGTACTCTTGCCTGGAGAATCCCATGGAAGGAGACGCCTGGTAGGGTACAGTCCATGGGGTCGCAAAGAGTCGGACATGACTGAGCGACTTTACTTATTCTAAATTTTTACAATGTTATAAATGGAAATATGGAATTATATAAAACTGTTTAGGTGGTTGATATTCCTGTTTTCAGATGATCTTGTTCAAAAACTTTACTGTAGTTTTGAATAACTTTACTGGTGAGCAGACACAAAGAAATTAGGTGTAATCCTATCTAAAAGTGCTCTCACATTAGTCTTATCAAAACGTGAATTTAATTTCAAGCCATTTTGGAAGTTGCTTGGTATGAAGTGTTTTTAAATTTTTGCAATTCGAGGGGAAGTGATCATTAGGAGAAAACACAAAGAGTTCACAAAATGGTAAGGGAATGTCTAATCTCTAGCTTCAAGAGAGATCTTTTATATCGCCTTGTTATCTCAGTAGTTGGAACCCCTGTCCCTGTCTCTGACTCCTGAGTCTCTGAGTGTGTTGTAGTCCAGATGTAGACTAACAGCAAGCAGACTTTCTCTGTAAGTGTTGTTTTTGAGCAGTGGTTGACGGGAGGTAGCATGGGCAGGTAGTACTTGAGTGCCAGGGCCACACTTGGGTCTTTTTTTTAAATTTGCTTGTTCTGGCTGGGCTGGCTCTTCACTGTTGCTCGGGCGTTTCTCTAGCTGCGGTGGGTGGGCTACTCTCCAGGTGGCTGTGCCGGCTTCTCACTGTGGGGGCTTCTCTTGTTGTGGAGCGCAGGCTCTAGGGGGTGTGGGCCTCAGCGGCCGCGGCTCCTGGGGTCTGGAGCATGGGCTTCAGTAGCTGTGGCATGGGCTAGTTGCTCCGAGGCATGAGGGATCTTCCCAGATCAGGGATCAAACCCATGCCTCCTGCACTGGCAGGCAGGTTCTTGACCACCGAATCACCGGGCAGCCCTAGATCTGTGTCTTTTTATGTGTTCTCAGGCAAGTCACCCTTTCTGACGCAGTTTTCTCCTCTGTCAAAAGGGAAAGGTAACACCTTACTGAGATTGCTGTCGGGATTAAGTGGAATTATGCGTATGAAATTCTTAACATGATGCTGGGCACATAACATGAGCTTAGTAGATAATTGGCTTATTATTCCATAACATTAATATCCGTAACGGCAGAGATTGTGTCTTATTCATTATGTATTTTCATTATAGAGTAAGTCTTCAGTGAAGTGAAGTCAAGTGAAGTCGCTCAGTCATGTCCGACTCTTACATGGACTGCAGCCTATCAGGCTCCTCCGTCCATGGGATTTTCCAGGCAGGAGTACTGGAGTGGGTTGCCGTTGCCTTCTCCAGGTGATCTTCCCGACCCAGGGATCAAACCCGGGTCTCCCGCATTGTAGACAGACGCTTTACCGTCTGAGCCACCACGGAAGTCCTCAGTAAAATATGTTAAATGAGTGAAAACAGGACAGAAAAAAGGCCATGAATCGTTCCCATTTATGGGATCCTGTCAGAAGAAGTAGAAGCCAAGTTTACCGTAATACCTTTCTGTTGCTCTGTTGATCCCAGTGCTTGCCTGGTGAAAGTAACAGTGTGATCTTTAGGTCTCTTTATTTTTATTTTTATTTTATTTTATTTTTTAGGTCTCTTGTTAATTATAGATAAACTTAGAATTTTTTTTTGAAGAGGTTAAGAAAAGTCTGACAACTCTGTTAATATGAGCAAAAGTTTTCCTTTTTCATCTGTGAAATGGATGAACTTGAACTTTGCTTTCTAACTTTAAGATTTTATTTTTCTGAGTTAGAATTTAATATGAAAGGGTTAAAAAAAGGAGTTCCTTAATGTGACCCTTAAGTTCCTTAATATCATCTGCAGGTTATTTTGGAGAATCATTTATCTGCCACTGTAGGTTTATTCCATCAGGTAGAAACCCAGAGTTGCCCTTAGGTTCCTGGCAACCCACTCCAGTACTCTTGCCTAGAAAATCCCATGGATGGAGGAGCCTGGTGTCCATGGGGTCGCAAAGAGTTGGACACGACTGAGTGACTTCACTTTCGCTTTCCTTTTAAAACAGTTTTCTTGAGATATAATCCACATATCATACATTCAATCATTTTAAAGTGTACAATTAAATGGTTTTAGTGTATTCACAGAGAACATGAAATCATCACCATGTTAATTTTAGAGCACTTTTATCACCCCAGAAAGAAAGCTGTATCAGCCATCACCCACCTCTTCCTTAGCCCATCCCTAAGTAACCACTAACTTACTTTCTGTAAATATCCCTATTCAGGACTTTCGTATGAATGGGATCATAAACTTTGTGACCTTTTGTGACTGATTGCTTCTCCCCGGTGTATGTTTGGTGAGGTTTATCCATATCGCAGCATGCACCGGTGCTCCATTTCTCTTCCCCTCTCAGGTTCCTTTTAGCAGTGAGACTGTGTGTTCTCCTTTATCCATTCATGCGGCCGGGGGAGCGGTTGCCTCCTAGCGTCTCATTCAGCTTACATTTATTGACTACTGCTGTGTACCAGACGCCACCTCAGGCGCGCACTGCTTCACGCGGTCCACCCTGCATTTGCCATCAACACGTCACATGAGAACACTGAGGTTTCCTGTTTTATTTCTCTATGTGTGTGTGTGTGTGTGTGTGTGTGTGTGTGTGTGTGTATTTAAAGATTTATTTATTTATTTTTGGCTACGCTGGGCCTTTCTTGCTGTGTGGGCTTTCTCTAGTGTTGCAGCAAGTGGGCTCGCTGCGACGGCTTCTCTCCTGGAGCACAGGCTCTAGGCACACGGCTTCAGTAGTTGTGTCTCTGGGGCCCTAGGGCAGGCTCAGCGGTTGTGGTACGCCGGCTTAGTTGCTCCATGGCGTGTGGAATCTTCCCAGGCCAGGGATCGAACCCGTGCCCCTTGTGTTGCAAGGCAGTTTCTTAACCACTGGATCACCAGCGAAGCCCCGAGATATGTTTTATAACTTATGGATTTAATGCCAGAAAGTTCAGTTACTCTAATTGTTTTGTTTCCTGGCCCTGAAAGATAGCTCTCTTCCCATTACAAGCTCTTGCAAATTGAGATATTTCTTTACTATGTGTCTGCAAAGTTTCTGAAGTCCACTTCAGGGATCAAGATATTGGTACACCTACTCACTCAGAGGAGAAAAGGAACAGCGAGGTTTCTTTTGAAATTTAACTCAAAGTTCATACAGATTGTAACTGTTTTACTGGTTGGATGAGAAGACAGACAGGGTGGGTATATCTGTATGCCCAGATTGGGCCTTCATTGAGGTTTGGTTCCCTACCATCCCCCTCCTCCACCTTCACAGACAAGAGAGTTCTTGACTGTATTTGCTCTGGGAAAGTGGGCCAGGGTGTTCTGTTCAAAGTTTAAGGACTTTAAATGCTATATGACATGGAGATGGAGATACTTTCCTTCTCTCTGTGTGGTAGAATCACTGTCTGCCCTGCTCCAGACAGCCTGTTCCTGGAAAGGTTTGTTCACAGGCCCAGATACACTTTAAACTTGACCAATTTCCTTTTTTCCTACAGGGATTAAGACCTGTTGTTTCCACAGAAGCACCGCCTATTATATTTGCCACACCAACTAAACTGAGTTCCAGTTCTATTGCATATGATTATGCTGGGAAAAACACAGTTCCAGAGCTGCAGAAGTTTTTCCAGGTCAGAGAAGACACTCTTAAGAACAGTGAAGGCTGTGAAAGGAATAGTTTAAGCTTAAAACACCCTTTGAAACTGAGTCTTAGTCTAATTTGTTACTCACTCGCCTGTTTTTCCTTAAATGAAATTCTCTGTATTTTAGTTTGAGCCATTAACTGGTAGAGCTTCGTGTAGAAAGAAACTGATAAAAGAAGGGAGGATGAGCAATTTCCTGCTCAGTATTTACGGGTGTACAGATTTTTAAACGGCATGTGTAGCTGTTGGTCACCCACCGGATGGAGGGAGCAACAGTATGTGTAACACATGGCAGCGTTGTGGATTCCCGGCATGTGTAACGCATGGCAGCGTTGTGGATTCCCGGTATGCCTTTGGCTTGGTGACACTTGCCGTGACTTTGGGCAGTGTTTTCTCTCTATTGTTTTTTGTTTGCTTGACACTAAAATTCACCGAACTGTTGGTAGAAGTGGAGAAGTCTCTTTTGGGTTTGCTGATTAGCCGAGAGAAGCTAGGATTGGATTTTAAAATATTATTAATCTTAATCTACATACAGATAATGGAGAGGTCAGAGACTCGACTGTATTTCAGGCATTGTGGGAGTGGCAGTAGCTGTTACTCTGTCTCTGGAAGGTAGCTTCCTTTTCCTCAAAAATACGTCCAGATTTAGGACCAGCTTGAGAACTTTTGTTCAATTTATTCTTTTTTTATCTGAGAAGTAAGACTTGGGCATTTGGGGTCTTGAGTTGGGGTGGGGAGGGATTTTTGCGACTGTGCAAAACAGTGGATTAAATATTTTATGGAGTTTTGTTGTTAAATAGGGGTTTAGCAGTTTTATAGAAGGAGGGCAGTTGAAAACAAAACGGCCTTGAACCGACTAATTGACCGACCTGGTGTGCTCACACTGCATCCACTAATGATCAGAAGTCAGATTACATGTGAGCATCTCTTACGCTTACAAGACTTTAATTAGCTGCTGATTACCTTTGCCTTAAAAAAAAGTCACCAGTGCCCCTTTTGTAATTAAGCAGTATGTGATAAATTCCTTAGAAATTTGGAATTTGCTGAATGCATATTTCTGAGACTGCATTTTGGAGAATGATTTTGTCTTACAGACTTCAGCTGCATTTGTAAGAAAATATACCGAGTGTTTTAGTTCACATTCTAGTAGATTTGGGCTTTTTCCACTGGAGCAGGTTGGTGGGTTAATTATAAAGTAGAGGCCTTTGTTCTATGCTAGCCTAAATTGTGAGAATCTTTTTCTTATCAACTATGTCCTTGATAATTCTCTCTCTCTAGAAATCTGACGGTGTGCCCATCCACCTGAAACGAGGCCTGCCTGACCAAATGCTTTACCGGACCACCATGGCGCTGACACTGGGGGGAACCGTCTACTGCCTGATCGCCCTCTACATGGCGTCCCAGCCCAGAAACAAATGAGTTAGGCTGCAGAGGACTGGTTTGCTTGTTGGCATAAATCCTTTGAATTTTCATTTTTCATTATTTCTGTAATTTTTTTTTGTTTTTTACTTGAATGTCCCACTTTACATTCTTAAAGAAAAGCCGAAAGATATTAAGACAATATTTTGGTTTGTTATGAAAATGTACATGGCCTGCCAGAGCTCATTCAGCAGTTAAAACTATTGTTTAAAGAAATGATGTTGCTCTCTGCATTTGGGCTCCTAATTTCCCTGGAGCTTCTGAATGGAGGTCGCACACAGGCTCATTAGCGGCCATCTGTGCTGAGGTCCTTGGGGATTTATGGTGGCATATTGAACATGGGATGGGGCAGCCTTTCTGGATTAGGATGTGACTGAGGAAGGAAGATAGAAGCTCAGGCCAGGCACATGAAAATGTTAGCCACCTTGGGGATTTTTCTGTCTTGCAGTTCAATGTTAATAGAAATTATTTGCAGCCTGCCTCCGTTCGTTGGGCAGTTTGTGTCAAAGGATTATTTGCATCGTTTCAGATCTTCAGTGGAATTTCATGTGTAGTTGTTACGTACTTATTCCACCATGGGAACAGAGAAGACCCGTTTAGTGTTGCCCTTTAGACCAGCGGCTGTTTCATTAATACAGCTGTGACACAGATTCTCCTTTACCTTTTAAAAATGTTATGACTTTGAATTATGATTTATTTTAATTGTGGAATAAATACACGAATGAAAAAATCTCAAGTTTGAAGTCCTTTTAAATAAGTTTTCAAAGTACTTTCAGAAAAACATCAGAGGCATCTTATACCCGAGTCTGATTTCTTTCTTTTTAATTAGACACCAGATAATCTTTACAAAATGGTTCCTCAAAGTCAAGTAACAGGAGGCAAACGGCACACTGATGATTACCATATGGTTCCTTATAAGAAGCTGCCTGACTGTTCTGAAATGTGCGTGTAACACACAGTTCATTTAGACAGTAATTTCCTGTGCTGTCACAATTGGTAGACTTCACATGCTCTCTATTAATGCTGGAAAAGGTCGAATTTTATTATTATAAAGTCATGGTCTGTCTTTTGCCATGGCAAAGAAGAGTGACCTCTTACCAAAGATAAAATGCGGCTTATGAAAACACTCAATATTCTCACAGGCTAGGAACCTCTTATTTGTCTGTACGAGTCTAAACTTCCCTAGTATTTCCTCAAAGTTTCTATTTTGAAATGTTTCAGACTACAGAAAGATTGTAAGGATGGTACAATATACACCTGTCTGTACACCTCTTCACTTAGATTAACAGTTATCAATATATTGTCCCGTTTGCTTTTTCTTGCTCTCCCAAACACAGGCACACACATATTTGGTTTTTGCTGAATCATTTAAGATAAAGCTGTGGAGTTGTAATTCAGCCATAAATACTTCAGGCAGTGTCTCCTAAGAATGAGGACATTTCATTATCATGTCCCTTTAGTCTCCTTTTATGCAGAACAGCCCTCACTGTCCTTCATGATTATTGACCACTTTGAAGAGATCAGGGCAGTATTTTGTACAACGTCCTTCAAGTTGACGTCCTTACTGTCTCCTCATGATTGGATTCAGGCTAAGCAGTGCTGTCAGGAATTTTTCATATATGGTGTGATGTCCTTGTATCATGTGGTGCTTGGCACCAGTGCTCCCCATTATTGGAGACTTGAAGTTGGCTAACTTAACTAGGGCTTCCCTGGAGGCTCAGACGGTAAGGAACCTGCCTGCAGTGCGGGAGACCTGGGTTCAATCCCTGGGTTGGGAAGATCCCTTGGAGGAGGGCATGGCAACCCGCTCCAGTATTCTTGCCTAGAGATTCCCCATGGACTGCAGCCGACCAGGCTCCTCTGTCCATGGGGACGCAAAAAGTCTTAACTAAGATGTTACATCTACCCTTTCCCCTTTTTAATTGATAAGTAATCTGGGGGGTGATACTTGAGGCCGGGAATACCACGAGGTCAGTGGTTTTACACCCAGTGTTGGAGTTCCATGATGATTTCTTGGCTGAATCATGTATTACTAAGGTGGTTGCGAGTTTCTGAGTGTCACTGTGGATGTACTTCAGTGACGAGGAGTACTCCTCTTTTAAGAGGTTTTGGTGTAATTTTCTCGTTCAGTGTAATAACCAAGTATGCCATTATTTATGCTGATGCTCAGCTTTGGCCCATATTTGGCTTTTCTGTCCCCCTGACATGCCCCTGGCAGTCTTTGAGCAGCTTCTTTCTGACACACACAGTACTGTCTGTGTTTGTCTTGTGTTGATATTTTTTTCTACCCCAGTTCCTTCTGTTTACTTTCAGCTATGTCTGTTCATATATATTGGTGCATTTTCCTTCTCTGCCTGTCTGATTTTTGCCTAACCTATGGTGGTAGGTACTATACATTCCTATTTATTACTCATAGTTTGGAAATTGTTCTCTATCTCATTTTTCTGCATTGTATTCCATTTTATGCGTATGCCCTACTTTTAACTAGTTTCCTTTTGATGGCTATTTAGTCTAAAATGTTTTGCTTTTACAAATGTTGCCTTAAATGTATAATGTTTACATGTCATTTTACACATTGCCGAATGTATTTGTAGTATAGTTTCTATAAGTGAGACTTTACAGGCAAAGAGAATGTGCATCTCTGACTTTGATAGCTATTTGTCACAAGAGACAGTGCTGACGTCCAATCCTATTCAGCCAGGGGTGCCTATTCCTTCTCCCTCTTGGTAGCTGTGTGCATCATCAGACTTTTTCATCTTTGCCAAATCTGGTAAGTGATAAAATTTCTTTGGTTTAAATTGTTTTTCCATCGTAATTAGTGATACTGAATACCTTTCTTTAATTTAAAACTTACATTTAAAATAGTTAAGATTTTTTTATTTACAAAGGTAAGTTATATTTTCTTTTTCTGTGAACTATCTAATCATTGGCCTGCTTATATCCAGGTGCTTTGTGATAATGCTGTAAATATTATTGGTCCATCAGACTGAATTCCTCAGAAACAGACTCTGCTGAGTTTTGTCTGAGCCACACTTCTTCTGCTTGCAAGAACTGGAGATTCATTAAAATCAGCCAGAGCAGAAAGGGGGATTTTCCAGAACTAGAGTGGATCTGGGCCACAAGACCTATCTTTGGGACCGAGGTGGTTATCTTTTCTGTTACTCTCTTGGCTGTGCAGCTGTTTAACTCTGTTTCTGTGGATCAGCTTTATCTCTGTTTCTTGTTGCACATGGTAGGAAATGGTTGTCTAGCCCCAAATTCAGATGTCCCCCACTCGACCAATCCACTGTTTGGTACCAGCCCACTGGGGGAGATGCGGTGAAGGAGCTCAGGGTGGCCTGTTTGTGAGTCTTAACTGAAGGCTCTGAGCCTTTCACTGTGTTCTCAGGATTATTCCTTTTGAGCCCAGTGCTTTGAACCCTGGCCAGGTTGGACTGTTTACTCAGAGGGGGACCATCCTCCTTGTCCTTGTTGTCCGGATGAGATGCTTTTGGCAGAGGGACAGTCACTCCTGACTTCTTCCAAGCTGTGTGGTTAGTGTTCGCAACAGGGGTCTGAACTCGCGTAGCCCTGGGGGTAGGAAGATGCCATGGGGTACCCAGGCAAGGATAGTTCTAAGGGAATCGCCGTTTTAGGTCAACTTCCATATACTTTTAAAGTTGCACGCCTAGCATAAGAGGACCCTTATAATCATTTCCATTCTGCAAAAGGGAAGCAAACTATTATGCATTCTGGACAGGACCATGGTGTATTGCCCTGCTCTCTGGGGTGCCATGGAGTTAGTGAGTGAGTCACTCAGTCATGTCTGACTCTTTGTGACCCCATGGATTATACAGTCCATGGAATTCTCCAGGCCAGAATACTGGAGTGGGTAGCCTTTCCCACCTTCCCAACCCAGGCATCGACCCCAGGCCAGGTCTCCTGCACTGCAGGTGGATTCTTTTCCAGCTGAGCCATAAGGGAAACCCAGGAATACTGGAGAGGGTGACCTTCCCGACCCAGGAATTGAACTGGGGTTTCCTGCATTGCAGGTGGATTCTGTATCAACTGAGCCAGCAGGGAAGCCCCAGGGTGCTGTGGAGATAATTCTAAATATAAATGTTGAGAATATGAGTCTAATGACTGAGACCATGAGTCTAATGTTGAGAATATGAGTCCTTTGTAAAGGAGCAAATCCTTTTACAGGTTACAAGTTTACCGAGTCTGTTTTTAACAAAATTGAAGGAGGAACCAGTTGAGTTGTTGGTTGGTCATTAAAAATAATTTTGATAATAGATCACTGCGTGACTTCGGTGCATCACTCAGGAGTTCATGGAATTCAGAGATGTTGCTATTGCCAAACTTCCATCACCCTCTGTTTGTGAGAACAAGGTTTCTCAGGGCTTAATATATGTAAAAATGAAAAACAGGAAATTTAATGTTTTATAGGGAATTATAAGTATAGTCAATAAGAGGCTTTCAAGCCTGAAAATATGTTACATTAGGCTTCCCAAGTGGCACCTAGTGGTAAAGAACCTGCCTGCCAGTGCAGGAGACATAAGAGAAGCGGGTTCAATCCCTGGGTTGGGAAAATCCTCTGGAGGAGGGCAGGGCAGAATTCCATGCCTGGAATTCCTGCCTCCAGCATCCAGACCATGGGGTTGTAAAGAGTTGGACACAACCAAAGCAACTTAGCATAGCACAGGCTGAAATTTAGGGGTAGAATTCTAGATGGAGTAGAGTGATGGAGCTGCAAACTCGGGAAATTTCTGACCTAAATAGGCATTTGTGTTTTGTTTTTAAGCATTATGTATTTAGTATTTTTGACTGTGCTCGGTCTTCATTGCCGCGTGTGGGTCTTCATTGCCGCGTGTGGGTCTTCATTGCTGTGTGTGGGTCTTCATTGCTGTGTGTGGGTCTTCATTGCTGCATGTGGGTCTTCACTGCTTTGTGTGGGTCTTCATTACTTTCTCCAGCTGCCGTGAGCGGGCTTCTCGTCGCCACGGCTTCTCTTGTTGCAGAGCACGGTCTCCAGGGATCGAGGGCTTCAGTAGTTGTGGCGGCATGGGAGCTCAGTTGCTCTGTGGCGTGGGGGCGCTTCCTGGACCAGGGATCAAACCGGTGTCCCTTGCATGGCAAGGCAGATTCTTAACCGCTGGACCACCAGAGAAGCCCGACATTGGTATTTTTAACTGAGTGAAGGTAGGTGTCTGATTGCGTTGGTATTTACAGTCCACTGGCTACATTTTAAGAGTGACTTAATAGTTTAAGCTGTTATTTAAATGCACCAGAAACTGTATTATTTGCAACTGTTTAAAATTATAATGGAAAACTTTAGATGTTAAGCATTAAGCTTACATAATACAAAGGGGAATTCACAGATTTTCAAAATTGTTTCAGGGTAAATGAGCAGAAAAGGTTGAAGTGGCGACTTGCTGCTGCTGCCTTCAGTGACGTGCCCATTTGTCCCTCCTCTGCTGTCTGTGTCGGCCGGGGTCCCTTTCCGGGTCCACGCGGCCTTCCCTCTTCTTCCCGGCGCCTCGTCCGTGGTGACTTGCTGTGAAGCTGTCAGAGGCCTACTGAGGATGGAATTGGCTTTTGTAACACTGGCTGGCTTTCTTGGATTTATATACTTTCTCTCTCCTTCCTGTGTGTGGCCCTGGGCAGGCTTCTCAGCCTTGTCAGATGTTGAGGTTTCTGATACCCAGGGCTGCTTTTGAACTTTTTTTGTGGCTGTGAACTGTGCAGAACTTTTACTTTCTGATCTGATAATATGCAGCAGCTAGAGGTTATCCAGGGACAGTAATGGTTGACTGCTTAGAAATTCTGATACTGTCTGGTTCCAGTGATTTAATACATTTGTTTGAGATTTTGACTGCACATATCCTGGATTGGAGCACGCACTCTTTAGCACCAAAGACTGCCCGTGTCAGGACTGAGAGGGGCCTGTCCTTAGTGCCCCTCTTGTAAGGCTCACTGGGTGTCGTCATTGGTTACCCAGAGCTGCCTCTGACCTGCGGCTGCTCATCAGGAGGTTCCACTGTGCTCTGCTCCTCCCAGGTAGTTAGTGAGTGTGCAGAAGCCAGGCACCCCGAGATGGATCCGATGCCTTTGCCTTTGCAAGCAGGTGCTGCAGTTAGATTTGGGGAAACTGATTTAAGAATTACTTTTAGGTCCTTTCAGATTCTCTCTCAGTCTCTTAGGATTGGTAAACCATGTAGTCAGGAAATTCCCTGCTAGAGTTTGGGGGAGAATGGATACATGTACCTGAAAGTGTCACAGCATGGTTAATCAGCTGTCTCCCAGTACAGAATAAAAAGACTAAACGAAGAAAGTCCCCTCTTAGGGAGGAATTCCACTGTTGCCCCCAGCTGTCCTGGTTGGGAGGATAGGTTGCCCCGGCTGGGTGCAGCTGGGGAAGCCTGGCTGTCGTCCATTCCAAGACCCGGGTTACACCTTGGCGTAGTGGGTCAGCCCCGTATGCATGAGGGGGCGTCAGCTGACCCGGACCCCCCTACACGGAGAGAGACACTGGGGTGGCTCAGCCGCCTGCTGGTGGGTCATTTACACTTGCGTAAACTTGGATTGAGAATCCTGGCCTTTGCGTGGCTCCAGGGCGCGAGGGGTGCTGGGCTGCTGCAGGAGCTGTTGGGATGGCTCCTGGAGACTGGGTGCTGTCTCCTTAGGGCCTGGAGTCTGACTTCTAAGGAGGCTGCTGCAAAATAGTAATGGGCAAGCAGGGTGACTGGAAAAGCATTCTTTAGATAATTTTTTTTCCCTCCAGTTCTGTCACGACCCTCCTAGGACGTCATGCCCTGACCTTGTCCATGAAACTCAGCTTTGTCACGGTCACAGGGCTGTACCTCATGGCCTGAGCACAGGTCCTTCACACTGTCCCGCATGTACTCGCCTGATTGGAGTGCTCTGCTATTCCAAATATCGTTCCTGAGGAAGTCAGCGGAACTGCCCCAGGCTGTAGGAAATGGTGGGGTTGTCTCCAAGTCAGCAAGGGAAAGAAGCAAGAGCTTAGTGCAAAAGGGCCTTGATATGGCTGCAAACTTCAGCTGACAAAATTAGGGACCTGGGTTCTCAGAAAAGGAGAGCTGGGTAGGGTGCTGGAAAGAAGTCAGCTCAGAAGTAGGAGTGTTTTCTGTGGGTACCTTGCCAGGCAGGAAGGCCGTGCTGTGGCTCTTCACACATTGCCGCACTCTGCAGGAGACGGGGAGATGGAGGCAGGTGGCAGGAAGGCAAGGGTGGAGTGGAGGTGCTTGGGTAGGGCGCTGCTGGCCCCAGAGTGCACTTCAGGGTGTGGCTGTACAAGGCTTGTGCAGCTCAGGACTGTGGGAAGTGCCAAGAAAGAGGCAGCTTGGTGGTGCAGCTCAGCCCAGGCCCCTCTCCTTACGGAGGTCCTGACATGAGTTATGGAAATGTCTTTCCACTGGAGAGAGTGGGGGAAAGATGTAAGATCCTCCAGAATTGGTTAATACCTGTCAGGCTCCACGGGGCTTCCTTGGTAGCTCAGTTGGTAAAGAATCTGCCTCCAATGCAGGAGACTGCAGTTCGATTCCTGAGTCAGGAAGATCTGCTGGAGAAGGGATAGGCTACCCATTCCAGTATTCTTGGGCTTCCGTTGTGACTCGGCTGGTAAAGGATCCACCTGCATTTCAGGAGACCTGGTTTGATCTTTGGGTTGGAAAGATCCTCTGGAGAAGGGAAAGGCTACCCACTCCAGTATTCTGGCCTGGAGAATTCCATGGACTGTATAGTCCATGGGGTCCTTGTCAGGCTTCAAGCCCATCCACTGCTCCAAGCTCATCTTCCAACTCCTCTGTCTGGGCCACAAAACCTTGTGTTAGACAGCAGATTAATTTGAAAATTGAGTTGCAGCTGGATGAGTTGATGTCAACTTCAAAGTTCAATGGTGTTTAATTAAAGCCATCCAGAGACTAAACCCACTCTCAGGAAATTATTCTGACCGAATAATTCAAGAGAATAAAGGTTAGGTTTGTGTTTCTGGCTAAGTCTGTGTTGAATTCAGCATCTCCAAAACATGAATTCCATTAACCTTTCATGAACCAACATTAAACTGCTTTTAATTAGCTGTCATTCTAGTTAGAGTCACACAGAAGAGCCGTTGTTTATACTTGGTGTCTGTTCCCTCTTCTCTGAAATTATGTCCTTGAATATTCCTTTCCATTCGGAAAATCGGTTCATAACTGTGTGTGTCTGATCGTCCCTCCCTTTTTTGGGTCGTGTTTACTGAGCATCAGAAGGAATTGCACCAGGGGAAGTAGGCTGCCGGGAGGCTGCTTGCAGCTGGGGCTTGCACTGAGGTGTACAATTTGCAAAAATAGGTCCTGTGACCTTGGGACAGAAAGTGAAGGGCTAAAGTCGTCAGCTTGGGCAGGGGCAGGCCTCGGGCGGCTGAGGTGAGGCCTGGTCTTCCCAGGAGGGCCTTTTGATTTGGGAGAGTCCTGCTGTTTGTCATTCTGTGACCTCACTGTCCCTGAGCATCTATGCTTTGGGTGTGGGGGCTTCCTTCCTGCCGAGTGATGTCAGAGTCCTCATCCGGCCTGTCTGTAGGCTCAGTGTCCTGGAGGAGCCGGCACGCCTGGAGCAGGGAGTGATAGAAGCTCTGTATGCCTGCTCCGGGACTTCCTGTGCCTTGTCACCCAGCATATCTTTTCTGTTTATTTTCCTGCATGACTGTGATGAGAAGTGTTATGACTGAGGATCTGTAAGCCAGGATTCCTCCAGGTGGATCACTCTAGGCCCTCAGAACTCAGGAGGCGGGGCAGGGAGGTCTGCTTCCTTTAGCCTCACCTCTGGACAGAGGTGAGAAATGCTAACTGTACCCTTATTTGAATGTCTTGGGAGTGGGAGTTGTGGGGGGTGGGTACTTGCTGGTCTTTCCTGAGCTCATACTGTGTTCTGGGCTTAGAAGAACACTGTGGTCTGGGATCTGGACCAGATGCCGTTAAAAACAGAAGGAACAGCCTGACTCTACTTGTGAAAATGATCGTGCCTCAGACCCAGGAGGGCTCAGGCTTGGGATTTCCTAGTGGTGCCAGGCAGCCCGTTTACTTCTGAGCTGGGGCTTGAAGTCTTGTTGGCTCTTGTCTTTCCTGGAGTTGGCCGGCTCCCTGGGCTGTCTCTGGCTCCCCGCGAGTTTTCTGGCATTCCCTTAGTGGGCCATCAGTTGTCATTTCCTGCAGGGCTTTTCTGTGAGCAGATCTGGGGTTACCTGAGGATTGGCGCCCTGTCTCCCTAGCAGACTGGGGACCTGGCCTACCTTCACCATCAGGAAGCCTTATGGCACACACCGTTCATTCTGGAATCGCTGCGTGCTGGGCTCTGTCCTGGGCAGTAGAGGCCAGACAGAGGTGATGCTGTCGCTGGTCCCCGAGCTCAGAGAAGGATGGGCCCAACCAAAGTGCAACAGAAACGTCCAGGTCAGGGCTGGGGCCCAGGAATGAGGAGGAGCGGCAGGGACGCCCTCAGAGGGGGCACTGTGTACATCGCATGGGGATGCGCCGGGGTTCCCTGCTGCACACGGCGGGGAGGGGCATTTGGCCTGAGGGAGGAGCACCCGCTGAAGTGTGAGGGGGGCGGGAGAGGGAGGCTCCTGCCGGGGGCCGCAGGAGGGCTGGGCTCCGGTGGGTGAGCACACGGGGTGTGTGTGGGGGAATGGCCACAGAATCCAGTGTTCTGCTGCTGCATTTGAATCCATGGTGTTGATGTGGAGGGCACATTGGAGGGGGAAAGACTTGCAGCACTGGACTGTTGAGAGTTACCCTGAGAGTTCAGTTGAGAGATGATGGGGCCCTGGGGACCAGCGGCAGTGGGCATGGAGAGAGAGGCGCGAAGCCCAGGGATGTTAAGAAGGCGACAGTGAATTCACCTAACAATTAGCGGTCGGGGGAGGCAGGCTTCTGGCTGCTCCAGGATGACTCAGCCTGGCTCCTGGGTGAGTGGAGGTGCAGGACTGGGGGGCGGCAGGGCAGGGCATGTGTTGTTGCGAAAAACGGACTGCCTGTGAGCCCTCTATGCAAAGAATTTGAGTCTGCAGTGGAGTCTGGAGACAAGCCCAGGGTTTGGACTAGAGGTAGGAATTTTGAGAGGGTGCAGGACACAGGGGCGGTGGAAGCCTGGTGTCTGCTGCATTGTTAGGGAGTGTAGGAAGATGAGGAAGTAGAATGGGGAAAATACCAGTATTCAGGAGAGGTGGAGAAGACGAGAGCTTGTGATGGCCCCGAGGGTCTAAGATCAGAAGGAATGCAGATGTCATGTTGCGTGAAAGAAGCGGACACAAAAGAAAGAATAGCCCGTGACGTGACTGCATTTAGATGAAAATCAAAGCTGGGCAGAACCGCTCGGTGGTGACAGAGGTCGGAACAGAGCCAGCCCCCGTCAGGGAGTACTGACAGGAGGAGGCTTCACAGGGAGGCTTGTGTCCCCAAAACATGGCAGCTCTTCATCTGGGTGGGCGTGTATACATGTAGGCAGATAAACGCAGATACCCTGAGACTTCTGCACTTTGCTGTAAGTTGTACCTAAAAATAAAATCTTTGAAAACTTAGGAAGATGGAAGTACAGGGGAGGAAAAATAGTTTGCCTTCCAGCCCTCAGAGCCCATGGCTGAGACGTCTGTATTGAAAGACAGATTAATCAGAGGCAGACAGAAGTAACTATAAGCTAATAAGAATTAAAAGAAAAATTCCCCGCACCCCCCACCCCCACCACCACCATGAGGAGCACGCCTGATTCAAAGTTGTTGCTTACATTCGGTGTCAGGCGCACCCAGAATAAAGTTGGATTGTGGCCACACATCCAGCTTCATAAACCCATGTGTATCTTATTTCAAAGTAATAGATACCTTTTACTAGAAGAAAAAAACCACTTCAGTCTGTCTTGAAAATAAAAAAGAATGGAAGTTTATGAACATGTAGACCTCACATATACATGGGAGATACTCAGAGAAAAACAAGGAGCTCCCCGAAGGGGCTTAGAATTCAGGCTTCAACACCATCTTAGTAGGGGAGACAGAGGGGGAGGCAGACCTTCTAGGGGAGAGTGATTTTTAGGGACGTCACGAGGCCCTTAGAAGGATGATTGGTAAGTGTGATGGTTTGTGACAAGTGTGTCTGGGTGTAGGGTGGGCTCAGCCTCCTCTGTGATGAGAGTCAATCTCCCCTGGCTGATGAAGCTCCCGGGAGGGATCTATAACAACTGAGTTCCTTTTGGAGCATCTGTCTTTAGGCAGATGGGAGCGTTCAGAGAAAGCCTCTCATTGGATTGGCTGTTTTTCAGATGCCTACAGCTTAGAACAATCAACCTCCCAAAGTGGCAAATTTGGGGCTGGCATATTCTGGTGCCCTTCGGAAGGAAGATGGGAGGAAGGGGACAGAGGGGAGAAGAAAAGAAACCTGGAGGCTGTGGTGCCTGGCAGGAGAGGTTTGCATTTTCAAGAAAGAGGGTGATGACCAGTGTCACTCCCACACCCAGGGGGCAAGCCTGGGGCTGGCTCCGTAGAGTGACCCGGCGGCTGCCCTCCCCACCCTCCCACGGTCACTGGAGTGCGTCCCCGGCACTGTTGACGGAGTGGCGTAGGACAGACCCTAACCCCGAGGGAGAAGGGGGAAGAGCGAAGATCCTCACATGCAGGGTTAGCTGAGATGGCCCGTGCCTGGGTCATAGCTCCCAGCGCTGCAGATGGCCACGCTGTGGCTTCCAGGGCGCCCTCCCAGCAAATCCTCGTGTTCACATTTGACCATGTTTGATCAAAAGTTATCAACTACTGTAATTTAAAAGAACTTCCTTCAATTTCAGCGTGAGGGTTTTCCATAGAAACCACTTGAGCCTGGGCGGCTGTGAATGGCAGCTCTATTAGTGGAGCCATCTGCAGGCTCTCCTAGCTGTCCACACAATCTGTCACCCTGCTCGTCGCTTCCAGTGCAAACACTGTTTATTGTGATGGAGCCCCAGCCTGTCACCCTTGATCCGGAGGAGTTACCTTCCCTGCGCTCTGAGGTGAGAACAGTTCCCCTGCTTGTCTCAAGCCCCTTGGATGCTGGGCCTACGCAGGGCAGTGGGGGTGGAGCCCATGAGCTCCCTGGGAGGTCTCTCCCCTGAGGATCAGGTGTTCCTGGAGGGCAAACCCTTACTCTCTCTTTTGGACAGAGACCAAGGAGGAGGGGCCCAAACTTACCCAAACTCACAATGAAAAATGCCCCTTCACTGCAGCCTTGAGTTTTTTATGTCAGATTCCTCACTTGCCCTCATGGAAGGGCTGGCCCAGCATCAGGTGGGACTGCTGTGAGATCTCACTGATGCTCTGGGGCCTCTGAGAGCTTGAATCTTAACATGTTCTTCCAAGAGAGAAGGGACTTGTGGCTCAGCTCAGAATTAATTCATCTTCTAAATGGAAATGTCAAAGCCTGGCAAACGCTCCTGCTAATGATTCCGGTGCTGAGATATTCATGGGCAGCAAACAGTAGGCCAGATGAAAATGGATTTTGCCAATGAAACCATGGGGCCATCACTCTCCAAGGAGAAGGCCTGGTCACCTAATCTCAGTTTTGCAGCAGTTTCACTGGGGACCCATAAATAGTAGAATTCTTTTTTCTTGTCATTTTATTAAGTCTGAGTAAGGGAAGTGATTCAGCCCAACCACCTGAGGGAAGGCAGCCATGGGGGACTTCCCATGCGAGCATTTCCAAGGAAGGGAGTGAGCGTCAGCGACACTCAAACCAGGCAGAAAGGGACGCCAGTGCGGACCCAGGAGCAGTGAACGCCCAGGGACGGGGAGGACCCTGCTGGCGGCAGGGTGATGCATTGACTGTTTCTCAGCCGCAAGCAGGTAAAGCCTCCATGCTCCCAGGCGCGACACCCTCTGACCAGTGAGCCCCCCCTTGCCAGGGGCTCCCCCAGGCCCTGTGGGGGCCGAGCAGAGGTGGGGAAAGCTGCAGAGGGCATGTTCCACATCAGCAGTGTTTCATTTGATCAGAGGTGGAATACTTGAGGTGCACCAGGATAGGAATTTTATTTTAAAAAATCTGTGTTGTAGTAAAGCCCATTTTTTTTCCCATATTTCCTTCAAAAGCATAAAGAGAAGGGAGTTTCTTTAACATTACTTCAGAAAGATTTTTTATTTTGGAATAACTGTAGACTTAGAGGAAGCTTTAAGAGTCCCATGAACCTTCCCTTGGCTTCCCCCAATGGTGACATCATACATAGTGTTATCGTATTGCTAAGTCCAGGAAGGGTTCGCTTGCACAGCAGTCACGCAGACTACAGGTCTGAATTGGCTTCCGCCAGTGCGATTTAGTGCTGTGTGGAGGTTCTTGTCATCACCCCACAACCACGATGGAGCCTGTTCATCATCACGGCGGCCCCCGTGCCGCCCCTCTAGGTGACATCATCCTTGCTGTCCCCTGGCAACTGCTAGTCTGTTCTTCAGAGTATTGTCACGCCAGTAGTGTTATTAGTGGAAACATACAGTTGGTAAACTTCCCAGATTGGCTTTCCAGGATCCATGCTCCATGAGAGCAGGGCCTGTATCTTTCTCGTCAGCAGGTTCCCTGCCGGGACCGGTCAAGTTCCTTGTATGAGGAGGGTGTGTGTGTACACCTGATGTGCGCCTGTGGATCGGAGTCCCACACAAGCTTGCTGGGTTCAGACCGGCTCCCTCTTTGTGTCAGCAGCACAATACATTTTTACCGCAGAAGGAAGAGGCCCTGCCCTGCCTGGACATCACTTACAGTTGTGTTAACTGAGAAAGTTCTGTGGCTGACACACTGAGAGAATGCCGGCTCCTGGTTTCCCTGCTTCTACCAGGTCACCAAGTCAGCCCAACCCCGTGTTGGCTGAATGGGCATCACTGTGGAGGGGTGGGCTCGGGTACCCCTTGACCTTGCCTAGGGCGCACTCTGGCTTGGTGGCTACGGGAACATCAGGACTGAAGCGGATGACCAGGTAGGTGGGCTTTTGCTTTTTATTATGAAGTTATTTTTCCTCCCTAGCCCCCTCCCTTAGTGAGATCTGGCGGCAGTGCACGTGCGTCATCCCACGGACACTGAGTCGTCAGCACCGGTGGCTACGCATATTCACCTCTGTCCCTGGGTGACTCCCTAGGGAAATTTGCTTTCAGGACTGCGTAGAGAGGAGAGGCCGGAGATTAAGGGAAGAAGCACTTGACCGGTGAAGAAAGAAGCTGCTATGCTTCTTTTTCAGTGAAACAGAAATTGCTCAGAGGTTGGAAAATAAGGGAGCAGTGTCTCCACACAAGTAGGTTTAAAATGGAACCTCAGGGACTGAGGACTCAGGAGCCCAGGCAGGCAGGCAGTGCAGAGGCACTGGCAGGAGGTGCTGTGGGGTGGGCTGGAAGCTTGGCCCCCCCTCCAGTTGTAGGGCTGGCAGGAGGGGTCTTGTGCCAGGGAGGGGTCCCAGTCATCTGTGATTGTTCAGAGCCCAGAGTTGACCGTTCCAAAGCCTAACTGCTTTCTGTGATTTTTCGATATACTGGTCTCAAATCCTTCCTACCAGAAGCTCAGCCCATTTCATTCTCTTGTTATTAATAATTGCTATATTACTCTTCTGTAGTAAGCATCTCCTACAGTGCCCGGCTGCAGAGCTACCCCAGGGGCTCTGAGGCAGGAGGTCCTGCCTTCAAATCTTGGTTCAGTCACTTGGTACTATTAGGCTGACCTCGCCTTTCATCTGTAAGTTTACTCGTGTAAAATGGTGATCGATTGTAGGATGGCTGAAAAAATTGGTGGAAGGCTCTAAAATGTTAGTGTCAGCTATAATGGTTGAATAACATTTAGTTCTGTATGGATGTGTCGTAATCCATGAGCACTGAGTTTTTGTTTCCCACATTTCTTGTATTTTTGTCCTCTGAGATATAGAAGTGGTATCTTTTTCTTCCACATTTCTGATTGGTAAAATTAAAAATCACACCTGTTCAGTTTGGTAAGTTATGGTCTCCTGAGGATGTCACCCACAGATTCAGAGATGAAACACACTGACATGTCTATAGGAACCAAACTTTCTTCTTCCATTTGGGATTATTTCTCTTTTAGTTCCCTTGCCGTTTTTGTATCAGAGGTTATTGTAGGAATCCATTAATGAGGGTGGCGTAGAAATCCAGTTTTCCTCTGGGAAAGATGACTGTAGTCCCTGAAAGCAGCAGTTGCCCTTTACAAAGGATTGCATCTACTTTTCAGGGAAAATGCCTGGAAACTTTTTCTAAGGTCCTTGAAGATGCCAGTCCTGGGCATCCTGGAAGAAGGCAGCTTCTTCAGCAGAGCCTGTTTTTGTGACGGTGACAGTAATCCTCCCCTGGTGTGGACTGAGATGACATGGGACCTCTGATGTTGCCCCGTCTCCTTTCCCAAATCTGTGACTCTTCACCCTCCTCCTTTGCTTCTTCCTCCGTTTCTAAAGAATGCTTCTCCTAGTGTAAGGGGAAGAGGCTCCAGCTTTGGAGACAGCACATGGTGTCCTGTTGTGAGGTCATGGGTGAGCGAGCGTGGGCCTGCTCCTGAAGCACAGCCCACCCCGTGTGCTGTATGAGGCTGGGGCGTCTGGGGTTCTGGCCGCATAGACTCCTCGGGCAGCAGCTCCGCTCTGCTCACGGCCAGCATGCCTGCTCTTCAGCCTGTCTCCTTTGTCCTAGAAACCTGTCCTTGTCCTAAGCTGCCTTTTAGTTCCCCCTGTAAGCTGGAAACATAGTTCCCTCTAGAACTTATACCACCACACCCTTATGTCCAAGATCTGACTTACCACTCTTTCCCCATAAACAGGTTCCTGGCTTGGAGCTCCTTTTTTATTCAGAAAAATCACATTGTTTAGCACGTCTGTTCTGCTGCCTGCCAGCCACTGTGTCTCAGAATCGGTGGAGAGGAACTGCTGGCCCAGGACGCCTCTGACGGGTTAGTGTGTGTGAGGGGCTGTGAACATACATTCATAGTCACCACGGATGAATAAGGTGATGATGGAAACCCCATCATTCCCATGACTGTGAAACTGGGAAATGTATGGAATACTTACTTTTTCATAAAGAAAAATGTGCAGTAGCTGACTTATGGTTGCAGTGTCCAGAGGATGTGTCACTAAGCAGCCCAGGAGAGATGGAGAAGGCGTGATGCTGAGTTCAAGGGCTTCCCGCAGGCGAACACCGGGAGGCAGGTAGCTAGGATCACCCAATGTAAACATCTGAGTGAGTGCAGACATGAAATAAATTAAAACGAAGCTACTGCCTATTAAACGGAAGCATAAATCAGAAGTAATTTCCTCTAGCTTTATGAGATGGAGCCTGTCACCACCAGAATGGCTGTGTCCATGGCGGCAGTGGCCCACTGATGAATGTGTCCTTCTGGACTGTCTGTCGTGTCTCCTGATAACTGGATGGAACTAGCAGCATAAAGGAAGAAAGACCCAAGACACATTTAGAGACAAAGGAAACATTTTGATTATTTTATTTTTTAATCTTCAAATTTTTCTGTCAAAAGACAGGAATGCATGGTAGAAATGGCTCAACAACTTCACATAAAACACTTGGATTCATTTTCATTCACAAGTTTTCCTAAAAACATCTACAATTTCATAATCCCACCCACTTCCAACCATAATCACAGATTTAATTGACTGTTAAACAGTAGTTGCCAGCAATAGAGAGCTGGAACGCTTTCTGCGTATTAGTAGTGTCTTTTTGAAACTACCACCCAAGATATCACAAATATCACGAATATAAATTTCATTGTACACAGCAACCCCAAAGGTGACTGATATCCCCAGATACACTCCCTGCTTGTCATGGACAGCGGTATCCCCCAGGTACTTTACAAAATGCTTTTTTCTTCTTCTAGAATTACTTGTCATCTCCTATTATTTTGCAGGGTCTAGCACATGCTGACCTGATGATTCAATCACCACAGCTAATAGGCAAAAATATATGCCTGATACTGCTGCTGCCCTCTGATAATTATGTATAAACATACTGAGAAATGATGGGTTGCTTGGAGTCTCTCTTCTTTTGAAGAGAACTGCTTTGAGGTTTTTTTTTTCTGAACAGTTGTAAACAAAAGGAAAGAGATATACACAACATATACCTATACACAGAAACACACACTGAGTATTTTCAATGTGGCGCACATCTTCTTGTATAGAGAGAGACACAGAGTAAGTGTCTACACTCACTCACCCCTCACACATACCCACACCCTTACATACAGCATCCGAGTACAAATGTGGTGAGTGTCCTTGGGCGTTCACTGGAGTCTGTATGTTACCAGATGATGAGATACCTGACTTGTGTTACTCCTGAGAAGATGGAAGGGAATGACAGTTCTGAAGCACTTTGGAATGGCACAGTCACGTAAACACTCGCATACTTAAGACTTCTGGACTCATCTGAAGTTTCTAAACATGATCTAACAACAACAGAAAGATATCAAAACAATGCAGCAAGTTAAAAAATAAGTCTTTTTTATAATCAAAGTATAAACAAATATATAGGAAATGCATATTTGTCAGTAATTATTTTGAAAATAGGAAACACATACTTAAGAAAAACAATCGTCTGACAAAACTTAAAAAAAAAAAAAAAACAAAACAACAACAAAAACCCAAAACTATCCACTGCATAAAAATACATGCACTGCCCCCAGTAGCAGAGGATAGCCACTCAGAACTGCAAGGCTTAAAGCAACTCCACCAGAGAAAAATCACCATATATGCAGGAAGTCTATTACGTATGCAATTTATAAAAAATTACTGTGACTACTGTCACACTTCTGTAAAAAAGAATTTGCAATTTGTTATTTCATCCCTCAATCTGTATAAAAATTAGAACTAAACCAATGAATTTCAAGCACCAATTTAATCATTTAAACTTACTGTATTAATATTTCTGTTATTGAGGGAACAAATTATGATGAAGGCTAAGCTAAAATTAGCCAAGTTTAGTTGTATAGGCATGCGGTTTTTTTTCCTTCCATTCACTTGAAAATGTTTAGGCCAGTAAAGGGATCCTTGGCAGAATCCATTATTTCTGAGCATCAATGGTTTAATATACATTAAAAGCTCTTTAACAAACCACTGCTTTCTTAATTCTAAGGTGAAATAGATGTGCGCACAGGAGATTCAGGGACGGTTCCTCACTCTGACTTAGAAAAGGCAGCACCTACACAGCAGAGTAACAAGCGCATCTGGGCGTCTGCGCAGCGCGAGAAAGCAGTGCCCCCGCTCAGGAAGGCCACACCCTGCTCACAGCCACGCCGCAGGCGTGCGTTCACTAAGACGCTTCCACTACATATCTGGGCGGGGAGGGTCTCGGGAAGAGTTTTTTTTGGTTTTTGTTTTTCTGATTTTCAGCATCAGGAAAAAAAAAGCGCAGTCTGAGCCAGCAGATGAGCAGATGAGTAACAGTGTTTGTGATGCCTCTGGTTGTTCCTGAAGAAAACCTGTTCAGATAACGAGGGGTTTATTTTTAAATCTATACAACTGCTGTTTTTGTTTCCAGTATTTACATCATACTACTCACATACACAGTAATTTCTGAGACATAATCAATGTTTCAGTCTTTTCCTACTATTAAGTTTGGTTAATTTTCAACACACGTCAAACCAAACCTTTAGGTTGACTGCATTTAAGAGACGGAAGATGAGACTGTTGAAAACAGATCACGTGGAAACCAAAACTCCACCAACAGTGATTCTTCATCACTCCTCAGAGTGTTATCTGAACTCTGCTATCACAAGACCACATGCAGTTGAAGGAAAAGGCGAGCTGCACTGAAGTCCTGGCGTTAGGACAGGGATGAGGGGTCTTGCTGGCCCCCGGGCAGGGCGGCTCTGCTCTGCTCCTCGCTTAGCTCGTTGGCTAGCTCTTCATAAACAGGCTCGCCGAGCTCTTCGCTGCCCCCCTCGCTCTGCTCCTCACTGTGGTCTTCGCTGGGCTCCACGGTCTGTTCCAGGCTGTTCTCCAGAAGTGTGGGGGAACTGCTTATGCGACTTTCTTCTTCAGCTGTCTCGTTTAAGGGCTGGGAAGGAGGCGGTGTGGGGGTATCAGACTGCACCACGCTCTCGATGGAAGAGGGAGGGGCTTTGGTGAGTGTAGGATCCGCCAGAGTCTCATTCTGAGGCAAAGGTAACTTTTCCACAAGTTTCCACTGAATGATGCTCATGTCTTTTCCACCAGTTGAAATCAGGTGACTGTCATTATGAGTAAAACTGACGTTGGTGACATGGCTGCTGTGGGCACTGTACTTGTGACTGGGAGCCTACATGAAATAAATCAGACAGCAAAATTAAATTCATTCCCTACATGCCTACTCACAGCAACGGAGACTAGGTTAGGAAGGCCAATTCAGCTTGTGAAACAATCTAAAAAACCACAGATCACTGGCTGAAGAAGAAAGCTAGCAGCAAATTTCCTTTTAATACCTATTTATGTGTGCCTGGAAAATCCCATGGACGGAGCCTGGTAGGCTGGAGTCCATGGGGTCACTAAGAGTCAGACACGACTGAGCGAGTTCACTTTCACGCATTGGAGAAGAAAATGGCAACCCACTCCAGTGTTCTCGCCTGGAGAATCCCAGAGACGGGGGAGCCTGGTGGGCTGCCGTCTATGGGGTTGCACAGAGTCGGACACAGACACGACTGAAGCGACTTAGCAGCAGGATGTGGGAAACAACGTAACTGGACAGTTGTACTTCTGGACTATGTTTAAAAAATGTCTCTTCTGGATGTCAGGTTGGTATACTTGTTACGAGTTTAGTGACTATTCTGAGATAGCTAGAGGAGAATTTACTAGGTTGGTAGGATTATAGATGGTTTAGGAGTCTTATAATGTTGATCGTGTATCAAAAATAAAATATTTTAATATGTTTGGAAGAAATATAAAACTGCTAAGATATCAAAATGAAAAAAAAAAAAAAAACCACGAGTGAAACGTCATCAAGTGTCTTCTCTTTCACCACAATGAAGGGAAGGACGGGCACTGTCTGCATGGACGCTCACAGATGGCCTGTTCACGCTCCCTGTGCACTCTAGCATTTTGGAAAGTAATCAGCAACCCTACAAATACTTTCCCACCATTGACACAAAATTATCCCCCAAACAAAAGGCCCTAAATATAACACTCGTCCTTATTAAGTTGGTTTTACCTTTGCTTTGGAGCAGGGATACTGAAACAGATGGACTTTGCAAAAGTCATCAGCAACAGCTATCACCTTTCTGTTGTGGGATCGCACCAGTGCATTGATATCCGTCCCATCAGATCCTTCTGGCCAGACACCTTTGATATGGAAACATGGCGGGGGGTGCACTGTTAGAAAAATTAGTCTGAAAAATACAAGTGCCACGCTACATATGTTTATTTTAGAAACTTATTAATTTTCATCTGTGTTCAGACTCCTAGCTGCTGAATTTCCCTTATAGATTTCTTAGTGCCTCAATACTTCATTCAAATGAAATTTTATCTGAAATCTAACTAATAATAAACTGAAATAACCTCAAGACTGAAAATTTAAGACTCAAAAGTACTCACTAGTAACCAGCAGGTGGGGCTCATAAATATAGCTTGTTTCAACCGGGCAATAAGCTCCTGAAAGTTTCTAGCTGGAAGGGAAATCTGTTACTTCTGTATCAGAGTGCAGAAACAACCCGGGCACTAATTCTGCAAAGTAGACTCTGGGCAGTCGAAAATTTACATACTTTTTCACTGCTCCTTTTCAGGCAGGCACTTTTAAAAAAAAAAAACTTTTTCTTTCTTAATGGAAATGCATAGGTCATAATCCACTAGTCTATCACGCCTATCCATAGAATTTTCCTGGAACTATTATTTATGTCCAAAAGTCGACACAGCAAATTTAATTATTCTGAATCATCCTGAGGCACTGGTGATGTTCAACATGATTAGCACAAATCCCTACTAGACTAAAAATAACATGTAAGAGTTGAGAAGCTGGCCTCCTCTAGTTCAATACTGCCCTAGAGAACATTTTTTTTTGGGGGGGAGGAGGGGTTTAATTTGGTAAAGACAAAACACTTCTTAACACATTATTGACCAGGTAATTTTTGCAGAAACTAATGCCTATAGCCAGTGATTTGTTAGGTAAGTGAATACTGGAACATCTCTGGTCAATAACATTTGAGTAACAAAACATGTATTAGTATGTCTCTAGTCAATACGTTAATTGACATCTGTTAATAATTAAATATTGAGTCATTAAAATAACCAGGTAAGTTACTACCTATTGGCCACTGCTTCAGTTTCACCCAGAATAATGAACTTGTTTACGGACTTGTCAGGATTATTTTAATTTCTTCCAAGCTTACTTAGTTGGCTTCTACATCTCTACAGCAATTAGTTTAGAACAAGTACTTATAATGGACTATTTTTTCTAATGCACACTGCATAAAGAAATGTTCAGCTCTACCACTAGGGTGGAGAGAGTCCAGCTCTCAGAAGGCAGAGATACACTGATAAGGGAAAAAACCCTCCTATTTTGGGTACTGCTTTAGGTACTGGTTGGAGAAGGCAATGGCACCCCACTCCAGTACTCTTGCCCGGAAAATCCCATGGACGAAGGAACCTGGTGGGCTGCAGTCCATGGGATCGCTAAGAGTCAGACACGACTGAGCGACTTCACTTTCACTTTTCACTTTCCTGCACTGGAGAAGGAAATGGCAACCCACTCCAGTGTTCTTGCCTGGAGAATCCCAGGGACGGGGGAGCCTGGTGGGCTGCTGTCTATGGGGTTGCACAGAGTCGGACACGACTGAAGCGACTTAGCAGTAGCAGTAGCAGTTAGGTACTGGTGCCATATCCATATCCAGAATTCTAATTACAGAGTATACCATCTCTTTTTAATCCTAACTTTCTCAGAAGGAATCCTACAGTCTGGCAAAGATTGAGAAAACTGTCAAAGGACAGATTTCTAGAAATGTTCAAAATATCGTATTAGGAATGATCTCCACATTTTATCTTTAAATAATGTCTACTGAGAATGCCTTCACATATCAACCAATGGTAGTGGGAAAGCTGGACACCACATGCAAAACCACCACCAGCTGTTGACAACCACGCAGAGAAAGAACCCTGGCACACCACTGGTAGGAATGACAGTGGTGCAGCCGCTATGGGAAACAGTCCAGAAGTTCCTCAAAAGGTTAACTCAGAATTACCATTTGACCCTGCGAATCCACTCTTAGGTATACACCCAAGAGAATGAAAACACGTCTACACTAAAACTTGTAGGTTCCCGCTCATACCAGCATTATTTATAATAGCTGAAAAGTGGGAACAACCCAAGTGTCCATCAGTTGATGATAAACTGTGATACAGCTGTACACGGAGATATTCAGCCACAATGAAGTACTGATACATGCTACCACACGATGAACCCTGAACACCTTGTGCTAAAGGAAAGGAGTCAGTTTCATGAATCACGTATTGTATGATTCCATTTATATGAACTGTCCTGAGTATGTGAATCATTAAAAGAGATCAGTGGTTGCTGGGAGGTTGTGGAAGGGTGAGGTAGGGGAGTGACTGCTCACGGGCAGAGAATTTCTTTCTGGGTGATGAAAATGGTATAAAATTCAACAGTGATGATGGCTGCACAATCTGGTGAATATGCTGAAATAACCAGATTGTACACTTTGTATACGCTATGTGATAATAAAGCGGTTATTTTGAAAATGCTTTTTACTAATTTGAAAGCTTCAATTTTCACCTGGAGGAAAAAACACAAAAGGCAATCTATAATAATCTGTAAATGTCTTTCCCTTCTAATTGTCTTATATTTATTAGGGGCCAATGGATTCTGTAGAGAATAAACCTTGTAGTGGTTCAATCCTAATATATTTAACTTCTCTGAACTGGACATTAATAGCAGTTAACACAAAAGAGCACATGTAGTACTAAATGAAGGAAGCCAGAGAGAGAGACATACACCATTAGGGTGACTTATATGTGGAATCTAAAGTGTGACAGATTGAACCTGTCTATGAAACAGAATGAAGTCAAAGAGAGAGACACACGCCATTAGGATGTCTTATATGTGGAATCTAAAATATGACAGATTGAACCTGTCTATGAAACAGAATCACAGACACAGAACAGTCTGGTGGTTGCCAAGGGAGAGGGGTGTGAGAGGGCTGGCCTGGCAGCGTGGGATCAGCAGATGCAAACTGGTGCATGCAGAATGGATAAACAAGGTGCTACTGTGCAGCATGGGGAACTACATTAACATCCTGGAACAAACCATAATGGAAGAGAGTATGAAAAAGAATGTACGTGTATGAATAACTATCATTCTGACAGACAGCAGGAATTAACACTGTAATTCAACTATACTTCAATAAAAAAAGAATACATGCAGACTGTTTTTCATTTAGAAATTTAGGTATTACACACAAAAACAGCACCAGACCGATTTTCCCATCGAGTGCAATGTCCTTACCAAAGACTTGGAAGCCTAGCACACAGGTGTATGTCGTCCAATTGATGTCCTTACATTCTGATCGATTTCTCATCAGTTTGCAGCCATGTTCAATGTCCCCTTTAAATTTAGAAACAGGAAGTATATTCATAGTGCTTGTGTACAAATGGATTTGAAAATGCATCTTGATTCAAACTAGCCATATTTACGTGTATTTATAATCCATACACTGAAACATATTAAGATACAGTTGAAAGGAAAACAAAGTGTTTACCATGGTTTTAGATCCCTGGGTCAGTAAAATCCCCTGGAGTAAGAAATGGCAAACCACTCCAGTATTCTTGCCTGGAAGACTCCAGGAACAGAGGAGCCTGGCAGGCTACAGTTCATGGGGTTACAAAGAGTTGGATGCAATGAACACTCACGCACACACAGAAGGATAAGCTTTCCTACTGAAGTTATTTCTTTTTCTTTAAAAAGCATAAATACCCATCCATTATACTCCTTCCTGTCTCCAGGAAGAGCTGTTAAATACAGAACCATCCAGAGCAGGATCAGTCTCCCTGAATAATTTCTTATGACATTTGAATGAACTGATTACTTTGAGATTCTCAGTCCTTGGCCGGCTTCAAGTGCTGCGTCAGGTTAGAGGGGCGCTGTGCAGTGCTGCACATCTCAGACTTCACGGAGCCTGCTCTTTACTACCCCCCGACAGACACACCTCAGCTGTATGTGAGCATTCATACTTACAGTACAGGATCTCATAGTCTCCCGAGTTAGACATTATATACTTGTTGTCTGGGGACCAGTCAAGGTGTGTGATATAGCTGGAATGTCCCTAGGAAGTAACACATCAATCATTAGAATGTACTTAAGAGTTCTGAATGAATGATAAGTAGTCTCACAGTTAACACTGTCTTCTTGGTAGCCATTCACTGGGAATTCCTGAAGCAGAGCAGTATCACGGCCTCTGGAACTAAATGAGGCTTACGGTTTGGAGCAGGTCTTTGGTTGGGAGCCAGAACTGTGGGACTGAAGAGAACTGACCACAGTGGGAAGGGTAAGCACCCGGAACCCGGGAGTGCCCTGCTGGCGCCTCCACTTGGATGCCATCACCGAGCACGACCAGCGCTACACTTCCAGGGAAGACAGTCTCAGAGGGCGCTGAAACAGACACTACAACCTCGGGCCTTATTTCAAGTCACTAGTGGCCCTAATTAGAGTGACTCCATTTTTGAGAATGAAATCTTGGTTCCAGGTTGTATAAAAGAAGAGTACAATTTTCCTGGTCAGTTTCTTGAGTACCCATGGCATGTGGAGATCCCCTAAAAAACTCCTATCTCCAAAGAATATGCTGGGGAAAAAGTTACCCAATAGCACACTCCCTCTGATCAACTAGATCCAATAATTAATCATCTATCTGACTCTTTATACAAAAAGATAGATCTTTTTCTGCTTAGGTTTTACTAACACTGGGAATTCAAACAAAAAATTCGTAAGGTGCCATATTATGCTGGCTTCACATGTAAGCATTTGATGATTTTCAATCAACTACTGCGGATAGATCACATACGTCTTACAGTTTACACTAAAGCCAACAGAGACTCAAGATCACTTATCGGCTATACTGTATTAGAACAGTTACTGATAATTTTGATTGTACTTTTTGAATTCCTAGCTTTCTGCTCACATGGCTTGTATTTTTAAAGTTAATAAATTCAGGGGCTTTCCTGGTGGCACCGTGGTAAGGAATCTACCTGCCAATGCAGCAGTCATGGGTTTGATCCCTGATCTTGGAAGCCCCACATGCCTCGGAGCAACTAAACCCAGGCACCGCAACTACCGAGCCTGTGCTCTAGACCCGGGAAGCACAATCACCGCAGCCTGAGAGGCCGAGACCCTGTGATCCACAAGAGCAGCCTCTGCAGTGAGGAGCCCAAGCCCGGCAGCCCCTGCTGGAGGAGAGCCTGTGCGGCAACGGAGACTCAGCACAGCCGAAATACACTTTTAAAAAAACACTAATAAATTCAAAATACTTTTTAATGACTTACACAGAGTATTTTAATTATTCCTGGAGCCTTCTGCAGTTCAGTGACATGTCCTAAAACCTCCCTGGCGTTATAATCTGCCACAGTGCTGTATGGAAAATACCCACATTTATACATCTAAATGAATTTACGTGAACTTGAGAACCATGAAGCTTCCTGAAGTCACTGGAGGTTAGGTGGTATGTCAGCAAACAGGTTAGGAATTACTTGCTAGGCATGTGGGAGACGTCCCAACTTAACAAGAAATCAATGCCAGTAAGATGTCTATGGTTTGTGGATATTTTCTGAAAATGGCAGAAGGATGGGATCTCACATCTTCTTCACAGGGTTCATCACTCTGATGCCTGGCTGGCATCCAGAGAAGCCAAGCTTCTAAGATAGGAACACTGGCACTACACGAATGAAGGATTTAACTAATCACGGCAAACCACTGTCCTCCAGGAAGCATTCCTCCTAACATAGTGCTTAAAAATACTGTTTGAATCTCCCTGAAGGGACTTTAATAGTATTACTTAGAAAAGAATCAAAAGCACTGTATGGATACTTAACATTCATTTAATTCACATCTGTGTTGGACACGTATTTAGATGGTAAAAAAATCTAAATATCAAGTAAATTCTCACAAAGAACTTGAGTAGGAAAAGCCCCCAAATTTAGTAAGCTATCAATTCATACTGGAAAACAAAGTATTTTTCCCCTGATATGGAATCCAATAAAGCAGCAAAGATGCGATGTGACTTTCAGCTAGGAATCTATGATGCTGCCTTCCCAGCTTCCACTTCAGAGTGTCCTTGTCTCATCTAACTCGCAGGCCATCAAAGACACACGCATACGTTGGGGGAAAATCCCCTCAAATGTCCCCCCATAGGCAAGACATGGTTGGGAGCAAATAAGTATACCTCCCAGAAGAGAAGAGTCTTCTAAGCTGGTGTGTTCATTAGTGCCTTTAAGCAGCTGCATGGTGTAACCAAAGTAACAACCACAAGTGATGGTGCCTGAGAATACACTCTGGAAAAGTCTGAAATATTTCAGCTAAATCTTTTGTTAATCACACAGAATGTCATCACCTACATCAGTGCTTCGCAACCCTGGCTATAGATTAATATTATCTGATTAGTTTTCAAAAAAAGTACCGAGGCCTTGAGTTCATAGGGCACTAAATTTTTCCTAAGTAGGTGTCCAGGTGGATGCTGGTCGGTCAGGGGGCCATGATGCTAAGCCATGGTGAGTCTGACAATGAAGCAGATTTGTTAACAGGGGGCTTTCTTGGTGTGGATATTTGAAAAGCTCATGGCAGTTTTTCAACAGGTGCCAAGTGTTGAGGGATCTGATTCTTAGCGAGCCCAATGACACTCCCCAAAGAATCAATTTTCTATTATTTAACAGGTCCTGACTGGTGGTAAAGAACCTGCCTGCCAATGCAGGAGACGTAAGAGATACAGGTTCCCCTGGGTGGGGAAGATCCCCTGGAGGCAACCCACTCCAGTATTCTTGCCTGGACAATTCCAAGGACAGAGGAACTTGGTAGGCTACAGTCCATAGGGTCGCAAAGAGTCAAGACACGACGGAATCACTATTTAGGGCAGTGACATACAACGGATCTTTGTTTTTGCAGTGATGAAAACATGTGTATCTGTGCAGTCCAATGCAGTAGCACCCAGCACCTGTGGCTCCTGAGTACTCAAAATGTGGCCAGTGTTCCCAGGGAACTGAACTGTAGTTAATTTCATAAAGTTGCCATTAGTAGCTGTGATGCTGAACAATGCAGGCTGAGAAGAGCCCATTGTTACTCTACTGATTTGAAATACCTCTTGTATTATCTAGTGAATTTCCATATAAACGGAGATCTGTTTTTGGACTCTCTTCTCTGTTCCATTAGGCTATCTACCTATTATTCCCAGCCAACTGTGATAGTTTTATAATGTGGAAAATCTCAGATGAACTTTAGAACGATTTTATCAAGCTCATAAATATCATGAAAATTTAAGTAAGAGTGCATCAAATTTAGAGACTAATTTGTAGAGAACAGATATTTTGTCAAGTCTTTTCTTCCAGAAATACGTTATGTCTATTTTTCAGTCCTTAGTTTGTATTTCGGCCATGTTTCACATAGCTTCCTGTGCTTTTCTTGCTAAGTCTATTCTCAAAGCATCCACAGTTTTTGTTATTATTGCAACTAGGATTTTTTTCCCCCATTACATTTTTGATGTGCTTTGCTGGTTTGAGAGAAAGCTAATTTCCAGAGGATCAGCCTTTCTAACTCAATCTTCAGAGTGTAGATATGTAAAGTATATTTATCCATTCCACAATCTCCTTTTCAGTGCCCAGCTAAAACTCTGTATTTGCTAACCTCTTTTGCAGTTATGGGTGGGAGAAGTCACTGAGTGGGGCTACTAGGGAAACTTTAGAACTGCCTTAGGAGGAAGAATGTCTTTTTTCCCCTGGCTCTGATTCTTCCTGGAACCAGGACATGATGACTGGAATTCCAGCAGCACCATACTGAGGATGATGGGAGCAGAAAGAAAGAAGAATCCTGAGTCCCTGGTGACTTCTTTTAAATGAAAACATAACCCCCATTTGTTTAAGCCACAAAGGACTGCAATAGAATTCCTGTTATAGTAATATTGAAATATATACAGCATTAGTATTATGGGAAATTTTCTTGCTGATTTCCAGGTAGACAGCTTAGAAGTCTTTTACTCTTCTCTTTGTATATATATTTTCATTTACCAAAATCCTGACCAAAAAAGAAACATTTTACCAGCAATTCTTACCTATTTGTAATGCTTTTTTAGTACATCACTGCAACTTGAATACACATTCTTTCTCCTGGGCTCAAATCTTGGAGTAGCAGTGTTAAAAGGCATGCGGTAATTTCAGTCAAACAGAAAGCTACTATGTTGGCACTCAGGGACAGTTTCAGCTGCCTGCTTATAATTTATTAGAGGGACACTTCCTAAAGTTCTAAGCCCAGTATGTTTCTGAAGCTACAGGGTCACTTAAATGTTAACTAGCAATAACAGGAAATACTGGAAACAAAACAGAAAATAGCATTTGTGTTTGGAACTTTGAGAGTAGGTCCAGTTGACACATTTAAAATCTTTACAGCAATCCTATAAAAGCAGGAACTATTATAATCTCCAATTTTAAGAATTAAGATTCAGAAATTAACTTGCCTAAAGTTGCAACCTAGAAAGTGGCCAGGCAGCATTAGCCCAACCTTTTCTGTCCTATATCATAGTAGACAACAGATAAAAGCAGACATGAGGTTATAAGAGCAGCTGGTGGAAGCAGACAGCAAGGAGGAGTGAGAGCTGGAAGCAAAGCACAGAACAGAAGATAATTAGAAAAGCAGAGTGGTTGAGCCTTTCATTATAGCCCCAAAAAGTATTATAAAATTCCACAGTTCTTAAAGATATTTCAACATAATACTTTCATACGCTCTGAAGATACAAGCTGCCTAACTGGAGAAGGCTAACTCAGTGTCATGCGATTGGTAAACCTGCCACTTCTCAACACTTCCAAGGTCATCTCACTGCTGGTGTCACACGCCGCTCTTCCTGCACCAGGTGCTGCGCTGTCAGAGCAGAGCACACTCCCACACACTGTTAACAGATCTGAGGCATTTCTGTACCTCGAGCAGTCTGCTCTACTAAGAGTCAGGAGAACAGGGTTCAGGCCCCAGATCAGCCATTATGTCAAGATGCGATCAGGACAAGCCACTTACCTTCTCTGAAGACTGAAACTCAGGCTCTTGGTCTGTAAAATGAGGTCTGAGCTAACGTGCTACTGTAGAATTTTATGATTCCACAAGATTACATTATATTTGATATTACTCTACTTATTAAGACATGGACTTTTAAAAACAGGCTGAGGTAAAAAATAATTAAGAAAATGCTGGTGCCTGGTAGGGTAAACTTAAGTAGTCTGCAAATCCCTTTCAGTGGAACATTCGATATGCTATATACAATGATACACTGTTACTCTACTATTCCATATCCCAACTATTAAGATAATAAATTGATTAAAAGATGTATTTTAAATAAATTAATGGATAACGATTTATAATTTTTGTCAGTCAATAAAAATATTTTGGGTAAATTATAAAATTACAAGGTTGCCTGTAGATCAGTTTATTGGCTGGTTTTGGCACATGATACAAAATATGCTCTCCCCGCAAGAAAAAAGAAAATAAACCAAAAAAGGCAGTAAGTCTCTTCTCTGAATAGTAAATGGCCTGGGTTTTACTTATGTATTTGCTTTTAAAAACTCATTCTTTTATTCATTGTCCTAACATTCTTCTGTGGTAAAGACTGTTGAAGAATCTGTGCTACTAACTCATCAAGTAATTTGCTAATCCTAAATTGATTGCTAACATGTTACCAAACCACCTCCTTTTCTATAAAAACCATAGTTAACACATATTGAGTACATTTATTTGCCCAACACTATTACAAGTATTTTATATGCCTTGTTTCAATCCAATGAAGTAGAAAGTACTACTAAATTCACTTTATAAATGAGAAAACTGAAGTAGAAGGTTTTAAATAACTTGCCCAAGGTCACACTTGTGAGTAGTGAAATGAGAGTTAAAATCCAGGTAGTTCAATCCAAAGTTTATCCCCATAACCACTATGCTATACCTCCTGCCTTTTTCATTCTGTCCTCAGTTTGAATATGTACTTTTAGAGGACAATGAACAAATCTTAGGTGTATTCCCAGTGCCTGGAACGCTTCCTGAGTTAGCAAACTGCCTGCGATAAGATATGTACTCAGTATGTCTGTAACCGAACCTAAACTTCATCTTACAATGATAAAACTCATCAATCAGAAATGCAGTAAACTAAAGAAAGTATGCTTCTGTTCTTCATATAAATTATGTTCTGTTTAGTGCTCCAGAGGTCACATGAAAACGAAACTGCAGTGTCGAGGATGGGTAGGATCATGGGACACTGAGCTTGAAACCTGAGAGATACCCTTCCATTCCTGACTCACTTCATCTTAAAAAAGCATTATTTTCTAAGGATTTCCTAAGGAAGTAGCTTTGATATCAGAAACTGCATTAAAACTAGCAGTTAGAGAGAGACAAGTATTAAACTTTCATCAAAGAAGAAATCTTTCTAGAACTTCAAGTGCACTGCAAAATTCTGCTGTCAGGCAATGTCAATTTTCAAAGAGAAAGACCGAAGTTCAATCTCCCAAGTTTAAAGGCGATACATCAATGCAAACATTTAACTCTTTTTACAAAGTAAAATCTTCCAACAATTTTATAGGCCAATTTATTCCCCTTTACTACTTACAGTGCACTTTCCATGTCTGCTATACTTTCTTCCATTTTCTGAGACTGCATAGAGGTAAATGAAGTTGTCATGAGATCCTACAGCCAGGAGGGTGCCATCTAGAATGAAACAGGAAAAAATGTCGAATAGAGAAATACACTGACAGGTTTATTTACAATCACTTTACTGGACCGATACCAAATGATATTTTACAAATGTTGTTAAATCTCATCAAATTAATTATTATTTGGTGTTTAATGAATGACTCCTTCCATCACTAAACATACTTGAAAACCAAACGGTCATCTAGTCAAGTGCACAATCCCTTCCTGGAAATGCTCCATGGGCCTTGGACTCGGACCTTAGCTTCTTCTCCTTCTAGTTAGCTACAGACTAGGCCCAAGGAGGTTAACCTGGTTTTATAGGTTTAAGTATACAGGATTCATATAGCAAGCAGAGCGTACAACTGCTCATTTCAACCGGGGACATGTGATCTCTCCAGTTACGGGGTAGGTTCTCTTGGGAAGGGACAGCATTCTCTTCTATCATCTCCTCCGCTGTACTCACATAACAGACGGTCAATAAAGTTCATTTGATCTTGGGGTTTTAAATGCTAAATTTGAGCAGTTATTTGCTATTATAGCACTGAAAAAAGCCAAAGTAAAACAGAAAAGGTAACCTTTTCTTCTTCAGAATAACTCTTGCCAAGCTTATAGCTCAAAGCAAATACTTTTCCTTCCTTGTTCAACACAGAGAAGAGCGTTCTCGGCTTCCTTTGAAATGTCTTAGAAGCCATCAAAAAGATCATTTCGATTTCACGCTGATTCAACAACTACTGGAATACATTTCTGAATATAAGAAAATGTCACTTGAACTGTGTGGATTAAAACCATATTAATACAGGGAAAAAGGTGTTGGGAACTTAATAAACATTCTGAATAAAATAGAAAAGAATTACTCAAAGTAGCTAAATGAATTGATCACATTCTTATAGTGAGTTGCTGGGTATTTTATCTAATTAACAAACCAATCATTCCTATGTAAACAGTGAAAGGCAAACTAGAGATTTTTTTAAAGAACTTGAAGGGCCTATAAAATTTGTATTCTTTGGATATTATTACAATTTGTTTTATATCCTCTTATATATGAAGAAAAGATTGCTAAATTTATTAACATTCAGCCTAATACCTATTGAAAATTCTAAGTAGGTGTAGTTCAAAAAAGAAAGATATTTGATTGCTCTATATCCTGCTTTCAACTGCAAATGCAGTTGTAACAGTTTGTTCTAAATTTATGTTTGCTTGATGATTTAGAATACTGTTTAACTTTAGCAGATCTTTTGCAGTTTCCTACAGCAGAATTGAACCTACTGTTGGGGAAACATATTCAATACTTAGCAACTGTAGAGAGCAGAGAATGAAGTAGTCAGCATTACTGGAAGTGAAAATACATAGTGACTGAGAAAAGCCGTAAATGCCCCCTGGAGTGGAGTAAACCTGCCTACCTACTGAGTAGCGCATCACCGAGAGCTGCTCATTCCCGTCTGTGTGGATAGAAACCAGATCTCTGGTTTCTGCATCCAGAACAAACCACCTGTTAAGAAGTAGAAAATCAAAAGTTTCCTCAGACATTAGCATTTATCGAAAAAAAAAAAATGGCTGCTGACTTTTTTCTCCTTTTAAAAAGAAATTTTAATAATGCCCTAAAGCTGGACATGTTACCCTTTTCTAATGAAGGATGAATTTATTTTGCAAAATGTTACTAGATGCAATATACTTATACATATGGGCCTAGGCATGTTCTCATTTCTATTTAGGTATTCACTGAATGCCAAGGGTGTCTCTTTGAGAGGCACTGTCCAAATGGAAAATGACAAGATGATCAATGTTTTTGGAAATTACACTAGAGCCAGGGAAAAGGAAATGAGCTAATTAAAACAAAGCACAGGATTCATGTTGATGTATGGCAAAACCAATACAATATTGTAAAGTAATCAGCCTCCAATTAAAATAAATAAATTTATATTTAAAAATAATTATATTAAAAAACAAAGCACAATTAAGTGCTAATCTCACCGATGGTGACTACGTATAGCAGAGGAACTCAGAAGGAGAATGAATAGCACAGAAACTGAATAGCCTAAGAATGAACAGGCATGGGAAGACCTTTAGGGAGGATGTATCAGTAGAACATGGCTGAGCTGCACACTGAGGGTGAGTTACAGGCAGTTCATGCAGGAGGAGGGACAGCTGCACTGCCTTGGAGGTAGAAGCAGCATGGATAGCACGATGGCGGGAGGGAAAGGCAGAAGGCCATTCATTTGGTGAGATTTCAAAGGGACCAGCAGGGGGCACTCTACCTCTTCAATAACCCCAACACCAGCTGAGCAACCTCTTCAGCTCTCTGAAAAGCAGTTTTTCTATCACATTTATAGGAAAAGCCAAAATGTAAAAGGCCTCTTGATAGGTAAAACAATGACTTACACCCAACTACATAGTAAGTGACTCTCATCAGACCCTTTTCTAAGAGCAGGGTGAGATACGGGGTACAAAGCAAAGACTGGGAACTAAGAAAGGACAACTAAAGGACAGATCCAGGAGAGGAGCAGGCTACAGACAGCAGGCACAGTTAGCTGCAGGAGCTCAGAGTCGAGACTGCCTGGCTCAGATCAGGCACTAAATAAATATTTACAGAATGGACAAATGAACAAATATAAAATGTCTTGAACATGACAGATGCTGTTTTAGTAAGAATTATGTAACTGAAACGCAGTGTGTAGGAAGAAATGGTTGGAGTGGAAAGAATGGGACAAAATTAGAAAAATAAAATCACTATCTTAATTTCATAGAACTGAATGGGACAAATGAGCAGCAAGTTCTTAATTACTCAGATGGGAAAAGTTCCACTAAATTCAATAGCAGGAGTCATGACGACAGCTCCTTTAATCTTGAAGCATTATAATAAATATCTGAGAAGAGACCACTATTCCTTCAAATAACTTGTGAGTTATGGGTTGAAATTTCTAGGTACTAACCTAATTAATAATTCTGCTTTTTACTCAGGTAAGAGAAACAGTTTCTATTTGTAAATATCCAAGTTTATGAAAAGCCAATCAGCAGGAAACTGGCACTTTGAAGCCCTGGGCTCATGGTTTGATCATTTCTACTTCAAAAGGTGCATAAGGAACGTACTTTATTGCAATTGGACAGTACGCAGAGATTATAGGTTTCTTCTGAGAATATAATTCATTCATCAATTTTTATGGCTGCCACCGTGAAACTACTCTTTAGCCAAGAAATGCCAAAGCTGACGCCAAGTGAGGGAACAAATTATAATTCCTTCTCAGAGTAAAGGAACAAAATATTATCAACTTAAGAGTGAACAGACATGCCTGAACAACGAGACACAACACTGCTCTGTGGGCTTTAAGTTTTTAATGAGTTTATGTAAACACTTCACTATACTTTCTTAGGCATTTAAAATTACCAATTTTTATTTTGAAGAAGCCTTGACTGATATTGTTTCCAGTTCAATCTTCCTAGGAAAACTGAAAACAATTTTACTGCTCTGAAAACTCTCCTTTTTTTTTTTAAAGTGAATTTCCTGGTGGTCCAGCGGTTAGGACTCTGTACTTCCACTGCAGGGGGGAATGGGTCTGATTCCTGGTTAGGGAACTATGATCCCGCATGGCAAAAAAAAAAAAAAAAAAAGTAATAAGAAAACCTCCAGAATGTTTGTTGGTATACAATATGTAGAACCTAAAACTGAGTTATTTACTGGTAAGAGATGGTAGCTCTCAAAAAAGAAACAAACAATAACAATTAAAAAACAAACAAACAAACAGAAAACCCTCTGGTTACTTTTCCTATTTCTTTAATTGCACATGTGCGCACCTAGTCGCTCAGTTGTATCTGACTCTTTGCAACCCCCTGGACTGTAGCCTGTCAGACTCCTCAGTCCACGAGGATTCTCCAGGCAAGAATACTAGAGTGGGTTGCTATGCCTTTCTCCAGGGGAACTTCCAGACTCAGTAATCAAACTGGGATCTTCTGCATTGCAGGGGGATTCTTTACCAGCTGAGCTATGTGGGAAGCTATCAGAGACTAATTCTTTCACTTGTAGCGAGTAATTTTTTAGTAATAATTAAAATAACTTTGTTGTGAAAACTATACAGCAATAATTTTAAGGCTCCCACCCTTTTCAGTGCATGAATTTACATTCTACCTTCAGAAAAGACTTTCTAGCTCAGGACCTGTATCCTTAACGAGAGTATGGAGAAGTAAAGGAAGTTTTCTACAAATAAGTAATTTAAGTTTTCACTGTGCTGAATTGGACTCTCATTCTAATCTAGAGTATATATACTGGAACCAAGCTTCTGCTTCAAAGAATCATTATGGGGCTCTATGTGGCCTAAAGGATCTTTCTAAATGGAACTGCTCAGCATCAGAGGTGGGAAATCTTTGACCATATACTTAAACTAATCTGACTGTGAGTCAAATAACCACACACACTACCACCATAATTTGATGACTTAAAAAAACCACACACACACACACACACACACACACACACACACACATTGATTTCTTTAGTGGCATAAGGAGAATCATAAGATTTCAGAGCTGGAAAGTATCACATGTTAAAGTCCCTAAATGAATCTATATCTGTTCATAAAATGCATTAAAAAATATTCATCATCATATAAAGTGTATCCTCTGGGTGGCAGGTTTGTAACTTTTTCCCAACTGCTTTTATAATCATGAAGGATCATGAAGTTTCAGAGCAGGGAGTAATCACTGAGGATGTGGGGGTGGTTTAGGATTTCATCATATCAAATGTAGTAAGAATCAGGTGGAAAGGAATAGGTAAGAAAGGACAGAAAGGGTTGAGGTGTATCTGAAGGACAACAACTTAACTACTCTGGCTGGAATGGTGAGGGAAAGATTTTTAATGGGCTTTAAATGCCAGGCTAGAGAAGTTTGGATTCCACTGTTTAGCTATCAAGAGGCCTTTAAGGAATGTTCTATTTCAGTTAGTTCATAGTTTCTTGCGTTGGCTCAATCCACTTCCTCTGGCTGATATGCGCTCCTAACTCTTCACTGCCTTCTTAAGATCTCAGAACTCCTACAAGGCAGGACTAGCTCCACCTCCTTTGTGAGGTGCTCTCTGACGACTTAGGTTCACAGTAATTTCTCTGTTGATCTTCAAGTATTACTGCTTGTTTATTCAAGTAATACAGGATCAATATGCAAGAAGCAGTTGTATTTATATATACCAGCAATGAATATTCTAAAAATGAAATTGAGAAAACAATTTCATTCAAAATGGCATCAAGAAAATGAAACACTGGTACAATTTAACAAATGTGCAAATTTGTACCCTAAAAACTAAAAACATCTTTGAATAAAATTGAAGACCTAAATAAATGGAAAAACACCTGTTCATAAATTGGAAGGCTTAATATTGTTAAAACAGTGACATATTTAAATTGGTCTATAAAGAAGAAAACAATCCTTATCAAGGCTTCTTTGCAGAAACTGACAAGCTGATCTTAAAATTCGCATAGAATTCAAGGAATCCTGAATACCTAAAACCACCCTGAAAAAGAACAAAGTTGGAGGACTTGCATTTCCCAATTCAAATCATAATGCAAAGCTATAATAATCAAGACCAGTATTGCATAGGATGAACATAGAGATCAATGAAATATAAGTGAGAATCCAGACTGAAACCTAATTATGGTCAACTGATTTTCAACAAGGGTTTCAAGTCTTCACTGCGGGAAGAAAAGTCTTTTCAAGAAACAGTGCTGAAAAAACAAAACAAAACAGTGCTGCAACACTGGGTATCCACAAGCAAAAGAATGAGGTTGAATATCTATACAAAGATTAACTCAAAATAAATCAAGATCTCAAGGTAAGAGCTAACACTATAAAATTCTTAGAAGAAAATATCGTAGTAAATGTTTAGGACCGAGAGAAAGAACAGATAAATGGGAAAGTATAAAAATTTTACACTTTAATGCAATAAAATCTACCATTAAGAAATTTAAAAGAGGGACTCCCACTAGCAGTCCAGTGGTTAGGGCTCTGCCTTACAATGCAGGGGACCTGTTTTTGAGCCCTGGTTGGGGAACTAAGATCTCACATGCTGGGGGGCAACTAAGCCTGCACACCATGCCAACAACTAGGGAGACCACCCGCTGTAATGAATGGTCCTGGGTGCCACAACTAAGACCCGACACAGGCAAATAAATATTAGAAAAAGAAAGAAAGAAAGTGAAAAGACCACTGGAATGAGAGAAAATACTTGCAAGTCATACATCTGATGAGGTACTTTATCCAGAATATATAAAGAGCCCTTACAACTAAGAATAAAAAGACAAATCAATTCAAAGATAGGCACAGGATATGAACAAACATATCTCTAAAGAGGCTATACATACATAACTAATAAACACATGAAAAAGATACTCAACATCATTAGCCATCAGAGAAACACAAACTAAAACAATGAAAAAGCACTCCACAGCCATTAGGAGAGCTATAATCAACACACACACAGGCAATGACAACTGTTGGCAAGGATGTAGAGAAATTGGAACCCTCATAGTTTATTGGCAGAACTGTAAAATGGTATAGCTGTTGTGGAAAACAATGCGGAAGCTCCTTAAAATGTTTTAAACATAGTTCACTCTACTCCTTGGTGTATACCCAAGAGAAGAGAAAACATTTGTCCACATGAAAGCTTGTATATGACTGCTTACAGCAGCACTACTCACAGCAGTCATAAAACGGAAATATTAATTCAGATGGTAACAGCCATACAATGGCATGTTTGGTGACAAAAGGAATGAAATGCTGATACATGCTGTACAACATGCACGAACCTGTAAAACATGTTACGTGAAAGAAACTAGCCACAAATCACAATTATACGACCGTATTTATATGAAATGCCCAGAATAGGCAAACCTACAGAAATAGAAGGTAGACCAGTCACTCAGGGCTGGAAGTGGGTGGGGGTAATGAGCAATGACTGCTATAGTGTACATCCTTTCAGGGTTAATGAAAGTGTTCTGAAAGTAGCTTGTGATGAAAGTTCCACAACGCTGTGAACTTCTTGAAAACTACTGCACTGTATACTTTAAAAGGGTGAATTTTAAGGTATATGAATGCTATCTAATAAAGCTATTAAAAAGACTCTTTACTATTAATATATAAGGAATAGCAATGTTAAGGAAACAGTATGTCCACATAGGGCCATGCATTTCATTTTTTCCCTTAGAAATTGTATTCATAATATAATCTTTTAAAATGATTTATCATTGTGATAATTTATCTACACTTGTGCTTACTTCTTGATTACAAATAGAAGATTTCTAGATAGGGACATGAACACATCTTTAAACATGTTGCTAGTCACCTTTTCTGGATCATGAACAATTTGGATAATGTGCTGTATTGAACTTAAAAAAATTCTTGTCCTCAGTGTGATTTTTTGCAGGCTTAGGGTCAGTGATAATAATCTGAATGGTTACATTGAGGAATTTTGTTTTAGACAATAGAGCCAAGTGTTCACAGACTCATGCAAAAAAATAATAACAAATAAAAGTTCTCTAAGAATCAAAGGCAGGAAAATGAACACTGATAACTACATCTCCTCTAGATTTTAAATAATCCCCAACTCTACACTAGAAAGAATTAACTGACAGCACTTTTGAGTTATATCACTCTCACTCATAAGGTTTTTCCTACTCACAACTCCAAGAGGCTTAGCTAAGTCACTTACATTAAGCAACTTTTCCTTTTAAATTTGTTAATGATGATTTCACAGTTATACTAAATGTTAGAAAGTAACTTCAGTAAGTTTCATCAGATCTGCTTGTCATGAAAAACTGGGGCTCTGAATGTACATGCATCCAATGAAGGGGCTGAGTCTTAATGATTCAAGTCCTTCTAGCACTTACTACTTCACTCAGTGCTGAACTCACTGCACACAGTAAATGCTTTTAAAACACTATGTCAGACAGTGATTCAACCTTCAAAGATAAACTTTCCTTGTAACATTTCTAAGTAATAGTACAAACACTATAAGAACATCTCAAAAGAGTACTGGTGGAATCCTGGAAAGAGACAAGCTTTAAAACCATATGGAACTCGAATCATATAGAACCTGAGTAAATCCCAGCTCAAGCACAAGTGACTCATGTGACTTGGGTCTTGGGCTTCCTGTTTGAGCAAAGGAGATATTAATGAACATTTTGTTGCATTCTTGTTAAAATGCAACCAACAAAAGGTACAATATGAAAATGATTTAGTACAACGTGTGTCATCAGACTGTGAAAAAATGGTAGTTCTTATTCCTACTGTTTCATTGATATTAGCATTTGTAATATCTGTTCAGCTGCCCCCAAAATAGATCTGAAGTAAACTCTTTTGTGGTTTCCTGAAAACCAGTTCACCACTGTAGTTTAGGAGATTCTTATATGCTCAAGAAATACATTTTTGGTAAAACAGAAAATAAATTTCCTCCAGATTCTACAAAGTGGCCTGCCATATAGGCATATTTAGGCTTGTTTAGTCCAAGCAACAATCTATTACTGCCATGTATTTTGAGGGAATCTGAGATAGGAAACCCATCTATATTTGCAAGTTATCACCAATTACGCTCCCAAGCAGCCTAATTCTAAAATTCCACTATTTCAGAACCACTCAAATAACATCTCTAATTACATACCCACATTCAAAGTTTATCTTTACCTTAAAGACCTGTTCTCCCATGATTCTGAGCACTATAAATGAGGATTTTGAAAATGTTTCGATTTTTCAGAGGTATTAATTTGTATCTAACAGCCAAAGGGGAAAACTTGATTAAAAAAAAAAAACAACCTCTAAATGGCTAAATTTAGTTAGAATTAAGTAAAGTGGAATTAAATAAACGGTCTAGTCAAAGCTATGGTTTTTCCAGTAGTCATGTATGGATGTGAGAGTTGGACTATAAAGAAAGCTGAGTGCCGAAGAATTGATGCTTTTCAACTGTGGTGTTGGAGAAGACTCCTGAGAGTCCATCTCTTGGACTGCAAGGAGATCAACCAGTCCATCCTAAAGGAAATCAGTCCTGAATATTTACTGGAAGGACTGATGCTGAAGCTGACGCTCCAATACTTCGGCCACCTGATGTGACGAGCTGACTTATTTGAAAAGACCCTGATGGTGGCAAAGACTGAGGACAGGCGGAAAAGGGGACGACAGAGGATGATATGGTTGGATGGCATCACTGACTTGATGGACATGAGTTTGAGTAAGCTCTGAGAGTTGGTGATAGACAGGGAAGCCTGCGTGCTACAGTCCATGGGGACACAAAGAGTTGGACACGACTGAGTGACTGAACTAAACTGAAATAAACTGGATGATCTGAAATATTTGTTACAGTCATAGAAACATACCTTTATTATTTACCTGTGTAGCATTTAAGAAGGAAAAAAGCTATAGCTCAAACAAAAGCTCAACTGGGTTATTTCAGATTCGATTTCCTTCCCTTTTTAAAGATAACGAGGACAGAAGTTTTCTGATACCGCAGAAAATGTCACAAGAGAGGGTCAAGTCTGCTGAACTGCCACCTTCCTTAGTGAAGCCTACCCTGACCTCCCCATAGCATTTTGTAACTGTACCCTCCAATCCCTCTTCCTAGGCTCAACCCTCCCCCATCATAGCTCTTCATTTTTCTAACTTAATTAGTTAATAACTAACTTAATTAGTTAAGGTTTATTTTTTTATTCTGCCTCCACCCCTGACACACATTAAAGTGTGAACTCCGTGGGAGCAAGGAGTTTTGCTTTGTACTGTGATGTAGCCTGAACTCTTGCAATTGGGTCTAACAAACAGTAGGTCCTTAACAACAAAATTACTTAGTGATTAAATGAGTATACATAACAGAAAAGAGCAAAAAGTATAAAACTGTGCCACTTAAAAGATCAATTCTCCAGATCAGATAGAGAACATTCCTGAATAATGGTTAAACATCCCACCACTTAAGATTACTCAGCTCACATTTCCCTTAAAGACCCTACCTGCCTGAGTGCGTTCCTATGGCCACCACTGTGCCACTTGGATGAAAATCTGCACAGTGTCCTGGTTCCTAGAAGAGAGACAGACAGCTGTTGGGGAGTACACGAGAAAGTCTCCCTAGATCTATGGGAAGAGTGGCAAAACATTTGAAAATAACTTGTTTCACATAAACATGGAATCTCAATCAACTTTACTATAGCCAATGGGAATACCACACAGACATAAGAGGAAAAAGAACTTCAGAGCAGGAAGGGGACATGCTGGCAGAGTGGTAGGGGGAAAGGACCGCCAGCTTGCAGCTAGGCAGTGGAACAATAATAAGGATAACAACAAACATCTGTACAGTTCTTTAGAGGCTACAAAGAACGTGCATACACCTTTTAGGCTAGAAAAGGTGAATATCTGGGTGGGGTAGGGAGAAAATACAGTAAGAGACCAACTCAAAAAGAAGACAGTAGAATCTGTTAGTGAGCAGTACTTACTGAACCCAACTGCCCCACCACCAGCGGCCCAAACATTTCCATAACAATTAACGCTCCATAAAGATGTGAAATATTCTTGATTTTTACTATTGAACCTGACAGAAAAGTTGAGCTTCTGTCCTGTTAACTTGCTTCTTTGGAGTGGGTTCATGATGTACTTTGTAACTAAACACTCTTCCCCCTTATCCCTTCCTCTTTATTGAACTATAGCAATAAACTTGGTTTTAACCAATACTGAATCCTTTTTGCTTTGCTGCTACCAACTGCCAGTTTTGGGGAGTTTCTGTGGGGAAACTATAATCGCATTTTGCTTTACTCACGTCTACCAGCCTGGTCCATTCCAGCCTGTGTTCCACGGAGTTCCACATGCACACCTGTCTGTCCTGAGCACAAGTCAAGAGCAAGTCTTTGAAGGGATGTGTGGCAAGACCCCAAAGCTCATCTGTATGACCCTGAAAAAGAAACATACCCATTGTTATAAGAAATAAAGGGTATCATCAAAATATTCGGTTAATGGTTAAAATCATACAGCTTACCTGTACTTCTATTTGGAAGCCATCATTAAATGTTCCTCGTAAAATAAAGTTTCGTGATGTGCCGACCAAAAATTGATCTGCCTTTCCTTCTGCTACAGCTCTGATTGTTCCATACTGATCAGGAACCTAAAAAATAATTTATAAAGTCACCATACACATAATACAATGCATTAATCAACCTGAAGACGGAAGTTATAGCTGCACACAATTATGTGGTAATAAATGACAGAATTTCAAATTTGAAAGTACAAGGTAATTTTATGTCAATAAATTATTTATTCATACATTTACATTTTATACACAGAAGTTATAATGGACTATCAACATTCTTTGCTTCAATTTTAAATTCACATTTTATATGATTTCAAGAGTTAAGGGTTATGAGTAAGGGATAAAGGAATAAGTTCTGAGAGACTACATGAAGACTGTGGCTTGATTTTGTTACTTACTGGTTATATTATTTTGGGTAAGCCATTTAGCCTGAGACAAATTTCTTTATCTATAATATGGGGATATATCTTCTCGGAAATAAAATCCAAGAGCAGTATGTCAGAATTCTCTTTTTAAGAGATTTTGCCTGCAAAGCATGTTATAAGTGGAAAAGGCTGAGTGTAAATTCAAAATTAAAGTCACCAACAAATAGAAGCAGTATTGAACTGTGAGGTTTGCCTCTGCTCTGACAATCAGTGATCTAAAGCACTATTGTAAACCATTTCACTTCTTGAGATCTCATTCAACTTTCACTGAACACATAAAACCTGTTTTTATGGATATACTTCGTTTATACCATGAAGCAGACATATTCAGAGATATAATCAGCAATTATCATTAAGCCCATCATTTAAAAGATTACTTTTGAGTTTAAAAATTAAGCTGGTCATCTTGTATACCATGGAGTATAATATAATATTTGATAAATGTCTGACAAATTTTAAGTTTATATGGTTATGTGGTTATTTTTGGGTCACTAAAAAATAATGTCAGAAATAAGTAAGCAAGTTAACTATTCTGCCTATTTTTCTTACTCTTTCAAATTATTTGGCTTAGTGAATAGTCCTTTTTTTCCTGGTTTATTTCAAGGGAATGAAATGACAAGAATGTATACCAAATTTTCCAGAAAAGTGTAAGTTATCTTAATGTGGGACAAAAGACATGAGTTTAGAGGGTTTAACATTTTAAAATGTTTATGTTCTGTTTTCATCCTTACCTCTATTTCTCTTTCAGGATTCAGATCATGATCCCACAGAATTATTTTTCTGTCTTTCCCGCCTCCAGTTAATAACATCCCATTTCTCATCTGACAAAGTGTGAACACACTGCCGTCATGAGCTTTGATTTGTTTGCTGATCTGATAAACACCTAACATAATGAGGGGTAAAGCAGAAACACTAGTCATAACATTTTCTCCATCAGATTTTAGTGTCTTTCTGGGAAAAAACTTCAGCAGAACTACAGAGTAAATAATCAAAAGTTCTCATGACTCTACAATCAAAAATCTATTTCCAGCCAATTTTTCTGCAAGGCAGATAGCAAAGCTTAATACAATATTTGGCATTCATGCCAATAGTTACTCTGAAAATAATTCAAAACATATTCTCACAAAAAGGTAGGCTAAAGTAGTGACAATTCCACAGACAAGAGGGGATATATTAGCCTCAGAACTTTACTATCTTACAATCATCTCATTCAACAGTTAAGGCAGATATTGCTCCTCTAATTTTATAACTAAGCACACAGGTATAGAACTGGCTTAACCAATACCACATGGTTAGCTAGTGACACAGCTGTGACCGGAACTCAAGTCTCTTATATTCAGTGTTCCTGTAAGTTTGCAAAAGGGCCTTCATTTCCTCTTGGGGCAACAGTCATAATGTTTAACATTTAACCACTGCTGACCTGCAGGCCTTCTGCTCTGCCAAGGATAACCCCTTTTATTTGCCGAGATACTGGGGAAGGTATGGGGCAAAAGAGGCACTGGTGGCTTGGAGCAGTGGCTTTTGACCAACCAGAGAAGTATTTTAAAAACTGACAGCTATACCAGTGTGAAAGCTGAATGATGGCCCAGGTTTCTTATATGTTCTTAGCACTTCACAGGTACCCAGGAAGGAACAAGGCAGGTATAAAAATATAATCAAAGCCTCTTTCTTAAGAGTGAAGACAACAGAGTTTGGTACTCAAGCCCTTTTCCTTGGTATTCATGATGCCTTACTCAGAGAAGCTCTTCCCAGAGTTAAGGGAGCTCAGCCTGCTGCTCCGTGATGACCTAGAGGGGTGAGAAGGGGCATGGGGTAGGAGGGAGGCTCAAGAGGGAGGAGACAAATGTATACTTACTGCTGATTCATGATGTTGTATGGCAGAAGCCAACACAACATTGTAAAGCAAGTATCCTCCAATTAAAAAAAAAGTAAAAATAAATGAATAAATAGAAAGCAGGGGCAGCCTGTATGCAATGTGCAAAATAAAATTTATTTTAAATACTCTGTTTAAAAAAAAATAACACAGTAAAAGCTTTTTGGAAGATTCTTGCAGACTAATTACCAGGTTCATAATGACCAGGTAGAGCCTGGTTTAAACATGACCAGTCAGTCAATAAAATACACATTAGATTCCCCTGGGCGGGGGGGGGGGGGGGGGGGGGGCGCGGCAGAAATTAAGTTTAAAAACTATTCAGTGGGGGAAATGGATGAAGGTGGTTAAAGGTACAAAGTTCCAGCTATAAATTCTGAGAATTAATGTATAACATGGTGACTACAGTTAACAATAGAGTGTCATATATTTGAAGATGCTAAGACAGTACATCTTAAAAGTTCTCATCACAAGAGAAAAATCTCTAACTACGTGAAGTGATGGATGTTAACTAAACTTACTGTGGCAATCACTTTGCAAGACAAACATATAGCAAATCACTTTATTGTATACCTCATACAAAGTTATGTGTCAATTATACCTCAACAAACTGGAAAAAAACTGTTCGTTTTCTAATAAAATTGCTCATCAGCTGACAAACGGAAAAACAAAATGTGGTATTATTCAGTGACAAAAAGGAATAAGGTACTAATATGTGAAACAACATGGATGAACCTAAAAACATTAAGATGCAACTCAAAGAAGCTGTTCACAAAGACAACATATTCTATGATTACATTTACATGAACTGTCCGACACGGGCAAATCCAAAGGCGGCAAGTGGATGCTAGGGATTGAGGAGGGAAAGGAAAGGAAAGTGACTGCGAATGGGCACAGTGTTTCATTTCGGGGTGATAAAGATATTCTGAAGTTAGACAGTGGTGATAATTAAACAACTCTGAATATATTAAAAATCACTGACTTGTACATTTTAAAATGATAAAATTTTATGGTATGTGAAGTATAATTTTAGAGATATTAACTGAGATTGTTCATTTACCATTTGAGCTGTCATTATATTGTTAATATTAACTAAAATTTGTAGGACTTTGGTATCTTAAAAAAAATTATGCTATAGTTGACTCTCAGTATTTCTCAGTGTGAGGCGGCTAGTGGAATAAATAACTTAATAGATGGGTATCTCTGGCAAGGAGAAAGGAAAGGGCCTCATGCTTTGGAGTAGACCTTGCCTGATTCAGCAGAGCTGGGAGCAGAGCTCCAACAAACTTGCTATTCAGGTCAACTGCCTCGGCTCACATCAACATTCATCACCTAAAAATACTTTAAACACTGAACAACACAACTGTGTCCAGTAGGATACCCAGCCAATTATCTATCATGGCCCTGATGTGATCAAGAGAGAAAGAACATCTGAGAGATGTGAACTTTCTGAGAGTATTGCTGGCTTTATATGGGCAGTTAAAAGTGGGAGGTGAGGGGCGAGAGGCAGCGTGAGCTTATTTTTCTCACGCATGGTCAAATTAACAAAAGTAGTCTGAGAGTACCATGCAAGAAATTATAAAATGCAGGGGTGTGGTGTTTTACAACTCTCCATCAGAAAGCAGGGAAGTAAAATACAGCTTTTCTATTTTTAATTGTCTTCCCTACTTCTAAACATAACAAATACCTTGTTAAACACTTAAGATCTTCCTAGAAAGACAGAATCTTAGAAAATGGAGAAACTGAAGAACAAATGCTTCATCAAGAACAAAAATACTCTACTCTAGATAGTATTTACCTACAAAGTAATTTATAGTCTAAGATTTCCTTCTCATGGGCCTATATTTCTGACATTCTAATTTAAGCCAAATAATGTTTGAAATACCTGCCAAGAAAAATAATTATCCTTGTATTTAAAAACCTACTGTACCTCCAGGCACAATCATGGCCAAGTCTATCGAAGCTTAACTGCAAATCCCCCCTTTATTTTCAACTCTAACAGAAACAAGGTTTCCATAAAAAGCAGGTTTATCTTGACTGCCAAATAAAGACTGTTTGGAGGGCTTTCTGTGCCTGTTTAAGTATAGAATCAAATGTCAGGGAGACTTTGAAATTTATGTTATATTCTTGTGTGTGTACTCAGTCACTAAGTCATGTCCGACTCTTTGTGGCCCCACGGGCTGTAGACTGCCAGGCTTCTCTGGTCCATGGGATTTCCCAGGCAAGAATATTGGAGTTCAGTTGCCATTTCCTTCTTGAGGGGATCTTCTCGACCCAGGGACTGAGTCCGCATCTGCATTGGCAGGAGGAATCTTTACCACTGACCCACCCGGGAATCCCATTATATTCTCAGCAATGTGCAAACGTACCCGTGTTGATATTTGCTGAAATGGTGTTTCTAAGTTCCTTTAAGTAACTTGGTAAAGATTTAAGAATAATGAACATTTTAAGGGGGGGAATAGACACTTTCAACCTCCCCCTCAACTTAAAGAATCCTGAATTTTTTCATGTAAGAAAAACTGAACTATTTCATATATGTAGGAAATAACAAATACCTTGTACCCATGTAGGGCACAGAAAATACTGAAACAACGTTAAGTGTCCACAGATGGATGAATGGATACAGAAGATGTGGTACATACATATACACAATGGGGTTAAAAGAGAGAGAAGTCCTGCCATACGCAACATGAACGAGTCTTGAGGACATTAAGCTAAGTGTAAACAGTCAAAGACAAATACTATGAGATCTCACATCTATGTAGAATCTAAAAAAAAAAAAAAAAAGATTTCACAGAAAGAGAACAGCCTGGTGGTGGTCAGGGGTGGGGGTGGGGGTAGAAGAAATGTGTGAAGGCAGTCGAAAGGTATCAACTGTGAAATTTAATGCAGAGCATGGGGACTATATACTATAATGTATATTTGAAAGTTGCTAAGGGAGCAGATCTTAGAAGTTCTCACCCCAAGAAAAAAAAAAGTAACTGTGAAGTGATGCACGTTAACTTGTTTTGGTAATCATTCTGCAGTACATACAAGTATCAAGTCATTATAGATAAGGTTACATATTAAAAACTACATATATTAAGCTGCTATTGCTGATGCTAAGTCATTTCAGTCGTGTCCGACTTTGTGTGACCCCATAGATGGCAGTCCACCAGGCTCCCCCGTCCCTGGGATTCTCCAGGCAAGAACACTGGAGTGGGTTGCCATTTCCTTCTCCAATGCAGGAAAGTGAAAAGTGAAAGTGAAGTCGCTCAGTTGTGTCCAGCTCTTAGCTAGGCAAGGTTATATATAAAAATATTGTAAAACTGGAAAAACAGGAAACAGAAAATACTAATTACTTTGACGATTCCCCTTAATTTACATTTAAGATAAGGAAATAGTGGTTTGGAAGCAAGAGAGCTCCTTATGGGGCATAAAACACAGTTTTCCTTTGTCTCCTATTCACTAGAATAAAAGAATTAGCTGTGAAATTATACTTCTGCAATTCCCGAAAGTCCCTTTATTAGATACAATTATGACAGTATACTGAAAGTCTGGTTGATAAAGACTGCCATGGGTACAGAACTATCTTATTAGGGAATATGTAAACTGGATCAATCTATTAAAATTTGGGGCAAGAATTTAGAAATGGAAATTATGAATCTCTGTTCTGATCCGGTCTTACAAATTTATTTTACTAAACTCACCAAATCCTTTCCAGCCTTACTTACATAACGGAAAACTATATATATAAAGGAAGAAACCAAATTCTCAGCAAGTTCGCCCATAATAGAGTCAGTCACATAGCAATTTCATGTGCACAGCAGCTTACAAGATGAGATTTTCTGTTTTCTGTTTCTGCCTATGTAGATTTTCCCTGCATTAAGGGTAAGGCACCAGTTTTTCAGACAAAAAAGAAAATAAATAAAAACAATTCGGAACCTTTACCAGCCCTTGCACACTAAGGCCAATGAAGGATGCATTTATATCCAAACTACTCAGAGAGGTGGGATAATATATGTCAACAACTTGAGTTACGGTTTTGATAATATTTTGATAATATATTGTTCCTGACATTTCTGATACTGAAAACGTATGCCTAGGAAAGAGAAGAGGGTAGAAAGAAAAAGACAAGAGAGTGGGAGGATAACTGATAATACTGCTCTTCTCTCTTTTTTCTTAAGGATCCTCAACCCAGAGCTTCTGGGTCAGTGAACACATGGAGACTTGGAGAGAGAGTTATTCCCGGAGAGGGCATAGAGGTTCTGGACAGGTCCTTTCCCCAGGCCTTGTCCTCATCACCTTTTCCATCTGACTGTTCTTGAGTTATCTCCTTTCATAATAACTGGTAATACTACTTTGCAATGGCTACAGCGCTCAGGCCAGGTTCCAGTACTGGAAGGAATTTACTGTCTATCTGCCATGATGCCTCAATGGCACATAAGGTCACTTGCTCGCACTAAGGATGATGGTGGAAGATCATCAAACTGAAATGAGACAACTCATTTCAACTGCTAGCTCTGAAGGCTCTCAGCTAACTAACAGATGTCTTCAACTGTTAGCTTTTATGTATGGAAAGGGCTTCCCTTATGGCTCAGCTGGTAAAGAATCCGCCTGCAATGCAGGAGACCTGGGTTCGATTCCTGGGTTGGAAAGATCCCTTAGAGGAGGGAACGGTTATCCACTACAGTATTCTGGTCTGGTCCATGGGGTCGCAAAGAGTTGGACATGACTGAGCGACTTTCATTTTCACACATGGAAAAGGGGTGTGAAGTGGAAGACAGTAATGTCACTAATAAAAAAAAAAATCCTTGGGGAAATGTCTCAGGAACCTCAGGCTGGTTCCCCATAACCTCCTTTTTCTTTCTCCCTCTCCTTTTTGTTTGTGGAACTCAGAGACTGACAGGCTTAGTTTTTTTTTTTTTTCTCTCCTACTGCTACTAATAAAGAATCTCTCTCTACTTCCAATCCACTGACTTTAGAACAAGGTCTCTAATTTTTCTCTCATAACCTTCTACCTTGAAGGAAGTATTCTATATGGTTCTCTGGATACTGTTTCAGTTTTATTGTCCTTAAACAGTAAGGATAAATAGGGTTGAATAAATGCTATTATTTTTCAATTTAATTTTTATTTTGGAGTATAGTTGATAGAAAATGTTGTGTTAGTTTCAGGTATAAAGGAAAGTGATTCAGTTATACATTATCCATTCTTTTACAGATTCTTTTCCTGTAAAGGTTATTACAGAATACAGGTTGTTGTTGATGATCTATTTTATATATATATATTAGTGTGTATGTGAAAAAAGGCTATTTTCAATGCCTTTCCTCTGATTTATTCATGTACCATAGAAAAGGGCAAAGTGGACCTGTATATTTGAGCACAAATGAGACTTGAGAATAAAATACATCTGTATTTTTGAGGAAAACTAATTTGAGGTAATGCTGAATGAATTCCAAGGCCCACTACTGGGGGTGGGAACAGGAGGTGTAGTGAGAAAAAGAAAAAGAAGAAAGGGACTAACTATGCATTTATTATTTTTTTCTCTCTGCTCCCATTTTACCAAATGGCCATGCATACTGCTCTCACAGATACCTCCAGACTCAGTCCAGGGGAGAATGAATCCTGTAGTCTGTTGCTATGTTGGGAAAAGGAGATGAGAAAGGGAGAAAATGTACCACAAATGTAGTAATTGGGACTATCTTTCTATATTACAAATAACTATGTTATCCAACAGCTGTTAAGGTACTTGGCAAATATTATATTGCATCGCTTATATGTGGAATCTACAAAAAGGTACAAAATAACTTTATCTACAAAACAGAAATAGAGTTATGGATGCAGAAAACAAATTGACGGCTGCTAGGGGTTAAGAATAGCAAGGAGCGATAAGAATGCCTTCCTCAGTGATTACTGCAAAGAAATAGAGGAAAATAATAGAATGGGAAAGACTAGAGATCTCTTCAAGAAAATTAGAGATTCCAAGGGAACATTTCATGCAAAGGGGCTCAATAAAGGACAGAAATGGTATGGACCTAACAGAAACCGAAGATATTAAGAGGTGGCAAGAATACACAGAACGGTACAAAAAAGATTTCCACAATCCAGATAATCACGATGGTGTGATCACTCATCTAGAGACAGACATCCTGGAATGTGAAGTCAAGTGGGCCTTAGGAAGCATCACTACGAACAAAGCTAGTGGAGGTGATGGAATTCCAGTTGAGCTGTTTCAAATCCTGAAAGATGATGCTGTGAAGTGCTGCCCTCAATATGCCAGCAAATTTGGAAAACAGCAGTGGCCACAGGACTGGAAAAGGTCAGTTTTCATTCCAATTCCAAAGAAAGGCAATGCCAAAGAATGCTCAAACTACTGCACAATTGCACTCATCTCACATGCTAGTAAAGTCATGCTCAAAATTCTCCAAGCCAGACTTCAGCAATATGTGAACCGTGAACTTCCAGACGTTCAAGCTGGTTTTCGAAAAGGCAGAGGAACCAGAGATCAAATTGCCAACATTCGCTGGATCATTGAAAAAGCAAGAGAGTTCCAGAACAACATCTATTTCTGCTTTATTGACTATGCCAAAGCCTTTGACTGTGTGGATCACAATCAACTGCGGAAAATTCTGAAAGAGATGGGAATACCAGATCACCTGACCTGCCTCCTGAGAAATCTGTATGCAGGTCAGGAAGCAACAGTTAGAACTGGACGTGGGACAACAAACAGACTGGTTCCAAACTGGGAAAGGAGTATGTCAAGGCTGTATATTGTCACCCTGCTTATTTAACTTCTATGCAGAGAACATCATGAAAAACGCTGGGCTGGAAGAAACACAAGCTGGAATCAAGATTGCAGGGAGAAATATCAATAACCTCAGATATGCAGATGACACCACCCTGATGGCAGAAAGTGAAGAAGAACTAAAGAGCCTCTTGATGAAAGTGAAAGAGGAGCATGAAAAAGTTGGCTTAAAGCTCAACATCCAGAAAACAAAGATTATGGCATCCAGTCCCATCATTTCATGGCAAATAGATGGGGAAACAGTGGCTGACTTTATTTTTTGGGGCTCCAAAATCACTGCAGATGGTGACTGTAGCCATGAAATTAAAAGACGCTTATTCCTTATAAGGAAAGTTATGACCAACTTAGACAGCATATTAAAAAGCAGAGACATTACTCTGCCAACAAAGGTCCATCTAGTCAAGGCTATGGTTCTTCCAGTAGTCATGTATGGATGTGAGAGTTGGACTATAAAGAAAGCTGAGCACCAAAGAATTGATGCTTTTGAATTGTGGTGGTGAAGAAGACTCTTGAGAGTCCCCTGGACTGCAAGGAGATCCAACCAGTCCATCCTAAAGGAGATCAGTCCTGAATGTTCATTGGAAGGACTGATGTTGAAGCTGAAACTCCAATACTTTGGCCACCTGATGCGAAGAGCTAACTCATGTGAAAAGACCCTGATGCTGGGAAAGATTGAGGGCAGGAGAAGAAGGGGATGACAGAGGATAAGATGGTTGGATGGCATCACCGACTCAATGGTCATGAGTTTAACTAAACTCTGGGAGTTGGTGATGGACAGGAAGTCTTAGCGTGTTGTGGTCCATGGGGTCACGAAGAGTCGGACACGACTGGGCAACTGAACTGAACTGAGGATGTAAGAAGCAGAAGAGATAAATTGGGAGACTGGGACTAATACATACATACTACTATATATGAAACAATAAAACATGTAACTAATAAGCATGTACTGTACAGCACAGGGAACTCTGTTCAGTACTCTGTAATGGCCTATGTAAGAAAAGAATCTAAGAAAGAGTGTGTATATGTATAGCTATAACTGATTTACTTTGCAATCCACCTGAAACTAATACAACATTGTAAATCAACTATACTTCGATAAAAGTTTTCAAAAACTAAAAAAAAAAGAAAGGAAAAGGTCCTTGGGTCCATCCTTTTTTAAGTGGATAAGGACAATTTTAATGACTATTTAGAAAATGATACCTCTAAATTTCACAGGTCTTCAGTTTTAGTGTTCTAATAAATCTGATATCCACTGGCAGGTCTCAGGTTTCAGCTGGATCCCAACTTCAACAAGTAGAATTCTGAAGTAATGGAGTCTGATTACATGATGTATACTACTGTATGCTAGTACTAGTAGTATATGTATACTAGTGTATACTATATTACATGATGTATACTATTCTTACATTACCCATTTTAAAATAACTTCAAGCTTTAAACAGAGAGCTGCTTTTACTGAGAGCAATGTTAATTCTGCATGACCTCTATCATTTAGCCACGTAAGATACTAGTTTTCCAGAGCTCCAGTTTTAGAATAAGTGTACAGTATCACTCTTTTTCAAGGATAATCTTTCTTCTGATGTCTAATCCAGTTATTCCCATCGCTCTTAAGAGTTTTCACCTTTCTTCCATCACAATCTGCATTTTACTTTCAGATTTAGTCAACCTTAAAAAGACTACTGATTCGAGTACCTCTACTTTTCATTCCATTTTCAACTGGGATTCTCAAAATTCTCCATTAAAAAACTGGCTCTTCTACACTCAGCTGTTCTACAGCCTTCATTTTTCTACTGAAACTGTGAACTTCCAATGGTCTTTTCTTGGTTCTTACTCTTCTTGACCTTCCTATAGCCCTCCTTCCTGATACTCCTGGGAACTTTCTCCTCTTCCTTGTTCAGGAGCACTAAATAAAAACTTCTGTCCTACTAATTTCTTTTAAAACAATCTGTAATCCTTGCAGGCTCTTTTCTGGTCATCTAACTGTGGGACAAAGTATCCTTGGCCTCATAGCTCTTCTCTCTTCCATGGTGAACTCAATCAGTTTTAAGGATTATTGTGGGTAACTCAAAACAATCTGTATCTTTAATCTCTATTTGAATTTTCAAGGGCTTAGTATATATTAGTTTAAAATGATAAGAGCAACTGCAAAACACTAGTATTTTTTAGAACACTATTTCCTTCATGCTGGCTATCTCCTGTTTGTTAACACACGACAAATCCATTCACACTGCCCTGGAAGTGTCATTCCTTCATGCTGGCGACGTCTTGTTTCTGTTAACACATGACAAAGTTACTCACACTATCCTGGATGCGTCACAGTCATCACCATTCTCCTCCCTTAATGTACACTGATCCGTAACTGGGATTAAGATTCCCTATCTTCTGCAGTGTTCTACATTCATTATGGTTTAGCTTAAATACCATTTCTTCTGTGAGGGCTTTACAAAATACTGAAGACTGGGGTGACTTCTCTCCCAATCTCCATAGTTTTTAATGTGGTATCTGTATCATCTTTTCTAATTATTTTGTAATAATCTCCTGGAAGGCAAGGTAGTCAAATGTAGGCTATATATGCTTAATAAATGAGTAACTAATTTGATTTAAAAAAAGGTTGTTAGGAAGAACTGTGAAAAATGAAATGTATGTTAGCAACTCTCATACTGTCTCCTTACAGCTCCCTCTCTCCTGGTCTGACTGCAATAGTGATAGTGCAAACTGAAAAGAATGATCTGAACACGAGAATACTGTACCTTTAGGCCCTTTCCCGGGTGTGGGCTCTACAGTAGTTTTGCTCCATATGAGTATGACTCCACCTGAGTCTCCAGCAAGAACATCTCCGTTTCCCAAGAAAGCTAAACACTGCACAAATTTTGGTTTTTCGTATTTCTACAATGAAACAATGAGAGTTTTCAGTTTTCCCCTTGGGCATGATGACTTTATCCTTACTTAAAATTAAAGTTCTATAATAAAGTTGTAACATTTTGATCCTTACCCCAAAAACTCCCTGTTTTTTTGTTAGTGAATTGCCACTCCAGGTCCAGAAAAAAATATGTGATTTACCACATGTTATTATGATATTTGCATCTGTTGGATGGAATCCCACAGCCAAAACAACTTCATTTGTTGTCTGTGAAAAGAGAAACATAGCTTTAGGTGCATGTATATCCTTATCTTCATTAAATACCAATTACAGGTCCTGATAATCAAAGACAAGGAAGTTTACTTTTTGGCCACACCACATGTAGCAAGTGGGATCTCAGTTCACTCACCAGGGAATCAAACCTGTGGCCCTGGCAGTGGAAACACAGAATCTTAACCACTGGGCCATCAGGGAAGTCCCAGAGACAGGGAAACATTTTAAGGAAGCGCCTTTTCTTCCAATGCTTATTTTCCTGAAAAACTTAAGTAATGCATTTTCAGAATAAAATGGTTTAAATCTGATGTCCTTATCTTATTATATTATCTTTTAGGCCATCTATATATAATAACTCTGCACTAAAAAGACATTTATGCAAATTACAGTTTTGTTTTAATTTCTTGCACATTCAGGGAAAAGAACACTAAAACTAGCAAATGAAACAGCAATATAAATTCTGTCTTAAAGACACTGCCGTTTTGGTCTTTAAAAAAAAACACCTTTTTTTTTTTTTACTATTACTATTGATCATTCATTCAAGAAAATATTACTGATTTAGAGATTCATCCTCAGATTGAAGGCTGAATGGTCACTATGGATTCCTATAGAATGAAAAATCAAACAAACAAAAAACCACAAAGAGCTTTTATGCTCTTTCCACCAAAAAAACCTAAGAAAAGGACCTAGTTAAACTTAAGAGGCTTTTGTACAGTAAAGGAAACTATAAACAAAATGAAAAGACTACCCACAGAAAGGGAGAAAACCAACCAATAAGAGACAAATCTCCAAAATATATATACAGCTCAGTATCGAACAAACAAATGAAAAAATGGGCAAAAGATCTAAGTAGACTTTTCTCCAAAGAAGACATACAAATGGCCAAAAGGCACAAGAAAAGATGTTAGATATTGCTAATTATTAGAGAAATGCAAATCAAAACTGTAATGTGGTATCACTTCACACCAGTCAGAATGGCCATCATCAAAAAGTCTATAAATAATAAATGCTGGAGATGGGGTGGAGAAAAGGGAACCCTCCTATACTGTTAGCGGGAATGTAAACTGGTAAAGTCACTATGGAGAACAGTATGGAGATTCTTAAAAACCTAAAAACAGAACTACCATATGATCTTATATAATCCCACTCCTGGGCCTATATCCAGAAAAAACCATAACTTGAAAAAATATATGCACCTACTGTTCACTGCAGCATTATTTACAACAGCCAAGACATGGAGGCAACCTAAATGTTCACTGACAGATGAGTGGATAAAGAAGATGTGGTACATAAATACAATGGAGTATTACTCAGCCATAAAAAGGAATGAAATAATACCATTTATGGCAACATGGATGGGCCTAGAGATTATCATACCAAGTCAGTGAGGGGGGCCTTCCCGGGTGGCTCAGTGGTGAAGAATCCAACTGCCAAGCAGGAGATGCAGGTTCAATCCCTGGGTGGGAAGATCCCGTGGAGAAGGAAATGGCAACCCACTTCAGTATTATTGCCTGGGAAATCCCACGGACAGAGGAGCTACAGTCCATGGGGTCACAAGGAGTTGGACACAACTGAGCAACTCACACACACTGGTATAAATATTTCCAAGTATACACACCCACAGTTCTAGTGATAAGATGTTTAAGATATAAACTGAAGTAATCTAAGAAAATAAATCACTTGGGTATTTGTGTAGCTTTATAGGATATTTAAACTTTCTATTAATGTATACTATATAATCAGAAAAGTTCACAAATCCTATGTACACAGTTTGATAAATTCTCACAAATTGAACACACCTGTGTATAGCGTCTAAAGCAAGAAACAGATCATTACTAACATCCCAGATCCCTCTTCTAGTTACTATCCTCTACCTCCACTGAAATAACCATGATCCTGAAAAAGCTGGCTTAAAGCTCAACATTCAGAAAACGAAGATCATGGCATCCGGTCCCATCACTCCACGGGAAAGATGGAGAAACAGTGGAAACAGTGTCAGACTTTATTTTTGGGGGCTCCAAAATCACTGCAGATGGTGACTGCAGCCATGAAATTAAAAGACACTTACTCCTTGGAAGAAAAGTTATGACCAACCTAGACAGCATATTCAAAAGCAGAGACATTACTTTGCCAACTGAGGTCTGTCTAGTCAAGGCTATGGTTTTTCCAGTGGTCATGTATGGATGTGAGAGTTGGACTGTGAAGAAAGTTGAGCACCGGAGAATTGATGCTTTTGAACTGTGGTGTTGGAGAAGACTCTTGAGAGTCCCTTGGACTGCAAGGAGATTCAACCAGTCCATTCTGAAGGAGATCAACCCTGGGATTTCTTTGGAAGGAATGATGCTAAAGCCGAAAACTCCAGTACTTTGGCCACCTCATGCGAAGAGTTGACTCATTGGAAAAGACTGATGCTGGGAGGGATTGGGGGCAGGAGAAGAAGGGGACGACCGAGGATGAGATGGCTGGATGGCATCACTGACTCGACAGACCCGAGTCTGAGTGAACTCCGGGAATTGGTGATGGACAGGGAGGCCTGGCGTGCTGCAATTCATGGGGTCGCAAAGAGTCGGACATGACTGAGCGACTGAACTGATTTGCAGCAGCAAAGATTAGCTTTGTCTGTTTTATTTAAGTGGAATAATATAGAGGGTATTCGTTTGTGTCTAGCGTATTTTATCATTACATTTGTGAGATACATTTAATGTCGGTATATACATTGCAATTTGATCATGCAAACTGCTTTATAGTATTCCCTTTACAGGGAAAGACCACAGCACTGATTTATCCATTCTCTTATTGATGGACATTTGAGTAACTTTCTTTTCTACTTCTGTTATTTTTGATTACTTGTGTTTTGGTCAACACATGTATTATCTTCTTTAGGGTTTATACAACTTTCATTTGCAATGAAAGACTTCTAATAGGGACTTCCCTGATGGTCCAGTGGTTAGGATTAGGCACTTTACTGCCATGGCCCTGGGTTCAATCCATGGTCAGAGAACTAAGATCCCACAAGCTGTACAGTGTGGCCAAAAATATAAATTAATTAAAAATTACAAAAACTAGAGAGAGAGAGACGGGAGAAAGAGTTCTAACATAGCAGTGCAACAAGATGGGTCAGAGGGGTAGGCATATGCATGTGTTCAACTTTACCTGGTAATACCCAACAGTTATCCAAAATGGCTGTACCAGTTTACATGCCAACAGCAGTATATGAGAGTTCCAGTTACTTTATACCCTCATCAACCTTGGTGATTTTGTCTATTCTTACCCATTCATATTTCCTCATACATTCAGCCTGTCAACTTCTATAAAAATCAAGCTAGAATTTTGACTATATTGAAATGTATAGACCAATATGCAGAGAAGAATTAATAACATCTTTACAATATTATCTTCTACTCATTAGAAATGTACAATCCTCTGATTTAGATCTTCTTTAATTTCTGTAAATGAGGTTATGAAGTTGCCTTACTGAATTTAAATTTACATAAATTAACAAGTAATGTATCAAATCTCCGATCCTTTGTGACATAAGCTAGGACAGAACTTACTTACAGAAGACTAGAATAAGGTCAATACATAGGGAGAAGCTAAGAGGGACAGAATCAGTGATCTAGTCCCTGACTTAAATCATTCCTGAGGCAAAATTCTCTACCTTTACTAGATCTCTTCTTTAACTTTCTAAACATGAATCTATAAATTCTTATTAAGTTTGCTTTAGTTGTTTTGAAGTCATTTGCAACGAAAGACTTCTAATATAGGGACTTCCCTGATGGTCCAGTGGTTAGGATTAGGCACTTTACTGCTATGGCCCTGGGTTCAATCCATGGCCAGAGAACTAAGATCCCACAAGCTGTACAGTGTGGCCAAAAAAATTAATTAATTAAAAATTACAAAAAATTAAAAAAGAGAGAGAGGGAGAAAGAGTTCTAACACAGACATTAAGGACACAGAACTGAAAGCACCTGTTGACTGGCTGAGTGTGAAGTGAGGGAAAAGGAGTCATGAATGATGCCTGAATTTTCAGCTTAGGCAATTAAGTGGAATGTGATGCTACTCACTGAGAGGCAAAGCTGACTGGGGGCTAATAAATATGATGAGTACATGTCTGTACACACTGTGGCTGGGGTACTCATATGAGGATGTCCTGGGCTGGAGTTAGCTGGTGTGGGACACGTCAAGTAGTAACCAAGGCCATGGGAGCAAACGGAGCAGCATATGGTGTTTGCACAAGACATGGGATGTAACTCTCAGCAACATGCACCCCGAAGGTTCCAGAAAGGAGACAGAGGAGAGGCCAGGAGGAGGAAAACCGTAAGACTTCATCTGGCAGCCTTTAATACAATGGACCAAAATTTACGTGTTTCACTGTGGAGTAACTTCCCTACGTTTCAACGTAAAATTACTCTGAACGATGGCTGAAAGACAATCTATCTTCATTTATGTTTTTTTAAAATTTGAGGTTTCCTGATACCTTATATTCCTTTCGAGTAAAATAAAATCTACCCTACTTCTTTCAAAAGATTAAAAGTACCTAAAAGAAATAACCTCTTTTCATCCAACAGGTTGAAAGCTTGAAGATTTTACAAAACAAAACTTGGAGAGCAACTGAGGAGGAATGTGATGTTATTTGAGAATAAAGCAAATATGTCAGAGGCTTTCAAAAGCCATCCTGCACCTCTGGATCCCTCTGAAAGCCTGTCAGAGGGAGGCCATTTTCTGAGCCATATGAATGCAGCTGCAATGCTAACCTCGTTCCTTTCTTACAAGTCATAGCCTGCTCCACACAAAAGGATTAACACTACTCCACAGCAACTATAAACGCGGTGGCATTTTATGTAATAATCCCACAAACATAATTTAGACCAAAAAAACTTATCACTGTATGCTTTTTCAGTTATGTCAGTCATATTCCCGAGGTTCAATTTTTCCTTTAGATTTTTTAATCTTTATAGATTGAACAAAATAACATTTTGCTAAAGAAGAAGCCAAGTAGAGCATGTAGTCTTAATTTTGAGATTAGATATCCAACTACTTCAGCATTTCAGTAGTACAATGTATCTGAAACATCACTGAAAGTGGTTGAAGCTGCTTGACTATTTTATCTTAAAGGTACCATAAGAATTCTTGGAGAAGGAAATGGCAACCCACTCCAGTATCCTTGCCTGGAGAATCCCGTGGGCAGAGGAGCCTGGCAGGTTACAGTCCATGGGGTCGCAAGAGTCAGACATGACTTGTGACTAAGCCACCACCATCATAAGAATGACGGCAAGTCAGCACATCTGATGAATGTGGTCAGGTGGGGGCGTGCTGCGATTCATGGGGTTGCAAAGAGTCGGACACGACTGAGCGACTGAACTGAACTGAACTGTACTCTCCTGAAACCTAAGAGTATGCAACATACTTCAAGGACTTGCGAAACAAAAAATGTATTTTACAAGATAAATAACCTATTCAAATTTTTTTTACCTTTATTTCTGCTCCTTTTGATTTTTTCTGCCAATCCCACACAGTAAGCATATGCTCATTGGAGTCATCGATAACACATAAATGAACACCTGAATCCTAAAGAAAAGTCAGTTTAAATAAGGCATTTAAAAATCTTCAGATAAGGCTTACTTTTAAAAAAGAAATACCATATTATGAAAACCGCCAACATTAAGATAAATACAAAGTCCTTTAAACTCATGGTTCCTTGAAATATAATGAATATACTATTTACTAAGACTGTATTTTCTTCAGAAATATAATAAGGATTCTTATTTTTTTCCATATTTCTAATTTTTTCCCCTAGGTTGATTTCCATTTGCTATCTAGCTACTTCCACTATTCAAAAATAGCAAATAATCAATTTTGAGGATAGTCCATTCTGCATCTTAAAGTATCTTCTGCTTTAAAGTGTTCTGACTGCTTTTAAAGTATTTTCCTTTGCAGTAGATGTGAAATGTATACAATTTTATAACTTTGGTCCTAAATTTCGGTAAATCTGTTGGAATAAGTTATGTGAAAGTTTGCCGATTTTAGTTTTCCATGATATTATTGATTTATATTAAAATGAATAAACAAGATAAATAAAAACATAAATAAATTCCTTTCTATTTTCCTAAAACTATTTTCATTCACTAATTGATACCTTCCAGAAAAAGAACTGTGGATGATATTAAAAGATTATTTTTTTTCTAGTAGCATTTGTAATATATACCTTATGATGTCTATGGAACAAAGAAATACTGTGGTGACAAGTGAGAGTACTGAGGAAGGGCAGAGCTTACTCTCTTCTCTTTTGCCTTCTTTTACCCTGTACTGGAATGATTACCTAAACTAGGAAAAGTCAGTGCAGGAGGCAATTCAAGACAATCTTAACACTGTAACAATATCAACCAGAAGACAACAGTTACTGCTACAGAGATTTTAGGGAGTAAAAAAGGTAGTATAAGTATTTCCCTTCTCTCTGCTCATCTCCTTTTCTCATCTCCTTTCTTCTAATTCCTGATTCATGAGAACCCTTGACATTCAGTGCTTGTAAGCTAGTAAAGTTCCTGTATCCACCCAAATTTATACTTCTGCTCTAAAAATGTCCCTTCCTCCTCCACATCCCACAAAACAGCCATAAACCAGAATACAACTGCTGATAGTTAGGAATTAAAGAGATAATGTGAATACATAAATATATTCTAAAGTAAGTATGAGGCCCAATAAAATCTGGAGGGATATTTGTATTTGAAATGAAAAAATTATGCATCCTAAAAATATAGATGTTCTCTCGTATGGTCTATAACAATTACATACAGTTCAAGAATAAACAGAATGTTTAAATGAGCAACATCTTATTTCATTCTCCCCAGAATAAAGCATCAAGACTTAGGTTAAGATTGCTAGATGCTGAATTTTAAACTTAAATATAAAACCATGCCATCATCAATTCAGAACCTAAACAATTCATGACTTTAATGAGCACAAAGATCTGGCTATTTTCTTTGCTGCAACATGACATTAAGAAAAGACAATACTCATGGCAGAATTGGCCAAGTTTCATGTCCCTAAATTTTGTAAGTAAAATAGACTTCTATGACTCAAGCTGAATCAAAAACATATCTTATTACTTACTTCAATTTTACTATGCTATGTATGCAATTCCTTTAACCATTTCCTGCTATTACATTGGAATTCTATTTCAGGCAGAATAACATAAGTATAATTAAGTGTAATATCCTGGATCTTATCTAAACCAAAGTCCTTTAGTATTTCAGTTAAAATGCTGGCCACTGATAAGCAACAGCTAACATCTAATTTTTCAATTAAGTGATACCTTTCTATGAACACACACACAAACCTGAGCTTAATGTCTTTTCTGTATCTTTGTGTGGCTGGCTTACTCCCTTAAAAATTGTTACTTACTGCTTTTGAAAAATCCAGGCATCCTACTCCACGTTCAAAAGTTCCAAGTCCAATAATTTGCAGTGTAGAAAGACTAACTGAATCCCACACTCTGACATGGGGTTGAAGGGGCTGCAAAAACAAGGGGAAAAATACAAGATAGCAGGACTTAACTAGTATTTACATAGATGAAAATACCACTCCTACAAGAACTGTTTGCCATCTTTAAAAAATAATGATGGATGGATAAATGTCTAATAAAAAATAGCCAGTACATTTACACATGCCCCCAAAGAATGTTGAGCAGGTATTTTCTTCTCATACTACAAAAATAAGGAAATGACAAAGTGATAATAGTAGCAGCAAATGATCTGAGTATCTAGTATGTGCTATATACTATTCTAATATGTCACATGCATTAATTCATTTAATTCTCACAGACCCTGGGGGTTAGGTGCTATTATAATCATCATTCAACAAATGAGGAAATTGAGATAGTTTTTAAAATTAATTATTTTATTTTAATTGGAGGCTAATTCCTTTACAATGTTGTGGTGGTTTTTGCCATATACTGACATGAATCAGCCAAGGGTGCATGGGTCCCCTCTTCCTGAATCCCCCTTCTACCTCTCTCCCTACCCCATCCCTCTGGGTTGTCCTAGAGCACTGGTTTTGAGTGCCCTGCTTCATGCATCCAACTTGCACTGGTCATCTATTTTACATATGGCAATACACAAGTTTCAGTGCTATTCTGAAATAGAGATTTAAATAACTTGTCCATAGTTATCCAGCTATTAAAAGGTAGACTCAGGATTCTAATACCAGCAAATCTGCACTGGAAATCCTGCTTTTTGCATTACTTTCATTCCTGAGAAAATAATATTTAAAAAAAAAATCAGTGTCCAAAAATTGCTAAGCAAACAGCCCTTAAACAGAATTTAGAACTGGAATGAGTATTAAAAGTCATCCAATATACTTTTCTTTAAAGAAACCAGGCAGAAAATGCTATTAAGTATAGTCATATACATGCTAATCAGTCATCATTAATATTCACTGATCCTTATTAATAAGGGATTTGTCATGTAAGCCAATAGTATTGAATAATAACTGAAAAATTTTAAGTGCTATTTCTAGTCATATATAAATTACATATAAAATCATATGTAAAATATAAAATTAAGGGATCCATCAATTTAGGATAATTATAGTACCTTCCAGCAGACTGATAAATTATTCTATACTTAAAAAAAGAACTTTAATAAGCTTATCAGTTCTCCCATTCTTATAAATAAATAGCTTCCTTAGGGAGAACACTTATTTTTTGAAAAGGAATATTTTAGTGTGACTCTCTTGTTCTTTTTTTTAATGTTATTACATTCTATTATTTTTTCCTCTGCTTATACTAAAAATTCCTTAATAGTTAAATTTTAAGAGAATGAAATAAATGAGTTAGGGTTAAATACAATCAATTCCATCCTAATATCAATATCACCTGGTACAGAATGCATAAAACTGTGCCACTCACCCTTCCATCCTTATCCACTCCAGCTATCTGTCCAGTTGCAATCCTAATTTTGTCAGGATGTATAGCAAGGCTAAAAAGCAGTGTTAACAACAATTTTAAATACAGGAAAGATGTAAAACAGCAGAAACATGCCTCAGTATCAACATTTTTCAAACAGTTTTTAATCATTAAAAAAACTCAATGTGACCCATTTGTTTTATTTTCTTTGGCTAATCAAATAAACATCAATTACCTATCGGTCTTGTAAGTTTTCTGCGGTATTTTTGCCTTCTTTGTTAAACTGAATTATTGGAGCACTAAATTTGAAGAAAATATCTACTCATAATTGTGGCATGATAAATTTATCACATGTTCACAATAAAGGAACTTGTTTCTAGTCTTACCCCTAGACATATTCACATAGTTTTATTACTGTGAAGATGTAATATTACATCTTGTAAAGATTTTAAATGTTGGAGAATAATGAATTTAAGCAATAAACAGAGGGAATACATTTTTTGTTTTTGGTATATATTGCTCATTATTTTCCAGAACAGTTATCAATTTAAATTGTTATAAAGAAATAAAAATGTTTTCAACATTTCACTACAACTTCCTCATATTAAGAATTATACCTTTTAACATGTCTTGGTAATCTGATTGGTATAAAAGATTATCAGTTTAATTTCTTTTATTATTAAAGAGGCTAGAGTTTTTCAATATGTTGCTTTAACTAATGTTATTTCTTCTCAAATAGTTCATATGCTTTGAAAGAAAAATGAAAGTGAAAGTCACTCAGTCGTATCCAACTCTTTGCGACCCCATGGAATATACAGTCCATGGAACTCTCTAGGCCAGGACACTGGAGTGGGTCGCCTTTCCGTTTTCCAGGGGATCTTCCCAACCCACGGATCAAACCCAGGTCTCCCGCACTGCATGCAGATTCTTTACCAGCTAAGCCTCGAGGGAACCCAAGAATAGTGGAGTGGGTAGCCTATCTCTTTTCCAGTGGATTTTCCTGATTCAGGAATTGAACTGGGGTCTCCTACACTGCAAGCAGATTCTTTACTAACTGAGCTATCAGGGAAGCCCATACATCCTTTATTGAGATCAATTACATTGACAGTTAATATCTGAACCAAACACATATATTACCTAATCCATCAATTTTACTTTTTTTAATATAGATCAATTACATTAAGAGTTAATTAAAAATCTAATATTTACATTTTTCCATATTTAATTCAAATCTTAAACACTTAAAGCAAAATTGCTGGATTAGGTAATATATGTGCATGGTTCAAATATCAAAAACTACAAAAACACTTACAAAACTCTGCTAAAATCTCATCTATCTGGCTATTATCCCTACTCTCTGTAACACCAACCAGGTAATCGCTGTAATCAGTTTCTTTTTATTACTAATTCTGGAAAAATTTTACCTATGTGAAAGTCAAGATAAATATTTATCTTCCACCTCCTTTTTTACACAAATGGTCAAATACTACACATTTTCTTGTTCTTTTATACTTACGAGTATATCTTAGGGATCTTTCCATTTAATACACAAACACTCTCCTCATTCTTTAATTTTATTGAAGCAGAGTTGATTTACAATGTTGTGTTAATTTATGTTGCACAAAGTGATTCAGTTATATATATATATATTTTTTTTCTTTTTCACATTAATTTCCATTATGGTTTATCACAGGGTACTGAATATAAATCCCTGTGCTATACAATAGGACTGTGTTGTATATCCATTCTATATATAATAGATGGCATCTGCTAATTCCAAACTCCCTGTTCTTTTCTCCCCAGTCTCAACAAATCTATTCTCTATTAAGTAAGTCTGTTTCTGCTCTTTTGCGCCATATTTTAGATCTAAATGTGTGATATCACATCATAATCGTCTTTCTCTTTCTGACTTACTTCACTTAAGTAGGGTAATCTCTAAGTCCATCTAAACTCATTCTTTATGGCTTCGTGGCTGCATGCATACCACACATTACTAGTTTCCAGCTAAAAGATATTCAGGTTCTTTCCAACCTTTACCATCAAAAATGATGTTGTAATAAGTAATCTTGTACATGTATTATTATCCTTCTAGTGAAAAAGACAAAATTTTAATCATCTCTAAAAGTTGAACAATATCTATATTTTAAGTCTAATGTATATTAATTTTTTTCTAGGTATAGATATAGTTGCCAGAATAGAAGATTTTAAATGTTGGAAAATAATGAATTTAAGCAATAGGTAATTAAAGTTAACTTCAAAGTAGTAAAATTGAGTATTTCAAAAATACCCCGAGCATAGAAAAGGAGTTCTCACACTTTTATGGTTCTCACTCTATTTTACAGTTTGATCCTTATTCAGCTATGATTTCCCTTTCCTCCCAAAAGTCTCAAGTTCAAAACTTACCTACAGAAAATAAATTCTCAATAAATATTAAGTAACCAATAATCACTCTCAGAAGTATGTCAAAGTCTAGTCTGCCACATATATCTGATGTTACAGGCCAGAGGAGAAAGTATAAATGCTCTGGGAAAGCCAAAGAAGCGCCCATCAAAATTTATAGATGATATGTTGCAGGTATCTATTGCAGGTACCTGTTCATGCAGGTATCACACCAACTATTTTGGAGACCTATAAGTCTTTTTTATTTTTGAAATCTACCTATAGGATGTCCATAATATCCTTAAATTCTCATTTTTCCATAAGAAATCATTTCCAATAAAAACCTAGCTTAATAAAATACAAAAATAAGAGCATGAAATAAATAAATATATATATACATACACACACACACACACACACACACATATATATATAAATGATACCAACCATTTTACACAGTCTGTATGACCCAGGTAGTGCCGTTGAGTTCGCTCTTCATAATTAAATAGTACTACTACTGATGCTATGAAATAAACAATTTCCCCGGTAGGAAGAAGGTAAACATTAGCTCGACAATCCTTTCCTCGATAACCGTATCTTAAAATAGAGAGTCAAGGTTTCGAACAAACATAACTTTCAAAATGTTAAATAATTTATTAATGGATATGTAAAGGAATCAGTATAAGTAAAGAGGACTGGACTGTAACTATAAAACTCATGTCTTGCCATTAGCCCTTGTGCAGTTCCAAGACTTAATATGCTTAAATCCTAGTTTCCTCATTCAACCAAGAAATACATATTGAGCTCCTACTGTGTATCAGGCATAGAGTAGAATATGCATTTCTGAACAAAAATATGTGGGTCTGTGTCCCTGGAGTTCTTGCTTTTCAAAGGTAACAAAAATTTACACCAAGTATATTAGAAATTGTGGAAGGAAAAACAACAGGATGCTAAGAAGAAAACACAGGAGGAGGATCTAACTTAAATGGAGAGAGAAAAAGAGAGAGAGAGCAAAAGATGGGCTACTTGAGGGAATCTCCTGGCGATCTACTGGCTGGACTCTGCGCTCTCACTGCTTAACCAGGTTTGATCCCTAGTTGGGACCTAAGATCCCACAAACCACATGGTGCAGCCCAAAATTAAACAAAAAAAGAAGAGCTACTTGACACTTATACTTACCCTAATTGATGAATAAAACATAGCCAGGCACAGTTTGGTATAAGCAGAGTACCTGCTAAAAAACTATGCAGAATCACAGGATTGGTGAATTTTCTCAAGCTAATTTCTGCCAAAAGGAGGGACTGATTCAAGGAGTGGGAAAGAGGATATAAGAGAATGGAGGCAAAAAGCAAAGTTCAAACATTAAGTTTCTTCTGCTTCACTAAGAATTTCTTATAATGTCTAAGAGAAACGAGGCTTCCTAAGTGAAATAAGGAGCACTGTTTCATATACTCATTTTTAAGAAAATGTCTGGTCGTGAAGAAGTTAATTCTCAAATTAGAATCCACCTTGCTAATTTCAGCTCTTAATAAGATAATTCATATTATTTCAAAGGTTACAAAATGCTTAACTGATGTTTCCTTATTTAATTCTTAAAACGGACCTGTGAGGTAGGGATTACTGACCTTTTTTTATATGGGAAGAAGTAAGGTTCATTGAGGGTAAGTGGCAGAGCCAAGACTCAAAACACCAGCCTTCCAATTCTAGTCTGATGCCTCTTTCACTACACCACAAGCACCTGCCTTGATGTCCATGGAATACTGCTTACCCTATCTGAAGATATTAATTTTGGTGCTTTTAAGTTGCGAACAGCAATATACACATAATATGTGAAAGGATTAGAGAACATCTCTTTACTTTCTCAAATGGTCACTGTTTATCACGTTTACTTGACATAAAGACAATTCTGACAGACGTCAGGTAAAGTAATTTTTCTTAAAGACAGAGCAAACAAATTTGCTGTCACAATAGAAAAGGATACACCCACTCCAGTTTGAGCTTCTCAGGAGGCAGTTCTGTTCTGATGTCATCATAGTTGTCAACATCAGAAGGAATGAACATTGTAATTGGTCGACCTCGCATAAACATTTTAATGTATTCTCCTTCTGTTGAAACACAAGAAAAAAATTAAGACAGATGTATTTGCTGAATATTCATTGAAAAACATATTATTAATATGCTATAATAAAAACAAGACAGAAAATAGCTACTTCAGAATTCGAGTCTCATTATATATAACTGCTTTTGTATAAAGACTTAGTTTAAAATATCAAAGGAAAAAAATCACTGGTCATTCCTTAAGTGAGAATAACTTCTCATAATTAAAATATAATTTATCTATAAGTTGACAGATTTCAACAAGAAAGTCAGGAAAATTGAGGTATAAAAATACAAGAGGAAATAATTTTGTGATGGAAGGTTCTCTGACAATTGAAAAAAAAGATTATCAGAGTCCTCTGACGACAACCATGTCTGATGGTTGTCACTACCTGATCAACCTACTGACATTTAATGGCAGCCAAAAACCATGGCCACAGAATATACCATGAGTGGAGTCAGACACCCCCATAAGTCAAGCACAGAGAGAGACTAAGCACTGTTACACAGGGCAGTGATCACAGAGGGAGCAAAGACGACCAACGTCCTTCATTTCACAACTGTGCCTACGATCAGCCTCGAGTTTAAGCAATTAAATTCAATTATAATGCACTAAAATCTTAAAGACTGTGCTAGGAAATAGTTTTCTAGTTTGTAGCCTAGGTAATATTAACATAACAGCACAAACATCTTTTATTTACATAAGCCAATAGCTGCTTATAAGATCTGCAATAGTCTAAAACTAAAAATGTTAAAAAGACAACTCCAGAATCAAATCAACATTTATGGTACACCTTTTACAAATAAAAACAATACTTAAGTGATCAGATCAGACTGTTTGTAAGTCTTAAGAAACAAAACAACACCCATCCTTGGCTGATCTACATACAGACAGGTTTAATAAATGTTGATGGTGGCTGTGAAATGTTTACGAAAGAACCTAAAAGGGAAGGAGAAAATACGGGACTGCGTGTAAATGCACAGGCGCTGTCTAGAACTTGGTAACTTGTCTGTTACGATAGGAAAATCACGTTAGAAACGAAGTGTGATTATCAATCAGAGGTTGAGTCAGCCTTAGGACTTCTAATAAGGAATGAGCTAAGCCACTAAAGAGACGCGTAGATAATTCAATAGCTTATGTAACACAAACCATGAAAGCAGAAGGAAAAAAACCATTTGCTGAATGTTTGTAAGTATTTCTTCAGAGTAAGACTTTTAAACTGTACTTGCTATGGGTGAGAAGTTCAAGTTATTTTTATTATTATTACAGTGTGCTCGGCCTCACGGTTTGATCTAAGAACAGGCTAAGACCTCCCACGCCACAATTTTTTAACACCACGTGATGTATGTCTCTATTACTTCTGAATCTAAGAGTGGGCTCTGTTTCCTGGACTTTGATGATAACTAAACAATTTAGTTATCAGCTGTAACTATTTCCCTTCAGCAATCATCTTTATCTGTATCTCCTTGTCATTTTTTGTAAGGTCCACTTTCTTCTAGGTGTCAGTTTGTTACAAAATTTTCCCTCTAGTTGGTTTTTGTTTTTGTTTTTTAGAGAAAATAAATCCTTAAAGGAAAATAAATTCCTGTCGTGTGGAATTTCTTCCAAGGTCATTCACTGGTCAGAGGTGTACAGCATAAATGCTTTCTGAATGGAAAAAAAATATTTCATAGATGTTTCTATTGCCAGTTAAAGGAGACTGTATATCCAGCAAAGGGAATGGGTTAGGGCAGCATCAAAGAAAAGAAAGTGCCCTCCTCTGCTAATAGGGGCTTCCCTGGTGGCTCAGAGGGTAAAGTGTCTGACCGCAATGTGGGAGACCTGGGTTCGATCCCTGGGTCGGGAAGATCCCCTGGAGAAGTAAATGGCAACCCACTCCAGTATTCTTGCCTGGAAAATGCCATGGATGGAGGGACCTGGCAGGCTACAGTCAATGGGATCGCAAAGAGTCGTACACGACTGAGCAACTTCACTTTTGCTAATAGAGACAGCTCAGAATACTGTACTGATTCCTTCAGCAACTGTAAAGCAGCATAAGCAACCAAGTCTAAGCAAAGCAGCTGTATCTATGCTTGCAAACTTTTCTAATATAATATAAAAATGGCAATGCATATTAGGATGAAAATCCTTTTCCTGTCTATAAATTGGCGGTATACATGTTGGAGGCTGAGTATATATCTAGACACTGGGAACCATTCCAGTAACTGAGGGGGGCAACACATTATAGTGGAAAAGAGCGTGAGCTTTAGAGACACACTGTCTGGGATTTGAATCCCAGCTTTATCCTCTTTCTAACCATAAGACTCATAAATAAAATGATAACACTACTTACCATTTGGAATTCTGATTGAACAAATAAGATATCACACTGTAAAGTATGAGGTCTTGACAAGTATTTCTTTCCTTCCCTTTGTAAGCATTCTAAACACTGTCTAGGAACTGCTTATAATACATGATTCAACACTCTTCTCTCTTCAAAAGCTTTAAAGCAACTGTCCACAGAACAGCAACTGCAGGCAAATGAGCTAGAATTCTGAGGGTCCTATCTGGGCCACTAATACAGGGGTCACAAGTTCAAGTGTCTAGAGGCCCAGGCAGAAAATGCAAATTGAGACCCCTGGGAGCAGATGGGATGACCAGTTAGGGTGGGGGCCCTGGTATCCACAGGCCCACCTTAGGGAGGCAGCAGTTAATCCACCTCAGGAAAGATGTGGGCCCAGTGCTGCTAGAGCTTCTCATTTTTCAAGAGAAACAGAAAATCTATAATTTACTGTGAAGTCTCCCAATTTTTAAATATTTACTCCTTTGCCAAAGAGGGAGAATACCATGTGAAAACACACCTTTGGCCTACACAGAACTCACTAGTTTGCAAACTAAGAAGAGAGTCTTTACCTTGGGAGTTAGATAAAATATGTAGATGAAGAACCTCTTTGCTCCTCCGTCACTCGTGAGTCAAATTCTCACTGCAAACATTTTGAGTCTGTCAGGTTTCTTGACCTTATAGCTAAACCACTCAGTTGTTTTATCAACTGCTACTTTCTGGCTGTCCTCACTGTACTCCAGCATGAAAGTCAAGGGGAACAGAGGGGCCATGGGACGAAAAGCATATGAGGTCAGTAATAGTAATTAATACAGTAATAAAGTCAGGTGGTCCAGAAATGTGAGAAAAAGAAATGATTAAATTATCTATCTCTTGATAATTAGTAAACACAGCATAGGGCTATCTGTATTCAATAACGAAGCTGCTGCTTCCTGAAATGTAAGTCATCTCAACATTTTATCTATTTTGACACTGTGAAAATTCCTGGTACTGACAGAGTGGCTATAACAGTATAGTGGACAGAATGCAAGCTTTGTGATAGAGGCCATCCTTATTTGAATCTAAGCTTTACCACTTACTAGCTTATGCTCAAATAAAATAAATACTCTTAATTGAATCTGATCAATGACAGATATTTATAAAAGAAGAAATTCAGGGAATTCCCTGGTGATCTAGTGGTTAGAACTCGGTGCTTTCATTGCCAGGCCCTAGCTTCAATCCCTGATCAGGGAACTAAGATCCTCCAAGCTACATGGTGTAAGGAAAAATAAACAAAAACACAAGAAACTGTGTGGGATATTGTTAATAAATTTTATCAGTTCATTTCTCTAGATACACATAATGTTGGAAGAAGAAGAAATCCTACAGCTCACCTAATCCAAACACCTATTTTTACAGGAGAAACCAAGGCTCAGAAAGGTCAAATGAGTTCCTAGACTGTGTCCCAAAATGTCTATTACTTAGAACTTGTGAAATATTTTCTTTCTAAACTATTGTTCTAGATCTGTACAATTTGGAACAAGAGCCACTGGCAGAATACTTAGCAGGCAGTCAGCGTGAACTGAGGCATGCTCTAAGTATAAAATACGCACCAGAGTCTGAGAGTCTGATGCTGTTTGTATGGAAAAAAAAGTAAAACGTTTCCTTAATGTTCCTCCGCCCATGCCCATGCCTCTCACCCCCAGCTTCATGATATGTGGAATCTTAGTTTCCTGCCCAGGAAGTAAACCTGTACCCTCTGCACTGAACACACAGCATCTTAACCACTGGGCTACCAGGTAAGTCACTCATTAATGGTTTTGTATATTGATCACCCACTGATATTCTGAATACACTGGATTAAATATATTAATCTTATTGTTGTTGTTGTTTAGAGACTGAGTTGTATCTGACTCTTTGTGATAACGTAGACTGCAGCCTGCCAGGCTCCTCTGTCCATGAGACTTTCCAGGCAAGAATACTGAAGGCGTTGCCATTTCCTTCTCCGGAGGGATCTTCCCGAACCAAGGATTGAACCCTCGTTTCCTGCATTGGCAGGTGGGTTCTTTACCACTGAGCCACTGGAGAAGCCTAAACTTATCTTACCTGTGAAAATTTTCTTTTTTAAAAATGTTGCTATTAGAACATTTAAAAGTATATGTGCTTTATATATTTCCATCGGGCAGTACTGTTCAGACAGTGGTGAGGTCCTTAGGCTACATAAGTCCAATTACCTGATAATGTAGCTTACTTATAATCCAAATAGTATTAGCTTGAGCCCTGAATTCCCAACAACAGGGAAATCAGAGTACAAGAGAAGAAAAAGATGTTTCTGCTGTGTTATCTTTTGGAACAGTGAGTGTTAGACAAAAATACGAAATACTGTATTTCTATGTCCTTCATGCACACCTCTTAGTCCTTGCCCTTCAGTCTCCTCACATGCTGTTAACTATTCTACTTAAGCATCAACCCTGGGCTGTTTTATCTTCCAAAGTGCTCCAAATTGCAAAATGATCTTTATATTCCCTAATCCAAACTTTCTGGGATAGTTACTCTCAGGTGTTCTGAGAAAAGTATTGCTGAAATAATTCATATTGATATAAACAATTGGTTATCAATATTACATGCTTAAAAGATGTGCATCAAAATTTATTAATCTTTCACAGATTATAACAAAAGTGTAGAAGAAAACTGTACTCTTATCCAAGACTGTTTCCTGCTCTTTTTTTTTTTAAATAGCTTTCCCTATTTCTGCACCTAGAGATATTAAGGGAAAAAAAAGAAAAGCCTTTCAAAGACAGCAGCAGCAGAGCTTCAAGGGTTTGGACTATGATTTGTACTTATTTGTGTAATGGGCACTGCCCGTAGAAAGCCATCTGACCTTCTAGAATACTTATAGTTTAAAGCATCTTTCTCCCAAAGTTTTCACTTTAGAAATTTCATTTTTATTTGTATTTCATGATCTTTAGAACAAAAAGGCTCCCCACCACAACTGAATTTGGGTTTTATATTTCACTAAAATGTAGCAGTGTGGTTCTACCCAATTTCAGCAAACAGAAAATTGCAGAATCTTTAATGTGAGATTTTCCTCAGATACTACCCGTTCTACTCCCCCAAAGCACAGAGCTGCAGAACAGGCCAGTAAACAAGATTCTAGAAATACTGTCACAATTTTATGGTACAAAGTGACAAAAACCCATTTAAGGAAAGCTAAAATGTTTTCTTAGAACAAATTCATTTTTAAACAAAATATTTCAAGTTTTACACTAGAGTAATATTTTTTTTTAATTCCAATGGAACTACCTAATTTATGAGGATCTTTGGATTTTGATAAGAAAGTTGATATATGCTGTTATAAAATCTTAATTTCACTCCTTTTCAAAGGTCTAGCTGTAAAAACAGATCATAAAATGAAGGCTGCAAAATAAAAAGGCAAGTCATAAATTTAGGATATATAATCTAACCTTATTTTGCACATCAAAAAAAATTCCTAGTTGCAGTGCTTGTCAAATATTATACAGTTAGTTTTACTGGCTTGGGCAAGAACACAGGTCTGAAAAATTTGACAAAATGCTAAAACCTTAATTTTCCTTGTTTTATAGGTAGAGTTCTACTAGCTGGTAAATTTTATTGAATTCTTAATTACTGATACATGGGGGTGGGGTGAGGGTACACAATGAAGATATAAAGACGTGAACCTAGACTCTTAGGAGCTTACAACAGAGATACATAACAAAATCTTATGTATCTGCTGGCCAAGACATACTAATTATAGTAATAAGTCAATCTGTAGTTAACTGCTTTCCTAAATCTAAACTTCCTTTAGTCAGATTTCTTTGCTTTTTTTTTTTTTTTTACAACTGTGACTGTAATAGAATTACTTGAAAATATCAGATATGGGAGTTTGCGTAAGCATTTCAGATTATTTTTATTGTGTGAACAAGGCTTTCTTTGGTAAAAAGAAGGGAAATAAATCTATTCAACAACATAAGGCACACAAAACTTCTAAAAGATTTGCTATATTGCTGAAAACATTTCTAAACTAAGCAAAATACGGTTTTTAAAAAAGTCCCTCAAATCACTCACTTATATCTCCAGGAAAAGTTATCTTAAACACTAAATAAATGAAAGAAATTCTTCACTTTATCTGAATATACCAAGTTGGATTTAATTTAAAAAAAAAAAAGAAATTTCAGATACCAAAATATTTATCCCTCTAGCTCTTTCCCAATTAACTACAGTAGAAAGAGAATCAAGAGGCCCAATTATACAGGATTGAGAGACTTCAATTTATCTTTAATGTTTTTTTTTTTTTAAAGTTACTTCCCCAGTGGTCCAGTGGTTAAAGACTTTGAGCTCCTAATGCAGAGGGCATGGATCTGATCCCTGGTTGGGGAACTAAGATTCCTGGTTGGGGAACTAAGATATATCACATGTTATAGCTGGGAAAAAAAAAAGGTGAATTAAAAAAAAAAACAACCTGAGTTAAATAAAGCAAAATGTAAAGATCTAATAAATTTGGGGGGTCAGTAAATGGGTGCTTGTTGTATTATTTGCATATATTTTTAGAAAGATTAAAATCTTTAAAAAGTTTAAAAAGCATTATTAAAGGAAATAATCAACACAATATTTTTGGTAAAATTGTTCCTTGGAGAATCAACCATGAGTATGGCTTAGAAATGTGGTATGTAATTCACTGTGTCTTTTCGTGCACTCTCATATATGTCACTGATGATTTGTACCTCTTTTCTGCTACACTAATCACAAGTTTCAGAATTCTTTTCAAAGCACTTCAGGAAAACAGTAACAACTGATAGAATGAGCAACACAACATGGAGTCTGATTGTCATTTCCAGACAGAATGGATTTCTAACTCTACTAGCTCAGTTAACCGGCATGGTTAAGGAATGAGTATTTTCCAGTTAATTGTTTTTTCTACTTTAAATTAAAAAAACGAAACAAAAAACTTCTACCTACAGTTGTGAAAATTCAGTGTGGGTGAAATGTCTTTAAACACAGCAAAATAAATATGTACAAGACTAGAAATTCTCACGAAAACTCATATTCTCCATGTTCAAAGGGGGCGTGCTAAGTCACTTCAGTTGCGTCCAATTCTTTGCGACCCTATGGACTGTAGCCTGCCAGGCTCCTCTGTCCATGGAACATACTGGAGTGGGTTACCAGGCCCTTCTCCAGGGGATCTTTCCAACCCAGGGACTGAACCTGCATCTCTTACGTCTCATGCATCAGCAGGTGAGTTCTTTACCACTAGAATCATCAAAGGGGGGGCAGTTGGGGCTTTTTTCTCAAATGAAAATAAGCAAAGAGGATGTCAAAAACACATATTCTAGAAGTTGGGGTGCTTTGTGTAATAAAAAATTGGACAGCCCTGAAATACATTTTAATCTAGACGACTGTCACTAACAACAAGAAATCAGGTCTCTGCTCAAAAATAAAATTTCCAACAGAGAAGAAGTCCCCTCCTTTTTGTTCTCTTTTTAAATACAGAGAATATACTTGGACAAAGCCAAGACCTAGATATCTAAGTAATATTTATATATTCTATTTAACATATGCCAATAGGTAAATTTTAGTAGTGAGTACATTTTTTGGAAGTGCAATATTTGGTTTCCTTCCCTTCTCCTTATTTACACTTAAAATAGGTTTAAGGTTAGCATCCTTCTTTCTAACTTCTGAAATTGCAAAGTTCTGGATATTATCTTGGAAACAAGGGAAGATTCTATCTGTAGCTCAAGGGCTTTTGATTTTTTTGGTTTGTTTCAAACTGCACACTCTCTCAGGAGGTGACAATATACTTCTTCTTAGCAGGTAACACAATATACAAACAGTGTCAGTAGGACACTGCTACTCTGTATTCTTGCAGTAAATTTTAGCTATGTTTTCAGATACAATGCTCAGTTTACACAGATGTGATCAGGTTTCAGGACAGAACATGCCTGGAGCCAACAGGTCAGAAAACAATACTAAGCACTAAGCAAAAGCACCTGCAGTCAAACTCTTCAGAGGTAGAGTAAACATGAGTTAGAGAAGGTATGAGGGGCTGTCTTCCATTTTCTATTTGTTGTGAGAAACAGCTTTCAAAAAGTGATTATAGAGATTCTTGGCAATATGCAGTCTAAGCCAAAGTATGTATCAGGAAACCGAGGTCCAAGATCCCAAGAGGTGGTGAAAAATTTATTAACAGATGAAGGATATTTTATTTTTCATAATTTCCTCTGGCAAATGAAATTTTAGTTTCTTCCCAAGCAACACTCATAACTGTAGTCACTGTAATTAACATCGATCCTTTAAAGTTCTGTGATTCACCCCTAACTAGGTCTCATGCTTATTATTCTTATGCTCTTTCCACTAAATAACACTGTTTTCCTTTCCTAAGTGAGGTGTCTAATGACGCCTCTCTAGCTTAGAATGAATCTATATTCTATAAGTGGCTGCTGCTGCTAAGTCACTTCAGTAGTGGTTAACAAATACAGAATTGTATGCACACTATGATCAAGGACCTCCTTGCTGCTCCTAACACCGCAAGAAGGCTCTTAACTCAGAGCTTATGTATTTCCAATTTTCTCTGCTCATGAAAGTCTTTTCTTTGACTACCCAATTGTTCACTTACTTCCTTTCAGGTGACTCAATGGCACCCCACTCCAGTACTCTTGCCTGGAAAATCTCATGGACAGAGGAGCCTGGTAGGCTGCAGTCCATGGGGTCGCTACTAGTCGGACACGACGGAGCGACTTCACTTTCGCTTTTCACTTTCATGCATTGGAGAAGGAAATGGCAACCCACTCCAGTGTTCTTGCCTGGAGAATCCCAGGGACGGGGGAGCCTGGTGGGCTGCCGTCTATGGGGTTGCACAGAGTCGGACACGACTGAAGTGACTTAGCAATGTCACTTTATCAGAGATGTCTCCCCTAATCACTGTATATAAAATAGCAATTCTCCCCTCTCCTTGTTCTTTCTCAATGTGTATTACTTCCTGATATGTTAAATAGTTATTATTTGTTTCTTATAGGTAGAATATAAGTTCCACAGAGTTCAGACAATATGGTATAGTACACCTAGACAAGCGATTGCCCTGTGTACATCCCATTTCACCTCCTACTGCTTTCAACCATGGTTTCCTTTCTTCAAAGTGCTGATCTGAATATGCATATTTACTGCTCTTTTACTTCGCTGGGCTTAAAGAACACAGTCCTTTCAGATCAAGCTTTCTCTGCTACCACTCATTTATGTATACCAAGTGTAAATCAGCTTATTTCCAAATCAAAGCAGATGGCTTAGAACAAGTCACACTTGTCACTGTCAAAAAAGAGCTAGAAAACTAATAAATCACATTTAAAAAGACTATCCAAAAATGAGATACTTTAAATAGCTAAAGTATAAGAAAATGTGCTGTGAAATATATTATGCAAAATGAATACTAAACAATCTACAACTCACATTAAGTGAAGACCATCTATTTAATGGTCATCTTTTCATCTTAACTCCACATATTTAACTGCAAAGTTTTACTGTTACATTTATAACAATGAAAATGTATTTGGTACTATGTGCCATGTGCTATGACACTTCGTTATCTTTAACTTTTATAATCCTTCGAGGGTTTTTATGGTTGTCTCAACTATAGATAAGAAAACAAAGACAAGATGAATTCATCTGCTTTTGATCACAGGTTAAGTAAATGGTGAAACCAGTCTCGACTTCAACTACAGGTGTCAAAGATCTACAGTATGTTGTTTGTTACACACCTCTACAAGTAAAGTAAGATTTATAGGCAACTCAAGCGTAACTGTCCAAAACCAAACTATTCTTTTCTCCACATCTATTCCTCCTCAAATGTCCCTTATTTCAGTAGATGCCTCTTACCCACTTTCAAGCTTGCCTTCATAGATTCCCTCTGTTCCTTACCTCTCATACCCTACCTGCAATCTCTAGAACCATCTACTTCTTTGAACAGGTTCTGCTTCAGTCAGACCTGAATTATGCAGCAGGCTAAAGTGTAAGAGTTCTCCTTCAAAATACACTCTAATGATATATATAGCTGAGGAAAGTGGCAAAAGAACAAACTCAAATTTCAAAAATAAGGCCTAATGCAAGAACACTTGACATTATTAAATTCCAACATCTGGAACAATTCCATCCACGGAATTTTCCAAGCAAGAGTACTGGAGTGGTTTGCAATTTCCTTTTCCAGGGGGTCTTCCTGATCCAGGGATCAAAATCCCATCTCATGTCTCCTGCACTGATGGGCGGGCTCCTTAGCACTAGTGCCACATAAAATTCCTGTGACAGAATTTAACTGATTTTTCTATATCCTTTTTCAGCTTTTCATTCCATCCTTTCTTCCCCACTTTGGTGATCCTTCTCTAGCAAAACTCTTCCCTTTTAAATACATTTACGTATCTGCCTATTTGGATGGTTTTGAAAATTGTCACCAACACAAACCACTCACTTATGACCTACTAAGCATAAGTTAGTTCCCTTTTCCTTCCAAAGAGCATACCACAGCATGACAGAGAGGTAGCCCTTTCTCATTTACCATAGCTATAAGGATTTTTATGAAATGTGTTCTTTAGCAAAACATGTAATAATAGTAGCACCTTTTTATAGGTAGTGTTTTCTGTTTTTAAAGTACTTCCATACATATTCAGCAGTCTTGTGAAATAAGCTTTATAGTTACTATTCTCAGATTAGAAAAACACCCAAAGATGTTGCTATTCTGCCTACGTCACAAGACTGCTATACAACAGAGCCAAATATTAAACACAGATGCTCTCCATTCACTGCTCCTTCCACTATCTATCACTATCCTATAATTATTTTTTTTTAATGTTTTGGCACATAGAAAGAATTGGCTTTGTAAATAAATTTTCACTTTTCCTTAAGGTATTTTAACTATTACTTAAGCTGTACTTAATTAAAGAAGAGGAAAAAAAAGACCTAACTGAAGGAAAACAGTAACAAAAATCAACTTTATTTAGAATTTCTATGTAAAAACAAATGACCCAAATAAGATCACAAATACTTTTTTCTTAGTAGAATCAAAGAAAGTAAAAATCTATAGAAATCAAGTTAAATCTCTAACAAAAATTTCAACCACACGGTATATGGTTAATATAATAGCCTAGAAAAATAAAGATAACTATGACACATAGAAATTAGCTGTAAAAAGCATGCACAGGAAGGACATGCTTTTACTTATAATAGCATGCTTCAATTAAATTTGCAGGCAATTGAAGGAGAATGTAAAACTGATGTATAAATCTTACCTACTTTGCAATTAAATTAAATACACATTTACAGAAAGTCTGCTCTCCTTTTTTGGGTCAGAACAAGCCAACAACAGCAAGTAGCCAGAAATTACAATTAATATAAAAGAAAAATTTAAGAGGAAATGGATTTGCTAGACTCATTACATTTTAAGTCTTAGCTTCAAGAAATGAGCGATTATTTGCAATGAAGTTGGCAAGACAGGAAACTGAGTTAAAATTTATCAATCTTTTAAATGGCTTTTCTAAGTACTTTTCTTTTTTTTAAAGGGGGGAAATTCCCCTTGGTATTTTATACCTCTTTGTGACGATATATTTATTTCTACTGTTGACTTTGACTCTTCAGAGCTCAAAGAAGTGGAAAAGTGTTTGGATTCACTAGTTCAAATTACCATATTTTCTTCATTAAGAGGAAAGTCAGGTAGTATAAATAATGAAAAGCCAAATAAGAGATCCAGAAAGAAATTAACTAAGAAGGCGACCAACTGCGTAGCTTATTCTTACCTTGGCTGTTTTTTTCACGGGTTGACATTTTTGCTGGTTGAGACAAAAATGACATATCTTACAATAAAAATTAAGAGATTTTCTTAGATGATTATAAAATACACTTCTTTTTTTATTATTGTGAGCTAATAAAATATACTGAATGAAAATAAGTCAATATTCTTATCAAGAGGGAAAACTTATGATTTAGAAAAAATATTTTTTAAGAAGGATTTTTAATTTACCTTGGTTGATGATGACATCTTTATGCCTACAAAAGGAATTCAAAGATATTTATTTCATAACCTTATTTGGCTCACCATTATAATCACCTGAAATTTGCAAAAGCTTTAATGTCTAGGCTACATCCCAAATAAATCTGCAGATGTGAAATTCAGGCATCAGTATTCTTTAAAGTTTCTCACTGGTCTCAACTACTAGTATACACTGTGTCATAAAACAAGGAATATTCCATTAGGATCACTTAAATAGTAAAACACAGAAAGAATTTATGAAAAATACTCAAATTTTATGACATTATTGAGATTTATTATGAGTTGAGAAGCATCAACAGGAAGACATAGCCTTTTTTAAATAACACAAAAGAAAAAATGTACTTAGAAGAAAAAAGGTATAAATTATAAACACAGATTTTTAAAAATGATTCAAACAAGGCATATAACTGTACATGTAAATATGATAGTAAAAGAACTAGTAATTTTCAGATGGAAGTATAATACTTACTTGTCTGTATTTTTTATAACTTTTGATATTAATTTTGATGTTGAAACTGCCCTCAATAATTTATTACGGCTATCGTCTGAATTTTCCCATGAATTATGTGACTTTTCAGCTGTTGGTGGTCGTTTTATGCTGGAAGAAACATATTAATTTATTAGAGGAAAATTCTATGCATAGCAATGACATGTAATTGAGTTTGAATAGAACATATAAGCAGCAATTAACATTTTCTTAAAGCTAATCCAGAAAAGAGAAAGAATGATTAGTTGAAAGGGTCGGTCCTTGGATGAGTGAAGGAGTTAAACAAAGCAATTATCTAGTCTGTTTTTTAATTTTCACTATTTTTCAAAAGATTCACTAGAATAAATAGTACTCGATTTTTAGAACACCCATGTGCTTAAATCTGAATAATTACTCTCTCTCATAATTTATGAAATTGTGTGAATTTTTGAAAAAAACTTATTCAAAATCATGACAAGGCTGCTATTTTCATTTTTTATGTCCTCATGTAATTAACATATATGGTACAAATGACAATTTCTAAATAATTGTGGGACTAAAAGCAAAACTTGTGTTTTTATCTCTCAATTTTACCCATGATCAGAAATAAAAACATTTTAATACAGGAATGTTTTGATATTATCAAAACGAATCCCATATATTTATAACTGAAATATTTTGATTTATAAATGATTTTTTTCCTGCACTGTTAACTGCCCTACAACTCATCCAGTCTTCAATACATCTTATAATAGTACATTCAAAGAGAAATTTAGAATGGCAAGCACATTTCCAGGAGACCTTAAGAAGCTGAAAAAAGAGATGTGGGACAAAGAAGATGCCAAGTCAAATCAGAACCTTAAAGAGATTGATTACAAAAAAGCCACCTTTAATCACACATAATCCAAGGCTGCAAAACGTTAATAAGCTATATCCAAGAAAAACTCCACATTAGATCAGGCAGAAGAATTACAAACCATTAAGATAGGATAAGAATCTGCGTAAGACACACAAAGCATTTTAAAAATGTTAAACATGCATCAATCAAGTGAAGGGTGTTGTGTTTTCCCAAATTTTCCATTAGAGATTTGAGGCAAAATAGTAAGCTAATCAAATAAAAATATATTAAAAATCTTTTAGGAATGGATGTCATTTGTTTTTATTAAAATCCTAGCCAGTTCTGGGAATGGTTTAATATTTTCCTAAGATTTCCAAGTGGAAGTATGATGATAAAATATATCTATACCTAATCATAAAGCTTGAATCAACATCCCTAAAGCAGGCAAATTTCATTAAGTTGGTCTAAATATTTGATTACAAGGCAGCTGTAGTGCTGAACTCCCAGCATGCAAGTTTAGACCCCCAATTTAGGCTCACACACAGTTAGAACGTTTCTCCCTTCTCCCCTTCTCATAACTTTAAAATATTAATTATTAAGACACAGAGAGAAGCCCTCAAGCAAGCCTTTAGCATAGGAAAGATTAGGAGAAATGAATTCGATTCTCTACTCAAGCAAGAACTTATCCTCCCAAAACCCAAAACTGAAACTGAGCTGCAGTCACAGTCAAGAGCCGTATGTTGTGAAGGGCCTTGACAAGCTGAAGGTTGTAATGATGCCAAAATATGGTGAGCATAAGAACACATGCAATTTTCATCCATGGCTATAAATTTATGCAGTTATACATATATTTTTAATATTCTATAATTTTAAAATGTTGTTTTGGTTTTAGAGTAGGTTACCTTTGCCTTCCTTTCATTTTTATAACTTAGCTTTTTCCTCATTTTAACTTATAGATTTTGAATGATAATTTTAAATTATCATTCCCCAACGTGTTAAAATACAGATTACTGCCACAAAGAAGTGAAAGGAAAAAAGTCAACAAGTTTTTCTCTTAGAATTCATGGATAGCCAACTTTTTCTCAAGTCACAGAATTTAGGGATCATTACAACCATTCCCTAACTGATTACTTGGGGTCAGTTAAAACCTTTTGGTGGGAGTAGAATTCTTGCTTTCTTGAGTTTGCCTGTGTATTTGGAGAGGCTGTGAAGAGGGCTGGGGAGAAGGTGATGCTCGAATTTGTGGACTTTGATCATTAGAGTGAGAGTCCTCTTTTTTCTCTCTCTGTCCTTGTGGTTTTTCTTTCTTTTTTTCTGTACCACTGTAAAATAAAGTATAACATGGAACAACACATATTTAAACAAAAAAGATATCAAATGATGGAAAAAGTTACTACTATTATATAATTCAAAACCCTAAATCATACAGCTAAAATAATTTACATTGCTTTCATTCAATAATGAAAATATTTCTTTTAAGAATCCTGGAAGCTATTAAAACCTTCAGTAAAGAATTTATTATAATTCTAAGACAACATATCCTATGAAGATTGCCCCTTTGGACCAAACCGGCCTCTAATGCCTTATGCCATCTTAGCAAATTGCGGGGGGGGGGGGGGGGGGGGGGGCAGTAAAAGCTCTCTTAACTGACTTTAGTTTACCCAAATCAGAGCATTAGTGACACTATCCATTACCTCTGGTTAAGCACACTGACAACTAAGGAGCACTAAACGCTCACATTCTGTAGGTTATTCTCTAATCCTATTTCTTTTGTATACTTCTGCTCTCACCAGTTGAGTTTTACACTTACCAAGAGTCAACTGTGTTTTTTCCCCTGAACTTCTTTACCAGTTGTACTTGTTATTTTAATGATTAAGTTAATAAAATACAAAGAAAACTGACAAAATGTACACAGAAAAGAGAATAATTTCTATGTAAACTAAGCTGAATGCTTTGCAAAGACCAAATAAAAATGAGTTACTAAAAGAACTGCTGTTAAATTTTGTGTAGGTGAAACAATTACAAAAGATTTAAGAAAAAAACCCACAGAAAAAAGATGGGTTCTAATTCATACCATTTTGCAAGAATTTTAAGTTTCTTATTCTGTCTTAAAAAATGAAACTAACAATTGTAAAAAACAATTTATGGGTGTATTTTATGCAAGACAGTAAGTAGTCTAATGAGATAAGTAGTAGTCGTCTAATGAGTAGTCTAATGAGTCTGAGTATTTAAGAGAGGAAAAAGGGGGAGACTCAGTCTTTTATTAAAAAATCGACAAATGAACATAGTGAAAGTTGCTCAGTCGTGTCCGCCTCTTTGACCCCATGGACTGTAGTCCACCAGGCTCCTCTGTCCATGGAATTCTCCAGGCAAGAATCCTGGAGTCCTGGGTAGCCATTCTCTTCTGCAGGGGAATCTTCCCAACTCAGGGATTGAACCTGGGTCTCCTGTATTGCACACAAACTCTTTACCATCTGAGCCACCAGAGAAGCCCATGTGAACATATTTTAAGCTAAAATAAAATATTTCAGATATTTATTTATAAATTCACATGATTCCACACTGAGTCTCGGTTAATGAAGCATCACTATCCCTGATCACACTGGATAAGCGTCCATATACTGCACAAACACTTCTGACAATACTACAAAACAGATGGAAACAACGATTCCAGCCAGCGCTGAAAAGGTATAAAATTGCAACTATCTTAACCAAAGGACACTTTAAAATTTACTATAAGGTGCATAATCTACAAAGAAAGTATGTTTAAGAACATGCTAAACAAATGTAAATAGTACAATGTAATCACATGATAATGAATAATGTTCAAATATAATTCTGACAGTAATATTTCTTAATCTAGTTCATTCTGATACCTTCTGACTTCAGACTGGCTTTTGATGGTCTTGTTCATACTCAAATTTTACAGTATGTGCTGAGAAATTTAATTCTACCTCAAAAATATCAGACTAACTTTGAAATTTAAAACTGAATTAGAAACTACTTCTTTCTTACTGGTCTTCAAATTATTCTGAATTCACAGCATTGGGCCAGTAGTCTTATATGGACCCAGTAGATTTTCCTTCTGTGTTATTTCAAAACAAAACACAAAGCCCCTGCATCATAAATTAACAAACTCATCTGGTTTAAACTAAGTCACTACTGTACATAATACTGACCACTGCACATAACTATAGCTATGTAAGAAAATGGGCTGAATACAAACTATCACTGGATACAACAAGGAAGTTTATTATTAAAAACTGTATTAAAAATCTCCACACACGTTTATTTTTTCATCATTTGTCCTTTTCTCCTGAAACTGGAACACAGGTAATAAATTTTGGCATGCTTTGGAGGATAAAGTCTACATGCTGTAACAATGACTTAATGACTCAAATACAGAACGGGATTTTTAAAAGGCCTAAAGATTCTGTCATTTCTTCACCATTCCTGTAGTCAGATGTCTGGTTAACATCTGTGAAAACACACTGACAAAAAACTCAGCATTAGCTTATTGAGGCAACCATTTTCCATCAGCATAGTTTAAATATTATTCTATTAAAGTTTTTCTTCAATCGTTCTTTGAAGAAAACGGTTTTAAGATCCTGTAAGCAATTTTATTAGAATACTGAATTAATTAATTCATGAAAAGAACATAGAGAATGTAAACCTGTAACCCACTGACATTTTTATATTGCAATATTTCCACTGCCTTCCTGTCCACCACCCCCTAACACACACACACACACCCATTTTTAAATTAAGCCTCAATCTTATAGTTATGATTGAGAATAAAAGTTATAGCATCTAATCTCCCACCAAAGTACATACATACCAAAGAGTCTATTTCTCCTTTAAAAATGCTGTCAAATGCATCACTTGTTATGCAAAATTCACTTATATAATTACATTATATATAGTCATGCTTATCTCATCAACAGATGCTTATTAAAAAGAAACAAAACCAAACCAGGAAATGAAACTGCTTGCTTTCTTTCATAAAAACCAAAAACTTCCCACACAACTCCATAGGTATGATGAATGTAAACTCAGCGAGTACAAGCAGGATATCACTACATTCAAAGAATTCAAAAGACATGCTCACTTGAATTCCATACAGCTCTTATTTCATATTCTTTTCAAAAGTAGACTGAGTTATCACATTCAGATAGTTTTGCAATGTTAGCTTTTTACAAATGCATACCTTTTAGCAGCAGATGAAAGAGTTTCTTTTCTTGCGATTGAGACAGAGCTGGTGTGACTTGGTTTTCTGTTTGTACCACTCCCGTTGGTTATACAGGACATAGAAATAGCTTCTCGAAGGCCTGGCTGGCCTAGATATGGTTAAGAAAAAAATTTTAGAATCAAATTTCAAAACATTCCTCAAAGATTAGAGCTTCAAAAGTAAGTCTATTAGTGTTTAGATCTAGTAAGCAGACGGCCCACCCTGCCATAGGTAACATACAAAATTATTTTTTCAGTAAGCATCAAGTACATAAATAAGAAAGGAAAGAGTGCAAAAAGATAAATATCTATAAACTGAGACAACTCTATGTGATATACAAAGTTATAAGTTATTTGGAAAAATTATATACAAACACAATGAAATGGTAATTTCCTCCACAGAATAATGAACTTTGCTAGCTTGTAAACCCAACTTTAATTAGATACATCTCCAGTATTGTCTATAGTTCAAAAGGAAATGAATGAGATCTGAAGGTCTCAGAGGAATCCATCATGTAGCACATAATATTATAGTCTGAAGATTTACTCTCATTAAAAGACACACTATAAAAAAAGACACACTAATTTGCTAAACTGCATCTAGAGTCACTCTCTAACTCAATGGCTTGCTTTCCACACATAGTAGTCTTAAAGGACACGATCCAAAGCTGTGCCTTAAGTAAACCCCAAGTCCCCACATAACAGCGATTTTCAGAAAGAGCTCAGGTTCTGTTGAAATTTAACTGATTAGAAATCCTAGATATCATAAATCTTGAACCCTAGAATATTGTTCCCTATAAATAAAGCATAAATATATGAAATAACCTCTGTTATCTTCGTTCAAACAGGAGGAGGACTGGAATACATGTGTGATGAATATGCTGGCATGGTAAGGAAGACACAGTCACAAGATAAAAGAGCCATGTCTATTAAGGGTCAAATTTATTTAAAAATTTGGAAGTAGAGAATAATTTTGAATTTTTGGACTCAGTTTTCTCACATGAACACAAGAAAATTTTTCTATTTGGCCAATCTCATTTTCTCTTTTTCTTTCATAAAAGCACAGAGAGCAAAAACTTTTATGTATAGAGCCTACAATATCTGGCACCCTAGAATGTTACATGTACGATAGTACAGCATTGAATTTCTGACAATAATATGCTGTTGGGAGCCACTTGTGTCAATCATATAAAGCGCTTCCTTAATTTTGAGATTCCTATTCTCTACTTCAGACAGAATGAATCAGAAGAGAGGAAGGAAAAGACCTACTACAATTTATTTTTCAAACTTCCCAGAAAAATTTTCACATATAAGGTAAAATAACCCCAAACTATGCTAATATTACTGATCATCAGATCTAGTGATGGTCTGCCCAAACAGTGACTTCTTGCTACCTTTTCTCTTTTTACTGTAGTAAAACACTCATAAAACATACCATTTGAACAATTTCAACATGTGCAATTTAGTGGCATTTGGTATATTCACAATGTTGTGCAACCATCACCACTACCCAGGTCCAGAACTTTTAATCACCCCAAACAGAAACCCTATACGCATTCATCTCTCATTCCCTCCTACCCACCCCCCAGCTCTTGCCAACCATTAATCTTCATTGCCTCCGTAGTTTTGGCTATTCTGAGTATTTCACATACATGGAATCATACGATATGTACTTTTTGTGTGTGGTTCCTCTCACTTAGAGCAATGTTCTCAAGGTTCATCCACATGGGAGCAATGTAAGAGTAATTTATTCTTTATTCTTTTTATGGCTGAATAATACTCAGTTTTACAACTATGCCATATTTTGTTTATCATCTGCTGATGAATATCTGGGTTGTTTTCTCTCTTTGCTACTGTAAACAGTGCTGCCTTAAACATCTGTATACAAGTTTTCATTTGAACATGTTTTTAATTATTTTGGGTAGATAACTAGGAGTTGGATTGCTGGGTCACAGCATTACGTTTAACTTATTGAGGAACCCCCAAACCCAGCAGCTGCACCGCTTTATAATGTTACCAACAATGTATGAGGGTTCCAATTTCACATCCATGCCAACACTTGTTATTTTCAGGGGTTTTTTTCCCAACTGTAGCCATCTCTGGGAATTCAGTGCTATCTCATCATGGTTTTGATTTGCATTTCCCTAATACCAAGAATCTTTTACTGGGTTTGCTGGCCCTCTGTATATCTTTGGAGAACTATCTATTCAAGATCTTTGACTGCTTTTCAGTAAGAATATATGATGCAAATTGTTCACAGTGCTCTCTACATACACGTAGAAACGGAAACCCCAATGTATTCCTCCTATTTTACATATTCCTCTATATTACATATAGAAATGTAAAATAGCACACCATGCGCGCCCACGCACACATACACACACAGCCCTGGAGTACAAAATATTACCGGCTGTTTCTCAAAAAATTAAACATGAAAGGACCAAATGATCTGGCAATTCCAATTCCAGGTATATACAGCCCCAAAAATTGAAAGCAGGAAGTCAGGCAGATATCTGTATACCCATATTCATAGCAGCATTATCCACATAGCCAAAAGGTAATGCTCAAAATTCTATAAGCCAGGTTTCAATAGTACGTGAACTGTGAACTTCCAGATGTTCAAGCTGTATTTAGAAAAGGCAGAGGAACCAGAGATCAAATTGCCAGCATCTGCTGATCACAGAAAAAGCAAGAGAGTTCCAGAAAAACATCTGCTTCTGCTTTATTGACTATGCAAAGCCTTTGACTGTGTGGACCACAACAAACTCTGGAAAATTCAGAAAGAGATGGGAATACCAGGCCAGCTGACCTGCCTCTTGAGAAATCTGTATGCAAGTCAGGAAGCAACAGTTAGAACTGGACATGGAACAACAGACTGGTTCCAAATCGGGAAAGGAGTACGTCAAGGCTGTATACTGTCACCCTGCTTATTTAACTTCTATGCAGAGTACATCATGAGAAACACTGCGCTGGATGGGGGTTCCCAGGAAGCACAAGCTGGAATCAAGATTACCGGGAGAAATATCAATAACCTCAGATATGCAGATGACACTACCCTGTGGCAGAAAGTGAAGAAGAACTAAAAAGCCTGTTATTGAAAGTGAAAGAGGAGAAAGAGGAGAGTGGAAAAGTTGGCTTAAAACTCAATACTCAGAAAATGAATATCATGGCATCTGGTTCCATCACTTCATGGGAAATAGATGGGGAAATGGTGGCAGACTTTATTTTTTGGTGCACCAAAATCACTGCAGATGGTGACTGCAGCCATGAAATTAAAAGATGCTTGCTCCTTGCAAGAAAAGCTATGACCAACCTAGACAGCATATTGAAAAGCAGAGACTTTACTTTGCCAACAAAGGTCCATCTAGTCAAGGCTATGGTTTTTCCAGTAGTCATGTATGGATGTGAGAGTTGGATTATAAAGAAAGCTGAGCACCAAAGAATTGATGCTTTTGAACTGTGGTGTTGAAGAAGACTCTTGAGAGTCCCTTGGACTGCATGATCCAACCAGTCCATCCTAAAGGAAATCAGTCCTGAATATTCATTGGAAGGACTGATGCTAAAGCTGAAACTAGAAACACTTTGGCCACCTGATGCAAAGAACTGACTCATTTGAAAAGACCCTGATGCTGGGAAAGATTGAAGGCAGGAGAAGGGGACAACAGAGGATGAGAGGGTTGGATGGCATCACCGACTCAATGGACATGAGTTTGAGGAAACTATGGGAGTTGGTGATGGACAGGGAGGCCATAGGTTCGCAGAGTCGGACAGGACTGAGTGACTGAACTGAACAGACCCAAATGCCCATTGATAAATGAATGGTATATGTGTATATAAAATGGGATATTAGTTAGCCTAATAAAGAAATGAAACTGTAAAACATGTTATAACATGGATGAACCCTGAAGACATTATTCAAAGTGAAATAGGCCAGATAAGAAGAAAAGGGCAACTGTTGTATTTCAATTATACTAGATACCTGGAGGAGTTAAATTCATATAAATAGAAAACAAAATGGTAGTTTTTAGAAAAAAAGAAAAAATCGGGATGGGGGACAAGGAAAGGAGCAGATGGATGCACAGCTTCAGTTTGGGAAGATAAGAGAGTTCTAGAGATGGATGGTGGTGATGGTTACACAACCAATGTGAATGTAATTAATGCCACTGAACTGTATGCCTAAAAATGGTTAAAGTAGTAAATTTTATGCTATGTATTTTATGATAAAAAAATGTTTAAAAAAATCAATATATCATCAATGTTTCAAAGTCCTACAGTTTACTGTTCAATTCTTCAAATACTTTCAAGGTATCTTGTGAAATTACCATTCATGGCCACATGATTAGATGGCAGTGTTATACCTTACAGTTTTGATCAGTCTCAGAAGGCTCTCTTGTTGCCTTTGAAGTAAGTATCCTAGATACTTCCAAACTAAGTATCCTAGATACTTACTTCAAAAAGATGAGATATATTATGATGTATTGGCCATTTTGAGGTATATATGTTAATATAATGGCTTCATTTTTATTATTCACTATAAAGGTATCATGGCACTATAAAGGAGCTCATGGCTTCCCTGGTGGCTCAGACAGTAAAGCATCTGCCTGCAATGCGGGAGACCCGGGTTTGATTCCTGGGTCGGGAAGATCCCTGGAGAAGGAAATGGCAATCGACTTCAGCACTCTTGCCTGGAAAATCCCATGGATGGAGGAGCCTGATAGGCTACAGTCCATGGGGTCGCAAAGAGTCGGACACGACTGAGCGACTTCACTTTCACTTTCTATAAAGATATCCAAGTACTAAGTCAGTTATAAAGTATAAAGAGTAATAACAATTTAAAAAATTGAAATATCTTTGTAATTATCTAGTTATTTTATCTTTATTATGTAAAATAAATGAAAAATAGAAAAATGAAGATGCTGATATGAATAAGATGGTAGGTCTCAGAAAACATACTATATGACTGAAAATTATCAAGTACTCTATGTTGAAAATGACAAATCTTTAGCCTAACCTGAACTCTTATTGAATCTGGTTGATTGTATAAGCATGAGTGAACAAGAACAAAATTAAAAACACTGGAGAACTTTTGGAGCTACACCACAGACAGAAGTACAAATCATTTTATTTTAATATCTTTATCAGAATCCTGCCAATATACACATGATATTAAGTCTTTCAGGAAGGAATTACACATTAATGTTGTCTTTCTGAAAAACAAGTGCAGCAGTGAGATAGGCCACTAATCAATACTTATTTTTAAATTTTGTCTTTTTTTAAGTCTACTGAATTTGTTACAATATTGCTTCTGTTTTATGTTTTTTGGGGGGTTTTTTTTGACCCCAAGGCATGTGAGATTTTATCTCCCCAATCAGAGATTGAACCCATATCCCTTGTGTCATAAATCTTAACCACTGGACCGCCAGGGAAGCCCCCTGAATTTTGTTTTAAATTATTTTAGAACTTCTCATACTAATATGTAAACAGAGAAAAGCTACTTCACGTTCTTTTACCTCAAGGAGAAAGAAGACTTTGTATTTCATACACACCAAGCTAGCAATTACCTCCAAAAGAAAAACAAACACATTCTCCCAGTTAGTATAAATGGGATACTCTCTTTAGTTTAGGAGAAGGCAATGGCACCCCACTCCAGTACTCTTGCCTGGAAAATCCCATGGACGGAGGAGCCTGGAAGGCTGCAGTCTATGGGGTCATTGAGGGTTGGACCCGACTGAGCGACTTCATTTTCACTTTTCACTTTCATGCATTGGAGAAAGAAATGGCAACCCACTTCAATATTCTTGCCTGGAGAATCCCAGGGACGGGGGAGCCTGGTGGGCTGCCATCTATGGGGTCACACAGAGTCGGACACGACTGAAGTGACTTAGCAGCAGCAGCAGCAACTCTAGCTGGAACTCTTACTTGTGTGATTCTTGTCTGTATCACCATGCTTAGCATTCTGCTTGAATCCTAGAAAACACTTCATATCTAAACGACTAAATGAATGCATTCTTCACCACTACTGCCTCAAATTTCTCTTCTGGATTATGATCAGTTTATCTCTATTATCCCTTCTAGCACTGTTATGACCTTGTTCTTAAAACATCCTGTACACTGTGTCAGAAATCTTTCTAAAACATGCCATGTATCTTTGAATTTAACATGCCATCAATTGTAATATATACCATTATCATGAACAGCACCAGAAAGAAATGCTGCTTGTAAGAACTGTAAGACACAATCAATAGTAAGATACAATTCCAGAGATGTTAAAATGCAAGAAATACAGCCATCTTAGAATTAATGGATTAGTGTAAATCTACCTGTCATTGCTTAGTTTAAAATCCTTTAATGGCTCTCCAGTGTCCTCAGGATAAAAACTAAATTCCTTAGCAAGGCCTAAGAAAATCTTTCACTATGGGCTCTCTTCACCAGCTGAAGCTCATTTTTGACACTCCCAACTTCACACCTCATACTTCTGTTTATTTTAAACTTTCAAACTAAGTACTTTTTACTCCTCTGCACTTTACTCCTGGATGATCCTTCTCCCTGTAATACACTAGTCACCTCTGCTTGCCTACATTTACATATATTCATTATCCATTTACCCATCAAATATTTACTCAAGGACTATTATTATCCTAGCCTTGTGTTTACAAGAGAATATAAGGGAGCCACGAGCATCAGGGAGTTAAAATCTTGCAAGAAAATCACACTAGCACTGAAAACATAGAGTAAGTACAGCAACAAAATGATATGAACAGAGCATCACACAAGCTCAGAGAAAAGACACACAGTTCTATAAGGGTGATTAGGGACACAGAGCCCAGGAAAGGCTTCCTAGAAAAAAATGCAGAGCAGCCTTAAAGAATAAGTAAGAGGCAGCCAGGTAAATGAGAGGTGATAAGATACATGGATCTTTTCCCAGTGTGTGTAAAGGAACAGAAAGAAGGTAAAGTGGGGTATGTAAGTGGGCACAGCATGGGGGTGGGATAGAAAAAAAGCTCTTTATGTGGTGAGAATGTAGGACAAGGAAAAGCAGAGTCCAGATGGTAAAGTCCAGATGGTAGAGGTAAGGAGGAGCTAGATTATGGAGATTTTATCTGCAGGAAATAGAGACCATCAAAGATCTCTATTAAGCTGAAAAAAATACTTAGTTCATCCCAGCTGGCTGTATGAAGAGTAGATTTCAGGGCACTGGTATAAGCATAGTATGATGTGGACCTGAAATAAGAGCTAGGCAGCATAAATGGAAAGGAAAAGGAAGTTGTAAGAAATATTTAGGTCTTAAAAGATAATGATTTCAGCTTGGGGACATTTTACATTTATGAATTTTGAAGGACATAGAAGTACAACAATCTAGTAAGTAGGTAATTCTTAACTGCTCAAGTCTAGAATATAGATTAACAATTGGGGGAATGGTACCAGTAGGTGGATGTTAAGATCATAAAGGAAGGTGAATGCTGATGTCACCTTCTGCAAGGAATCTCTGACTCCAGTTTCAGTTAGATGCTCCCAGTTTAGTCAGTTCAGTCGCTCAGTCGTGTCCGACTCTTTGCGACCCCATGAATCACAGCACACCAGGCCTCCCTGTCCATCACCAACTCCCAGAGTTCACTCAGACTCACGTCCATCGAGTCAGTGATGCCATCCAGCCATCTCATCCTCTGTCGTCCCCTTCTCCTCCTGCCCCCAATCCCTCCCAGCTTCAGGGTCTTTTCCAATGAGTCAACTCTTCGCATGAGGTGGCCAAAGGAGTTTTAGCCTCAGCATCAGGTGCTCCCACAATACCCTAAATTTACCTTTTTAATATCAATACATACAGTTTCATAATTATTGACTTAGCTATGTTCTCACTTTACCTAAAGCCCTGTAGAAGCAAAGTCAGTGTCTTTTTAAAATTTTTTAATCTCCAGCACCTAAAATAGTGATTGGTGCATTGAAAAGATGAAGGAAAGAGATACAATACAGTAAATGGTATAGAAGAGTATTAATATTAATTATCAAGCACTTGCTAAATATTGTTATCCTAAGTGTTTTATAACTATTATGTCCTTTAATCTTCATTATAATCCTACAAAGGATATACTATTATCATTCCAGTTTTGCTGATGAAATAACTGAGGCCTAAAGAGATTATTAACTTGCTCAAGATTATATTAGAGAATGAAATCAAGATACGAGTCCAGGGAGAAGTAATGGTTAGGTAATAAGTGGAAAGAAGTAACTCTGTCTTATGGAGAGTGACATTTTGAGCTATATCAGGATAACAGGAATTTACCAGATGGGAGTAGGGGAAAAGAAAATTCTAAGCAGAGAATAGCACTAAATAATCAAGGTCCCCAGACACTTACGTTAAGTAGCAAGAAGACATCAAAAGATTTTCATGGTCACCGCCCATCCTACAGTTCAATTTCAAGTAACTCTTAGTGCCAGGAATCTTTAGTATTTGGATAAAAGGGTGAATGATCTCCCACAGTAGAGGCAATGAGTTATGTAAAGCAGAGGCAAAAAACAAAAAGAACTGTGGGTGAAGGCCTGTTTTTTGGCTGAGGAGTCTAAAATGTATTCTTTAAAATTTAGAATATTAGGAACCTAACTGGAAGAAAGGAGTATAAAAATGATTGCAGTTACACAAATTTATGACTAAAATGCATCATTAGCCACACACACACGTATGTTTAAATATACATATACATATATATATATATATATATATATACACACACACACACACACACCCCTTCCCCCAAGGCTTGGACATTATAAAGTCTGAGCCACAAGCCTCTCAAAGATTAGCCTGCAAGACTGGAAGACTGGAACCAACAGTGACCTCTAGTAACCAAAGGTACAAAAGTAGTCCTATTTCTGAGCAGAAATCCAGTTCAAATAAGAGAAATCAGGCTAAAAGCCAAGAAGGTACTAATTCTGTTTTAATTACAGTTTCAGTTTTAACCATCATAATGCCAGGGTTGAAGGACAATGAATAAATTTTATACTTTATTTTACTTTATTGTGACATAAGGATGCTAATCATCATTGTTTGTATTTCTTGATGACAAACCTAAGCAGATGATCTTTCTGACACTTTAGCCTAACAGTTCCTAAATATTAATGAATTTCACTGAACTCTCACTAGGGACTGTTGCAAGTGTTGCAAATCTGAAATGCATCTTGCTACCCTCATCTGTAACAGTCTCTTATTCTTGCATCTATCGTGAGTCACCCCAAAGCTAGTTATGTAAGAAACTGTCCCTGCCTCCAAATAGTTTATAATCTCGCAGGCACAACAAATATATATATACCATCAGAACCACATAATAAAATTTTTAAACAACTCCAAAAAGATACCAAAAATAGATCATTTTCAGGAATTCATTTGAGGCCCTAAAGGATGAGAAAATTTTTGATCAGGAGAAGGGTAAAGATGGTCTATAATGAAACTTTTAATTCACACTCATCTCTTCCACTCTCTCCACACTTTCAAGCTCCCTGCCACCTTTTTCAATTTGTCAATTAAACTTTGTTTCATTCTTTAAAAAGATTGAGGACTACATGTACTTTATCAAATTTTATCTCTTCCATTTGGAATTTTACCTGTACTTTTCCCCTTTTCTCTTGTCTCACAGGAAGGTGTACTTTAGTCTTAACTCTTGGCCATTAATTTTTTAAAGGGTGTTCTGAGTAGAAATGACCAAAGAGTATTTGACTCTCATGGAGAAATGGAGCTCTGTAAATGGTAATTGCTGCCTTGTCTGAGGCAATATCCTCCCGTTTATTTTCATATACAAAGAGCAGCTTAGAAGTCTTTGATGTATTGTCAAAATAATAAGATACTCTCCCATCCCCTACCACAATTATGAATCATTTTAGCTCAAGGGCCCCACCAAGGAAATTCACTCCTCCTAACCTGATTAAAGGAATTTACTTATTAACAACATTTTCAAACTCATGACCATCTCTGTCTCCTCCCAAATGCATTTATAGTAAAAGCTAAATGATATAGATCTGTGTCTGTATACTATCCTAGATTCTGCATAATTAGGAATGCTTTTTTTAGAGAACTGACATCCTCTAAATTTCTATTTTGCCTCTGGGTTCTCTCATTTCTCAAGCAGCAGTCATAATGCTTGATTTTTCTGATTTACCAGCAGTTTCCTGGTTTAAAATGACAGTTTCCCACCTTTAGATAATTTGACTCATGAGCTTCTATACCACTGTGTACTAACAGCTTGTCTTCACACATTGCCACTGGGCTATATTCTCAAATTACATTCATTTGGTCACCCCAAGAGGTCTTAATGGGTTTCCCAGGCACCAGCTGTGACATAATTTGTCTTCCTGGCAGTTAAAACTGCCAGAGTGTTCCCTGGGCCTTCTCTTTTGCTCCAAAGTACAGGTAATTTTTTTTTTTTTTTTTTTTGGCAAGGATTCAGCTGCAACTGGTGTATATATTATGAACATATGTCGTCAAAAGGAAAGAATTCTCCAACAGAAGAGAAGGTATATGAGAAATTTAAATGACTGGCCACCTTAAAAACTATTGGGAAAACTTTCTACCTCAGTTAAGTGTCTGACATAGTATGTTCAAGAAAAAATGAGGTTTAGCTTTAATACTGCTGGCATACTGGAGAGGACAAACTAAAAGAACAGAACTAAAAATATTGAAATGACTAGTTAGGTGTGTTTCTGATTCTGGCATTAACTGAATGGCAATACTACTATAAAGTGGCAGAGAATGTCATTAAATTATTAGCATACACATTTAGTTTTAGCCATACCTGCAGCCAAGTCATGTTTCCATATCACCACCGTCTAGCAAAAGTATGTAATAGTTGTCTTCAACAATAAGGAAGTTGACCTATACTTCTGATCATAACCTCATAAAATCTTATTACCTACTTACCTATTGCAGTTTATTCTTACCTCTAAAGAAAAGTCCTCTAGAAGTTCTAAATATCTTAAGAAGATGGTAAGTCTAAATATCTTAAGAAGATGATTACTGTCCTGCAGTAATTTGTGTGAAAGTGAACACTACAAATCCTCATTTTGCAAGGGACTAAAAATTTTCAGGTATAAAGCTGTACTATAGTATCAGGAATGATTTCACTATTTTTTTAAATTGCAGTATAATTGACATATAACATTAATTTCAAATCATTTACTTTTTAATGAAAGAAAAAATATGAAATCCCTGCAAAATAATTTCACTGCTTTTTCAAAATTCTTTTGCATTTGTTAGAAAACACTTTAAGTGTTTATTTCAAATATTTATAGTATTAATTGTTTTATGTCAAAACTGATAGTTGATCTTTTTAAGGTTATATACAAATGACAACAGCAAATATTCACTTAATATTTGTCAATTACTTTCTATACTATAATATATATAAATTTTGAGATAAAGTTGCTCAGAATTGCAAATAAAATTAACAAAACTTTATGTATTTCTCTTGATGTTTTGGTATCAATATTAGAAAACAAATGGTCAGGCAAATTTTTTCACTAATGGGAAATGGTAATAAATTTTTAATGAATTATGCTCATTTAATTAATATTTCCCCAAATTATGTAATCCATCCTCCCCCATCAATCCATTTTACAAGCCAGCAACTCAAAGTCTGTGTTTAAGGTAACAAAGTAAGTTAAAGAATATTCACTAGTGGACTCCACTTCAAAAAGTAAACCATATCAACATATTATAAGAATGGCAGTCAAAGTAAACTTAAGATGTAGAATTAATGGAAAGGAACTTATTATCTCTCTAGTTAATAAAGTTATTAATAAGAAATAATAATCAGTACTATGTGGAAGGAAAAGTTCCAATGTAGAAACTGCAGATGGTTCCAGAACTGGATAAATCTCCACTGAAGAGCCTGTAACAAAGCTGATCCTAAATTCAATTTAGATACAAAGAAATAATGAAGGACAGTTAGAAAAGGACCATTTACAAAAATATATTCCTGGGGATAGGGACTATAGCTATTGTATTTGTATTCATGAAACTGAAACAAGTAGATGCTAAGTAACTTATGTGTCATATAAAATATCATCTACATGCCAAATTTAAAAAAGAGCAGTCTTTAAATTTCTCTATAAATTTTTGTTTACTAAAATACCTTAGTAAATAAACAATGGGAGAAAACACTTTAATTTTTCCTCAAAACAAGATTAAAATGTATCATTGTTTTAGCATAATAAAATTTTTTAAAGATTGTAGGCTAATACAAACTATATAAAATAAGTTTTTAAAAATGCTGTGGGTAATGACCAAATACTATGTCACTTTCTCTTACAGGATTTAATAGAGCCAGAAGCTGAGGATACACATATCCAGTATAGAAGAGAAACTTGTTCTTCTCTCATTATGCACAGGTTTACCTTTCCTGTAAATTAATACTTCAGAATCCTCTTACAAAAATCAATTTATAACCAAATAAATTTTTTTCCCCTGGCGTGATCTTGACAGTCCTCAAAGTTGGTTCTCAAAAAATAAAAAACCCATTTATAACAACCAGAGTGGCTTCAATCAAGTCTTTCGTCAAACATGGGCCCCTTATCCTATACCACTGACATATTTATCTAATGGTGGTTAGTAAGACAAATGTATTAATGGCATGCTATCTAACTCTCTACACAAAGCCCTGGAGTGCTGGAGGGTGGGAGGTATAAGAATGTAAATCAGAAAACCAGGCAGAATGAATGCCTCTCCCTTGAAGTTTCACATCAGGGTCCCTGAGCACTTCTTTCTGTGGCCTTCCATTCTCTACTCTCTAACCATCCCAAACATTTACTTCCTTTTTCCAGTCCACCACCCAGAAGCTGTCTTAGTTTCTTAAAGGACTTCACGAGAAGGAAACGGCAACCCACTCCCAATATTCTTGACTGGAAAACCCCACGGACAGAGGAGCCTGGTGGGTTCCAGTCCACAGCTGAGCGACTCTCTCGAGGAGAAAGTGATAAGGGATGAAACTTCCAGCAATGACAACTGTGAACGTACATCAATCTCCACTGAATTTTATCTCTTCCCAGCTTATCTCAGCAGTAGTCTTTACTCCATCTAACACTAACAGCTCTTAATCTGCTTTTAACATCCTTTCTCAAACTCCCAGGAAACCTGCCACAATTACCACTGCCCCTCCCCCACCAACATCATCTTTCTCTCTGCTGCCTTTCTGGTCTCGACATATTTTTCTGCTCAAGTCTATAACATCTTAAAAAATTAAAATTAAAGCTGGCCTTTGATTTAGCATCCTTCTAGTGACTACCGTCTTCCCTTCTCAGGCAAATTTTTTTGAAAAGAGTAGCTGGCTATAGCTGCAGCTCTTGATTCCACAATTCTCTTCAATTCTTGTTTCTCAAATAGTGCAATTAGATTTGTAATCCTATCACTTTATGAAAATTTCTTTTGGAGAGGTTTTCTAACATTCTCAGAAATATCAACTCCAACGGTCACCTCTCAGTCCTTGCTCTACTTGACCTCTTTGTAGCAGCTGGCAACAATGAATCACTCTTTCTTTGCTATGCTGAAATACTGGAGCTCCCCAAAAAACTATCCTGAGCTACTTTCTTTTTTACATCCTCTATGACTTCAACATAGAAATGTTCATTCATAAGCTGAACATTCCCAAATTTTTATTGCTAGCCAGGACTAGCATGAGCACTATCAATATATATCTATCTATATGCCATATGTACCTCAAATTCAACATTCAGAAACTGAATTTATAATCTTCCTTCCAAATCTGCTCCTCACATTCTAGTTAACTAATCACTTACTAAAAATCTAGGAGTTATGTAAGACTCGTCTGATTAATCATTTGCATTGACATATTACAGTAGAGATAAGGTGATGAATCTTTTCTTTCTCTGTTGCCAAATGGGGATAATTATGCCTATGTCTGTTAGGGGAAGCACACCCACTGAAACCGCCCACCCTGGCCAGGCACCATAGTAACCATTTGCATGAGCTGTTTTACCACAGGTGGTCCTGGTAAGGAACACGGAACTAATAAGCCACCACCAACAGGGAGAGTTCAGGAAAGGTTAAAAAGTGACACCGCATGTCCGACTACCTCCCAGAATCCTTCTCGATGGCATCCATCTTGGCTGAACAAGTCCAGGAAGGACTCTGAGTCAAATGACTGGCTAAAGACAACCCGGAACTAATCCCACCACCATAAAACTCAAGACTGTGAGCCATGTGGAAGAGCAGTTCTTCTGGGTTCCCTTACACGACTGTTCTCTGGCAGGGTTCCCTTACTCGACTGTTCTCTGGCAGGGTGCCCTTTCCCAATAAAACCTCTTGCTTTGTCAGCATGTGGGTCTCCTCAGACAATTCATTTCTGAGTGTTAGCCAAGAGCCCACTTTCGGGCCCTGGAAGAGCTCCCCCTTCTTGCAACAAGTCCATCTACTCTAAGTCAGTGAGACATTTGAAATGATGTGTTTGATTGATCGATTATGTGAAAGAATTTAAAATTCCTTCTGGGTGGCTGGAAGAAGAGAAAGGGCACATGACATCTGCTCCAAACTCAGAGCAACGAGGTCCCAATAACTATTTATTTCAACCTCTGAAAATTCCCAAAGTCTGGAAGTTGAAATTTCCATTGAACTGGGGTTGGCAATACATTTCAGAGTTTAAATTAAATTTTTCAAGACTTTGCTGACTAATGACCACAGAAGGCTTAGCGTGAAGCTATATGAACTACTATAATGGTGTAAATCATTTCTGTAATGATAAGAGGGTTCATTTTAACAGGATGAGTGCCTATCTGCTATATTCAACATACAATGTGAAGTCTATGGGAAACAGATGATTCTGTTTGTGCTCTAAGTAAATTTGTTATGCAGTTGAAAGACACTAAATTCACACAAACAGTATGACACAAAAGCCAGTAAGTACAATTAGTGGCATTACACAAAAATTCCCAATTTAAAATAATAAACTTTCAGAATTTCTTGGGAATAAAGAAAAAGGAAATGGAAAATAAACTCTAGTCATATGTAACCCCAAAGAGAAACTATTATTTTATATTCCCAATCTTAATGTCATTGATAAAATACATTTAATATATTATTTCAAAGAAAATGTTGTGAAAAGCAAAATTCTCCCTACTTGACAACACACTTAAATTACCTTTACTTGGGACTGATTTTTTCACCGAGGCTACATGATCTTCAGAGATGGCAAGACGCCTCAAAACATCAGCCAAAGCTGCCTTTAGCACTGTGATTTCATCTTCTTGCTGTTGAACTCGTAACTCAAGGGCTGAGAGGCGATCCTGAACATCAGAAGTACTTGCAGCAGAAATACTATCATCTATAAAAATAAGAAAATATGGAATATTTTTTAAAGTAAACTGCTTAAGAAACAATTTAATGATGTATAAGAAAATGTATACCAGATAACTCTTATAAAAGATGAGAAAAACTGAAAATAATTTTTACACAGATTAAATCTTTACGATTTTCATAGCTACTTGAACTAATTTAAAACAGAAAAGTTAATATAGCTGACGTGTAATTAAAACTATGAAAATTTTCTCATGGTCGAGTTGTTTATTATACCATCACCTTAATAACTTTTTCACCAAAATGTTCCCTAAATATACCACTTTGTAGACATCTGGAAACTTGCATAACTGCAAACTATTCAAAGCATCCTTTTTACTTATTATATCATTATCATAATTATCTATGAAAATAAGGAGTTCAAATCACTTCAGTTTTGCTTTTTGTATCAAATTGGGAACCTCTCACCTTCAGCATCAATGACCAGAAACCATTCTTTACTTTCTGTCTTTATTATTATGCTCCCAACCTCCTCCCCCAAGCATGGCTACGTAATTAGTAACATACTTTTTACTGCTCTTTCCAGTGCTGCTCAAACTCTTAAAAAAAAAAAAAAAAGGTATAGTTTCTATAAAGCACATAGCTAATATCTCCCTTAGGTATGTAACAACAACAACAACAACAACAAAATAATGTTCAGCTGTAATACATCAATTACAAACTACTTTCAGAGCTGTGTAACTTTAGAGTATACTACTTGTTGGGTCAATCTGAATCCAAATGTATAAAAGAGCATTTGCTAATGGCTAATTCACTATAACCAGAAAACTTAATGGAAGAAATGAGGTTCTCACAGCTGACTGGCCTGACCTGAGTGATATACACTGGGTGAGCCATCCTCTAGCTCCGGCACACGCTAAGCCACAGTGTGCCATTTTTCTCATACTGAGATAACGTGCCAGACATCTTACGCAGACAATTTAACTCAAAGTCTGAGTTAAAAACAGCAACAACGGGGGCTTCCCTGGTGGCTCAGTGATAAAGAATCCACCTACCAATGCAGGAGACACTGGTTCAACTCCTGATTCAGGAAGACCCCACATATTGTGGAGGAACTAAGCCTTTGTGCCACAACTACCGAGCCTGTGGTCCACAGCCTGTGAGCCACAACTACTGAGCCCACGTGCCAGAGCTACTGAAGTCCGTGTGCCCTACAGCCTGTGCTCTGTGACAAGAGAAGCCACCACAGTGAGAAGCCTGCATACAACTAGAGAAGAGCCGTCACTTGCCACAACTAGAGAGAAAAGCCTGTGCAGCAACAAAGACCCAGCACAGCCATATATTAACTAAGAAACGGCAGCAACAAAACCGCCAGCACTTAAAAACCAAAGTCATCACCATTTATTACAGAGCAGCAAACACACTCATTTAAAATCTTATGTGCCTACAGACATCTCAGGCACACACATGTATCTCTTCTGTCTTTAGAGGTATTCCAGTGACAATCTTTGAGAAGTACTGCAATGAAAGGAAAAGTTGGGTTTTATCTTCAATTTAGACTTTGAATTCTAGTTCTGTAATTAATAAGTTGTGCAATCTCAGGCAAGTTATTTTATCTCTTTGAGCCTCAGTTTGTGTTTAAAAGATTGTTTTGTGGAAGGTATCCAGGACTTGTCTGATATTTAATAAATGTTTAACGTACAACAGCAAAGTACAAAAGGTAAAATTTGAGAGCTTTAGGCCCATGTATTACATAAAAGGCAGATCTGTCAAACTTTGTGAGGCTTAAGAAAAGAAAAATTCAGCTTCTCATTTTAGAAATTTTTATATTTGAAGTCTTTTTCATTTCCAGAATTCTAGCTGAATTCTGGGCTTCCCAGCTGGCTCAATGGTAAAGAATCTGCCTGCTAATACAGGAGACATGGGTTTGATCTCTGGGTCAGGAGGATTCCCCTGGAGTAGGAAATGGCAATCTACTCCAGTATTCTTGCCTGGAAAATTCCATGGACAGAGGAGTCTGGAGGGGTACAGTCCAGGGGGTTGCAAAGAGTCAGACATGACTGAGCATGCATGCCATACACTAGCTGTATTCTAACTGACCCATGATGCTCTATGTGTCACACTATGGTTATTATCATATTAACATTAGTCTGTCTAGAATACTTTCCTATTTTCCTTCTTCTGGTAGGAGAAAAACAGCTCTTTTGCGGACCTCTACTGGTTTTTGAGGTTCCATTAGGGCTGTGGATCTATGATCCCTCATTTTCTCCTCTAACACCATGCACTACTACTAAGGTGATGTATACGAAGTGGGGTTTTTTGATGGTTAAAATATGTCTATTGGTAATTTCATAAGGTTCAATCAAATACTACCATAGAAATGGTTATGGGTATGGGTTAGGCCAAAAAGAGTCCTCCCAAATATGAAAGAGAGAGCGAGCAGAGGGAGGGAGGGAGGGAGGTATCATCATTCTTGGTTTGTCAACTGTAAGGACATACAGATCTAGGGCTGCCGATGATAAAAAGTATTGTCTGCCCTAGTTCCAGTTCTAGTCTCTGAAGCATGGACCATCAATTCTGAGAGTTACTCTAATATTTCTTTCAGATATCTATGAAACCAGACAAACTCTCTTTCAACAAGCCACCACCTATAAGCCAAAAGTCCTGATTAAGTCAGGAAATGATACAGATACGCCTTTCTAAATTCTAAACTTTTCTCAAATTACAGGAGATGGGTTATGTATCAAAGTTATAATCACAGGTAAAATATTTATGTGATTTTTATAAACACATAATCTTCTTAATTCTTTTGGGAAGGCAGCAAAGCCTAGTGGAAAGATTACCAGACTATAATGCCAAAGGTATAGTCTCTTGGGTTTTAGTACCGACATGGTAACTAGCTTTTACTTTTGGTAAATTACTTTAACTTTTATAGACTTTGATTAAAAAAAAAATGACTAAGGTTTTTATTTTGTGAAACTTGGACAGTCACATGAATGGTGGTTCAGCTTGTAAAAATCCTACCACAACCTGCTAGATACTGTGATAAGACACAGGACAGTTTTTCAAAGGACATTACAAGCATAATGTTAACCATTAACAACATCCTGGATTTATACAGGACCTTTCATATTTATTACCTCCTCTCCCTATCTGTATTTTATACTTGAGGAAACAGCTTGAGAAATAGCTTGCCCAAGGTCACCAAACTAGTCTTGATATATGAGATTCAAAGAGAGGACTTGACTCACAGTTTTAAGTGCACTTTACTTTCATGTTGCACCTTAATAATCACAGGAGAATCGAATAAATATGTTCTTTCACAAAGCCAAACAGGTTTAAACTATGAGGTGATATGAGCAGATTTCTGTTCTAAAAAGGTTATTCTGGCTGCTGAGAGAAAATGGACTGGAACAGGATAAGCGTAAACATATGGAGACCAAACGTGAGGCTAATGCAGTAACCCGCGTGAAAGGCGAAGGTGGTCTAGGCTAGGGGTAAGGTGTTCATGCATCTCGACTTGCCCAGGACAAACATGTCTGCTATCTCAGTAAAAATATTATCATAACACTCCTTCTTTCTCTCTAAAGTTTCCCAGTTTGGATGATCAATTATAGGGTCACTCAAGACAAGGCAGCAGCAGCAACAGAGATGCAAAGCTGCATAGGAGTTGATCTCTATGGTTCCTTATAGCCCTAAAATCCTGTAACATCTTCCTAATATTTTGGCCTTTTTCACCTTTTCAGGAGCAATGAAAGCTGTGGTTGAACTGTGCATAAATTCAGGTGTTACACTGCATGAATAAATCTGTTTACCACTCACCAGCTCTGACTGGCTTCTTCATGAAATTTTTTCATGATAGTACTTATCTCTAGTTTGAGATTATTAAATGAAAAAATGTACAGCACTGCCTTACACCAAGGGTTCAATAAGTTACTATTCTGTCTGGGCAGGTTCTTTACTACACTGTTTTTATTATTGCTACAAAGCTGGAAATGATCCCAAGTCCCTGGATGGGGTAAATAAGCTATGATAATATATTCACATCATAGAAAGCCATGCAACTAAAAATAGTAAAACAAGTGGACTTCTCTAGTGGCGCAGTGGATAAGAATCCACCTGCCCGTGCAGGGGACATGGGTTCGATCCCTGATCCAGGAAGATTCCACATGCCACAGAGCAACTAAGCTCTCGTGCCACAACTGCTGAAGCTCACGCACCCACAGCCTGTGCTCCGCAACAAGAGAAGCCACTGCAATGAGAAGCCTGTGCACTGCAACGAAGAGAAGCCCCTGCTTGCTGCAACCAGAGAAAGCCCGCACACAGCAAAGCCCCCAGTGCAGCCAAAAATAAATAAAATGATTTTTAAAATAAATAAATAACATAAAAATAATAAGACAGGTATATAAACTAGAAACTTGAAAGCCCCACAAGACAACTCAAGTGGAGTAAGCAAACTGGGGAATACCATGTACTGAATAATTTATTGAAACACACACACACACACCAAAACATACTTCTAAAAAGTAAACAAAAAATTTCATATTTACATATGTATATGCAACCCACTCCAGTACTCTTGCCTGGAGAATCCCATGGATGGAGCCTGGTGGGCCACAGTCCATGGGGTCACACAGAGTCAGACACGACTGAGCGACTTAACTTACTTATAATGCACAGCAAGGAAAATCTAGGAGAATACAAATCAATCTGGTAATTGGGTTACTTCTGACTAGGAGAATGAGGTAAGGACAAGATAAAGGGAATTTTTTGCTTTTTAGTATTTCTACATTATTTGAATTTCACAGTAACAATGTTATTTAAACTTATAGTTAAGCTAAAGTATACTGCTTCCAAAATTTGATTTCTTAAAGCAAGTTTCCTCTAGGCACAGTATTCCAATTTATAAATGAACATATCAGAGCATAAGGCAATGAACTTAAATTTGCACTCACTGATTACAAAAGCTAGAACACAGACTATCTTAAAGATCAACAGTTCCTCTTGCCATTTTATAGATAAGTAACGGACATGGCTGAGTGAGCACACACACACGGCTGAGTAAGCGCACGCATGCACATGTGCGCACGCACACACGCACGCAGACACACACACACACACACACACACACACACAGAGACTATGACATTTGGAGAGTTACTCCTGGGCACACAGCAAACTGGGGTTAGAGTTTTTTCCTCAGATGACTCCAAAAAACCCATCACTCTTCCTCTTTACATTTTCAAAAGTTTGTTCTTATTTTTCTTTCAATCTCTTAAGGTACCACATGCACATTCACAATGACTTTTTAAAGAACACATCTGTTTAGTAAACAGAATATATCCATTTCCAAAGGCATATTCCACTCACCCTTCTTAATCCAAGCACGCTAATTCCTTTTCCTTTTACTACGGTAGTCTCCTATTTCTTTGCTCCTTTCGAAGTATTAATAGTTTCTAGCCTTGAGGGTTAAAATATGAACTACAAATAAATTCCCAAGGGTTCGTAAACTCATTAAGGGCAAAGAAAGAAAAGAGAAAGACGGTCCGTAAACCTCTTTTCCATCAGTCTAATGTCCTATTGGCATAAGTTAGTCTCTTTTATTAGAAGTGCGAGGTAAATGTTAATATCCAATATTTCAGTTTTAAAACTACAATGGTTAACTGCTTATTATGCTTTTACTACAGTGAATCACAGTTAACCTGTCTTCTGAATTGTCAAGAAATACGTGTTACCTTTGCCAAGACAAATATATGGTACTCTATTCTAAGTATCTAAAAGTTGGCAAGCCAGCATCATACCAGAACGAGGCATGCCTATACATTCTAGCATCTTTTGAATGTTAATGATTTTATGTAAATCTTTCTAAAATGGTACACTCAACTTTCCTGTTTTCCTAATAAGGGCATATATTTCTAATGTAGCCATTTCTAGATGACTCAGTTTTCACTTAAAATTTTAATTACTTTGTGCTGCAAGCACTGTGATAAAATGATGCCCTGGAAGCTATTATGTTTCTAATTAAATAATTTAAAGTACTACATTTTCAAACTTGTAATCTCTCTTCATACCTTTTCTGCTTCTTTCTTTGCACTTAGTGTTACCTATACTGTATGTATAAGTACATACATTATATATATATATGATGCTTACAATTTTAACATAGAGGAAGAAAAGGGACACAGCTTCAGGCCTAATGTTTGTATCACTGGAGTCCCACAGGAAAAGGAGAAAAAGATTCTAGATGAAAAAAAAAAAACAAAAAAAAACAAAAAACAAAACAAAACACATGAAGCAATAATGGCGGAACTTCCCAAGTTAAATCAAAATTCACAAATTCATTAAAATTCAGTATACTGAAGTCCCTCTCCTCACCACACATGAAAATCAAATCCAAGCAGGTTAAAGAATTAAAGGCAAAATCATTAAAACCTTTAGAAAAATAACAGAATATCTTCATATCCTGCAAGTAGAAAGGAGGTTCCTAAACAAGACAGAGTAAGCACTATCCATTAAAGTACACACTGAAACTACATTAGCTTTCAGAACACATGTTCACTAAAAGACACAAAGAGAAAAAGCTATTCACAAATGAGGAAAAGATAGTTCTAACATTTGTAAGTGATAAAGGATTAGGATCCTGAATAAAGAATTCCTACAAATTGATAAGACAAACAGTCCTATAGAAAAACTGTTTGCAAAACCCGTGACTAAACACCTCATGGTAAAGGAAACATAAATGGCCAATGAACACATGAAATGAGGCTCAAGCACTTCATTTATAATCTTGAAAAGGAAAAAATTAAAACCAAACGGGCAAAAAACTTAAAGCGTGACAATATGAAGTGTATCAAGTATTCCCTAGGATAAAGAGCAATATGAATTTTCTCATATATTACCAGTAGGCAGTAAACTGTCTCAAGACTTTGAGCTAAAAAACAACAACAAAATACAACTTTGGCCTCATCTGGCAAAACTGAAGATGCACACATCCCATGACCCAGCAATTAAAAACTCCTGGTGTACAGACCCTGACCTACAGCAGGGCTGGCAATCTTTTCCTGTGAGGGCCAGATACTATAAATATTCTAGGCTTTCAGACCACATAATCTCTATAATAACTACTCAAACCTACCTTTGTAACACAAAAATAGCCATAAATACGTAAATGATTGGGTGTAGCTATGTTCCAATAAAACTTTTCTTTTTTTCTTTAACTAAAACAGGTGGCCTGTCAGGCGAATCTCTGCTTGTGCATACGCACACCAACAGAAATGTTCAATAATGTCCATAACAGCAAAGTTCACAACAGCAACAAACTGGAAACAATCATTAGCTGTAAAATGTATAAACAAACTGTGATACAAACATCCAACAGAATACTAGTAAGTGGTAAAAATAGACTATGGCTACATGAAACATCATGTATAAATCTTAGGAATATAACAATGAGTGTAAAAAGCAAGTTGGACTTTATATAAAGTTAAAAAAATACAAAAGTGATATATTGTTTAGAATAAACCCTTAAAGCAAGGGAATGATACATACAAAATTTATGACAATAGTTACTTCTGATAGTGTAGAGCAGGGGATAGGAAGGAAGATGTGCACAGATAACAGAATATCTGTGTCATAAAGACAATTAAAACACATTGTGTTATATTTTTTTGAGGTGGAGGTTAGTGACTTTTCTGAGAGAGGAAAGGGAATGCGAATGGCTAGACTACATAATTAATTTACTCATTTTGTTTTAGAACAATGAAACCAGTTTTTCAAATTAAATCCCCAAACAGATATAAATGGAGTTTCACTTCTAAAACCCTGAAGTTTTGTGTCATAAAAGCAACTAAACCTGTGGGTTTAATGATTGTTTTGAAGCCTAATGGTGTGAACTAAGATTAGTTGTTACCTATGAATTTTTTTGGGGGGGGAGGAGTCTGTTTCAAAAAGGTATATGAGATACAATACCATCCAAAGAACAAATATTAAAAAAAAAAAAATTAAAAACCATTTCTATAAGACACCGGTCAGACATTAATGAGCAGAATGGTAGTGATGAAGATCAGAAGAACTAATATGGTGAAAAACCATGAGAAATCATATTCCACCATGCACTGTTTATAGTTTAAAAAAAATAGTGAAGGCACCAGGCTAAATCACTACTAATGGTGAACTAATTAAATAAACATCTGTACTACGGTACCTCATGGAGCTCTTAAAAAGGATGGTATATATTTAAAACCACAAACTAGAAAGTTTAGTAGGTATAACAACATACTATAAAAGAGGGAAAAAATTGCAGGCAACATTTATAGTGTAGTTATATCCATATAGAACTGTATATCCACAAGCATACATACCATACAGTTGTACAGAGACTGGAGGTATGTCTGGCAAGTGGGATTTTAGAAGATTCTGCTCCCTTATATTCTTATTTTGTATGACTTTTCTGTGAAATATTCTTCATGAACAAAACATAAAACTATTTTCTCAGTAAAGAAAAGCAAAGCTAATTTAGGCTGTGATGTAAACCTAATTAGTAATGCACCCAAATTTTGAATACAAATTTGGTTAATGTGTAGATTTCTATGCACAGTGAATAAAAACATTTTTGTAAAAGTATGTCTCATGACGTTTAAAAGAAATATTCTCAGGTTAATGAGAGACACAAAAATCAATATAATACATCCAAAGGAAAACTGGATGCCTTTAAATATCATTTCTTCAAAAAACAAAACAAAATCACAACCGATTTGTCACATTAGTAAATTCCCATCAGAAGGCATTTAGCAAATAAATGTTTCTTTTTTCCTAAAATGGAAATGGTTGTCTTCAAATATTGTCTTGTATTTTATCAAAAAGTTATGCACTATCAATTCTACAACAGCCACAATTTACTTTGGAAATAAACCATAAGAAAATACACTAATAAAAACAGAGCTCATATGAACATATATTTATGCAGGAATTAATCTTTCCTATTTCTCTTAATATTTTACTGCTAGAAGTCAAATTTTTCTCTCAAAGAAGTTTTAATTAAACAAGCCACTGTTAAAGTTTGGATATTTTATTTTAGTAAATGACAATATTAATTACCTCCAGTTCAGTTTAGTTGCTCCGTCGTGTCCGGCTAGTAATAATATATGAAAATAAAGAGTATCTGTCTTCAATTGAGTAACACAAATAATATTGATCTATATTTTCTATTTTAAAGAACTCATGTTTGTTTTTCTTATAAGATATTCTTACTAAAAAATCCCCCTAGTAGTATAAATTATAAAAGGAATTGTGTTAAAATAAAAGAAAGTATAAAACCATTTTTGCCACAGCACTCTGAGCATGAAGGCTAAGGACTTTACTAGGATTCATTCATAATCAGATAATTCTGCTTTTGATGTTTTTTTGGTTAGACTTCATAGAAGCAAAAGTCAAGCTTAATTACACAATTCTCATTTCCTATTTTTAAGAGACATGCTTCCCCCCCCCCAAAAAAAAACTATTTTCCAGTAAAAGCTGTTTTTATTTTTTCCCTCACAAACAATGTAATGACCACCTTTTGTGGGGATAGGGAAAACAAGCTGAACAAAGCCTATTCTGCCCTCACAACAGGAAAATATCCTCTTAAAGGGGGTATAATAGTCATTTATAAAAGTAGGTAACCAAATATTTATGCTATTACTGACACATATATTTAAAGGAAGCTAGGGGGAGGGGGGAGGGGGGAAGGAAGAGGCCTAAATTCATTCCCACATCCTCAGATTTCTTTTGTCACAAGTAGTAAAGTTTGTGGCACATGTCTCCCAGAAAAGGAAAGATACATTACCAGCGCAGAAGTTTGAAAGTGTAGAGGAACCACATACTGAAGCGAGACTAGGCAGGCTGTCTTCCATTCTTGCCACCTACGTTACAAGCAATATAAACCAGTTCTGTCCACGTTTCCTGCTGCCTTCCCAGATAGTTCCAGAGCAAATCCCAGCTCTCTAAATCTCACGACATACTTTACATTCTGAGGAAATCCTCCCGGTCCAGATGGCCTACCACAAAGCACTTCTATGCTGGCACAAATAAAAACTTCTTAAGACAGTTCTTTTCTTGCCCCTTTCTTATCTAAAGAAAAGTCTTCTACTTATTTATAGAGACAAAGAACTGAAGGAGAGCAAACAGCACGCAGGCAAAAGGAGGGTAAAGACACAGAAAACTAAGGCTGCTTTCGGGAGTGGCTAAATTCCAGGCGCACGCAGAAACACATGAATTAATGAATCCATGAATATTCACTACAGTTATCTGGTTGTCCTCAGGCACTACTTCTCTGATCATCTTTCAGTTGGTTAAGAGTAATAAATACAAAACTCTGCCTTCTGAAACTGAAACATAAAACATATTAGTTTCTATGATTAACAGAATTAAAGCCCTTCAAATGAGTCTTTTTCTCTACTAGGAAGTAAACAATGGGGTGCAAAGTGGCAAGCCACATTTCCTTTTGCCTTTGTTTAAAATAAAATGAAAGCCACATGAACTGTAAAGAAACTGAAAGAATGGTCACTTCATTAATTTAAAAAGCTTACGTGTTAAGACTAAGTTGGCTGATTTGTTACAACCATTTCACTAGAGTAAGATAATGAATTCAATTAACAATAAGAACAGTCATTTCTCTTAATTCACTAATTTTCCAAATTATTTTAAAATAATACAACTGCATGAATAAGTAACCTATAATAATTTACTTCTGATCAGACATTCCAATTTTAAACTACATATGCTTACAATAACACAAGTGTCTTTAGTCTCACAAAAGTATGTAAAAGCAGGTGAAAGTTAATGAATACAATATGTATTTATTCTTTTGATAATTGCTTTTAAAGCTAGTTAAAGAACAAATTCATGGAGTTAGGTGTCAAAACAAAACTACTGATGGATTATCTCTTCAATTTGTTGCTTTTAAACTTTTATTTATAATTGAGAAAAGCAAATTTAAACCAAGCCAAAGAAAAACAGAAATAACAGGACTACTATCAACACACACACACAAAATACTGTGAAACAGATAAAACCTAAACTAAACGGAACATTAAGAGCTATGCTACAGAGACTGAGATAAGGATAAACTAAAAGCAAAGCTGATAAAAGAGGAATGAAGCAAAATGATCTAGATTAATATTTATAAAAGCCCTTACAGAAGAAAGTAGGAACCACCAAGAGTGTTTCCTCAAGTGAGACTTGGGAAAATACTTCTCTATAGGTTAATACCTGGTATAGATTCATCAAAATACAGGAGGAGTTCCTCGGAAGATTAACAGGAATTAAGTGGGCTGGGAGGTGTGCAATGTGTTTGAAACAAAGGACATTTAGGCGAGACCACGTAGAGTGACTAAAAGCAGACAGAAGGGAAATAGAATGATACAAAGGAAATGTAGTGCCAGGCACAGACTAGGACAGAGTTCAAATTCTTGCTATTGATTGGTGAGAAGCTCTGACGCAGATTGTACTTTATTATGTCTCTCTTCAGTCAACAGACAAATGTAAGACTGCAGTTTTATGATTTAGGTCTGAACTACTCTTCTTCATAACAAATGTAGCCCTATTAAACGACTGCTCACAGACTCCTAAGATTACAGAATTGTCAAGAAGTTCTGCAACCTAGTGCTTTGTAACCGATACATAACAAAAAGGCTCCTCGTACATGACAGTACCTGGGGTTCTTTTCACCACCTCCCATTTGCAGACTGCTACTAATCTGTAGATTATATACCTTGGGCATTTCTTTCTTCTCAAATAAAAATCTGACTTCAGACCAGAAAGTATTTGGTTCCTAAATAGTTTAGTTTCTTTGCTTAAGCACCTCTTCCCTCTTTACTATTACAGTCAGTCTTTCTAAAAGGCCTATTCATACATTCAAGTATCTGAGTACTATGAGGTACAGAAATTATTCAGGATGCTGAGGTGGGGAATTCCCTTTGGCCCAGTGGTTAGGACTCTGAGCTTTCATTGCCAAATGCCCTGTGTCTTGAGTAGCATCTCTTAAAGTCTGTCCTTTAATTTCTAGCAGGTAAAATTTTGCTAGTAAAATTGCTTTTAATCTGGGCTTCCCACGTGGCTAAGTGGCAAAGAATTCACCTATAATGCAAGAGATGTGGGTTCTATCCCTGTGTTGGGAAGGAAAGGGCAACCCATTCCAGTTCTGCCTGGGAAATCCTATGGACAGAGAAGCTTGGTGGGCTACAGTCCATGGGGTTGCAGAAGAGTCAGACCCAATTTAGCAACTAAACAACAACAACAAAGATGATGTAAACTGTAAGCTGTTAGTACTCATTTGTGTCTTAATTTGGGTAGCATTATTTCTTTAAACACAGAACAAATTTTTAGATTTCTATAAAATACTTATTCATTCTACATTTTACTGAGTGACTAATTTGTCAGGCACCATATTAAATCCCAGGAACACAAATTCAAATTCAGTTCTTTCCACTTTGAAAAGTAAAGACTTTTAAAGGCAAAAATTAAAAACAGATACTATAATAAGAACGCAAACTAAGAAAAAAATATGAAAAAGATAGGAGTTGGCAAACTTCTGTTTGTAGGGAAGAAGGGAAAATAGATCAACCTCACTGATTAGGGACATACAATTAAAAGCATAAGCTTCTATTTCATAGCTATTAAGTAAACAAAAGCTGTACATTCTGGCAACACCAAATATTGGCATCAGAACTTTTATACACTTTGGAGGGAAAATGTACATTAATAAACAACTTGGGAGAATAAGCTGGCAAGGTTTACTAAATTTGAAGTACTCTCAGTCTGGAAGCCCAGCAATCCCACACTCAAAAATAGGACAAGGTGTGGAACAGACATTTCTCCGAAGAAGATATGTAAATTGCTAATAAGTACATGAAAGAATGTGGAGAAATTAAAACCCTGTGCACTGTAAATGGAAATAAAAAATTATGTAACTGCTGAGCAAAACACCCTGGTGATTCCTCAGAAAGTTAAACAGAGATCCAGCAATTCCACTTCTAAGGATATGTATCCAAAAGAATTGAAAGCAGGGACTCAAATAGCTATGTCAGTACTAACATTCATATCAGATTATTCACAATAGCCAAAAGGTGAAACCACCGAAATGACTAGCCACAGATGAATGAATAAACAAAATGTGGTATATACATATAATGGAATATTATTCAACATTAAAAAGGAATAAAACTGTGACACAAGCTACAGCATGGCTTGTAATTATTATGTTAAATAAAATAAGTCAGACACAAAAGGACAAATAGCGTATGACTGCATTTAAATGAGGTATACAGAGTAGGAAAATTCAGAAAGACAGAAAACAGAACAGAGGTTACCAGGGCTGGGAAAAGAGGAGAATGTGGAGTCAGTATTTAATGAGTACAAAGTTCTGTTTAGAATGACAAAAATGTTCTGAAAATGGACAGTGGTAATAGTTATTTGACACTGTAAATTATATACCTAAAAATGGTTAAAATAATTAATTTTATGTTATGCATATTTTATCATACCAAAAAAAATCACACCACATTAAAAAAAATCACAATGTGATATCACTTCACATCTATTAGGATGGCTATAGTCAAAATGACAATTACTGTTGGTGAGAGCGTGGAGAAACTGAACCCTCATACATTGGGCTGCTGGGAACAAAAACGGTGCAGCTTTGGAAAATAGTCTGGTAGTTCCTCAAAAAGTTAAACACAGAGTTATCACGTGACCCAGCAATTCCCTCCTGGGTATATACACAAGAGAGATGAAAAGTTATCTCCACACGAAAACTTGTACATGAATGCTCATAGCAGCACTACTCACAAGAGCCAAAAAGTAAACATAACCCAAATATCCACTGAATTATAAAGATATTCATTCACATGGTATAACCATGCAATGGAATATCATTCAGCCATAAAAAATGAAGTACTGATATATGCTATAACACAGACGAATCCTGAAAACATGCTAAATTAAAAGAAGTCAGTCACATGCTGTATGATTCTATTTACATTAAACATTCAGAACAGGCAAAGTGGATCAGTGGTTGCCTATAGACTATAGAAGATGGGGGAAAGGGAGTGACTGCTGAAAACCACAGAATCTTTTCTTAGGGTGATGAAAATGGTCTAGAATTCACTGCAGTGAAGGTTATACAACCTTGGGAGTATACTAAAAACCACTGCATTGTGTACTTTAAATGTATGGTATATGAATTATAGAGCAAAAAAGCTATTACCAAAACAACAACAAACCATTCAGTAAGCAACAAAAACTTTCAGCAACAAAAACTTTCATTTCATAATTTACATTGTAAATCCCCTTGAAAAGTATAAGTGGAGTTTCCATGTTCCCCAAATGACTGACTAGAGCCTCCTGGGGCATTACTGAGAATATGAAAAGCACATAGGAATCACCTAAATAAGAGTATAATGGGGCGGGGGGTGGGGAGGCAGAAAGAAGCTGGAACTGTTAAGAATAACTACAACTTTTTCATAATGTAGGTTACAGCCGGCGTAGCTTAAAAGACTATTATGTCTGTTTACTAAGCTATCCAAAGATTAAGAAAAATATAATGGCGTTTGTAAATAAACATTTTACTCATTGTATTTAGATGTGTTTAGTGAGGATGTTTTTCATACACTGAGAGAGATCTGGGCTAAGGTCAAAATCTCTCACACAGTACTCTTGTAAAAGGAACAGACTTCTTGTAAGCAAGGAGAGGAAAGATGACTGGCTAGCGTAAAATTTGCAATTTGTGACTGCTGACACTTAAGATCTTAAAAAACAGAAGAATGAAATGATGAAACTTCAGCTCCTTTAAAGCACATCTTTAAAAAATGACAGCAAAAAGTGGCCAAAGTGTTAGGACACAGGCAGTTATACTGGTGTACTTGCGAACTGCTACAAATATTCTGAAAAGCAATCTAGTAATTGCTACTTAAATAATTAAAATTACACATATGTACTCTGATGCAACGTCTGTAGTATGTATAAACAGACCTAAAGGTCTATAAAAATGAGATCAGGTGAATGAAATATAGTATCTAAATATGGAATATTACATACTATATATCAGTGTGGTGTCAGTATGTTATCAATGATCGGTGGATAAGCGGAAAAAGTCACCAATAAGATGATGCATATCTACTGTATAAACAGTGTATTTTATGTCCTGTTTTTTGGAAGGGGGAAAAAAAAAAAACACCGAAATCCATTTATACAGAACAAGGGTCGGCTAACTTTTACTGTGAAGGACCAGAAAGTAAATACGTTAGGTTTTACAGATCAGAAGATCTCTATTCCAGTCATCACACACTGCTCTTGCAGAACAAGCAGCCACAGACAGTATCTCTACAAATGGAATATGTCCCAATAAATATAAATTTATGAACACTGAAATTACTACTAGAATTTCATGTAACTTTCATGTGTCATGAAATATTATTCTTTTGATTTTTTTTTAACCGTTTAAAGATATAAAAATTATTCCTGGCTAGGCTTCCCTGGTGGCTCAAACAGTAAAGAATCTGCTTGCAATGCTGAAGACCCAGATTTGATCCCTGGGTTGGGAAGATCCCCTGGAGAAGGGAATGGCAACCACTCCAGTATTCTTGTCTGGAAAATTCCATGTATAACAGAAGCCTGGTGGGCTACAGTTCACGGGGTTGCAAAGAGTTGGACACAACTGAGCAACTAACACACAACACAACTATGTACATACAAAAACTGCAGATTCTGTGCAAGAGCCTAATTTGTTAATTTCTGATGCAGAATCAAACTAAATGAGCAAGTATATATTTATAATTTAAAAAAATATAATTTTAAAAGCACCTCTTCTTAAAGGATAATAATTTTCTTGACAAAGTAATTTTTATTAATAAGACTAAGAAACACCTTCATAATCAAAGTAGATGGCATACTAATGTTATGACTCTATTTCTCCATGGCTACAGAGAGAGTAGAATAAGGAGAAAATAAGGTAACTTCAAAATTTGTTTAGCCCCAAAATAGAGAATTTGGCATTTCATGGTAGTACTTCCTGCTTCAAAGAATTAAATCCTTGCTTATTTAAAGGGAGTGTTCTCAAGCTGGCAGAAATGATAAAGCTCTACCATAAAGAACAGAAACACAGAATCTAAGGAAAAATAGGAGACTATTCAGTCAAGAGTTCTGTGACAGGATAAATATGTTCACATTTTCAGAAAAACTTTCCTAGGCTTCCCACAATAGAGCACATTTCTTAAAAAATCACCAACACACAGTATTCCAAGGATTTGGTATTGTGAATAAGGAAGTGACTGACATTTATTTTCCAAGCTTCTGTCTCAAATGCTCAATGCTATATTAAGTCTGTGCTGTGCTTGGTCGCTCAGTCATGTCCTGCTCTTTGCAGCCCCATGGACAGCAGCCCGCCAGGCTCCTCTGTCCATGGGGATTCTCCAGGCAACAATACTGGGGCAGGTTGCCATGCCCTCCTCCAGGGGGTCTTCCCAACTCAGGGATACCACCCAGGTCTCCTTGCAGGTGGATTCTTTACCATCTGAGCCACCAGAGAAGCCCATAGTAACTCTACGGTAGGATACTGAAGTGATGTGAAAGACAGTCCTTACCCTCAGGGAATTTCAAAGATGCAAAAATCCTAAAGAAAATATTAACAAACTAAATGCAATAATATATTAAAAGGATAATAAATCACAGTCAAGTTTAATTTGTTGCAATCAGTGAGATTTATCACATTAACAAAATAAGATCATGTTCAACAAACACATTTCATAAAATTTAACAACAATTCAAAACAAAAATGTAAAAGTACTATGAATAGAAGGGAACATTCTTAATCTGATTAACTATGAATAGAAAAGAACATTCTTAATCTGATTAACATTGTGGGAGATCATATTTTCTACGTTTCTCCCTAGTTAGACACCCACATACATACATACACTTATGTATTAAGAGTATGTACATATGCCATCCCAGTACTCATCTAACAATGTGACTTGATAGATACTCCTTTAACCAAAAAGCAGGGTTTCTATCTAGTCTTCTTGTATCTGGCTAGGGGCCTGTGACTGCTAAACAGAGAATGAAAAAGTGACGCTTACATGATTATTGAGATGAGGCTGTAAAAAGTATACAGCTTCTACCTAGCCTTCTCTCTTTGGAAATGTTTGCCACCATGCAGTGAAGCAGCTCACACTAACCCACTGGGAGAGGCCGCATGAAAGAACTCAGGTGGGAGCCAAGGGCCAGCATAAACACCCGGATATACAAGTAAATTAGCCTTCAGATGATTCCTTCCCACTACTTTGTATCTTGCAGCCAAGGCATGAGACAATACAGAGTGGAGACAACCTTCCACGGTAAGCCCTAATTCTAAATTCCTAATCCAAACCCATGTTTGAAATAAATGTCTGCTTTATGCCTCTATGTTTTTAATTGGTTATGCAGCCAGAGTAACCAGTTTGATTCAAGTTGCTCAGTTGTGTCCAACTCTCTGCGACCCCATGGACTGCAGCATGCCAGGCCCCCTGTCCATCACCAACTCCCAGAGTTTATGCAAACTCATGTCCTTTGAGTCGGTGATGCCATCCAACCATCTCATACTCTGTCAACCCCTTCTCTTCCTGCCTTCAATCTTTCCCAGCATCAGGGTCTTTTCCAGTGAGTCAGTTCTTCGCATCAGGTGGCCAAAGTATTGGAGTTTCAGCTTCAGTCTTTCCAATGAACATCCAGGACTGATTTCCTTTAGGATGGATCTCCTTGCAGTCCAACGGCCTCTCAAGAGTCTTCTCCAACACCACAGTTCAAAAGCATCAATTCTTCGGTGCTCAGCTTTCTTTATAGTCCAACTCTCACACCCATACATGACTATTGGAATAACCACAGCTTTGACCAGACAGACCTTTGTTGGCAGAACATACATATACCAAATATGCATATACCAGAACATGCATACACCAAAACCCAAAAAACTACAACATCATATTTAATGTTGAAATACTTAAAGCCATCCTTTTGTGATAGAGAACAAAGGGAAACAAAAAAACACCAAGGATACCTACTTTCATTACTTCTATTCTGTATTTCAATTCTACTCAAGTAATAGGATAAGAGAAATAAAGATTAGAAAAGAAATAAGTTCATCATTCACAGACAATACAATTAGGCATATAAAATCCTTAAAAATCTTAATAATTTACTATAATTAATAGCAAGTTTAGCAACATTGATGGATACAGATCAATATACAAAGCAACTGTATTAGTACATCCTAGCAAAAAACAGAAAAAGAAAAAAATTTTTAAGACATTTACAGTAGTACTAAAAAATAATACCTAGGAATAAAAATTAATAAATGACATTTAAGAGCTCTACATAAAAAACTAGTAAATACTGTAGACAGAAGTTAAAGACCTGAGAAATAAGATAAATAAACCATGTTCATGGATTGAAGACTCAAGGAAAATATGCCACTTTTAACCAAGCTGACACAGAAATGTAATGCAATACAGAAAAACATCAATAATCTGTGTGTGAACACCCTGCGTGTGCTCATGCACATGAAACTTGATAAGCTTACTCTAAAGTTTATATGGAAAAGCAAAGGGTCAAGAATTACTAACAGCCTCTTGAAAAAAAGGAAAAAGGTAGGAGCACTTGTTTTATTAGATATCAAGACTCACTATGAAACTATAGTAATTAAGACACAGACAAATGGATCCATGGAAATGGAACTGAAAAGACAATCCGAAAATATGCACACTCATGGAGACCAATGGCAGCACTTTAGAGATCAGAGGAAACAAGAATCATGTCAATAAATAATACTGGGTAACACGAATCTCCATATGTGGAAAAAAAGAAATGAAACCTTACCCTCATCTCAAAACATATTCAAAACAGAAATTTCAGGTAAATTGTTGATTTAAATGTGAAAGATGAAATAATAAACCTTTTAGAAGACATTTAAATAAGACATGAAAATCACCACTGATAAGTTAAAAGGTTGACAGTGAGATTAGTCTTAAAATTGAGAATGTTTAGTCATAAAAAAATATCATTAAGAGTAAAAAGTGGGGGACTTCCTGAGTGGTCCAGTGGTTAAGAATCTGCCTTGCACTGCAGCGGGATGCAGGGTCAATCCCTGGTCGGGGAAGTGAGATGTCCACATGCTGTGGGGCAACTAAGCCCACATGCTACAACTGCTGAGCCCATGGACCACAGCTAGAGAATTCATGCACCGCGAGGAAAGACCCCACAGGACACAACAAAGGTCCCGAGTGCTGCAATGCAGACTCAACGCAGCCAGACAGATAAATATTTTAAAAAAGAGTAAAAAGGCGAGCCAGAATAGGTGAAAGTGGTTGGAGAATACAACTAACAAAGGGTTCATATCCTCAATATACAAAGAATACTCACGTATCAATTAGAAAGACAATCTGACAGAAAACTGGGCAAGAGACCTGAACAGGAACTTTTCAGCCAGATGGTCCATAATAAATACACAAAAAGGTGTTAAACCTTATTAGTAATTAAGAAAGTACAAGTTGAAACCACATGAAACTACCACTATACACTCACTAAATGGCTTAAAAGACTAATAGTATCTAGTGCTGCTGAAGATGTGGGATGACAGAAACTCTGGGAACTGCTGGTAGGATTATGTACTGGTACAACCACTATGGACAACTATTTGGCATGATCAATTAAAGTGGAATAAATACATTTCCCATGACCAAACACTTCCAGTTCTATGATTACACCCAAGAGAAATGTGTATGCATGTGTACCAAGAAATATGTATATGAATCAGAGCAGCATTATTCATAATAAGACACTGGGAACAAACTTAATATCCATCAATATCAGAATGGACAAATAAACTGTGGCATATCCATTTAACCATGATACTGAATGAACTACAGCTACATACAACACAGATGAATCTCACAAGCATAATACTGCGCAAAGGAAACCAGACAAAAGAATATATGCTTTATGATTCCACTTAAAAGTACAAAACCAGGCAAAACTATACCATATTGTCAGAAAACAAAACAGAGGCTATTATTAGAGATGTGAGAGGCGATAGTAAGCGATAGAAGCATAAGAAGGTGGGGTCTTTTGGAGTTTGGGGTATATTCTCTTTATGGATCTGGATTATGATTACATATGTTATACAATTTAAAAGTTTTTAAATACTGAGTTCACATTCCCAATATATGTGTATTTTTATACAGATATTAACTGTGCTAATATGTTATGAATACTACAAAACATGTAAAAAATAAAAACATGAAAAGTATGGAATAAAGATAAATGATATCTTAATTATCTTGCTAATAGTAATAGCTTAATTTCTGTGTGTATCCTGAAAAATGGCACACTTATTTATTTCAAGTGAAGCAAATATTTTAATCTTGTGGTTGCCATTTTTTTAAATTACTTTCACACACACTGCCAATACATTGCCTTATTTTCTCAATAGGACTTAATCCCCAAAGTGTTCATAATATTTACATTTTATGCAGACCTGGGGTGGTGACTAATATCAAGACATGACCCAAAACTACTCTTTTGGCTTTTCAATCATTAGTTAATAGTTTAAGACAATACATGCACTTAGGGAAAGATTCATGCAAGTCTTCTCAATAATATTCACTTAAGCAAGATGATTTACAGACCTGATTAGATCATTGATGTTAAGACTAATGTGGCTGACAAAGAGCTTGAACTCAGAGTAGAAGGATCAGCTGTACCATTTTCTTCTTTTCCTGTGCTTGATTTACTAACATTATTATTATTAACCTATGGTTTCTTCAAAGAAATCTCTCAAAGTCACTCATTTTGTGAGCATTAGATAATATGACAAGTGTTAGTCACTCACTTGTGTCCAACTTTTTGACTCAAGTGTTATTCCAACCGTGTCCTGGACAGGAGCACACCAAGCTCCTCTGTCCATGGAATTCTCCAGGCAAGAATGCTGGAATGGGTTGCCATTTCCTTCTCCAGGGGATATATCTGACCCAGGGATCAGACCCAGGTCTCCTGCCTTGCAGGCAGATTCTTTACTGTCTGAGCCACACGGGAAGCCAGATGCACTTTGAACAGAGTACGGGTAAATGGCAATATGCTGCAACACACGGACAGTACCTGAACGAGAGTTCCACTGTCAATCCCTGTGCCACGTGGAATTCCCACTCCTCCGCTCACGACAGAGGACCATCCAACCGGACAGACTGAATAAGGGAGCATGCTAATTGTTCTTTTTAATATTGGCAAAGCACAGTTTCTTTCCTTTATTCTACTTCAGTTTTAAAAGGTAAAATTTTAAATTCTAAAATTTTTTCTTATGCCACCAAGAAATCATCTACATGTCACTCTGAAAACCACTGTCTTATTAAAGGACAGCAGGAGAATGACCAGATCAAAATCACAATTTAAGTAGCTCATCGCCCCTGACAGCTAAATGGAGAATGAATTTAAGGCCAAGGATAGGTTTGAGAGCTGAGACTAGAATCTAAGCAACAGATAAGGAGCTGCTAGGACCATGAAGGTTAATAGTCTAAATAAAGCAGTGGCAACCTAAATAATGGGGCAAAATAGATTACTGTCAGTGACGGAGCTGATGGGTAGTTTTACCCTCCCCCTTCCCTTTACTACTAGCTTCTCTCTCAAAAATGCCCAAAGAGCAACTTTCTTCAAGTATACTAAGTATATACACATACATATAATTGATATGGATAATTGGTATTTTTAAATTACAAGTATTATGTGTGCATTATATGTAAAGAACACCATTTTAGAGAACTTTGCTGCTTTGAATGATCTATAACAAACAGTATGAGTGAAAATAATGCATTTATTAAATAGCAGATTAAGAACAAATCCTCCCCCCTCACAAACACACAAACTGACACTCTTAAACCGTTCTTATACACAACAGAAATTTCAAAGAAGGTACTCTTGGCTGCAGAAGAGTTTCAAATGCTCATGCACCAAAACAAACCCAAAAACACAAAATAAACAATTTTTTGAAGCTTATGTTAAATGCGATCTGTCATTTTTTAATTTGTGAAAAGCAAAACAAACATCAATGTAAAAACTAAAGCAATCTAAGATTTGCAGAACTTGGAAATTTATAAGGTAGTCCTTTTCAAAGACATCTGATATGTCCTTATGAAAAGGGGCTTTTCTTCAATTGATGTTGTTTTTGCAATAATTAATCAATTCAAGGTCTAAAACTAAACTTATTACTGGCTTCAGAATTCACTTGTTTCTGTGTTCACTGTTAGTTCCTCACTGCCAAGAATCATAATTGTTTAAATGATGTCACTGATGAACAAGGTAAATGTATCTCAGTTACATTTTTAGGAAAATGTATAACAAGTTACTCAACTGTATTATACCTATACTAAAAGTTTTCAGTGGTTTTGAAACAAGCAAAGGAGAAACCACTACCATCCTACTGGCTGAAATCCCCAAAGGTCAAATATTTTTATCATCAAAGTAAAGCACTCTCAAAATTTAAAGGAGTATCCATTTACTCCTCATATGAAATTGTATTGTGTTGTCCAGATAGGAACCAAGTGTGAAAGGCTGACACCAAAGTAAATATGATGAGACAAATTTAATTCTTCTTTCCTCCACCATCTATTCTCTTCAGACACGTTCTGGAGGATACATATAAACAAGAGATCCATGTAGTAATTTTCAATTGTGGGACAAATTGGATGTTCTAGAGCCCACTTTGTAGAGGATGATGCAATCTTACGGGATCACCCTAGATCTGACTCAGATCCATAAATTAATCCCAGGATCAATCATCCATTAGAGGAATTTTCCAAAAGTGTGATGATCAGAACCTAGATCAAATTTCCCATGTCTTCTCCAAAGTTAATTCAAAATTCAGATCAAATCTATTTTCTCTAGTTAAGCAATTAGCTATAATACTTGTTGATAGATCTGATACTTGGGCATATGTTCTAAGAGTCCCAGCAATCAATGTATCAATAGTTCAAATAACCTAACTACTCATTAAGACAATGAACATATGCACATACAAACAAGGTCAAATGTAGTCCAGAGCATATTTTAAGAATCCCCAGAGAGCATCTTTTTTTCCTAGCAGAAAGCTCTGTTCAGGTCTGTATTATGTAAATAACTTAATTCAGGCACAGTGAAGCCTAGAAGACAAATTAGGTTTCAAGTATCTAAAGTTACTCTACAAAAAACAGTAATCATCTGTTTCCACAAAGGGTCAAACAAGATGAAATATACTCAACATATAACATGAAAAACAGGTCTTAGACAGAAATTTTTATTTCACTGGTAAAAGTTAATTCCAGGAAGAATAACTTTTAACAAGTAAGATCTGTTTTGTCTGAAAAATCTTTAAATAGAACAAGATTTAACTGCTTTGACGGGTTAAGTGTAATCCTATATCACTGTGCCAAGTCAGTCATGTCTGACTCTTTGTGATCCTAAGGACTATAGCCCACCAGGCTCCTTTGCCGACGAGGTTCTCCAGCCAGGAATACTGGGGTGGGTTGCCATGCCCTTCTCCAGGGGACCTTCCCAACCCAGGAACTGAACCTGCGTCTCTTACATCTCCCGCATTAGCAGGCAAGTTCTTTCCCACCAGAGCCATCTGGGAAGCCCGTATCACTATAGGAGAACTCATAAATTATCTCCTACAAGACTATCCCTAAGATTACTGGATCTAATTTTTTTGAATCTCTCTGATTAGCAGTTATGCTTAAACTGGGAGAAAATTTTGAAACTACCACTTATGGAAGTGTAATGAACTGGTTACTGCTTCTCATAATTCACAGAGGAGTTTCACACCAAACAGGAATAAAATTCATTGAAAATATAATACACATATCTAGTCCTTATACTGCAACACCAAAAAATTCTAGTATGCTTAAAATTGCAAGTAGACTTTAGGAAATTTACTCAGCCCAGCTCTGAGAATACTGGTGAAAATGAAAATTCACTTAATTGACAAAAATATTCCATCAAAGTTGAAAATAAATTTTTTTTCTAACTTCCTTATTTGCTTCTGAGGCAGTTGCAAAGTTAATCAGAACTGAAGTTCATCTTTGTTCCTTCTAACTTTTTTGTTTCTCTGCCATTTCATCCGTTTCAACAGTTATGGTTGTGTAAATCAGAGGCGTGGGATAAACTTTGCATATAACCAATTTCACACAATAAGTGTAATATTTCATTGGGTTCAACAGCTTTTCTCAATTGAAAAGCAACTGTTCAAAAGTGGCAGGGTTAAAAACAGTGATCCAGATATTTAATAAAATATCACTCATTCATTATCAGGCTATAATAATCTAAAAACTTTCCAAAATTCAATAAAAGATTTAAAACCTACATATGGTTGAGGCTTGAACAGCATGGGTCCATTTATACACAGATTTCTTTTTCAACAGATACTACAGTAATACATAATCCAAGGACTATTATCCATGGCATAATCCATGTATGTGGAACCCAGACACAGAGAAAACAGGGATACAGAGGGCTGATAACAAGTTATACACAGATTTTTTTACTCCCTGGAGGGTCAGTGCTCCTCATCCCTGAGTTGTTTTAAGGGCCCACTGTGTAATACATCAGAAATAACTATAAAAATACTAGCAATGGAAAAAGAACAAGAACACATTAATGAGAACAGCTGTGCTTATGCTGAGATTGTGAGTGATTGTTTTTATAATTTAAAAAATGATTTCTTTTCCTCCAAAGATCTTACTGAGACTCTGAAGCTTAAGAGTTGTGAAAAACTACACCAAAGTTTGGCTGGATATGTGATGAATAAGGCAGGTTGAAAAGTTCCCAACATATACGTTCTTAAAGAGAGATTCTTTATATATTCTGACTATTCTCCAAGGTAAAAGAATCAAAAGGAAAAAGGGACATATCTACTTCTGAGTACCTACATCTCTTAAAGTCCTCAGAAAATAAGACAGACTGATGACAGATAGACATGTGATAACCCAAGAACAGCAAAATGTTAATTACAGAATCTAACCGGTGGTTATCTAGGTGTTCACTGTAAATTACTTCATCTTTTTTAAGCAGTTTTCCTAACAAAAAGAGAAAAAAAATCTGAGGTACATACATAGGAAAAATACAAACAAATTACAGAATACTCTGGAAGATTTAATAGAGAAAAATATTAAGATAATTGGGTTACAGTATTTGAATGCCATTCTGTTTTAAAAAATGTTTTCTATATCTACTATGCAGTTATAGATCTTTAGATCCTGTAATGTATCTAGTCTCTAAAGATGATGCCCCAATAAACCACACCTCCCAGGAAGTATTCATGATTTTCTACAGTCTTCTTCTTTGAATCTAGGGTGGCCCTTTGACTTGCTTTTTGATTAATAGAAGTTGTATAACTTTCAAGACTATACATTAATATGCCTTGCATATTCTAAGATTCTGGCTTCTTTCTTCAGAAGTACTGACCTGCCATTTATAAATCTAATTAGTCTGAGGTATTATGCCAGAGAGGCCACATACCCATGCTCAGTTTGATAGTTTCAGCTAAATCTAGCCTGAGAGCCATTCAGATGTGTACCAGACATGTAAATGAAACTGTCTGACCTTCTAGTCGAATATAACTGAGTGACCTTAATGTAGAACTGCCTAGTTAAGCTCTGCCCAAGTTTCTGACTCAAAATAATATGATTTACAACAATGCACTTGTTCTTTAAAGCTTCTAAATTTTGGCGGTGCTTTTTAAAAACCAGAATACATAAATAAAGTACCTTAAATAGTAAATATTTAGTCCAAATCCTTCATTTTTATGAAATGATCCATTCTCAATGTACTGAAAAATAAAAAAGGACCCTATAATATCTAGGCTAAACAGGTAAAAAAATTTTTTAAAAAGAGAAAAGGGCTAGTTAGAAATATCACTTCCTAGTCTATTTAAATATATACATCCCACTCACTGTATAATAAAAACTCAGCTAGGCAACAAATAGCAAAATATTTCTTAAACCACTCATTTTTTATATACTGGGTGATATTTACAGAAAAGCAAATGTGTTAGATGTATTTTTTGCTCTTTAAATTCATAATGAATCCATCATCTGACACTGTCAGTTATCTGTGACTCCCATCCAAGTTGCTACCATAAAAACAGTTAATAGAGAATTAACTGCATCTAAAACAATAAAATGTCTTTTAAGCCTCTACAGTTTTGGTTTTCAGTGACTTGTTGGGAAAAATCTTAAGGACTGCAAACTTGTACGTGTTATTCACCAACTGACACAATGCTTGACACAGGCAGTAAAACAAAGCTTATGACTCTATGTGCAGTAGGTGCTTGACAAGTGCTGACGGAGTGAATATGAAAATTCTACATATTCAGCTCATAGATTATGTGACAGAACCTAAGTTGATGTATTTAAATAACAACACAGTCATCAATACCCTTAATTTTATACTTATTTTAAGAAAACACAAAAGTACCTTCTAAATAGCTATAAAATATGAAATTAAGACTCTAATTCTTATATCTACCCTAGAACCAAAAATTTAGAAGCTATTAAATTGCTGCTCTTATTAATCTTTTGCTTCTTTAATACGTATGCTTCTGGAGTTTTTTTCATGCTATTAAAATAATAATTAAATTATCCCTTTCTTCCAGTAAAGGCAGCAGAACAAGATTCAAATGGCTGCTGGCAAAGAAAAAAAAGAGAAACCTTAGGCTACTTTAACTAAGTTGAAGAATCCATTTGTAACTTGCAGGCTCATTTAGTCAGTATGTTAAAGTATAAATTGGAAATATTCAATCCCTGAAGATTAAAAACTATCAGACATGCTTAACTTTAAGGTAGTTCAATTTCTTTTCCTTTTGATTCTTCCAACAGAGGACTAGATAAATCAATGTATATTTACACTAAGAACTCTACACAGTGAAAATTAACAAGGTACTGTGTTAGACACCTGAAACTTATATAGTACTGTAAACCAACTACAGCTCAATTTTACATATAAATTAAGAACAAAAAAGTGAACAAACTACAATACAAATATAATGTTGAGGGAAAGAAGCCAGACACAAAAAGCCATACTAAGTGATTTCAAAAATAGTCAAGATTAATCTATGATGTTAGAAGTCAAGACAGCAGTTATCCTTAGAAAGGAGAGGAAAAGGAGTGACTATGAATCTCTGAAGGGCTTCTGGTAATGTTTTGTGATTCACGTTCTGTGTTGTTATAATCTGAGTAGTTTTTCTGTATGTATACTATACTTCGATTAAAAGCTTACCCGGATTGAAAGAGTAGCACTGAAACATCCAGATTACCATGTGTAAATGGACAGCTTGTGGGAAGCTGCTGTGTAACACATGGAGTTCAATGCCAAGCTCTGTGACGACTTAGAGGGGTGGGGCTGGGGTGTGGGGAGGTTTCAAGGAAGAGGGGATATATGTATAATTATGGCTGATTCCCATCTTATGGCAGAAACTGACAAAACACTGTAAAGCAATTATCCTCCAATTAAAAATTAATTTTGAAAAATGAATCAATAAATGAAAAAAATACGTGTACTTGGGTGGAGAGTGGGCAAAATTATAAGATTTTAATTTTTTTTACACCTGAAGCAGAGGTTTTCCAACACTTTATTCTTGATACTTTAAACTAGTTTGCTCATTTGTCTGCAGAAGCATGGCATAAAATGATACAACTATAGAAGGTGGCTTGGAGATCACATAAGCCAAATGCAGAAACTGACTTCCAAGGTTACATAATACAGGGCAGAACCAGGACTAGAACACAGGCCTCCACACTCCTATTCTACTGCTTTACCACCACACAACACTGTCAAACCCTCTTTCTCTAGTAGCTACTTTTACAATGTTTGCAGATGCATTTTCCTATTTCCAAGCCCTGATGAAGGATACATGCTGCCCTAGAAGAAACACTGGCAAAGTGATGTAGATACATAAATGCAAAAAAGGGATCATAATCTGCCTTACTACCTTACCAAATAATACACACAGAGTAAGTGTATCTGTCAATGTCATGTCAACGTATCTGTTAATCTGGATAGGGAAAAAAAAAGTTCTAATGAGAAGAAAATCAAGAGAGAATTTTAGCAGTGACTTGCTGGGGAAGGGAAGCTTCTAAAAATGACACCACCACCACCACCACCACCAGCCCTCCCAGCCAAAGTCTCAAACATTTATAAAACATTCTGATTTCTTGTGATAAAACTTACGTAGCTAAATGTTGATGTATGGCAGAAACCATCACAATATTGTAAAGTTAAGTATCCTCCAATTAGAAATAACAGAAAATAAAACTTATGTAGAAAAACACATTTACTGCATTGTCAATTTTTAAAAATTTTTCTTCCTTCTCTTTAAAATATAGTTAAATAAAAATTTTCAATGGATACTGACAGGTAAACTTGGAAGCCTAACATTTTATTAAAGATGACTTTAAATACACACTAGTTCAAATTTCAAACACCATCAACTATAAGTGAAAAAAAATACAATTAGAGAATTTTCATTAAGAAATTAAAACCAACAAAAACCTTATATAATCCTTAACAGATGATCCAAAGGCCCAAAGTAGTCAAGTACCACAATGGCTAAAGAATGCTGTTATACATGCTTACATACTATTTTTAAGTGGCTTATTGTGTGTCTGGGAAGAAAATATTACTGTTCGCTGCCAGCCTAAGCTTATATTACCCACCACACGAAAGATAAATCTTACTCTTGTCAGAACATTGACAACACACTATGCAGTAACAAGAGCAAAGTTATACAATTTAAATTCAATTATTTCAGTGAGAAAATAATATAACCTTCCTGGGAGGAAAATTTCAATGTCTCTAATAACATTTTATTTGCAATAAAATATTGGAATTCTTTGTAATACTGGCAGCTAAAGAGTAGACTAGCATCTACAAACTACTATGAAAGTGGAATATAATCCACAAAACTTGAAGATGTAGAAACATTTGCAAATTTTAAATATCCAAGTTCTTTAATAATTAGGACAGATCCCCTTTCAGTTCAGTTCAGTCTCTCAGTCATGTCTGACTCTTTGCAACCCCCTGGACTGCAGCACACCAGGCCTCCCTTTCCATCACCAACTCCCAGAGTTTACTCAAACTCATGTCCACTGAGTCAGTGATGGCATCCAACCATCTCCTCCTCTATCAACCCCTTCTCCTCCCGCCTTCAATCTTTTCCAACAGCAGGGTCTTTCACACGAGTCAGTTCTTCGCATGAGGTGACCAAAGTATTGGGGTTTCTGCTTCAGCATCAGTCCTTCCAGTGAATATTCAGGACTGATTGCCTTTAGGATGGACTGGTTGGATCTCCTTGCAGTCCAAGGGACTCTCAAGAATCTTCTCCAACACCATAGTTCAAAACCATCAATTCTTTGGCCTTCAGCTTTCTTTAACAGTTCACTTCTCACACCCATATATGACTACTGGAAAAACCGTAGCCTTGACTAGACAGACCTTTGTTGGCAGAGTAATGTCTCTGCTTTTTAATATGCTGTCTACGTTGGTCATAACTTTTCTTCCACGGAGCAAGAGTCTTTTAATTTCATGGCTGCAGTCACCATCTGCAGTGATTTTAGAGCCCCCCAAAATAAAGTCTGTCACTGTTTCCACTGTTTCCCCATCTATTTGCCATGAAGTGATGCAACCAGATGCCATGATCTTCGTTTTCTGAATGTTTAGTTTTAAGCCAACTTTTTCACTCTCCTCTTTCACTTTCATCAAGAGGCTCTTTAGTTCTTCTTCACTTTCTGCCATAAGGGTGGTATCATCTGCATATTTGAGGTTATTGACATTTCTCCCAGCAATCCTGATTCTAGCTTGTCCTTCATCCAGACCAGCATTTTTTAGACCCCCTCAGGCATGGTCTTTAAAGCCATGATTTTAAACTTCATTACAAAAGATAGAGGGAATCCATTGGTTCAGATACTTTTAAACTACTCCAATATATATCCCAAGTATATATTTGCAGGAGACCTGGGTTTGATTCCTGGGTTGGGAAGATCCCCTGGAGAAGGGACTGGCAACCCACTCCAGTATTCTTGCCTGGAGAATTCCATGGTCAGAGAAGCCTGGTGAGTTACAGTCCATAGGGTCACAAAGGGTTGGGCACGACTAAGCAACTAACACTTTCAATTTTACATATATCCACCCAAGAAAATTTCCTCATTGTTCTATAGATAACAACACTCACTCAATTCACTTTCTGGTCTAAAACAACTTTGCCCATCTCCCATACTCTATCTACCTTCAGGACTCACTCCTTTCTCACCCCCAATAAGTTATTTCTTTCATTCTATTCAACACTGAATCTTTTCTCTCCTAAACTCTCATAAGCCTCACCTCTTATCATTTAGTACTTTCTACTCAGCAGTATGTGACTGAGTTTTCTCAACGGTGCTTATAGACTGTTAACCAGATTCAACTGCAAGCCCCTTCACAACAGAAGACCATATTTCATATACTTCCCACAATACTCATGACATTATAGGCATTTCAATAAATGTTGAGGAAAATACTAAAACAAAACAAAACAAAACAAAGTTGTAACTGCAAAGAAAGGCCTCTCCAATGAAGTATATGACAGAGCATGAGAGACAGATGTTTACACAGGCTTCTTCCAGACTCAAGAAGAAAGTCTCAGTTTTTAGTAACTATAACACATTCCTAATATTTAAACACAACTGATTTCTAAGATAAGAATATTCTATAATTTTATGGATATAATTTTGAGTGACATAAAATTTTATTTTATTTTAGATGGGCTGTGAGGCTTGAGGGATCTTAGTTTCCCAACCAGAGATCCAACCCAGGCCCTTGGTGAAAGCAGAGTCCTAACCACTGGACCATAAGAGAACTGCCTCAAATTTTATTTTTAAATAAACTCATCTAAAAACTAAGTCCTTTTATAGTAGTAGAAAGTAAAGAAGTTCTCAAAATAAAAAAAAGTTGAACAATCTAAGTACCAAATGAAGTAGTATTGGATTATAACCCAAAGTATAAAGTAAATACCCATGAGTCCAAACTGATAGGAATAACTGAATGAATTAACTAATAGGGGAGAAGAGATAAATCTCCCATGTAGAAGAATTTCAAATAAACTATTACATGAAAGTAGATGGCCTTCAAGGAGACGAGAGCATTACCTCTCTATTCCTTAGGTATGGGTTGTACCTTCGAAAGAGTAGTTATAGAAAAGTGGGGTAGTAACTTTACAGTGGAGAAGTCTGAAAAACATCTCAGCCAAGAGTCAGAAATCATGTTGCTGTTATGCATCTTGATATGATGAGAATGATACTTTATCTCTTGAGTTTTTACAACTGGAAGTTGTGTAATAGTTCTATTTTTCCCAACTATAATTCATTAATGAACCCATTCTCTTCCTCACTAATTTGAAATGTAACCTTCATCGTATGTTTACTGCTTTATGAGTCTGCTTTTAAAACATTTTTCCTGTTTATGCAACTACCAACACCACATTTTTTTGATTACTATAGCTTTACAGTAACCTTTACTATGCATCTGGATAAATGTCCAGGTCTAATCACTGTCTTGATCACTATGCTATCCAAATTCACTAGTGACTATTACAATTCTGTGATGATTCAAATTTTATTATTTACCAAATTAACAGAAGTTGATATCCCTTAAGTTAATGCAGGTAATGCCCTTAAATATTTCTTACATTTTTTAGCTCCACTGCAGGAGGAGGTCCTCTTCTTAGGTCCTCTTAAGAAGAAAAAGAACCACTTTAACCAAGTGATCAAACAAAACATCAAAAATAACCAAACAACTATCGCGTGTCCCTTATATGATGCACTCTAAAGACACAACATCACTTATAGACTATACATGTGCTAAAATTCATATCCTATATCTAGTGATGATGAAACATAAGACAAACTCACACTGGCAAGCATCCTGCAAAATAAATGGCCGGTAATCTTCAAAATGTTAATGTCATTTAAAAAAAGACTCAGGAATGGTTCAGTCCCAGATTAAAGAAAGCAAGAGGACTAAAGAAACAAAAAAACTAAATGCAACGCATGATCCTTGATTAGAACTGGGTGTGGGGGGGTGGTGCGGTAATGCTACATGGAACCAATCAGTGACAGATAAATTACGTCTACAGATTTAAAACTAGTATTGTACAAATGTTTATTTCCTGATTTTCACCACTATACTATGGTTGTATAATGCCCTTATTCTTAGAAAATGTTCACTGTGGTAAGGGCAGTAATACTTACCACTTACTCTCAAATGGCTCAGTAGGGGGAAAAAAAAAAAAGGTAGAGAAAGAACAATAAAGCATATACAGCAAAATGTTAGTAATTGTGAATCTGAGTGAAGAACATGAAGTTCTTTGAATTATTCTTATAACTTTTCCTTATATCTGAAGCTACTTCAAAATAAAAGTTGAAAAGGAAAAACAATGCACATTAGAAAAAAATTCATACACATAAACATGGAATTCATGAGGTTTTACTTTCCTCCTAAGTTCTACAATACATCACAACAAGTACAAGATATGTTCTCTGTTCTCAAGGAGTTTTCCATCTGGCTGGGCTGACAAAACAAATATGTAACATTTTTATAAGAAATATTACAAAGCAGTAACTGTCATATGTGTGACAGAAGTAATGAGTGCTAGAAATTTAGAGGGAAAAAAGATCATGATGAATAAAGCGGTCCGACTGAAAGAAGAGAGACTGGACTCAGGTCTTGAACTCTAAGCAAAATCTGGCTAGGCAAAAAAAGAGAGAAAATTCCACAGTGAGAGAGTATTTGTGGACAACTGAGTAACAAAGATTGACTACACAGTCTGTTAACACTGGGGAATGAAAATCAAGGCTGGAAAGAAAGGCTAGGGCCAAATTATGGAGCACTCTGAATCCTACCCCAAAGAAAACTGGATACTGTACTACAGGTAATAGCCAATCACTAAATGATTCTGACATAGCATTATTAAACACATAATTTCCCCCATTTTCGTCTAGAATCTGACTGATTTACTCAACTTGACAATTCCTAAAAAGAATATTTCCTTTTGTACTAACATGTCTTTTGATTCCTCCATTTGTGTACCTGCTGACACAGAATTTAATATCACAGATATATTGACTGCTTATTGTGGATTAGGCAAGTCAGGGAAGCTGACTCAGCACCATATAATCCCTATAAATGGCCATTTAACTCCATCAATACCTATAATCAAGTTATTGATCAAACTGAGATTAATTTAGTCTTTGTGTATCTCTTTTCCTTACCAAATATAAAAAAGTAAACAGTTGCTGATAAACCTCACTAACTGTAGGGACAGATTTTTATTAGTATCGATATGTCAACACTAAAAGTTTTCATTAAGCATTTTAAATCAGAATCATATATCAGTGATCACATCTGGAAGTATTTTTGTTGCATACAAGCCAAACTTACAGTAAATCCATTCTAAAAGGTCAACTTTATAAGTGACAAATTATAATCTAAGACACCAGTTTTGTAAACTCTGCATGAATCATCTTTTTTGAGAACTCTTCATTATATTTCCAACTCCTTTTTCTTAACAGAAGAATCAAATTACCTCAGCATCTAACATACAAAAAGGCCTTGAAAAAAATTTTTTGATAGTTATAGAACAAACTGGCAATTTAACAGAAATAACTAAGTTGAATATTTATGATTTCTGAAAGTATATGGTATGGTAATAAGAATTTTAATATTAAAGAGTCTCATCATCTCAGCATTCCATGAATATCTGCCCCAAAGAATATTTACCTAAATTCATTTCTAAGTTGTACCTAAAAATAACAGTTTATTCTAAAGAAATGTTTATAATTCTCCATTTCTGTTATCCTTGGTGAGGGAAAGAACAATTACATCACTCTGCAGGGGTCAACAAACTACTGTCCACAAGACAAATCTGATCCCACCACTGGCTTTCATAGGGCCAACTAAGAATGATTTTTCACTTTTTGAACACCTGAAAACTGAATTCAAAGAAGAACTGTATTAAAGGACCCACAAAAATGATATGCTATTCAGTGACTGTAAGTAAAGTTTTATTACAGTCTCACCCATTCTTTTAAGTACTGACTATGGCTGTTTTACAAAAACAGCAGAGTTGAGTAATTCTGCAAGACCATGTGTCCCACAAAGCCTAAAATATTTACCATATGACCACTTACAGGAAAAGCCAACCCCTATCATATAGCAGAACAGACAAGAGATTATGCTTTAGGCACTGAAATCAGATCAACCCAGCTTCAAAATCTGTCTATGCCACTAGTTATGAAGACTGTCTCACTGTTTAATATTCTAAAACTCAGAATTCTAAAAATTTTTTAAGGACAGAAAATAGTACCTAATAGGACTGTTGAGAGGATTAAAAGGATAAATACATATAAAGTGTTTAGCACTATACCTAATACACAGTAAGTACTAAATAAAGTGGCTCAGGGGTAAAGAATCCTCCTGCCAAGCAGGAGACTAAGGTTTGATCTCTGGCTCGGTCGGGAAGATCCCCAGAGGAGGAAATGGCAACCCACTCCAATATTCTTGCCTGGAAAATCCCATGGACAAAGACGCCTGGTGGGCTACAGTCCACGGGGTCGCAAAGAATTGGACATGACTGAGCAACTGAACACGCATGCAGTGTTACTATGTTTTAATTATTAGTACCATCATCATATAGTTACAGGGAATCAAACTGTTGGGAGTCCAGGCCTTCTTCTTATGATATAGAAGCCACAAAAGTATAGTACCTCTTTTCTGATTTTTTTCCTCTTTACTTCCAGGCAACTAAAACCCACACCAGAACATGCAGAAAAGGCCTTTATAAAATACAGGGTGATTATAAAATTTGGAAACACAGGTAAGTATACAGAAAAAGGGTTTGTAATATTAATCAGTGAAACCAGACTTTACAGCCACCCTGTACAATTGCTTCCATAGGCAATGGTACCATCCATTGTACTACAAATAAAATCTATGTAACATTCAAGTGAACTTTGTTATATTAACTTTAATTACAGCTACGTCAAGACATTTGTATGCTTAATAATGACAAAACAAATTTATTCAAATTCAGAAAAACTATACTGTACATAATATAGATTCAAATATTTTTATCTCAGATTCTGATAAAAAAGGGTTACCACAGATAGAAAGATAAACTGTCCATTAAACAATAAAAAAAACACATATCTTTACATATTTATGGAAAGTGTAAGTTTTTAAAGGTTTAATAGTCTTAAGTTTAACTTCATAAACCAAGTTTAAAATTGACATACACTGAGTCTAGCTGTGTGACTTTGAGTAACTTTTTTAACCCAAGCCTTAGTTTCCTCATCTATAAAATAGAGATAATAATACTCTTTCATAAGGTTACTGTGAGGATTAAATGAGTCAATACATGTAAAGAACTTGGAACACAACCTGCTACAAAGTGGTGCTCAATAAAAGTTAGTTATTATAATTACATATTAATTTAATTAAATAGCTAGATTTTGACAGGAATGCTTTCAGTTTTAACTAGGAAGTTGGCTCGCAGCCAAGAAAAACATTCTGAACATCAACACAGGTCACAAAACCTTCAGAAATTCAATTCTATTGATGGGAATTAGAATACAGGCGACTGAACTGAACTGACCCTTCACTTAAATTTTACTTATATGGATTTCAAACTTTAAGTCATAAATTAAGACTGTCATTTTCCAAACTTGGGAACTTCGGCAAGTACTGTACTCTGCCAAGTTGCTGCTGTAGTGAACAGTTAGAGGGTGCAATTTACTCCATTTACCTCGGTCATCCCTAGGAGAACAGAGTAGGCAATCCATGGAGACTAGGGGAAGAAGTGGCAAAGACCTGGGCTACGCCATGCTGCTGCTGCTTGTGGATGTGCCCTCATTTCCTATGGCTTCCTCTACTCTCCCCTGGCAAAGCACTGTGCTCTGCTTCACGTCCTATTTTTCCCACCAAAGATTCAATAAAAGGCATGCCAACATTATCAGACTAATATCTGTAAAAACTCTAAAAAAGATTTAAAACATTCCTCTATGTATGAGTTTAGAATTGTTACGATGTTTAGAGCCAAACTGTTAAACTTGAGAATTACTGTCTTCACAAAGAAGGCTTATGAGTATGAATTGGTGCCATAATTTCTGAAACTATCTTTTCGACTACAGTGTGCTAAAGCAAAAAAGACAGCTTTTGATCCCAATGACCAAATAAGAACTCAACACATATTGTTAAATGAACTGATTAATTTGCTTGATGACCACAAATTAACATTTACTCACATAAGCATTTACAAAGAATTCACAAAAAATTGCTGTCTGTAGCTGTTTGTATAGCAAAGGTCATAAGTAATTACCGCTGAAATTCTTACTTCTTTACTCATGTGTACACAGTAATGGTATTTCTATTCTAAGTCTTCACAATTTTACTTACCCAACCATTGTTCATCTCATTAAGGAATGGTTCAGTTCAGTTCAGTTCAGTCGCTCAGTTGTGTCCGACTTTTTGTGACCCCATGAATCGCAGCACGCCAGGCCTCCCTGTCCATCACCATCTCCCGGAGTTCACTCAGACTCACGTCCATTGAGTCAGTGATGCCATCCAGCCATCTCATCCTCGGTCATTCCCTTCTCCTTCTGCCCCCAATCCCTCCCAGCATCAGAGTCTTTTCCAATGAGTCAACTCTTCACATGAGGTGGCCAAAGTACTGGAGCTTCCGCTTTAGCATCATTTCTTCCAAAGAAATCCCAGGGTTGATCTCCTTCAGAATGGACTGGTTGGATCTCCCTGCAGTCCAAGGGACTCTCAAGAGTCTTCTCCAACACCACAGTTCAAAAGCATCAATTCTTCAGCGCTCAGCCTTCTTCACAGTCCAACTCTCACATCCATACATGCCCACAGGAAAAACCATAGCCTTGACTAGACGGACCTTAGTCGGCAAAGTAATGTCTCTGCTTTTGAATATACTATCTAGGTTTGTCATAACTTTTCTTCCAAGGAGTAAGCGTCTTTTGATTTCATGGCTGCAGTCACCATCTGCAGCGATTTTGGAGCCCCAAAAAATAAAGTCTGACACTGTTTCCACTGTTTCCCCATCGATTTCCCATGAAGTGATGGGACCGGAAGCCATGATCTTCGTTTTCTAAATGTTGAGCTTTAAGCCAACTTTTTCGCTCTCCTCTTTCACTTTCATCAAGAGGCTTTTTAGCTCCTCTTCACTTTCTGCCATAAGGGTGGTGTCATCTGCATATCTGAGGTTATTGATAGTTCTCCCAGCAATCTTGATTCCAGCTTCTGTTTCTTCCAGTCCAGCGTGTCTCATGATGTACTCTGCATATAAGTTAAATAAGCAGGGTGACAATATACAGCCCTGACGTACTCCTTTTCCGATTTGGAACCAGTCTGTTGTTCCATGTCCAGTTCTAACTGTTGCTTCCTGACCTGCATACAGATTTCTCAAGAGGCAGGTCAGGTGGTCTGGTATTCCTATCTCTTTCAGAATTTTCCACAGTTTATTGTGATCCACACAGTCAAAAGCTTTGGCATAGTCAATAAAGCAGAAATAGATGTTTTTCTGGAACTCTCTTCCTTTTTCCATGATCCAGCGGATGTTGGCAATTTGATCTCTGGTTCCTCTGCCTTTTCGAAAACCAGCTTGAACATCAGGGAGTTCACAGTTCACGTACTGCTGAAGTCTGGCTTGGAGAATTTTAAGCATTACTTTACTAGCATGTGAGATGAGTGCAATTGTGCGGTAGTTTGAGCATTCTTTGGCATTGCCTTTCTTTGGGATTGGAATGAAAACTGACCTTTTCCAGTCCTGTGGCCACTGCTGAGTTTTCCAAATTTGCTGGCATATTTAGTGCAGCACTTTGACAGCATCATCTTTCAGGATTTGAAACCGCTCAACTGGAATTCCATCACCTCCACTAGCTTTGTTCGTAGTGATGCTTTTTAAGGCCCACTTGACTTCACATTCCAAGATGTCTGGCTCTAGATTAGTGATCACATCATCATGATTATCTGGGTCGTGATCTCTGTTCGTCTCCAAGGCAAACCATTCAATATCACAGTTATCCAAGTCTATGCCCCAACCAGTAATGCTGAAGAAACTGAAGTTGAACGGTTTTATGAAGACCTACAAGACCTTTTAGAACTAACACCCCAAAAAGATGTCCTTTTCAATTTAGAGGCCTGGAATGCAAAAGTAGGAAGTCAAGAAACACCTGGAGTACCAGGCAAATTTGGCCTTGGAATGCAGAATGAAGCAGGGCAAAGACTAACAGAGTTTTGCCAAGAAAATGCAATGGTCATAGCAAATACCCTCTTCCAACAACACAAGAGAAGACTACACATGGACATCACCAGATGGTCAACACCGAAATCAGATTGATTATATTCTTTGCAGCCAAAGATGGAGAAGCTCTATACAGTCAACAAAAACAAGACTGGGAGCTGACTGTGGCTCAGATCATGAACTCCTTATTACCAAATTCAGACTCAAATTGAAGAAAGTAGGGAAAACTGCTAGACCATTCAGGTATGACCTAAATCAAATCCCTTATGATTATACAGTGGAAGTGAGAAATAGATTTAAGGGCCTAGATCTGATAGACAGAGTGCCTGATGAACTATGGAATGAGGTTCGTGACATTGTACAGGAGACAGGGATCAAGACCATCCCCATGGAAAAGAAATGCAAAAAAGCAAAATGGCTGTCTGGGGAGGCCTTACAAATAGCTGTGAAAAGAAGAGAGGCAGAAAGCAAAGGAGAAAAGGGAAGATATAAGCATCTGAATGCAGAGTTCCAAAGAATAGCAAGAAGAGATAAGAAAGCCTTCCTCAGCAATCAATACAAAGAAATAGAGGGAAACAACAAAATGGGAAAGACTAGAGATCTCTTCAAGAAAATTAGAGATACCAAGGGAACATTTCATGCAAAGATGGGCTCAATAAAGGACAGAAATGGTATGGACCTAACAGAAGCAGAAGATATTAAGAAGAGGTGGCAAGAATACACGGAAGAACTATACAAAAAAGATCTTCACGACCCAGATAATCATGATGATGTGATCACTAAGGAATGGTATCATACAAAATTGTTTTTTGAAACTGGCATAAATGATGTACCATGAATTACCACCTCATAACAAATGGCCTTCGTCCATGTTTCCATAACAATACAAACCACTTTTGTTTCCCTAAAATACTCACCATCCGACCAGTAAATGACAGACGTCTGATTTCTGTAAGGCTTGGTTCCTGCTCTTTCCTACCCATCCTCTCTCCTGATGGGTTCCCCTCCTTTCCAAAGCTTTTTACTACACTGCTTCTTTTATGAATAAACTTTCCCTAGACCCTTCACAGAACCTCATTCCACCTTTCTTTGTACCTCACCAACAACAGACTGGGAGATATCAGCATTTTCTTATCATTTTCCTATTGCGGCACACATATGATTACTCCAAAAGTCTACTGTTACAACTTTTCTTCCTTATTTGTAATCAGGCGCTACTTAACTTTCAACAGTGTCATCAATCAACTTCCCCATCACTCCTCAACTTAGCAGAGAAGTTTTAATGCCCGTCTTACTGTCTCACTTGCCTTTTCAGGCACCATCAACCAGGTAACTTCCAAATCCTTGTGAACATCCTAGCTGCTCTCCTCCTCAAGGAGTAAGGAGATATCCAACTACAATTATCTTTATATCCAACACTCAACTGAACAACCTACCTCTGTGATCACTCTATACCTTATAACCCAGAACAATTATTCATCTGAAACCTTAAAATTCACAGTTTTGACCTATAACTAACATTCCTTATCCTTTGGCTCTTTCACACTGTACACCACCCGCCCCCCTCCTCCCACCCCCTACCCCCACCTCCCAGCCAACCCACCCATCATCACACTTTAGCTTCAAGGAAACTTTTGGTGCTACGTTCCTCCATTTTCTCCCAGTCTTGTTTTGGCTTCACTTCTTTCTCTATCCAGTCCAGACATCCATGATGTATCCTTTCAACCCCTCTTAGAATGGCTCTTCTTATGCCATCCTCCCTCTTTCTCAAATTTCATCCTCCACATTTACCACAGTACTGTGGGGGCAGGATGGGGGAAATGATGCGCACTGCTGAAGTGACCAGAAAATCCAAGGCCGTCAAACTCATCTGAGTCTACACTTCTCAAGTAAATGCCAATCGCACTGGCCTCAGTACTTCAAATTCTCAGAACTCGGTTTCAGCTTTCAGCTCCACCATTTCTACCTCATACTTCTGAGTATCCTCGCCTCTTCTTTTAAAGAGAAAATAGCAGACTTCAGGTAGAAATACCCCTCCCCAAATCACAGTTGTCTCTGGTTAAAAACCAAATGTACTACAGAGCATTCCTAATATTAAATATTATCTGTAGAAAAGTTATGTCCATCACGCATGGGCCCCTCTCCTCTGATCTATCTACTGGTCATTTGCCCTCAGCATATAAATACATTCACATCTTCATCAACTGAAATCTCTATGTTTCCAAAATTCTCAGTTAATTATAATACTCAACCTAATGAAGATACAGTATTTTATCCAAATGCAGCCAAAAGTATGATATGAAGTATGATCAATATTTAAACAATCAAACTGTATATATACCTGTCTGTCATGAAAAAGAAATAACTGATCCTATAACATTTGGTTAATGAAATACTAGGCTCTACAGAGAATTCAATTACTGAAAAATAATTAACTTTAATAACACTTGGTACAATCAAGTTTAGAGAAAAAAAAAAATCTCCAAGGACCTGATGCTCCACTTCCGTCCAGGCTTCCTGTAGTAAACATGTAATGTTGCAATAAAGCTCCTTGAAAAATGAGTCATCTTGAACCAAACATAATCAACAAGATAATGATTAACCAAAGGCTGGCACAAATCCTACCACAGTAATATAACTGAAATTCAGCCTCTTAAAAGATGACTTGTGTTTAATGCGGATCTCTCAGAAATGTAAGCCAACGACTGGGTCTATGTAATATATCTATATATTGACTCAAGTATATGTAGAACTATGTTTAAAATTTTGTCTTAAATTTTTTGTAATTATCATTTACCCACAAAACCTAACAACAAATAGACTTTATACTGTCATGTCTCCATTTTCCACTCTACACAAAATTCTGGAAAATTATTTCCTAATGTTTACAAGAATTAATGTACTTCTGCTTATTTTAGTAAGGCACAAAAACTGAGCATGCCGCAATAAGCACTGTATTACTATGCATATTATATCCTTAAAAAATGTAATGAGGTACTTACTGTCTTTCACACTAAATTAAATTAGTGAATTACCATGGAGGGGATATGCTCTAATGTTTTATCTGGTAGCACAATGGAGTTAGGCTATACAGGTCTACCAATTGGCTAAAGCAGACTAGAAATGTATCTATGGTCACAAAACTAGGCCAAGTTAACTGATCCTGAAAGAACGAACCTGTAACACTGAACTTAGAAGCACAGTTTCTATAACCAATAAGCGATCTAACTATGTAACTACTTGAAGAATTATTTTAATAAGTTAATATTCAAACCTAATAGGAAAGTAAAGCAAGGTCTTTAACAAAAAGTGCTATTTATTATGGAGCATAAGGAAGAAATGATCTTTATTCCTTATCTCATACCACACACAGAAATCAATCTGAAGTATAATTAATCATTGACCTAAAGTAAAAGCACGAGTCATAGAGAACCAATGATAAATTAGATTTCACCAGAAGTTTTAAAATTCCTATCCACCAAAGTACACCATTAAGGAAGTAACTTCACAGTTGTGAAGAGAAATATTAACAGCACATACAGTTGACAAAGGATTTGTATTCAGAGTACATAAATACAACAAATCTAGAATAAAAATTTAAACAATTGAATAGAAGACATGGGAAGTGAAAAGTAAATGAAATACAAATATATTTTATCTAATCTCATTTTAAAAGACGATTTTCTTCACCACATACTGTAGCTTATTCTAATTAACACTTAACATTAGAAGTGAAGAGTTTACAGTAACCACCCCTTTGTATATATTTTTATTTACAGGCTATAAAAATACTATATTATAAATATGAATTAAAATAAGCAAAACATGAGTGCCCCTAAAAATGGTAAAAGGGAAATCTTAAAACCAGCTAACAATAAAGTAAGGTCAACACATTTAAAAATAAGAATGCATATTACTCTCAATAAATAACAAATGAAAAACTGAAAGTATATAAAAATGGCCCTTTACGTATGTCCTAATCCCTGGAACCCATTAATGTCACCTTATATGGCAAGAAAAAAAAAGGAACCAAAACTTTATAGTGTGATTAAGTTAAAGAATTTGAGATGGGGATATTAAGAAATCTGAGATGACAAATGGCCAAAACTTAAAAGAACTGAAATCATTTTAGTCCTCATTACAGCATTAGATTGGGTTTGGCCCTAAGAAATAAAATCTCCACAGTAATTTCTATCCTGAGAACATTTTCTACCATCAGTCTAAACAATTACACAACAGACAAAATTCTAAATGCTTTTCCTCTTCTAATTCTTCATCCCCAAACCACCTTTTATTAATTGTTTCTTCAGTAGGATAAACTGTCTGCACATTATGTAGTATTTCACTATGAAGCATGCTGTGATGCAGCTAAAGACCAATGCTTGGCAGATGGTTGAATCAGCTGAAACGTCATTTCCATGGCCTCCCCGCCATACTCTCTATCATCTCAGAACCTGCAAAACAATCTTACTACTGCTGGGTTTCACCTATCATTTCTCTCATTAGCAAAAACCTGAACACCTTGTACAGATGATTCAGGAATCTCACGTTCTCTAGATGAGATATGGAGGAAACTGAAAATGACAGTGGAATCAATTGCCCTAAAAACTCTGAGACCCCCAGCAACCGCTTCAGGGGCTTTTGGATTCTAGTGGAAGCCAATTATTCTAGCAAAATATACTCATATTTTAGTGTCTGGGTTTCCAAATGATCCTCACTTATTTCTCATCCAACCTTTTACATTGTCACAGAAGAGACAAGAGACTCGACCAAGATTTTGCTCTAAAAGCATATTAGTATTTAAGGGACTGCAGTGGTCAGGAAACAACAGAAAGAATACAGACTTTTTAAAAGAAGAGTGTCATCTGCACTGAGGTGTAAGACCTAGACTCTTGAGAAAGAGACTTTCAAAACTAGAGATTTTTAAAAGTAAATTTGAGATGGTGTTAAAACAATTAAGTAGCAATGAAAACTAGAGTGAAGGAAAGAAAACTGAGTGTGATACAAACAAGTAAAAGAAAAGAACACAAAATCAAATCAGTGAATTAACCAAGGATTGTAAACAGACATGATTTGGTAGGGCTATCCAATTCATAATTCCCCCAAGTGGCTGTGAGTACTACCCTTTAGACCTTCATCTGAGAGACTACTCAATCATTTCTCCTATTATTCTAGACTTTTGTTCCAAAAGAGAACTGCCATCTTCCTAAATGACCAATTTGCCCTTTGTAAACATAATGATTAGCAGTGGGATAAAAATTTGATGTAAGCAGGACCAAAGTCCTGTCTTTGGATTTTTCAAATTAGAGTTAAGGGAAGGAAACCTTGAGGACACATTTGCAGAGCTACTGGGATGAGCCCTGCTGCTGAAGACTTATTTCAAAGAACAAAACAAGTATGTATGGAGAAGTGGAGGTAAGAGACCAATAATTCCAATGATAATGCACCATCCTTACCCTCGACTATGTATATAACGTGTTTTTTAAGTGAAGTGAAAAGTTGCTCAGTCATGTCCAACTCTTTGAGACCCCATGGACTGTAGCCTGCCAGGCCCCTCTGTCCAGTGGAATTCTCCAGGCCAGAATACCAGAGCAGGTAGCCATTTCCTTCTCCAGGGGATCTTCACAACCCAGGCATCAAACTCATGTCTCCTGCACTGCAGGGGGATTCTTTACCATCTGAGCCACCTTAAGCTCGGTAAATATTTCCCATTGTTATTTTAAGAATTAAAAGAAATAATATAAAGGTACTTCATAAACTCTAAGTTTATCAGAGCTTATTCAGATTATTCAGCAAATGTGATCACTTTGGTTTTCAACTAGAACTGTACACATTTATTACATATATTAAATACAAAAAGCAGGTAACGAAATTCAACGTAAGCTATTACTGCAACCATAAAGCAAACGCGTAAGACAAATCTGGTCTGCCGGTGATTTTTGTATGGCCTGTGAGCTAAGAACAATTTTTACATTTTTAAATGTTTGGGGGGAAATATCAATACCAGAATATTTTGCAATATGAGAAAACTAACTGAAATTCATGTTTCAGTGGCCATGAATAAAGCTTTATTGGAACACAAGCACACCCAACTATGATACTGTCTATGGGTGCCTTCATGCCACAACAGAATTGAGTAGTTGTCTTTACAGAAAGTTTGCCAATTTCTATACAAAACGGTAAACACACACACCAAAACACTTCAAATGATTGTTAGGAAGGTAAGATCATAAGTAATTTCATCTTGTCTCTATCTTCCCAGTCTGAGATGTGATATTGCTTTCAATAAAAACAAAATTTTAGAAACAGAACTACCATATAACCCAGCAAACTGACCGATACAAAAAGATACATGCAGCCTAATGTTCACTGGAGCAATATTACAATAGCCAGGACAAGGAAGCCAACTAAATATGCCCATCAACAGAGGAATGGATAAGGAAGCTGTGGTGCATAAACACAAGGAAATATTGCTCAGCCAGAAAAAGGAAAAACAGTGCCATCTGCAGAGATGTGGACAGATCTAGAGATTGTCATACAGAATGAAGTAAGTAAGAAAGAGAAAAACAAGTATATAATATTGCTTATATGCGGCATCTAGGAAAATGGTATAGGTAACTTAATGGAAAAGCAGAAATAGAGATAAAGATGTAGAGAACAAACTTATGGATAAGGGGGAAGAGGGAGAATGGGATGAACTGGGAGATTGGGGCCAACATATATACACCACTATGTATAAAACAGATTAGTGAGAGCCTGTTGTACAGCACAGGGAACTCTATTCAGTGTTCTCTGGGGACCTAAATGGGAAGGAAATCTAAAAAAGAGGGGGTATAAATGATTCACTTTGCTGTACAGAAGAAACCAACAACACTGTAAATCAACTATACGCCAACAAAAAATTAACTTAAAAAAAGAACTTTAACAGCTTCTCTGATTTCCTTTCCTCCATTGTGTAGCTCTTCCAATTCATCTAAGTCTTCTCCACACCAAGTACATGGTACCATCAAGTTGATGAGGGGAAAAAACCTCTAAGTGGATAACCCTGGGATCATGATTCAGTCCTTTTCTCTATCCTTTACAACCATCCATCAGCACATCGACAGCCTCTCCAAAAGACATTCCAAAAGCTACCACTTCTTTCACCCCTACCACTACCACACAAAGCCCCAGGTGTCATCATCTTTTATCAGGATTCCTGCAAGAATCTCTTAAGTAGGATCTGAGGCTGTGGGGATTTGGGGAGAAAAGACTTAATGTGGTGGCAACATAAGAGAACACTATAGATAATTTCAGGCTTCAAACAGTCGAAAGTTTAAGTTTTATTGTTCTTATTCTCACTATGGCAAGAAGATCCTCATTCTTAAAACAGTTCGTTTAGAAGGAATCTTTAGCTTTCATTTAACATATCTTGCTGCTTCTTTCCTGCACTTCTAAATTTAAAATGGAACTGTAAATACCTATTCTGGTTGTAAAACACACCACTGGGTGGGGGGTGGGGGGGGATGAAGTCCAATTTTGACTTCTTAATGTGTCTTGTGATGTCGGTGACCAAAAAAACCGATTAACTGTTCTCCTATAGCTCTATACTTTAAATAAAATATAGTGATTCAATTTTTCATGAAATACTCATTCTCTGATATTCAAAATAAAGAGAAGTAGCAAACGAAAGCAGTGTGCTATAGTGGCAAGCACACTGGATTTTTTGAAGGCATAACATTTTGGCTTTAGTTCTTCCTTTATCACACTCAAACTATCCCTCTTAAATATTACAGCTTGATCTTAAACTATCCCTCTTAAATATTACAGTTTCCTCATTTATAAAATATGAATATCAGTGCCTGCTCTAATTCTTAAAATCATCAGTGAATCAAGAGATTGTGTTCTTGAAAGTAATTTTAAAAAGTAAACTCTGAAATCTAAATATAAAATGTTAACAACAATCACTGAATTATGTAATTTTATGTCAGTGTACAAAGTTTTAAAGTTAAATTTATTTCCTCTAAACTATTTTTCAAAAATAAAAAATTTAATTGAAGCCTTTACAGCTATAGTAATCAGACAGTATGGTATTTACTTAATGATAAACATAGCCATCTATGGAACAGAATACAGAGTCCAAAAATAGACGGACACATATGCAGTCTATTGATTTTCAGCAAAGGTGCCAAGGCAATTCAAAGGAAAAGGGCTAATTTTTTCAACAAATGTTGCTGGAACAAAGGGGTCTCAGTGTGCAAATAAATGAACCTTGATTCATACCTCATACCATATGTAAAAACTAATTCTAAAAGGATCACAAACCTAAAATAAAAGTAAAAACTATAAACTTATACAAGAAAATAGAAGAGAAATTGTGACATAACACGCAATATATATAACTGATTTCTGCCCCCAGTTCCTGGCATAGAATTTCTGAAATCCTTGGAATTTTCTGAGTAAAGAGATGTGAAGAGCCCCTTTCAACCATATTTGAGTTGATGTTAAAGAGGTAACTTTTGGAAGATGGAGGCTGGTTGCCAGAGGAACCAACTTCTTGATTAGACAGTTTGAACTTTCAGTTCCACCCCTTGACCTCCGGGGAGGGAAGAAGGACTGGAAATTTGAGCTCAGCCACACTGGCCAATGACTTAATCAATCACGCCTATATACCGGAGCCTTCGTTAAAACCCTAAATGATGGGGTTCAGAGAGCTTGCAGGTACATGACCACTTCAAGGTGGCTGCTGGGAGAGTGACATGCCCAGAGAGGGCACTGACGCTCCATATGCCTCCTAAGAACCTTGTCCAATGCATCTCTTCCATCTGGGTACTCCTGCATTGTATCCTTTATAATAAACCAGTAACAGGAAGTAAAGTGCTTTCCTGAGTTCTATAAGGCATTCTAACATACTATCAGACCCAAGAAGGGGCATAGGAATCTCCCATTTATAAGTGGTCAGTCAGAAGTATCTGAGGTCTGAACTTGTAGTTGATATCTGGAGAAGGAAGGCACTCATGAGGGACTGACTCTTTAACCTATAGGATCTGCATTAATTTCAGGAAGTCAGTGGTGTGGAAAATCCACACATTTGGTGTCAGAAGTGTTGTGAGCAGACAGTTTTCTTTTAGAATCTTTGTGATCTTGGGTTAGGTAAAGATTTCTTAATGGGACATAAAACGTACTATAAAAGACAAACTTTATCCTAGTAAACTGATAAATTGGATTTCATCAAAATAAACTTCCACTCTTCAAAAGGCACTGTTAAGCAAATGAAAAGTTAAATTGCAAAGTGGAAGAAAATATTTGCAAATCACATAACTGATAAAGGACTTGCATCCATAGTATACAGAGAACTCTCAAAGTCTAATAATAAGATAATCAACCCATTTTTTAAAAAAATGAGCACCAGACAGGCAAATCTATAGTCAGAAGGCAGATTAGTGGCTGCAGGGCCGTGGAGAGCCAAAGTTCCAATGTTCACAGCAGCTGTCTGTATTCATAATAGCCAAAAACTGGTAACAACTGAAACGGCCATCCTCTGGTGAATGGATAAACTAACTCTGGTATATTCACACGATAAAATCCGATTCAGCAATAAAAAGGAATAAATTACTGACACATGCAGCACAGATGAATCCCAAAAGTATACTAAGTGAAAAGCACAAAAGACCACAGATTTTAAGATTCCAGTTATATGATATTTTAGGAAAAGCAGAATATAGGGAAAGACAGCAAATCAGTGGTTGCCAGAAACAGGGTGGAGGGAAAGGACTGACTGCAAGGTGATATAGGAACTTCGGGGGGAACTTTTTTGGTGTAATAGAGATGGTTTATACCTTGATCGTGGTAGTGGATACACAACTATATGAATTTTGGAAGACCCACTATACACTTGAAATTGGCATAATTTATCACAGGTAAAGCACAGCTCCCAGGTGGCGCTAGCGCTAAAGAACCTGCCTGCCAATGCAGGAGACATAAGAGACCAGGTTTGATCCCAAGGTCAGGAAGATCCCCTGGAGAAGGGCCTGGAAATCCTCTCCAGTATTCCTGCCTGGAGAATCCCACAGACAGGGGAGCCTAGGAGGCTACAGTCCATAGGACTGCAAAGAGTCAGACATGACTGAAACAATTTAGTGCACACACACACACACACACACACACAGCTGAATAAAGCTGATTTTAAAAATTTGAATTCTCAAAACTACTCTGTAGTTTTCTTTGTCACTAAGATCAAACTAAGATCAAGATATGATAATGAGGTGTTTGGTGATGTTTTAAAACAAATGACTGAGAATTTGCTATCAAGAATGCACTGTATTTGATAGCAAAAATACCAGACAAATTCCTAAAGGAACAGAATACACTCAGTTTTAAAGAAGTCCAATGAAGTTTGGCAAAAAAGAAGATTGGCTCATCCAGGGTTACACAAAATACCAGTGCTGAGAAGCAGGAACAAGTTAATAAGTAGGAAAAGAAAACAATTCATAAAACCTTACTCTAAAGACACTTTCTCATGCAACTCTTAGGAATATGTCGTTATCTGTTGGTTTTCAAATTCCCTAATTTTCCTGAGGGTATATGTCAAACCCATCAACATATTATATGTGTAATATATAATATAATAAATTATGGCATAAGAAACAAGGTAGCAAGAAATGAGGCAAGAAAAGGGATAGTGAGAGAATGAATCCACCTATGATTCCCCAAAAAGAGCTAAGAATGGCAAAGTAAGTTGGAGCCAAGTGGCCCAAGCCAAGAGTTCATCTCATAGAAGCTGAAAATGATAAAAAGCTTTTAGGCCAGAAAGTGACAATAAAACATTCTGGTGGCCATATGCAAGTTAAATGAGAGCAGGAAAGATCAAATGTGAAGTCACTAATTTCCAGACATGAAAACAGTTGCCTATAGTGTGTCAGAACACTTAAAACTATACCAACGCTTTTCAAACTACTGAAACAACTTCTTTGTTGTTGCTGTGACATAGTCACACCCCCGTGAGTTCCATCCAAAACACATCTAACATCACCTTATGGGTACTACTACTAAACGACTGTTCAGAACACAGCATAGAACCCAAACTGCTTTAAGTACCAAAGTAGGTGTTAAAGTCCGGAAAGAAGGAGGGCCAGAAGGTAAAAGAGGTGACCTCACCCTGGCCACACAACCCACTGCTTGCCTCCACTCTCACTACCACCCACAGACAGCTGTCTGGAGAGCTCCACAGCATCCTGGGAATCCTCCTTAGGAACTGAATAGGGGTCCCGAATCCAGGTTGCCAAACAGTGATCTACAGTAACTAACCTAGAGGAAGCAAATGATTTTAGAGAAATATGATCAAATTTTTCCACAAGAAAAAAATATTACAATTCAAGGGAATATATATCCAAACATATAAAAGTACTATAGTAAACAATGAAACTTTAAATATGAAACAAAAAAATTAAGAGTCTGAGTATGGACATCTAAGAAGTGCATATACTATTCAAAACTGTCATATGATCAGATACAGTGACTAAGATGCTCAATGATAGTAGACAAGCACAGTCAATATTTTACCTATATGTTTTTGCATTCCCCAAGATTACTTTTCTCTAAGCTTATCTCACAAAACCAAAGACCACACAAGCTCTATCACCATCTATTATATGAAAAAAAGGACACTATGTTTATAATAGATAATGCAGGAATCATATCCTGAGTGAATAATTAAATGGAAACTGTTTACTGTCTATCTCCCTTCACTACAGTCTATGCTTTAGTAGGAATTTTTGTTTCTTTTCTTCACTGATATATTCCTAGTATGAAAACAATTCCTGGCACATGGCACTTGGTGAATAAATATTTGCTCAATTATTAGATTTTCATACTAGCAGCAATAGTTCATTTCAGTCACCAAAAGTCTAACAGATACTACTATAATCACCACCCTCATATGTAGGGTTGTAATAACAAGTTCAGTTTTACTCAATCTAGTTAAAAGTTACCCGAGAGTATTTTTTTTTTAACTGACGTTAACAGTCTTCTTTGCCATTTAGTTATTAGTTTAGGGAAAGCATCTGACATGCTTCCTAATTCACAGCTGAAAAAATGCTAGTGCCTCTGCTCTGCTGCTTCCTTTCAAAAAGTTAGCCATGTGAAACCAAATTTCTTGAGAGGTAGTCCATACACTACTGCCTCAATGATTATTTCCTACAGCAAGTATATCGAAGACCACAGACTTAATCACAGGACTCATACTCCAACAAAGCACAGAAAGAGCAAGTATCTCAGGAAAGCACCACTTACACAGATAACAGAGAGGATAGAAGTTACTGAATCACTGACTTAAGTTAGGACGACACCAGGAGAGCGAAGCTGACAATGGTCTCTGCATAGGATGAAAACGGCAACCAAAGTGAGCTCTGCTGGTAGTTTATCATCTTCTCAAGTATATGGGAGCAGGAAGAAAAAAAAGTAAATGCCATTCCTTTAAGCCATTTTCACGAGCTGGGAAGGCTACTGTGACCTTCTCACACCCAAAACTAAGCAAGCATTTGAATAAAACAGAAAAGGCTGGAAGGCGGAAGTTTAAGGTAGCCTTCCTTGGTTTCCAAAGCTTCCCATACTTCACCATCACAATTCTTGTTACCCTGTATTTTAAAAGCCAACATCATAAGCTCCATAAGAACTATGTTTATAGCTGGAAGAGTGCTGAGCACATACCAAGCATTCAATAAATATTTCCTGAATAAATACTGCCTGAATCCCCCACAGAATTATAAGCTTCATGAGAGCAGGGATTTCGAGAGTCTCATTCACCAATTTCCCACTGCACTTAGCACAGAGTGTGACCCAAAGAAGCTAATCAAAAGCTATTTACTTAATGAATGTGTTTATGACCAGGAAACACACGCAAATAAGTGGCCTATATGAGACTCAAACCTATAACCTTAGCCCCATTACAGTATGCATTAATGAACCAAAATAAGGAGTTTCACAGTGTGTGTATAATCATTAAATTTCACTCAAGAATACTCACAAAGATTTCAAGAAAAGAAGTCAAAAACGGGTTACTTTCCTGGCCATTCTCTTTATTCTAAACTTTGTTCCCCAATATGTTACATCTTATATGATCCACAATAATAGATCCTAAAAAATCAAGAAAATATTGTTTGTGCCAAAAAAAAAATCCTCACTAATTATAATTGGAGAGGATTAAAAAAATAAGATGAATGCCAAGAGGCACTCAAAGCAGTCAAAGAAAGTCAAAGGCTATGCCCCAACTAAACTGAAAACAGGATATCCTCCAAAGTTTAAAAAAAAAAATCTCCCACTCATCAACAGAAGTCAGTTATGGCACTTTTCTGGAACAAATGCCTCAAAGAAAAACACAAACAAATTTTGTCATTTTCTCTGACATGTCACTTAAAAATCACCATAAGAAGTTACATAAAAGAGTGAAAAATGACTTAAGGAAAAAAAAAGTCAGGTATCAAAACTAAACAGTTAAAAAAAAAAAACTAAACAGTTTTGTTTTACAACAGCAAGTCATCTCAACTTTAGGAAGTCATCCATTCTGAAAAGTCAGAAAAGGTACATTCTCTGGAAAAAATTTTTTAAAAGGAAAAGAAGTACATTCTTATTATGGAATATGACAAATATTGATATAGCATAATTTGACTCTCAAGATACTAACAGCTCATTAACTCAGAGATTTAGCCTAAAAGAAAAACAAAAGAAACAAAAGATAACCTTAAAAACGAGGATATAGGGAACATAAGTGGTCTACGATTTAAAACATGTACACATCAAGTTTATAAACTAAAAGCGCAGGTATTTTATTAAAGGCCTCATTCAGAAGGCTTCAGTGGTGGCTCAGTGGTAAAGAATCAGCCCGCCAATGCAGGAGACACGGGTTTGCTCTGAGATCCAGAGATCCCACAAGCCGAGAGGCAACTAAACTCGCAAGCCACAACTCTTAAGCCTGTGCTCCAGAGCTGGGAAGCCACAGCTGAAGCCCACATGCCCAGAGCCCACGCTGCACAACCAGAGAAGCCACAGCAGTGAGCAGCCCGCACGCTGCAGCTCGGGGAAAGCCTGTGCGGCAACAGAGACTCAGCACCGCCGAAAACTAAGAAATAAATAAAACTGTTGGGGGAAAAATAAAAGTGGACCCTTAGGGTGAGAAGATGCAGTTTATCATTTTATCCTGAGGAACATCTGACATTATTTAGTCACATATTACCAATATTAGTAATATTTATTAGGTATGATTCTGTCCCTGTAAGTGCTATACCATATAATTTCAAAAGGCACAAGTCGTGATTCCTGGGTTCTTTTTTGAGACCCGAAACAACCCTTATATAAGTCAAAACAGCTTTTTCTGGCTTCCTAGTCTACAGCAAATTTAAAATTGGAAATCAAAAAAAAGGATGGATTAGAAACAATAACCAATCTAGTAACAACAAGCCACCTCTAGAGCCTAGAGTACCATTTTCTACCAAAAGGAACCACAACTTCTTAGAATAACAGTTGACTGTAAAAATGGAGCAGGAAGTATAAGTGTAAAGTCTGAGCATCTTATCAGAAAGCAATGAAGCTGACAAAGCACCAGGATCAGGACTCAAGAAGCAATGTGAAAATGCTCTGACAGGTCAAAACAGGAAAATCTAAGCACCAAAATTTCGAAGAGTAATGGCAGCAGATCAAAATACATCAAATAAATAAAAATCTGTAAGTGTCTATTAAAGGACAGACAAAACAAAGAAGCTTAAAAAAAACAAAAGATACAATCTGTACTCATGTTAATTTAACTACAGGAAGAAAGGTCTAGTTTCTTTAGTAAACTAGGGGGAAAAAAGGGAAGGAAAATATACATTATAGATTAAAAGAGACATAGCAACCAAATGCAATGTATGATCCTGTTTAAACCCTGATTTAAACAAACCACTGAAAAATGACACTACTGTCAGGATTTTCCTGGTGTTAAGACTCTGAGCTTCCAACGCAGGGGGCATAGGTTGGATCCCTGGTTGGGGAACTAAGATCCCATATGCCTCACAGTGCAATTCCCATCCCCAGAAGAAATTACTGTCAAACTGTAGGTCTAATAATAAGAGAAGAGTCATCTTTCAAGATATATAAACTCAAATATTACGGGTGAGACGCTTTAACATATAAAAACAGAGCAAAGGGTAACGCACACCAACACTAAATGGCAAGAGCAAGGAGGGCAGTTGTAACTGGTCAGTGTCATTTGGTGTATGGAGGAAACAGCTGTACACAAACAGCTCTCAGAAGCACCACCGTATCACAGCACAGAATCACGTCGAATGCTCATCACAACCATCAGTCATCTAGAATACGTTAAATTATGTTCTATATACACAGCTTAAGCAGATCAGATGTCCAAACAATGGAATATGATCCATTAAAGTTTATATTTATACTCTCTGAGAAGGAAAGATGATCACAATATTTAAAGGGGAAAAAAATGGTTGACTTTGCTGCTTAACTATATTCTCTTTCACCCCAAACACACACACCACATAACAGTATCTCGCTCTCAATAATTACTGATTATTTAAATATAGAAACATAATAGTAACAAACGCCCTGTATGGCTTCCCACTTACAGCAAATTCCTTCAAACTAACCTATATGAATGGTCTAGTCCATGTGCTCATCGTAATTTTTAAGTGTAAGATATGCTGCTAGATGGTTCCAAAATTACAAAAACCATGAAGAATGTGCATCGATATATAAGCAATAATGGATTATAACCCACTGGAAAAGAAATAAGACAGCTGATTCCATACAGATATATTAAGTAAACCAGCAACGTGAAGGTCTGATGAGGAACGGAATATTTACAAAATTTCAAAGCACCTCTTACAAAATACTAATTACAAAGGTTTTAGAAAAAGTAACTTTACAATGGAAAGGCCTGGCAGACCCCACCCTAATCAAAGGGTCAAAATGGACGTCATCGGTAATGGGACAAATCAAAACTGTGTGCCACCTGATAGGATGCAATGAGACAAACACAGCTCACCTCTGTGACTTCTGTGCCAAAGATACAGAACTTGAATCCAGTCAGGAGGAAACATCACACTTAAGGACATTCTACAAAACACACGGCCTATTATCTTGCAGAGCATCGAGTTTATGAAACCCAAGGAAAGACGAACTGCTCCAGATTCAAAGGGACTGAAGAGACATGAAAACTACCGGTAAATACATTTGATTCTGAACTGGTTATTCACTAAAAAAGACATTATTAAAACAATTAGCAAAACATGAATGGGTTTGAGGGTGACACAGCAGCAACATATCAATATTCATTTCCTGATTCTCCTCACTGTAGTACGGTTATGTAGGAGAATGTCCTTGTTTATAGGAGACATACACTTGAATGTTAGCAAGTGTCAGGGCATCATTTTAACAACTTAATTCTCAAATTACTACAAGCACAAAGATACCCCAGCATCTCCTGGGCAAGCTGCAGCAGTCCCCAACTTTCTGGGGGGACCAATTTTCTGGAAGACAATTTTTCCATGGACCTGGGGTGGGAGAGATGATTTGGGGATGATTTAAGCACATTTACATTCACTGTGCACTTTATTACTTTTTTTTTTTTTTTACTTATTTGGCCATGCCAGGTCTCAGCTGTGGCATGCGGGATCTAGTTCCCACTGCATCCGGAGTACAGAGTGTTACCCACTGGACCACCAGGGAAGTCCTTGCACTTTATTTCTTTCTAGTCTAATGTTGTCACTGATCTGACAGAAGGTACCAGTGAGCAGCCCAGAGTTTGGGGATCCCTGAGAGAAAGGCTGTGAACACAGCCTATAGGGGCCAGGTTTTACCTGAAACAAGCTAGGCATAAGGCAGGGCTGAGGCTTTTTACCTGACACACCACTCAGTGAGTATACAGATCATCTGGAACGCAAGCCGATGGCAAGATCATCCCATTTTTTCAAGAGAAACCAAAGATGCAGATTTTTATGTGAAATTTCCCAGTTTTTAACACACTCAAAAAGGCCAAACAAAACATGTCTGCTGACTAAATTTGAACCGCAGCTGCCTCTGGCCCAGAGACATGCTTCTCAAACCGAGGCCTAGGGATAAAGGGAAACCACATGATATACATGGAACACATTCTTGGAGCCACAGTTTTATCCCAAGAGTTCGCCTGGAATTTTCTGGGAGAGGAGATATTTCTTTACTTTTAAAATTCTATATTATGGAGTTTAATGCAAAGTCGTATGATTTTAAAACTTTTCATTTAAAAATAATTTCAAACTTACAGAAAAGCTGTAAGAACAAGAACAGTACAAAACACCTGTACAGTTTTACTGTTAATTCATTTACTGTTAACATTTTATTCATCTGCATTATTGCACAGGAGCATCCTTCCACCCTCCCTCCTCCTAATACAAACACAAATACATATACACATAAATACAGCTGTGTATGTATATGTGTGTGTGTGTATATAACATATATACCTATTTTTTCTGAACCATTTGAGAGTAGTTATGTATCATGGCCCTTTATTCCTAAGAAAAAGTTCAGCGTGTATTTCCTAAGAATATAAATATTATTTTCTATAACCTTAGGTTACCAACTTTAGAAAGTTCAACACTGACACCATACCTTTATGTTACCTACCACCTATAATCCAATTTTGCCAAGTGATCCAATAATATCCTTTACAGCATCTTCCCCTCTAATACAAGATCTATTCTAGGATCAGGTACCACGAGGAGATGTCATGTCTCTTCAGTATCCTTTAATCTGAAACACTTCCACAGCCTTTCTTTGTCTTTGTAACATTAACATTAAAGAGTACAGTCTCCCACCTACCCTTTTATAAAACAGGATGTTCCCCAATTGAAGTCCAATATGGCCTCATGATTACATCCAGGTTATGCATTCCTCACTGGAGAACTACCTAAGTGATGTGCTCTTTGCAGGGCATCATATTCAGAGGCACACAATGTCCACTGGTGCTATTTATTTTGATCATGCACTCAAGGTGTTGTCTGATTTCATCACTGTATAAAGCTACTATTTTTTCTCCTTCTAACTAATATGCAATGTATGGAGAGATATTTAAGACCATGCAAACATTCTGTGGAAAACTCTTAGAAAGATGGGAATACCAGACCACCTTACCTGCCTCTTGAGAAATCTGTATGCAGGTCAAGAAGCAACAGTTAGAACTGGACATGGAACAACAGACTGGTTCCAAATACGGAAAGGAGTACATCAAGGCTGTACACGTCACCCTGCTTATTTAACTTATATGCAGAGTACATCATGCAAAATGCTGGGCTGGATGAAGCACAAGCTGGAATCAAGATTGCCAGGAGAAATATCAATAACCTCAGATATGCAGATGACACCACCCTTACGGCAGAAAGTGAAGAACTAAAGAGCCTCTTGATGAAAGTGAGAGTGAAAAAGTAATCTTAAAACTCAACATTCAGAAAACTAAGATCATGGCATCTGGTCCCATCACTTCATGGCAAATAAATGGGAAAACAATGGCAACAGTGAGAGACTTTATTTTGGCGGCTCCAAAATCACTGCAGATGGTGACTGCAGCCATGAAATTAAAAAACACTTGCTCCTTGGAAGAAAAACCATGACCAGCCTAGACAGCATATTAAAAAGCAGAGACTACTCTGCCAACAAAGGTCTGTCTAGTCAAAACTGGTTTTTCCAGTAGTCATGTATGGATGTGAGAGTTGGACTATAAAGAAAGCTGAGGGCTGAAGAATTGATGCTTTTGAACTGTGGTGTTGGAGAAGACTCTTGAGTCCCTTGGACTGCAAGGAGATCAAACCAGTCAATCCTAAAGGAAATCAGTCCTGAATATTCATCAGAAGGGCTGATGCTGAAGCTGAAACTTCAATACTTTGGCCACATGATGCGAAGGACTGACTCATCGGGAAAGACTCTGATGCTGGGAAAGATTGAAGCTGGAAGGAGAAGGGGACGACAGAGGATGAGATGGCTGGATGGCATCACTGACTCTATGGACATGAGTTTGAGTAAGCTCTAGGAGTTGGTGATGGACAGGGAAGCCTGGCGTGCTGTAGTCCATGGGGTCACAAAGAGTCAGACATGACTGAGTGAGTGAATTGAACTGAAACATTCTGCTCCTCATCAAAAATGTCCCATAGATTTAGCATGTATCAATGATTCCTGTCTCAACTAACCTTTATTAAAATGGTTGCAAAATAATCACATGAATATTTAAGTAGATAACTTCTGGCTATACTCCTAGATCCCTAAGGTATACACACTTGGTGTCCTTGACCTTAGGAGCTCTACAGGGCAATGGTTTGAGTGCAAGACTAGAATAATCAGGTATAGCTTCCAGAAAAAGACAAGTGTACCTGAGCCATGCCTTAAAGATTGGATAGATTCTGAAAAGCTAATGAAATGGAGAGACAGTCAAGACACAAACAAATCCATCAGGAAAGCTGAAAAAAAACCCAATATGGTGAATCCTTCTGCAAAGTAAGTATAATACCCTAGCTTATCAGTTTTATAAAACCACATTTCTACATATGGAGTTTGCCTGAACTGATTCTAGAACTAAAGACATACTTCTGCTGCTACTGATGATAACTATGGTATAATCACTATATTTAGAGTCAAAAGTTGGACATGACTGAGTGACTGAATTGAAAAACTTTTCAGAAACAGCACAATTCATTTTAACTCTTACTTCTGATTGTTCATCCACATTTTCATATATGTCAGCCGTAGCGCCTTGTCTTTCAAAGATAGGGAGTAACAGCCATTAAAAACATATCTTTCATCTGAATTGTGACCCCCCCATAAAATAAATTTTATTCTGCAATCTAAGGCAAACATATTTATATGAAATTGAGAGTTTCTTGAAGCAATATCACGCAAAGCACTAATATTTTATAATCTTTTTTTCCTTTCCGTCTCTTTCTCATTTTTTAAAAATTCATCTTGACCCTCAATAAACTGACTTCTAAATCCTTAATAAGTGATTCACAAAACCTCCACTTGAAAAACACTACCCTAGAACCTGAGATACAGTTCTTTATTAAATTTTCAACAAAGTTGGGAGAAAGTTTTCATTTATTTCAGGTGAAATAAGAACCAAAAAAAAACAAGAACATAAAGAGTTATTTAATTTTTTTAAGGATTCTACTCTGACATTGTGTATGGTAATTTTTTGGTCTTCAAGTTATCATTTTTTTAAGAAATGATGGTAAGAGTCAAGGTTGTATGTTGCCAGTTATATACTGGTTCCCTAGTAATTTCCCCCCAATTTCACAGGATCATGAAATCACCCCTGCTCTGCTATGAGATTTCAAAAACACATGAGTGTCAGCCTTTCAGTAGGTTTATAATCTGGTTGTATAAATAAGACTTACAGTAATTTTAGGACTTGTAATAATTACTTCTACCTTTTGAGAAGAAATATTCTGTGGTAAGTGCCCTAAAAAACGTTCCTGTGTTAAAAGTTCAAGGGTGGGTACTATGAGTTGGGAATGAAAGAGAACAAAGAAGAGAGTTCAGAAAAGAAACAATATCTGAGTTGGGCCTTGAAGGGTACTTCAAGACAGAACAGACACAGGGATGAAAAACTGCCAATCAAATATGGGGAAAAGAAATAGGTCATTTAGGCCAGATCATGTTAAGACAGTAGAAATTGATAATGGAGGATCTTGACAGCAAGGCTAAGGTGCTTGAATTTAGTCATTGAGGCAATGAGGCAATCTGGAAAAGGTCCTCCCTCTCCCACCCCTTACAAAACAAATTATAGACAAATAGAGATTCTTGAGGCTAGGCAATAACGCAAACACAGAAACATAAGGCCTTCAACTGCGGTGTCAGAAAAGGAAAGTATGGGATGTGAAAAGGTGACAAGAATTGATAAGTCTTAGAAGAGATTTTAATGTGGTAGGCAAAAATGGCCAAGAGTCAAACATTTTAAGGCTGGGTGATACTTACAGCGAAAAATTAAGAAGTTGATTTAGAGGAAGAACAGTTCATATCCAAGTACATTAGAATAGACATGCAAGTGGGTTATGAAGAGTCAGTAATAGCATAAGGAAAAGAACACTGGGTCCCATCAAAAAAATCTGAGTTCAAGTGAAAAAAATGGTTAGAATCTGATGAGAAAACCAGAATGCAAAATTATATCTATAGTATAATTTTAACTGTGTATAAAAAGCACAGGAAAACACTAAAAACGTGTACATCAACATGTTAACGTCAGCTGAATACAAATATACTAGGAATAAATTTTTTTTTTCCGTCATTTGTATTCTCATTGGATACAAACCTTACAAATCAGGCTCTGCACCCCCACACCAGAAAAAGGAAGGGAAAAGAAAAATCTGGATTTGAAGTCTTTTCAAAAAACTGCAAACTCCTTGAACTTTATTTTCTTCATCTAAAAATGGGGAAATAATTTCTTCTCTCTCAAGGTTAGTGTGTAGATTAAATGAGATGAAGTTTTGTAAACTATAAAACAATATGCAAAGGTAAGGCATTATACCAGTCTATGACAGCTACAGCTATAGGACAAGATATCACACACAGACGTAAAAATATATTACAGATTTGGGAAGTAGATTATCTCCTTAAACTTTAAAAAAGCTTTAGAATCCATCTATTTTTGAATCAAAATGTTACTGCAATATTTCTTATAAACAAACACTGAGGTTTTACATGCTATATATATATATATAAATATCCTATATATATAATTAATACATTACTTGTCTTACATGCTATTGAAACTTAAATACAAAGCAAAAAAACAGCTCGTAGTTATCATTCCCTAATATTTAGACTTCTAAATAAGTTATTTAGTGGTTTGAAAAAGCCACGCTCTATTGAGGATAATTTCAGTAATCTCCAAATGTCATCTCTTAGAAGTTATGTGCTTGATACACAGCATTGCCTTCTAAATGGTGCCTTCCCCTTCAACTCCCACTTCTGGTCCTTTACTTAGGATTAAATACCTCTAGATACCTATTGAAAACCAGATAGTAAGCTCCTGAAGGGCAAGAAGCATGTCATAAAATGGGTACATGTTAAGAAATACTCTAACTCATGTTATAGATGCTGTAGTAACCATTGAAGAGTTACTACTCATGTCATATTATAATGTAAACCCACTTCAAGCCCTTCAAGAAACAGCCATTAAAGAAATTAAAAGCTAAGGAAAAATTCCACAAGTAATGTTACTACATGAGAAACACTTTTATATGAATCAAGAATACTTGATTAATATTTAAAAATCTTACACTACACTGTTCCTTTAAGAAAGCAAGAGTATATATGAGATAAGAAATGATAAGTTCTAATATTATGTTAAAAATTGTTTTTTTCATGTATCTGATAAACTGAAGCATATTATTACTGCACTGAAGAATGTTACATTTCTCATACTAACCCCATAATTTAATTCATTACAATTTTTCTTTAAAAAGTTTGGGAGTTTTGTTTTTAATCTTTGGAGCAGAAAAAGTTAAAACTGATGTGGTTAACAATATGCTTTCTTTAAGGTATAAACGCTGACTAAACCTGAGGCTATTTCCAAGACAAGTTTTAAAATTAAAACCTTTATTATGAAAAAGAGATGCTGAAGAAACTAGGCATGAAACGCACCTAACTTATGCCTTATGAAAATCAGCACGAAAAGCTCTGTCCACAGTTTGCCACTTCTGCACACAGACCTGAAATTTAAAATGTTTACTATATACATGTTTTGTACGGGTATGTGTGTATTTTCATATATACTGATTTGGAGGCAGGACATTAAGACAATTAATTAGTGAGTATTTCCCCCTCACTAATTAAAAAAAAAAATTGTTGCTAGCGTGCTGCTTTTTTGTATTACAATAATTTGTGAACTAAAAGATACTATGCTTAAAGGAAAAAGTACAAACACCTGCCAGTCCAACTGCCGGAAATTCATCAGCTGCAGAGAATAAAAGCATCCTTTCCTTGTTTTAAATGTATCGACAAAACAAAAGAAATACAACAGGTATACAATTTCAATATGGCACATATAACACAGACTAGCATCTAATATTCCTCTCAATGATTTCAAAATCATTACACAGTTTTAATTGCCATTAGACATCTCAGAAAATGCACTTAAGTGTTTTCCTTATCTAAACACTCAACAATCAATGGTAGTCTGAATTTTTGTTTTCACTTAACAAAATGATGCATCATAACATTCCCTTAAATAATCAGCTTTTCTAGAATCAGTTTACAAAGCACTCAGCTTTTCTGCTTATAAAAACGTAGTTTTCTTTATTTTCAAGAAGTCATACAGTATATAAAATGACACATACACTTCCTTGAGAATAAATACTTTAATACTCATGACCCCAGAAGAAGTTCACATGTTTTGAATTCTTGTTTGGTTAAAAAAAGTTTTTAAACATCTACTAGAATACAAGAGCTTGCCTTTACATTCATGGCTCTCTTGAAGGTAAAATAAAGATCAGCGTAACTCCAAGTACTAGACTAACGAACTGAAGGGAATAGAAACAAGCGATTTGGCTAGAGTTGGGTAAAACTATGCTTAAAGACTACCAGTAAAATATACCAGCTTTACCCTTCCCCCACTCCCACTCCTTTAAGGTTTCAATTAAGATGGGGCCTAGTTTTACTCTTTCAAAGGGGGACAGAAAGAGAAAGCACAAATCTCCTCCTGAGAAGTATCTTCATCAGGAGCAGCTCCAAAAATACTGCCAGGAACCATTTCTTTCCCTCCCAGCTGACATAGGTTCCTCTCTTTAAATATAAGCATCTCTTCTGCTCCTGATCAACATCGTACTTAAAGAAGGGAAAAGTCTCAAGGTGTCACCCAAGGGTGGTACCAAATGAATAAAAAAACTTAATACAAAATTTAACATCACAGTCAGTTATAACATTCTTTACGAAAAGTGGGAGCCCCAACTAAAACTTCTCTTTCAGTCTCTCCTACCAGTTACCTTATGAACAGTGTAAGAAGGGATAGATGTTTAAAAACGCATATCCACTTTCAAAATAAACTTAAGTGCACCCAATTAGTGAGAATGACTCCCACAAAACGCTTACAGAAGATGAAGTTTTGGCAAGCCTTCGAAGTCCACAAACCAACAGCCAGAAGTAAAAGCTGATTCTAATTTGAGCAGTGATCCCACCATTCCTACAGGCTGAGGAGCCAGCAGAGCAGATACCTCAGCCGCACAACATCCCCCAACACTCAGTTTCTTGCCCAAGTATATGTCACCTCTTTGTGAACATAAAGGACAAGTCTTTCAGTCCAATATGATTAGGGAATAAATCCAGACACAGGCATATGGCTTTAAATAAAGGGGGGGGGGGGCGGGGCAGTGAAAAGCTGATACCTCTTTAAAAGGAGCCCAAGAATGAAACAACTTCACAATGAATGGAATTATAAGACATCAAAGGTTAGATAATGGACAACAGGTGCCTTTGGGGAGGAAAGAGTAACACTCAGTTGCCTCCTATTTTAGGATTTCCACTCTCTAGTGTGTGTTTCCCAAAGAAAGTATGTGTTTTTCCCAAATAAAGTCGTAGCCAAAATTACGGTTTTTACTATTTAATACCTATAGTAGGTCCACTGTTCTTAAATATACTTTTTTATATTAAAAAAAAGTTGATCTCAACATGTATGAATAAACTATGGCCTATGGCCGGCCCATGCGTTGATCCATGAACACTAACCAACTAGGAATTTATTATCAAGAAACGAAAAGAAAAGCGTCAAATACTCAATATACCAATCCAGGAGCAGGTATCACATAACTGCCTTATCAGCCAAAGCAGAAACTGTTTCTCTCACCATCATAACAGTTGAGCTCAATCTTTACAGTAACCAAATTCCAAGAGCCTCAAAGAATAGTATTTCCAGACACAGATTATATGGCTGTGAGTACCAGCCACGAGTTCTGATTCTCTTAACCAGTTACAAAATTTACTACCTTTATTCGGGTGAAAGGGAACACTGCAACAATACTTCAGCCTACTTCCCTTTCTCCATTCCACAAAGACAACATATTCCAAAAATGGAGAATCCTTTCTTTCCCTGACAGAGGCCCCCTTTCCTATGGATTCATGGGGCAGGATTACTTCTCCCCAGCATGCTTGCAGAGCCAGCACGCAGACTTCTGCGTTCACTCCCCTCTTAAAGAGGGTCCCCCAACACAGAAGCACCTCTTCCTTTCCTGTATTAGGCAAATGATGCTTCAGCGCTACTGGATCTCTCCACCACTACGAAACGTTCAGCGAAGCGGAGGGAGTGAGGGGGAGTTGTCAGTTACCCCGAGAGATACTTAAAAGACGACTCCAAATTTAAAGTGAAGGCTTGAGGAGGAGGGAGGGAATGGGGGTCCCTTCCCTAAAAGGGAGCCTGTGCGTGGGTAAGGGATGTCCCCACCCTGAAAGAGAGCTCGGTATGTAAGACGGGGGAGGAGTGTTGTACCCAGAAGAGATTCAGGTTTGAGAAAGAGGTGTCCTAATCTTGAAGGTGGGGGGAGCCGTGAGTGTATGGCGGGGGGGCGCAACAGCTTTAGGGCGGCCTCTATGAAAGAAGAGGTTCCCACTTCAGGGAAGAAGCGCCCCGCACTGCCGGGGACGCTGGGAGGAAAGGAGGGTCTTGCTGAGGAGGGCTGGCTTGGGGGAGGGGTTCCGAGTTCACCGGAGCCCGGAGAGGGGCGGCAGGCTCGAGGGAAACATGTGCAGTTAACTGCTGCCATCCCGAGGGGCAGGGTGGAGAGCAGGCCCGGGCTGCGTGTGCAGGGAACAAGGTTCCCACCCTGCGCAGGAGAGGAAGGACTCCCAGCCGCACTCACCGAGGCTGCCGGCGAAACCGTCCATCTTGCGGGGAAAGCGCCGCGCTCCGGGCTCAGCGGGGCGGGCACTTCATTCAGCGGACCGACTAGGGTGGTCGACGCTGAGCCTGACCCGCTCGCTCTCTCGGACGCGCGTCTCGGCTCCCGCCTCCGTAGTCCGTCGGCCCGTGCGCCCCGGGGCAGTCAGCCGCGGCCGCCGGGACCACTTCCCCGTCAGGTTGAGAGCCGCGCCGCTCCGCCGCCTGCCCTGCCTCCGTCCCAGACAGCAGCCGTGAGCGCCGCGCCGCGTCCCGCCCCCGCGCCCGCGCGCAGTGGTAGCCCCGCCCCCGCGCACGCTGTCACGCTTCCGACCCCGCCTCCCACGTGACGACCCGGAGGCGGGGTCTCGCGGACCCTTCCCTCTCACCTTGCCTTAGCCTCGGATTCCGCCCGCCTCGCGGGGCACGGGTGCCTGCGCTTGCGCGGTGGACTGCCTAAGGGCCCAGGATTTGGGACTTGAAACTGGTTCCGAGGAAGTAGGGTAAGGGGAGACCTCCAGCCTGGGATACTCAGGAACTTCCAAGGATTCCTTCCTCCGCAGCACCTAGGGAGTCCAGAGAGACCCTTCAAAGCTCAAATCTGGAGCTCCTCTGACAGGAGATGGCCACCTTGAAGTGCCTTAGCACAGTAAAGAGGCAACCAAGTCGGGGGAGGAATCCAGTCTTCGCGGGTTCTTCCTTTGTCCCAGTAGGGTGAGGGACAGAGATGAGGGTGAGTCTTCTTGACTAGCTCAAGGCCATTACTCCACAGCCCAAGGCCCACAGCAGGACAGGGCCCAGGATGTTCCAGAAGCAAGGAATGTTAGTACTGGACAGGACCCAAGCGTTCATCTTGCCTCCGCTTCAGGGAGGACACTGAGCCTTAGAAAAGACATAACCTGTGCAAGGTCAGGAGAAGGAAATGGCAACCCACTCCAGTATTCTTGCCTAGAGAATCCCTTGGACAGAGGAGCCTGGTGGGCTGCTGTCCATAGGGTCGCACAGAGTCAGACACGACTGAAGCGACTTAGCATGCATGCATGCGTTGGAGAAGGAAATGGCAACCCACTCCAGTGTTCTTGCCTAGAGAATCCCAGGGACGGGGGAGCCTGGTGGGCTGCCGTCTATGGGGTCGCACAGAGTCGGGCACGACTGAAGCGACTTAGCAGCAGCAGCAGCAGCGCAAGGTCACGGAACCTGGTAAAAGCAGAACTAGAACTAATTCCCCCCTCCTGTTGTTTTCCACCAGGGATGCAAAGCCACCCCTGACAGGACAAATCATAGGATTGCCTACTAGGGAAGTGTAACAAAGGGTTGAAGTAATCCTGAGTCCAGGCCCAATTCCATGTGACTCAAGAGGTGAGTGATCAAGTCACTAAACTCACTTGGGCCTCATTGTATTCAATTGTAAATGGAAGACTGGACAGGTAAGCAAAACATCGAAACCTTCTTTTTCATCCTCACTCCCACACACCTGTATTCTCCATCCTTCTAAAGACCTTCCAGTGGTTTCCCAAGTCCCTCTTGGGACTACGTTGTGTGGATCAGGGGACTAGTTACAGAGGAGAAATATAAGGTATCCAGGAACTAAACTGATCTGTACAATAATAAAAAGCTGGCTTAGAAGAGATTAAGAGTGATTTTTACAGCCTTTCCTGATGCCTCAGGGGTAAATAATCTGCTTGCCAATGTAGGAGACTCAGGTTCCATCCCTGAGTCTGGAAGATCCCCTGCAGAAGGAAATGGCAACCCACTCTAGTATTCTTGCCTGGGAAACACCATGGACAGTAGAGCCTGAAGGGCTACAGTCCACAGGATGGCAAGAGTCAGACATGACTTAACAACTAAACAACAACCAGTCCTTTTGGTCAGTTGCAGGAGAGAGGAAGATAAGAAAGAAGATGAGAAAGATGAAATAGCAACTGTCATAATGAGAGGAACTTGGAGGAACTGGATGGTTGAAAGGACTGTTTAAACATTTTGTCAAAGTCTTTTAGTATACTTTTCACCTTTGACATCTCTTTAAAATTCTTCCCTGAAAGTCTAAATTACTTTAAATTTCTTTTTTGGATATCAGACCTGTGTGTCCCTGAATGCTATGGGGGAAAGGGCCATAAAGCAGCCAAGATAAATTCAGGTTACAGTCAAAATGGTGTCTGAGGTTTTCTCTTTCTTCGAAATTATTTACCCAGTGTTTCCTTTGCTATGGGCATTTTCATATCTGTATAATTCTGTTAAGTCTTAATTGCTTAATATTTGAGACATGCTTACTTCTGACAGCTGCTCTTCTATGCCTGTATGCAAAACTTTCTGCTTTAAGTCAATTAAAAGAATAAGAACTTGTATACTGGTATATATACACATTTAAAAAAACTTTAATTTTGAAATAACTGTAGATTCATATGTACTTGTTAGAATATCCTTTACCCAGGTTCTTACAAAACTATAGTACAATATCACAACCAAGATATTGATACTGATACAGTGGAGATACAAAACATTTGTATCATTTCCACGAGCATGAGGATCCAAACTATCTTTTATAAACACACCCATTTTCCTCTTGGTACCATCTGCTCCTTCACTCCTGGCAACCACTAATCTGTAATCCATTTCTATAAATAGGTCATTTCAATGGAATCATGTAATATGTAATGATTTGGGATTGGCTTTTCTCAGCATAATTCTCTGGAGGTTTATCCAGGTAATTTGTGAGTATTAAGAGTTTGCTGTTTTTATTGCTGAAAATTCCATGGTTGGGATTGTCACTGTTTGACCATTCATCTGTTGAAGGCATTTGGGATGCTTCCAATTTGGGGCTGTTATATAGAGAGAGTTGCTATTAATGTTCATGTACACGTATTTTTTTGTGAACATATTTTTCATTTCTCTGGGATAAATACCCAGGAATTGGATTATTTGGTTGAATGGTAGCTGTGCATTCCATTTTTTTAAGAAACTGCTAAATTAAAAAAATAATAATCATTTTTTCTCCCAGTTTTATTGAGATATAATTGATATACAGCAAGTAAATGTATATTTTTAATTCAGAGAAGGATCCAAGTTTTGTGGGGGCCTGACACATTTACTGTTTATGGGGCCATTTTAACAAAAACTAATATAGGGACTTCCCTGGTGGTCCAGTGGTTAAGACTCTGCACTTCCAATACAAGGGATGCAAGTACAGTCCCTGATTGGGGAACTAAGATCCCTCATGCCGTGTGATACAGACCAAAAAAAAAAAAAAGCTAATACAAACCATACAGATAAAAAATTAGGTTAAATCAAGTATTTATTTAGACGAAGAAAAGTAATCACAATAGATTATACATTTTAAGAAGACTGCAAATACCATAAACATTATAAAATGGAGAAATGTGACATCTAATTAAATGTCCAATGCACGTTTACTAAATGTCTTGGTTGTATATTCTTTGATTACCTCTTCATATGACAATGACTGTTTTTCCTTAATAGGTGTTATTTACTGCAATCCTGTCATATGAGCCTGTTACATGATCCTGCTATATGGGAACCTGCTATATAGGTTTTGTACCCAAGTACTTTCTATTTGTATGCCTGACCTCATTTCAATGTCACAGTAAACCTGTAAGATCAGTGTTATGAATAGGACAGTGATTTTTAAATAATTTTTTAATAGAGAGGACAAAAGAAATGGAGTTTTTCCTCTGGCATCATTGTTCATCAATCAGTCTTTATTATGGACAGCTGAGATGCATAAAAAACCATCTGACACATATCAAACAGGCTGTAATACTGCTGCAGGAATTCTGATTGATCCCATTTAATGTGATTACCCTTTAAAAAAACAAGAAAAGAAATGTATGATGAATTAAAAATAAAACACTGCGTTATTGAGTATATTTCTAACAGAAGAGAACTTCCATTTTGGTTTGACATCAATGATAACCAGATTCTCCACTTAACAGTTTGTACATGTCTGATGATTAGAAGAATTTCCCCTGGACTAGCTTCTGGCTCTTTATGTTTCAAATCTTATTTCTCCCACACTACCCACATACTTCCAGTGCCAGCCATGTGTTAATACCACATTATGACCTCTAGCCCTGTAACCTCATGACAGGATGCCAAGTGAATCAGTGCAAAGGGCCATAGATTCCATCCTGGAATCTGTTGCTAAACAAGGAAAGCCAGCAATAACTGAATTAAATGGGACTGTAACCCATGTAAGTATGTTTCATTAAGCCCAAAATTAAATGTATCCCCTATTCAGCTTTCCATTAGCCAGATACGCAGAATATCCAGGGTCACTCCAACACAAACTGACATGAAGGGAAATGTGATGAAGGAGAGGGTGCAGTGGAAAGACACTTTCTGGAGCCTTGGCCAGAGATCCTTAGAGCTTAAGTTTCATTAATTTCTTGATAAATCTGTCTCTGCTTTCTGTTTTGTTGTTTTTGTTCCCCTACCAGGGAGGGACTGAACCCGAACCCTTGGCAGTGAGAGTGGAGAGCCCTAACTACTGAACCAGCAGGGAATTCCTCTGCCTCTGTTTTAGTTACTTACATTTTTACAAAAGAAATTCATGCTTATCCTAATTAGTAAAGTCAACCAGAAGTTTATTAAAAGCAAACAAACAGGACAGAAAAATGAAATAAATGCTTATTCAGAAGGAGAACAAATAAGAGGAGAAATATAGTAGTCACTTATAGTTCACTTATCCACAGCAATTCCAGAATTACCATGAAGGGGTAAGCAAAGTTCTTTGTTTAAATCTTACTCATGTTTCCAAGGAATTCCCTTATCTACTCCATGGTCCCTGGCTTTGCTGCTCTACAGAAAAAGGGTGTTGGGGAATACACCTTCCTTAGAGTCTGCTCAGCTCACTTCCTACTGGTGCTAGCATGAAATCTAAAGGTTACTTTCAACTCAAATAATCAAAGGATTTCTTTAAGAACATGATTCCCTCAAAAACTTGGTAGGCTTTTGATCTGTTTGCTTCCAGTCAGCAACGTGTGCCAGTAACCACACCCAAAGTTCTTTCCTATACTTAATTTTCAAGCATGATTTCTGTCTTTGTTTTCCTTCCTTGGTTCCTCTCTCTCAATTTAATGGGGGCTGTCTTCAAGCCATTAGACTTGGATGGGAAGACCACACTCTTAATCAGATCTTTGCCATTGAAGTCTTCGGGCTTTGTTACTCATTGGTTCCTCTCTCTCAATTTAATGGGGGCTGTCTTCAAGCCATTAGACTTGGATGGGAAGACCACACTCTTAATCAGATCTTTGCCATTGAAGTCTTCGGGCTTTGTTACTCACAGGTTTTTAATATTTTGTTTCCTATTTTAGTGTCAAGAAGTAGTCAGCTTTATAATCTTTCATCCCCCAAATTTCTGGACCTCTAACTCCATTGCTGCTCCTGTTGCTGCTGCTAAGTCGCTTCAGTTGTGTCCGACTCTGTGCGACCCCATAGACGGCAGCCCACCAGGCTCACCCCTCGCTGGGATTCTCCAGGCAAGAACACTGGAGTGGGTTGCCATTTCCTTCTCCAATGCATGAAAGTGAAAAGTGAAAGTGAAGTCGCTCAGTCATGTCGGACTCTTAGTGACTCCATGGACTGTAGCCCCCCAGGCTCCTCCATCCATGCGATTTTCCAGGCAAGAGTACTTTCCTGCTTAAAAAAATGGCCAGTTCTTGCTTGAGCTTTTCTCTTTGTTCTAATGCTTTACTAAAGTTAGCGAATAGTAGACAACACACACTACCAACTCTCTTTCCAAAAACTTCTTGTAGAGCTGTATAGGCAAGTAATGTGCTACCTTTTAAGTTGTCACAAGCAACAGTTGTAGCAAATCTTTTGTGATGACATAACAAACTCTCAAGTATACTGCCCTCTGATATCTGTTTCCACACCATCCCTACTCAGTTACAAATTCAAAATCATGTATTTTAGATTTTTTTTTCCTTATAGCAGCATGCAACTTCAAGGTTTCATCTTCTGTATTAGTCAAGATAAGCTGACTGTTATTAAAAACAATTCCAAAATTTCAGTTGGCTTAAACTAATATTTTTTGTTTACTCATCACTATCCAGTACAGATCATCAGGGACTCTGCTCCACGAAGCCATTCAAGGATCCAGGTTTCTTCTATGTTAAGTCCACTCTTTTCAGCCGCCAAATAGGGGTAGTGGTGGAAGAACAGGGAGAGTCAATCAGGAAAATTTATGGTCCAGACATGGAAGTATGAATCTCACATTCATCCACACTCTATAGTCTGGAATTAGTTGCATGACCACAGTTAACCTTAAGGAAGACTAGGAAATAGTGTTCATGTAACTAGAAGGAAAAGAGAAACATTTTGGTAACAATGACCCAGATAGTTTCTCCCATATTCCTCTTCATCAGAGTTAGAAGTTTTCATTTCCTTAAATGATTATTCAATTAGTACCTTACCCATTAGGTTGTACACTACAAGAAAGACTTTTAGAAAATAGGAGAGAGTGTATCCCAGTGCTTGAGAGTGCAGACCCTGGGGTCACATTGCCTAGATTGAAATCCCAGCTCCACCACTTACTAGCTATGTAACACTGGACAAATTACTTAACCTCTCTGTCCCTCAGGTTTTTCATCTGTAAAGCGAGGATAATACTACTTCTACTCCTAGAGTTGTTGAGGGAATGCAATGAGAGAGTACATTAAGAACCCTTAGAACAGGGCCCCATATGTTGCAAGAACTTGGTAAGTGTTAGTTGCTGCTGTTATTAAAAGTGGGCTTGCACTGTGTCTGCTTTTATTCACCATTATATATTGAGTGCCTATTACAGACTAGCTGTTCAATAAATATTTACTGAATATTAAACAAACATAGAACTCTGAAAACTAGTCAATCTGAAAACATTATTTCAACAACCACTGCCTAATTGTTTTAAAGCAGCCAGTATTAATTTGTCTGTTTTATATTTATCAAATTAGATCTTGAAAAGTCTAAAACTACCATAATAAAATAGAAGATTTAATGTAAATCCCTCAAAGTGAAAATGTAGCTGTATATTATCATCAAACACACATAAAAATTCAAATATACTTAACAGTTACCAATTATTGGGTGGTTATTTGGACCATGAACTCTAACAGAGGGTTTCCCAGGTAGCTCAGTGTTAAAGAATCTGCTTGCCAATGCAAGAGACTAGGGTTCGATCCCTGGGTTGGGAAGATCCCCTGGAGAAGATATAGCAACCCACTCCAGTATTCCTGCCTGGGAAATCCTGTGGACAGAGGAGTCTGGTGGTCTACAGTCCATGGGGTCGAAAAAGCGTCAGACACAACTGAGTGGGTAAAAACAACTCTAGCAAAAGATTTATCTTTCAATTATTTTCAATACAGAGCTCCTCTGACCCCTCAGTTTGAGCCCTTTAAGGGTAATTTAATTCAATAGCAGAAGTAAAAATAAGCAGCATTTTTCAGGAGCTCAATTATGGCAAAAGGCTAAATACAGTTATCAAATAATAAAAATTAAAAACATTTTCTTCATACACAGAACCTTGACTCTGTGTTTTATTACGTTCCCTTCTCCGTCAAAATGAGGTTACTATGGGAGGGGATTCTGAATACTTGTGAAGCCACACAACACCTATTGTCAATGCCCTGACCTAAGATTTGAAGAAAAATAAAACATACCTATAATGGTTTCTTTGTTATGCTCTCATTAGCTAGATGGCCTTGAAAGGTAACTAGAAACTTTGGTTTCTTGACATTCTCTCCCTCAGACATTTTTTAAGTGACCTCAAGAGCAATTAAGTTTGTTTGTTTGCTTTTTAAGTATGCTGGGCTTTTCTCTCCTTTTATTTCACTGTCTTAATGTTTTGTTTTGTTTTTTTTTAACTAAATGCTATGGTCATGGAATTGTGTAGATTATATAAATCTATAGTACACATAAGCATAAGTACACACACAAAAAAATGGCTTTTTTCTTTGGCTTTCAGAATCAGAAATTAACAATATCTGAGTGGAGGGAAAAAGAGTTCTTTTAATTCTTTGTTTCTATAATATGTTTAACATAAGCAGTGTATGGAAGGGTTCCAAGATCTGTCAGAGGCTAAATGGCGATGTTGTTCTAGCTTCTAACCGTGAAGAATGCCTAGGGATAACTTTCAAATTATTCCAAAAGAACAAAATAGAAAGCCCAGAGATAAATCCACGCACCTAAGGACACCTTTGACAAAAGAGGAAAGAATATACAATGGAGAAAAGACAATCTCTTTAACAAGTGGTGCTGGGAAAACTGGTCAACCACTTGTAAAAGAATGAAACTAGATCACTTTCTAACACCGTACACAAAAATAAACTCAAAATGGATTAAAGATCTAAATGTAAGACCAGAAACTATAAAACTCCTAGAGGAAAACATAGGCAAAACACTCTCCAAGATAAATCACAACAGGATCCTCTATGACCCACCTCCCAGAGTAATGGAAATAAAAGCAAAAATAAACAAATGGGACTTAATTAAACTTAAAAGCTTTTGCACAACGATGGAAACTATAAGCAAGGTGAAAAGACAGCCTTCAGAATGGGAGAAAATAATAGCAAATGAAGCAACTGACAAAGAATTAATCTCAAAAATATACAAGCAACTCCTGCAGCTCAAGTCCAGAAAAATAAACGACCCAATCAAAAAATGGGCCAAAGAACTAAACAGACATTTCGCCAGAGAAGACATACAGATGGCTAACAAACACATGAAAAGATGCTCAACATCACTCAGTATCAGAGAAATGCAAATCAAAACCACAGTGAGGTACCATCGCACGCCTGTCAGAATGGCTGTGATCCAAAAGTCTACAAACAATAAATGCTGGAGAGGGTGTGGAGAAAAGAGAACTCTTTTACACTGTTGGTGGGAATGCAAACTAGTACAGCCACTATGGAGAACAGTGTGGAGATTCCTTAAAAAACTGGAAATAGAACTGCCTTATGACCCAGCAATCCCACTGCTGGCATACACACCAAGGAAACCAGAATTGAAAGAGACACGTGTACCCCAATGTTCATCGCAGCACTGTTTACAATAGCCAGGACATGGAAGCAACCTAGATGTCCATCAGCAGACGAATGGATAAAAAAGCTGTGGTACATATACACAATGGAATATTACTCAGCCATTAAAAAGAATACATTTGAATCAGTTCTAATGAGGTGGATGAAACTGGAGCCTATTATACACAGTGAAGTAAGTCAGAAAGAAAAACACCAATACAGTATACTAATGCATATATATGGAATTTTAAAAGGTAGTAACAATAACCCTATATGTGAGATAGCAAAAGAGACACATGTATAGAACAGTCTTTTGGACTCTGTGGGAGAAGGTGAGGGTGGGATGATTTGAGAGAATAGCACTGAACCATGTATATTATCATATGTGAAACAGATCTCCAGTCCAGGTTCAATGCATGAGACAAGGTGCTCAGGGCTGGTGGACTGGGATGACCCTGAGGGATGGGATGGGGAGGGAGGTGGGAGAGGGGTGCAGGATGGGGAACAGATGTACACCCATGGGCTGATTCATGTCAATGTAAGGCAAAAACCACTAAAATATTATAAAGTAATTAGCCTCCAATTAAAATAAATAAAAATAAAAAAATAAAACTATACCAAAAGAAAAAGAAGTGTGGGAGCATGTACCCCCAATGTGTTAAAAAGTAGTTTCCTTTGGGAAGTGAAATTGAGTGGGGGAAGAAATATGTGGAGAGAAATACAGGAGATTTCACTTTTAAGTATATCATATCATACTATTAATCAAAAATAATATTTAATAATCATAAGTATTATTTTAGTCATATTGTTAACATGTGTTCACTTTAAAAACCATTAGAGAGACAAAAAAATACATTGCAGTGCATATTAATTCACATACCCACCCACAAACTATATGTGTAGAGACTAGTTTAAAATATGCTAATTAAACAACTTTTACCAATCTTGGCATGATTACCATCTTTCACCTAAAGTCTTACTGACCTCAGGGGAAAAAAATCAAGCAATCAGCAGTGCTGTAAATTCTTGGCAGGAGCTGATGACACTGAAACCTATACTGTGAGGTTCACCAAACACGCCTGACTGAGGGGGATTTGCTGCGTGGATGCACAAGTGAGTGAATGAATGTCGGCTGAGGTTAATTAGGGTAGCTCTGATGGTGCCATTCATGTTGAGCCCAGAGAAGCTCCAGCCTGGGCTGCAGAGCTCGGTTTTCCCAGGGCCAACCCAGAACTTACGCCATGAAACAGGGCTTGTTGAGACTGTGGAACAAACTTTAGAGCTTTCTTTCTATGTGCTTGAGCTCCACCACGTTTACAGAATGCTGGGTGAGCCTGAGAAATAATAGCTAATAATTTTCATCTGTCCACCATGACTATATGTTTTTTTCCCCATAAGGAATTCATAGCAGCCTCTCACAAAATTGAAATTCTGCAGGGAAATACTTTAAAATAGCAATGTTATAGTGGAAAGCAGCCAATCAGGGAAATTCAACTCCCAAAATTAATAACACAGGAAGTTCTCTACTTGCAAATAAAATATTTCCAAAAGGTCATTTGCAAGTCAGCAGTTTGAAATTAGGAACAATGCTATAAATGGTGGTTAGATTTCCACTTAGCTCTCAAAACATGTAGCATACTGATCCTAACCTGCCTTTGTCAAAACCACACCGATGACAATCTTATTTAAGTTTTGAAACAGACAGGTCTGTAATTGAATATTGTTCATATAAGCATCTGTGAGTTGATGTTGTAACCTAAACACAACTCATAACGCTGTTCTAACCTTCAAAGAGCTGACTTACGAACACCCTAGGAGATAGGTTTTATTATTCCCATTTTTCAGATCAGGAAAGTGAGCCTCAAGAGTCTTACAACTAGAAAGTGTGAAAATCAGAGTTTGAACCCATATTAATCTGTATCTGAAGGCCAAGCCCTTCTCACTGCACCAGTTTGCCTCTTGGTCTCATTAGAATTCTATTGTGGAGATTCTTGAATGCCAGGCTGAGACATCTACAATGCAAGTGATAAGATCAAAGTGTTGCTACACAAAAAAATGAACCTGTGGGTGGATAAATTGGAGGAGGCCCTGGAAGTGGAGAATACAATTTGGAGGAGTAGCTATGGAAAGGTCCAAGAAGAAAATACTGTGAAGGAAAACAACGAATGAATGACAAATAAATCCTTGCAAACCTGGATGACTGACTGCCTCAGAAGCTGAGGGAGAGGAAGCAGTAAAAGAAATCATCTAGATTCAACTCCCAGTAATGGAGAGAAGGATGGCAGCATTAAATGCAAAAGGGGACATAAGGAAATGAGGGGAGGAGGGGAAAAGATGGTGGTTAGTTGCCATTTTCTGGTTGGCCTGTGTCAGATCCCTTTCTTTTTGTGGGAAGCTGAAGGGAATCAGCTGTTATCTGGGCAGCTGGGACGCAGCACATGACTTAGACCGATTGGAAGCCCCAACCCAAGTCTTTGAATCTGGGGGGAATAATACAAAAATCTAGCCATCAAGGACCACACTGGAAGGTGACTGACACACTGAAGACCAGTGTTGATTGCGTGCGGGGAAAGCCAGCTCCAGGGCAGCGTACTCAACAGACTCCTCCTATGGAGTGAACTTGGCCATGCTCTCTGTGCCCTAGACTGCCTGGGTTCCTGCCCATTTTCCATGCTTGGTCCTCTGGCTTCCCTGTCAACCCAGTGAGCCACCTGATATCCTCCCAGTGAATTCATTTTCTGCTTGAATTAGCCAGAGTGGGTTTCTGTTGTTTGCAGTTTTGAACCCTGGGTGGTAAAAATGCTGCCTTCAGTTTTAAACAGATTGCACTGGCATCCCGAGCAGATGCCCAGATGGAAGCCTCCAGCACAAAGTCTAAAATGTGAGATTCAAATTTAGGAGAGAGCTGGGTCCTTGGATATAGATTTAGGATACTTCTAAATAGAGCCAATGACTTAAGTCATGAGAAGGATCAAGGAGAAAGATTTGAGAAAGAGAAAATCAATGTAAGCAATGTGTAGAAATGAACAGACCACCACAATTTAGGAGGCAAGAGAACAAGTCAGAGAAAGAGCATAACAGTTATAGAAGGCAAGTCAAACTAGTGCCACGTCACAAAACCCAGAGAAGCCAAGAGTTTTAAAAACTGATGGAAATCAGATGCTCTTGAATGCTACAGACTCTGAGGAAGATGGGGAAAGACAGAGGGGCACTCGATACAGTGATTAGGTCGTCATTGGTCTTTAGAGAGCTGTTTCATCATGATGGTGGGAAAAGAAATCAGGTTGCAGTGGGGGGAAAGGGGCTGAAGTCCGAGGGGCTAGCGTGGGAGCTGAAGAAGAAAATATAGGCTAGAGCTGAAAGAACTTTGGCAGGACTTTAATTTGTTCACTACTGTATTCCCAGTCCCTGGACAAGCACCTGGCATATGGCAAGTGCTTAATAAATATTTGCTTAATGAATGAATGGAGAAGGGCAGAAGCAGAAAATTAACTTGACTTGGAGTATGATAAAGGCACAAGTTTTTAGTATTCAGGGTACCCAAGTATGCTTGCCAGTCAGGGTTACCAATTCTCTCTCCCACTTCCTCCTGGGGCTGTAGAAGCTGATTTCCTAGCCTCTCATTAGTTACTGAGTAGATGCCTTTTCCCCATTCTCTACTGCTGTCCTCCTTCCTCCACTATTCAGTTTGCACTATAAGCTAATACAGCAGCCATTGTCTAGATCACAATTTCCTGTCCTTACTAATTTCTTATTTTCCTCAGAAAATCCATTCTTCTACTAATTCGTATCCCCTACAGAGTTAAATCAAATATTCCTCATCCATATTTATTTTGTCTCATGTCAGTAAAACCTCAGCAAACTACTGTGGGATGACCTGATAAAACCAAGTCTGATTAACTAAAAACTTTCAGGTAAACCATTAGGTGATAGCTTGATTGTACATTTCTAGAAATTCACTGGTCTGAGGTCCACTGAAATGCCAAATTTTAAATCCAATAACTAAATGACCACATACAGGATCAAAACCTCATAACAAAATCTTATAAGAGCATAAAGTTACAATGGCTTTAACTAATAAAAGATAGAAGATTTATTTTATTTTCAGTCTTTCTCCAAATGTCAGAAGTTTCTGAGTAAAGAACAGGCATTTAAGAGATAAACTGTAACTAGAAATGTAAGAAGTGCTAAGTGGTTCTTTAGTGCAATGAAACACTTGGATTATAATAATAAGATTAAAGACCTGGAGAGATTTCCCAGCCCTGGTTTATAGTTCTTCATGAATGTAAGTGAAGCACATAAAGCTCTTCCAATGAGTTTAAGAAGCAGTCTCCCTTTTTGTCTGCACACTTTAGGGAGGCAGTCTGAGTGCCTATCAAAGGTTCATCAGAGGAGTAAGTTGTATGGATATTACTGTATTAATTTGCCTTTAGACAGTCTGAAATTATTTTTGGGAAAAGAAATACAAAGTGAAAAATTTGCTTTTGATCATGTCATTTCCTTTAGTTTCTTTTCCTAGTAATTTTAAAAATTTATTTATTTTTTAATTGAAGGATAATTGCTTTATAGAATTTTGCTGTTTTCTGTCAAACCTCAGCATGAGTCAATCACAGGCATACATATATGCCCTCCCTTTTGAAACTCCCTCCCCACCCATCCCTCAAGGTTGATACAGAGCCCCTGTTTGAGTTCCTGAGCCATACAGCAAATTCCCGTGGGCTATCTATTTTCCATATGCTAATGTAAGTTTCCATGTTACTCTCTCCATACATCTCGCCCTCTCCTCCCCTCTCCCATGTCTGTAAGTCTATTCTCTATGTCTGTTTTTCCACTGCTGCCCTGTAAATAAATTCTTCAGTACCATTTTTCTGGATTCCGTATATATGTGTTAGAATATGGCATTTATCTTTCTCTTTCTGACTCACTTCACTCTGTATAATAGGTTCTAGGTTCATCCACCTCATTAGAACTGACACAAATGTGTTCCTTTTTATAGCTGAGTAATATTCCATTGTGTATATGTACCACAACTTCTTTATCCATTCATCTGTCAATGGGCATCTAGGTTCCTTCCATGTTTTAGCTGTTGTAAAAAGTGCTGCAATGAACAATGGGTTACATGTGTCTTTTTCAACCCTGGTTTCCTCAGGGTATATGCCTAGGGGTGGGACTGCTGGGTCATATGGTGGTTTTATTGCTAGTTTTTTAAGGAATCTCCATACTGTCTTTCATAGTGGCTGCATCCATTTACATTCCCACCAACAGTGCAAGAACGTTCCCTTTTCTCCACACCATTTCCAGGATTTACTGCATATGTGTAAACAGAATGCATTTGTGAGCACCTAAGTATGTGTGTCGCCAGATCAAGAAATCTGTGTATCATTCCTCACCCTCCTCCTAATGAAAAGCTTGGCTTTGCCCACACTGAGTGCCTGATGGAGGTGGGAATGGTGATGCAGAACGTTTCCAGTCAGCACAGGTCAGTGGTGCTCATCATCAAAGTCCTTCCAGTCACAATAGGAGTTTTTCATCCTCGGGTCCTGGGGACTTGCACTCAACTGAATGATCATTTTCAGATAAAGTTCCTCTGGCCACTTTCATTTCAGTGAAACTGTGACAGCTGTAGATTGGGGAAGATCTATAAATCGGTTAGTCTATGAACTAAAATAAATATGAGATTGCCTCAGACCTGCAACCTTCTTTCCAAAACGGTGGCATCTTGGCACCAGCCTGTGCAGTGAGACATAACCCACGTGCAGGCAGGCCATGATGTAAAATCGGCCATTCTTGCCCGAGAGTGAGAAGCCATTCCTGTGGGAGAGCCTTCGGGGCCTCCCAGGGACACGGTATGAGAAAGGCGTCTTCTCACTGGTGTCACTCTCAGTCATCCAGGATTCTGCACAAAACGAGGCTCACCAAGCTGGCCACAAGGCAGGTGAGGAAGCGTTAGCACGGCGAAGGACAGAAGCTGGCATTCACTAAGGAAGAAATACAGAGCATAAATAATTCTGTATAAGAGAAGAGTTTTATTTTTTAAAGTACAAATTAAGATGAGGAGACATCACTTGCCAGAAATCAACTTGGAAAATTTATTTTTCAAAAAAAAATTCTCCTCGCTGTAGATGAGGAGACAGGCAAACAGGTAGTCTCAGATACTTCTAACAGGTGTGGAAGATGGTCCATATTTCTGGAGGGCCTGCTAGTGCTGTTTATCAAAAGCTCTAAACTGTGACTACCTTCAACTCAGCAACTTCACTCTGAGGAATCAGCCCGAAGAAAATAATCAGAACTACATACAAAGACTTACCTACCAAGAAATGCCTTCATGGTATTACTTTTGATGGTGCAAAACATCCTACAACAAGAAAAAAGGAGATTACAAAATAATACTGTATGATCTCAGAATTACGAAAGAGATGATAGTATGTTTATAGATCTATGGATAAAGGCATGGGAAAATAATCTACCAAAATGTTAACAGCAGAAATCTCTATTGTTCTGGAATTATGGGCGATTTTTATTTTACTCTTTGTACTTTTATTTCTCTCTCCTATGCACATGCATTACTTTGGTAGTCGGCAACAGTACTGTTAAGAACAAATACACAAATAAAAGGAAGTGTACAGCACTAGTCCAGGTTCTTTCACTATTTAGTTATGATTCAAGAAATGCAATTAAACTTCTTGCTTAGTTTCCACAACTTCTCAGTGGAGGATCTGTGATGTCAAGTGTTGAAAGTGCAGAACAGAGTTCTAGGGACTTCTCAAGAACTATTTCCCATGAATTAATAAAGTCAAAGAAATTGAATGGCTTGCTCCCTCTGAGCTGAGGGCTCAGAGCTGCCCATGGTTATCTTTGGACTAAAGGATGCAGTTAAGAGACAGCCAGGACAGCTGGTGTGAGCACATCACTTGTACTGTTCCTCTCATGGCGATGCCACTAACTCCATCCTAACACTCGGCACGTTCTAGTGGACGATGTTACATACGTCAGTCTGGGCTTGTAAATGGTCTCTACATCCCCATCATATTTTGCCATCAATATTCTCTATAATAGTATGTAAAGTTCCAATCACTCTAAGTATGTTACGTAAGAACTAGTGGGCATTTATCTGGGGTCAGGATACCTGCTGTGGGGGCAAACTTGAGAGTCATAGACAAGGTCTTCCCTCAGTCATGCCACCAGCAGATGGATTATTTTGCCTTGCTTTCAAAGTAGACACAGGAGAATTAAGAATAAGCTCCCTTTGAATCCTCCTACACTGTTAGGGGGAATGTAAATTGGTACAGCCACTATGGAGAACAGTATGGAGGTTCCTTAATAAAACTAAAAATAGAGTTGCCACATGATCCAGCGATCTTACTCCTGGGCATATACCCAGAGAAAAACATGGCCCCAAAGGATACATGTACCCCAGTGTTCACTGAAGCACTGTTTACAATAGCTAAAGCATCGAAGCAACCTAAACGTCCATTGACGGAGGGATGGATAAAGAAGATGTGTGTGCATGCATGCGTGGGATACTACTCACCATTAAAAAGAATGAAATAATGCCATTTGCAGGAACAAATGGATGGACCTAGAGACTGTCATGCCGAGTGAAGTAAATCAGATGGAGAAGGAGAAATATTATAGGACATTTCTTATATGTGGGATCTAAAAAGAAATGCTACAGATGAACTTATCTAGGAAACAGGAACAGACTCACAGACTCAGAGACCTAACTTATAGTTTCCAGGAGAGTGTGGGTGTGGGTGGGGGGGAATTGGGGAAGTGATAGATAGGGAGTTTGGATAGACATATAGGCACTGCTATATTTAAAACGGATAACCAACAGGGTCCTGCTGTATAGAACAGGGAACTCAATGTTATGCAGCAGCCTGGATAGGAGGGGAGTTTAGGGGAGAATAGATACATGTACATACATGGCTGAGTCCCTTTGCTATGTACCTGAAACTCTCAAAACATTGTTAATTGGCTATACTCCAATATGAAATTAAACGTTTAAAAAAAGTTTGAAAAGAATAAGCTCCCTTTGAGGGAGGCTAGAGAGTTCTCTCTGTAAAGAATATCAGTGTTTCCTCATAGCTAAATCTGCTAAAGAAAGACTATCCTAGAGGTAAAGAAAGGCAAGTTTTTGACAAGGAAATTGAGACATATTTCCTTGGTGAAATCTCATGGCAACAAGTAAATACTGTCCTATATTTATCATGTTCAGCCTCTTTAAATGAGCACAGCTAATCTAACATGAAGATGGGGTGCAGTGGTTATGGAGTCCTTTAGGCTATGAGCTTTCCAACAGGCAATCTGTCAATATATATCAAAAGCCTACGACCATTCATACTATTTAGCACAGAAAACAGACTTTTGAGAACCTATCTTCAGAAATAATTTCTTAACATGCACAGAAAAATATGTAAGAATGTTCACTGCAGTGTTACTTACAAAAGTGAAACACTGAAAAAAAGTCTAATAATTGGAAGTAGTTATATAAAGAAGATAATAAAATCATAGAGAATTAAGAGATCATTATTCATTATATACTTGTTATGTACTTGAACAATATTTAAAGATACTAAGAAAGCTCATGACATAATGGGAAAAAGTATATGCCATAAATCCAAAGTGGATATAAATTCTATATATGTATGCAGACACACAAACACACATTTAAACACATATGGAGAGAGAGATTATCCAGATTTTTCCAGCTTTATTGGATTACCTTCCTTGCCTCTTTCCAGGTATTTACATATTCCCCAATCCATGCTGGTTTCCACTGGTCACCTTACACTGAACAGCTCTGTTCCAGAATTCTTCCCCAGTCACCTCTAGCCATCTCATAACAGCTTTTCCAGCTGGTTGTCACTCTCTAATATATACCTTACCGTGAAATATGAAAACCTTCTATTTCCCAGGATGCTGCTAACATAAGGCTGCAATTTTAACAAACTTCATGAAGTCTTAATGATTACAGAGGGGAATTACAGTACAGGAAAAAAACCTGTAAAAGTGGATATTGAATATCACTGCTCCCAAATTTCCCCAATTAGACTCTTTCCGGGGGCTCCCGCCTAGCATCCCCCTCCTTTGCTTTCAGCTGCCAGTGTTGTGCAGGAGCTTTTCCTATCTCCTGGATGGGGAGTCTCCTCTAGTCCTCTTGACCCGAGTCCTGAGGCCCCAACTTCTTGATTCAGACTGTTAACAGAGGAAATGAGACATTACAATAATCTGGAAGAGGTACACCTCCTGCCAATAAAAATGGCTCTTTGTGTTATTTAAACAAAAGCCTCAGTATCTTCATCTCAGTTCAGTTCAGTTGCTCAGTCATGTCCGACTCCTTGAGACCCCATGGATTGTAGCACGCCAGGCTTCCCTGTCCATCACCAACTCCCGGAGCTTGCTCAAACTCATGTCCATTGAGTCAGTGATGCTATCCAACCCTCTCATCCTCTGTAGGCCCCTTCTCCTCCAGCCTTCAATCTTTCCCAGCATCGGGGTCTTTTCTAATGAGTCAGTTCTTCACATCAGGTGGCCAAAGTATTGGAGCTTCAGCTTCAGCCTCAGTCCTTCCAATTAGTATTCAGGACTGACTTCCTTTGGGACTGACTGGTTTGATCTTCTAGTCCAAGGGACTCTCAAGAGTCTTCTCCAACGCCACAGCTCAAAAACGTCAATTCTTTGGTGCTCAGCTTTCTTTATGATACAACTCTCACATCCATACATGACTATTGGAAAAACCATAGTTTTGACTATAGGGACCTTTGTCGACAAAGTCAAGTCTCTGCTTTTTAATCTCCATATAAATATCTGCATTTGGATAACTCCACCAGTTCAGAGCATCCCCAAGAACAACTGATTGCCACTTCTTTGGGATCTTCAAAAACACAAAAAGTGTTTTGAGTAAAGACACAGGCCACCTTTCATCTTTAGAAGATTCTAGAAAAAAATTTTTAAATTTGCAATGCAGTTTCAAATACATAATAACAACAAACAGCAAATAAATTCTCACTATGAACCAGGTACATTCCTATACCCTGAACAAATTAACTAATTGATCTTCATGAGACTCTTTCATGGTAAGTGATATTATTAATATTCCCATATGGATGGAGAAATTAGAACAGGGAGGAGTTAAATAATTTGTCCAACATCCCAGAGCCAGGAAACAGTGAAACAAAGCTATTGCCAGATAATCTCATTCTACAGAGTTAACTACTCTTAGCTACTTGGTGACTCAGTGGTAAAGAATCTGCCTGCAATGCAAGAGCTGCAGGAGACATAGGTTCAATCCCTGGGTCAGGAAGATTTCCTGGAGGAGGCCATGGCAACCCACTCAAGTGTTCTTGCCTAGAGAATCCCATAGATAGAAGAGCCTGGTGGGGTACAGTCCATAGGGTTACAAAGAGTCGGACACAACTGAAGTGACTTAGCAGGCACACATTGCATTGTACCAGAGAAGGCACTGGCACCCCACGCCAGTACTCTTGCCTGGAAAATCCCATGGGTGGAGGAGCCTGGTGCGCTGCAGTCCATGGGGTTGCGAAGAGTCAGACATGACTGAGTGACTTCACTTTGACTTTTCACTTTAATGCACTGGAGGAGGAAATGGCAACCCACTCCAGTGTTCTTGCCTGGAGAATCCCAGAGACAAGGGAGCCTGGTGGGCTGCAGTCTATGCGGTCGCGCAGAGTTGGACATGACTGAAGCGACTTAGCAGGCACACATTACATTGTACTGTCCCCTAGGATGGGGGGAGGAGAAGGAATGGAATGTAAAGGAGGGGAGGAGTTACAGCAAAATGGTGACTCAATCTTTTTCTTTTTTCAAATTGCCTAAAAAGAACTTTACCTTTAAAATTAGGAGCCAGAATATATTATACCCATATCTATAATATATCTCTATCCATACCTATATTTCTATCTATGAATGTATTAAAGGAAGAAACATAGAGTTGCTCTGGGCATTGCATCTTCATTTCCCTAATTCACAGTGACCCCTCCTATTTAACCACTAGGGTGGACATCTTTTCTCTAAGAAATGCCTCTTGCTTATGTAAGTAGCCCCCAGGGAACTATGTTTATGCCCTGTGACCTCATGCTTCAGCTTCAGACAAGTGAACTAAAAGACTTCTTGACTCCCTTAGGACCAATGCAATTTTCTTATCTGAAGATTTTACATTGGAACTGCGAGCCCAACCAGTCAATCTGGGTTAATCTCTTTTTTTTTTTTTGATAGAAGATGGAAATTTATTGGTCAAACATAAGACTTATATATGAATATGCTTTTCCATAAGCACCTGTGTTACTTTGTGAAGTATATTTTTCTTTTTTTTTTTACTTTACAATACTGTATTGGTTTTGCCATACATTGACATGAATCCACCACAGGTGTACATGTGTTCCCAAACATGAACCCCCCTCCCACCTCCCTCCCCATAACATCTCTCTGGGTCATCACCGTGCACCAGCCCCAAGCATGCTGTATCCTGCGTCAGACATAGACTGGCGATTCGATTCTTTGGGTTAATCTCTTGTACAGAGGACATATATGGTCAGAGTAAGTTAACTACTGCAACAACCAACCCCCAAATTTCAGTAGCTTATTTCTCAATCATATCCAGTTCAAATAGGTCAATGGGGAAATGCTGTGCTCCAATAAATTTTATCAACTATCCAGGCTCCTTTTTCATCTAGCAGTTCAACTATTTTCTAAGGTCCTAGTCAAAGAAAGAGGAAGAGGATGGAGAGGTACAGAGCAGGTTTTCTAATTGGCCAGGACTGAGAATAGTATGTATCACTTCTGCCCACATTTTCCTGGCCATAATTCATCATATGACTGCACTTGACTGCAAAGAGTCCTTTGGACTGCAAGGAGATCAAACCAGTCAATCCTAAAGGAAATCAGTCCTGAATATTCATTGGAAGGACTGATGCTGAAGCTGAAGCTTCAATACTTTGGCCACTTGATGCGAAGAACTGACTCATTAGAAAAGACCCTGATGCTGGGAAAGATTGAGGGCAGGAGGAGAAGGGGACGACAGAGGATGAGATGGTTGGATGGCATCACTGACTCAATGGATGTGAGTTTGAGCAAGCTCTGGGAGTTGGTAATAGACAGGGAAGCCTGGTGTGCTGCAGTCCATGGGGTCTCAAAGAGTCGGACATGACTGAATGACTGAACTGAACTGAACTGAACTGCAAAGGATGCTGAAAAATGTCATTTCATTATATGCTCAGAATGAAGAACAAGTGGACAGGTGACCACCTGGTTAGTCTCTGTCACAACACCTAAGTTTGAACTGTGGGGTTTATAGGCTGCTCTGGGCATGAAACAGCAAAGAAAGCTGATTGGTAGAGAGGGACAAATGAAGCAGATGTCCGTAGGGAAGCAGAGATAACAGCCTGGGGTGGTAGGGGTGGCGAGAGACAGAGAGAGTCCTGTGGTTTTCTCTTCCTGGCTTTCCACTTTGAGACACAATATTGTTGTTTTGTTTGGCTTTATTCTGTTTTCATAGGTATATAATTTTTGTAATAATAGCTTTAGATATAATTCACATGTTAAAAAATTCAATCTTTTAAAAGTATACAAGTGAGGGACTTCCCTGGTGGTCCAGAGGCTAAGACTCTGAGCTCCCAATGCTGGGGACCTGGGTTCCATCCCTGGTCAGGGAACTAGGTCCCACATGCTGCAACCAAAGATCCCATATTCCACAGCGGAGGTCGAAGATCCTGTGTGCCTCAACTAAGACCTGGTGTAACCAAATAAATAAAAATAAATATTTCAAAAAGTGAAGTATGCAATTAAGTTGGTTTTTTTAAATTATATTCAGAATTGTGCAGCAACTATCACTATCTAATTCCAGACCATTTTTATCTCCCCCAGAAGACACTCCAGGCCCATTAGCAATCATTTTCCATTCCCCACTCTGCCCAGCCCCCAGTAGCCAACTGGGACCACATAATAAGTGAGCTTTTGTGTCTAGTTTCTTTCACTTATTCAAGGTTCTTTCATGTTGTAGCAAGTATCAGCATTTCATTTCTATGATAAAATAATATTCCATTATAGGGGTACGCTAATTGCTTTATCATTCATCAGCTGGTGGACATTGGAGTTGTTTCCGCTCTTCGTCTATTCTGAATAATGCTGCTGTGAACACTGGTGCACAAGTTCTAGTGTGCACTTAAGTTTCCATAGGAGTCGAATCACTGGGTCATATGGTAATAACACTATGATTAACATTTTGAGGAACTGTCACTAGTTCTTAAGAGTCCTGGCTGCCCTTGCTCTACTTGAGCATCCTTCACATAAATATGTGAATTCCTTTTCTTTTCTCTTCTTTAATCAATTTGAACTAGTTTCAGCAACATTATTGGCAACCTCAAGAACCATAACAAAGTCACCTACCCCCATTGCTTTTGGCTTTGACGTCCCTGACTTCTCAGTCCTCTTTATTTTGGCTCTATTTTTGCCTGCCTATTTAATAATGCTTTAGTTTGGCTTTTTCTTGGCTACAACCACCAGGCACTCATTCCAGCTAGCTTGAGTATAAGAACTTAAAGAAAAATACAAGATAAGATAATGGAAGCTTTCAGAAACACAAGAACAGAAACCGTAACGGGCTGGCCTCAGAGAAACTAGTGCTAAAAGCTAGTTCTCAATTTGAGGTGGGCTGACAGACCTCACTAACAGACATCCTTCGGTGTTTGTGGGATTTCATCATTATAAATACAGTTCACCCTTCCTCCTTTCTGCACTGCTAATAACTTCTGTGTTTGCTTTCTTTCATGCCACTCCTCTGAGAATGACTCTGATTAGCCCAGGATCTCTTTCTCTTTTCATATCTGGCTACAGGTCATGGGAATCTAGTGAATTTACGGATTAACTGCCCTTGAATCAGGGATTCACCTCTTCTCCAATCAGCCATTAGAATGGATAGCTGGATAGCAAGCTACAAAACATGGCTGTTGGACCTACTTCTTCAGTAGGACAAGGGTTTAGAGCAGTTTCCAGTAGATGATACTGGGGTGGGAGGATATGGTGATTAATTCCGTGAGTGTGTGGTTGGTATTTTTAATGAAAAATGGATCACTTCTTTTTAAATCAACTTCTGTCTTTGTTCTTAGCAATTCTGCCAGAATCTAGTTTCCTGTGTTCAATCTCCGGCACTGTACATTATAATTAAGGGTAAGACAAGTCCCTGCTCCCATCTCAACACAATCCCTTCTTGCTCAACTACCTCCCTGTGAGAAGAGTTGGATTAGACATACAGGCAGACCTCGGAGATACTGTGGGTTTGGTTCCAGACCACAGCAATAAAGTGAAGACTGCAGTAAAGCAAGTCACATGGATTTTTTGGTTTCCCAGTGCATATACAATTTATGCTTAGGCTATTCTGTAGCCCATCAAGTGTGCAATGGCATTATGTCTAAAAAAACAACATACCTTAATTTAAATATGTGAATGTGTACTCAGTCACTCAGTCATGTCCAACACTTTGTGACCCCATGGACTGTAGCCTGCCAGGCTCCTTTGTCCATGGGATTTTCCAGGCAAGAATTCTGGAGTGAGTTGTCATTTCCTTCTCCAGGGGATCTTCCTGACCAAGGAATGGAACCCGTGTCTCCTATATCTTCTATGCAGGCGGATTCCTCACCCACTGAGCCATAGAAAAAGACCAATTTAAATACACTTTACTGCTAAAAAAGGCTGTCATCTGAGCCTTCAGCGAGTAGTAGTACTAACATGAAATGTTACTGATCATGTCACTGCAGCAAGTACAATATTGAAAAAGGGCTTCTCTAGTGGCTCAGACAGCAAAGAATATGCTTGCAAAACGGGAGACCTGGGTTTGATCCCTGAGTCACAAAGATCCCCGAGTCACAAAGATCCCCTGGAGGAGGACATGGCTACCCACTCCAGTATTCTTGCCTGGAAAATTCCATGGACATAGACGCCTACTGAGCTACAGGCCATGGGGTCACAAAGAGTCAGACACAAGTGAGTGACTCTTTCTTTTTTCACGTTCATTGCTAGAATTACCAAAGTATGACACAGAGTTATGAAATGAGCAAATGTTACTGGAAAAATGGTGCTGATAGACTTCCTTGATGCAGGATGGCCATAAACCTTCCATTTGTAAAAAGCACAATATTTGCAAAGCGCACAAAAAAGTGAAGCACAATAAAGTGAGGTGCGCCTGTATGTGCAGAGGCAGCTCATCCCCTTGGAGAATGCAAAGGTAAAAGGAGCAGAAAGAAGGCCTGGGAAAACCAGAAGACCCTATTTCCTGTTCCCATCATATCTCCTCCCCTTCTCCTTCCCTCTCCCTCACTTCTCTCTCTATCTCCCATCCTATTTCCTAAGACATAAAGGGCTACAGCCACAGCAAAAGCTCAGAAAGTATAACAAATTGTCTCCAATTGCCAGGTTTATTTTCAACATGTCACAGCTGGAATAGGACAGGAAGCTCCTTGAGCCAAAATTTAAGCTTCAGGATGGGTAAAAAACTGGCCTTAAGTAACTTTCTTTCTAAAAGACAGAACCCAGAGATAGAAGTTTATGTATAAAAGGAAAAAGTACAGGTTTTAGTATGTTAAAATAAGCAATAACTTTTGAAATGAAAATGTAAATGCTAATCATTAAGAATTTTCCAGAATATTAAATTATGTATGTGTACATATTTTTTCCATTAACGAAGCAAAAAAAAAAAATTAAACCCTTCAGTTTGGTAAAGTCTTCCATTTTTCTGATTTCTAAAGAGGGTGAGTCCATAGTCTGCCCTAATTTTATTTTTTGTTCCTCTTTTTTTTAATATTCTTCCCTGTGGCTAACATCAAGTGTAGATTTGCCAGATTATCTGGATATACTCCAAAAGAAATATCTCACCCATATCTTTAAAGGAAAAAAGCATTTAGTGTACACATGTCTGAAAGCTAAAGTGGCCTGAGGGTAGGGATGGGGGCAGTGATGATGGATAGAGGAGGCAGGGTTTCATATTTAACTAGTAAACTTTGACCAGACTTTCTGAACCTTAGTATTTTAGGAATTTGAGTTGGCCAAGTCAAAGACTCATACACAGCAGGAATCGGAAAAAGCAAAGATTATTTGCATGAGTTTTGCACTACCAAATTGGATATGCACTTTTTCATAACTGGGCACAGCATAAACATGTTTGTTTATTTTAAGGCTGTCTGCTGACCTGCATTGTGAGTTTGTGCAGCAGGCCACTGTGGCAGAGTTGTGAGCCCAGACCTGGGACCTCTGAAGGCAATTGCTAGTATCATCACTTGAAAAGCTTTCTCCATGTTGGCTGGCTATAGTTGGGACAGTCCTTAGAAAAGCTGGCTCTTGGTAATTTGAGTCAGACTGATTCGGCAAACATGTTTTGTCTTATTTTTTTTCCTTTGGCCCCACCACATAGTATGTGGGATCTTAGTTCCCTGACCAGAGATTGAACTCGTGCCCCCTGTGTTGGCGAGCACAGTCCTAATCACTGGACCACCAGCAAAGTCCCGATCACGTTCTCTTTTAAATCATCTATACGTGTTCTTGCCTGGAGAATCCCAGGGATGGGGGAGCCTGGTGGGCTGCTGTCTATGGTGTCGCACAGAGTCGGACACGACTGAAGCGACTTAGCAGCAGCAGCATACGTCCCTAATATATTCCAAAAAGGCTGAATTCCCATCCACAATAGAGGTGTGAAATGTGACAAGATGAGTCTCAGGGTCTTATTGAAGTGATGCCACAAGGTTTAGAATAAAGGGAGGTGAAGAATGTGGACAGGGAGGTCAAATGCATGAATTTGGGAGCCAGACTGCCTGGCCTGGCTTTTTCAGTCCTCCTTTTCCCAGCCATGTGATCTCCGGTAAGTTACTTAACCTCCCTGTGCCTCAGTTTCCCAATGTGTAATATGGAGATTAAATTGCTATTTCAAAAGCATCATTATGAGTATTAATGAGTTAATAATAAAGTTTTAAAGGTGATTAGGACATTGTATGACAGGTAGTAAATGATATATATGTTAAATAAAGGGAAATATACTTATGGCAGGTGAACCTTACAATGACCGACTCCAGAATCAGTATCCTCAGATGAGAAAGGGTTGAATGTTAGAAACAACACAAATTGGAGCACATCTAAGTAAACTACAGTGAGGTTATACTATGAAACACCATACTAGCCACTTTTAAAATGAAGTATGTCTATAAGTGGGTTTCCTCAATGGCTCAGCAGGTAAAGAATCTGCCTGTCAATGTAGGAGACACAGGAGATGAGGGTTCAGTTCCTGGGTCGGGACGATCTCCTGGAGGAGGTAATGGCAACCCACTCCAGCATTCTTACCTGAAAAAATCCCATGGATACAGGAGCCTGGTGGGCTACAGTCCATGAGGTCACAAAGAGCTGGACACGACTGAGCGACTAAGCATGCATGCATATGTACTGCTGTGGAATAATCCCTAAGATATACTGTTAAGGGAGAGAGCAAGTCCCAGTACAGCATATGCAAAATTAATTATGAGAACTAGCACTTACTGAATAATTTCTATGCATCAGAGCTTTACATATATTAACTCATCTAATCTCTATACAAGGAAGATACTAGTTTTTTCACCACTGTGAAAAATGAGAGTCTCAGGAAGGCCAGGGTTGAAACTAACATGCCTAGGTTATTCTTCCAAACTTGTAAGTCAGATAAGTCACTTTGGATTCAGGGAGTGGAGGAAGTAAAGGACAGAAATGACCTGGAATTATTTTATTTGAATGCATTTCATTTGGAAGGCACATTCTCTAATAAAGACTATGCAGACATTAAAAATAGGGAGTATCCCTGCAATGCACAGATGGAAAAATCTCTTAGCATTTTAGGTGAAAAAAGCAAAATGTAGAGTGATGATGAGTACAGAAAGATTATTTTTATGTAAAATTTTGTTAAAGGACATACATGTGCAGTAACAAGGATACATAAAAATTAGTACTGGTAGTTATATTTGGGGGCGGGATTAAGGGGCAGGAGAGGAGCTTTTAGTTTTCTCTGATACCATTTTTATTGCTTTAATTTTTTCCCTTGGGTTTATTACTTTTATTTTTAAAAAAAATACTATGAAGCATTACTGGACTGTGGGATTAATGACTACTATTGTTTTCATATTTATACTTCCCTGCAAAAAGTAAGTTATAATACATGTTATTAAAAAAAAAAAAAAAAAACCAAGGTAGCATAAAAAAATAGTGCCTCCTAGCCTCAGGAGTCCTAATGAGCTATAATCACAGAGACGCCGGGCCAGTCAAAATTGGAAGAAAGAGCTATAATCACAGGAAAAGAACTCTCTCCACAACTTGAAGTAGCCCAGAAAAAGCAGCAGTAACGACAGCAGGCCTGACTTCAAGAAAAGCAGAGACAAGAGTAGCCGTGGCCGGCCCTGCAGTGGCTGGCATGGGTGATAACACAAGATGATATCAGAAAACAAAAACTGTCACACAGAACCCAAGGCCTCCAAGAAAGAGAGAAACTGAAGGGCTTGAGGTGTAAAATCAACAAGAGGGAACTTAGGAGTCAATGCTAAAGTGATTATGACTCACAGTCTGATGGTCCTCAAGACTTGAGTGGCCTTGGAGAAACCGGATCAGAGTTGTGTAACCAAGGCCCTGTGCTTGGAGACACATAATGAATGGATGGATGATTGAGTTTCTTCCTGCAGCCCCAGGTGATCTCAATGAGGTCATTGTGCCAGACCCCTCAGCAAGGCAATATACAGGCGTCAAACAAGCATTTCATCTTACCTCCTCCTGCCTGCCAAAACCCTGGCAGAGAGGAGCATTATTACATGAGAGTATGCATGTGGCCTAATTATTTGTCACACTCGATCACTAAACCAGTCCAAAGAATTCATTTCACGGGAACCAAATACAGTAATTCATGTTGCAATCCTGCCCAAATCACTGAACAGATACTTTAAGACCCAAATTCCTTAAAACCAGCTTTGATTTAGCACACACTACACGTTCCAACTAGAGTTTCAAGTGAGTGGAGCTGCCCACACGAAGCCATTTCTCACAGATCGCTGGCAGTTAAGTGCTCAAGAAGAAAGAGATTTCTTCAACTTCCTTTGGGTCTCACAAAACGAAAGCAGCCGTTACATAATAAAGCCTGTAATAAGCTCCATGGGTTAAGAAGTCCCCGATGTTTTTCCTGCCTTCAGTCATTTGTTTCAAGTATTCAGAAACAGTGAAAGTTCACGAAGCAAAAACATCTTCGGCAGGAAAAGAAGTGTGAGAGTTAGTCAGCAGCTCGACTCACTCATAGGTCCATGAGGTTGTAACTTAATCTTGACAACATAGTCTTTCCTGGAAGAGCTTTGAGCAGCGATTTATCATTTTATAATTTGTGGTTTCAATGTGAGCCATCAACCAAGCAGCTGTCTTGGTCTGAGGCACTTTTGAATCTTTCAAAAACCCCCCGGGGAGGCAGGAAGCCGGCTTCAAACTTGAGGCCCCAAACTCGTGGGGTTTAAGGGAGAAGGCACAAAGGCCAGGATTTCTGCGTGCGCTCTCTAGTCTTTGGAAATGTATGGAATGCGTTCCTGTGTTTGTTTTAGACTTGGTGGGGGCTGGGGGGAGCATACTTCGATAGCTGGAGCCGTGGGCTGGCCCCTCGTATCTCCGGACGGCTGCGCGATCCCCTGGGAAATGAGAAGCTGCAAGCTGAGAGGGGGGAAATGGGTGGAGAAAGGGGAAGCAAGGGGGAAGGGAGGAGTGCCCGCGATAACTCTGCTGACTTCACAGTTTTCCACCGTGGCCTGCCCTGCCTACCTCTGTTGACTTCAAAGCTCGAGGAGCGCCTCTGCGCGCGTGCTCAGCCAGCCCCGCGGCCGCCGGTGGGAGAAGGCATTGACTCTTGGCCCAAGGACCGCATCCCTCAGAGAACAACATTTCTGAAATTAACTTTGCCGTGAACAAAAGGCGGCTCTGGGTCGCCCAGTGCTGGGATTCTAGCATCCACCAGGGCAAAAGGCAGCTTTTACAGAGATGTCTCCAGAAACTCGGGCGGTTTCCCAAGGTGTCTCACTGGTTCAGCAGCAGTGTTGGCTGTCTGTGGGCCGATGGGTGTGGCTTTCGCAATCGTGTTGGGGCGCCCAGATTTGGGAAGACTTGCCTCCTCTCCTCCGAGCAATGCAGGAAATCAGACGTTTGCTGGCAGCTCCCACAGCCTGTCACCATTCTCTCCCCTCCCTGCTCCCCACGCTGGGATGGACTTGTTTTCCTTCCCATCTCTGTTTTCTCCGGAGTCCTCCTGCCTCTCCCCAGAGAGGAAGCGGAGGAAGTAAGAGGACCATCCTGGCCGCTGTCACTCATGACCTTCTAATCTGCTTATCATTCTAAGCCCAGGACGGAAAGACGCGCAGCACACCTTCTCGGAGCAAAAACAGGCAACACAGAATTTCAAGGGCTGAAACCAAGATGCACAGCACAGGTTTAAAATATACGTGCATGTGTATGACGGCTCAGACGGCAAAGTGTTTGCAATGCAGGAGACCTGGGTTCAATCCCTGGGTCGGGAAGATCCTTGGAGAAGGAAATGGCAAGCCACTCCAATATTCTTGCCTGGAAAAGCCCATGGATGGAGGAGCCTGGCAGGCTACAGTCCATGGGGTCGCAAAGAGTCAGACACGACTGAGCGACTAACACACACGATGTTTCACAATTCTCTCCTTCACTAGCCCCAGACAGTATTGGACGTATGCGCAGCTTTAACTATCTTCTACTGTTCAGTGTGAATTTAAAGATAGGCTCAGTTCAGTCTCTCAGTCGTGTTCAACTCTTTGCGACCCCACGGACTGCAGCACACCAGGCCTCTCAGTCTATCACCAGCTCCTGGAGCCTACTCAAACTCATGTCCATCGAGTCGGTGATGCCATCCAACCACCTCATCCTCTCTTGTCCCCTTCTCCTCCCACCCTCAATCTTTCCCAGCATCAGAGTCTTTTCAAATGAATCAGTTCTTTGCATCAGGTGGCCAAAATATTGGCATTTCAACTTCAGCATCAGTCTTTCTAGTGAATATTTAGGACTGATTTCCTGTAGGATGGTCTGGTTGGATCTCCTTGCAGTCCAAGGGACAAGCATAGGCTAGAAGTACATATCTTGGAAATTCAGCTTCATTAGCCGAACTAAGCACCAGAAACTGGTTACAGATCCTAGTTACAGTGTTTTCCCCCTTCTAACGTTCTCATTGCTAACCTTAGGTCCCGGCTTGAGAAAGGTCTTAGAGGGGTCTAGCCTAGTCTTTTCAGAACATGGCCACACCATGGGCTGTCTGTGCCTCCTGGGTCCAGCTTTGTACTTGGATGCAAGGGTATTTGAAAAAGAACACATGATTCTTGTCCTTAAGAAAATTAACAGAAACATCGAATTTTAGCTAGGAAATTAGTGAGCAAGATAGCCCAAACTCTCTATAACCAGAGATTTTAAAATCAGGAAATGAAAACTTAGGTTAGTTAAGAGAGCTGCCTAAGGTAAATGTTTCCTTGGTTAATCCCACAAACAAAAATTAGAACCATTGTCAGTTTGTAGCAAACACTTCCTTGTGGACTCAAATCTGAATAAATGTTCCTCAAAACAAGATGCTGTGTGCATGTGTGTATGCTCACTCGTGTCCAACTCTTTGCAACCCTATGGAATTTTCCAGGCAAGAATACTGCAGTGGGTTGCCATTCCTTCTCCAGGGATCCTTCCCAACCCAGGGATGTAACCTGAGTCCCCTGCATGAGCAGGTAGATTCTGTACCACTGTACCACCTGGGAAACCCATACAATAGATGCACTGAGGTTCTTTAACGGTTAAGGTAACCTGCTCTTGGTCTTCTAGATTCAAACTAACTCCACCCACCCTCAACCTTTGTCTGGGGTTTCAACCAAGTACTGTCAATGCATTTGAAATTGATTCAAAATGCTTTCTGGAGAGCCATCTCAGTTGAACTTGCAGGCACTCTTGGGGTTCTCTTCCAAGAAAGAATGGACTGACATTCTCCCTGGACTAGACCCAGGTTAGGCTCTGCCTGCCTGGGAGTATGTGTCGGTCTTTGACAGTCTGATGGCTAAAGCTCTAGGTTCTTGCTTTTCAATCAACGCCACCAAATGCCGGCAGTGTTGGCTCGACTCACCAGCCCATGTAGTTGAGACAGTTCTTTTTCTACAGAGACACTAAGGATATATGTACCTTCTTTCTCCTGATTTCCTTCTCAAACTTTCTTTGTCACGTTTTACTACTATTTACTGAGCATCCTGGATGGCCTGGATACTGGGGAAAACAAGGCAACTCAGTCCATGCCCTCGCGGGCTCTGTAAGTGCCATAGGGAATCACTGTAGAATCAAATTAGAGATGAGAAAAACAACATAAGATGAACAGCCCACAGCCTCCTGTCTCATTAATCCCACATCCACCCCACCTCACAAAGTGAAGGAGCTAATACTCAAGTTCTTCAGAGTTCTCTTGGCTCACTTCCCAGCTGTGGTCAAATTCTCTGCATGCTCGTTCCTCCTTTTCTGGATTACTTGTGGAACTGCCAGGAGGACAGAGGCTTGAAGAATGCAAGCAGGGAAGAGAAAATAAAGGGGCATCTGCAAATGATTGACTGAAACCAGTTGTAGCTGGGCAGAATCAGGGTTTTCCGCTGCAAGCAACAGAAACTAACTCTGACCGATTTAAGAAAAGGAATTTCTCAAAAAAGCTATTGAATAATCACTGAGAAGACGGAAAAAGAGGATCAGAAAACATAAGAACCGAGAACTCAGGATCATATCTGAGGCCACAGGTACAATCACAGCCTAGAAAGAGTGAGATGAGGGCGCCCTGCGGCCGCTGCCGAGGGCTGCACCGCTCCCACCATCACTGTCTTCAGCCCTCGACCCTTGACACCACCACGGGCAGTGGGAGCCTGGATATTTTTGTTGCCCTGCAGCCTCCCCCGGAAAGGATTCTCCAATGTCCCACTTTGTTGGTGCCAATAACTTCTGATTCCTTCCTGAGCAAGAGCACCTGATTGGCCAAGTCTTGGTTGTATGTCCACGTCCTAGCTGCAAAGGGGACTAGACTTTTCCAGAGACTTCTAGAAGACTAGAACAGTCTTTTATAGGGCACTGAAATTCATGAAGTGATAGCGTCCCAAACGTGGGAAGGGGGTTCAGATGCTCACTAGCCAAAAATGACCCTAAGCCCCCTTCGTCTAATCCCTTGTGAAGGGAGAGCATGAGTCAACACTGACCTGCCAGAGGATTAGAAATGAGTCCAGGAGACACATTTCAGCACTGAGGCTGGTATCCTCTGACCCAGAAGCAAGCCCCCTAGGCCAGTAAGGTCAGCACAACCAGGGAAGAACCGGCAGAACCACCTCCTTCTCCTAGGGAAGGAGGTAGAGACTTCTCCCTGGGTGCCCCTCCCTCCAGCCTCAGCAAGGAGAAGCGGGGGGAGCCCTGGGGAGGCTCCCTGGGAGTGAGAAAAGTAGTCCCCTCCCGCTCTAGCAGCCTTTCCCTCTGCAGCTGGATCAGCCCCGCCTAGCCCCGCCATCCTTTTCTCACCAACAGGAAGGAAATCCAAGCTGCCATCGGAAAACAAAAGCCTATTTCAGAAATATTTACCTTTGGCCTTGATCTCTCATCCCAGACCTGCTGCTTAGACTTTTCACAATTTATGGATCCTGACATATTGGTGATTCATCTTGGTTTTTGTCATTGCTAGCCACCAGGCAGAAGGGCTGGCCTCCGAGATGGGGGTGGGTGGCTAGGGACACGTGTGCTCACCAGCCACCCTTCAAAGTCCCAGGCAACAGTTTTCTCTTACTGATGTTGCCCTGCCCAGGGTGGGGGGTTCATCTGTGGCTCATTTTCCGTTTGTTTTAGTCCCCCACCCATTTAGTACGTTGGTCTAAAAACAAGACAAAAAAAGCCCCAAATAAAACCAAAAAAGGAAACTCTTTTTTTTTTTTTGAGTCATCTGATTATTTGTTCCCTGACTTTAGAAGAGAGGCAAAATAACCCCAAAGTGTAGCACTTTACTGAAGCATGATACATGGGATTAGGCAGTCCCTCAAGCCACTCTCAGGATCCTGCCCTGGGGTGGGCCCTTGGTGACACTCTGTTTTCCTTTATCCCTTTCCTGAGGATGTGGCTGGAAAGATAGCTGGATAATTCCAACTATCTGCTTCTAACTTGGCAGGGAGGTGGGGTGCGGAGAGGATGGCGGGGAGGCGGGGTGCGAGGTAGAATGTGGCTGTTTCCAGCTATCCTTCTATTACCTCTCACCGCAACCCTAGATGCTTACAGCATCCCTACCTGTTCCTGAAGGCTGTCAGAGCTCCTGGGAGAGCCACACATGAAGGCTTCATGAAAGCTGTTGCTTAGTCACTCCGTCGTGTCTGACTCTTCAACCTCAAGGGCTGTAGCTCGCTAGGCTCTTCTGTCCGTGGGAAAGCTCCGGGTGGTGAAAACTGAGTTCCCCGATTAATCAGATCACTAGAAATGAAACAAAACAAAACAAACCAAAAAAAGAAAATAATATTTTTAACACCTTACAAGAGTGCCTTCACTGAGTCAAAGTTCAATACTACAGTCCCAAATTTCTTAGAAAGTAAACAGAAGAAATAGAAAAACAAAAAACAAAAGAAACAAAAAAGCCCACCCACATTTTTTTTTTATATCTTCCAAAAACACAGCGGAAGACATTTTCCATTTTGTTTCTCAGTGTCTTGTCTTTTAGGATCTATATGATAAATTTCACTTAGAATTCACAAGAAAAAGATTATGCTTCCTCATGAGCTAATATTGCTTCCTTTTTTTCCAGACAGTAACCAGTTGTGTTTCCCTTTTTCCTTTGACTGTCAGGGAGCCTGAACTTAAGTTTAATACCCATTTACAAAATTATCTTATCTCAGGCTCCTGATCTTCCCCTTCCTCTATGTGGTTTCTCAACCCCCTTTCATCTTTACTTTAATTGCTTCACCTAGCTGTACATTTAATTGCAGCTACACCAGAGTTTTTAAAAAACCTGAAAAGTGCCACAAACAACAAAACTAACCATCAAATTAGTAACATGACCAAGGTCACCTAGAACTTGGTCTCACTTCCTCAATATCACCCGGGTGGTTAGGGAGACTCACAGGCTAGACACATGCCTCTATTAGAATATGTTCAAGCATTAAATGAGAAGAACAAAGATTCTAGGGATTGAGGAAACTTATCAGTGAAGACTGGAGCAATCAAGGAAGGCTTCCCGAAGGCGGCAGTACTTATTGTAAACTTTGAAGGCTTGGGTTAAATTCAAGGGTTCATTTCATTGGATCATTTATATAGTTCGGCTGGACTACATGAAGCATGTACCTTGGAATTTATCCAACTGGCTCTTTTCTGGGGATAGTTTCTGAACTTACTCTGAGAGGCCAGTGCATTACTTTCTAGGGAGCAATTATGTGAAGGCAATCAGGTGGGAGTCCTCAGTAAAATGGTGAAGTGGGTGGGACAGGTCAGGGCATTATATTGGCATTTTAGATGCGATAATTCTTCATTGGAACTATTCTACATACCGCAGTATACTTGACATCCTGGTTCACACCCACTAGATGCTCATAACAATCCCTAGTCATTGGGACAGCCCCAAATTCTACCCGTTCTCCTCAACACACCCTGGAGGACAGTGATGCACACAGGTGAGACCTACCACTACCTCAAATACCCCAAATTCTCGCAGTTCTGCCATCTACAACTAGGATTTCCAGATTTAGCAAACAAACTATAGAACACCCAATTAAATTTGAATTTCAAATAAATAATGAATAGTTTTTTTTAGTATAAGTATGTTCCAAATATTGTACTACTTGTTGTTTACTGGAAAATTCAAATTTAGCTAGGGTCCTTATTTGATCTGAAAGCCCTACCCACAGCCCATTACCACCATATACAAACCTGTCTCCCAGAAATTCCCTTTGGGTTGGTCCCTGTGCTGTGTACTGAGCTATCCTCTACTTCTTCCCTGCGAGATCCATCTATTCTGTGTTTCAGTTCCTCATGTTTAGCCTCTGCTAAGTCACAAGGGGAGGGTAAATACTTTAAATCAGAGGAACAAATTCTTTTTATAGGTAGTCTAGTTACCCTATCTGGGTAACATCTGACCTTAACCTGGTTAAAGTATCAATGTACACCAGTCTCTAGAAGGCTCTCAGATTGAATGGTGGTGGGAAGGACAGACAAGGAAACAGGAAGCATTTCTAGGGCTGACAGCTTATGCCACGTGATCCTAAATTTCAATGAGTCTCAATTTTGCCTGCACAGTGGGGAGCTTCATACACTGTTGAGGACTTCCCAGGTGGTGCTAATGGTAAAGAACCCACCTGCCAGTGCAGGAGATATGAGATTTGGGTTTGATCCCTGGGTCTGGAAGACCCCTGGGAGGAGGACATGGCAACCCACTTCAGTATTTTGGTCTGGAGAATCTCATGGACAAAGGAGCCTGGCAGGCTACAGTCCATAGTGTCGTAAAGAGTCAGACACCACTGAGTGATGAGCACACACACAGGCACACACTATTGAAGTCTAGACCTACCCTCAGAGACTCTGAGTGAATTATGCTAGGGTGGAGCCTGGGACTGGGGATTTTTTAAAGCCCGAGCCTGACCCCAGGGTCTCCCTGACTTGCAACTGAGGTTGAGAATCACTCCTTCACTTCCTGAGAAAAGTGAGAGAAAGGAGAGAGCATGATAAAGGATGAGAGAGAAACAGAGAGAATAAGACCTGGTCTCAGGGGCTCTGTTTAGTGTTGGTCATTGCGGGGATTTGGAGGAAGCAAGAGGCAAACACATTCTACTCAAGCAGGGGGAGAAAAGTTCAAGAAAGTAATATACTTCGAATGTGTTCCATTTTGAGCAAAACAGATGTGAAAAAGCACTTCTGAAGAGCCCAGAGAGTGTTTCATTTTGTGCCAAACACTGTCCTTAGAGATGCTCCAGCTTACCAAAAAAAAAGTCCCCTAGAGAGAGTCCCATTTTTCTCTATTACCCAGTGAGTCTAACCAATGCCAGGATTAGGTTCAGAAACCGGGCTGCTCACACGCATGGCCTTGCTGGTGTTGGCTTCGAAGCAAGCTTCTGATGTTACCACGGGCACCGCAGCGAAAGAGGCTCCCCTCTTGGCTCTGCGTGGGCTGTGAGCCCAGAGTGTCGGTCCACGTGCCATCAGCACATGCAGGCCTTGACTCTGACAAGTAGGTCAGCATCGACACAGCTCCAGCCTCCACCAAGAGGTACTTGTCCCTGGCAGGAAGCTGCTTCTGCAGAATTAAAAACCATCAGAGCTGATCAAAGGAAGTGCAGGGTAGGCTGGCGGGCGGGCCAGATCCTAATCTCCACTTGCTGGCCTCACGCATCACTGCACATGAGTCACCCCCCTGAGCTCAGCGGACATGCTGTTTGGATTAGGCTTTTACAGGCGAGGTTTGCCAAGCTTGCACAGAGCAGCCGAGAGGCGAGGGAGGAAGCTGGGATGTGGGTTAGATGTGGTTGCCCAGGTGCCAGGGAAGAGGCAGTTGGCTCCCTAGGTACATAGGACAGTGGCAGTAGGGGGGGATTGTGAGTCTTATTGTCCGTGGCCTATCTCTTCAGCTCATTTCCACAAACCCCATTAGGAGCAATGGAGCCCACACCAAGCCTACATATCCTTCCTCTCTTGCCAACTCTCCAATTAAGATGTACTATTATAGGACTCACATCTTGCTTTCACTCGACCATTTGCCTCTCAACGAGCAGGAATTCCTTTTCTCAAAAGCAGGCAACACTTCACCACTCAGGCATCTTGCTCAAATGCAGTGGAGTCCAGCAAAAAAAAAAAAAAAAAAAAAAAAGGTGGGGGGGAAGTCAGAAAATAAAAATTCCTAAATTAAGAGCCAACCCATAAAAGCAGGGCTTCCCCTAGTGCCTGGCTGGTGTGACATCACCATGAGTTACTCAATGAAAATGGTGTCAGAGTAGCAGCTTGATTACATGCAGAAAATTTCCTTAAGAAATAGAACTCTGCAGAAAACAAAAAGGAGTAGAAAAGACCCTGAACTTAGGTCTTTGGGGGACTACCTCTAGAGGGGCTGACTTCCCTGGGCAAAGACCTAAATGGGATTCTCTTCCAAACAGTGCCTAGCAGGATTTGGTACTCAGGAGCAGCAACAGAGGTAATCCAGCGGTTTGTTTTGCAATGGTGGGAACAAGATCAAAATCCTTTGTCTCTGATTCTGCCAAGTTTTGCTTCTGTGCATGGTAACTTAGGAAGTAGCAGCCCCCATGATTTTGTAAGCCAAAGACTCTTGGCTTGTAGTCTCTGCTGGGATTCTCTTTAGAGTATTTTAGACTGTCATTTATTAAAAGCATCTAAATGGAGGTGGCAGTCCTTGACACTTCTCAAAATAAATGTTGCCACCGGTCCCTACACCATGCTTGACTCTAAACCACGAATTTCCAAACTTATTATTGCTCAAATAGTTGTAATTTAAAATTTTGCATTCCTGGCTTCAGGTTTCTTCCACCTATCTATAATTCTCAGGGGTCCTCAAATTTGCTCAGGAAACCTGTCTTTTCCTTCTTTGCTGCCTTTATCATTTTCAGTTAAGAATGGAACTGGAAATAGGAGGTACCAGCCTGGAGAGGATTCCAGTCACTAAAGCACCATATAGCAGAGGTTAAGGTCTGACCATTAGCTGAACCTGGTTGAACCCCCACTCTGCCACCAACTCCCAATGTAATCTTGGAGCAATTTTCTTAACCCCTCACAGCCTCAAATTCCTCATCTGTGAAATGTGGATTAAAATCATCCTAACTTCATTGAGGAGGACTAAATGAGCTAAAGGCAAGAAAAACATTTAGTAAAGCCCTGGCAACCAGTAAACGCATAATCAATGCATTTTTATTTCTATTACAGTAATCACGCTTCAACCAGCACTGTGTAGCTAATGGTAGTAAGCTTCATCAGATTCTATTGCTCACATTTTTTCCTTCTGAAATTTCTCAGTGCCCAGAGAGCTAATATTTGCTTTAATCAGAAGTATTTGCTTGAGAAAGACAAATATCATGTGATATCACTTATCTGTGAGATCTTTAAGAAAAAAAAAGGATACAAATGAACTTATGTATAAAACAGAAACAGGCTTAGACTTTGAAAACAAACTTATGGTTATCAAAGGGGAAAGGCCAGGATGTGGGGCGGGAGGGTAAGAGTTTGGGATTAGCATATACACACTGCTACTGCTGCTGCTGCTAAGTCACTTCAGTCATGTCGACTCTGTGCGACCCCATAGACGGCAGCCCATGAGGTTCCCCCGTCTCTGGGATTCTCCAGGCAAGAACACTGGAGTGGGTTGCCATTTCCCTCTCCAGTGCATGAAAGTGAAAAGTGAAAGTGAAGTCGCTCAGTCGTGTCCGACTCTTAGCGACCCCATGGACTACGGTCCACCAGGCTCCTCCGTCCATGGGATTTTCCAGGCAAGAGTGCTGGAGTGGGGTGCCATTGCCTTCTCTGAGGATATACACACTACTCTATATAAAATAATCAACAAGGACCTATGATATAGGATGGGAACTCTACTCAATATTCTGTAATTAGGATAAGAATCTGGAAAAAGAATCTGAGAAAGAGTAGATGTATGTATATGTATAACTGCATTACTTTGATGTACACCTGGCAACATTGTAAATCAACTACACTCCAATACAATTTTTTTTTTTTTAAGTATCTGCTGGATGGTGCCCGTTCATCCTTTGTTAGGAAAAGACCATAGGAGAGGAGGAGAAGAAGGAGGAAAGAATAATTTACAAGTGATGAAAAGGAGGTATTTTCCCTTGGGAGTTCCTTCCTATAGCTAGAAAAGTCCCATAACTCTGGAGCACTTGGTAGGGATTGGGGAAAGAGGGTGCAGATTCATGTCCCCGTGGAGTCTATTAGTCGAAGCAGCCCTGGAGAGGAATGTGATGCGGCTCAATGAATCTAAAAAGCACATCTACCAAGCTTCTGGGTAGAAAGGGGTGATGTAATGACTAGAGGTCTTTCTGTTTGGAAGGGCACCATAATAGGCAGCATTGCTAGGGCAAGTCCTGGGCATCGTCTCCAGGTAGGAACCGAGAAAGGAGCAATTGGAGCTGCTTTGCATAACAAAAGTGAGGCACGTCCCCATTCAGTTGGGCAGAATATGTTGGAAGAACGAAATTCATGTAGGATGATTCTCCCCTCACTTCCTTAGTATGGATTTGGACTAACACGGATGGTTTTTCTTTGGTGTATGTGTGTGTGTGTGTGTGTGTGTGTGTGATATCTAAGAATTAATCACTGGTGATCAGAAGACCACAGGAAGAAGGAGGAGGGCTATCTTGATTACACTCTGGCAGAGGGACCCTAAAGAGAACAAGAACTGGAGAAACGAAACTTCTCAGATTATCCTGGGAGTCATCTAACAACATGGTATGATTTCTGAGTAACTTAGACTTTGAAAAATGTTTGGCTATGGATTATCCTTACCTGTAGATGATCCTATTTGCAGTAGAGGGCAAGGGTTGGAAGGATTTTGTTGAGTGGGGATATCATGGGGCTTGGGGGGTGTTGTAGTAAATGGTAAATATAGTGATAGCTTGTATCCTTTGTCTTTTGTGTGCTCTACTCCCAGCACCTAGAATGGACACCACAGGCAACTAGTAAACACTTGTTGAATGAATGAATGGCACCATGGAGAGCAGTGGGCTCACAGAGGAAAAGAAGAAATAGGTTTGGCCTTGGGACTGGTTAGCAAGGTGAGGAAATGGGCCAGGCCTATGAAGACACACTGCTAAGGGCTTTTCCTTCTTCACTTGGGGCTCTGGGAACAATTATATTTAATTTTCATTTTTCCCCATACATATCCCCAAATTTCTAATGAAGCGGCTTACACATTCATGTTAGATGTGCAGAATTAAGAGAGAAGACAACAACAGTGAATGTGACTTCCCTGCACGGTCCCTTGTATTAGTTTTCTGTGGCTGGTACAACGAACTGTCACCAACACCACAAATGTACTGTCTTACTGTCTGCATGTTAGAAGACCTAAAATCAAGATGTCTACTGGGCTGCATTCCTTCTGAATCCACCAAGTGAGAATCTGTTTTTTTGCCCTTTTCAGCTTCTAAAGACAGCCTGCATTCCTTGGCCTCTTCCTCATATCCCTCTGACCTCTGCTCCCATCGTCATATCTCCCTCTCTGACTTTTACTCTCTTTCCCTTATAAGGACCCTTGTGATTACATCGTGTTCACCCGGATATTTCAGGACAATCTCCCCAACTCAAGGTCCTTAACTTAATTGCATCTGCAAAGTCCTATTACCATGTAAGGTAACATATTCACAGGTTCCAGAATGTGGACATTCTGGGGGCCGTTATTCTGTCAATGTCACCCCTGAGGCCACCATGAGTGTCATGCCTGGGGAAGATGGCAGCCCCAGGACACAGGCCAGGCCCCACACTCTGGTGAGCAGAGACCTGGCTGAGGGTGGAGCTGGGGACAGGAGAAAGCGGTGGAGCTGGCCACAGCCTGGGCTGGCTTTGGAGATGATTCCCATTCTTCTCTACAAATCTACTGGGGGAGAGTGGTTCTCAGAGACAGAGACAGAAAGACAGGCTCTGCTGTTACAGAGAGAGGGGCTGTCCAAGCAGCAGACACTCAGGTTACAGCTCTTTTCCAGTTTGGAGATTAAGAATTTGAAACAATTTGTGAAGTGCCATGTCTGGTTTATGGCAGGTGCACAGCTCAATAAAAGCCATCTATTATTAATACCCAGAAGGAGAGGGCCTGGATGTGGGGGAGGGGGGGTTCCAGAGCCCCAGCTGCTGGGAGAAGCAGATCATATACAGCTCTATATCTCCGACTCCAGGAAAACAGGAAGAATACCTGTCATGAGGGAATAAGGTATGAGGCAGGTGTTCAGAGGTAGAGTTCCAAGTGCCCTTTATCTTAACTTCTTCCCACACAAGCTAGGAGGAAGCATCTGGCCAGTTCTTTAATGAAACTTGGAACTCACTGCTGTAGTCAAGAAGAAAATATTTTTGTGGTTTTTCTGTGGGGGAAGAAAGTAATAAATCTTTCTGTTGTTGAAGGAACACCTTTCAGTGGTATAGCTCTGAGAGGGATATATTATGAAAGTGTAAGTGCCTGAAAGTTTGTTAGTCGGGGCACTGGGAAACTTCACGTACACCCTGAAGGGTAAGAACACAGGACAAGCTGGTGGTCCCACGCTCAAAACGTGGTCACGGAAGATACAGATTTAAGAAATTGGCATTCCTACTAAAACAGCTAGGTTTTCAGGGTGAGTGTTGGATCTGGAAAGCTCCTTTGTATTTCCCCATGGATTTCCTACAGAGCCCCTGCTCGGCAAAGGGCATCTGTTTTCACTGCCTGCTCTGATCAGTCAGGTATGGCTGGAAAAGGGGGCCTGGCCTTGTTCTTAAGGAGGTCATTCACCCTGGACAAATGTGATGGACCCTTGCTGGATGTTCTAGGCACTGATCTAGGTTCAAGGCATAGGGTAGCAACCAAAACACACAACAAATTATAACTATGTATCAGGTTGTGATAGTGGTAGAGACAAAGCAAGGAGAAGAAAGGGCTGGGTGTGTGCTGGGGTCGGGGGAGAAGGCCTCCCTGATAATGGGGTACTTGTGCAGAGATGCAAAACAAGTGAAAGCGGCAAGAGGGCAAGTCACACAGACATCAGACGGGTGGGCCCAGAGGGAGGGACACCTGTCGAAGCCTGTGGACGTAGCTCGGGCACTTCCCGGGAGGTCCAGTGGTTAAGAGTTTGCCCTCCCTGGCCCAGGAAGATTCCACAGGCTGCCTGTGCACCACAGCTACTGAAGCCCGTGCTCTAGAGCCCGTGGTCGGTTAGTGGCTAAGTTGCGTCTGACTCTTTTGTGACCCCATGGATTGGAGCCCACCAGGCTCTTCAGTCCATGGGATTCTCCAGGCAAGAATGCTGGAGTGCGTTACCATTTCCTCATCCAGGGGATCTTCCTGACCCAGGGATCAAACCCACATCTCCTTCATTGCAGGCAGATTTTTTACCAGTGAGCCAGGGAAGCCCCTGGAGCCTGTGTTCCACAACAAAAGAAGCCATCGCAATGAGAAACCCATGCACGACAACAAAGAGGAGCCCTGCATCACTGCAGCTACAGAAAGCCAGCACGCAGCAGTGAAGCCCAGCGCAGACAAAAATTAAATAAATAAAGTAGTCCAGTTTTCAGTGAGCGTATGCACACTGCCATCCAGGGTGACAATATCTCCTTCCTCATACAGAGTCCTCACCCACAACAGTGGGTGGCAGCTCCTTTGTGTAACACATCCCAATCTCCAGCCCTGGTGGACTGGGCCTGAGGAGGGCATCCATTCACACTGGGCACTCTTGCAGGAAGTAATGGCAAGCATAAGGGAGAATCAGCAGTATGCTGTGACTGTCTCCAGGGCTGACCTGGGGTTTTGAGTCTAGGAGGCTGGAGTTAGAAGGCCCAAAGCCTGTGTGACTGAGAGTGGGTTTATCAGCCAGTCCTTGAGGCAGAGACTCACCCCAAGCCTATGCTTGTGCAGTCGAACATTTCTTCAGGCAAGTCAATGCAGTACTGCTCCTCTGCTTCCATCTCCTGAGTGCGGGTTCATAGATGAGGTGCAGAGATTGCAAGGAAGGACACAGAGCAAACAGAAATACTTACACTGAGATTGCTTAGGCTTGAAGCAACATTCCTCCAGTGCTCTTTCTGCACACACACCTGAGGAGAGTAGAAATAGGAATCGGATTTTTCAAAACTTTTTATGCATAGTTTTTTTTTTTTTAAAGGCACTACCTTTTTAAGAAGTCTGGGTGTTTCTATCTTGATAATGTAATTTAAAGGTATAAGTAAGTTTTTTTGGTTTTGTTTTTAAAAGGAATTTTTCATACGAGGAAGCTTTGTCCCTTTAATAACCTGAATATCCAGGGGGGATGGAGCAAGTCAGGCTCTGACTTGTCGCCTCTTGTTCCAAGCTCTGCCGTCTCTTGGATTGCAGCCTCTCCACAGCTTACCCTGAGTTGGCTGAGCAGTTTTTCTTCATAAGTAAAATGCAAACAGCAAAGTTCTCAAGGCCAGAGCATTTCTTTCCACTGCGGAGGTTACGAATTTCTAAGGTGTTTCTCTGCTGGGCTGAGATTTCATTAACTAAATTGTGTAAAGGGTCTTATTATCATGTGTTGGTCAGTCGACAAGTCGTGTTCAACTGTTTGCGACCCCATGGACTGCGGTACGCCAGGCTTCCCTGTCCTTCACTATCTCCTGGAGTTTGATCAAATTCATGTCCATTGAGTCAGTGATGCTATGCTTAACCTAAATATCAATCCCAAACAAATACCAATAGTTGCTAAATAAATACCAGTGTCTATAGAGTTACATCAAAAAAGAAAGTTCTTTTTAGCTACAGAGGCACACTGGAGTATTTACAAGTGAAATGACATTGTGTCTTGGACTTGCTTTTAAAAATTCCAGTTAGGGACTTCCCTGGAGGTCCAACGGTTAAGACTTTGCCCTCCAATGCAAGGAAGTGCAGGTTTAATCCCTGCTCAGGGAGCTAAGATACAACATGCCTGGAGGCCAAAAAACCAAAACAAGCTATATTGTAACTAATTCAGAAATGCTCCTCGAAACAAGATCAGCGCCTGTAGAGATTGTTCCAACTGGGTGGTAGGGACATGGGGTTCACTATGCCATTCTGTCCCTTTGTGTATGTTTAAGACATTTCATGACAAAAAGTTAAAAGAAAAAAAAAAAAGAGATGTCAGTCTGCCCCACTCTTTTTGCTCTGGACTCCACTGTTACATAATAACATCAGCAGAGATCGAACATGGGGAATTTGATTATGGGAGTTTTCACAGTGTGACTTCAACAAAGGGAAAAGTTTGATGGATTATTTCTGGAGAGTGGAGCAGTCAGGGTTTCCAAGAAGAGTGATGTTGAAATGAATAATGAAGATTCCTTGCTCAGTGATGCAGCCTGAGGGCTCTTGTCAGAGGTTCTGAGAAATTGCAGAGGGGCCGGTGGCGATCCGGTGGATCAGCACTTCCTTGTGCAATGCAGGAAAGATCCGCACGCTCCCTGCACTTTCCCCGAAGTCCCTCGAGGATGGTTGTAGGATTTCCTTGTACTTTATACCTGGGGCTATGGCCAGAGCAGTGCAGCAGTCCAGGGCCGGCGTGGCTGGTCGTGGTGTTCTCCGGAGTCTCGGTGACTGTCAGGGGAACCCAGTTGAGGGAGTGTGTGCAGGGCAATCAGGCCTGGCAACCAGTCTCTTGCATTGATTCCCACCAAGCCCAGAAAGGAGCACTGGAATGCAACACGGGAAGTTCTTTCTTCTCAGCCTCTGTGACTGGGCTCATAGGGTGGGGTGGAAATTGGTCTATGGGTGACCACACCCATCTCCCTATCCACTCTGGCCAGAGACTTTACATCCTCAACAGCTGCTGTCTGTGTTTGGCTTTCAACTCAGGCTGTCTGCACCCAGCTCCCAGAAACCAGTTTGCAGAGGACAAGTGTGACACCAACGTTCCAATCATAACTGACCTGTACCCTTGCCCTCCTGTCCCCCCTGCACGCACACTGCATGCTCTCATTTCATTTCTAAGACAGGATTTATCTCAGGAGGTGCATCACTGATTTGTCCCATGGTTTTGTTCTGGAGTTTCTTAAATTTATTCCAAAAGCTCGTTGTTTAAAATGTGTAAGCATTTTTTTTTTTTGCTGTTTTTTTAAAAAAAATTTTATTTTTACTTTATTTTCCTTTACAATACTGTATTGCTTTTGCCATACATTGACATGAATCTACCACGGGTGTACATGTATTCTCAAACATGAACCCCCCTCCCACCTCCCTCCCCATAACATCTCTCTGGGTCATCACCGTGCACCAGCCCCAAGCATGCTGTATCCTGCGTCGGACATAGACTGGCGATTCGATTCTTACATGATAGTATACATGTTACAATGCCATTCTCCCAAATCATCCCACCCTCTCTCTCTCCCACAGAGTACAAAAGTCCGTTATACACATCTGTGTCTTTTTTGCTGTCTTGCATACAGGGTCGTCATTGTCATCTTTCTAAATTCCATATATATGTGTTAGTATACTGTATTGGTGTTTTTCTTTCTGGCTTACTTCACTCTGTATAATCGGCTCCAGTTTCATCCATCTCATCAGAACTGATTCAAATGTATTCTTTTTAACGGCTGAGTAATACTCCATTGTATATATGTACCACAGCTTTCTTATCCATTCATCTGCTGATGGACATCTAGGTTGTTTCCATGTCCTGGCTATTATAAACAGTGCTGCGATGAACATTGGGGTACATGTGTCTCTTTCAATTCTGGTTTCCTCGGTGTGTATGCCTAGCAGTGGGATTGCTGGGTCATAAGGTAGTTCTATGTGCAATTTTTTAAGGATTCTCCACACTGTTCTCCATAGTGGCTGTACTAGTTTGCATTCCCACCAACAGTGTAGGAGGGTTCCCTTTTCTCCACACCCTCTCCAGCATTTATTGCTTGCAGATTTTGGATAGCAGACATTCTGACTGGTGTGAAGTGGTACCTCATTGTGGTTTTGATTTGCATTTCTCTAATAATGAGTGATGCTGAGCATCTTTTCATGTGTTTGTTAGCCATCCGTATGTCTTCTTTGGAGAAATGTCTATTTAGTTCTTTGGCCCATTTTTTGATTGGGTCATTTATTTTTCTGGAATTGAGCTGCATAAGTTGCTTGTATATTTTTGAGATTAGTTGTTTGTCAGTTGCTTCATTTGCTATTATTTTCTCCCATTCAGAAGGCTGTCTTTTCACTTTGCTTATATTTTCCTTTGTTGTGCAGAAGCTTTTAATTTTAATTAGATCCCATTTTTTTATTTTTGCTTTTATTTCCAGTATTCTGGGAGGTGGATCATAGAGGATCCTGTTGTGATTTATGTCGGAGAGTGTTTTGCCTATATTCTCCTCTAGGAGTTTTATAGTTTCTGGTCTTACATAGGATTTTTTTTTAAGTGAGTTTTGGTGGAATAAAGAATGAGGTGATGGAGATGCCTTTATCTAGTATTGCTCACACCACTCTGTGGGATAAGACTGGGCAGTGAATGATGCTTTAGGAAATAACTTGGCTCTTCCATGTCATAATTAATTCAACTAATCAAGATGTGACACGGGCTATGAACTCTGTGGTATTGCCTTTTTAAGAGCTCATAATCCCTTAAAATCATTCAAATCCTTCTGTATAGTAACAGCACTCCTGGAAATTTCTACAAAGAAAATAATTCAAAAGAAGGAGGGAGGAAATCTTTATATGAATATAGATATTTATGGGAGAATCACTGATAACTGTGAAAACTGGAAACAATGAACACTGGACAGTAGCAGAGGAATGGTGAAACAAATTATGATGTATCTGTCTCTTTGAAAGGCACACTATCTCAAAAACATTAATGGTCCATTTTGGGGGGCTGATCCCTTTCCCTGGAGGCAGTTGAGCAACTCCTCTGGAGGAATGATTCAAATCATTCCTGATCTTTAAATATTAATCCTTGACCAACTTAATTAATCATAGCATCCACATAGCAGCAGGCACATGCAGGCAAACCCAGAACCTCTGGAGAAAAATAACGACAAATCGAAAAAGACCAGCCAGAAACCCCTGACGGCCAAGCACAAATGAGGGGTTGGCATGGGCAGGACTTCTTTCATCATTACTTCTCCTGTTGGAAGCACTCAAACAAAACAGGAAATGCATCCATCCCAGGCTGCTCTTCTCTCATAATCTTGCCCCAAACTTGTATGCGTAGCTTGGGGCAAATTCTAGGCCCAGGCTGCCAATGTTGTGCATTAGTGGAGTGAAGCAGGCTTCTGGAGAAGAGTTTGTGCACCAGTGTTAATTACAGCTTGACTTAAGCCTTAGATTGTGGATGGACTATGAAAACAGCAGATGGATGACTATGTGGTGAGATGAACCCAGATACTTAGATCTCTCAAGAGGAAAAAGAAAAACCTTAGAATCGTCTCCAGGGGACAGACACTGTGGTAGGTCCAGTGAAAATTATAAGTTTCGGGTTAGACAGAGCTTCTGCCCACAACCCAAAAGAGTGTGTTAGGGGGACAGAATAGAAATACAGATAGAATTCTAGTCAATAAACATACCTTACAGGACAAAATGTAAGTACCTCAAAGGAATAAACTATGAGTTAGGTTACTTGGGTTCAAATCCCAGCTAGGCTTTCTGGTCAACTGTGTGATCTTGGACAAATGTCTAGGACTCAATTTCATTTTAGGTAAAATAGGAATGAATAATGCCTAACTCAAAGGCGGGTATGAGGATTAAATAAGATAATGCATTTGAGACTCTGTTGAATCCACATTGTGGACTGCATGAGGCTACATTTCTCAAACCTGGCTGCACGCTAGAATCACTCTACCAGTGAAGTCGCTCAGTTGTGTCTGACTCTTTACGACCCCATGGACTGTACCCTACCAGCCTCCTCCATCCATGGAATTTTCCAGGCAAGAGTACTGGAGTGGTTTGTCATTTCCTTCTCGAGGGCATCTTCCTAACCCAGGGATCAAACCCAGGTCTCCTGCATTACAGGCAGACGCTTTACCATTTGAGCCACCAGGGAAGCCCAAATCACTCCAGGGAGTTAAAAACATACTGATGCCTGGGTCATGCCCCCAGAGATTCTGAATTGATTTTTATCATGTGTGGCTTTGGTAGTGGGATATTTAGAATGGCAGAAGAGAAAAAAAACAAATCTATAATTATAGTTGAAGATTTCAAAACCTTTCTCTTACTAATTGATGGAACATGTAGGATAGAAAATCTGTAAGGATATAGAGGACTTGAGCGATGACTAGAGAGGACTAATTTAACTTAACATTTTTAAGAACATTCCACTTAACAGTGTACTTATTCTTTTCAAGAGCACACAGAAAAATTTCCAAGATAGACCATAGTCTAGCTACAAAATCAGTCTTAAGAAATTTTAAAATATCCAAATCAGAAGAATATGTTTTTTGATTACAAAATTTGCACACTTCTAAATAACCTACAGGTCAAAGAAGAAATCAAAAGGGCAATTAAGAAGTAATCTGAAACTAAATGAAAATACAGTATATCAAAATTTCTGAAGTTTAGCCAAAACATATTTATAGGCAAGTTATACCACTAAACATAGTACAGAAGAAGAAAGGCCTTAAACCAATGACTTTAGATACCACCATAAGCAACTAGAAAAAGAGCAAATTAAACCTCAACTAAGCAGAAAAATGTAAATTATCAAGATTAGAGAAGGTATTAGTGAAACGGAAAACAAAAGCAACGGAGAAAATATACATGAAATTAAAAGCTGGTTCTTTGAGAAGATTAGTAAAATTGACAGACCTCTAGCCAGACTGATCAGGAAAAAAAGAGAAAGAAGACACAAATTACTGATATCAGGATTGAGAGAGGTGATATCACTATGGATTCTACAGATTTTAAAATTACTATAAGATAATATCAAGAATAGCTTTGTGTCAATAAATATGACCAACTTAGAGGAAATATAAAAATTTTTTGATAGAATTTATTATTCAAACAAAAAAACAGATCACCAGTATAGCTCTACATCTGTTAAATAAATTGAATTAGTGGTTAAAAATCTTCCCACAAAGACAATTTCAGTCCAAGATGAATTCTATCCAAATTTAAGGAAGAAATAATATTCATTCTATATACAAACACTTCAAGTAACTTGAAGGGGATGGGGATGGAACATATCCCAACTCATTCTGTAAGACCAGGATTACTCTGATACCAAAACTAGACAAAAAGATTATAATAAAAGAAAAGCAGAGACTGATATCTCTTATGAGTATAGGTGTAAAAACTCTTAAGTAAGTTTTGGCAAATGGAATCTAACTATATATATGATAATAAATAGTAAACAAATGGATTTACCTCAAGATTTCAAGGTTAGTTTGATATTTGAAAATCAATGTAATTCACCATATTAACAGGCTTAAAAGAAAAACCAGAAGAATAGCTCAATAGATGCAGATTTGACAAAATTCAAGATCCATTTCTGATCTTTTAAAAAAGCAACTCTCAGCAAAGTAGGGAGCGTCTCAGAAAGGGCATCTATGAAAAACCTAATGATAACATCATACTTAATGGAAAAGACTGGCTCTCTTTCCTCTAAGACCAAGTACAAAGCAAGGTTGCCCACTATCACTAATTCTATTTAGCAATTTACTGCTTCTAGCAAGTACAATAAGGCAAGAAAAAATATATAAAAGGAAGCCACTCTGGACAAGAAGTAAAGCTGTCTTTACTTTTGAAAACATAAATATCTATGTGGAAAATTCTATGGAACCTAAGAAAGCTCCAAAACTAATAAATGAGTCTAGTGAGGCTGCAGGACATGAGATCAATATTTTAAAAAACCAACTGTATTTCTAAATAGTTACAACAAAAAGTTGGAAACTGAACTTATATAAACATTTACAAGGGCATAACAGTATCAACTACTTAAAATTAAATCTCAAAAATGCAGTATAAGACCTGTACACTGAAAAAATATTGCTAAAAAGAGATTAAAAAAATGACCACATATATGAGAGATATTCTGTGTTCTTGGATTGGGATATTTAAAATTGTTAAGCTGTCAGTTCTCCCCAAATCTATAAAATCAAATCCCAATCGAAATCCCATTAGACTTTTTAAACCCAGAAGTTGACAAATATTGTAAAATTTAAGTTAATTCTAAAATTCTTATTTAGAGAAAGAATAAAGTTGGATTTCAAGACTAATAATAAAGCTATAGTAATCAAGGCAACGTGATATTAGTATAAAGATAGATCAAGGGAACAGAATGGAGACTTTAGAAAAGACCCACAAATATAAGGTCAATTGGCTTTTGCACAAAGGTACAAAGGCAATTCAATAGAGAAAGGTCAGTCATTTCAATAAATAGTGAATGCTGCTGCTAGGTCACTTCAGTCGTGTCGGACTCTGTGCGACCCCATAGACAGCAGCCCACCAGGCTCCCCATCCCTGGGATTCACCAGGCAAGAACACTGGAGTGGATTGCCATTTCCTTCTCCAATACATGAAAGTGAAAAGTGAAAGTGAAGTCGCTCAATTGTGTCCGACTCTTCGCAACCCCATGGACTGCAGCCTACCAGGCTCCTCCGTCCATGGGATTTTCCAGGCAAGAGTACTGGAGTGGGGTGCCATTGCCTTCTCCGAAAACAGTGACTATCCCTATGCAAAAAGTAAACATCATTCCATATCTTGCATCATACATAAAAACTAACTCAAAATGGATTATAGACCTAAATATAAAACCTAAAATTATAAAACGTCTAGAAAAATAACATAGAAGAAAATCTTTGTGATCTTTGGTCAGTTATACCACCAAAAGCACAACCCATTAAAAAATTATAAATTAAACCTTATCAAAATTAAGAACTTCTGCCCTTTGAAAGACATTGTTAGGGAATAAAAAGATTGAGAGACAGTATTTGTCAATCATATATCTGACAAAGGACTTATATTCAGAATACATAAAGAACTCTTAAAACTCAACAATTAAGAAAACAAAACCCAATTAAAAAATAAGCAAAAGACTTCAAAGATTCTCACCAAAAAAGATACAAGGATGGCAAATATACACATGAGAAGATCCTCAGCATCAGCAGTCACTAGGAACATGTAAACTAATACCACAATGGAGATATTATTACACATCTAATAAAACAGCTAAAATTAGAAATACTGACAATACCAATCCAATTCCTAGAGCGGATGTGGAGCAACTGGAACTCATACATTTCTGGTAAGCAAGCAAAATGGTACTGTACAGTCACTTTGGGTAACAATGTGGCAGTTTCTTTTAAAGTTAAACGTATACTTACCATACCCACTTTTAGGTATTTACCTAGAGAAATGAAAACTCATATGCTCATACTTGTTCATGAAGGTTTATAGCAATGCTATTCATAGTTGTTTAAAACTGGAAACAACCCAAATGTCCTTTGCTGGTAAATGGTTAAGATAAATTGTGGTATATTCATACAATGGAATATTACTCAGCAGTAAAAAGGACAAACTAGTAATACAGGCAACAATGTAGATGAATCTCAGAATAATTATGTTGAGTAAGAGAAATCAGGTCTCCCCCCTCAAAAAAAAAAAAAGAGTATGGGTCCATTAAATTAAAATTCTAGAAAATGAAAACTAGCCTATGGTGGCAGAAAGCAAATTAGTTGTTGCAGAATGGGTGGAGGGGTTGCCAAGGGGCATAAGAAAACTTTAGGGGTGATTAGCTTGATCATGGTGATAGTTTCACAGACGTATAACATATTACAAAATTCTTCCTACTGTACACCTAAAATATATGCAGCTTATTATATGTCAGTCATATCTCAAGAAAGCTGTATAAAAAACCTTTTATCTAGGGAACTCTAATGTGCAGCTAAATTTGAGGACACTGAAACATATACATAATTATCCTATGTCCTTCAGTTTTGGCTTGGAAGTTGGCTGCCATTAACCCACAGAGAGTTTTTCTATTGTCCAGATTCCAGTCCTGTAACAAATCTGAAACCTACAGGATAACTACAAAATGAACCCAGCCCACCAGATAAATTCATTTTTGTAGTTACAGGGCCTTCATTTTAAACTGCAGGGAAGTATTAGATAAAAATTCCTAATCTGAAATAAAATACAGCAAGAGACTCAAGCCTTTAAGCTTCCAGGGCTATAAATCACCCACAGTGCAGAGACAATTTTGGAACTGGTAATCTGGTGAAACTGTTTTCCCCATCCCTCACAGTCTCAGCTTCTGTGCTACCCTTACTTTATTAGAGTTTGCTATTTGAACCTACTCCACTCTCTGCTTCTCTTTCCTTTGACCCAACCTGCAGGGCTTCCCAAATGGTTCAGCAGTAAAGAAATCGCCTGCAATGCAAGAGACACAGGAGACTCAGGTTCGATCTCTGAGTCAGGAAGATCCTTGGAAAATGATATGGCAACCCGCTCCAGTATTCTTGCCTGAAAAATCCCATGGACAGAGGAGCCTGGTGGGCTACAGTCCAAAGTCGCAAAGAGTCAACATGACCAAGCAACAGGACCCAGAGCAGCAGTTCTTCCAAGAACAGGAACTTGAATGTATTGAAGAAGTTGCTAGCTTTGTTAGGCTAAGCAAGACCTCCTTAAATGAGTGTATTTCCTGTTTCCTCTCAATGACTCACACAGGATAAACTATAAAGGACCTGAAATTGGCTGAAGGAGACCAGTCTACCCATTCCATTGTACACGTTTTGCTCAGAGGCAGTAGGATGACTTAGGGTGGCAGAGTTTCACCTTCAGTGTGCCTATGAATCACCTGGGTATCCTGTCAAAGTGCAGAAGCTGAGCCAGTAAGACTGGGGTGGACCCCAAGACTGCCTTTCTAACCAGCCTCTCCTTGGTAATGCTAATGCTGCTAGTTGGGTTGCAAGGCAAATGACCTTTCAAAGTCCTTTCATGCCGGGGACACTGTGAAGCAATAATCACCCTATATAGGGAAGAAGAAGGCATTCAAGTCAAAGGCAGGAACACTGTATCAGCTCTGACTTTGATGACACTCTCCAAGTTATGAAACTCCTGCATTACATAAATGCTTATACATCTGCTAAGAGTAAGGATCTATTTGTTGTGAATAGCTCAGAGTGGTTTAAAAAAATGTTGATAGAATTTTCTTACCTTTTACTGAACAGGATTTGTAATAGAATGGTTTTTGTAGGTTATAGTTAGTCAATCCAATTTAAGTCACTTTATCATGGTTGCATCCAATCACATCCTATGTGCCCCCCCTTTTATGAAAGATGAAACGCTAATGTTTAATATACTACATAGCTGGTGTTTTCAGATCTTATGACAAATGGGCTGCTTTCTCCCTTAGATAGTGAGAGGATTATATTGCATGTCCTGAATTTTCTTCTTTTTGAGGCAAAGATAGCTCTGGTAACAGCAGCGGTTGCTTTTAGTGATTTATAGTAAAATCCCTTGGAAAGAATCACAGGACAGGATTGAAGCGTGGTCATGAATCTTCCTGGGGAAGCTGGCTGCAGTCCTTGGGTGGGTCTTTTTCACCCACTACTTTCTTTCCTCCCCCTCTGCTTTGTACATCATACTGCATGATTTTTTTCCAGGGCAGATTCTTGATTTTTAGAAAGGGACAGCGTAGTTTAGTTCTGCCTAAGACTGACACATTCAAACACATTTCAAATCTCCCCGAATTTGCAATTGAAACCAAGAGAATCCTTGATGTGCTGAAGACCAGGCCAATCTATATTTTCCATCGAACTTCTTATTAAGGGTCATTTTCCATCTCAGTTTACCTTGCTATTTAAATTAGTTCATCGTGATTTTCAATGAAAATAATTGAAGGAAATGCATCCATAAAAGCTAAGAGTAAATCTATATTCATAGCCCTGTATTCCTTGTCCAGGGTTCCTTATTAAGTGATTACAACAGCAATTTTCTGTCTTTCAAGTCCATTTCTGCAGAAGAATTTGAATCACCACTGGAATGCATGTGGTAATGAGAGGAGTTCTGTCAACAATATGTGACGAGAGAGGGGAGCATAGGAGTTGGGCTGTCTGGACGATGGTTTTGGATGGGGTTTGGGGTTTTCGTTGTTGCCAGAAAACTCAAAGTTCAAAGAGAGTAGAAAAGCATATTGATTAGCTTTGGACTGGTCAAAGACTAGATTTATATCTGAATTTAACTAATGTTTTACACATGGTCTCCTTTGTGTTTGAAAGATGCTGTACCCCGGGTTATTTAGAGACCGGGGCCAGCTGAAAGTAATTCCTCTTCTTGTCTTCTCTCCTCCAAATCATGACCATTTAATAGGCTGGTAGATATTAAATCTCTAGGAACAAAAGGGAGTGCGACTGGCACACACGACCTGTGATCTCTAAAGTCCCTGTTGGCGCCACAAGATCTTCGTGGCTTGTTTTTCTCCCCAAACCTCTTATTCCAAAGGCCACGTTCATGGGGATGTCTGGAGAACCAAGCTGACCACTTGCCCATCTGACAATTCATCTTTCTTTTGCCCCGTTTATCAAAGACATTTGGATCTGCTCCTGTCAACTTCAGCTCCATCAGTTAATTTTCTTTCTTTTTCTAATTCATTTTAAAAATTATTTTATTTATTTATTTGGCTGCAACGGGTCCTTGTTGTGGCATGCGGGATCTAGTTCCCAGACCAAGCTTTGACCCCAAGCCCCCTGCATTAGGAACACAGAGTCTTAGCCACTGGACCACCAGGAAGCCCCCTCCATCAGTTAATTTTCATTTAAAATTTACGTTCTTAACATAACTGGACTTCCCTGGTGGTTCAGATGGTAAAGAATCTGCCTGTAATGTGGGAGACCTGGGTTCAATCCCTGGGTTGGGAAGATCTCCTAGAGAAGGAATGGCAACCCACTCCAATATTCTTGCTTGCAGAATCCCATAGACAGAGAAGCCTGGTATTTGAGTTTGTTATCTGAACCCACTCCACTTTCTGCTGCTTTTTCCTTTGGCCCAATCTGCAGGGCTTCCCCAATGGTTTAGCAGTAAAGAAACCGCCTACAATGCAGGAGACACATGGCTACAGTCCATGAGTTGGAAAAGAGTTGGACACAAATGAACGACTGCACTTTCACTTTTTCAACATAATTAGGTGCATTGTGCTGAGCGCTTTACTCATATTATCTTAGTTAATCCTCATGATCCCCATTCTAGAGGTGAGAAACCTGAAGCTCAGGTAGGTTCCATCACTTGCTCAAGTCTTCAAGGACAGGATCCAAAATAAGACAATTTAACCCAGACGTGTGCTAATAACCATTGTGTATCCTGCTTCCTTCATCTGCAGGTTTTTATAGAACTGGGAGACTGAAGGAGTTTGGGAAAGGGACAAGAATACGGACTCTAATGAAGTTGCCTTAAAGCTTCCTAGTTATCCATTCATTCAACAATAGTGTGCTCATGCTCAACTCTTACAAAAGCATGCTTTCAATGAAAGGTCATAGCATCACTCTATGTTGTTGTTATTTAGTCACTAAGTCGTGTCCGACTCTTTGCCAACCCTTGGACTGTAGCCCATCAGGCTCCTCTGCCCATGGGATTTCCCAGGCAAGAATACTGCAGCGGAGTGCCATTTCCTTCTCCAGGGGATCTTCCCCACCCAGGGACTGAGCTCAAGTCTCCTGCATTGGCAGGTGGGTTCTCTACCACTGTGCCATCAGGAAAGCCCAGCATCACTCAACAGCAGACACCTGTTCCTGGCAGTGGTCCCCCACACTACTCACAGGGTAAGTCTCCTGAAGCCATGTTTCGATTTTAAAACCTGTCCCCCTAGTTAGAGTAGGATGTGTTCCAAGCTGGTCGATGAGATTCTTCCCATTGGAAATCCGAAACTGGGACGAAGAGATGGAGATTTAGCCTCTGATACAGCTGGAACTCTGTCATGCAAACAGTGTAACATGCAAACTCAGGAGCTGTAGAGAAGCCACTTTCTTCCACAAATGAGAGCGGGGAAGGGGAGAAGGGTGAGGGGCGGAGAAGGGAAAAGGGGAGAGGGGAGGGGTTATTAGAGGACAGAAGAGGAGAGAGAAATAATATGAGGACGATGAAGCAGATACAGGGTAGCTGAGACCAGATGGACAGGGGACTTTTTGCCAACTTTCCAGTACATGGCTGCAGCTCCTCAAGAAGTATCCCTGTTTCCTTAAAAACACTCTTTTTTGATTAAGCTGCTTCAAGTTGATTTCTGTGCATTGCAAAGAAAATCCTAATGAATGGATTCAAACTCCTAAAAGACCTAGGAACTCTGACACTTTTGAATCTCCCCAGAGCCCAATAGCAGACTCTGCATTCAATCAATGCTTTGTTCTTCATTCTCGGCTCCAGTATGCTCCAACCCTGCCCACTTATCTGGAGTCTTCATTCAATCATCTAATTGTATTGCCTGAATACAGGCTGTTTTCTCTCGTGTTCACCTTACATTCTACTATGAGATTAACCTTCCAAAACTTTGTTTTCCCTCACGTGTTACTCTCCAGTTTGAAAATTTGTCACTGTGCACTGGCTTTCTCCAGTTGTGGCGAGTGACGGCTACTCTCTGGTTGTGCAGCAGAGGCTTCTTGTTGTGGTGTCCTCTCTTGCGGAGTGCAGGCTCAGTAGTTGTGGTGCATGGGCTTAGCTGCCCTGTGGTATGTGGGATCTTCCCGGCCCAGGAATCAAACTGGTGTCCCCTGCATTGGCAGGCAAATTCTTATCCATTGCATCACGAGGGAAGTCCTCACTAGCCCCTAATTGCGTCTCCTGGAACACCCAAGGAGATGGTCCATGGTAACAAGATTCTGTTGTCAAAGACTCTTGGGAAGTCAGATTCCCTCTTCTCTTGACCTTGCCACATACATAAACAATATTAAAGGCTTCGAGAAGTTCTATGTATAAACCATCCCCCTGGCCCCACCCTGCTACCCCACACACACCAAAAAACAAAAACAACTCAGCTTGAATTTGACTAGACATTTCCTCTCTTGATGTGACACCTCTGGTACAAGGGGAAACAGCTACAGAATTAGAGCCAAACATCTTTTTGACCCTTTCTGCATGTGCCCTATATATGACTTATCCAATCAGACGGACCACTTCCCCCTCAATCGCAGACTGCAGCCACATGCACCTCCTTCTTGCCTCCTGTGCTTTCTGGCCTCTGTGTCCCTCCACATGGAATGCTCCTTGTCCACCCTGCCTCCAAGCTCCACCTTCTCCACGGAGTCTTCCCAGACCACTCAAGTCTACCTTGTGCTTGCAGTTTTCTCACCTCCTAAAGCACTTGTGATTCGAACCACAGAGTTAGCACGTAGTCATTCACACATAATCTATTTAACTCTTTCACACTTCTGTGTTTGTCGACACACAAAGAGTGCAGGTTTATGTAACATGGAAACCATATCTTTTCTTCTATAATATCTAGCTCAGGACTAGCACAAAAATATATTTTTGAGGATGATTGCATTGAATGAATTGGGTGGACTCCCTGATTTAGAATGACAAATATTTTCCCTCCATCTGCTCAAGAATGGCCTGGCCATAAGAGTAAGTATCCTTACTCTGCTGCTCTGCTGCTGCTGCTGCTGAGTCACTTCAGTAGTGTCCGACTCTGTGTGACCCCATAGATGGCAGCTCACCAGGCTCCCCCATCCCTGGGATTCTCCAGGCAAGAACACTGGAGTGGGTTGCCATTTCCTTTCCCAGTGCATGAAAGTGAAAAGTGAAAATGAAGTCGCTCAGTCATGTCCGACTCTTCGCAACCCCATGGACTGCAGGCTACTAGACTCCTCCGTCCGTGGGATTTTCCAGGCAGGAGTACTGGCGTGGGGTGCCATTGCCTTCTCCGACTCTGATGCTCAGAGTAAGTCTAATGCCAGGCTTTCTCTGAAGGACACAAGGATAGCTGAATGCTTGTGAGGAGTTACTTCTGCCAATGCAGGGTTCTCTTGGTCTAGAACTTTGAAGGGATCCTTACTTGCTGGTAAGGGAAGAAGGTTAGATTGTCCAAAAACACAGGTGGTGCAGACAACCTTGCCACAATTAAAATTCTATGCTTGGAAACAACCTAAATACTCTCCCACATAAAACCAGGCAATTCCATGGCACTAAATCCACAGCATAAAATCATGAACAGCTTTAACAAATCATATTGTATGTAAGAATATTTAATGACTTGGGGAAATTATGATACACTGTTAAATGAGAAAAAATTTCTAAAAGAACGTATATACTATGTTTATAATTTGATTAAAAAAGAATATGCATGCATTGTAAATGTAAACAAATATGTTCATATTGATTATATCTGGGTGGCGGGAACACAAGTGTTGCTTCTTTTGTTTTTCCAATCACTTTTTGTACTTTTCTGTATTTTTCTGGTTTTCTACATTGAACATATTTTTGTAATCAGAAAAAAATAATCAAAACACAATTTTCATTTTTTTTCCTCCTCCCAGCTCCTGCCTTCATACGGAATGTTTCAAGTCAAGTTCAGAGGCCCAGAGATGCCTCTCTACTTTGACTTGGTGCCTTAACCTCTTATTGGTTTTGTTCAGTTTTCTTTTTGATTATGCTAACGTAGGAATGTCCCAGAATCTACCAATAACCTGGGCACTGTCCAGTGTAGGCATCTGAGCTGAATGTAAGGAGCAGATCAAAAGAACCTCTGCCTTGTTCCTTCCCTAGACACACTCTGACTCCCTTCACTCTCTTTTCCTTCCCTCACTCTCTTTTCTCCTAGAAGGAAATGCTGATGGATGTGGATATTAAAACCACATCCTTAAAAGAGATACAGAGGAAAGGCATAGGATTATACAGTATCTCCCCATGAATACGTACAACTTTACCCAATTACTGCCTAAGAAAGATTCCAGCTCAGCTAGTCTGCTACTGTGCTGATCTGATGTAAGATCTGGGAAGAACTAAGACTTGAAAGGGGCCTGAGAGGCCAGGAATTGTTACACTGGAAATGGAGAAAAGAAAAGGTCCAAGGAGACAGAAGCTAGGAGGAAGGGCATCAAGAACCTGTGTGTGTGTGTGTGTGTGTGTGTGTGTGTGTGGCGGAGGTACAGAGGGTGGGGGAGGATTGTTAACTGACTTTGGGGAGAGTGAAGAGGACCAAAATAGGGCAATGGTGAGTGGAGGAAAGAGAAGTTAGACTGAGCGTTGAGAATATACTTTAAGCCTTTGACCTCTCTCATGGGACTGGGTAAATATTTTTAACTAATTTAAATTACATTGTTATACAGGAGTGCTGTTTCTTCCGCTGTGTTTTGTCTAATCCAAACCACACAGGGCATCCCTATTCATGTTAAGGATGAATGCCTTCTTTATGAATGAAGGTTTCCTATGGAGAAAATGACACCAGCTTACCTTATTTCCATGCCTTTCACTCTTGGCACCAGGTAAGCTCCATCAATGCACATACGTTGCTTAAGATGAAGGTACAGCTGAACAGGGCCCTGTTTTGGAAAAAAGGCAAATTGGTTTGAGTCTGTCTTCTAAACTGGGGTCTTGTCTTTATGTCTAGTCAAGGGGGATCTTCTGGAGCTTCTGCCTAGAGCTCTTTGGAAGTTCTGCCTGCAGTTATTTGGGCCTGTCATGAGATGAAGCCTCAACTCTGTAAAGGCTCTGAGATTCTACTTCACCACAGGACCTGTTAAGCCTCCTGCCCCAGACCTTATACTGGCCTCAGACTCCCAGTGCAGCCACACTGTTGATACCACAGGGTCTCCATCTGAAATGTCTGGAGGGCCCCAGGAGCCTTATTTAATTGGTTTATCTTTAGTGTAGAGGCTCCTTGCATAACACTGCCATCTTTCGAGAAGGAATACATTGGTAGTCAACCTGGAGGCTGTAATCCCTATGGGAAAGGAAGGCAAGGCCTCCAGGAGGCCTCTGTTAACAGTGGACATATGGGGGCCAGGCAAGCAGAACTATTAACCATCTGCATCCAATAATGGCAGAAACCTGATGAAATGGCCTGGGTACTACCCCAGACATCTGGTACTGCAGCATCCTTCACTGAGAAGGCACTTAAAGGAAGAGGTGAAGAGACAGGAGTTTCTTTTTCAAAGTCTCCACTTGTAGGATCCTGTCCTTTGGCCTTTACTGTCTCTGGTGGCTCTGTCAACCTGTACAGTTGTCTCTCTGTATCCACGGGGCACTGGTTCCAGCAATCTCTGCAAATACTAAAATCCGTGGATGCTCAAATACTTCATGAAAGATGGTATAGTCCACTGAATACAGTTGACTCTCCATATCCATGGATTAAACAGTCTGTGGTTGACTGAACCCCTTAATGAGAAACCTGCAAATAGGGAGTACTGATTTTACATTTATTAAAAATCACCCACGGACAAGTTGACCCAGGCAGTTCACACCCACGTTGTTCAAGTGTCAACTGTAACTGGCCCACTTAGGGCTGGGAGAACAGCTAAAAAGCAACCGACAATGATGGGAACTTGGGTAAGTCAGCGTCATTGGTCCAGGCTTTTATTACTCTATATGTGGTAAATAAAGTCACTTTGTCACCTACCGTGTGGGAGATTCTATCATCTATCTATCTATGTAGCGATTATGAGCACTCAGTTTGCTCATTCCAACTTGACCTGACTTTGCCCATGAATCATGCGTTTACGGTTAGCTCCAACTGCTCTTTCTGGTTCCATTTTCCCCTTTGCTCTTGGCACAGAAATTTTGGATATTTTCACTCATTCCGAAAAACATGCATTGGTTTCTCTACCATGTGTCAGGCATTGTTCTGGCCATCTCAGATATATTTGTGAACAATATATAGAGAGATCCTTGTGGGGGTGGAGTTGAGGGGAAGATAGATAATAATAAGCAATAAACATAAATATTAAATCATATAGTATGTTAGGAGATAATAAATGCTTTGAGGACAGGAAAGAACAAGGTTGTGCAGGTTAAGGGTGATCAAGAGTGTCAGGATGCAGAGAAAGGGCAAGTTTGGTATTACACAGGGTGGTCCAATGGATCTCATTGAAAAGTTGAGAATCTGAAGACTGCAGAAATGAGAAAGCTGGAAGTAGACTCTGGGCAAGAGTGTTCCGGTAGAGGGTACATCTACAGCAAGGAGGCTGGGCTCCCAGAATGAGTGAGGAAGGGAATATCCAGAGAGGAAGACAGGGAATTCCCTGGTGGTCCAGTGATTAGAACTCTGTGCTTCCACTGCCAGGGACCTGAGCTCAATTCCTGGTTGGGGAACTAAGATCCTGCATGTCATACAGCTTGGCCAAAAAAAAAAAAAAAAAAAAGAATAAAATAAAATACTCCAAAGAAGAAAGAGGTGAGTGCTGGGAGAGGTGGGTAGATAATTAATTCAGGACCTGTTTTGGCCATTATAAAGACTAGTTTTTATACTGAGAGGAATAGGGACTTATTAAAGAGTAAGCCTAAAAGAATTAGAGGAGAGGGGGCTTTTGAAGTTTTGATTAGAGAGTGATATGGTCTAAAGCACATTCTAAAAGGATCACTCTGGCTTCTTTGCTGAAGGTCAGAGTAGAAGTGGGGAGACTTGGCAGGTGGGCACAGTGGTAATCCAGGAGAGAGACGATGGTGTCTTTGGCTAGGATGGCAGCTAGGAAAGAGGTGAGAAGTGGCTGGATTCTGGGTGTGTTCTGTTGGTAGAGCTAATTCCTACCAGATCTGATGTGCATGTGAGAAGACAAGAGTCAAGGGTAACTCAGTTTTCTGGCCTGAACCATTGAAAGAACAGAGTTGCCACCATTATGATAGGAAAGACTGCAGGTAGATCAAGTTTGGGGAGCATCTCGAGAATTCAGTTTTGGACATCTTGAGTTTGGAGATATGGGGCAGACAGCTGGATATATGAGTCTAGAGTTCAGGGAAGAGGTCTGGACTAGATATACAAATGTGGGTCATGAGTGTATTGATTGTATTTAAAACCACATATCTGGATGAGATCATCAAAAGAGGTGGATAAAGAAGAGCAGAGGATTGAAGTCTGGGTCCTGGGCAAGTCAACATTTAGAGGTCAGGGAAAAGAGGGGGAGCCATGGAAAGAGACCAAGAAGGTGGGTGCAGTGAGAGAGGAGAGTGAGATGCTCTGGAAGCCTAGGGAAAAACATATATGGAGGAGGAGGATGTGGTCCATTATATCAGATGCTATTAATAAGATGAGAACTGAGAATTGACCACTGGATTTAGTTAAGTCATGGTGACTTGGACCAGAATAATTTCTGTGGAACTCTGAGGGACACAGACCTGATTGTGGGGTTGGTGTAAGAGAGGACTGAAGGAGAGGAATTGGGCATAGCAAGTACGGATGAGTCTTTTGAGGGATCTGCTCTAAAGTGGAGCAAACAAATGTGACAGAAGCTGCCAAGGGAAGTACAGTCATTAAAAGACTTTTTTTTTTTAAGATGCAGGAAATAATAGCATGTTTGTGTGCTGATGGAAAGAATCCAGCAGAGTAATAATCTGGTGTAGGGGAGGAAAGAAAGAATTACTGAGTAATGTCCGTGAGTAGGTGAGAGGGACTGGATTGCCTACACAAGCGGAGGAATTTGCTTTTGATGGATGAGTCAGCACTGAGATAGTAGGTGGAAAGGCAAAGTATGAAGATGAAACTGCTGGACAGGGGATAAATGTGATGTTAGGGATCTGCAGCTTTCTCCTTTGGCTCCTTCTATTTTCCCAGGGGAAAAAGAATCCCAGTAGATTCTTTTAGAATTCAGGTAATAGAGAGTGTGGAGGGAATCTGAAGGGTTTGAGAAGAGAAAAGAAAGGATGAAACTGTCATCCAGGAGCCTAGGTGAGTGAGTGGACCAGGGAACCTGAGTATTACAGTTGGGAAGCACTAAGGGCCCACTTAAGTTTCATCAGTATGAACTTCAAATGAGGTCAAGCAGCCTAGCTGGGTGTATTTCTCCAGGTGATATGGTCATGAAATTTTACACTGGGTCAGGAGGGGAGTAAGAACATCAAAGGGGTGGGCAACAATGAAGGGTGGTGGGATCAATTGATTGAAGGTTCTCATTGGGTCAGAGGATAACTGAGATCAGCAAGGGGATAACTTGGAAAGATGGGAGGATGCATAAAATTGAGATTATGGAGGGACTGCTGTTTAATCATAGCTATGGGTTGAAGGGAGGGAAAAATCACTGGAGGACAGAAATTCAAGAGATTGAAAGGTCTGGGTATTGGAAGGGTCATCGACATGTATACCAAATCACCAAGAGTTAAGACAGTGTTAGAAAGAGTGAGTGATGATGAACCAAGATCTAGAAAAACTGCAAACAAAATATGGCCAGGGGGTCAGGAGAAGATAGCAGCGATTGGTAAAATCTGATAAGATGCAACTGAATGTGGTATGCAAGAGAGTACTTGCAAAGGTGACAATCAGGATTACGGAGGACACCTATCTCCCCTCTAGGCCTGGGGAAGAAGGCTGGAAGAAAAATCTCAGGCCCCACTGGAGAAGGCTGTGGGGTCAGCAGTGAACTCAGGGGAGAGCTAGGGGTCCCATAGCGAAAGAAGTGAAGGAGATGCTCAGAGAATAGACTGAGGATAAAGGAAAGTTTGCTAATCATGGATTATGAACTCCAGATGTCACGGAAGAAGAGTTTCAAGAGTGAGGAGGGTGGGAGAGGCCACAGAATAGGAGAAGGACAGGGCCTCTGGGAGCCAGGGGGATTTTAGGACCGACAGAACAGGAGCGAGTTCACAGTGAGATTAGTCCCATTGGATACAAAGCAGATGATGGTGGCAAGGCTGAATGCTGGGATTTCAGGGGCTCCCACTAACGTAGGAGGCGACAGAAGGCTCTCTGAAGAGAACATGACCTGACCCAACCAGTCAACTCCCTGAAGAGGCCTTTCCTACTCTTTCCCTGCTCTCTTAATTTGTCACCTTTTCCAAAGGCAGTTGCGACAAGTCTGAGTGCCACACTATCCACTGGGTTTGAAAGTAGGTGGACAGACTTTCCTGTCTCTGATAACTGAATTTCCTGTTTCTCTGAAAGCCCTAAAAGTACTTCATCACATTCACACCCTCCACACCCCAGAGTACACATCCGGGGCTCTGTTGACACACTTGTCCTATGGACTGCTGCCAAGAAGGTCCGAGTTCAAATATTCAGGGCTGAAACTCTCCCCCATGGACATCTGGGGAAGGCTGATGTCCCAAGGTCTATCAGGTAGTCTGTCTAAGGCCATCTCATCCGCCTTCACGTCGCCACACAAAACCTTCTGTCCTCTCTGCCGGCACAGTAAACTGCTTTGGCAGGAAAGCTTCCAAGTTTGGGAAAGATGGTTTTCCCTCCTGTGGTCCACATTTCAGAGCTCACAGCTGCTCACCATCTTGGTGAATGAGACTGTGCTTCAGTTCCTGGCTGCTCAAACCCCGGTTAATCACTTGGTCCTCGTCTTCATTCAGCTCCTCTTCCAGGCTCAGTTCTGTCCTGGTTGAAAGCCAGACCCATTCCTTTGGGCTTGCTCACAGCCTGAGCCGGCCGCCCTCTAATCACCTCCAGGGTGTGCTTCTGGACACTCCCCAAGGCACTTCCAGAAGGAGGTTTGGGGAAGGCAGCCCAAGATGCTAATGAAAGTGTGGTGCTTGCAAAGATACATGAAAGGATGAGCTTCTGGGAAGCAGCTGATGTTCTGACATCCAAGTCAGTTGTTCAAACACTAATTTCTCATCTTGCGGTCTTCCAGGATCTCAGAAATCTGCTCTGCTCTGGTATGGCTGGGTGCCTTGTCCAGGGGAGCCCTACTTTCTCTTCTACCCTCACTTTAACTTACCTCAACTGTTCTATCATAACCAGCTCTCCAGAAAAGATATCCAAACCAGAATGTGACTAGTTAGACTCAACAGTTACCTCTTCAGTGAATAACTGCATTTTAGTGAGAGAGATGGGGGTCAGCAAATTCAGATGTTAATGGGCCAACAGGAGGATGGGAGTGAAAAACAGGATGCGATGGCTGGGATTGTGGTGGACCACAAAGTACTCATCAGTGTGGCCAGCTCTTAAGATTTAGGGGGAGAAGCTAAAAGGAAAAGAAAGAAAATTCAGATATTTCTGTACCATCTTCCAATTTTAAATGCTTGGTAATTAACTCAACTTTTAAAAAACACTAGGAAAGCTAGACAAATATCTTTGGGTCGCCTTGGCGCATGGCCCAAGATGAGACAGCAGTGACCTGTAAGCATGCATCTGACTCTGTGTTGAGCACAAAGGTTCTTTAATGGTTGATTTTTAGTTAGAAGGCTACTTGGGGCTCCTTGTAGTCCTGAAATCACACAGGAAGGCCTGACCTTGATGATTATATCCAGGCCACTCAGAGTCCTCCTCCTATGGGCAGTCTGTTCCTCCGTACTCTGGAGTCTTGGAATAGGTTGCATGGGCCCCTCAGGAAAACCATCAATTTCAATGAAGCTGCAATCACTGGGGCCTGCTAGAGGCTGGTGGGTGTTACAGCAATGTCTTCCTCACTGTGAAAGGCAGCTGAAGGCTGAAGTGGAGTCATTTCAATCTCTGGTCAGAAAGAGCATCAGAGTCAATTACCCTACAGCAGAGGTTCCACAGGTAGCCACCGGAGTCAGATCCCTGGACTTGAAACTCTCCTTTGCTAGTTAATTAGTCTCTCTGACCTCAGTTTTCTCATGTGTAATAACAGGGAATTAATAGTACATTCTGGAGAAGGCAATGGCACCCCACTCCAGTACTCTTGCCTGGAAATCCCCTGGATGGAGGAGCTTGGTAGGCTGCAGTCCATGGAGTCGCTAAGTGGGACATGACTGAATGAGTTCACTTTTCACCTTTCGCTTGCATGCATTGGAGAAGGAAATGGCAACCCACTCCAGTGTTCTTGCCTGGAGAATCCCAGGGAAGGGGGAGCCTGGTGGGCTGCCGTCTATGGGGTTGCACAGAGTCAGACTCCACTGAAGTGACTTAGCAGTTAGCAATAGTACAATCTAAGTAGGGTTCAGTGTGATGAGCTGGGCACGTGTTTCCTGTGCACAGACGCTGTAGAGTAAGCACCCACACTGGGAAGGGGATGCGACTTCATTTTCAAACCAGGGCTCTATTTAGTATTTAGTGAGAGCTTATTTTCATAGTCACATTTGAAAACTGGTGGTTCAGATCTGTTTCACTCATCATCTCCAAACTTGCCTTGCTCTTTGCCACTCTCTCCTGGAGGCATGAGATTCTCTGAGATCCTGGGGACAATTTTTGTGTCTGAATCCCTTAGCCCCAGGCGGTGGAACTTCATTAGCCTTTTCCCCAGTGGAGTCTTTTTCTGTCCAACAGGCTCTTTCTCAGCGAGCTGTGTGCACCTCAACAAGTCCCAGGCTCAGGAGACTGGTTCAGAAGGTCCCACTAAACTGGGAACCAGCGTGCTGGGAAAGCAATTCTCTTTTCTAATGCGGCCATACCCACTCTTTGCATATACTTAACTCCCCCCTTCGTTTTCCTCCTCTTTTAAATACAGTCTGCCTCCAGCCTGTTCCCCACCATCACCTCCCTCCCCCCACACAAAAAGTGCTATCAAAAATTCAGAATCAAACTTTACATTTTAAGATGTGATTTAGTTGGTTGCCTTCCAACCTCAGGCAGCATCCCCTCATGCATCTTTGTAAGAGGAGCCAGCATTTCCGGAAGACTGGCCACACAGCCTGGGGTCCCTGGGAGAAGCCTTTAAAAAAAATATCAGCGCAGGAAGGGAGCCGTCTGCGAATGGCAGTTAGGGAGGGTATCCAGAGTACAGAGAAAACCCTCAGGTTAGGCACTTAGGGGGTCTGGGGACAGGAAAGGGAAGCCAGGCCTCAGAAACAGATGGGAGTCCGCCCCTCCCGACTCCGAGAGCCGCCTGCAGCGCAATGATGGCCGGAAGTGCCCGGCTCGGAAGAGGGTGAGCGGGGAGGGGCTGCCTGCGAGCCGTGTCTCCCAACTCGCTGGACTGGGATGTTTATAGCACCTGTTTTTCTCGACCTGTCTCCACCTGGATTTCTGCGGTCTGTGGCTGCAGCGTGTGTCGGGGGGAAGAGGGAGCGCACCTCCTGAGGCTGGTTCTCGGCCTCGGGGCTCTGGCTGGAAAGGGAGTTCCAGTATCCAAACGAATGGCCAAATGGGGGAACTTCGAGGCAGAGCGGCTCTTACCGTGCCGCGTTTGCAAAGAAGTGGGCGGTTAGGCCCGGTGAGACCCGGGGCTTTCCAACCCCACCTCGTGTTCTGTTGACCGCAGCCGTGGGCGTGGGTGAGGCGGGTGTGGGCAGCGGGGGAAGTGGCTCCCACCTTCCTCGTCGCCTGGGGGCTCTGGCTTTCCCTTTCTTGCTCCTCCAAAGGGTTAAAGCCTGAACGACTGTCCACTCTCCGAAGGGGGATGGGGGTGGTGGTGGGGGTGGTGGGAGGTATCTGCATTTGGAAAGAGGAGCCCAGAGGGCACAGGGTGGCCAATCTCTATTCAGACCCTTGTGTAGAGTCCAGGCCGTCCGGGTCTGCACCCTCAACTTCTCCTAATCACTACGTGCCTGGTTGTTCTCAGACTGCGATGACATCATTTTAAAAAATGAAAATAACTGCTCTTTAGGCTTTTAAAGAACCTGGAGGGCAAATAAACCCGAGGAAGAGTCTTCCGCCGGTCCCTGAGGCGGCCGTCTAGAGTGCCTACCTGAAAAGCCGCCCTGTCTGCTCCATCAGAAGAGGCCTTGGGCAGGGTGGGCGGAAGATCCCGGGAGGTTTAGGACAGCAGCGGTACCTAGAGAAACGAGAACATCGTCGATGTTGATCCGGCAGGTTCCTTTTCTCAACCTCTGGGCGGCACAAACTTGGTAGCGCTGCTGTTGCTGCTGCTGCTAAGTCACTTCAGTCGTGTCCGACTCTGTGCAACCCCATAGACGGCAGCCCACCAGGCTCCCCCGTCTCTGAGATTCTCCAGGCAAGTGGGTTGCCATTTCCTTCTCCAATGCATGAAAGTAAAAAGTGAAAGTGAAGTCGCTCTGTCGTGTCCGACTCTTAGAGACCCCACGGACTGCAGCCTACCAGGCTCCTCCGTCCATGGGATTTTCCAGGCAAGAGTACTGGAGTGGGGTGCCATTGCCTTCTCCGAGCAATGTTGTTAGGGTGACCATTTCACAGGTGGAGAAACTGAGGCTTAGAAAGGCCAAGGGACATGCCCCCAAAGGGATGTAGCAAGGGCCACCTTCTGTTTCAAACTCAGATTCCGGGGGCCTGCGGGGGTCGGCGGCAGCCAGGGGTGTGTGGGGGGTGGCGCGGCGGGGACCGAGGAGGCGGGAGGGCAGGCGCGGGGAGGGGGCGGTTCAGCCGGCGGCGGCCTCGCGGGGAGGAGCAGGGGCCGGGGCTGCCGCACAGGTCTGGGGCCGCTCGAGGGCCGGTTTGATCGCAGGGACTAGAGGAGGCCCTCCGGGGATCCGGAGCGGGACTGCGAGGCCCGGGCAGCTGCCAGACGCGGCTGGTGACTGGCCTGCGCCGCCGGCCCCCACCTCCCGGCTGCGTTGCGGTCGGGCAGCGAGCAGGCCGCATACCGCTCGGCGCAGAGGAAATGGCTGGAATTCCTCCCGCGGCGCCTCGCGCTCGGGCCTCGGGGCGGGCGGGGCGCTGGCGAGGGCTGCGCGGCTCCCAGCCCGCGGCACCGAGGGGGGACCCCTTTCCTGGGAGCGCCGCCGTCTCTCACTGCCAGCATCCGCTCTCCCCGGGCACAGGCTCGGGCCCCACGGAGACTCCACGGCCCTGCCCAGTCTTCTGGCTTTCTGGGCCGGCCATCTGGGAAGGGGTTCTGCGTCCCCTGCTCAGTCTCCTCGGGCCTCCCTGCCGATCAGGCCTCGGGCCCCACTTCTGGGATGGTGCAAACGGGGCGCACTGCACGCCAGGGCCTCAGCAGAGCGTGATGCTGGAGCTCCAGGCAGGGAGGCCTCTGCAAGCCCCAGCCTACGCTTTTGGAAAGCCCTGGCCACTGCTACCAGCAAATGTTCTAGGCTATTGAAGTGTTTGTTAAATGAGTGAATGAATGAGAATTGGGCAGGCACAGTACAAACAAAAGCAGAGACCAAAGGAAAAGCAGGCCAAATGTAGATCCTGTTAGAAAGCGCTCAGTTTTCCTTCCTGCACACGCAAAGAACCTGCCACCGCGACGCACACCCAACTCAGAGGGCCTGGCACCAAGGCTACTTTGACCTTCACACCTTGAGGCTGGTCTTAACGACAAGGCCCATTCTCACTCTCTGCCCCTTGTTCTAAGCTCTGAGCTTGGTTTAGCGATAAGTGCCCCCTTTTTCCTAGCTCACCTTTCCACATCTCCACCCACAATACTTCCCATGCTGCCCTTTCTTTTTTTTTTTTTTTTGCCCATACCCCATGACACGTGGGATCTTAGTTCCCAGACCAGGGATCAAACCTAAACCGAGGGCTGGAACCTGGAGGACTGCTGGGGAAGTCCCCCCCTCCCCCCTCCCCGTTTCTGGACCTCTTCTTTTCTCTGCAGAAGGCTCAACAGAGTCTGATTCTACATGAAGTGAGTTGTCTGGATTGGGGCACAGAAGGTGGGGGCCTGCGCCAAGCCTAGGGGCAGAGACAGTGGTGGCTGTGTCTTCTCCTCCTCCCTCCTCCCCCCACCCCCATGGGATAGTTTCAAGCAAGGGAGCAAAGCATGGACAGGGTTTCCCAAATTGGTCCGCCTCTGAGTCCAGGTTATCAGTTTAAATTTCTACTTTCTCTAGGGTTCCTCAGTAGCCAGACCTAATCCTGGGGATGCCCCAGGAGGCATTAGGAGGACAGAAGCAGGCCTGTCCTAACACACTTATCTCTCCTCAGTCAGGCCCAGTTGGGGGTGGTGGAACTGGGGAGGGGCAGGGAGTAAGGTGTCATTTCCAAGGCTGCCCCTGGATGCTTGCCCATGAGGAGCACGCCCAGGAGGCCTTGGCAGACCCTCCATACAGAGGCAGGCAGACAGAAACACAGACAGCTCACAGTGACAGTCTTGGTTCTGGGAATTTTGGAAATGAAAACTCCTACATTTTTCAAAAGAAAAAGGAACAGATTTTGGCATCTGTGCTCCAGAAACAGGAACTGACCAGGACAGTGACCTTTGATAATCACTTCCTCATCTCAGTGCTCAGAAGCTGCTGGGTTCCCCCAGCCCTTCTATTTTTGTCCCCAGTGTTCTGTGGGCAGGAACCTGAGGGCTTTAGCAGAGAGAAAGGGAGAGAAAGGAGAAAGGCATAGAAGAGAAGAAGGAGGCAAGGAGGGGAGATAGATAGATAGATAGATAGACGTTACATATTTATTTATTTGGCTGCACTAAGATTTGGATCTTAGTTGCTGCATGTGGGATCTTCAGTTTTCCCTTGCAGCATGCGGATTCTTAGTTGTGGCAGGTGATATCTAGTTCTGTGACTAGGGATTGATCCCAGACCCACCTCATTTGGAAAGAAGAGTCTTAGCCACTGGACCACCAGGGAAGTCCAGGGAGTTATTTTTAAACTGTGTTCTTGAGGACTGAGGAAGCTGGGAGCCAGATGGGGATGGGGTTGGGGCCAGAGGGCACCTAATGGATGCTCAGTGTAGCTGTTGTTTCTAGCTCCTTCTGGAAAGGGTACCCACATTCTGTGTTCCTTAGAGCTCATGGTTATGTGAGCCTGTGTCTCATAGCATTGAAGTATAGCAAACACTCTTAGACATATTACCTCTCGTGCATTTATTGAGCACCTACTGTATGTCCAACAAGTTGCTAGGTACTGAATGAATAAGAGACAGGCTTTTCCCTTGAAGAGCTTAGAGTTGTACAGAAGGAATTAGCATTCCAAAAATAAAGCATCAAGGTAATGAAGCTGAAAATAATTGCCAAGAGAGGAGAAACAGGCCAAACCAGGTTGGGGTGGAGTATGAAAGACCTTAGGAAGACATATGTTTGAGGGGTCAGATGGTAAAGAATCTGCCTGCAATGCAGGAAAAGAAAGTGAAGTCGCTCAGTCGTGTCTGACTTTTTGCAACCCTGTGGACTGTAACCCACTAGGCTCCGCCATCCATAGGATTCTCCAGGCAATAATACTGGAGTGGGTTGCCATTTCCTTCTCCAGAGGATCTTCCTGACCCAGGGATCAAACCCGGGTCTCCCGCATTATGGGCAGATGCCTTACCCTCTAAGCCACTAGCAACGCAGGAAACTTATGTTCAGTTCCTGGGTCAGGAAGATCCCCTGGAGGAGGACATGGCAACCCACCATAGTATTCTAGCCTGGAGAATTCCATCGACAGAAAAGCCTGGCGAGATCCAGTCCATGGGGTCGAAAAGAGTCGGACATGACTGAGCAACTTTCTTGAAAGGCAGATGGGCACTTGCCAGGTGGAGATGGGGAGGGAGGCCCTTCCGGCGGAGGAACTGCATCCACAAAGATGCAGGAGAGGGAAAGTGCGAGCATAGCCAGGACGCTGAGAGTGTTGGGCAAAAATGGGTACAGAGGAGTAATGGGAGAAACAGCTGGAGCAGGAAGTGGGTCCACTTTGCAGAGGGCTCTGAGTGCCAGGCTGAGGAACGTGGGATTCCTCAGAGGGCCCTGCGGAGGCCTTGACCGGCAGCGGCATGACGCACGCAGCCACGCGCTGCTGGCAGCTCGCAGAAAGGAGTGAGGCAATGCGGAGGACGGCGGAGGCGCGGGGAAGCGGCCAGACGCGGCCGTGCTGGCTCAGCCAGGCCGTTAAAGTGTCTTATAGTCCTGGCCCCTGATATGTGCAGCTGACCTGAAATTGGTCCCACTGCGTAGATCTTCGTTGGTTCAAGGTTTTTACTGCAAAAACCTGAGCCTCACTGCCCGTATGGGAGCAGAGGGGTATGGAAGGTGATCCCTTCCTGTGTTCTTGTGTGTAATGACCAGAGCAGTAGCTCCTGCAAGCAATCATAGCCTCCCTCTCCGAAACAGGCTGATGGCGGGAGGGGGTGGTGCCTGCACTCTCTTGGGAGAGATCACAGGTGTGGGCTCTGAGAAGGATGAGACCTGGGGATAGCCCAGATAGGGGAGAGAGAGCAGCCAGTCTCCTGATCAGTCAGTCTCCTGGGGTGGGAAGGGACTGGGGAGGAGGGAGCCAGAGGGTCTGTTAACACACCCAGATGGACTTCTTCCAGATCTGTGCCCCTGTTCCTGCATGCGTGCGTGGATGTATGATCAGCCATGTCTGACTCTTTTCGACCGCATGGATGGTAGCCGACCAGACTCCTCTGTCCATGGAATTTTCTAGGCAAGAATACTGGAGTGGGTTACCATTTCCTTCCCCATGGGATCTCCTCCACTCAGAGATCGAACCCGCATCTCTTTCCTCTCCTGCATTGGCAGGTGGACCGCCAGGGAAGCCCCTGTCCCTAATAGAGCACTTCTCACTGTGGGCAGGAAGGAACTTTCCTAGCAATAGGCAGAGAGGATTTATTGGTTGTAATTATTATTATTTTAAAAAGTTAAAATAACTACCGTCTAGTTCACAAATTTGAAATCCACTCACATTTCTTCCACTCTCCAATGTCTCCTTTTCCTTTCTAGTTCAGGATCCAAATCCAAGATCATACATGTAATAAATTAAACAACAACAACTGTATTTCTCTTCCTAGATTGTAAGCTCTGAGAGATCAGAGGTGGTATTTCCCACAAGTCCTAGTGCTTACTAAGCACGAAATAAAAGGATCAGAGTCAGACGCCACAGTATAAGGAGGGGAAGTCTTCTGGGTGACAGCAATGGCCGAGTTTACTGTTTGTCCCCCTCTGTATCCCTCTGTGACTTCTGTGAGTGTGACTGACGGCCCACTTCCTGCGGGGTCTTCACTGGTGGGCCACCTTCTCTGTACTTCTTTCCCTTCCCTGGCTGTCTCCATCTCCCACAGGGCATGTTAGCATGTCATCAATACACAATTATGGAGGATTTCGGTTTGCCAGAGTTTGTGCTTGGCATGGGGATGCGGTGGTGAATTATGCTAGTGATTGAAATAAACGACTCCCCAGCCCCTACAAGGGCCTCAGGATCTCTCCCTGGCCTCATAGAGTCTGAGACGCTGGAGTAGTCGGCTGGGAACAGGCGGAATTGTCCTTGCTAGTTATGATTTTGTGGCGCCACCTGCTGGCCATATATAAACACATGGACATGGTTATGTGTAAGAGTACACCCAAAGAAATTGACTACTGGTATTAAAACAGAGAGAGACACACAGAAGTACATACACACTGTGAAATATACACATGTTGGCAAACAGGAAGGCATACATGGAAACAGACACACAATCGTATATGGAAATTCAAGATCTTGCACAGTACCGTGTCCTTGGTAGGAGTCCAATAAGTATTTGCTGGTCTACAAAATAAAGGCCCGATTCTTTAGATTAGCTTTATTTCAGGCTTATTTTTCACCACCTTTTCAAGCTTATTTGCTAAGAATGCTCCATTGTCACTTGTCCCCTGCCTACATTCCTTCCCTTCCTCCTATTCTTTCGTTTTTAAATTTTAAATTTTTATTGTAGTTGATTTACAATGTCTCAAGCGTACAGCAAAATGATTCAGTTATATACTATCTATATTCTTATTCTTTTCCATTAGAGGTTATTATAAGACCCTGAAAATAGTTCCCTGTGCTATACAGTAGGTCCTTGTTTATAAAAAGAAATGATTTGTTTATTAATGTTTATGTACTTGGCCATGCTGGGCCTTAGTTGTGGCATGTGGAACATTTAATTGTGGCATGTGGGACTGAACCTGGGTCCCCTGCACTGGGAGTGCGAAGTTCTAGCCACTAGACCACCAGCAAAGTCTCCAGTAGGTCCTTTTTGTTTATCCATCTTACATACAATAGTATGTATCTGTTAACTCTGAATTCCAGGTTTATCCCTCCCCCTTTCCACTTTGATAGCCATACATTTGTTTTCTGTCTGTGAGTCTATTTCTGTTTTGTAAATAGGTTTTTTGTCTCATTTTTAAAGTTCCGCATATCAGTGATAGCATGTGCCATTTGTCTTTCTGTGTCCTACTTAGCTCACCCAGTGTGACAATCGCTAGGTCCATCCATGGTGCTGCAGACAGCATTATTTCATCCTTTTTTATGGCTGAGTAACATTCCGTTATACATGTGAGTATTTGTGGTATGTGTGTGCCACGTCTGTATCCATTCATCTGTCAATGGACATTTAGGTAACTTCCATGCCTTGGCGATCGTGAACAGTGCTGCTGTGAACACTGGGGTGCGTGTGTCTTTTTGAGTTAGAGTTTTCTCTGGATATGTGCCCAGATCGTATGGTGATTCCATCATCCTGTTAATTCCTTAAAACCAAATTCAAATGCCATATTCTCCCTTGTCTCTCCAGTGAAGGTAATGACTTCCTCTTCTGAATTTTCATAACTTTATGATATTTATCACTTTACTAATTTGCATTTTAGCTCTTTGAGGAATGTGCTTGCTCTTTCTAGTCTGTGAGCTCCTCAAGGGTCGGATTTCTATTTGATTCGTGTTCATGTTCCCCCATAGTACCTGGCACATTGCTTTGCACAAAATAGGGGCTTAGCAAGTATTTGCTGAATGAATGAATAAATGATACAGTCACAGACACAGTGAAAAAGATAATACACAGAAATGCGCATCTACTTACAGACATTTCTCTCTGCTGGCAAAAATGACACACATCTACATGACAGCATAGAAACTCACATATCTGTGACTAAAGCTGTGAGTAGACACCTCCCCTAAGTTAAGCAGTTTATCTTTTCTGTTTTTATTCTAATCCAGACCTTCTTCTCACTGACTGACAGCAATAGCCTCTTAACTCATCTCTGTTCCTAGTTCTTCCCATTCTACCACTCCATTGCCCTCAGCCTGTACCTTAATTTACCATTTACCAAAGTCCTGTGGCAGAGCATTCATGGCCTGGCCAGACTTTACTCATCCAGCTTTTATTCCCAGTGTTCCCAGTATTCTCTTCATGGCCACACCTTAGCCCAAGCCTCCATCATCTCTTGCCTGCTGCTGCTGCTGCTGCTGCTAAGTCACTTCAGTCGTGTCCGACTCTGTGCGACCCCAGAGACCGCAGCCCACTAGGCTCCCCCGTCCCTGGGATTCTCCAGGCAAGGGTACTGGAGTGGGTTGCTATTTCCTTCTCCAATGCATGAAAGTGAAAAGTGAAAGTGAAGTCACTCAGTCGTGTCCGACTCCTATCGACCCCATGGACTGCAGCCTACCAGGCTCCTCTGTCCATGGGATTTGCCAGGCAAGAGTGCTGGAGTGGGTTTATCTCCTTGCTCCCCTTACCGACCTCCTCTAATTCAGTCTATTGTCCTCCTTGTCATTCTCTTGCAATTTCCTTGTTTCTTTCTTACTAATTGCTGCCATTTAAAATTTTTATGTATTTGTCTTTTAAAATCTTTGCCTCTCCCACTGGACTGTAGACTGCATTCACTTCCTATATTCAGAGCTGAGCACAGTGCCTAATACGTAACAGGTGTGTCAAGAAAAATGAAGGAGAGGGACTTCCCTGGTGGTTCAGGGGCTTGGCTAGGACTCCTCACTCCCAGTGCAGGGGGCCTGGGTTCCATCCCTGGTCAGGGAACTAGATCCCATATGCAGAAACAGAGTTTGCATACCACAACTAAAAGTCTTAATGAAGATCAAAGCTCCCATGTGCTGCAACCAAGACCTAGAGCAGGCAATTAAGTAAATAGACAAATTAAATGTGAAGGAGAACTTACCCTTCTTGCTAGTTAGCAAGTTAGCTTCATGCTGTTTCACAGGCGCTGGCAGAAGACACAAGACTCCCAGGTTAGATACAAAGGATGTTATTACTTAAAGCAACAGCAGGAGCTAGCGTATCAGCATTTGCACTCATCCCAGTTCCCATGGGGCAATGTGGAGAGGTCCGACTGAAACTTGCACATGTCCTGGGTTGCATAGAAGAGGCACCCTGAGCTTAGGAAAACAGAATCATTTTCAATGAGGAGTAAGCCTCTTCACCTTTGCCTTGATAACACTGTACAGGAAACTGCCCTTTGCTCTAAAGGGAAGCACTATCTCTGTCTTTCAAGGCTCTTCACTATGCCAGCATCCTTGAAAAGAAAGTAAGAAGCAAAGGGCATTAGTGTCTTATCTTGCAAGACCTGGAGAAACAGGAGGGACACACGGAGAAGCCTTTCATCACCCAGGCTTTCTGCCTGGAGGCTCTTTACAGACAGGCCCAGAGAAAGGGCAACCCCAACAGAGCCTGAAGGTCTCATTTAGTTGAAATGGCAGAGGTTAGAGGTCAGGAAGACTCAGGCAACTGGAATTTGTGGCACAGACAGAGTACTGGAGAGGAGGCAGCTACGCAGATAAGAGCCTCAGCAATTTGCATGCGTTCCCTTGAGTTTTGGCTAAATGCTAAGCTGTGTACATGTAGGGTAAGACTCCTAACAGGCTCTTCCTATAACTACCAGGAAGCTGTAAACTGAACAATTTCCAGAGCTTACACTGGGCTACATGTTAGAACTCCAACTAGCCAAATTGGAGAAGAGAGAAGCATTCTTGAATATCTAGGCATTGAGCAGATATCCCAGTGGTAGGCTAACTGGCCCCACTGTAAAAGTTCTCTAGAATGGGGTTTTCAACCTTGATACTAGTGACATTTGGGGAGAAGAATAATTCTTCTTTTTGGAGAGTTTTCCTGTGCATTGTAGGATACTGAACATCATTCCTGACCTCTAATCACTAGATGACCCTGGCACCCTCCTGGTTGTAGCAACTAAAAATGTTTTCAGACAATACTAATATCCTGGGGTTGGGAATTGAGGGAAAACTCTATCTGATATAGAACCACTGCTTTGTGGTTTAATCGCTAGGTTGTGTCCAACTCTTGCAACCCCATGAACTGTATGTATCTCACCAGGCTCCTCTGTTCATGGAATTCTCCAGGCAAGAATACTGGAGTGGGTTGCCATTTCCTTCTCTGGGGGATCTTCCCAACCCAGGGATTGAACTCAAGTCTCCTGCACTGCAGGCAGATTCTTTACCATCTGAGCTAGCAGGGAAGCTTACATAGAACCACTGCTTTAGACTCATCCTAAAAAAAGCTCCAGAACAGGACTTGAAAGCATTTACTGTGCCTATAAGTACCTCAACTACCTGACCTCCCCAGCTCCCATCTCAACATTCTTCAAAGAAAGACGACAAAATTCAGACACTCAACAATTTAACATTTACAATGTCCAGCAGGATCCAAATTATTAGGCATACTAAACAGTAGAGAAAGATGACCCATAATCAGGATAAAATCAATTCTGAAAACCAGAACCATAAATGACAGAGAATATGAATTAACATACAAGAACTTTATAAGAGCTATTACAAAGATATTCAGGAAAGCAACTATACTCCAATTTAAAAAAAAAAGATGTTCAGGCATTTACAGGAAGCAAGAAAATAATGAGAAGAGAAATTTAAAAAAAGAACCAAACTATTATGTTTTTCTAAAACTGAAAAATACAATATCTAGAGTGAGAAATGCACTGAATAGGCTCCACAGAACACTGATTAGGGATTGTAGAAGAAAATACCTGTGAAAGTGCGAACATAGCAACTGGAGCTCTTAGAGTCAGTGACCTATGGGGCAACATCATCTGTTCAATAAACATGTAGTTAGAGTTCCAGAAAGAGAGAAAAGACTGAACATAGTAGAATTGGAAAAAAAAAACCCAGTGTCTGGAAAATTTCCAAATTTTATAAAGGTATACAGTCAAATACCAAAGACTCTCAACAAACCCCAAACTGGATAAATACAAAGAAAACCGCACCGAGTCCATCAAACTGTTAAACTTCAATAACGAAGACAAAAATCGTAAAAGCATCAGAAGAAAACATACATACATCAGAAGAAAACATAAATTACAAACAGAAAACAAAAGTGAGAATCAACACTGAATTTTCTCCTCAGAAACAACAAAACCCAGAAAATAGGAGAATGGTATTTTTAAAATTCTGTAAGAAAAGTGTCAACCTAGAATTCTGTATCCTGCAGAAGATATCCTTCAAAAGGAAAGTGAAATAAAGGTACTTAAAAACAAAGGATGAAGAAACTTTACAGTGGTAAAATGCACTATATGAAATGCTAAAGAAAATCCTTCAAAATGAAGGAAAATGATACCAGAAGGAAAAGTTAGTTAACACAAAGCAGTGAATTACCAAAGCTGACAAAAGAGGAAATTAAAAAATCTGAGTAGCTCTATAGCTATTATAGAAGTTGTATATATAATTAGAAACCATTCCCCAAAGGAAACTCTGAAACACCAGGCTTCTCTGTTGAACATTTAAAACACACACACACACACGCAATATGTCATGAAACTTTTGGAAAATAGAAGCAGAAACACTATCTCATTTATTAAAGGAGAGGTTTGCGAGTATTTTAGGCTGTTTTAGGGGGCTACTGCTGTTCTTCCTTTTCCTTCTCTTCCAACCCCATCTTCACAATCTTTCCATTTGGAAAAGCCATTCTTAGCTTGCAGGCCAGAAGACAACTGGCCGAAGGCCCCTGTTTGCCACCCACAGAGCTAACGCATTAGCCCTCCCAGGTGGCTCAGTGGTAGAGAATCTGCCAGGAATGCAGGAGATGAGGGTTTGATCGCTGGGTCGAGAAGGTCCCCTGGAGAAGGAAATGGCAACCTGTTCCCGTATTCTTGCCTGGGAAATCCCATGGACAGAGACACCTGGCGGACTACAGTCCATGGGGTTGCAAAGGGTCACACATGACTGAGCATGTGCTCATGGGCTAACGCGTTAGTCAGCCATGAAGGTTTCACTAAGGATTTTTGTGAAGCAGTTGAGAAGAGGGATGTATCGCACACCAAACAGCAACCACCTAGTCATACTCATATCAGACATCAAATTTTCAAATATCTGAGGGTTTTCCAGTTATCTTCTGTTGTTAATTTCCAATTTAACGCCATTTTGGTCAGAGAGGATCCACATTGTTGAGCTTTGCTTCTGTGCTCCACAAATAGTCTGGCTTCTGTTTCATAAGTACCTGAAAAAAATGTGGATTCTGCCCTTGCTGGGTGGGGTGTTCTATACGTTCCATTAGGTCAAGTTCATTGATAGTGATGCTTAGGTCTTTTATATTCTTAATGATTTTCTACCTGCTTTTTAATAACTTTTTTATAGGCTCCAACTATAATTGTGAATTTACCTACTTCTTCCAGTTCTATCAGTTTTTTCATCATGTATTTGTTAAGGGCTTAAAAATTTAGGATTATTGTATCTTCTTGGTGAACTGATTCATTTATCATTAAATACATCTTTCTCTATATTGGTAATGTTTATTGTATTGAAATTTACTTTGCCTGGTATTAATGTAACCACTACCTATTTTGTTGATTAGTGTTTGCATGGTGTATCATTTACCATTCTTTTCCTTTTAACCGATGTACATCTTTTTATTTAAAATAAATTTCTTGTAGACAGCATATAATTAGATCTTGCTATGTTATCCAGTATGATCTGTCTTTTAATATTGTTTAGATCATTAACATGGATCAAACTCTGACATTTAGCTAGATGTTTTCTATTTATGTTATTTGTTCAATTTTTCCTCTTTTTCTGCTGGTTTTCGATTGAGAACTTTTTTTTTTCTTCTTGTATCCACTATGGCATCTTTATTTACATCTTAAAAATGGTTTAAATTGTGCATATTTAATTAATCATAATTTTAGATTGCCCTAGCATTTAAAATATACATTGCAACTAATCACAAAATATCTCCATGTAATATTATACTTCTTCATCTAGAATGAAAGAACCTTACAATGTTACCACGCTATTTTTTTCCCCTTCCAACTTTTAGGCTATTAGCAATTGTTTTATGTTATGCTAAAACCCCACAATGCTACTATTTTAGACTTAGTCAATTATCTTTTACAATGATTCACACACACAAAAAAAAACCTTTTATATTTACTTCAATTTTGACTTGTCCTGGAGATCTTAGTGTTCTGTGTGGATCCCAGTTTCAGTCTGGTGTCTCTCTCCTTGGAGAACTGTCACATTTCTTATAAAAGAGACCTACTGATATTTGATTCTCTCAGCTTCTGTTTGCCTGAAAAGCTTTTATTTCTCCATTTTTGAACACTGTTTCACTGTGTACAGATTTTGAGGAATGAGAGGTTTTTTTTTTTTTCCCTTTCAGCATTTGAAACAAACCTCCTGGCTCGCCTGGTCTCTGATGAGACTGCTGCTGTGGTTCTCACTTTCTTTTCTGTTTGTAAAGCTGCCTCTCCTCAGTGGCCTCTCCCGGCAGTGTCAGCCTCCTCTCGACTGTCCCGAGTGATCGCACACATCCCGCCACTTAACCCAGAGCCTGCCTCCTTGGAGCACAGCTGCACAGTTGGATCCCCATCCTTTGTTACTTGAGCATTTGTTGTTGCCCTTGGTGGTCTGACTCCGGCTACCCCCATTCAGGCAGCTTCTAGAGTGTTCCATTCTGTCACACATGCACAGAATAATGTGCCCTTGGCCTCAGGTGGACCCCGCGATGGGATCTGAGGGGTGTCTGCCCACCGCACTCCCGCCAGGGCTGCTCGATGGGTTTCTTACCTTCTCTTTTAGTCCTTCATGTGTGTTCTCACTCCATGCTACCTTTGTCACCCTCAAATAAACAGGACATCAACTTTGATGTTTTCCATGTTTTTTTTTTTTTACTGGAGAAATGGCTGTATATGTTTCAACCTGGCAGAGCTGTTTTCTTTTAGTCTGATTTATTTTATCTTTATTAATTTAAGATCCTTCCCATGTATCTAGCCTATCTATTTGGGCTTCCCTGTGGCTCAGAGGATAAAGCGTCTGCCTGCAACGCAGGAGACCCGGGTTCAATCCCTGGATCAGGAGGATCCCCTGGAGAAGGAAATGGCACCCCACTCCAGTATTCTTGCCTGGAGAATCCCATGGACAGAGGAGCCTGGTGGGCTACAGTCCACGGGGTCACAAAGAGTCGGACACGACTGAGCGATTTCACACACACAGACACACACACACGCACGCACGCACACAGTCTATCTATTTACAGTGAATATCTCCTGGAGAGGCTCCTGTGGTAAGAATTGTAGGTCATAAGGATGGAATATTATGGGCCTCCTTCGAGGAAGAGTGAAGGAAAATTGGGGACCAATGTTAGGACCAAAACAGATGAAGAAGATGGAGGACGATGCTGAGGGCTTGGGGCTGACTGCTCTTGCGGTGGAGTGGGGACTCACCCTGAGGTAGGAAAGGCCTGAGGTGCAGGGTACTGCTTTGGGGTTGTGCCCCAAGGATGCTGTAAGGTGGCATCAGTGGATAGTATTCTGTGTCCTTCAGCTTTGCCCTGGGGGACCATTTAAAAAGTTATGAAAGAGAGGAGGCTGCAATGAAATGGAAAGAATCAGGCCACCTTTTGGAAAAGTAATGAAAAGCGCCATTCATACTGGGGAGACTTTTTCCCACCTCGGTGAGGACTGTCGCATTGGAAGCAAGGCTGACTTGGGTACCTGGGTCCCAGCAGAAAGTGGTACTGTGAGAACAGAAGGAAATCTTCCATTACTTGTGAGCTGCCTTGGATGCTGCCTGTTCACTGGAAAGCCGCATTTTGACAGAGGACATTCAGAGATGTTCCTGTATCCTTAGGGGAACTCTGCTGGCCAGGACAACTTCAGAATCCCCATACAGAAGGGATAGGGGCCTGAGTGGAGAGTGGCAACTGGTGTGCTTTGTGAATGCACTGTTTGTGTTGAGCTGGTGTGTGTGTTTATATGGCATGCTTTTGGGGGCACTGCCGCTGTCCCTCATCCAATTGCAATAATGAAAATAAAACATGTTACGTGGAAATAAAAGAAAACAAGTACAAAACTCATACAAGTATTACTGGTAATTCAGTGTACAGGGCAGCTGTGTTCCAGTGAACCAATCATTTCAGGGTTTAATTCTCTCATTACTATTCCATAGGCCACCTTATAGCTGAGGATGAGGAGGTCGACAGTGAAAGCTGTGTAATTAGAGATGCTCCACCTGTTCTCCCTAGGAGGGGGCTTTTTGCTTAGTGTTTTGTTCAGGACTTTGACCATACCATCAATCCCTGGATTGGGAAGATCCCCTGGAGAAGAGAATGGCAACCCATTCCAGTATTCTCGCCTGTAGAATCCCATGGACAGAGGAGCCTGGGAGGTCCCCCAATCCACGGAGTTGCAAAGAGTCAGACATGACTGAGAGACTTTCACTTACTTGACCATACCGTGTACAGAAATGGGATGGAAGGGGTCGATTTTAATCAGAACTCACTCACCATTATGTAGAGCACAGCTATCACGTGCACGTGTCTGTGTGTGTGAAACTGGGTTAACCCACTCTGGACAGTGAAGCCTCAAATGATGAGAAATTTTCATATGGAAGCCCCTGAATCTAAGCTTTGTTTGTACCACGCCCTCTCCCCTGGACTGGCTGGTTCCTAGGATGAGGGGTGAATTCAAAGTCAAGGAGAAGGAGGCTGAGCCCAGCCAGAGGCAGGCGGGGCTGGTGGCCCTAATGCAGATGGAGAAAAGGGCGGTTCAGCGCAAGGCTCACATGGTCTCCGTTTTCTTACCTCTACTTGCTCCACTCCTGAAACAGCAAGGAAAGCTGGGGCTGATTTCTTTGAGGCTGGGGGCTGGGCTGAAAGCTAGGGGTGGGGGCTGAGGGGGTGGAAGGTGGGTAGCTGCTGGCCTCCCAAGGGAGTGGAGGCTTTACCGCCTGCAGGCTAAGTGCTTCTTCTCAATGCATTTCTTCCCTTTCAGCACCAGATGGCACCATGTCCCTTCAAACAGAACCAGAGCCCCCCTCATCGTGACAGAAAATTACTTATTTTGAAGCCATCCAGCTGCTGGCATTATTTAGGGGAGGGTCTTGGCACCCTGGCTACCAGGGAGCTATCTGTTCAATCAGACTTTACTGAGCGCTTTCTATGTGCCCAGCCCTGTTGAGTGGGGTGGAAAGAGAGGGTGCAGCAGTGAGCAGGATCCTGCAAGATCCACTAAGGCTGCTCTTTCCACAGCTCTTACAGCCTAATACGGGAGACAGAAATTAGACAAAGCATTATAAAATAATGAACTCATTTCAGTTGTCCAATGAACTAATCTCAAAAATATTAGCGGTGATAGATATAAAATGTTATTGAGACCCTATTAAAAGGAAGAATTGATTTCCTCTGGGCTGTCAGGAAAGGCAGCTCTATTAATGAACCATCATGGGTCCCAACAGTTCTTACCCCTTCACATACCCTGTTACACCCCATTATATTCCCATTTTATAGCTAATGAATTTCACCCTGCCCCCACAAAATCCACCCCATCCTCTGGACCATTCACCACAGACTCCACTGCAGACCTTAATAACAGACCCTATCCCAGCCCCTATACCTTCCTCACATAACCATTAACAAATCCCTTTGCGATTCTTTGCCAATCTCCTCCCACATCCTCGTTGTAACTCCCATCGCTCACCCCTTTGGGATAGCCCATCACGAACTCTTAAAGAACCCTGGTCTTATTCATCGTCACTTTCCCAAAGCCTCCCACAGTACCAGACGGGCAATATGTTCTTGAAAATACTTGGCAAATCAATGGCGAGATGGCTCAATGCCCCACGCCACATACTCTATCACAGGCTTGTCATGGCCCCCATCACAGAGATGGGGAGACAGCCCCCAGACTGGAAAGACTCAGGCCCCTGCTGCCTTCTTCCTTCAGAAAAGGGCTGAGAAGAGTTGCTTATCTCTGGTTGCTGCCCAGCCCCAGCCAAACCTCCTCAGTCCAGATGAGCTTCCTTCCTCCCTTCCTTCACAAGCTTCGACCCGCCTAGGCCCAGGTCCCAGTCTTGCAGTCTTGACTTGCTTTATGTCACCCCCATCCATCAGTGGCTACCTTTTTCCCTCCTCCTTGGAGCGCATCCGACTCCCGGTTCTGTGTCTGCAGAACACACCCTTAGTCCTCGGCTGTCTCGTCTCTCCTCTGAAGGGTCAGAGAGCCCTGGAGGGCGTGCCCCAGGGTTGAAAGGGACCTCAGGGAATTATCAGCACCCTTCTCTCTCCTGCTCCTCTCGTCCTGTTTATCTAGTCTTTCTCTGGGGAATGTAAACATTTGGCAGCCTTACTTGGCAGGCAAGAGATGGAAGAAAATGTAAAGACCAAGTCTAAGTCCCTCATATAACAAGTGAGGAAACCGAGGCCCAGAGAGCAGAGCTCACTTGCCCTCACCACGTAAGCTCTGCGCACGTGTCCTTCCAGAGACCACCCTCTTTGTGCACATTAGCCCAGAAATGCTACTTCCATTAGGAAGGCACGTCCAGTGCAAACCACTCTAGAGATTGCATTTCAAAGGTTGATAGACACGGCTTTTACATTATCTGCTGTTTCAGATTAGCTATGCTGTGGCTTCATACTTTAGTGCTGATATTGGGGGGTGGGAGGGATGAGTCGGGGGTCGGGAGCCAATTTTGAGACCCCCCCTCACAGGCCTCAGGCTCCAGCCTGCACGACTAGGCCCAAGAAGGACAGAGTGATCCATCCTATATTTTCAGTCCGTCAGGAGATTTCACTGTTTAAACAAACATTTCAGCGAAGCCATCCAGCTGGGCAGTGATTTATGGCTCTGGCTGCAGTTTTTCCCCAACAAAGATAAACAATCCTACAACTCTTGGGACTGGGGCTGGGACTCCTGGTTCTAATAACTTGGAGCCGGCTGGACCACTCCAACCATTGCCTGGTCTGGGGTTTGGTTAGGATCTGTTCGCACTGGTCCTGCGGCTCAGCCACAAACCTTGGGGGACTGTGTTGTGTTTGGAAGCTAGAACCGTTGCCTCCAGGGCCAGGGAGAGTGGTAGGCAGGAGAGAAACAGCACTGACCCACCCCTGTCTTGTAGGAGGGCAGCCGTGTTCCCGTATTCTGTGTGGTCACTATTTGGTTGGTTTGGTCAACAGCATCTATTCTTCTTTCTTTTGGTCACAGTATGTCAGTTTACTTCTGGGGAAGTATTTTAAGCTGTATGCTGTGTCCTGATACTCATAGAATCCACCTAATCCGTATCTGAGGGTAGATATGTGCTCAGTGCAGTTCAGTTCAGTTGCTCAGTCATGTCGGACTCTTTGCTACCCCATGTATCGCAGCACGCCAGGCCTCCCTGTTCATCACCATCTCCCGGAGTTCACTCAGACTCACGTCCATCGAGTCAGTGATGCCATCCAGCCATCTCATCCTCTGTCGTCCCCTTCTCCTCCTGCCCTCAATCCCTCCCAGCATCAGAGTCTTTTCCAGTGAGTCAGCTCTTCGCATGAGGTGGCCAAAGTACTGGAGCTTCAGCTTTAGCACCATTCCTTCCAAAGAAATCCCAGGGCTGATCTCCTTTAGAATGGACTGGTTGGATCTTCTTGCAGTCCAAGGGACTCTCAAGAGTCTTCTCCAACACCACAGTTCAAAAGCATCAATTCTTTGGCACTCAGCCTTCTTCACAGTCCGACTCTCCCGTCCATACATGACCACAGGAAAAACCATAGCCTTGACTAGATGGACCTTAGTCGGCAAAGTAATGTCTCTGCTTTTGAATATGCTATCTAGGTTGGTCATAACTTTTCTTCCAAGGAGTAAGCGTCTTTTTAATTTCATGGCTGCAGTCACCATCTGCAGTGATTTTGGAGCCCCCAAAATATAAAGTCTGAGTCCTATTAAAGCAAGGCTTCCCTGTGGTTACAGTGAGTGGCTCAGAGGTGGACATCTAACCCATTTAGAGACAGAGAAAGGTAGTGGGAGCTTTGCTGGGGCTGCTAGAAGGGAAGCAGGTGCCCTTTTCCTCTGGACTTGAATTTGAGATGATTTGGGAGTACAACTGACCACTAAGTTGTTGCTGCCATCTTGCCTCCATGGGGGTCACATGATCCCTGTCTGACAATGGAGCCAGGAGGCGGGCAGTGAGGCTGAAGGCCGCTTCTCCACCCAACAGGTTCTTTCTTTTTTGTTTAAGGGTTGCTATTCTTCCATTTCCAACTGAAAGAAGGTTAACTAGCACCCATCCTCTCACACAGCAGGGGAGGCTGACTGGCGAAGGCAGCTCCTGTAGCCTCCAGCCCAGCTGTCTTGACACGTTGGTTTCCCCAGGAGAGAACAGTAACTCCCTCATAATCTGCCCTCCTGCCCCCATCAATCTGATTACTTGTGTCTACAATTTATTTCATCTAAAGGTTAAGGAACTGTGGCAGATGCAGAGATGAATGAGAATAGTTCACATTTTTCCTAGGACTCTTGGTTTGTTTAAGGCAGCTTGAGAGGCACATCTCAGGCAAAGAACAAACAAGGTGCTTTGAGTGTGCAGGGGAAGAAGAGTTCACATCTGACTGTTGGGGACCAGCTGAGACTGTGGAGAAGAGGTGCTTGGGATGGGTCTTGAAAGATGAGGTGAATTTGCGTAGGCAGAAATTGGCAGAAGAATTTACAAGTAGATGTAGCATCGAAATCAGGGAGGAGGAATAGATTATTGAGGGCAGCACTGAAAAGTCAAGAATCCTCCTTTAGGGAGGACAAGAGACGTTTAGGGGTTTCACTAGCTGGCGAAGTAAGCTGATGTCATTGAGACAGATGCCTCTAGTGAGAAGCTTATCCTTGCTTCAGTTGGTGATGGGTAGTTACTGAACACTCTAGAGCAGGGAAGTGCCCTGATGGGAGCTACTCTTCGAGGACCTCAGATGGGAGCAGGGAGAAACTGAATGTGGAAAACCCACTAAATCTATACTAGGCGATAACCTTGACTCATTCATAGGAGAGGAAGCCAGTCAGGGGAGGAAGGGCAGGGAGGGAAAAGCAGGAAGTAGTTCTAGTTTCTATTCATTCATATTGAATACTTTAAGAAGTGTGAGGTTTCTGGAGCATAGCTTAAAGCCCAACAGTCATAAAAGGAAAGGTTGATATATTTAACTACATAAAAATTTAAAATTTTCGACCTGGCAAAAATGCCATCAATAAAGTCAACAAACAAGGACAAACTGGGGAAATGTTTGCTATGCAAGTGACAGAGGGTCTATTTCCTAAAAATATATAAAGAGCTTTTACATTTTAGAAAGAAAAAGACAACAAGCAATGGAAAAATGGGCCAAGGACATGAATAGACAGTTCACGGGAAAAAATTACATTGGTCATTAAACACAGGAAAACGTAATTGTGACAGTTAACACTTATATGAGTTTTGCTTTTATTTATGCTTCTTATTTCCACAATAACGCTATGAGGAATGCATGATCATGATGATATTTATTTTACTGATGAGGAACCAAAAACAGAGAGAGGTTGAATAAATTACCCAAGGCACTCAAGCAACCAAGGATCAGAGTTTCTCCTCTCAAGCACTCTGCTACACTACTTGCTCTGTGTCACCTGTTCTGGAAGAAATCCATATTAAACCCACACCGAAACATCATTCTTTATATGATAACATTGACAAAGATTAAAAGTTTGGTGGATGGTTGGAGGAGACCAATACTGTGACATATTGTTGGTAAAAACAGAAATAGAAACAACTATTTTGGAAGTTTGACAATATCTATCACAATGTTAAATACACATTCGCTTTAACCTAAAAACGACATTCCTAGCTTTTAAAACAGACATACGAAAGGAAACACAGAGAGATATTTACTGCAGCATGTTTCCATCCATAGGGGACTTGGCGGATGGGTTACGTATATCCATAAAGCTGATCAGAGGAATAAAGCCTAGCTGTGTGTAGGTTACGGAACAATTTCTAAAGTATATTATTGAAAAAGGCACAGAGAAGAACAGGGCTTAGGCTGTATACTGCCTGTTCATCTCCACATACGCTGGCCGGGGAAGACTGTGTCTGCCTCTGGGGAAAGGAGCTGGGTGCCTGGCTTAGGGATGAGAGGAAGCAAGTTTTTTCACTGTAAATATTTTGGCATTGTTGAAAAATATTTTTAACTTGTTCAGGAATTACTTTTTCAAAAATAAATGTTTGCAGTAAAATATGGTACTACTTGGAACAATCACAGAGAAAGGTGTGATTTCCATTATGCATCCCAGGTCAAGGTTGTTGATACACTCATTCCAAAGGCAAAGAGAAGGGGGCTGTGTGGTGGGGATTGCACACAGAAGCGAAGGACAGGAAGCCAGGGTTTCGGAGTTCAGAGAGCTTTACTAGGGAAGAGATATCCTGCCAGGTGGTTATTATTTTAAGATAGGAAACACACAAACTCATTTTTAAAATGCTTAATATATCAGAATTTACCTCCCTTCCCTTTAAAAAAAAGAACTAAAGTCCCTTTTGAAAAATTCTAATCTATTTCAGATGGACTCAGGAGAAAAGGATTTTGCTCAGGCCTATGCTGAGTGGCGTAGCCAGGGTGAGAGTCAGAGAGACTCAGAGGCCAGGAGTTGAAAAGCCGACAATAAGCTGCTCTTTGCTCTGGAGGGTCTTTCATGTGCTCTGTTTTGCATGCCCTTCGCAAAGATGCTCTTTCTTCAAGGTGGCCAGTTTGATAGTCTCTAGGTGGTTCATGGAGGGTCTGAGCTAGACTGAAGAAATTAGTGGATGTGAGACATGGAGGAAATTTTAGGGTGGGCTTTTGCGATAATAGACAAAGGGAGAAGAAAGAGAAATCCAAAGAAGAGTAGCTGAATCCCAGATAGCAAGTTGGAAGATGGCGCACAAACAACTTTAGGAGGGTGCATTTCCTTTTTTATAAGCAGCACTGCAAAGAGCATCTTTATGGATTTCTTGGCGCACTTATCTTATTCTTTCTTTAGAATAAAATTTTGGAAGTTCAACAACTAGGTCAAAGTTTATGCACAGTTAACATTTCTCACCAAACAGCACTCCAATACAATTTTGTCAATCTTCTCCAGGCAACGTATGGGCTCCCACTACCCCCACACCTTTTGCCAGTCCTTTCAGGAAGGGTGATGAGATTTTGAGGGAGTCCATATCAGACATTCTTCTTCTCAGTAAGATAAGAGGTGATGATCCTGGCCCGAGTTCAGAATAAGGGGCTCAGGGGTAGGACCGGGGCCTGAGAAGAATGGTGAAGGTGAGAAGAATCAAGGTGGAAAGTCCCAGAACAACCGCTCTAGCAAGAAATAAGCAGCAGTTAGGAACAGGTGAAATCTGATGATTTACCATATTGTGTTTTCCTTAATTGCTTGCTCTTTAGGACTGTCTACCCTGGAGCTGTTTTAATAACAAATCCTGTTTTTGACTTTAAAAAGGGAATTGGGTGGGCAATTCAAGTTAACTATATAAACATTTGACACCGATGATATGTCAATTACAGGGCATGGAAAAATGAGTAAGACTTGGGCCCTGGTCCCAACACATTCCAGTCCAATAACAGAGATAGACCTGGTTGTAAATAGTTATATTGCAATGCAAGAGTGGAATCATGGAGAGAAGAAAAAGTTACAGATGTATAACTAACTGTGCCATGCAGATGAACAGTGCCGTGAGGGAAAGCTTGGAGGGAGGCTAGATCTGAGTCTTGGTTTTAAGGGCAGGTGGAGAAAGTTCTGTCACTAAGATTAGACAGGAACAACCTTGCTTAGATGCCTGCCACCCAGCTAGCTCTCAACATGCTCAGTCTGTGTTGCAGCCAGTGTGGGTTTAATCCTCATGGGAGGTGAGGGAGGTTTTGAGCTGCTTCCCTATAGGTGTGTGTGGGGTAGTGAAGGCAGGTGATGGTAGGGGCAGTTGAGGGTCCCACTTTCTTTTCTTGAGATTTCAGGTGTCCTGGGACACTGTGGGACTAGGGGGCAGTAGCTTGGATGGGGAGAGAGCTGAGTATGGCTCTCGTGCTGGCTGATGTGGAAAGATGAGCCACTGGAGGTGGGGACATTGGGAAATGCAGCCCGGAGTTTCTGGGTGCTGGTCCCTGGGTGCAGAGTTCTGGACGTAGCAGTATCCCTCACAGAGGCCCTTTACTGACATGTTCTCCATCCTGTCTGTCTGGGCCTCACAGGTCAGGGACCCACCAGCCTCTCTGTTCCCATCACCTTCCCGCCTCTCCATCTCCCTTCACTATTGCAGAGGAATCTTTACTGTTTATCTTTGGGGAGTGTAGAGGAAGGGTGGAGAGAAACCCTGTTCTCACTCAAGATGTTTCTCCTAAATATTTTAATCTTGCCCAGACATCAAAGCTTGTATTTTCCCTTTTCCTCCCTATCACATCCTCCCCTTGAGGCAGACAGTATAGAGGAGACTGGCTGCTTGGATACGAGTGGGGGTGGGATGGTCGTGGAGGAGCTCCTGGGAGCACAGAAATTGGTCATCATCTCTGAAATGTCTTCTGCCGCATTCGAATTTTTGGTCTTGAGACCAGGAGCCACCTGTAGCTGAGTGTACTCCTTGCAAGTAATGCACTAAGTGAAAATTGCTAGAGGCCCTAGTTGGCAACTGAGATCTCTAAAGTGGTGATTTACATTCACAGAACAAAAATGAGGATCAGAGTCCAGATGCAGACGAAGGATTGATTGCCTGGGTTCCTCTGCGTTTTCCCGGGCTATGGGAGTCAGTGGGAGCCTGGGGCTTGGGAACCACTCCGTGGTTTTGCATCCCAGCCTCAGTGCCTTGAGTCTCTGGTTTCTCGGTTTTGCCTGCACTGTCTGCCCATTTCAGGAAAGGGTGAAATTTGGGAGAGTTAGTGTTATAAAAAGCAGGGAGAGGGGACTTCCCTGGTGGCTCAGTGGTAAAAAAAAGTCTGCCTGCCAATGAAGGAGACATGGGTTTGACCCCTGGTCTGGGAAGGTCATAAGATCCGTAGGGAAGGTCCAAAGAGTTGGACACGATTGAAGTGACTTAGCACACACACCCACACTGGGAAGATCTCATACGCCATGGGGCAGCTAAGCTGGTGCGCCACAACTGCTGAGCCTGTGCTCTTGAGTCCTGGGGCTGCAACTACTGCAGCCCGTGTGTTGCAGCTACTGAAGGCAACGCACCCTAGAACCTGTGCTCTGCACTGCAATGAGAAGCCCGTGCACCGCAACCAGAGTTCCACTCGTTGCAACTAGAGAAAATCCAAGCAGCAACAAAAACCCAGCAGAACCATAAGTAAATAAAATTATTATTATTATTTTTTTAAAAAGCAGAGACATGTATGATCATGAGCGTTACAGGGAGGGAGTGTCACGTTAGCCTGGATCTGAGATAACTCTGTGTTCAGTTGATGTAGAGGGAATCCCACCCCCAGCCAGACAACACCTTCTGTTGGCCTCAGACTGCGTGCTTACTTGATATCGTCCTCTACCTGCTGCCAGTGTCGGGGGCTTCAGGGGAGAGGACAGTGTGATCAGCAACTGGGAGAGGAATTCACAGGGCAAAGAGGACTTGTGGGAGGCCGGGGATGAGGAGGAAGAGAGTAAATGTTGTAAAAAGCCGCTGAGCAGAGAGGAGGGCTGATGAAAGTTACGAAGTCGGATAATCTTCCATCTTCAGAACTTTTCATCTGAAGCATGAAATTTAATCAGATGTTTAAAGATCCGGAGAAACAAATGAACAAACACAAGAGCAGAAAAAGGAATCCAGGGGGCAGGTGAGGCATCTGCATTATTATTGCAGTGAAGACAGATATTGGAACTGGCTGTGAGACTGCTTTTGGAAACCCTGTTATGTTGCTAGGGGTAAACAGACTCTGGGGGGACAAATCGCTTTTCATTTCCTGAGATAGGAAGGGTCGAGACAGGCTGGGGGGAAGTGGTCGTGAGTCTCTGGAGACAGCAGTATCTTCATCCCCATCAGCCAGTGAGATGTCAGGTTGAAACCAGATGGCAAACAGTTCATCACAAAGGACAGCCACCAGGGGGAGGGCTTGACTTGAGTCAGAGGTGGGGGGCACATGTCTGGTGCCAACACACTGCTCTGGTCAGTGAATGGTGGTTGGCCTTTCTTGAGCCCCTACTGTGTGCTGGCTAGCACTGATGTGACAAGCAACACGGGCCGCTCACATTGCTTTCCAAGTGAATGCCCGCCACTGCTTGGAGCACATCTCAGTTATCTATTCTAGCACCACAGCTTAGCAGGTTTTTATTTTTTTTGGCTGCACTCTGCAGCTTGTGAGATCTTAGTTCCCCTACCAGGGATTGCACCCAAGCACCAGCAGCAAAAGCGCTTGAGTCCTAACCACTAGACTATCAGGGAATCCCCCAAACTGAGCAGTTCAAAGCAACAATTTATGACTGTTTTTCACAGTTCTGTGGATTGACCAGGCTCAGTTGGATGGTTCTTGCTGCAAGTTTCCCTTGTGCTTTCCGTCCGCTGTCTCAGTGACTGTGGTCATATGGAGGCTGGTTCACTCACATGACTGGGGTTGACCCTGGCTGACTGCTTGGGGTGTAGCTGGGGGCTGTTGACTCACACATGGTTTCTCCATGTGACTTGGATTTCTCACAGCATGACGGCTAGGTTCTGAGTACCTAAAGAGCAAGTGTCCAAGAGGGTCAGGAAGAGCTCAAAGGGTTCTTATGACCTAGTCGTGGAGGTACAAGGATGCCATTTCCATTGCATTCTGTTGGTCAAGTACATTCAAGGGAAAGGACTTCGTCCCATGAAGTGGGGGTGGGGTGCAGGCAGAGGGAGGTGAGGAATTGAAAGCAGCATCTCTGGAGGCAAGCTACCACTCACACCACGTGGGCCAGAGCAGGCTTCATGGGTGTGTGACCAGGGCTGTGGTACCGGGCCCCACGTTTAGAAGGGCTCTGTACCTGGCTCAGTGCTCTGCTGTCCTCATCTTGACAATTTTAACAATTTTTAAAAAATTATTCAAGTTTTTAACAAGGAGTGCCATATTTTCATTTTGCACCGAAGCTTTTCCAATCAGGGATCTGGTCCCCAGCGGGACCCGTTGTGAATGATATGAGCAGCGTGGTGAGGGGTGGGACCTTGGCCAGACTCTGTGCTCTGAAGTTGGACCTTCTGCCTATGGAGAACTTGCAGACCATCTGAGGACCCAAGAGACACAGATGCACTGGAACTAGCCGGTGACAATGTCTGAGCAGAAGTTAGGCTCTGCCTATTATACCGAGTGAACTAAGTCAGAAAGAGAAAGATAAATATCATATACTAAGGCATATATACAGAATCTAGAAGGATGGTACTGAGAATTTCTCCATTGCAGGGCAGCAGTGGAGAAACAGACATAGAGAACAGACTTATGGACACGGGGAGAGGGGAGGAGAGGGTGAGATGTATGGAGAGAGTAACATGGAAACTTACATTACCATGTGAAAAATAGATAGCGAACGGGAATTTGCTGTATGCCTCTGGAAACTCAAACAGGGGCTCTGTGTCAACCTAGAGGGGTGGGATGGGAGGGAGCTGGGAGGGAGGATCAAGAGGGAGGGGATATATGTATACCTATGGCTGATTCATGTTGAGGTTTGACAGAAAACAGCAAAATTCTGTAAAGCAATTATCTTTCAATTAAAAAATAAAGTAAAAGTAAAAAGAAGTTAGGCTCTGGTCGCCAGAGGAGTTCCAGGTGGGGTGGGGAAGAGCCTCACATTTTGCATGTTGTCTTGGACTCATATTCAGACTCAAAACCCATGCTGGGCAAAATCTTCCTTCTCTGGGACCCGAAAAGCGTCTGAGAATCTGAGAAATTTCTTCTCCTCTCCCCACTCTACCACTTCCCTCAGCCTTATTCCCAGGACCCCTGGGTTGAAGACTTTGTGGAAGGATTCTAGGGAGGGGCTTCTGTATTGTGCTCTGGGGAGGGGGTGGGACCCAGAGCGGGATGTAGAGGGGAATGTAAAGGCATTTAATGCCCAGCTCAGGTGGAAGATCTTAGTGATTCACCAGAAGAGGCCTGAAGGAAGCTGGGCCAAAGTGGTCTGGGGTGTTCTGAAGGAGGGGATGAGGGACGGGAGGAGGGAGCTCTCGGTCTCCTCTAAGGAGTGCTGAGTGCCCTGGTACCCTGGGCAGTGCCTCCTTCCTAGCCCCCAGTTGGATCCCTCACCATGCCCCAAGACACAGGCCATGCCCTTTTCTGTGTAGGAAATGACCCAAAGGACCCTGGACCCAGCCCAGCCCCTAACTAGGGCACAAAGCCAGATAGACTTTGAGAGGGCCACCCTTTTTTGGGGGTGGGCTTCTCAGGTGGTGCTAGTGGTAAAGAATCTGCCTGCCAATGCAGGCAACATAAGAGATGTTGGTATGATTCCTGTGGAGGAGGACATGGCAACCCACTCCAGGATCCTTGCCTGGGAAATTCCATGGACAGAGGAATCTGGCTGGCTACAGTCCATGGGCTTGCAGAGAGTCAGGCGTGACTGAAGCAGTAGTGTTCAAGGAGCTTCCCTGGTGGCTCAGTGGTAAAGAATCCACCTGCCAGTGCAGGGGACACTGGTTCAGTCCCTGGTCCCAGAAGATCCCACATGCCATGGGACAGCTAAGCCTGTGTGCCACAACTCCTGAAGCTGTGTGCCTAGAACCCATGCTTGTCAATAAGAGAAACCACTGTGGTGAGAAGCCCACACACCAGCTAGAGAGCAGCCCCCGCTTCCCTCAACTAGGGAAAGCGCACACAGCGAAGAAGACCCAGCACAGCCACAAGCAAACGAATCAATCTTTTTTAAAAATTGGAAAAATAAACAAACGTGTTCAGTTTTCTTCAGGGGTCTCTCCCGCTATGATGAATGTGCAGAATTACCTTCTGACTGTTGCACACTGACAGGGTATCTAGGCAGTTAATCCATTTCCATCTTTGGGAAGCAAGAGGACTGAGAAGGATGCTGCTTCCTGGGGAGGTGGCTCTAGAATTTCTCTAAAACTCTCGCCACTGGCCCATCCAAGGCCAGGTGGGTTATCATTCTGTCCTGGTCCATAGCCTGTTTGTTCTCAGTCTGGTCCCTTGACCTTGGGGGGCTGCTTTGTATGGACTGTAGGGCTCAGGCTCTTTGCCCTCGGCTTTCAGGTAAATTCATCCAGTGGGGGGCCTGGCAGCAGGTTAGAAGGTGGAAGGTGCAGGGAACTTGGGGTATCTCTTTCTCTCTGCTTCCTAAGGTGTCTTTAGCAGAAGCTGGATCTCTTTATGGCTCCAGCTCACATCAGACAACCCGTCTCTCTGTGGTTGCGATTCCCACTGGACAGCCCTGGCTTCAGACCCTGGTGACCTCACTTTTTCTCTTTCCTGTCTTTCTCCAGCCCTGGGGCAGAAATGGCTCCCTGCTGTTGCTCACATCTGGATTGGCTTAGCATGCCTATGTGGCTTCTTACCTCTTCCATCACCTGTGTAGCCTCTTGTCTCTATCGAATTTCCTCTGACTGACATCACTGGTCATCTGCCTTTTATGAATTCAGGAAGCCCTAGAGGTGGGAAGGGTCCCGTGACCCTAGCTCCAGATGGTGTCTGCAGAGCTCAGCTCTCAGTGCCTCTGAATGTCATGCACACCAGTAACCATACTCTACAGCTGGGGGCAAAGTGAGCAGGCAGCTGGTCTGCTCCCATCAAGTCCAGATCACTAGATCTCAGATCACTTGCTGAGCAGGAAGAGGGGGCCCAGCCAGGGCAGGCGAAAGGACAGTGTGGCTGAGGTACCCAGAGGCTGGGGCATGGGGGTCTAGTGATTGTCCTTTGCATCCTTCCCTGATGTGGGGCCCACTCTTGTTGCTTGTGCCCTTACACACTGGAGGCCAGTGATTAAGAAAAGGCATGTGGGTTGAGAAACAGTATACACGTGTGTGTGTACATGAAGCTTAGGGGTTAATATAGACACTCAAGTGTGAGGCTTAACGGCCTATATAGATGAGTGTGGGTTAAGTTTTCATGTCTGTCAGGATGTGGGTCTTAGCAGAGATGAACCTTGCACCTGGCTCCCAAGGTTACTTACCCTCCCAGAAAAAGTCTTCAGGGTCATTGGCAAGACATGAGTCTGGAGCAGAATTTATGGAGTTTTTAGCTGATCCTAAAAAAGAGACAAGCAAGAGCCGGACAGGAGTCAGGGGCTATGGGAAGCCTCACTGTCCTTCCTTAATTGGGTCCAGCTCCCTGCTCACTGCGGCTCACGTTCCTTCCATTGCGGTCCAGAGCAGAGCCTGGCGACAAGTCACTTGCCAGGTGACTGTCGGGGGAGCTGTTAGGTCCTGAGGGACTGGACTTTTCATTAAAAAAAAGTTGACCCTACCTATTTTGGTTCTTTGGTTCTTTATCAGCAAGGAGGATCTGGGGGAGAAAAAAATAGGCAAAAAGGCAAGAAGCAGGAATACTGGAGTAGTAGCTAGAGAGAGAGAGAATATGTGTGTGTATGTGTGTGTGAGAGAGAGAGAGTTCACAGTTAGCCCTCAATGGCCTCTAGCTTCCCTCTCCTGCACCCACATAGTGGGGACATCTCCGTGTCAGGCCTGAGCCTATTGCCCTGGTTATTTGCCCGGCTCCGGCCGGGGATCAGGATCAGGCTGGCGCTCATCAGCCCTGCCCCACTCTCAGAAGCCTGTGCAGGTCTTCTCCCATCCTCCGGGCTGGGTTTGAGGCCGAGCTCCAGGAATGCCACTCCTCCTTGTGTCCTAGGCCGACAGCTTCAATTTGGCTATGTTCTCTTTGGCCTCTCCCCATCACATCTAACCTGGTGGGTGCTGGAATCTGTTGACAAGACTTTCCTGAGGCTGCCCACCTGCTTGGCTTTCAGAGCCCCCCTCTGGAGCTGCTCGTTGCTGTGGCCCACCTGCTGGTCAGGACCCCCTCTTCGCAAATGCTAGAAGGTCCTCCGCTCATCTCCCCCACGGCCGACTGCTGCCGAGCTGCCACCTGCGGTCTGTTCCCACACCCCTGCGCACTGCGTTCTGCCTGTCACCCTGGACGGCTTCCCAGCAGCTGCAGCTGAGGCCATCCTGCCAGCACCTTCCCCAGCCCGCTGGGTGGTCCCGTCTGGTACTGGCCCTGGCCCTCCCAGCCTGCCTCACCTGCCGTGTACAGAGCCACATCTGAGTGAATACAGGGCTGGGGGAGGCTGGACCCTGCCACTCTGACCCACAGAGAGTTGGTCAGCTTTCCTTAGGACCTCTTGGTGTGAGTCAGGTCTGGAACCCAGAGTAAAAGACAGTAATAATAATAGTACATGAAGTGATAAACTCAGTGACTCACCAATATCACTATCGGTGTGTATACCTCACAACTACCCTAGAAGGTAAGTACTATTTTAGCCCCTTTTCACAGATGAAGAAACCAGCACTAAGTGATATAATGAATCCTTATAGAGGTCCCACAGGGCATCATTTATGGAGCTAGGATTCAGAACCAGGGTGCTTGACTTCAGAGCTCAAGTTCATATCCACTAGACCACAGTGACTCCTTGGTGACCCAGGAACTCTATCCAAAGGTCCCAGCTACATCTTCTCTTGTCTCCAATGACCTCTTCCTGGTCTGGGACCTCTCCCTGGTCTCCCATGACCTCTACCCACAGAGAATGGGTTGAGGTTAAGGCCATAGTCTCAGTCAAAGCCTTTGGGTACTTCCTGGTCCTTTTTGAGAACCTTGAAATAACCTTATTCATGGCCACTTTCAGGAGTGAGCCACCAGAGTCACACATCCCTACCCCTCCCCATGTGTTCTCAGGTCCTTCATTCCCTGTGTCTCCTCCCTTGGGCTTCCTAAAGTTTCCAGGGAGAGTTACATGGCGGTAATGTTGTTCAACAAAGCTGGAGAGTGGAATATATGTGTACAGTTCATTGATGACTCTACCTTCTCAGAAGGGTCAGAGACTCTATGAAAACAAGAAGGAAAGGAAAGGAAAGCAGGCCCTGGGGGTGGGAGTGGCAGGAATACATGAGGAAAAAGACAGAGGGACTTTCTGGAGGAGGCCGCCTTCATCTTGGCCTTAGCCCTGTGCAAGAGTGGCTATGGGTGAGGGAAAAGAAAGATGAGCACTGGATTGAAAGTGGATTCAGTTTCCAGCTGAATAATTATATACTGCGGGCTTTTGCAGAGGATGGAGCTGGTGAAGGGTGAGAGTGGAGAGGGCTGGATACAGGTAAGAACCGGGTAAGTTCACATTTCACACTGAGATAACACTTTGTGATTTCTGCCTCCCATTTAGTCTTGGAAACACGAGATCTAGAGAAAGTTATCAGGGCAGTTCTTTCCTTTGCCTACTAGTGCTCAGTCACTGCTGAGTTTGGGATGAATGGCTCAGACATGGGAGGGGTATAGTTCCTAGGAATTCTAAGAAAATCCAGTAAGTAGGTCTCCTTAGTCATGCTCTGCCTAGTCTGACATCACATCATAAGTTCTCAAAAAAATATATGCAACTCTATCCATGGGCCTCTTCTCTGCAAGGCTACTGCAGCCTGTCTGGGATGGTCTGAGTGCTGCCGCTTACTCCTCCCTCCTCCCAGGTCCGCTTCTGTTTGGAAGTACAGGCTGGTTGTGAGTTTCTGTCATTTCATCCTGCTTTCTGGGTATACCAGGAAGAAAAGAGAAAATGATTATATTTTTAGCTTTTAGGTTGTTAGAGCCCAAGAAAGCAGAAGGGAGAAGGAGAATAAATTGGAACAATGAAAAGGCTTTCCCTCCTTGTCCAGCAGTGGAGATGAAGGTGGCAAAGTGATGTAGGATCAGGACCTTTCCTTCAAGGGGCAGGGATTGCAGGTAATTGCTTGCTGTGTCTCTGGGAGATTTTGGACCCTGGTGGGAAGATACTGATGCTTTTGGCCTCTGCCATCAGCCTCAGCTTCCCTTAGGAACTTGAGATCCCACAGTCCTACTGGGCTCTACAAGTGGTGATGGGAGCAGGCAACAGGGTTGTAGCTGCAAAATGGATCAGGCTTTCTGGGGTTCTCAGGGTAGTCTTGGTGTTCTACCTCGGCCGTAACTTCCCAAAGCATCATTTACAGATGGTCCAAATCATTCCATAGGGAAGTCTGCCTTTTGGTCTAGACGAGGAAGGGGCTGCTTCAAAGACCAAGGTGAGAAGGGGACTCTGCGGCGAGGAGAGCACTGTGAGGGCTGGTGGAGCCCAGGCGTGACCTCAGAATTACACACATGTGCCCCACATGCTGGGCCACGTGTGGCTCTGCTTGTGCTTTGGAGCCTGCAGGGTCCTCCATGCTTGGAATAGTCTGGGTCTGCTGACTTGGCGAAATGGGGTGGGGGCTGGGCCACATCTGGAGGGGAGAGGGAAGGAGCCCTCAGCGACTGGGCTGCGGAGGGGCTTGCCCACTCCCCCCGCACCCCCAGCTCCCCCTTTCTTCAACCACAAGGGCAGTGTAATTCTCCTCACGTTAAAAGTAAACATCTGGCAGCATCTGCAGTTCCCAAATAAACCAAGAACTAATAGGAGGCGTTTGTAACCACAATAGGTCCCGGATGGTGAAGGAGGGAGCCGGGCTATATGTCAAAGCCGAGCTGGCTGGCTACTTGGGGAGTCTCAGCTCATTTGTATATTGATGAGTGGTTAATTGATTGATCAATGTACCAACTCCTAGATCTTTCAGGTGTCATTTGCCGTGGCCCCAGGGCCTCAGGACATCACACTGACCTTGTGGAGCCAGATAGTCCGTGGTGTAGCATGACTGGGAATGATGGTCAGTCCTGGAGCATCAGCTGCCCTTTGTTGCAAGTCCAGGTTCAAATATTCCAGAGAATAGTGAGACGATCTTTGTGGCAAAGCCAGTGGGGTCACTGCAGGGAAAAGGGTCATTTTCTAGAAGTGAAGGTTGCCTGGGCCCATTCCTCATTATTATTTTTTAATCTTCTGACTGCACTGTGTGTGGGATCTTATTTCCCTAACCAGGGATTGAACCCACAACCCTTGCTTTGGCAGCATGGAGTCTTTACCACTGGGCCACCAGCGAAGTTCTGCCTGGGCCCCTTCCTAAGACAGCAGAGGCAGATGCTAGCATAAAAGCAGGAATGACCCCTCTGTGTTTGGTCATGGCGCCAAAGGAGCATCCAGGGTGAGAGAGAGAGGGAGACAGAGTGAAGAAACAGCAGAAGAGGGGGCTACATCTTGAGGGCAGCTCTCTGAAACCAACAACTGGTGTCAGGGCAGTGATATTGGAAGAAAACAGGGATTAACACATTGACTGCTCAAATCTGATTGACAACAAGCTGGAAACACAGCCCGAACCTGGCTGGTACATCTGACAACACTGAAGGGGTCAAGGATGAAACCAGTCATATTCGAACAGCTTCAAATCCATTCCTCACAGTCACACTAAATGTAAGCGACAGACGGCAATACAAATTAATATTAAAGATGTTGCCAGCTTTCACATTCTGGTAGGAGAAATGCTTCCAACTAGGGATAGACTCACAAGCCTTTTATACTTTGGGGACTAACATCTTCCATCAGCCTCATCAAACAGCCAGAAGTGACGCACGACTCACTGAGGAAGAGTCAACGGAAGAGCACGATGGGAGGTGGGCTTTGGTGGCTGAGTGCTCAGAGATCAGGCTGTAACTTCAGAAACGGGTTTCACGCTAGGGGTCTCAAACTGGCTGCCAGCTGGCTGAATCCAGCTTGTAGATATGTTCTGTTTGGCCCACAAATGCTTCTACTTTATTTTCAAATTTGGATTAGTAGCCCAAATGCACAAATCTGGGGAATCACGGAAAATGGGGAATCACGGAAAAAATCCCCATTTCCTTGAAATACCTATGCACTCAGGCCCAAAGTCCCCAGATGGCATCAGCCTCCAGACTTGCTTGCCTGCTAGACTTACATTCATTCGTGATATCAACTCCTATATTAAGCCATCAAACACCTTTCATGAAGCAGCGCTAGTGGAGCTGACTTTTCAAAAGTCTAATTTAAATGAAGGTTATGTAACAAAATGGGAGCTAGATTTTTGTCCCACTTCAGGTAAAAAGATTGAGCTACTCCATCAATCCACTGAAGCAGTGAGCTACTTGAAATCATTTTTTAAAATTAATCGAGCAAGATGACAAAATAAAAAAGAGTTTAGAAAACTTTAAAAGAGCTAGTCTGTCATCTTGGCAAAATTGGGTATATTCACAACTATTCACGATAGTTGTATGTGTTCCTTCCAGTCTTTTTTCACATGCATTTTACACTTATTTATTAACTTATTTTAATTAATTTATTATTTATTTTGGGTCCTAGTTGCAGCGTGTGGACTCTCTAATTGAGGCGTATGGGCTTAGTTGCTCCATGATATGGGGGATCTTAGCTCGCCAATGGGGGATAGAACCCGAGTCCTCTGCACTGCAAGGCAGATTCTTAACCACTGAACCACTGGGGAAATCACCTCATGTGCATTTTTACATAGTTATATGCCTAGGTTTGGGGCTTCCCTGGTAGCTCAGCTGGTAAAGAATCTGTCTGCAATGCAGAGACCCTAGTTTGATTCCTGGGTTGGGAAGATCCCCTGGAGAAGGGTTAGGCTACCTGCTCCAGTATTTTTGGACTTCTTTGGTGGCTCAGATGGTAAAGAATCCACCTGCAATGCAGGAGACCTGGATTCGATCCCTGGGTTGGGAAGATCCCCTGGAGAAGGGAGTGGCAACCCACTCCAGTATTCTTGCCGGGAGAATGCAATGGACAGAGGAGCCTGGTGGGGTACAGACCCTGGGGATGCAAAGAGTCAGACATGACTGAGCAACTAAGCGCAACACAGGCCTAGGTTTACATCTTCCTTTTTTCATTTAACACTATAATTTACATGTTTTATCATATTGCCATATAACCAACCCTCACTTTTTCTTATTCTAAATAATGTTGCAAGGAACATTTGTGCGCATTTAAACCTTTCCCTATTTTGAATTGTTTGCTGGGAATATATTTTCAGAAATAGTATGAACTTGCACATGAAAGAGTTAACCTGTAAATTCCTAACCCAGAAGGATTCTCTATAAATCTCTGCATCTCAGCAAATTGTTGGAGAAGCTATAGGAAAAAAAAAAAGGTCACTTCAGCATATGTGATAGGAGTGTGGGTAATTAAAACAGAAAAATTCAGCATGTGAAGTCCATTCCAGGAATAGCACTATCTAGAGACCCAAGTCAAATAGTACTAAATGTGCTAAGCAGAGGCCTATGTTTAAAGAAGAAACTCATTTGCTCTTAAGAACTGCAGAGTACTGCATAGCTCAATGATGGAGTCAGAAAACTCCGCAGAGCATCAAAGCCTGGTTCAAAAAGATACGGGAGGCCAAGATACAAGACAAGCTGTCTTTCCCCATTAAAGCATCTTGGTGCCCCAAGTACAATAGTCATTTCTTAGAACAATGGCTGCTTTTAAAATTTTTTATTGTCGGGAGAAAAAAAAATGACTAAACAAAACCAGAGCATTTAAAGGTAACCTATATCCTATAAACAACTGAACGGGGTGGTGTAAACAAGGTGATATGTCATAAAATGAAATGTGATACAGATAACCTCACGACCATCTCCAGCACAAGTTCAGATGAATAACAGTGCCTTAAACCTCCAAGCAATGGGAAGCAAAGCATACTGTGCTTTTTTTTTTTCATTCTATTTTTTAAAATTTTTGGCTGCACTGCCCGACGTGTGGGATCTTATTTCCTGGATCAGGGATCAAACCTGCGCCTTCTGCATTAGAAGTGCAGTCTTAACCACTAGACAACCAGGGAAGTCCCCATACTATGTATTTTATTATTATTGTTATTTTTAGTGGCAGTATCTTTCCTCATATGGATAAGAAAGTTAATTTTATGGAAGGATGGGGCAAAATGAGAGACCTTTCTTGAGACTGACCTCTGTGCTGAAGACCTGAAGGGCACCAGAAGGGCTTCTGGGAAACAGCCCACAAGTTTTGTTTCCATGCCAGGCCAGTCAGCAGAACCTCTCAGGGCTGGATTATGGAGCACTTGAGAAACTCCACCTCCTGTGGAAAGGCAGCCTGTCTTTGGTAAGGAGACATGGGGCCTCTCTAATCTACTAGAGCTCTTTGAAGGGCCAAAGAAGTGTATGGATAAGGGGGGAAACAGTAGACACACTCTATTTACACTTTCAAGAAGCCTCTGACAGGCTCCACACCAAAGCCTATTGAGTCGCCATGGAACTGGGGGGAATGTCTGGTGCCAGAAAGGAACTGACTTACAGATAAGAGACACAGAGTAAGGATATTTCTCTGGGTGGGAAAGTGTTACCGGTGGGGCTCTTGGTAGGGAACTGATGCTCCTGGGGGACCAGGTTAACTTGCCCTTGGTAGTATGACATGTGACCATCAAGCCCTTTGCTTTCACAAGCCACATGTGGAAACTGGTCTCTTTGCTCTAGAGTCCCAGCTCATATATTGTCTCGTTGAATTTGTCCATCTTTGTGACATCTCTAGTGACAATGTGCGCTCCTAAAAGGTAGGGGGTATGTTTGATATTTTAATATTCATTACAGTGACTAGCATTCAAGAAATATTTTGTGGCCTGATCCCTTGAGAGAAGAGTGAGTATGCATTGAAATCCCCTGTCTTGCCTGAGACCTGAGCTCTCCTGTGTAGGCAAATATCAGCTAAAGGCTGTAAGCTGTGCGCAGATCAGGAGACTCTGCATGGTCCAAGATGTTCATCATGGGCAAGCATACCTTGAATAAAATGTTAAGTGAAAAATAACTCAAATTGCACTTTGTTTTTATTAGGAATGGCACAGAGAGTACACATAAACATATATTGCAGTTTAGAGAAAAGAATATAAAGTGTACTTTTGAGGGTGACAGATTCAAAGCTTTCAGTGACAGTCTAAGTAAGGGTTTTGGGTCAACTCTAATTCCGTGCTTCTTGACCTATGTTTCATTATTGCACCCCCAGGTATCTCCCCCCAGCAATACTCTTGTGGGTACTTTTTGCTAAATGCTACCACCCCATGGAATTTTAACAGCACAGTCATATCTCATACCTGTTTGTGTACTGTGGCCCTTTAGCGGGCCACAAACTATTGTGATATCTCAGATTTTGTTGTTGTTGTTGGCTAAATGTGGTGTTGGAGGAGACTCTTGAGAGTCTTGGACTGCGAGGAGATCCAGCCAGTCCATCCTAAAGGCAATCAGTCCTGAATATTCATTGGAAGGACTGATGCTGAAGCTGAAATGCCACCTAATGTGAAGAACTGACTCATTTGAAAAGACCCTGATACTGGGAAAGATTGAAGGCGGGAGGAGAAGGGGACGACAGAGAATGAGATGGTTGGATGGCATCACCGACTCAATGGACACGAGTCTGAGTAAACTGCGGGAGTTGGTGATGGACAGGGAGGCCTGGCGTGCTGCAGTCCATGGGGTTGCAAAGAGTCGGACATGATTGAGTGACTGACCTGAAGTATAACACATTTTTTTTTCACTTTTTTAAAAAATTGGGGTGTAATTGCATTACAATGTTGTGTTAGTTTCTGCTGCACAGCAAAATGAATCAGTTATGCTTATACGTAAATCCACTCTTTTTCAGATTTCCTTCCCAATTAGGTCACCACAGTTGGTAGAGTCCCCTGTACTATGCAGTAGGTTCTCATTAGTTATCTACTTTTTATACAGTAGTGTATATATGTCAATCCCAGTCTCCCAGTTCATCCCACTCCCCTTCCCCACCTTGGTAACCCAAGTTTGTTTTCTACATCTGTGACTCTACTTCGGCTTTGCAAATAAGTTCATGTGTACCATTTTTCTAGATTCTACACATAAGCAATAGTATATGATATCCATCTTTCTCTTTCTGACTTGCTTAATTCTGTATGTCAGTCTCTAGGTCCATTCAGGTCTCTTTAAATTTCATTATTTTGTTCCTTTTTATGGCTGAGTAGTATTTCATTGGATATATTAACATGTACAATATCTAGGATTTTTTTCATCTCCCAAGAACCAAGTTTTGTCTTCTTGGGGATGATGGTACCCCTGATAAGAATGTATGCTAAAGAGGACTCTTGGAAGGTTTGGGCCTGTTATTCAAAGAGAACAATAAAGAGCTGGATATCTGAGGATGGATGGGGGAGCAAAAAAGAAAAGTTTTCTCTTGCCCTCCCCCTCAAGCCAAACAGAAGCTCAAATAGGGAGTAGGACCCTGCGCTGGGTGTATTACTCTGGCCCTCCCAATCAGCTCTCTCCCCTTCTCCCCGCTGCTGCATGACGATTACAGACCTCACATCAGGCTCCCTCTGGCTTCAAGGTGGGTTTGGTGATGGAGAGCTGGGAGGGAGATGGAGGAGTAGGGGAGAGGGTGGAGAATGAGGGGAGACTGGGGCCCTCTTTGTGAGGTCATCCTGTCTGGTGGTGTTCTGTGGTTACTTGAGTCCTCCTGGGTTCCCTGGGGCTCTGATAGCAGATACTCCTCCTTCCCTTGGGTAGAGTCTATAACAGCTCTATTGCTACTAGTTCCAGGTTATTGCACCATCCCCATGGGGTTCCCTTGTACCCACACATTTGTAAAAATATCCAGGGTTCTTGGGGCTCTCTGTTTCCTGTTGGGACCCTGAATGATTGACATGGGGTGGGAGAGGGGAGGTCTTGTCACTGCAACTCAGGAGAGACTCCTGGAGCTGGAATGAGGCTGTGGGGGGCTGGGTAGGATGGGGCAGGTGGACGAGGGGTCACTGTCCTGAAAAGCAAAGCTGAAAGGGGCCTTGATCTGGTTTCTGGAATGAGGTAGAAAATGAGCTTCTCCCTACATGGTCATCAAAGATCCGCTAGGCCTTGAGAGGTGATTTTGAGAAGTATCCTGGTCCATCTCCTTCACATAGTTGGGACTGATAGAGCTCTTTCTCCACTCAAGCAGATAGCACTGGCTTAGATTCGCAGAGAGGTGAACAAGGGAAATTAAAATAGTGCATGACAGGCCTTAAGTACTTTAAAAATGCCCAGTCCTGGGACTTCCCTGGTGGTCCAGTGGTTAAGAATCTGTGTTCCAATGCAGGGGACATGGGTTCCATCGCTGGTTGGGGATCTAGGACCCCACATCCCTTAGATGGGCAATTAAGCCCATGTGCTACGAAGGGATGAGGCCAGAGAGGAGGACCAGGTCTCCTTAAATTACTCTTTGGGTTTCTCATCAAAGGCAGAGTGTAAGTCTGGAAATTCCCAAGGGAAGAGGCAGATCATTGATCTCTTGGGTTCAAGGTGGCACTGCGCTCCTGGGTGAGACTGTTAGAGGGGAAGGATCATACAGTTTCAGGAGTGACCACCTAGGCTTGAATTCCAGCTTCTCATCTCTCTGGGCCATCACTGGTCTCACAGGTGCCATGAGGATTAGACCAGAAAGTGCATGTAAAGGCAGCGGGGTCCCTCTTCCAGGCCAACTGAGTAGTCCCACATTCAAAGCCCACCAAGCTTCTTCCCAGCTCTTCACTGGCACCAAGGGGCAACCAAGCCTCCCAAACTCTGGCTTCCAGAAGCCGCAGAGTGAAAGAAGCTGTTGTCATGGACAGGGGTGGGTGGGCACATTATCCTGAAGCCTCCTAATCCCATTTTCTGCTTTCATGTTAATCCTCTGCCCCCTCCTGTCTGCCACACACTCAGCACCCAGGGCACTGACCCTGGGAGCCTGGCTCCACCTCCTCCAGCACTCCCTGGTGGAGGTGCTGGAGGTGGAGGGTTGGGAGACAGTCCGGGTATGCCTGGGTCCACCCCAACTGACCTGGATCCTCTTGCAAGCCAGGCCATGGAAGAACATGGAGGGTTCAACACACTCCTAACAGTAACAATGACAATAGCAGTCAGTGTTTCTTAAGCACTGTGAGCTGACACTGGTTAAGAGTTTTCTGTGTGTAATTTCATTCAGTGCCCGTAACACGGCTATGAAGTGGGCATCATAAATCTGAAATTTTCAGATAAGGAGATGGAGGCTTGGAGAGTCGTCACAGCCCAGACCACACAGTGAGCATAGCGAAAGACTGGCCAGAGTTCCTCCTCGTGGGGGCCTAGCGGCACCATGGACCCACTCATGTTTCTCCTACTCCTCCAGCCCTGGGAAAGACCCACCTCCTTCCTCCGGTACCAGCACCTGAGGCTTCGTTGAACAAATGCACTTCTTCCATGCGCTGGATCTTGGTGTCACTGGCTGTGCAGAGAAGAGGAAAGAACATAGACTTCGGGGCGGAAAGCTATGGATCTGGCTTCTGCAGGAAAGGGACGAGATGTTCCCAGGAACTGAACTTCTTCCAGGCTCACAGGTGGCTACATGGAAAAGGCCGTGGGGGGAGGGACGATTTGGCTGTCGGCTTTCACTCACTACCCTCTTCAACCCTAGCTGCAAATGCTGCTTTCTATTCTGCAGGACTGAGTCTGACCATTTTTGCCCCCCAGATACGGGTTGGGAGTTAAGGCTCACTCACTGAGGAAAAAGCACCGTTAGCCACCTGCAGGCAAGTCTTTTGGAAAAGGGTTTATGCCCTTTGGACGGCCATTCGAGTCTGGCATCACTCAGAGTATGGGTTCCCTGACTCTAACTTCATTCTCCTCCTGGGACAGGCTTGGAAGGTTGGCCTAGGTTTGAATGCTCCCTAAATCCCTTTGCAGCTGTGACCTGGGCTTTGGTTTTCAGGTCTGTAAAACTGGAATGATAATCGTGGCTTGTCGAGGCCAAAGCCTGCCCCTCCCCACGAGCCAGTGAACCCCTCATCTGGAAACTTCTAGAAGCCCAGAAGGCAGTGGTGGGTTAATCTTCAGCCTTCTCCTTCCTCGGTTCCTGAGCCCTGTGGGCCTCTCTGCTGACTGTCACCCGGGTCTTTGCTTCCCTGTGCATGGCACAGACCCTGCAGACTTTGCTGCCCCAGCCCTGTGGTACCTCCTTGGGCCCAGCATGGTGGTGCGGTTCTCCCACCCTCAGAGCTCCACAGATTGGTGGGCAGTTGGAGGACAGACGGCAGTGTAACCTCTAACACTGGCTGGCACAGGGTAGGCTACATGGGTGGCACCGCATGAATTCAGCTGAGTAAAGGGGTATGGAGGCTGGTGGAAGTCGAACTCCTCCTTGGAGGGGTGGGGACTGAGAGAGATGAGTATGGGCAGGACCCAGCTTGGCTGAGTCATGGTGTGAGGTTCTGCGGAGCCTCTGATGCTCCCTGCTCTTCACAGTCACCAAGCCTAAGAAACCAGAGGCAGGATGTAGGGTGTGTGGGCTGGGAATGGTGGTGCTGAGGTACAACCTTGAGGGTCTGAGCAGCTCCATAATGAGGACTCCAGGACTAACATCAGCTCCTCAATTACTTAAAACTAAGGGGACAACCTGTGCATAAGAAATTATGCCACGCACATCTGGTGAGAAGAAATCAGGTTCTGAGGTAAACTTCGGCTATTCTTTTTAAAGCCCTCAAAGGCTTGTGGACTTTGAGAATATTCTAGAAGTAGAATGGTGTATAGGAGAGAAAATGTGGGATCTCAAGTTAGAAGACTTGCATCCAGAGAATTCGTTGGTGGTCCAGTGGTTCACACTCCATGTTTCCACAGCAGGAGGCATAGGTTCAATTCCTGGTCAGGGAGTTAAGACCCCATGGGCTGCATGGTGCAGCCAAAAAATAAAGAAAAATTAAATCAAACAAAACAGAATCACACAGCTTTAAAAAATAATTACTATTAAAAAAAAAAAAAAGAAGATGACTTGTATCCATGCTGGGGCTTTCTCTGGCCTCAGACCCTTTTCACTCTGGGCCTCCATGTACTTGGGCCTTGCCCTGTTAGACCCTCCCTCTCAAAACCCATGAAGAAGGGGCTGGGCTTTCCATGGACTTTGCTGTCTCCCCACCTTCCATATATTTATTTCTTGCTCAAAAAAAAAAGAAAAGAAAGGCTCTGAAAAAGAAAAGTGTGCATTACCATGTGGTGATAATGGCCGGGACCAACCCCTCCACCAAGGCAAAGCCAACCAGACTGGAGACTGCGCGGGATCCCCTGGCATGGCTGACATCCCACCATTAGGGCATGAGTCCTTTGGGTAACGGCTTTCTATATTAGAAGCCAATGGGTATTAAAATTTCAACTTTGTTAGGGGAAAGGGTTCCTCATGTCTTTGGTTAGGACAAGGATGTGGAGGACCAAGGAGGGAGATGGAAGCCATGGGACTAGGGCTTGAAAACACATTTTGCACACTTCAGTGTCTGCCATGGAGATTTCACTTGTCACACACCGCTCCTCCCTCAACTCCCAGACATACACCAGGGACATAAGTGAGCACGAGTAAGTCAGGCCAAGAAACTGTGGCTGGGGAGGTCAGTCCTTGCCGTGAAATGTCATTTTATTAATTGATTTTATTTTTTTTACAAAAATAAACATTTTAATGAACAAGAAGTACAAAAGCTTCTGGATATACAAACTCCAGGAGGGGGGAGAGGCTGGTTTTGGCTGCTTTGCGGCTTTCACTGAAAGCAAATGAGGCAGAAAGGCCCCGGCCCCACCCCCGCCCCAGGTCCTGGCTCAAACTGCTACCTGCTCCTCAACCCACGACTTGGCTCATACCTGTGTGCGCCTCTGTCTGTGCCCCTGGGCTGGCTGGCAGGCGCCCCCTGTTGGGTTCCCAGAGGCAGCCGCCCTGGGGTACAGAATCGCCCACATCTTGGAGCATCTCTTCAAGTCTCTGCTCAAGAGCTTGGCTAAGAGACCGTGCTCCATGACCGATTGTCCCCTCGCGGCCCCTGCTGGCCCATGGCACGCGCAGCAGCACCAGCAGCAGGGGCTCTGGCTACATTCTCACACTACACACAGTGATGGGGCTGCCCACGGAACTGTCCCCACTGAGGGGCAGAGCCCCCAGTGGGGAGACCAGCCTGGGCACTACTGGCAGCCGAGACGGTGGAAGGGGCAGTCAGCTCCCTCCGCGATTCTTGGCTCTGGAGCCAGCAGTCCCAGACCTAGACTGGCAAACTCACATTTTTAACATTTGGCATTATTGCACGTTGTCCTGGTCACCTCGGTCTGTCTGGGCTGTCAGCTTGCTCTGCAGGGGTGCCCATGTGACATGCAGTGCTGCTAGGGCAAGTCATGGGCAAGCCCAGCTGGCGGAGATGGTCAGCGGAGCCTGCAGATGGCTCAGCCAGAGGCCCTCACATATGCGGTCTTGCTGGGATCAGGGACCACGTGGCTCCATCCTGTCTTGAAAAAGACCAGTTGCCGACCTGGAGGCAGAAGTGAGAGGTAACAGGACTGGATGTTTCTCTCCCTGGAGGCAGGGCCACTCTCCCTAACACAAGCACACTTGTCTCATCCCCTCCGCCTCCTTGTCTTCTCATTGTTTCTGGCTTCTGATGGGGGACCACCACTACCCGTCAGTCTCTTCTGGGGAGTCTGGTCACCTCCCTCAGGATGTCCTTTCCCCCTAGCTCACCTGTCCAGGTGGTCTGGTTGGTGACCACAAAGGCCTGGCACTGCGCATGGTTCTCACAGATGTCCACGGCCTCGGCCAGGCTGAACACGGAAAGGAGGCAGCCTCCGTGGTGGTAGGATGGCCAGCATCGGTAGTCCTCCTGGGGAATAGTACTGTCGGGGAGGCGTTGGTACTCTGTGGGTTGGAGACGGACATTTAAAGCTGGGCTTCCCAAACTTTAGTGTGCATGCGAATCTTCAGGAATCTTGTTAAAATGCAGATTCTGATTCTGAAGGTCTGGGGTGGGACCAGGGAACTGGCATTTCCAACCAGCTTCCGGAACTGCCGGTCTGCAGACCACACTTTGAGGAGCAAGAGCTTCCTGCTGCCCTTGGTCCCATTTCCTTCTGGCCTTGGGGAGAGAGGTTGGGCCAGTTTCTTGGGTAGGGGGTGGTCAGTCATGAGTTTCTGAAGTTCAGAGGCATGCAGATGAATGCGAAACACAAAAAATTACCATTTGGGAATCCACAACTTGAGTGTTTGGGGCAGAGGCTGGCGGAAGAATATGAAATCTTCCCATTTCACAGAAAGAGCCCCCAGAGGCTCTGAAAACTCAATCCGGAAGCTGCTTCACTGCAGGCCTCCTGTTCATCCGAGTTTTTCCTGCTGCCTGGGGAGCCCCAGCTCCGGACTGATAATGCAGAAGCCCTGGGCCTTGGCCACCCCGCCTTCCTGCCTCCTTCTTCTACAGGGACTAGACCAAAGTCCAGAGCAGGCTGTGATTTATAGCCCCATAAACGGAGTCCTCGGGGACAGAGCCAGCCATTGTTCACCTCGTTAAACTTTATTTACAGGGCTAACGAGGGCTCCCCCACCCCTAAGACTGGCCAGAGCTCCTTGAATACGGATGCTGCCCATCCCTCACCCCCTGCCAACCATGCTAAACCCCAGGGCCTCAGCGGAGGGACCGCGCAGCCTGCAAGTCGTGACTGGAATTCTCTCCCTGCTCGGGGGCTTCTTAACTGGTATCAGGTGGAGCCCTCTCCACCTCCAGCTGTCCTCCTAGCCCCAGAAGGGTGAGGGTGAGGAAGGAAAGAGAAGTAAACACAAACTGTGTTCCAGTTGTGTAAGAGGAAACGAGTTAACTGCTTTCACACATTTCACCTATCATTTACTCCCCAGAAGAATTTCGTGAGGCAGGTAATACTGAACCCAATTCACAGATGAGGAAGGTGAGGCTCAAGGTGTAAATAACTTGCTGAAAGTACAGCAATTCTGTACACAATACAGAAAGAGCTTTGCAACCACCCAGGGAAGGGGTGTCAGAGCCCAACCTCCAGTTCAAGGCAGAATTATAGTTATTCCTGGGCCTCCCTGGTGGCTCGGATGGTAAAGAATCTGCCTGCAATGCCGAAGACCAAGTTTGATTCCTGGGTTGGGAAGATCCCCTGGAGAAGGAAATGGCAACTCACTCCAGGATTCATGTCTGGAGAATCATATGGACAGAGGAGCCTGGTGAGCTACAGTCCACAGGGTCGCAAAGAGTCAGATACGAGTAAGCGAATAACACACACGTACATAGTTGTTCTAGCTCAGTCAGAGGGAAGATCTCTGAGTGAAGGCCAAGCAGTCTCTCTGCATCACTCCAAGTGAGTCTCAAAGGGAGGTTGAGCCACTTCCCCAACTTGGGGGATCACTCTCCTGGAATCGCTCCCCACCTTCCCTGCCCCTGAATCCCTACAGGGGCCACTCACCGGCTTGGCTGCCTGCAGTGGAGTTCTGCAGATACTGCCCGCTCCGGTACAGGTGCAGCACCTTCTCCAGCTGGGCCAGGGTCTCGTCCGCCCCCCAGGCAAGCTCTCCTGCAGAGCGCAGTGGGGCTCTAAGAGGGCACCTGGGCACCTACATCTCCCTCCCCACCCCCATCCACCCCAGCTCTGGAGCCTGGGCCCTGATGACCAGAGGACTTGGGCGGGGGTTTGCCACAGAATCTATTTTGGGAAGTGATGTTTCTGGACTGTGTGCCATCCTGGGCCATTCTTGTTCCCATGCTTGCTGGAGGCATGGGGGACAAGGTGATGGGAGGCAGTGCTCACCTGTGGCGTTGACGATGCTGTCCAGCAGGGGCCGGAGTGAAGGCGGGGCACTATGGGGCAGGAGGTATGTGAAGAAAAACCTGGGGCCGAGAGAAATCAGGGGCTCAAGGTCCAGCCTGTGGGGACCTAGCCTTCCTCTACCCCAACTTGGGACAGAACCCCAATCTCGCTAGGGAGCCTGATCCCTTGGGCTAACCATCTCACCCATATAGCCCGAGAGGGTGCCTAGGAGTCGATTCAGAATAAGGAGTCAATTAAGCATGTGCCCTGTTGGGGTCTGAGCAGATGCTAAGGCCACAAGTAACTTCACACCAAACTGAAGTCTGAGGTGTGTTTTCCCCATCCACCCTGGGGACTTGTCCACCCCTCAGCCCCACATTATCCCCCAGGTTGACCTGTGTCAGAACCAACTTCCATGGCTTGGCTCTCCGAGGAGCTTCCACAAGTGAAAGGCCTGGGGAGGAAGGGGCAGGGCCCTCCCACCAGCCCTAGGCTGAGTCTGGCACTATTTTAAGAAGCCTCCAGCTGCCACCCCCCAACCCGGATTCTCCCTGGAGCTGACTATTTTTAGCTTCATGTCAGGAGCCTGCCTGTTCCCTTCTGGACGTGGGGCAGCCTTTCTCCGCCCCTGCCACTCCACTGGTCATCGCAGAGTCTCCCGCCCTGGCTGGTCTCTTGGACCCTGTGTGAGCTCCCCTCCCTGCCGTGCCCCCTGGGGCCTCTCGCGGGTCCTCCTGAGTGGGGGTGGAGGTCACCTGTAGGCATTGTAGAGGTTGCGTTTCTCATTCATGGCCTCGCACCAGCCCTGAGCAGAGCAAGGCAGGGTGAAGTTCCTGGCCGGGAACTCGAGTATACAGTCGGCGTTGCCAGTACACGGCGTCTCCTCCACACGGGCGTCATCCAGATCTGTCACCTTCAGCTCCCCGTCCACCAGCACAAACTGTCGGGGGCGGAAGTCCAGCAGAGTGACCGAGCCCAGCGGGGAGTGGGCCAGGTGGTGGAGGAGGCGGCCCAGGCTCAGGCAGATCTGAGGGGCAGACACCGGACTGCTCACTGCTTTCCTCCAGGGAGGGGAGCCTGGGGGCTCCAGGGTGCCCTCCTCTGAGGCTCTGGACTGAGCTGGGGGGGTTGCCTTTCTCTTAAAGGCTCGAGTGTTCACTAAGGGCTAAGTCCTGGGACCTTGCGGAGCAAACCAGTGATTTTCTACAACCCCATGGCTGGCCTGACCCTGAGGGTAACATGGAGAAAGCGGGGAAATGGGCAAGGGAAATCTGGGGACTCCTCCCTGAAGTTTCATCTCAGTGTGGGTTCTGTCCAGTGCATGCAAATAGAGCGCAGGTCAAGATGACCTTAAGATCTTTCTAGACATAGGACACTGGCCCTCCTGCAGCCAGGCTGAGCTGGTGTGTGTGTGTGTGTGTGTGTGTGTGTGTGTGTGTGTGAAACAGGAGTACAAAACCAGGATCCTCTCTGCCTTTTTTTTTTTTTAACCCTTTTGCTGATGGCTGAGTCAACTTCTCGGCATCTCTCCCACCCTCCCTCCCTCAACTAAGGAGGAGTCCAAGCTGCTCTGGAGGGCTGACCTTCTAAGGGAGAACCATCCCAGCCAGAAGCCCAAGGCCAACTGGCCCTCCTCCCTGCTCACTCGGAAGCGATCCTCCCAGGAAGTCTGCAGCAGCTGGATCATCTCCACAGGGGCGCCCAGCTCCGTGATGGTGGTCAGGGTGTCTGGGATGTCCTCACTGTCCTGGTAGCAGTAGCCATAGAGCTGAAAGAGGCCCAGGCGGGTCATGAGGTCACAGGGTGGGGATAGGGATGAGGAAGGGCTGGTTGTCAGATGCCCCCACCCTCTCAGCCCTAGGTCTCTGCTTCAGCTCAGGCCAGAAGAGAATAGCAACTCTGCCTGGGAAGCCTGCACTCTAGCCCACTGTTCTAGCAGCCCCTTACCTCTGGCCGCTCAGGTAAATGGGCAGGTCTGAGCACCATGTGCCAGGCACTGTGCTAAATGTTTTACACGCATAACTCAATTCTTAGAATAACCTAGAAGGGCATAGTTGGTACTATTAGTATCTCCAATTCCCATGTGAGGAAACCAACTCAGAGAGGTTAAATTACCTCCACAAGGTCACACAGTTAAGAAATGCAGGAGCTAGGATTTAAATATATGTCACTCTGATTCCACAACCTTGTTCTTTCCAAGAGTACCATTTGCTAACTGGCAAACCAACAAATGGTTATTGTACCTCCTCCCCTGTTCTAATCCTTGTCTTTGCTTCGTCATTTCCACTTATAGGCACCTTCACTTTTCCTTTGCTCTGGTTTTTCTGTAGGGAAAGCAATCTCCCTGAAGATTTGTAACAAGTGTTGATCAGTACAAAAAGAATCCAGGGCTCATACCCTTGGGTGTTCTTTGCATAGTTGGTGGGGGCGGGGATGACCCATATCAGCTGGGGTAGTCGTGAGTTCCTCGGGAAGGTCACTGTTCGAGGGCATGGTCACAAGGGCCTTTCCACTCCATAGGATCTGGGGGAGGGGCTTTGTACAGTTCAGCTGGCCAGGGGCTTCTGGGAAACACAGCCTGATTTTGTCACCGACACCTAAACCAGGATCCATGGAGAGCCCTGCTTGTTCCCGCCTTTCCCACCTCGCTGCACATCAGCTAAGGGATCAGCTGGTGCTCAAAACACCCAGCACCCTGTGGGGCAGGAACACAAAGGCCAAGTTGTTGGGGCGAGAGTAGGAAGAGAGAGCTGACGATGGGGGTGGGGGTGGGGTGGATACCAGCAGAGCCAAGCCCCTGGGCTAGATGTCCCTGCAGCTTTCACCCTTCGCGGTTCCACTCCCGGGCCCCTACACTCTCCCTTCCATCCCAGTAGGGACCTTTTAGCACCCCCATCCCTGGAGCCAGCTACCTCAGTCCCGCTGGCATGAGGGAAGGCACATCTCAGATCACCAGGGTGGCGACTTGAGGGATGGGGGAAATCCTGGGTGCCCTCTTCTCCCCTCTTCTTTCCTCCTCACCCCACATCAGCCCGGGGAGGCCCCAGATTCCAAAGGGGGCAGCGGTAGGGGGAGGTAAAAGGAGCAGCCCTGGAGCCTGGTTCTCATTTTCTTGCCCAGAGTCTGAGCCTTTGTGGGAAACTTCTGAAGGTTATTAAACACCCGGAGGTCGTTAAATGCGCTGTTAACGAGGTATTAATCAACACCCCTCAGGAAAAAATAAAAAGACACCATTAACCCCCCCAGGAAGCTTGAGGCTGAGCATTTCAGTCGCATCTTTTGTTCCTCTGGGAGAAGAAATACATTCTGGCAGGGCCAGAATCAGGGCCCAGGCAGGCCTGGGGCCCCAGCTGAGGCCGGTGGCCCCAGAATGACAGAGGTGCAGGGGAGGGGGGACCCTTGTGCCCTTTGACCCTGGGCTATAGAGGCATCTATCACGTGAGGGAGTGTGTGTGTGTGCGTGTGTGGTGTGTGTGTCAGAGGTGGGCTGGGGAGGGGTCACAGAAGATGGATGGAGACATCCCGCTCGGGCAGTCCCGGAGACCAGAGCAAGCTCTGGGAAGTGCCCAGTGGAACAAACTGTCCTGGGCCTTTGCTGTTTGAACACCCACAGCGCCAACTCTGGGGCTGCCAGAGAGGGGGAGGGAGCCTCGGGGAGCGGGAAGCACTCTCTGGCTCCTCCCTGGTTCAGCAAACAGTTGAACAATTTTGAAATTTTAAATGATTAAAAGGTATTAAAACAACATTATTTCTAGTTCCCTGCACACCCGAATGGAAGCCTCCTGAGCAAGAAGACCCCCAGGTAGAAGACCCTTTTTGGAGGCAGAGGTGACACTGCCGAAGAAGCCAGAGGGATACTGGCCTGGGGGTCTGGGGATGAGACACCCACCAAAGCCATCCCTAAATCACCCCAAGACTCCTCTATCTTCCTGTAAGTAAGGGTAGCTTTTCACCTCTCCCCTGACAGAAAGGACCTGGGACCCTCCCCATCTTGTAACACTTGTGTCTTAGGGGAACTCACCCCAATCTCCCACCCTGTAAGAGCCACACAGCCAACCAGTCTTGGTCTAGAGAGGGACTGAGTGAAAACCAGTTATAATTTTTTTTTTTGGACACCTCCAGCATTGTGGTGGGGGCCTGACATTAAAGTGGAGGACCATTCTGTGATATACGAGGGGGTGGTTAGCTGATGCTCCTGTTGAAGTCTGGATGGGGTAAGAGAGGGCGGGAGGAGTTCCTTAAGAGACAGGAGAGCACAGCAAACCTCCAATCTGTCGTAAGGGAGAGGGGTCTTGAGTCAATTAACTAACACTCAATATCCTGCTAACACACTCAAGACCTTCCCCACTGCCTCGGAATCTGACCAACACCCCAGTTTCCAAAAAGTTCCCAGGAGCCCCCGGGAAGGGAAGAGAACTAGATCCTCCCAGTTAGAATGGCCACGTACCCAGCTGCTCACTCCCTGCAGCTCCAGAGTCAGCTATGCCACCAGGCAAGCCACCCACAGCTGCTGGCTCTGCCTGACCTGCCACCAGTTCAGAACTCAGGACCCAGTCAACACGTGTCTGATCAGGGCTGGGATAGCCTGGGAGCCAGCAGTGGTGTCAGTAGCTCTCTGACTTCTCTCTACTATTCTGTGATGCCCAGACCTGGGGTCCATCTCACTCCTGAGGAAAGGAGGGAGGGACCCCTGGGTTTTTGCTCAATTCTCCCGGGTGCAGAAAGGTTCATGTGAGTGGGCTGGGAGGTGGAAGGTGTGGGCATGGTTCCTCAGCTGGGGAGCCTGCACACACCCCGTGTTCACTGGGCCAGGAGCAGTCAGGGATTCCCCTCTGCTCAGACATGTGCAAAGGGAAGGGTTTGTCTAATCCCAGGACTGACTCAAGGACGGAGGAGAGCTGAGGGAGGGGCGGAAGTGGGTGTGTTAGGGCAGTGCTGGGACTGTGAGAGGCCCACTCTCTCAGTCTAGCCTGGAGGGGACAAGGTGGGGTCTCATCTTTCCTCTCTGCTCCCCAGTGAATGGGAGAGACAGTGTCCCATTTAGTAGGAACCTGGGCATCTGGCCTTCTCAATCCTCCAGTCTCTTGGCCACATTTGCTCAGGTAATGTGACTCTCAGACCCTCAGCCTGCCCCCCATGCATTGAGCTAGGACCCAAAGGCTTCCCCAAAGCCTACTTTGAGACCCAGGGTCTCCTCAAGGAAGGGCTATGCATTTTGTGGCCTACTATCCAATCCCCTCCAGTTCTTCCAGTGGCTTCTGGGTGGGGTAGCGGATATTCTTGGGAATCAAACCTGGTCTTTTTCTAGCTCTTCCCAACCCCATTTGCTGTGCCATCCCACCTTCAAATTCAGACAAGTCACTATTTGGAAGTTGAGAGAAGTGGGGTTCAGATTCCATCAAGAAAGTGAACGGATCACTGCAGCTGTGCCCCTAACTCAGGGGTGAGCTCTGTTCAGCGTCTCGGTTTGGGGTCACTTCCCTGGTGCTCAACACCCCAGCTCCAGCCAGAAGCAGGGTCCTAAGTCCAAACGGACCCCAATTCCCATCCAGAGTTCGGGAACCCTCTATCCTGATCTGTCTTGGTGTCGAAGCTGAGGAACCCGGGAGTCTCTCCGGAAAGCCACCCAGGAGTGAGAAGCAGGGTGGCGCAGAGGGGAGCTGTCATGGACCGGGTTCTGTCCCCCAGTTTAACCTGGCACAGTCACCGGGGCTCCGCTTCTTTATGTGTAAAAACAAGGGTTCTCTTCTAGCCAGAGAGACCGGACCTGGGCACGTCCAGCAGCACCCTCAGCCCCGCACCCGCACCCTCGTACCTGCAGCACGTTGGGATGCCGCAGCCGCTCCAGCAGCACCATCTCTTTGAGCAGCTTATGGGCCGCCAGTCGATAGCAGCCCCTCCGCGCCCCGAACTCCCGCACGCAGCTGCCCAGATCGTGGCCGCTGAAGTCCACCGCCTTGAGCGCCACCGCCGCGCCGCCAGGCAGGCGGACCCGGTACACGGCCTTGGTGTAGCCGGAGCCCAAGTACTGAGCGCCGGACACGTTGCGGAGCGCGGCGCAGCCCAGGCGCGGGCCCGGACCAGGGGAGCCCGGGCCGGGAGCCGGGGGCCAGCCCGGAGCGCCGTCGGGCAGGGGCCGGGCCCGCGGGGGCCGGGGACGCTGCAGGCCCGGACCGCCCGGAGCCAGGTCCATAAGGCGCCGCCGCTCCGGCCGGCCGGCCCCGGGCCCGGGGCCCCCGCGGGAATAGCGCTGCACCTCCTCGTAGCGCGCTCGAATCTGCCGGGCCAGCTCCCCGCGGCCCCCGCGACGGCCCGGGCCCGGAGCTGGCGAGGGCCCGGGGGACTGGCCGGGCCGTGGAGGCTCCGAGCCCGGAGCGAAGAGCACGTTGAGGACCGAGCCCAGCAGGAAGGAGGCGCAGAAGCCCGCGGCCACCGCCGCCCGCCGGCGCCGCATCGCTCCCCTCCCCCCGGCCGGCCGGCCCCGCGCGGCTCCCCGGCCGCGGCCCCGGGAGGCTCAGGCTCCGAGGCGGCTCCGCTCTGCGCTCCGCCGGCCCCCTGCCCAGCCCACGCGCATGGCCCCGGCGGCCCCGACCCCGGCCCCGGCCCCTCGCGGGCGGCACATCGGCCTGACACTTGCCTCCCTCTCGCCCTGCCCCCGCCGCTTATAAGGCCCGCGGCCGCCCCCGCCCCCGCCCCCGCCCCCGCCCCCGCCCCCGCCCCCGCCCCCGCCCCCTCCGCCTCCGCCTCCCGGCTCCCGGCCCGAGCCCGTCCTCGGCGCCGCCCCCTCCGGCCGGCCCGGCCTTCCCCGCTGACTGACAGCGGGACCTCCTCCCGCGGCCGTCCGGGCCTGAGACGCGGCTCCGGCCCTGCCCAGCCCGGGATCGCGGGCCGGGGGAGAAAGGGGGGCGGCGGCGGCGGCCCCGGAACGAGCCAGGGGGATCGGACCCAGAGCGAGGGCGGATAACGGGGCTGGGGCGGCCAGATAACGGGCCCGGGAGGCGGTCAACTGAGCCGGCGGGGCACGGTGGGGGAGCAGACGGAGGGGCGAGGCCGGCGGGTAACCGGTTCCGGAAGGGACGAGCAGCTGGGTCCGGGGTGCGCCCTCCCTGGGACCCGGGCCCGTGAGGCTGGCTGGGCGCGGGGAAGGGGCGTGGGGCCCGCCTCACGCGGGGGACGCTGCTCATCGCTTAGTCGCGGATTCGGGGGCCGGGAATGGGGAGGCGGGCGCTCAGGGGCTGGCACCTGCGAGCGCCCGTAGGACGGGAACTCTGGGATCCGAAGAAAAATCAGGAGCTGCCCTATTCCATCTCCCCTACAAAATTTCTCTGATTTTCCTTGTCCCTAAAGCCCCACATCGAACCCCTGCCCCGGGGATTCCCGCAGACAGACGTTAGCCGCGGATCACGAACTTTATTCGAGCTAGTAATTTGTACAAACAGCACTTGTATCCACGGACATGCGTGGTCCTGGTTGTCTCTGGAGCGTGTTGCATTAGTGTGTCTGAAGGGGCCACTGTGTCTGAGGAAGGGAGTGTGTACCATTTGTGTAAGTAGGTGCTGACTCCAGCAGAACTTCTGGTCCCTCCTTCTCCCTCCCTGATTGCATCATTAGCGCTAATTGAGGAGCTTTCACACGCCAGTGCATTAGTTGTTTGGAGTGAGCTCCCCCCTCCTGGGAGAGATAAGCCGCCGCCCCTCCTCCCCCTGCGGTCCTCCGCTTCCTCAGCGCCCTGAAACTGTCCACCTAGATCCCCCCATCCCTCTTGGGCACCTTCCTGCCCACTGGTCCTTTCCTGGTTAATCGCTTTCTTCTTCGCAGTGTCAGAGATTAGCTCGAGAGGAGGCAGGAGGAGGTGGAGGGCCTAAAAATCTTTCCTCCAGGAAGCTGAAGAGTTTTGAATGCAATCTCTGTGATGAGAAAGACAGAAATCTCTGGCCGGTTCTTTTGGACCTGGAAGGGCAGAGGACAGCTCTGAATCCTTGATCACCAGCCTGTGATCCCACTGATGTAGGGGTATCCAGCCCTGACTCCTAGGGCCCCCTAAGACTGGGAGATTTGGGGTCCAGTCTAATTTAGCAAGCATGGGAAGGGCAGAGTGAGAGAAGCCTCCATTCTCTTGAGGACCTTGGGTTTGGTAGAGTCTGGTCTGGTCCTGTTTAGCTGCTCTGCCCTGCCCTGTCCCTTGGCTGCTGGGTGTGGGGGAAGGCTCTGAGCAGATGCCCTCCCCGGCTCTCACACCAGATGTCTTTGGTCTAATTAACTGTGCTGGGAAAACCAACCTGGGTTTGTAAACAGAGCTACTGGCTAAAGTCAACAGGGAGCAGCAGCAAACAGCAAACATTCCCCTCACACTCAGCCACAGTCCAATCCCGCTCCCTAGGGAAGAGGGGAGCCTTGCAGATCCTGAGGCCTCCTGGCCCACATCTGAGTCAGGGAAAACCACTCTTCCTCTGTGACCCCAGTATGGACATTTCTTTACCCCAGTGGCTCAGACAGTAAAGAATCCACCTACAATGCAGGAGACTGGGGTTTGAACCCTGGGTCGGGGAGATCCCCTGGAGAAGGGAATGGCAACCCATTCCAGTATTCTTGCCTGGAGAATCCCCATGGACAGAGGAGCCTGGTGGGCTACAGTCCATGGGGTCCCAAAGAGTTGGACACAACTGAGCCACTAACACATTACTAGTCTCAGGGGTTCCTCTGCTGGGGAGGACTGGGGATTCTGAGAGGACAGAGTTGCCATCCCAAGGCTCTGCCTCCCTTCCAGAGAACTCTTGGGATCTATTAGCCCAACCTCCTGATCCATGGGGAAGCCATTATAGGGGGAATGTTCTTTAAAGAGCTTTCTTTGGGGCCTGCTGTGCTCTAGGATCTTGGAGAAACCTCCTAGGTAGGGCTTGGCATTGTTGAATCTCTAACTCAGAGTTGGTGAATATAACATGAACATTGTTAAGTTCGTTACACATCATGTAGGTATTATAATAACATGGTCTGAAATTAGATAATTATTCCTGTGATATCTTTGCCAAGCTTCAGTGTTTCTGTTATGGTTTGAAAGTTCAGTGCACACAGGGCCTGAGAAAAGGCCCGAATGTACATACATACAATGCACACGCGTGAGCCCACGGACAGTGACCTCACACACAGGAACAAAGGCATTTCAGCTCTCGTTCTCACACTCACTCGGTCTCCCTCGCTGGCTCGCAGACATACAGACATATACAATCTTTGATGGAAATAGGTTTTTGGCCTCTGAAAAAAAGAAGTTGAACGTTTTAAACAGATTAGTTTCTGAATTGGCAGTTTCTTGACTTCTTAACCAAAATGTGCTTGTTTGCTTTCCTTTTTTTTTTTTTGCCACCCAAGGAGTAGAATCATCATTACAAAGAACTGAAAAAGACCTAAAACTCTTGTTCAGGATCCAGATTTACTATCTCCCCTGCCCCAAAGACCTAGCAAGGCCGGTAGCCTGAGCCTCCCCAACTAGTCCTCAGGCCACAGGCAGCTCAGAGCACTGGGGCCCTCCTCCACCTCTTACTCAGGGCCACGGTGGTGGTGCTGTGTCCGCCTGTTCAAGAGCTCAGTGCTTCAAACACACCATGTTTTCCAGCCGCTCCCTCTACTTATCATACCCTCACGCCATCCAAACACTAACTTGGATAGCAATCCTTAGGGAGGAGGCAGATGGTCCAAACTCCAAAATACTACATTTCTTTGGAAATGTCTTCAAAATACATGTCTTTCTGCATGCTTTGTCAGATTTTCTTAGGCTGCCAGGATAGGAACATCATCCTCTCCTCCGTCCTCTTGATTGTCTTCCTTCTCCCTCCAGCCCAGGTCTCAAATACTTCTTTTGGAATGTCACTCTCCAGCTCAGAAACCTGGAGGAGACACTGAACTGGACCTTCAGGTCTTTGGGAGCTGGCTCCAGCCCTCCACCTGGCCTAGTTCCCCTCTTTTCATTTCCCCGCACAGAACCAGATTGCCTTGACCTGTTGCCTGCACTGGCTCCTGACTTGGAGCCATCATTAGTGTTTTCCCCTGTGGCCCTCCCATTTCCTTTTCCTGAAATGCCCACTTGTAGCCTTACCCACTGGCTTCCTCAGTGGTTCAGCAGTTAAGCATCTGCCTGCGATGCAAGAGACTCAGGAGACACGGGTTCAGTCCCTGGGTCAGGAAGATCCCCTGCAGGAGGGCAAGGCAACCCACTCCAGTATTCTTGCATGGAGAATCCCATGGATGGAAGAGCCTGGAGGGCTACAGTCCTTAGGGTCACAAAGATTCGGACATGACTTCAGCAACTTTAATACTCAGTACTCGGCATTTCCACATCATCTTTGCTAGCTGCTAGCTGGTTCATCAAGGCCTCCCAGAAAATAGTGAGTCACAGACACTGCTTCTTCACATGGGATACTTGGGTCCCTGGGACCTTGAAGGCCTATTTTTAGAGTTCTGTGGATTTATTTTCTTTAAAAGGAAATGTACAAAACACATTTCTCAGGTCTTGAAAACCTTGATGTAGACCAAAGAGCTTGGGGCTACAAGAAACCAAGAAACCTGGGTTCAAATTTCATTAACTGAGTTACTTCGGGTGAATTAGTTAATCTCTCTGTGTATTAATTTTTTCATGAAGAAAATGGGAGACATACTAGTACCTACCATGTAAAGTTGTCGAGTGATGAAATGCAGAGACGTTTGAAGTGCCTGGCACAGGCTAAGTCCTTGATATGAATAATCTATAGCTAGTATTGGAGAAGGCAATGCACCCCACTCCAGTACTCTTGCCTGGAAAATCCCATGCAGAGAAAAGCCTGGTGGGCTGCGGTCTATGGGGTTGCTACAAGTCGGGCATGACTGAACGACTTCACTTTCATTTTTCAGTTTCATGCATTGGAGAAGGAAATGGCACCCCACTCCAGTGTTCTTGCCTGGAGAATCCCAGGGATGCGGGAGCCTGGTGGGCTGCCGTCTATGGGGTCGCACAGAATCGGACACGACTGAAGCGACTTAGCAGCAGCATAGCTAGTATTAATGATAATATTGAACAAATAAACATCTGGGACAACATGTTAGACAACTAACCATAACTCTGCCTAGAGGGAAAAATGACTTTAGATACTTTCCATCCTGGTTTCCACTGGTGAAATCTCTCAGCCTCCTGGGGCTCTCTCTGTGTCTGGAATTTTCACTTTTTCCCAAATCAGCAAAGCAGCGGTCGATCAGAAGAGGCCTCGTTGCCCCCACTGCCACCCTGCGGTGAGCTGCAGAGGGAGGAACATGAATCAAGGCTTGATTCTTGGTGCCACAGTGACCGAGCACAGGGAAAGCCGGGTCTGTCCTCCCTGGGGCAGGAGCGGGGGGGAGGGGACGGCCCAGAAAATGAGGAGGGGGGAGGAAAGGGGTGGAGGCAGGCAGCCTGCGCCCCCACCCCCACTTCCCTCAGGTAGGAAGTGAAGCTGACGTTTCCAAAATATAAAAAACAGATGATGAGGGTCAGGTTTCCTACACACTGGAGAGCGGGAGCCCCAAGGCAGAGTCCCCAAGAAATGATGTGAGACAGAGATGGGGGCAGAGAGAGAAAGAGATTGGAGAGGAGAGAAGATAGATAAGGATGCAGAAAGACAGAGACAAAGGCAAAACCCCTCCTGAATCCTGAGGGTAGTCAGACAAAGACAGAGGCAAGAGACAGAAAGCCATGGTTCAGGAGAGATCTTTCCATCCGTTTCTGGAAAAGAGCTTAGGTCCTCTCTGTGGGTCTCAAGATGGGAACATGAGCTGTTTTGGCTCCATGACCCTGTCGGAGGATGAGGCCCTCCAGAACTCCAGAAATGAAAAGGCCCTCTGGGTTCAGAGCTCTCCTTGCCTGGGCCAGTCTCTGTCTGGACCTCCAGCTCTCTGGTCCCTGAGCCAGCCTCTCCCCTCCACCCTCCTCCCTCCTGCTTAGCCTCACCTATCAGCCCAGAGAGGTGCTCTATGACAGCTTCTCTTTCTTTTTCCTGGATGTCTGGACCATGTGTTCTCTTCCTTCACTGGTTCCATTGATTGGAGGATCTGGGGCTCGGTGGAGCTGAGGACAGACAAGATCGAGAGGCACCTGTTTAGAGCCTTAGCCTTGGAGCCAGGACAGAATCAAGATTGTGTCTTATGTAGAGAATGGACTTACGGACACAGTGAGGGGAAGAGAGGGTGGGGTGAACTGAGAGAGTAGCCCTGATGTATATACATGACTCTGTAAAACAGACAGCTAGTGGGAAGCTGCTCTAGGGAGCTGCTATAGGGAGCTCAGCCTAGTGCTCTGTGACAACGTAGAGGGGTGGGATGGGGCTGGGAGGTAGGCTCAAGAGGAAAGGGATGTATGTATGCTGATTTTCACATTGTTGTACAGCAGAAACCAACACAACGTTGTAAACTAATCATCCTCCAATTAAAACATTTCGTGCGACACAGAAAATTATGGGAACTTCAAATAGCAATGCTGCTGCTGCTGCTGCTGCTGCTAAGTCGCTTCAGTCGTGTCCGACTCTGTGCAACCCCATAGACGGCAGCTCACCAGGCTCCCCCGTCCCTGGGATTCTCCAGGCAAGAACACTGGAGTGGGGTGCCATTTCCTTCTCCAATGCATGAAAGTGAAAAGTGAAAGTGAAGTTACTGAGTCGTGTCCAACTCTCAGCGATCCCATGGACTGCAGCCTACCAGGCTCCTCCATCCATGGGATTTTCCAGGCAAGAGTACTGGAGTGGGGTGCCATTGCCTTCTCCGTCAAATAGCAATATGTATAAATAAATAAAATTTTATTGATATACAGTAAAAAAAAAAAAAAGATTGTGTGGTAGACTCATTGAGGGAGGGAGAACAGTGAGGGCTGACCCTAGGGTCTCTGTTCCCTGGGCAGATACAGAGGGAGGGAGAGGAATGAAGAGCTGGCCACTGGATCAATGGGTCATGAGTGGACTCTGGTGGGAGGGATGGTAGAGGGGAGGCCTTTGTCTTTGTCCAGGGGCCTTTGCAGGGGAGAGGGATGGGAATGGGAGCAGAGGGGCCAGGTGATCCAATCTAACAAATAACACCTTTTCTGACTAAGCCAAATGCACGCTGCGCCAATGGGGCAGCTCTTCTCCCAGGCCATGTCAAATAGAAAGAGCCAGTTCTTTTCAAGCAGCCTCAGGGCTGTGGTTTGGAGAGTAGAGAGAAAAAGGAGAAAGAGGGGCTGTTGAGTTTGTGCTTCTGGTCTGGACCTCCAGAAGACTGACAACTTTCTCCGTCTTTCCCAGCTGCCCCCAGAGGCTGGCCTGGACCCAGGCCTAGGAAGAAGACTGTTCCTCACAGTTAAAGAGGCCTTGGCCCTGCCTCTGCCCTGAGGACTTTACCATGTAATTGCAAAGATTCACATCAGGCCATCAGGGACACAGGGGGCTGTGGAGGGTTTGGGCAGAGAAGAGCTGGCCCCCTGCCGGAGCCCTGATGGAGAGTTATCATATTCTGAATGCCTGTTGTGTGCCAGGAACCATCTAACTTCTTAACACATACTGTGAGGTCTGTGTTACCACACCCATTTTATAGATGGGGGAATCGAGGCTCATGAGGCGAAGGGATCTGTCAAATGTCACACAGATCACAAAGTGGAGAGTGGAGCACTGTGGACCACTGTGAAATCAGGAAGCAGCAACTGGGACCCTGCTTCAGATCTTCTCTCTGTTCTTTGCTAGTTGGGGAAGAAAAAAAAAAAATCCTGTCAAAGGAAGCAGCGGAGAGGCAAGCAAATGCCACCAGTGGGAACCAAGATGGAAATGCATTAAGGTGATTTCTGCCTGCAAGCAACAGTGTTTGGTCATAAAGATTTATTATTTTATTGTTCTTATTAATTCTAATGATAGAGTGCACTCCTTAAATGCCTTTCATCATCATTTAATCCACTTAATACCTCTTGGAGATAAATACTATTATTATCTCCAATTTTCGAGATGAGAAAATTGATGTATAGAGCAGTTAGGTAACTTGTGGCAGAGCCAGGATTTGGACACAGATGCCTCTGACAGCAGAGCTGTTCACTTCCATCTTCCGTCCTGTGTCCGTTGTTAACTTTACGGTCTGGGCTGGGCTCATTTCAGCTTTAAAAATCCCAAGGTCAGCCTTTCCAAGCTCAGTGCTGCAAATTGCTTCAAAGATGGTCACCTGATGATGTTTGAGGCTTTAAAGGACAGAAGCAGAGGGCAGAGAGGAGGGAAGGAGGGGGATCCTCTATCCACCCATAGGAAAAAACCACAGACTCGGGAGCCAAGAGGAAACCCCTATGAACTGTTTTTCAGAGACCCCAGCAGACTCTGTAAATCAGGGGTCCCCACCCTCCAGAATCTAATGACTAATGATCTGAAGTGGAACTCATGTAATAATAGTAGAAATAAAGTGCACAATGAATGTGATGCGCTTGAATCATCCTGAAAGCATCACCCTACTCCACCCCAGTCCCTGGAAAAATTGTCTTCCATGAAACTTGTCCCTGGTGCCAAAGGGATTGGGGATTGCTGCTGTAAATCACTCTCTCCTCCTTGCTTCTGGGGTAGATGGTTTATAAAGGGTTAACGAGACTCTTGGAGTCTGCACGGAATTAAAATAATTAGTTGAAAAATTCCAAAAAGCACAAAAAGGAAATAAAAATTACACAAAATCCCTCCATTAAAAGAGATTATCTATCTTAAGATGTGAAAGCCACCTTGCCCGCCCCTCCAACCCCACCTGCAGAAGTAACCCTTCTGAAAGATGCTATGTGCAGACTCCCTAAGACCCCATGAGTTCATCATCTCCTTTCTCCCACACACTTCCCTTGGTGGCTCTCTCATTTCTGCAGCAGCAGGCTCCAAGACATCTCAGTCTCTTCCATGCTTCTAAACTCAAACTTAATCCTGTGCTTAAAAAAAAAAAAAAATCTCTTAGATTTGCCCTTTTATTTCTTCACCGACATCCTCCCCAGTCCAGGCTCTTCCTCACACATCTGGTCTGTTGTCGGGGTCCCCTCGATGCTCTCCTCCCACCTCAAAGCATGTACAGGCACCAGATGCATCTGCCAAGAACACTGCTTCCAGCCCATCATTTTCCTGCTCTAAAATCGCTGATGATTCCCCAGCATTTGAAGGATAATTCAGCTTGGCATTTAGAGTCAGTCACAACCGACATCTTCTAGTCTTGTTTTCACAGGTACTTCCCGACGCTGTGCTGCAGCCTGGCTGGCTGCTTCACTCATCTTAGAGCTTTCTCTGCTTTTCCTGCCTCATGAGATCCTTTCCCCACCTATCTAAAGCTTGCCCATCCTTCAAGGTTCATTTCAAGAGTTTCTTTTTCCAGAAAGCTTTCCCTGACTGCTTTAGTTCACATCTACTGCTCATTTCTCTCATACCTGACCACAAGGAGGCTGTGCATCACGGTTCAGAGAGCCCCTGCTTGGAAGAGACCTTGGGGATGATCATCAAATAGTAGTTCTCAGCCTGGACTCCACGGATCTTCAGGAGTCTGCAAACATATCGGGGAGGGGGAAGCTATTGTCAGTGTCTATGATAAGTTTGTCCAGTCAAGGGGAACATGGGCTTTCTTTGCTTGTGCCTAGAATTATATTATGCCTTGAGTCTCTTGTGCTGATGAGTGATACTGGCTGTTTATTTAGAAAAGTGGGAGTAAAATTAGGTTATGTAAACAGACCCTGATCACACCATCGTGGTTATCTGGGTTATGAAGACCTTTTCTGTACAGTTCTTCTGTGTATTCTTGCCACCTCTTAATATCTTCTGCTTTCGTTAGGTCCATATCATTTCTGTCCTTTATTGCGCCCATCTTTGTATGAAATGTTCTCTTGCTATCTCTGATTTTCTTGAAGAGACTTAAAAAAAATCTGGAGTTTGTGAGGATGAATAAAAGGGATCCTTGATGGTGAAAAATTGGTTACTGATCCTGCCCATCTCCTGACCAAGGTAGGTCTCCCAGGTGATACTGGAATAGCCTAGGCACCCCCTCATGATGGACAAGCTCACTTTCTTATAGGGAGCCAAGACATTATTTGATCGTAGTAAATCTAAGCCATCTCTCTCAGGACAACCCTTCAAATTTTGAAGATAACTTAAAACCTTCATTGGCTTGCAGTTTTTTATAGGCCAAAGACAAACTTTCTTTTGTGTTTTCGGAGGCCCCACATGCTATAGCCTTGCCCCCCTTCACTGCCCTGCCTCCCTGTCTCTGCTGAGATCCATTTACCCTCCTCTGCTCCTCTCCCCTATTTACTATGCCTTCCGCTTGAAACGATTTTATCTCCCCTGTCTGCCTAGTTACTCTACTCATCCATAGAGCTCAGCTCTGAAAACACCTCCTCAAAAAAGCTTTCCCTGACCACTCCAGTATGGATCCTTGTATCCCTGTGTACTTATCCATTGCAGCCCTCATCAGAGCTGTAATTTTTCTCATTTGTGTCATTCGATTGAAAATCAATCTACTCTGAACTACATACACTGTGAAAGCAGGACCTTGTTTGATTTCTTCTTCTGGTACATGCCCATCACCTAGTACAGTGCCTTGTTCCATAGGCAATTAGTTAAATATTGATTAATATTGTTATTATTTTTCACAAGGCTGTTAGAAACAGTAGATGTATGCAAAGTGTTTTGTAAGCTCCAAAGCAGGGCCTATCCCAGATCATGCTCCTCTGATTCCCTTGTTGTTTGATGGTGCTCCTCTTAAAATGGGGTCCTTTGCACCTGCTGTTCCCTCTGCCTGGAAGGGTCTTCTATCAGACCCTCCTGTGGCTGCTTCTGTGTATATTCAAATCTTGGCTTGAATGTCATTTCATCGGAAAGAGCTCCCCTGACCACTCTCTACATATTATACTGTTCTGTTGGCAGAACATTTGTCATCTAAAATTATCTTGATATGTCTATCATATTTTTCCTTTTTTTGTTGTCAGTCTCTCCCCTCTTTAGACTGTAAGCACCATGAGATCAGGGTCTATGTTTTGTGCACTGCTTTTTGCTCGAATTGCCTAGCAGTGATAGCATCTTGCAGGTACCCAGGACTAAATAATTGTGGATAGATTGAATTTGACATTCCAGTGAGCTTCTGCCAACTCAAGCTGAGCCCTTCTCCTCCTATGGTTTGGACATCATACCTCTTGTAATGTGCTTGTCCTCTGGTGTTTTATTTTCAGGGATATCAGCCTCGTGCCAGAAGCTAAATAACGAATGTCTCATCAGCAGAAAGAAATTCTCTCCTGTCTTAACCAAACTCAGTCTCTTTATCGGAAGCCTGGCTTCCTGCTTCCAACCAACTGTGGCCTGAACTACTTCCCAGAAATTTACCTGCCTTGTGTCTCTCCTTCAAGGCTCTACATTGTGACTTTTAAGGTGACAATCAGCTAATCCAATAACAGAATCCTGCTAATGTGCTAACAGGAGAGGGTGGAAAAAAAAAAGGCTCCCCGCTCCCTCCCTTCTGACTCAGGTAACATCTGTGCATTTAACAGGACCCTTCTGGAGACAATTAAATAAATGCTTTATTGAAACAATAAAATTAATAGGGGTCTCATGGAACTCAATGAAAGGTTTTTAAAAATTAGCTTCATTGTTTTTTAAGCTTCAAATTAAACTTTGCTAGGCAAGGGGGTGGGGCAGGGCCAAATTTTCATTAAAGCCGGTCTGTGCCCACAGGGCCACCCATTTGGGAGGGAGGGAGTCAAGATCCCAAGCCTGAGCATTCCTATGGAAGGGCCGCTGCTACTGTTTTGAGGGCCTGGCTCCAAAGGGTTCCCCACTGTAAGAGGCGAGGTTATTCTAAAACATAGTTCTGGTTCCAGTCCTGGGACTCTGTGACCTTACTGATTGACTAGCCCTATGCTTCATGAGATTTGAGTGCCCTAGGTCAGGTGTTCCATCAAAGGAAATGTCATGATGACATTTGTCGTGCTGAATGAATGGAACAATGAAACTGGAGACACTCATTCTGCCAGGAAGTGGGTGGGACATTTGTCTGGATCCAGGCCCATCCACCTCACCATGTTGCTTCACAGCCCTTGCCCCGGCTGTGTAACCCTTGGTCTCCTGTTTCTCCCTAAAGGACCATTTTCAGCCCCCAGAAAAGCCTGGGAACTGCAGAACCTGAGGCCAGAGAGTTTTGGAAATCAGTGGGAAGTGCTGGTGGGGGCTGGGAAGCAGGTGCTATGTGGGACCAGGGGACTTTTAGATGAGGGATTTACTTAGCTTCGAGGGCACTGGGATCCTTGATCCCAGCATGATTCTTGTGGAAGATGAAGTTCTCTGTCCAGACGGATGGAGCTGGCATAAGACTGTCTTTAGGACTCCTCATTATTCCTATCAAGGTAGCACATTGATTCAAACCATCTGTGGGCTTGTGAGGTCTGATTAGACTTGGCATTTCCCACCCTGGGCTCCCAACTTACGCCCTATGTGAGTGTGAGGAGCAGGCTGGAGGTGTGGTTGAAGTCTGGGGTGGACCCTCTCCCTAAGTCTCAGCTTCCTTGCCCCCAGTGATGCAGGCACATTTGGCTCCAGCTCCCTGACTCCGTGGGCTGCCAGTAGGCATTGGGAGAGGTTCTGAACTGAAAGGCAGAAGGCTTCTGCTCCCAGCCCTGCCTTTAACTAGTTGTGTAACTTAGAGCAAGTTATTCAGTCTTTCTGGGACTCAGTTTTTTCATCTGCAAGATGGGATAATGATACCCGCTGTGGTTGTTTTGAGGACCAAATGGGGCACAGATGTGAATGGCTTTGAAGTGCATGAAAAAAAGATGGTATAAATGATGTTGGTTTCATTAACGGCATTCCCTGTCTCAGGACACAAAGCTTTCCTGTCTTGGAGTTGCCATCCTCTGAGTACTGAGTTCAGGGCATGTTTGGTGTCTGGGAGAATACAGCTTTGGGGGCCTTGTTTATCAACTCATCTGGTCCCTCACTTCACCTAAGGGCTTCTACCCTGTTCCTTCCTCCAGCACCCTCTAGTCTCCCAGACTGGAGGTCTTGGAGATACCTTTGACTTTTCATACCCTTTTATCCCCTTGTATCTATTACATCAGCACATCTTATTTCTTCCTTTGAAATCCATCCCTGACTCACCTTTTCTTTCGTGGTCCCATTGCCATCACCGTAGTCTAAGCCGTCATTGCCTGGGTTTCCTCAGGAGCTCCTCCATGGGTCTTGCCTCCATGATTTCCTGCACAGGGCTACCAGCTTCATCTCCTCATGGGCCACTGTTTTTAGGTGACTCCCCTGCTGAAGAAACCCAGTGACTCCCCAGTTATCTCATCAAGGCCATTGCCCTCTGTGTGCTCTCAAAGGCTTCCGCTCCCCTGCTCCACTGGCTCTATGCAGCTTGATTACACCAAAGTTCCTCTGCACGTACCCTTCCCTACAATCAGGTCCGTTTGCTTATAGTCCTCCAAAGACGAGGTAGCCTTCCCACTTCTGTGCCTTTGCACAGACCACTTACCTTGCCTGGAGTAGGAATACCCTCTCCTAGCCTCTTTGTCAGTTCTCTCCAATCTTCAGTATTCAGCTGAAGTCTCTAGTTCTCTCCCCAGCCCCCACCCCAAAGTTTTCTAAGGAGGTTATCTTATGGGACCATCTCCTTGCTCTCTATCCTAAACTCTTCTTGCTTATATTGGCAGTACTGACTTCATGTCAACCATCTTTCATTCTTGTCCCCTTGCTCTTTGAGGGCTGGAACCCTGTCCTCTATCTTTACTATAACATCTAATCAAAGTCTGGATGCCCTGTGAAATCTTGGTTGATTGGATGAAAGAAGAGATCTGGTTTGGTGAGTGGAGATGGTATGGAGAATTTCTATTTTAAATAGAGATTTCCAGTCCCCTTCACTCCTCCCCCACCCCACTCAAGCTTTTCAGAATCCACCCCCTCCTATGTCTTCATCCATCAGTAATAAAGCAGGAACAATAGGGGGTTTCTTTCTAATTAAAGGGAGCAGTTAGTGTTTCCACTTCAAAGCCCTGAGAGAGAAGACTTTTGTTCATGGGCCTGGGAGCTCCGGAGCCTGGGTTGGGTGGGGAAGTGGATCTCCCCAGGCCCAGCCAAGCATTAAGCTCCTGAACCTGAGATCCCCCCGTTTGCAGGCAGAGAAGCTCAAATTTAAAACAACAATGTAATTTGGTAACTTGGGCTCTGATAAAACAGTTGGGGGAATTTCTTCTCTCCTAGCGTCTAAAGCCAATGTTATTACAGGTGTGTGCTTGTCTCTCCCACGGCCTCCCCAGTCCTGTTGCCCCACCACACACACAGCACACACACACATATCACACCACACACTCACACACATGTAGGACTTGCAACATGGCGCTTCCTGAGTGGATGCCTCCTCTTACCCCCATTTGCAGGGCACTCTGGCCTGGATGATCCCACACATCCAGCTCCTCTAATACGTATCATCTCTCCAGTGCTCAGAAACAAGACACTCTGGTTGAGACTGTTCAGTCTCTATTCAGCTGCAAGTCACTTTGGCAGAGAGGTGTTCTCTTCCTCTGACATCCAGCAGCCACAGTCTGGTCCTCTATGCTGGTCCCAGGCTGATTCCCATCCCCCGATTATAAGCTAGTTCCTTCCTCTGATCACAGACCCCAAAGTGGCCGCAAACTGCCATGGACATGGTCAGAGGCTGAAGCTCCAGAGTGGCCGCAGAGTGTGTCCTAACAGCAGACCCAGTCAAGGGCATAGAGTGGGGCTTTGGTCTAGCAAGTTGTCTCACAAATATCACATCTCCCTGATAAGGGAGATGGGAAGGGAGCTTTTGACTCAGTTCTACTGCTGAAACTCTATAAGGCCCACACTATCCCTCCATCCCTCCATCCTACCTGGAGCACCTAGTCTTGGCCATTTAGTGATGAACAAGGCTAAATACATAGATCCTATGCTCAAATGTCTCAGTGTTAGATAAATAGCATGGGTCTGGGCATTTTACGATCCTGTATTCAAGTCTCCCCTTCTTGATTTATTAGCTGGGTCACTTTGGACAAGTTACTTAACCTTTCTAAGTCTCAACTTCCTAACAGGTAATTAGGGATAATAATAATAATGACCTCCAGGGACAGTAAAAGGATTAAATGACGTGATCTATCAAGTGCAAACACAGTGCGCGGCACATAGAACATGCTCAATGAATAATAATGACCATTCATTGATATTCATTCTAATGGGAAGGTAGACAAACACACCTAAAATTGTAGAACAGCAGAAGATCTGTCCTAGTTCCATGAACCAGGTGAAGGAGGAACCAGGAGGAGACCCTGGGTCTGCTGGGGATATCAGGGAGGCTTTTGTAGGGGTGGGACTTGGGAGTGGGGGTGGAGGTAGCCTTTGGATAGAGACTCGTGGGAGTGGAAGTTTGCTTGGCTGACCAAGCCTGTTGGGTCCAAGTGGAGGAAAAGTCTGGGGTCAAGAATGGCATCCCCCTGTAGACTACGGGCAGAATGTTTTAAAGATTATGGGAAGGTACTATTCTCATGACTCATCAATAACTGATGAAGGCAAGAACACTCTGAGCATCCAGGAATGTCTCAAAGGGGATCTGATGCTGATGGTGGATGGTGATGGTGGCACAGTGCTGTGACAGTGGTGAAACAAGGCCGCAGTTAAGAAATAGATGGCTAATTGCTTCTGGCTGTACTCACCTTTCTGCTCTGACCTGGCCTTCGGTCTCCTGTCCTTTCCTTTCCTGTTTTCACGCCCCACCCCCTTCCTTCATCCTCCCCACCTGGGGACACAGAAAGACACCCTTGTCCCTATCACTTGCCTTGTCCTCACCCCGCAAAGACCCCTGGTCCCTGCACCAGTTTGGGTTGATGGGGGGGGGGGGCTGTTTCCACACCCATGAGGACCAGTATGGGGCATGGCTGCCCTGCTTCGGCCTTGCTCGCTCCCCTGATTATTTCTCTTTAATTGAGCGTAAAGAATGTGAGGAATGCAGAGGAGACCGCTGGAGGAGGGCTGCGGCCCCCTCGGGATCCGGATCTGGGATTCTGAGCTCTGGATGGGAGCTCTGCAGATGGCCGCTGAGCCCCACGTAGTGTCTGTCCTTCCTGGTGCCCGCCCCCCAAATCCCCCGCCACCCTCCCCACCATGGTGAGTCCAGTTCTTCAAACCTGGATCCATCCCTTCGCTCTTCTGGGTTTCTTCTTCCTCCTTTTTTTGCACGGAGAATCTCACTTCTTTGTCAACAGGCCACAATCTCCCCTCTACCTGGCAGTCTGCCTTAATTTAACTTGTCTGACATTGAGAATCCTTATCAGTCTATATTTCCAGGTGGAATTCTAAAAGCTATTTAGCCTCCTCTGGTGAAGGAGGGGAAAGCAGTGATTCTGGCCTTGCTGGGCTGTGGGAAGATGTGTGTCCAGGTGCGAAGTCGGATGCTTGCCTATCAGGAAGGCATCCTGGTGAGTCACAGCTGGATCGTGGCTGTGAGGGAAGCGCTGGGTGAGTCTCCTCTGTTACTTTTCAGCTTCTCAGGGGGAGCGTGAAGTGGAGGAGGAAGCTCAGGTCGAGGACTCAGACCTGGGTTGGAGTCCTGGCCCTGCCCCGTCGTCTAGTGGCAATGTGATTTCGGGTGAATTATCTTATCCTCTCTGAGGCTGTTCCCTCGTGTTTAAGAGGATGGTGGTATGTCTATATGTGTGGCATTGTAAAAATGAAATTGGATGTGTTCAAGCATGTGAAGCACATAGTAGGTGCTCAGGAAGTATTAGTTTGGCTCTTCTGAGGAGACTCGAAAAGGGGGGTGGATTTTTCTAAAAAAGATTTCTCTTCCTTTGGCAAGTGTGCTAGGGTGTCCAAGGGACAGGGTGCTAAGGGGCCCAGTCCCAAAATTTCCACTCAGAAGCCAATGGATCCTGTAACTGCAGATGAACGGGAAGCCAAAGAGAAATGCAGCGTTGGGACGACTTGGGAATCCCTGAGCGGTGGCTCTGGCTCCTTAAGAATGGAGAGTGACAGCTGTCTTCCTCCACCTACCCTCCCCTGAGGCCTGACCCAAGCAATGGCTCATCCTGCAGCCAGAGGGTCTATTTAAAGAAAACTTCCTGCCTAGGAGAGATGTTCTGTGTTGAGATAGCTAATCTTCCCAGAATAGCTGAGCGTGGGCTGATCTCTTAATTTTCACAAACAGGACACGGATGGGGTTTGGCGGGGGGGTGGAGGGGCGTTGAAGGGGGTGCAGGCCAAGCTCACCCAGAGGTGGGGGCTGGGCAAGGTGGTTTTCTGTGGTTTCTTCCCACCCCGACTCCACCAGCTGCCTTCGCCTCCCGAATCTTCTCTTCACTGGTTGGTGGCTTCCTGGAGGTGCTCTGTCAGTGTGGCAAGGCCTGGGAGGCACTGATTATATTCTGCAACTTCTGGAAAATTCCCGCCACTAGTGATTTTCAAACTTCTATTGAGAGGAACATTCATAACAAAGTGGGACGTAAATGGACCTCGTGAGTGATGGTGTAGGGAGCTTTATCATTGGGGGTGTTTATGTGCAGGGACCCCTGAGCAGGGCTGTGGGCCCCTTCATCTTTATGGCGCCTGGAATGCTGGGTATTAGCGGGGCTTAGGACAGAGGCTGACCTGCCGGGCTGACACTGACATTGCCCTTCACTTCCCAGAGGCAGCGTTCTGTGGCCGGAGGTGCCTAAGGAGAACCTCAGGGCTACCAGTGGAGAAGGGTCCCCATGAAGCTAATGCTGTGGCTTGATGCTGAAGGGGGGAAGGGCAGCAAGAGTCGGAGCAGAGTGTAGAATGAGGGGAATGAGACTTCGGGTGATGAGGGTGGAGCATTCATTTGCAGAATATATTTTCCTTGGGACCGGGCTGCTTCTTTTTGTGACGTCAGCCACTAGACCCCTCTCGCTCTGAGCTGCAGCCCTCCTGGAGCTGCTCTGTGCGTCGCCGTCTCCCAGCCTCCCAGCCCCCATCCCCATCTGGGTCTACATTCCTGTTCACAGTCACAGCAGTCCTGGCGGCGGCCGTGGCTGAGCCGCATCTGGGGCTCTGATGACCACGTCTGTATCCGCCTGTCACAGAGCCAGTTATTTCCCTTCTGACTTTTATCTGCATCTGTGCAGTCTGGAGGGGATCTGTGCACGGTGGGCTCCCAGCCCCAGGAGCTGTCAGTTTCGAGGGGGAGGGGTGGTTGGGGAGGACTCCCCTGTCACCAGGCCCAGAGGGGTTGCTCTGATGAGCTTCGATCAGAGGCAGTGGCTCCCACCTCTCGGCAGTCATGGATTCCAGGCAGAGACAGTTGAGGAGCAATCGCACCAGGGCCTCCCACCTCCCTCCTGGGCCCCCTCCCTCTCCTGGTCTGACTTGACCTATGCCACCGGCCCCTCCTCCTCCAGGAGCTAATTATGCTTAGTATTGGTACCGAGTCCAGGTTACGATTCCCAAGTGACATTGGAGACAGTGGCAGGAGAAAGAGACTGTGCTTTCTGCATTTGAGAGGGAGAGGAATGTAGGGGAGGGAGGGAGAACAAGATCAGACTGGGCAAACGTGTCTTCAGGGGTTTCCTGGCTATCTCCGGGGTCCCTGGACTGGTTTGGAAAGGCTCTAAGTAATGCCAACAGGCAACACTAGGGGCAAGGGTTGTGTGATCAAGATGTTCCATGCTGACAGGCCAGGAGTGTCCAGGAAGGACATCTGGCTTTTAAGCCAGAGTACCTTGGGCCATAGACTGGGTGTCCCAACTAGCCTTTGATCCGGCTATTTTGTGGCCAGAATTCCCATTAGTTCACAAGACTAATGGAGAGTGGTGGGGGCCTGGAAGCACACGGAGCATTTCTCGCTGTGGTCCTTCATGGTTAGACAGACACCCTGGCAGTAAAAACCCGGACACTGGGATTTCCCTAGCAGTCCAGTGGTTAGGATGCCATGCTTCTGCCTCAGGGGGCATGGGGTTTGATCCTGGTTGGGGAATAAAGATTCTGCATGCTGCTTGGTGTGGCCAAAACAATAACAGCAACAAAACCCTGGACACAAAGCCTAACTCAGGAAGAAACAGAGGACTCCAGAGAGCCGGACCCTTCCCTCTGGTCTGGCCCAGACCTGCTGATGTCCTGGGAACTTTGCAGGCCAGTATCTACCTGAGCAAAGTCCTGTAGGATGAGGGAGGTGGACCCCCTGTTGGCTTCCCTCACTGGACTAGAGAAAAACTTAGGTTTGGGGCAGAGAAAAGACATCAGAGAGGTCCTGAATGGGAGAGTGTGTGAGAGTATGGATGAGCCCATCCGTGAGTGGCTGTCAGGGATCAAACTCTTTGCTTAGAAGTCCATCACCCCTGTCCTGATCCGGGACTTTGCTCATTGTATTCTGGAAGAACTTTATGATTTAGAGCAGGGTTTTGCTTGGCACGCTTCGCAGGATGAATCAGGATATTAGCCAAGCCCGAGTTAGAGCTGGTTGATGGGGAAGAGCACCCTGAAGTGGTGGGGTGGTGGTGGGGTGGTGGTAGGGTGGTGGTGGGGTCTCAGTGGTTCTGTGGAGCTGGGATTAACCAGGGCTGGAGTTGCTTTCCTAGATCAGACCTTCCCACACTTGCTGTGATCCTTGCGTCACTCTGCAGTGGGTTTCCAGGCTCTGTGACCTCAGAACCAACTCTCACTCCATAGCTGAGCAGAAATCCCATCTGGATCTCATCTGATGGAAGTTGGTTAGCTTCTGAAACAGCCATAACCTTCCTTGTGCAGAAAGGAGATATCCCAGTTGAGGCCCCACACTTGCCCTGTGAGATCCTCTTGATGGGAGCAGTGATTCCAGTCACATCCAGGGCTGTTGGCACTCTACCTGAGTAACTAGCCTAATCCTTCTGAGCCTTGGTTTTCTCATCTGTTAAAAAAAAAAAAAAAAAATCGGTAGTCATAGTAATGCCTAAGGCATAGGGTTGGTATTAATTAAACTCAACAAGAACTAGAAGAAGTCTGTTCCAGTGCCTAACACCTCGTAAATGCTCCATGCATGTTAACTCTTACTGTTTGCTAATTCCCACCCCGCAGCAGACACCTCTGGGCCAGGCTTATGATTTACAAAGATCAGGACGAGAGTTTGGAGTTGGGGCTGCAATGAGGTTTTGGGTGAAGATTAAGAGATGGGGTTAAATTCCGCAGTTTTGAATAGTGTTTGAATTGAGACTGGCTTGGGGTTCCTGAGGGCTGGGTGTTAGCACTGAGTTTAGAGTTCGGATGACATTTGGGAGGGGAGTTTAGGAGAATTACATTCTGGGGTGGAGTTGCCCTTGAGGATGCCTTTCTGTTAGGAGCAGAATGGCTACCTCTGTCTACATCCCAGCATATACTCTGGAGTCACACTGGGGCTCTGCAAGTCTGGCTGCTGGGCAGGGAGGTACCCTGGCCTGCTGAAGCCTGGAGATTTTCCCAGGATGAAACCCACCTCTCAGGCTTTGGTGGAAAGAGCAGCGCACACGGTCAGGCCTTTTGTAGAGAGCCCTAGGAGGTCCAGGCAGGAGAGAATTTAGGGCCAGAGGATCCTGGTTATGCTTTTGGGCCAGTCCCATCCCTCCTACACAGCAACGCCCTGTCCTCCTCCTTCCAGCCCTCTCACTCCTCACCGTAGCCCACATTCTCACCTGGCTGGCCTCTGATCCCAGGTCTCTGTGGCCCCAGCTCCCTTGCACATCTCACAAGGGAGCAGGCAGGGAGAAACCTTGGCCTGGCCTGGGTGCCCTCCATTCCCCCCCTCTCCCCCGAGCCTCCAGCTTCTGGGGGAGGGTAAGACACAAAGATGGATCTTTCCACCAGCCCCATCCTCCTCCCTCTGGCCTTTCTCCCTCTCCCGCTTGGGGCTGGCAGAAGCCAAAGAAAACAGAGCTTCTCCAGCTCACTCTCACTCTCTCTCTCCCTCACTTCCTGCTCCAAGAAGATGGTTTACTCCCTCCCCCACCCTGGCTCAGGACCTGGTCTTGGTGTCAAGTTTCTCCAGAGCTTCCAGAAGCAGAGGCCCCGCCTGGGCTCCGGCTGGACCCCTCACCTTTCCCCATTTCACCTCATCTGTGTTTTTCCCTCCCTCAACCCAGGGTCCTGTGTACCAGTCTCCCCATAGTTAAATCTTCTTCTGTAGCTAGTGGAAAAGTCTTGTGGAAGGCAGGTTTCTTGGGGGTTTGGGGGGTATGTGGCATAAGAGCGGGGTCAAGGAGGACAGAGCTGCTGGGGACACTGTGGATTGGGTGAGAGAGTCCTCTGGACACAGGAATTGAATACATTTCCTTTTAGTATATTGACCAAGTGGAGAAAAGCTCCTCTTGTAGCCCAGTATGAATGATGCCCCTGAAACTGTGTGGTGAGGGGGCCTTGGCCAGTGGGCAGCCATGATATCCTGGCCCAGAGGGTCAACACCCCCAGGTCCATTTGTGGACAACTGAGGAGACATGTCTTCCTCAGCATCTCCTGAATTTCAGATCCCTGCTCAATCCAGTTTTAAGTCCAACTGTGGTGGTTTAGTTGCTAAGTTGTGTCCAACTCTTGCAATCCCACAGACTGCGGCCCGGCAGGCTCCTCCGTCCATGGGATTTCCCAGGCAAGAATATTGGAGTGGGTTGCCATTTTCTTTTCCAGGGGATCTTTCTGACCCAGGGATAGAACCCAGGGATAGAATCTGCATTGCAGGCAGATTCTTTACCGACTGAGCTATGAGGGAATCCCTTCGTAGTCCAGCTACCCTTCCCAAATTCCCTCGGAGGCATCTCAGTGTCTTTTCCTCAGCTCTGGATAGAGCTTTGTTGAAGAGCCTCCCAGTTCCTAAGGGGGCTCTGGAGGTTCTGATGCCCTGGACTTCTCCCTGCCCCACTGACTGACCGTCTCTCTCCATAAGGAGGATTCTCTTCTGGCCCAGACCATTTTTCCTCTTCTTTTTTTCACCTGCTCTCCCCAGCTTCCCAACCCAGAGCTTGGGTCCCCTTGAAATTATTGTGCAATTGATTCAGAAACAGAAATTCAACAGACGGGCTCTGGGGTTGCACTCCTTAGATTTGAATATTCGCTCCATTACTCACCTTGGGCAAGACACTGGCAACCTTCCTTGTGAAGTAGGGATGGTAACCATCTACCTCCTAGAGCTGTCGTGAGGAGTAAATAAGGTCAAGCAGTAATGCATGTAAAGGACTTTATGTAGAGCCTGGCGCATGGCATACGTCTGGTAGGTGACAGCTGTTATCATTATCCCTTGGCTTTTGATCACTCACCTGCACCTGAAGGCAATTCCAGAGACATGACTTAAAGGCTGGTAGAAGAATGAGGGTGTTACTCTCCGTCGGATTGGTTGGTAGGGGTCCTGGTTTGCTGCCACTATGTAATACCTGCCCTGGCATTTAACATCAAGTTAGTCTTTCCTTCCATCTCCTTCCCTTCCTCCTTCCTCTCTCTTTTCTGATCTCAGCTCTTACCGAGAATCTCCTCTGGACCAATACTTTGCTATGTACTAGAAAGTGAAAGTGAAGTCGCTCAGTCGCGTCCAACTCTTTGCGACCCCACGGACTGTAGCCTATCAGGCTCCTCTGTCCATGGGATTTTCCAGGCAAGAGTGCTAGAGTGGATTGCCATTTCCTTCTCCAGTGGATCTTCCCGACCCAGGAATCGAACCCGGGTCTCCCACATTGCAGGCTGGCGCTTTACCGTCTGAGCCACCAGTGAAGACACTGCTGTGTACTAAGACTATCATAATAGATAAAGACAAACAGCCTGGAGTATGGTCGTAGAAGGTGGGGGAGATAAGCATATAGACCAGAAAAAACAACACCATATCTTCATTGCTGTGGTAGAAGCATGTCCAGATGTGGTAGAGCATAACAGACTGAGTCAGTGAAGCTTCAAGGCAGAGGGGTCCTGAGCCCCTGCGGTTTTCAGGCAGAGGGAACAATTTAGCAATGAGTGACACGGAGGTGAGAAGGACAGTATTTTATTTGGGAATGCTTTCTCCAGGCTGGAGTTGAGGACTGGGAGCATGAACACGGGGTCTGCGGAGAATATCCTTCTTCTGGAGAATGCTAGAAGAACAGTTTGGTTGCTCCTTCTAGAGTTCATCTAGGAAAGCACTTGCTGCAGCAACCTGGATGTCTCATTCTCCTTTCCTTCAAGTCTCTATTCAACTGCCACTTTTCCAGGGAGGCCATCCTATTCTGAATGGTGACTTGGCCCTCCCTGCCTTTACAGTTCTATCCCCCCATCCTTCAACTTGCTTTATTTTTCCATAGCACTGTTGCCATCTAACATTCCATATATTTTATTACTTTTACTTATTTTATTGAAGTTGGTTTACAATATCGTGTTAATTTCTGCTTTGTAGCAAAGTGACTCAATTATACATACATACATACATATATATATATATATATATGTTCTTTTTCATATTCTTTTCCACTATGGTTTACCCCAGGATATTGACTATAGTTCCCTGTGCTATACAGTAGGATCTTGTTGTTTATCTTAATTTTTGTTTTACTTTTCTCCCACTACAAGAATGCAAGCTCCATGAAGACAGGGATTTTTTTAAAAAAATTTGAAGCATAGTTGATTTTTACAGTGTTGGTGTACAAAGTGTTCAGTTATACATACATATATATATGATTTTTCATATTCTCTTCTGTTGTGGCTTCTAAGATAGTGAATATTGTCCCCTGTGCTGTACCGCAGGACCTTGTGGTTAATCCATTCTATATATAATAGTTTGCACCTGCTAGTCCCAAACTCCCAACTGACCCTTCCCCCTCACCTCTTCCTCTGGGCAACCACAGAGGAAGGGGTTTTCTTCTTCTGTTTTCTTTTTCGAAGACAGGGATTTTTGTCCTTTTTATTCACTCCTGTACCCCTAGTGCCTGAACAGCTTGGGGAGGGTTCTCCTTCCTTGATTCATGCATGAGACATATTTGACTCTCTCTAAATGTGCCCAGTATGGTGCTGGTGAGCCGCAGCAAATGACCCCCAGAAGGGTGAGCTGAAGTCTGCTGCTGCTGCTGCTAAGTTGCTTCAGTCATGTCCAACTCTGTGCGACCCCATAGACGGCAGCCCACCAGGCTCCCCCATCCCTGGGATTCTCCAGGCAAGAATACTGGAGTGGGTTGCCATTTCCTTCTCCAATGCATGAAAGTGAAAAGTGAAAGTGAAGTCGCTCAGTCGTGTCCGACTCCTAGAGACCCTGTGGACTGCAGCCTACCAGGTTCCTCCATCCATGGATTTTCCAGGCAAGAGTTCTGGAGTGGGGTGCCATTGCCTTCTCCGGAGCTGAAGTCTAATCATCATCATTTTCAGGTACTTGCTGCAGATTTTGGAATCCCATTCAAAACCTAATGCATTAGAATTTCCACAGGTGGATGCTGCATTTTAGCAAGGATATTTGGTGATTTGATGAGCACTATAGTTAGAAACCACATCTAGGCAATCTGGAATACACAGAACACGCCTCCTTCATCAATAGAAGACTGAAGTACCAGGAATCAATGCAGAGAGACCAATCAGAAGGCTGTAGTTATAGTCTAGCTCAGAGACAAAAGCACTTTTGAATAGGGTTGAGAGCATTATTAGAGATAGGGAGAAGTGGATGGATTCAGGGGATGTTCAGGACCTGAAATCTTGAGATGAATTGCATATGGCAGATGAAGGAGAGGACGTATCAAGAATGGGCTCTATGGCCCAAGCGCATAGATGAAGGTGCCATCATTCAGATGAGGGACCCTGGAATAAGACTTAATTTAGGGATAAAATTATAAGTTTAGTCTTACATGTATTGAATGTAAGGTGCTTTTGGCAATTGGGGAGGAAATGTCAAGTCAGCAGTTACTTGCCTAGGCCAGGGGATTTCCAAAGCCAGTCATCTGAAAACATGATGTTCAGGATGGAAGTAGTCAACTTTCAGCTAAGCAAGAAAACTGAGATCAAAGGAGCTTATGTGCACTACCTCAGCATGTTTACCTGCCAAGTTAAAAAAATATGCAAACATATATATAGTTTCCATTGTGAGAGACAAATAAAGTAATGGAACCAAAAATAAAATTACATGTGCCCTGAACTTAATTATGCTAGGTTAAAAAAAAAGAGTCAGGAACTATACAACTGTGAAATGCATGTGTAGCTCTCAGTGAAAGATTTAAATCTTGCTGACACCAATATGAAATGATGGGTTGTGATTCATAGGGAAGGTAATGTGATTTCTGCAGATGGGCTCTGACCTTGGGCGCCCCAGCTGGAGCGCAGAGAGTGGTTCTAATTGAATCAACACTGGGCTGGGTGGGGGTGGGGCAGAGAAACAACGTCTACTAGGACTGTGGGAAGAACAATCTCAATGGAGTTAAACAGAAGGAAAAATCGGGTCAACAGACAAAAAGTGGTTCACACAGGAAAAAGGAGTTTAGAAAAGCAAGATGTGGCCGGCTTCTCCAGCATGGGCCCAGGGGAGGGAAATATAAAATGTGAAGATTGGGAGCGGCCTAGTGACCAGAGGATGTTCATTGTTTTGCAGGATAAGGGATATTTCACAGATGTCTCCTAAGCTAAAGGGAACGATCACCTTAACTGCCCTTTGCTTTTTAAATATTTATTTATTTGGCTGTGCTGGGTCTTAGTTGCAGTACGTGGGATCTTAGATCTTCATTGCAATATGCAGAATCTAGTTCCCTGACCAGGGATTGAACAGGGACCTCCTAAAGTGGTGGGATTGCTGTCTTAGCCACTGGACCACCAGGGAAGTCCCTGCCCTTTGTTTTGATTTTGGGCTGGCAGAGCAGTTTTCTGGTGCATACTTCTACTTAAATAAAGAACATTTTTTAAAGCACAATAGAGAACATTGTTCTAAGCCCTTTAATACATTTTCTCATTTGATCTTTACAATAACTAATGCTTTTGGTCACTATTATTATCTGGATATTACAGAGGATAGAATGGAGGTAGAGAGGCTAATTCATTGCCCCAACATCGCATAGGTAGTAAATGAGAGCTGGGATTGGAACCTAGGCTGTTGGACCCTGAGGTCCCTGACTCTGAACCACTTCCTTGCCCTTAAATACCTAGTTGGTGATTTTGGTTGGGGATTTAAGTATTCTGATTCCCAGGTGAGGGAGTGAGGGGGTCAATCCCATATTAACTGAATAAATCAAAGCTCTAGTTTTCATAGCTCCTTCTGTGAATTTTGCTAATCTTGAGTTTGCTACTGAGGGATCAGTAGAACAACTAGTTTCTGTCCTGAAAGGCATGGGCCAGAGCTGGAAAGTGGTCTCTAACCTAACAGCTGTTTCTGGCAGCTCACCCAGTGCCTAACTTGTGGATGGAGAATCTTTTGTTGAGGAACTGAATGGAGTGGGGGCATCGCCTGAGGGACTCTGAGAGATCTCCAGGCGGCACCCTGGCTAATGGCCCCTAAACAAAAGGTGATACTATTTTTGACAATCTTCAGCAAATTTTCAGTACTGAGAATTGCAAGCTTTTCCTGTCAATTGCAAGCTCAGACTGGCTAACATTTATTAAAACAACTCCATACTTCCGTTTGAAACATAACTATGGAAGAAAAAAAAATTGACTCCCAGATGTAAATTGAACCAAAAATGCACACAGAATGTAGAGCAAGGCCAGGCCCTTCAGTGTAATCAGTTTTGGGGAGAAAAGTTTCCAAAAGCCTTCTGTCCCACCGCTACCCTCCCCCACCAAAGGTTTCAAATGGAAGGAAAGTAGATGTTTTACAAACTCTAAGTCTTGAATGGCTACGAATGTCTGTAATTTGGAGTCATTTTTTTGGAGGCTATGTTTCTATACTGCCATCTGGAATGATAAACTTGTGGAAAAGAAAGGTTCCCAGCTTCAGTGTCTCCAAAATGCCGTGTGAGCACTCGGGTGATGCCTGAAGGTAGCGTTAAACACTCCTAAATCATACAGAATTCTTTACTATTTTAATATTATTGTTATTTCTCAACTTTTAAGGTGTTTTTTTTTTTCTTTTTTGAATCCATGCCTCCAGCAATGGAAGCTTGGAGTCTTAACCACTAGACTGCCAGGGAAGTCCCAACTTTTAAGTTTTTAAATAATTATAGAGTCACAGGAAGTTGCAGAAACATGTACAAAGGCTCATGTGTCTTTTACCCAGTTTCCCCAGAGATGAATCTTGGATATTATTTTTAATTAAATAGAGAAAATTAAAAAGTGGCTCAAACCCTTCTGTGGCAAGCTTTCAGAAGACTGAATTTACACTTTAAAGGTCACATTGATTTCAACAAGGGGGAAAAACTATTTTTTTTTTTTGACCTGGTAAACTAATTTGAGGAGGTTTAAAATGCATTTGGACATTTTATTTCTTTTCTTTTAAAAATGTAGAAATTGGTCCATAGACACAGGTAAGTGAACATCCATGCTCCTCTTACTTACAGCTTTGTGTAGTCTGAGCCCGGACCACTGCTCCAGCCTCATTTCCAACTCTTCCTCCATTGTTTTCAGTGTTCTCAATGGATGCATCACTTTAGCAATTAGATAATGTCAGCTCCTGTAACAAAAAGTTTGTTTAAAAAAAACCTCTGGAGTAGTCATTAAAATTTCAGTGATTTGGGACCAAATGAATTTGCAGGTATTTTCAGTAATATAAATAACTTTCGTTTATGGTAACTAAGAAATTCATGGAGAAATTCATGAGAAAGGAAATTACTAACTTATTGTGTTTATATGCGTCACTTACTTCCTCTGCCCTGCCCTCTGATGAATGCAATAGAAAAGGAGAAAATTATTTTAGCCATTTAAGTCACATTTGTGTCTCCCATATTTTTGGAAAGAAATGACAAGCATTTGGCAGCTGAAATGCAATAGAGGAGAGGGAAATTATTTTAGCCTTTTAAGTCACATTTGTGTTTCCTATATTTCTGGAAAAAAAATGGCAAAGCATTTTCGAGCCCGTCTTTGGGATAAGGGACATTTCATGCAAAGCTTTTTTCTTATCACGCTCTTTTGTTCATCTAACTTGAAATCTCAAAATTTTCTTGAAACTGGCAACTGATTCTAAGAGAAGAATCAGGATATCTGTAGAATTTACCCATGTAAATTCTAAAGACTCCTATTAGAGGTAAAACTATCACACAGATTGATTGTGATACTTCATAATTTCACAGAAGAGAAGTCTTAAATGCTTGTTTAAAAAAAATCCATCAGTAATAAAATGTAACCTTACTTTTTACAGAGACTTTTGGAGAGTCTGACATCTAGTTCCTCAAAATCACAAGATATTTAAAAACCTCAAAGTGATTGGTAACTACCCAAATGCCCAGAATAGGTAAATTGTGGCTTATTCATAAAAGGAATATTATACAGCAATGTGAATGCTATTATGTACTTGAAAAATTATAGATGACTCACAAATATAATGCTTAGCAAAAAGACCAGATGCAAAAGAGTATGTATTGGTTGATTACATTTATATAAAGTTTTAAAATAGGTAAAACTGATTAGCGGTGTTGAAAGTCAACTGTTGGTGTGTAGCATGGGGTAGGTATTAAGAGAACAGAAGAGGGATAGAAAAAAGGCTGAAGCTTCAATACTCTGGCCACCTGATATGAAGAGGTGACTCATTGGAAAAGACCCTGATGCTGGGAAGGATTGAGGGCAGGAGGAAAAAAGGGAGACAGAGGATGAGATGGCTGGATGGCATCACCTACTCAATGGACATGAGTTTGAGCAAGCTCTGGGAGATGGTGAAGGACAGGGAAGCCTGGCATGCTGCAGTCCATGAGGTCGCAAGGAGTCAGACACAACTGAACAGCAAGAGAGAAACCTGGGGTGCTAGGAATGTCCTGTTTCTTGATGTTGGCTACCTGGTGTGTTTGATTTGTGAAAACTGAGCAAACTACATACTTAACAATTTTTTCACTTTCACCATGTACAATCCCATAAAATGTTAGGAAAAAAAAAGTCAGTAAGTACAGTGGGATTATGGTAGAGCCTGGGTCGCTGGCAGGCACCGCAGCATCCTTCACTCCAGAAATGATGGCGGCCTCCATTCAATCCTGTCTCAGACAGGGTGGCATATGGTGGGGAGGTGGGGCAGGCTCCATGGAGACAGCAGAGATGGTCTCTAATTATACTTTTCCTTTTAGAAAAAGGAATTTTTTTTCTTTTTCCAAAAGAAGGATTTTAAATGATAGTTCATGGAAGAACCTCCTTGATGTCATCTTACCCTTGGAATACTATTCTCACCGGCAGATCCGTGTGACTACACCCACACACACACATCCTTAGCTCAGCATCACACTGTCTGATAGGGAGGGGCGGTGACAGCCAGAAGGCTTGGAGTATCACAAAACTGGCTTCAGACCTGGGCACTGCTTCTCACCTCACCTGGGACCCTGAGCAGGGTCTGCTCACTAAGCCTCAATATCCACTTAGCAGGTCGACACTGAGAACTAGATAAGGCCTCAAAAGGGGTATGTATTGTCCCAGGACACTCCCTAACAGGTGAAAGGCGTTTGCGGAGTCCTTCCTTACATTATCTCTAATTTTCCACCTGCACAGTAGGTATTTTTATTTTGCAAATGAGGATCGCATGGAGCAAGATCACACCTACTGAGTGGCAGAGAGGACCTGAATTCCAAGTGCCTGATTTCTCCGATAGGCTGCCTCTGACTCTGTACCAACAGCTGCCCATTCTGCTGTGGCTCCAGGACCCCTGGGGATGAGCTCCCCGGATCTCTGATTATTTCGTTTTCTTATTTTCGTTCCTACATAGTAAGTGCTCCATAAAATGATAATTGCTGGTAGGAGGAAGAGGATGATCAATATGAACAGAGAGCATGGTGTATAAGGGTAATAACTTCTGTTTCAAAGTGTAGATGTGAGACTCAAAATGTGGGCCAGAACTCCCACCACAGAACCCAGTGCCCAGTAGGGGCAAAAATGTAAACCATTTGTTCCTCTTCTCACCAGCTGTCTCCGTGTCCATCCAGCACTTGGGACCTCCTTCGATCTCATTATCAAGTTCCCCTAGACAGATCATGGCACATGACTGTCTGGCTCACATGGGGAGAGGGGCCTGAAGGCCTGATGACCTTGGGCGTACCCAGTGAGAGGCACAGCCCAGCTGGCTTACTCTGCCCACTGGTGCCTGTCTCTCTCTGCTCAGATATCCCAATAATCTGCCACTCACCCAGGCTTCTATAAACCTCCATGCCCCCATGGACTTCAACCTCTTTGTTCCTTGGCCAACAATTTAGACTCTAGCAGTCAGCTTTGCTGCCATGTTCTTCCTTTCCCTCCTGTCTCTTCAGCCGACCCTAATCCTCTCTTTCCTCCCTCTAGCCTTCATCTTTTTTTCCAGCCCCTTTAGCCCTCCCCCTGCACTGTCTCACTAAGTTCTAACCCAAACCCAACCCACTCCACCCCTGCCTAGCATGTCCTCTCCTCCCTCTCTGTCTGCCCTCACCCCCTGGGATCTGGAGAGGGTCTCACCCACCCAGATCTCTGGAGGACCACGCACGCCTCTGGCTGGAGAAGTGTTTGCCAGCCGTTCCATTCTGGTGAGAGTGGGTGCTGTGGGCCGGAGTGTGAGCCATCCCGCTGGCCCTCAGGCCTGGGGATGCCCCTGCAGTGCCCTCCTGCCCGCCCTACTCCATCCCCGTGAGCGCCACGGGTTCCTGGGTATGGCGAGTCAGGCCTGTCTCTGCTGTTGTTTATGTAATTCTTCCCTGCAGTAACAGGGTGTTTACTGTTGCACAAACACATTTTGGTTTAACGGCTGACAGTAAAACTGTCTGATAAAGTTTGATTTAGCGAAAGAAAGCAAAATAAATCTGGGGGCACGGAGAGCTGTTGGGAGGAGAGACTCCTAGGGCTTTGCAGAAGGGGCAAGAGAGCGAGGCCAGGGAGCTGGCTTCACTCTCCCGGCCATTCTGTCTGCCTGTCTCCCAGGAGCACCTCCACTCTGAGGAAAGCTGAGTTCTTGTTATATTGGTAAGCACCCAGACTGGGCACAGCATATGCTTGGACTTCCTCTGATGTCTGCCCTTGCGAGTTGTCTTCATCCTCCAGTATCTGGTGTAATGTGTTCCTCCTCCAGGAAGTCTACCCTGATTGCTCCAGCTCAAATAGAGCTGGCAGTGTGCCCTGAGAGAAAGATCCTTGAGCTAGGAGACCTGAGGACTAGATGTTGACTCTGGGAGTTTTTAGCAGTGTAGCTGCAGGCAAGTCCTGTTGCTTGTAAGGATCTTGGTTCACTCAGCTGCAAAGGGGCATGAGCAGGATAAAACACAGAAAAGGGTTTGGTTCTTGATAAAGTCCTACCCACATGTAAGACCGTCCTATCTGGTTCTCCTCTGAAATCTCGTGAGGCATGTCTTGGCTGTGCACTCAACTCATACTTGGCTCACAAAGCAAGTTAAGGTGAGCATCTGTCCTCTGTGTGGGATGATTCCAACACTACTGCCTGTTGCCAGGAGCTCCTTGTTGGGCTATCTCCTACCCCTGCAGCATAGGGCTGCAGTGAGGTGGTAGGTACCCACAAAATATGTTTTTTGAACTTTTTATTGAAGCATGACATATTGACAGAAAAGAATACAAATCCTAAGAACACAGCTTGATGCCATTTCTCAGACTGTACACATTTATGTAATCAACACCCTGATCATTTCCCCAAATGGAACATTTCCCCAAATCTATCCCAGCTACTCTTCCCGCCTGATACCTGCTCAGGGATAATCATTGACTTGACTTCACCGTAGATCAGCCTCACTTGTTTTTGCGCTTTATATGGATGGTATAAATCAAGATAACGCTCACTGTTTTGCGTCGGGCTACTTTCTGCTCAACGTCACGTTTATGAAATTCATCTGTACTCTTGTGGGCAGTGGTAGTGCCTTCATTTTCTTTGCTGTGTCATAGTTCATTCTGTGAATAAACCACGATTATTAATCTATTCTGCTGTTGATTGGCATTTAGGTAGTTTCTAGTTCATGTAGACTATGAACTGTGATGCCATGGACACTCTTGTACATATATTTTGGTGAACACATTTCTGTTGGATGTATACCTAGGATGGAATTATTGGGTTAAAGGGTATACATACCCAAAGGGGAGCTTTGGAAGATACTGCTGAACAGTTTTCAAACGAGGATTTGCCAATTTATGTTCCTCTCAACCTTTGGTATTATCCGTTTTTTTTCATTTCAGCCACTCAGGTGGGTGCGTAGTGGTGTCTGTCTGATGGTTCTGTCGATATTTCTGATAACTAAGGAAGTGGAAACCCATTTTCATATGGTTATTGGTCATTTGTATATCATTTTTTATGAAGTACTTGTTCAAGTCTTTTGCCCATATTTCTGCTGAGTCCTTTTTGTCTTTTTTAAGTTGATTTATAGAAGTTATATATAGTCTGGATCTGAGTTCCTTGTCTTACATGTACATTTC